>NC_040103.1:31714637-32987121 GCF_003369695.1 Bos indicus x Bos taurus
TCCAAAGAAATCCCAGGGCTGATCTCCTTCAGAATGGACTGGTTGGATCTCCTTGCAGTCCAAGGGACTCTCAAGAGTCTTCTCCAACACCACAGTTCAAAAGCATCAATTCTTCGGCACTCAGCCCTCTTCACAGTCTAACTCTCACATCCATACATGACCACAGCAAAAACCATAGCCTTGACTAGATGGACCTTTGTTGGCAAAGTAATGTCTCTGCTTTTGAATATGCTATCTATGTTGGTCATAACTTTCCTTCCAAGGAATAAGCGTCTTTTAATTTCATGGCTGCAGTCACCATCTGCAGTGATTTTGGAGCCCAAAAAAATAAAGTCTGACACTGTTTCCACTGTTTGCCCATCTATTTCCCATGAAGTGGTGGGACCAGATGCCATGATCTTCGTTTTCTGAATGTTGAGTTTTAAGCCAACTTTTTCACTCTCCTCTTTTCCCTTCGTCAAGGGGCTTTTTAGTTCCTCTTCACTTTCTGCCGTAATAGGTTCTCTTTACTCATAAGCAAAAAAACAGTTTTAGTCAGAAATTCTCCTCCACCAAGCACGTTTGTTGTTGCCGTTGTTCAGTCGCTAAGTTTTAAGTAATAGTCACTCAGTCATGTCTGACTCCTTGTGACCCCATGGACTAGCCCACCAGGCTCCTCTGTCCATGAAATTCTCCAGGCAAAAATACTGGAGTGGGTTGCCATTCCTTTCTCCAGGTAATCTTCACCCAGAGTTTGAACCCTGGTCTTCTGCTTTGCAGGCAGATTCTTTATCATCTGAGCTACCTGGAAAACTAAGTCATGTTCAACTCTTTGTGACTATATGGACCGCAGCATGACAGTCCTTCACTGTCTCCCGGAGTTTGCTCAGATTCATGTCCACTGAATCAGTGATGCTATCCAACCGTCTCACCCTCTGCTGCCCTCTTCTCCTCCTGCCTTCAATCTTCCCTAGCATCAGAGTCTTTTCCAGTGAGTTGACTCTTTGCATCAGGTGGCCAAAGTATTAGAGCTTTAGCCTCAGAATCAGTCCCTCCAATGAATATTCAGGGTTGATTTCCTTTAGGATTGACTGATTTGGTCTCCTTAAGAGTCCTTTGGACTCTCAAGTCTTCTCCAGCACCACAGTTTGAAAGCATCAATTCTTCAGCTCACCCTTCTTCATGGTCCAGCTCTCACATCCATACATGACTACTGGAAAAACCGCAGCTTTGACTATACAGACCTTTGTTGGCAAAGTGATGGCTCTGCTTTTGAATATGCTGTCTAGGTTTGTCGTAGCTGTTCTTCCAAGAAGTAAGCATCTTTTAATTTCATGGCTGCAGTCAGTGCCCACAGTGGTTTTGGAGGCCAAGAAAACAAAATCTGTCATTGCTTCCACTTTTTCCCCTTCTATCTGCCATGAAGTGATGGGACTGGTTGACATGATCTTAATTTTTATAAATGTTCAGTTTCAAGCCAGATTTTTCACTTTCCTCTTTCACCTTCATCAAGTGGCTCTTCACACATCCAATATAATGGGATTCAACTCCGTGGAACTTAGGCTGGTGTAGTTTTTGGCTTACATCAGTTTATGTTCACAAGCTCACACTTACTGTGATAATTTTTGATGTTTACTTTTTTATCCTTGGTACCTTTCATCAACTTCTACACCTTTAGAAGCATATGCCCAGTGCTTTAATTTTCTCTTCCTAAGAGAAGGATGATTCCTTATTAGCATCTTAAACTATGTGTCTAATAGATCTTCCTGGGATAGCCTTAGGAACCACTCACCATTGATAATACTATTTTTAGAGGAAATGAAACTCTGAGTCCCCAGAAACAACTTTTAAATGTATGCCTTCCAAAAGTTAGCTGGTACATGGAGGTGATGGTACCTGGTGAGGGGCGGGGGTTGTTGCCTCCTGCATGTGGAAATCTTGTTCTAGGGCTGATGCCCTGGGAAGTATTTGGCATGTGTATCTGCCAGGTTTATCAAGGACTCCGTACAAATGGAATTGTCTGAGATAGAACTCAAGGGCCATACCTATAGCAGTGGGACTCAGGTGGAGGGCTAATGTCAGCCTTGGCCCTGTGGCCCGTTTGCCCTTTGATATTTGAGGATTCTATGGATCTCTGGTTACTTGTGTTTCCAATTCTCTGTTCAGACATACATCCTCCTGAGCCATTTAGTGGGTAGTGTGGTCTGTGGAAAAAGCATGGACTGGGTATGGGAAGAATGAAGCCTGCTCTGGCCAAGAACTAACTTGGGGCTGTGGTCCAGCGTTTTCTCCTGTGTTAGCCTTGTTCTTCTTTTCTGGAAAAGGAAGAGGTGAAATGCTCATGGGTTTCCAGACTTTTCCTTTGTCCACCTTACAGGTGAGGGGAAGCTGGGATGTAGAATGTGAACCCTTCACCTCAGCCCCAGCCCTTCTACCCTGATCTACTTAAATATTAGACTTTGGCAGAAGATGCGTCTGGGGAGAAAGTGTTGCTATTCAAACAGCTTTAAAAACTACCTCTGCATTCACCCATCTAATTGGGGTTTTTCCTTCTTGGGTCCCAATATGCCTCACAGTACTTTTTAGCATGTCCATTTTATGTGGCCAGCTTATGGGGTTTTATTCTATTGATTGAGCTGTCGTCCTCCTCTCTCAGTCACCCCTGGGGACCAAAAGTCAGGGCAAAACCAGAGAACTTGTTAAGGGAAAGCTTTGGAGATGAGCAAAGAGAGAGCTTGGAAGGGAGATGGCATAGAAGACCATATCTTTCATGCTTGTGTCAGCTCATCCCCTTTAGTCCTAATCACAGCTCTGGACAAGCGGACAAGCAAAGGAACCATGGAGTTGAAACTTACATAGTATCTAAACCAGTAATAATGCCTTAGATTTGTTCAGTGTTTTAACATCTTGAAAGCAGTTTGTTTGCCATTGTTACATTGGCTATTTTGAATAATCCCAAATGTAGGAAAGGCAGAAGTTATTGTCCTGGGTTGAGCGTTGAGGGCATGAATAATGCCTGTTATGCAGACATAAGGGCCCAAACCAGGACCCGGTCTCCCTATTCTTGCTCCTCTCATGTTGCCATTCCTCTTTCCCACAGTCAGGGCTTCTCAATGACCCAAGTGTCAGTACTGGGACCATGCGGATGCTAGTGGGGAGAGAAGAAATTTACAGTGGTCTGTTTTCTTCTTCCTGTGGATCTTTTCTTCTCTTGCTCTCCCCATCCAAGAAGCATGTCTTTTGTTCTTGGGTTGGCTTTAGGCAGCCCCTCCATCTGCGGCTTTGCCTTCCCTCTCCTCCTGGCAGGAATCTGGGTGATTATGGAGCCTTCTCTTTGGCGAGGTGTTAAGGGTTTATGTAGTGCTTGCCGACGGATGGCTAATGGACTCGTTGGGTTGTTTCAATGAAAGTTTCCCACAATCTGATACTAAAGTGCAAGCCTTGAGTGAAGCTTTTATCACTCTTTCACCAGGCTCATCAAGGACTTCCTTTTCCTCTCTGGAAATTGTATTTCATGCGGTGTATTTCTGATCCAAGTGTTACATCAATCAGCAGTTCAGTGTAGGTTTGTGGTTCTCCTGGAGCGTTTTACAAGCAGGGATGGAGTTTCTTATGCTGGTCTGCTTGACTCTCTTGGTTGGACTCTTGGAAAAATACTCAAAGTGCAGTTTCCTTCCATCTATTATGATTTCTTTTTAGTTGCTATTGGAATTATTGCTTTTTCTAAGGCATTATCCTAATAGAGGCATTCCTTTCTGGGCTGTATTTGACCTGTGGGTGAGATTGGGAATCTGTTTATTCTCATGGTTATTGTAAAGTTAAGGCTTTCAGAAAACTGAGAAAAATAGGAGCCTTTGAAATGTGATCCCCTTGGCCAATGACTTCCCTGTTGCTGAATGGATGCTGGATGCAGGCTTAGCTTGTGCCTTTCCTTCTAAGGTGGTTTGTTTTTGAGAGAAGTCCCCCAACCCCTGCCTCCTACAGTGGTCAGTTCTTCATGTTTTGGATGTCAAAGAAAGAAAGAAGACATTTTAAGTTACGAATAGTGGTGTAAATATTGATGACGAGGAAGGAGAAGGGAGACCTTGGACTTGGGCATCGTGCCAGGCTGTTGTCTGTTGTCTGAATGTGTAACAAGCATGTGACTGTGATGTGCCAGATCACAGAAGCCAGGGCTGGCAATCGCAGTGACTAATATGGTATTTGTTGACCGAAAGTCCACCTAAGAGTTAGAATCTGAGGTCATGAGCTAATCTCGCTGAAAGAAAGGAGACTTTGGAGTCTGGGATTTGCAATTTTTTTTAACAAATTTTTTTTTTAAAGGAAGATAAAATTGCTTCCATTCTCCAAATAATAATATTGAGCTGATACTTTCTTATATTGGGTCCAAAGAAGGAAATTAAAATTTTTTTTTATTTGAGTAAAGTTGATTTACAGTGTTGCGTTAGTTTTTGCTGTACAGCAAAGGGAGCCAGTTATACATACACATGTATCCATTCTTATTTAGGTTCTTTTCCCATATAGCTCATTACAGAGTACTGAATAGAATTCCCTGCAAAGAAGGGAATTTGTCCCCCAGATTCTGTCCTACTCATACAAGGACTACTATTAAAATTGGGGATAAATATTTTGCTCTTCTCAGTTTTTTAAATTCATCCAAAGCTATTTTGAAAAAAATCTCTCCCGGGAACTGTGACAGGGTATCGCAGCTGTCTGAAGGTTTCTTTTTTTTTTTTTCTGTTATCTTTCCTTTCTTTAAGGAAAGAGTCGTTTCCGAGGCAGCCGTGACAGCTCTGTCATTTCACTCACACCTCTAAATTTCTCTTTCTGTTGTCAGTCAGCAGACAGCAGGCTCAGGATTCTGATGGGCCTGAGTGATGTCCAAATACAGGAGAGATTGGAGAGAGGCCTGGAGCAGTGCGTCAGGAGCAGTCATCTTCTGCCTTTATTCTTAGAAGAATTGTCAGGAGTTTAAAAAGTTCCCCTGTGCCAGGATCCCCGAATCTCCATCGCTGTCATCTACAGCATGTGTGGGGTGGGGCTGGAGCAGAATTTCCAGAGGTTCCTGTAAAGAGGTTGTACTGAGTTCCTCTGGCCTATGTGTTACCCTGGGGAAATGTTTTTTAAGACTTAGTTTCTTTCTTAGAGCAGCTGTAGGTTCACAGCAAAATGGAGAGAATGGTACAGAAATTGCCCATGTACTCCCTGCCCCCGTGTTATCTACATCCCCTACCATGTATAGTAAGATGCTCCAGTTGTGTCCGACTCGTGACCCATGAACTGTAACCTGCCAGTCTCTTCTATCCATGGGGATTTCCTGGCAAGAATACTGGAGTGGATTGCTATTTCCTTCTCCAGAGTGCTCCATTTGTTACAACTGGTGGACTTACATCGATACCTGATAATTACCCAAAGTCCGTAGTTTATGTGAGGACTCATTCTTGGTGGTGTACATTGTGGGTTTGGATAAATATATGATGGCATGTATCCGTCACTATAGTATCATACTATATTGATATCATATATATCATATCATCATATCATATCATAGTATATTTCTATCATCCTAAAAATCTACTGTGTTCTCCCAATTCATCCCTCCTCACCCCAAGGAAATTAATATTTTCAACTTCATTGAGAGTAAGTCCTTTCAGGATGAAACCACTTCAACATCAAAACAGCAGCAACCATAGCAACAGCTCCTAACCTTTCTGAGTACCTACATCCCAGGCACTGGGTTTTGGATGCTCTGTTCATTTTTCCAAGGCCCTGTGGTAGGTACTGTTTTTCATCCCATTTTGGGGATGAGGTCCCTGAGACTCAGGTCCATTAAAGGACTTCAGTACCTTGCCTCAGGCTGTGCAGTGGGTGAATGACAGAGCCAGGTCTCTGTGACACTGTTGCCTCGACGCCTTAAGCCTTATACGGTTCTCATAGGGGCTGGTTGACTGTCTGCTTTTCCGTGGTGCAAGGAAACCTGCCAGTTGTTTTGACCTTCAAGACAGGTGAGGTTTGTGCCTTCATCCTCTGAAGCATGAAGGTCTCTGGATTAAGAAGGAAAGTGATGGCAGCAGAGGGAATGCAGGGGTAGTAAAGATGCCCCTAGGGGTGGGGGAGGAAGGCTCCCTGTGCCCAGAAAGAAGGGTTCTCTACTTGAAAGCAACCGAGATTTATGGGGGATACCGAAATGTGTAGTCACATGTGCTTGGTTTAAGTCACGCAGTAGAGCCTAATTTACTTCTTGGTTCTGAGCTGTCCTGCTAGCGCTTGGCTTGTGGTTTGAGCAGTCCCTGCCATACAGATGCTGGCGGAGTATGAACAACAGAGTTTCCATTTTTAAAAGGATCAGTTCTGCCTTTTACCTGTGGTGTATCCTTGTCCCCAGGGTTTCTTCTTCTGTCTTCTGTTCATTTCTCCTGAAGATCCAGCATCCTCCTTATCCATGCGTGTGTCCTGTGTTCCACCGAACTGCTCCCTGGGGCCCGGCGTGGCAGGGAGGCCAATGACACGCCTTGGGAAGCCTGCTCCTGCCTGTCCCTCTCTGATGTTCAGGGCCAGAGCTTTCACACAATGAGCTCCCAGCAAAGTGTGATGCTCATTTATCCTCCTAAACATATTTGTCAGGCATCTGGTTTCTGGAGAGTATGTCCATGGGGAGTTTGTTGAATTTCTCTGTGTCTTTGTTTATAAGATGGGATGATAGGAGCACCTTTGTTTTTAAAATGCAGAAAGCTCATAGGGCGGTAAAAGTGTTAGTTGCTCAGTCATGTCTGACTCTTTGCGACCCCATGGACTATAGCCCACGAGGCTCCTTTGTCCATGGAATTCTTCAGGCAAGAACACTGAAATTTATTGCCGTTCCCTTCTCTAGGGGATCTTCCCAACCCAGGGATTGAATCTGGGTCTCCAGATTCTTAACCATTTAAGCCACCAGGGAAGCCTTAGGGAGGGTGGTTGTTATTGATAATCATAATTATGGTTAACACTTTTATAGGTGTTACTTAGGCACAGGCGTGTTTCAAGAGCTTTACATGTATTTATTCATTTAATCCTCATAGCAACTCAATGGAGTTATGCTGCTTCCCCCCCATTTTGCCCCTGGAGGAGGAAATGGCCATCCCCTCCAGTATTCTTGCTTGTAGAATCACATGGACAGAGGAGTCTGGTGGGCTGTACAGTCCATGGGGTCGCAAGAGTTGGACGCAACTTAGAGACTAAACCACCAGCACCACCATCCCCCTGTTTTGCAGATAAGGACACTGAATGGTAGAAGGCAAGTAAGCGGTGGAACATAAGCGGTGGAACAGAGATTGAAAGTGAAGGATTCAAGCTGCCCCACCCTTTCCTGGGATTTAATGCCTGCCAGGTGCTTAGCGTCACGCTGGGCACAGAGTGAGAGTTTCGTAATATTGACTTTCATAAATAATAATTACAGTGTTAGTATTATTAATGCTCAGCACCTTGTTAGCTGCAAGTAGTAAATATGAGCAGCCCAAGACCAGTTCACTTATATATTTTACAAACTGGTGAAAAAAGAGAGATGCTGAAATGGGCAATAACCATCAAGTGTGGACAAGCTGAGATAGAAGACCTGCAGGATTCTGCGGGAGGAACAGTCATCTCCTTAAAGGAAAACCGCTGAGAACGTTTGTTTCATGGCAGGCAGGGTGCTGCATCCTTTAGGAGTGTTATTTCCCATAATTCTACACGGTAGATAATATCGTTCCATTTTACAGGCACTGAGGATTAGAGAAGATGAGCGACCTGTCTGCATTCACACAGTCAGTGAGTGAGCAAGCTCAGACTTGAACCCAGGACTCCTTAACTGAAGGCTCTGGGCTCCAAACCGCTGCCCCATATTCCTGATCTTTACTGTTGACAGTTTTTTCCAAGGGCTTCCTGATGCTTTCCTGAATGATGGAAAATGGGTGACCAAATCGGAATGAGATCATATGTCCCTCCCCACTTTTCGTCTAGGAGATTTTCTAGAAAGTGGGTAATGAGTTAGATGGATGCACCATTTCTGTTGAGTGACTGGCCTTGCTTCTTCAAAGCGGCTCGTGTTAGACCTCCCCCCCCCCCCCCCCCCCCGTGGGACTCCGGTGACTGTGTCCTCAGGGCCAGGCACTGTGCCCTGTATGCTATGCCCTTCCTTAAAACCGCGTTCTCTCTTTTCTTTGAACCTTGGACTGTAAACTATACGCTTAGGTACTGATATCCCATTTGCTCTTGGTTCTACTTCATGTATATTTGGCTGCTCTGACCAAGTACCTTTAAAGCTCTCACTGAAATAAAAAGCCGTGTCTGTTCAGTATTCTCCAGTGTCCATCAAAGGCCTCCCCAAACTAGAAGTCATTCCTGGTTTCTCTTTCTTTCATCCTCACATACAAACCATTCCAAAGTCCTATCAGCTCCACTCCTGAACTATTTCCTGAGTCTTCTCAGGCAGCCCCTCAGGCCATGCCCAGGGACACATCTTTCTTGCTGGGAGGGCCCTGGCAGCTTCTTCTCTGCCCCTTCCCTTCCTGTGTCCCTGTGATCCATTCACCATATGGCAGCTGGAATGGGCTTTTGAATTGCCCATCAGATTGAGTCACTCTCGTCTTTCAATCCCTCCAGTGGTGACCTGTTGCACTTGGTATAGAGTCCGAAGTCTTTCCATGGCCTGCAAAGCTCAGTGTGACGTGGTCCTGCTGAATCTCCCACCTCATCTTCTGGGCCTCTCCCTGTTATGGACCACCAGCCCTGCAAACTTTGTGCTGTCACTCAAGGAGATAACAAGGAGTTAATATTTATTAAAAGATGACTATTTGCCAGGCATTGTTGTAAGCACTCGACCCATTCAGTTTTCACAATGACCCCAGAATGTGGATATTCTTGTAATTGCCATATTACAAATGAGGAAACTGAGGCACAGAGAGTTGACAACCTGTATGAGGCTCAAGGTCATACAGCTAGTGAGGGGCAGAGCCTCTGCACCAAACCAGGCAGCAGGTCCCAGGATATATGTTTTCAGTCAACACGTTGCAATGCCTCTTGGGTAGACAGTAAATACTAATTGAATGAATTATTACAAAGAAGATGCCTGGTAGAGTTATGTTGGGTGAGGAAAGCCATGGATTATTACAGAGATGTTCTAGGCCTGGATGTCGTTAGATATATCCCAGAGCAGAGGGTGTGGCACTGCCCATGTGGGTATTAAATACCCTACAATCCAAAATGGGTTTTCCTTACACCACAGCTGCTATTTATACTTTCTATTTGATAGAGCCGTCTGGCTCGATGGTCCTTTGTTTTTTGTTTTGTTTTTTTTTTTTCCTTTAAGAGGAGAGAATTGTGGGAAATATTTTGTTTTCCCTGGGAGCCAGGCTATGTATTTACTTCAAGTTTTATTAAATGAGTTATAAATTTTCCCAGCAATTTACTCATAGCTCAAGAGGTTTAATTTGCATGTGTTGCTTTTTACAATATGCTTTTCGTAATGTTGCAGATGCTTCTTCCCCAGCTTCAGTAAACAACAGGCACTCAGCCAGGTTTTTGACTGAACATGTGCCAGGCCTTGGAAATACGATTAACTCCATGGTGGCTGTTGAAGGCGGGTGGGGGCACACACTGTGCTCTGTCCAGGGCCTCTGGGGAGCCAAGTACAAATTCCTGGAGAGCAAAAGGCAAAGACTTTCTGAATATGCCTATTTTTGAATATTTCTTTCACCAACAAAGTAAGTCAATAAAAAGACATTTACTGTATGTCTTGTATGATGTACAGACATAAGACTTGTATTTGGGTCTACTTAAAATATAGTTAATATGATGATTCAAAGAGTCTGTCAGGGCCCCCAGATGATTTTTAGAGAAGCCAGAATCATCTCGGGTTTCATAGGAGTTGACCTATGGTCCACCACAGGGAAGATGTTTGAGCCACTAAGAAGCTAGCTCCTCTGAGAGTCCAGTGCGTAATACCTCTTTGATTCCAGGAAAGAGCATTAGGGTTGAGAACTCATTCTTTGGGGTCATACTGTTGGGTTTGAGTTCTGCTTCTGCCACTTACTAGTTCTATGACCTTGGGCCTGGTACTTAAACTCTCTGTGCCTCAATTTCCTCATCTGTATGAATGAGGTTACAACGGTCCCTATGATGTAGGTTTGCTAGAAGGATTGAATAGACTCATGTATAGAAAGCATGTAGAGCAGATGTTTCGTAAGTGAACACATACATGGCAGCACTTACTGCCCCAGGATTCGCTTAGTTCTGTGAGTGCTGAGGGAGCAGATTCGAGTGTGGAGGTGGGTAGTGCAAGGCTGTGATGGTCTCATGTTCGTGAGGACCCCTGGCTCCTTCTCTTTGGGGTTCTAACTTAGTGTATTTTTTCAAAATTCAAGGTGGCAGCTGTGTTCATGTCATCATGTACTTATTCCAAAAAGCAAGAGGGAGAGGAATTAAAAAACAAAACAAAACAAAACAGGTTCATTCTCTTTTAAGGAAACTTCCATGAAGTCCCACATAGCACAGTCCTTCAGTTCTCATTGACCAGGACTTAATCATGAGCCAGAGGTAGCTGAAAGGAAAATACACTGTTTTATTTTTGCAGCCACCATCCAGATAAAAATCCAGGCTTTGTTAGGAAGGAGAAAGTAGAGAATGGGTGTTGAAGTGGGTGACTACCCATGAGTTGTTAGCATTGGCCTGTGGTATTTTGGGCTTGAGGTAGAAGGATTTTCCATGTGTCTGGAGCAGTATTTTTCTAAAGTGTGTTTCACGGATGATTTTAGGAAGTACATGGAAATTTCTTACTGAAATAAGTTTGTAATTGTTTTTTACATAAGCAGAATTATAACTATTAAACCCAGAATTTCACAGATACTATATAATCATATAATATCTTTAAAAAATTTAAGTGAGTCAGTCTTTAAGGAGTAAATGCAGGTATACAGAGATGAGAGAGGTAGTACACATATGAATTAGATATGGGGTCTGGGGCCAGTCTATCTGAATTTAAATTTGTGACCTGCCACTGATTGGCCAAATAACCTTAGCTGTTGCATGCCTTAATTTGCTTATCTGTAAAATGGAATTAACAATAGTATCTACCTCCTAGGGTTGCTGTCAGAATCAAATGAATTAATACTTTAAAGCTCTTAGAATGGTGCCAGGCATGTGATAGATACTCCAGGAAGATTTGTCATGGTCATTGTTGCTGTTGTGGGTCTCCTCCATTGCAGACAGATTCTTTACTATCTGAGCAACAGGGAAGCTCTTTTATTGTAGTTTTATTAGTACTGTTATTACAAAAGGTAGCACTTGGACAGAGCAGAAATTGTGAGGATGGTACACGCATGATTGAAATTAGGGAAACACTAGCTTAAAGGAATGAGGTTGACAATTAACTAGAACCAATCTTAGTTTAGTCCCTGGGTCAGGAAAATCCCCTGGAGGAAGGCATGGCAACCCACTCCAGTATTCTTGCCTGGAGAATCCCGTGGACAGAGGAGCCTGGTGGGCTACAGTGCATAGAGTCGCAGAGTCAGACACAACTGAAGAGACAGCACGCAAGCACAATCTTAGACGCAGCGATACATGATAATTTCATTAATGGTTAAAACTACTGCTTTACAGTGTGAAATGTCCCATATGTGGTAATAGCATTGATTACAATTTACTGTATGCCAGGTAGTATGGGGTTGCTTTAAAGATAACACTTTTAAAAAGATTTTCCTGAAGTATAGTTTTTTGAGGCTTCCTTGGTGGCTCAGTGGTAAAGAATCTGCCTGCAATGCAGAAGATGTGGGTTTGATCCCTGGGTCAGAAAGATGAGCTGGAGAAGGAAATGGCTACTCACTCCAGTATTCTTGCATGGGGGATAATCCCATGGACAAAGGAGCCTGTTGGGTTACAGTCTATAATGTTGCAAAAAGGTTCATCACAACTTAGCAACTAAAACAACAACAGCAGCTGATTTACAATATTGTGTTAATTTCTGCTCTATAAAGTGACAGTTATACATATGCACATTCTTTTTCATTAGTTTATTACAGAATGTTAAATATAGTTCCCTGTCCTACACAGTAGGACCTTGTTGTTTATTTGGCCTGTGTGTAGTAGTTTGCATCTACTAGTCCCCAGCTCCCAATCCAACCCTTCCCCTGGGCAACCACAAATCTGTTCTCTGTGAGTCTGTTTGTTTTATAAGATCATTTGTGTCATATTTTAGGTTCTACATGAGTGATATCATATGATATCATCTTTCTCTTACTGTCTTACTTCACTTAATATGATAATCTCTAGATCCATCCATATTGCTGCAAATGGCATTATTTCATTCTTTTTGATGGCTGAGGAATATCCCATTGTATATATGCATGACATCTTTATTCTTTCATCTGTAGATGGACATTGAGCTTGTTTCCATGTCTTGGCTGTTGTAAATAGTGTTGCTATGAACATCGTGGTGCATGCATCTTTTTGAATTACAGTTTTGTCTGGGTATAAGCCCTGGACTAGGACTTCTAGATCATATGACAACTCTATTTTTAGTTTTTTGGGGTATCTTCTTACTGTTTTCCATAATGGCTGTACCAATTTACATTCCTGCCAACAATATAAGAAAGTTCCCTTTTCTTCCCTCCTTCTCCCCTATTTATTACTTGTAACTTTTTAATGATGGTCATTTTGACGATGTGAGCTGGTATCTCATTGTAGTTTTGATTTGCCTATCTCTAATAATTAGTGATGATGAGCATTTCTTTTCCACGTGCCTACTGGCCATCTGTATGTTTTCCTTGGAGAATAAAGATAACACCTTTAATTCTCCCAGCACTATAAGCTAATTTTTTTTTTTTTTTCCCCTACTCTGCAGATGAAGAAATGTAGTCTGGGATAGGCTGCATGTTGACGGGATCAGCTTCAAAGCCCCTCCTGATGAAAGCCTCTTTTCCTCTTCGGTGTTTCCCCTGCCTTTTGATTGTACAGTACTCCTCCTTTGCTCCCTTGCCTCCAGGGTCCTCTGATTCTTCTTCTTTCCCATTTCCCAAATGCCAGCTAGCACTTACGCCAGCTGTTTCCTGAGCCTCTCCTCACTGTCAAAAACCAACCTGACCAGTATCTGTGTTCCTGTAGGACACTGTATATGACAGCTTCCAGTGTAAGGAACTCATTTGTGAAAATGGACATTCATGGACAAATATGCTGCCTCTCTTCAGGTGGTTTATTTTAGAATCACCCTGGAGATTTCAGGCAGGAACAGTTAAGCAGCCCTGTAGGCCTGTCGTGCAGCCAACCAAGAAGTTGGGGGGAGGGGGTCTGTCCTATAACATCTCTTAGGTCCTTCTGTGAGGTTCTAAAATGTCTCTGTGGTAAAATCATGATAAAAAGGGAACACTGAGATGGTGATCTAGGGTGACCAAGCTCAGTGGTGAGTAGTCAGTCAAGGACAAGGGCTCCATCACTCCCCTTCCAGTTCCCACCCCAGTGCCTGGCACGTAGCGAGCATTCTCGATATTGTTGAGTGTATGAATCACTTACTGGAGGCCTTTCATATGTGAAGGGAATGAAAGTTCCTTGAAGGACTAGGACAATGAATTATACTGGGGAAGGTTTGGTGGGGCCTTCTGAACTTGATAGATTTTTTTGGTTGGTCAGTCACACAGGTCAGCTTGCTATCATCCATGGACCCTGTGTGTTTGAAGCATGAACTGAACATGAGCGTCACTATGCTGGAGTCAGGGAACATTCATCTTCTACTCCCTTCTCTGTCTTTAGAGCTGGAGGCTCAATGTGTTCCTCTTGTGATGTCATAAAGCAACTGATGTCTTAGTACATCCTGCAAGAATTATTTCCTCTTTTACTTTTCCTACAAATTGTACCTTATGATTCATTGAATTTCACTTTCCTATTTTTCCAACATTTCTCATTTTCTGCCCTTTTTTTATCCTCTCTCTCAGACCATTGGGAAAAGGAAGCAATGTTGCTTAGCAACCAGTATGAAACTAGTCAATACTGTGTCTAGTATTAACCCATTGGTTCCAAGTAAGCAACACAGTCCATGGGTTCTATCGTTCTCCCCTTGTAGGTTTTAAACTGTGGGTTCACAAAAGTTGGAAGCACCACTTAATGTTCTAATCACACACTTCAAGGATATTTATGGCTGGTTATTCATGCTAACAAGTTCCAAAGTTGCAAGCTGTAGAAATTGTCTGTTTATTAAAATGGTTCACTTTGGGATTCTTAATTTAGAAATTTGCTGTCATTATTTTACTTTCACTTTTTGGGGAAAAAACAAGGATCTGATCTCAGCAGGTCTTTTGTGTGTATGTGCTCTCACGTTTAGTCATTTCATTCATCTGACAAATAGAAGATACATTTTCTGGATCGTATCATTCATTCATCTAATATTTATTGGGCTCTGCTCTGTGCCAACTTGCTTTGAAACACACTGTGGAGTACCACTGTGAGCACACATGATTCTTGGACCCGTTTTTCTTTTTTTTGTAAGTAGAGTCCTTTTCCCTCTTCAGTTTCATCTATTGAAATACCCTATAATGATGTCACATCTTCAGATACTCAAGTGACTCCTCTACTGGAATGGCTTCTTTGGCTTTGATTTGATAATGTTATTCCTAGGTTCTTCAACCTTTTAGCAAGCGAGTAGTAGGAAGCAACAGAAAGATCAGTATTGACCAACTCCTCCCACACATACAGGAGCTGTGACCAGCACACAGTGGTAAAGGCTTGAGAGCATGGATCTGCCTGGTGCATAACTAGAATGTTCATGAAATTGCCTTCATTGCTTCTTTTCTTTCATTTGCATCCCCTTTTTGCTACAGGTGACCTTCAAATCTCCCCAAATACCCAGCAACTTTAGGCCAGTCAAGGTCACCCCTAGTTGGTGGGTGTCGGTGAACTGATCTCTCCTCCTTAGGGTGTTAATGCCTTTATTGAAGTCTCTCAACAAGTGGGGCATCTTTGGGAGTGGATCAGAATTTCTCAGGGGACTCCTGACAGCAGACGTAGTCAGCTTGAGCAGACTGCTTTCTTCTTCCTTCACTTATCAGGGGGTGGTTTCCTCTTACACTGTAGCTCCTGGAGTATCTGATAGGTGAAAGGGTTGACCATTCCGAGATCCTACACTGACCTGCAGAGTGATTCCACATGGGTTTCTCACATCCTTTGAGTCCTCAGAGTCTAGATAAACTAGGTCATTGTTGAGTTATAGGGGTGGTGTGGAGTCCCCCTCTTATCTCGGGTGCCCAGTATCCTGAAATTCTTAGACTTGGTCCCTGTGAATTGGCTGTTTCAAGTAGTGGAGAGAAGCATCTCTGATGACTAGATTCCATGAAGCCCCTAAAGGTGGTTCCAGTCTCAGTGGCTCTAGGTGCTCACTTGTTATTCATCCAGAAATTGTTATATAGGACTCATCAAGGTGTGGCTTTGAATTAGATTTTGGCAGATGTCTCCAAGAGGGATTGAAAGCCTCTGGATTATCTTATATGGGACTTGCCTTACTTCATTCGGTGCAGGAAGAGAGACATAGAGCGAGGCATGGGTGTAATTCTAGCAGCTTCTTTCACTGAGCACCTACTGTGGGACAGGCATTGTTCCAGAGAGGCCCCTTGCGTGTATTATCTTTCAATATTTCCAGCAGCCTGGCAAAGGAAATATTCATCTTTCTGATTTGCCAGTGAGAAAACTGGGACGTGGTAAGGGTAAATGTCTTGCTCAAGGTCACACAGCCCACAGGGACCATGTAGTGATTTAAACACAGCCAGGGCTTGATTCTGCATCTCCTGCCCTCTCCATTTGGCTGCACTTCCTCTTCTGCAAGTCGGCTTTCACCTGAAGATAGGGGAGAGCTTGGAGGTTGCGTTGAAAGATTCTGTACATTGGGACTGTGGGAATCCATCCATGGACACTCTTGGGTTGGTTTTCCATGCAGAAGCTCATTCAGACTAGCATTGAGCAGCAGGAACAACTAAGGGGCTAGGAACCGAATTAAAAATTTAACGCCCTGACTTAGAACCTCTTCCTTGGTCTCTCATTTACTGTTTTGCTGTTTCTCCTCTCAAAATATGGACTGATGACAGCAATTTGCTCTAAGGTGGCTCCATGAGTTACGGTGACTCCGAGGATGGTGATCATATGTGTTACTGTGAGTGCTTCACCCAGGCTTGCCACCAGCCTCAATGTTTAATATTATACAGAGTGAAGTAAGTCGGGAAGAGAAACACCAGTATAGTATATTAATGCATACATATGGAATTTAGGAAGATGATAACGATGACCCTATATATGAGACAGCAAAAGAGACACAGATGTAAAGAACAGACTTTTGGACTCTGTGGGAGAAGGCGAAGGTGGGATGGTTTGAGAGAATAGCACTGAAACATGTATATTACCATATGTGAAATAGATCGCCAGCCCAGGTCTGGTGCATGGGACAGGGTGCTCAGGGCCAGTGCACTGGGATGACCCAGAGGGATGGGATGGGGAGGGAGGTGGGAGTGGGGTTCAGAACGGGGAACACATGTACACGCATGGCTGATTGATGTGAATGTATGGCCAAACCACTACAATATTGGAAAGTAAATAGCTTCCAATTAAGATAAATACTTAAAAAATATTATCTATCTTCTGAAAACTGTGTCACATATGTGGTATAACACCTATTTTGAGCTAAGGCAGAGGCTCAGAGAAGTTAGCAAATTTTCCCAAGATCACACAGCTGGGAAATTGCACAACTGGATTTGAATACTACACTTTCTAGACTTCAGAGCCATTCTTAACTATTCACTGTGCTGATGACGTAGGTGACCCTCTGGTCTCCTCCTTCTGGGGCTCCTGAAGCAGACAGAGTGTGCCATGTACATGAGCATGGGTGTTCCTCATGTTAAATGTCATGGGTAGTAATCATTTCTGTATAAAGTATAAATACCTGGTGGGCAGGGGCCATGCCCTAAATTTCTGATGGAATGTGTGTAGAGATTGAACACTTAGGGTATACGGTGTAAATTGGGGAGCTCACTGCTTTTCTCCTCCTGGGCAGCCAGCCACTCTGCTTCCTCCCCACTGCTATTGACAGAAAACTCATATCCTAAGGGATGAAGAGGGAATGCTATCAGCAGCTGGACCTCCTTCTGCCAGATAAACTTTATTAGAAGAATAAGTAGCTGGATATTGTATTGTTTTCAACCCGCTTTGGATTTTTTACATCCTGGGAAACGGTAGAGCACAGGATAACAATTCTACTCATGTGCTGGGTTCCCTAGGGCATGTTACCTAACCTTTCAACCCTGGATTCCTTCACTGTAAAGGGTCTAGAATAGCACCTACTTCAGAGGTTGTGGTTCTGAGAATCAAGTGAGATAATACATGTGAGGTCATTGGTGCAGATGTGGACACAGAGCCAATGCACAATCAAATAGAGCTCTTTGTGGTTCTTGGTTTTTTTTTTTTTTTAATTTATTTTTTAATTGGAGGAAAATTGCTTTACAATGTTGTGTTGGTTTCTGTTGAACAACACTAATCAGTCAGAATTATGTATATACTCCCTCCCTCTTAACCGTCCCTCCCCTTCCCCCAGAGTTTTTTGTGTTTTGCTTATGTTTTACTCATGAATTTTTTATGGACAGTTAAAAAAAACTTTTAATTTTGTGTTGGGGTATAGCCGATTAACAACGTTGTGATGGTCTCAGGTGAACAGGAAAGGGACTCAGCCGTATGTACATGTGTATCTGTTCTTCCCCAAACTCCCTCCCATCCTGGCTGCCATATAACGTTGAGCAGAGTTCCATATGCTATACCATACGTCCTTATTGGTTATTCATTTTAAACATAGCAGCGTGTACATGTCCATCCCAAACTCCCTAACTATCCCTTCACCCCATCCTTCCCCTGGGCAACCGTTAAGTTCGTTTTCTAAGTCTGTGAGTCTTTTTCTGGTTTGTAAGTAAGATCTTTGGCATCATTTCCTTTTAGATTCCACATATACGGTATGTCATACACTATTTCTCCTTCTCTGTCTGACTTATTTCACTCAGTATGATGATCTCTGGGTCTATCCATGTCACTACAAATAAACAATTTTTATGAATTTATTCACATGGATTTTTCGTGGCCAATTATGAAAGTACAGTCATAAAGCAGGGTTGGTAGGAATTATGATGGGATGAAAAGCTGGAGGTTGGGGAACAGTTAAAGATAGTCTTACCTTTTAAAGTGTATGAATTCTCTGTTCATCCATTTCAGTTCGGTTATTAGAGTATGGACATGGAGGTAAGGAGTCTCGCGCCTGACCTGTCCCTAAGGGGATATGTAGTAGCAATAGCTTGTCGCATTAACTCCTCCCACCTGGTAGAGAACAGGAATCTTTGCTGCTGAATGTGGCCCTCTTAACTTCTCCATGTGGTCTGCCATCCAGTTTCAGCAGCAAGAAACTAAAAATATTTGTGGATGAGAAGTCATTTGTCTCTGGTTTCTGCCTCTCCCAATGCCTGCACTGAGAAAGCAGCCTTCCAGCTGCCATTCACAACAGGGCTGCCCCGTGCTCATGGTAGACCGAGGGTGTGGCAACTGGGATCCAACTGGGGATGAAGGAGAAGAACCGCTCTCAGAAGAAGAAATGAAGAAGCCTTCTACTCCTTGCCCAGGCAGAAGGCAAATTCCTCTTCCTGTTCCAGATGGAGGCAGAGAAGGGGAAAGAAAAAGTGAAGTCACTCAGTCATATGCGACTCTTTGTGACCCCCTGGACTGTAGCTTGCAGGCTCCTCTGTCCATGGAACTTTCCGGACAAGAATACTGGCGTGGGTTGCCATTTCCTTCTCCAGCAGAGAAAGGGAGCCAGTTGTGTAAATAGGGTTTTCCTTCCCCTTCCACGCCCCAGTTTGTCTCTCATCTGCTCAGCACCTCGAGGTACTCCAAAGGAAATCTCTGCCATTTTTTTTTTCCTCCGAATTTAGCAATCTTGCAGAGGACAGTACTCTTCATGTGTGGTCTCTTACTGAACTTGGGGCTAATGCACTCTACTGCCCACTCCAAATCCCATATCCTCTTCTCTGGTCAGGGGATGAGTCTGAGAGACAGTTACTGTGGAGAATACTGCAAGGTTAGCTTCTAAAATTGTACAGCCCCATATTGGTGATCCTTAAATGTAAGAAAATTAGAAATAAATGTTCAAGTGCAGTTAGCTTTGTGGGATTTAGACAATATAATTTTCATTAGTTTGCTTAATTATTAATAGAAGTATAGTTATATGTATGCATATATCCCAAAAGCATTTTTATTGTTCCCATATTAGCTCTCATGTACATTTAGAAGTTAAATACTTTAAAATACAGTGTGTGCATATGTGTATATGTCTGCTTGTGTACATGGATGCATCCATTATGTTCTACTTATGTGTGTGTATACACATGTTTGCCAAAGGTGTTGCTGTTTCTCTGCTTTCTCTCCTCCCCGCAGTGCTGCTCCTTGTACAGAGCGCAGGCCAGGTGGTGCTGGGGAGTGAGCTGCACTTAGTTGAGCACTGATCATGTACCATGAGGTCCCATGGAAACGTCAAGTCCAGGCATATTAAATGGCAGGTCTTCGCTTCAGCAGCTCAAGGATGCAGCTGGGTTCTTGCTGAGCTCATCCGAGTGCAGCAGGAGGACAGGAAGTGCTGGCTGTGGCAGGTGGAGAAGGGCTCACTGCTGTGAGAAGACTGCCTGGATTTCCTGGGGATCCGTGTTTTACAGAGATGAGGTCCAAGCAGAAACTGGAGAAGGAGAAAGGGATGGGCGTGTGGGCCTTGGACGAGCTGCCCTGGCAATGGCCTGGTCTGTGGGGCGGGAGGGAACAGTCAAGGCCACAGAGCTGTCACCTGCTCTGCCATGTGTCCTCCCAGGAGCAGGGAGAGCGAGCTAAGCCTTCCTGGAAGTGCAGCCGTGTGGCTGGTCACAGTCCACACCGGGCCTGGAGCCTCGTCATGCAGTCTGAGCAGCTGTGTGCTGTGTGTGTGTGTCCCTTTGTCCATGTCCTCACCGGGGGGATCAAGGAAACATACCGACCCAAGCTTAGATGAATACATTTCACAGTCGGGCGAGGGGCTTATGTGATGTGAGGGCCAGACTGCCCCGCCATGGGCCATGCTGAAGGATTTTCAATTCCTGGGGATGCGTTTTGTAGCTCAGTGTCAGCAGGAGCTCTGCCACATTCTGCCTTTTCAAGCCCCCAGCTTGAGAGGAGCAGGCTCAAGAACAAGTTCTTCCTCACCCTCTGCCCAAACATCATTCTTAATAAACCTCAGTCCATAAGTAAATGTGTTAGTCCAAGGCCTGGGACCACTAATGCATGATCATAGTCAAGGTGAAGATTCTTTTTCTAGTTTGTCTGAATACAGCAACAACCTTTATATATAGACTCTGTGCAAACAGTTAACTGTGGCTGAACTACTTGTCCTCCAGATGGGGAGAGGATTGACTGTGCTCTCTTGAGAGAGGACAGCATGTTAGAGGGGACCAGACCCAAGGGATTAGCAGAATCATTCTTATATTCATTTCTTTCTAACTTTGAGGGGGAATTCTGAGGAAGAATGCAAAATGGGAAAGTAAGAGAGTAGGAAAAGTAAGAAGGAATGGTAACAAATGGAGAGAAAGTGAACAAGAGGGAGTTTTAAGGATATCAGCCATGGCATCCAGCAGACTGAAAGCTTTAAGCACAATCTCAGCTTTAAGTTGTCATAAATATTCATAAAAGGGAATTCATTAGTACATATATCTGAAAAGACCAGATGTGCTGTTGAACATGGCTGGTCCATGGGCCAATAATGTTCACAAAATGGTCTCTCTCCCTCCTTCCACCTCAGGGCACTGCTTTCCTGCCTGGTGACTCTCAGGCTTTCCCCTCCAGGAAACTAACTCCATGGCATCAACTCCCATAGGACTTCTAAATTATCTTCGCAGCAACCACAGTGGAAAAAGAGGGCCCCTCTTATCATCTCTTCCGTTGTTGGGTCTTAAGGGCCCTGATTAGGTTACTTATCCATCCCAAGCCATTCTCTGCCATCTGTGGGGTATGACACTCTGGTTGGCCAGGCCGGGTTAGGTGGAGCCCAGGGTGGAGTCAGCTTTGCAGAACTCAGTGATGGGTAGTCTGAGGTGGGGTTCCTTGGGGACCATCAAGTTGCTCTTACCAGAAAAAAAGGTGAATGCATGTGGGGCAGGTAAAAACCCACCAAGGAAAAATGTGTCAAAGCTAGAAGAGGTCTGAAAAGAGTTATTAATGCAATGGTTAGGGAAGATGGCTTCCCTGGTGGCTCAGACAGTAAAACATTTGCCTACAATGCTGGAGACTGGGGTTCTCTCCAAGGGTCAGGAAGATCCCCTGGAGAAGGAAATAGCAACCTACTCCAGTATTCTTGCCTGGAAAATCCCATGGATGGAGGAGTCCATGGGGTCGCAAAGAGTCGGACACAACTGAGCGACTTCACTCAGTAGGGAAGATGGAAAACTAAAGAAAACCAAACCTGGCCATTGTTGGGGTGTGCAGAGGCTGAATGATGGAGCCGATATGGCAGAAGGGCTGTTGTCTCAAACAGGAGGTTGAGCAGGATGTTTTCCAGACAGCGTTTTCTATTCTGAGCATTCCCCTTTCTCCCACCCCAAGGCTACATATCCAAGGTATATGGTTGTTTGAATCCATAGATCTTAATACTTTCTAGAGCCAATTTTCTAGAGGGTTCAGAGAGTTAGTGAGGAGTGCTTATTATTAGTTGGGGATGATCATATCTTGAGTTACCAGACACTGGTCATTAAGTCAATAAAATATGGTTTCTGCTTTCTTTCTGAGGTATAGGTAATTTTACAGCAGCAGTTTTTTTTTTTTTTTTTTTTTTTAAACACTCATATTCTTTGATGAAAAGGAAATAATTTTTTTTTCCCTCTATGACTGAGTTACTCAAGCTGTGCTCCCTGGAGAACCATGGGGTGACTTTGTGTTCCACAAAGAAAAAAAAGAGATAAATGTGTTTTGATAAGTTTGAAAAATGTTGCATCTTTTTCTCCTAGGGAAGATTGACATATGCAGTGTTCATTATTGTATTAAAGACTTGGAGAAGTTTGGCAAGAAGAAAACCTTCAGGTTTTATACAACTAGTTGCTCTAGCTAGCTTATGTGGCCATAAGATATTCTTCTCATAGCATGAGGGTAGTGTTGAATATGGATCATAAAACAGTGCCTAAGGAATCAGCTGTATTTTCTTTGATTTGCACATACAAGCCATCTGGAAAGGTTTTCACCACTCAGGCTCACATTGTATGTTGGAAGGGACCACTTTACACTAAGAATCTCTGGGTGGTGTTTTCCTACCTCTAAGCCAAGTATTTCCATCTCACCATAAGCAGTTTCTTGAGAGAATGTATAACACAAGTAACACTGGCTTATCAATGCTTTTGTCTCTTCAGGATTCATCATTAGTAAATAGTCACAACCATACCTGTGTTTTGGCTCTGAGAAGACTGACTGAGATTATCTCTGCCAATATCACTTTCTGCTGGTGGTACCCAAGATGATTTGGGGAGGTGCACAGAGGCATCAGTTGAAAGATGATTGTTCTTCTCCTAAGTTGTATCCAACTCTACGACCCCACGGACTATAGAATACATGCCAGGCTCCTCTGTCCTCCACTATCTCCCAGAGTTTGCTCCAATTCATGTCCATTGAGTTGGTGATGCTATCTAACCATTTTTCCCTCTGCCACCCTCTTCTCTTGCTCTCGATCTTTCCCAACATCAGTGTTTTTCCGGTGAGTCAGCTTTTTGCATCAGGTGGCCAAAGTATTAGAGCTTCAGCATCAGTCCTTCCAGTAATATTCAGGGTTGATTTCCTGATGGCTCAGTGGTAAAGAATCCTCCCGCTAGGCGGGAGACTCAGATTCAATCCCTGGGTCAGGATGATCTGCTGGAGAAAGAAATGGCAGCCCACTCCAGTATTCTTACCTGGAAAACCCCATGGACAGAGGAGCTTGGCGGGCTACAGTTCATGGGGTCACAAAAGAGACAGACAAAACTTAGTGACTAAACAACAACAATTAAAAGATACTCCCTTTCATTTCTTTCCATTCCTTCTCCGTTATAGGGAGAAGGTCTTAGTGTGGAGCTAGTGTATCTTAAAAAAAAAACAAAACAACAAAAAAAAAACCAGCAGGCTACTATATCTAACTCAAATTTAATAGTATTTGTTTTCATTGTGTATATTTTATTATGAATAATTTCTACTTAAGACTCTGGACACTTTCTACTTCTTACTGGTGATCTTGGTCCTTCCATTGTGATGGTTAGATAGAATCCCCTTTTAAAATAAATATAGGGGAAAATGAGTCAGCTTAGAGCAAGATTTTTCACCCTTGGCACTAATGATATTTTGAACCAGATAGTTGTTTTGTTGTGGGTGGCTGTCCTATGCGTTATAGGATATTTAACAGTATACTTGGCCTCTATTGACCAGAAGTCACTTGTTCCCTGTCCCTCTAGGTTATGACAATCAAGAAATGTCTCCAGACATTGTAAAATATTTCCTGGGGAATGTAATTATCCCTGAGAAGTAAGAGCCATCAATTTAGAGCCAGAAGAAGTACATAAGAGTAACAATGGTCTACAAGCATAGCAAAAGTTGTAAGTGTGGTTAGGGATGCATGATTTAGAGCCTTTCCAGATGTGGCTTTATGTGTGTGTGTTCATGTTCAGTCACTCAGTTATGTCTGACTCTTTGCAAACCTTTGGACTGTAGCTCACCAGGCTCCTCAGTCCATGGGGTTTTCCAAGCAAGAATACTGGAGTGGGTTACCATTTTCTCCTCCAGAGGATCTTTCTGACCCAGGGATTAAACCCAAGTCTCCTGTGTCTCCTACATTGTAGGCAGGCTCTTTACCCTTCAGGGAAGCATCTGCAAATCCCAGCTCTTGGTGGACATTTTGTAGAAGAACCAGCTTTGATCCTGTTGCCAGTGGACTTGCCTGACATCTGCAGAAGTGGCCAAGTCCAGGAAGGGAGCATTACACAGCCCAGTCCTATGACAAATGCTGCATTGCCAGAAACCAGAAAAGGAAAGAATTCTGAGTCATAATTTCCTTCATGCAGAAATTAGCTTGTACTTTTGAGATTTTGAACTGTGGTGCGGCTCGGAGCTGGTGAAAGAGCGAGGTGTAAAGATCCATTCAGTATTAGCATTGGTGAGGATTGCCGGATGCTCTCATTAATTGGCTTCAGACTGTGTGTGTTTCATTTAGAAGTAGCTGCGATCACTAATGGAATGACCCCTGTGTCTTTTCTGTTCTGAAGCAGGAGGTGAGATGGCTCCTCCTATTGCGTTGTGTTTGCCACTTGTGCTGACACCAAAGGCTGATAATATAGGGTCTGTGGCCTTCAATGAAGTTGTTTTTTGTGAAAGAAAATTTTGTTTTCATTTTTAATGAAGAGACAGGCCCCAGACTTCAAAAGCATGATGCTCACTGACAGCAGCAAAAGCATGGGATGGGGGAGAAGTCTGTTTTCTTGTTTTTCTCCCACTGCTCTTCCTTGCTGTAGCTCTCCCATCCCAGCAGGAGATGGGCAGGCCTGGGTTCAGGAGGCTGCTCCCCAGGCTCTGTTTGACTTGGGGTTCACTCGTCTTCAACTCTTGCCTCTCTGTGGCCCATGCACTATAATCCTCTCCATGCTTCATTGTTTTGAGCATTTAGGAAAGAATAACCTGAGACCTTTCACTTAGCCCCCTTCCCATTTCCCCTTTTGCATTCAAGATGCACTTTTGATCAGAAAAGATGCTTGTAATCACATTAATAATATTAACTTAAGAGTAGTATGGTATTTGTTTTTTCTTCCCAGCACAGCAGCTCCAGAGTGCTCCTGTTAAAATGCTAAGTTTGTTATTGTCGTTTATGTGTCCGAATCTTTTGCCACCCCATGGAGTGTAACCCACCAGGCTTTTATGTCCATGGAATTTCCCAGGCAAGAATCCTGAAGTGGTTTGCCATTTCCTTCTTCAGGGGATTTTCCCAGCCCAAGGATCAAACCTGTGTCCCCTACATTGGCAGATGGATTTTTTCAACACTGAGCCACCAGTGCATGCTAGGTCACTTCAGTCATGTCTGACTCTGTGTGACCCTGTGGACTGTAGCCCACCAGGCTTCTTTGTCCACGGGATTCTCCAGGCAACAATATTGAAGTAGGTTGCCAATTCCTTCTCCAGGGGATCTTTGTGACCCAGAGATTGAACCTGTGTCTCTTACATTCCCTGCATTAGTAGGTGAGTGCCCATTAGTGCCACCTGGGAAGCCCCCTGAACCACCAGGGAAGGCCAGTAAAATGCTGGTTTAGACCCTGTTATATCCCCCTGCTAAAATCCTTCCAAAGGCTGACACGCTCCCAAGGTCTCATGAGACCTCACCTTCCGGACTGCTGCCCTGGCTTCCTGTCTATTCCTTGTCCCGTGGCCGTAACAGCATCTCCATCCTGCCTGTCCTGGCTGCTCCTCAGAGACTACCTGCAGGCCTCTTTCCTTGGGTTCCTCTCCTTTATATGCCAGCATCCCAGAGTCTCCCTCTGTCTCCTCCTTCCAGTCCAGACTTAAAACTTGCATCCTCAGCGAGGCCTTCTCTGTGGAAAGGAGCCACTCTGCTCCGTTCCCAGGCCTGCCCTGACTGCCTCCCCTGCTTAATTTTTCTTTTCCATCCTTTCCTACCCTCTGCAGTCCTCCTTTTTCATGAGGTTGCTCACGTGCTGTCCCCAGAAGCCAGCTCCAGAAAGCCTGGGTCTTGGCACTTCTGGTCACCGAGGCATCCCTAGAACCTGACCCACAGAGCATGCTCAGTACATTTTGGGGGAAAATGACAGAACCTGATTACTTCTAACAGGAGATTATTTGGGAGGAGGAGGGTTACAGAGTGCATTTCTGTGCATTTTCTGCTTAGTCCTCACCACAGTCCCAGGACAGACATTATTATCCCCACTTTACAGATGGGGAAAGTTGAAGCCCAAAGATATCCAGGGATCTGTTCCAGTTCACACAGCTGGTGATGATGAAACTTGGACTCACTTATTCCGTTTCCTGCAGTACTGACCCTTGCTCACTGGCGTCTCTGATTCTGATCATCTTGTAGAATTCGAGGGCAGTTGCAAGTGAAATTAGCAGACATGGGTCATGGGACCTGGTAAATGAGCACCATGGTGAAATCCCTTCCATTCATGGGCCCCTCCCAGACAGGCTGCCTTCCCCAGGCCTTCAGTAAAATTAGCCTGGAGGCCTTTGGCCCTGGTGCAGCAACCAGTGAGAAGCTATCCATTACTGCCGTTCATTAAGACAGGCGACACAAGATGAAATATTTTAGGTGAATCATCTGGCCTAATTTAGAAAGGCTCGGTAGGGCCAGCACCTTTGATTTATCAGGGCGAGGTATCTGTTATCAGAGAGATCCACACACGGACTTATTTATTATCCAGAATCTGTTTTTAATTTCAGAGATTGTTTACCTAAACTGCTTTGTGTCAGCTTCCAGGACGGATTTCTGCTTAGCATTTAATTTTAGATACTTGCCATGGCGGACAGTTAAAAATGGGTCTCCAGAATTTGTAGTTTCATTATGAATCTTACCTCCTGGCAGTCCCTGCTAGCAGTTTGTCTTTGAAATCTCCTTGGTACTTGTTAACCCTGCTCTGCTGTGAAAGAGATATAGTTTATTTATTGGACTTTGCCCATTTATGAAAAAGTACAGAAATTATTAATGGTTTAGTATCTATTAATGCATTAGTTGGGTGGAATTCAAATTCTAATATTTATGGTAAACCCCTTTATAATGAAACGGGCAGAGCATCAGCTCTTCTGCTTCTTAAATTTGGAAGGCTCTAGATGCCATTGGAATGACTCCCTGTGAAATATGAGCCCTGCTGGCTTTATATTTACACCCATAAATAAGAAATAAGTACTTTGGGTTGGAGGAGAAATAATTAAGAATATTTGTGTAGATAATAAAGAAGAAATGGTCCTGTTTGGTGAACTGTGGGCTTGGGAAGTGCCAGAGGCTGGCTGGACCTGGATGAAAGATCTGGGAAGGATTCGTGCTGGGAGAGCTGCGGAGGGCTTTGAGACACAGTGGGAAGGGGACCCCTGGGCAGGGCACTTGCCGCCTCAGCAGCATGTGCGTGGCTGTGTGCACAGGGCTTAGAGCTGGGAATCAGAAGACCTTGTTTGGATTCCAACTCTTCTATGCTGTTGAACTTTTCTGGACCTCAGGCTCCTCATCTGTAAAATGGAGAAAAAATCTTATAAAATTGGCTTGAGGATAAACAGCATAGACTTAGAATTGCCTAAAGTAATAACTGTATCTGAGTATATGAGACCTAAAAAGATGACCTGGTTAGGAAAAACAAGTGTCAAGGCAAGATAGAAAAAAAAAAAAGTTGTATATTAAATATTTACAAATATCTATGTAGATCTTAAGGGGTATGTGTATAGTTGCTGGTTGTTGAGCAGGAGATAGAGAATATAGGATGTATGTGTATAAGTATGAATAATGACTCAACATGGAAATTTTTTAAAAATCAAGGTTTCAGAGCATAGTCAATGAATGGGTACCTCTTACACAAAAGAACTCTTCTGCCAGAAGTTTGGTATTGGTTTCTTGAGGTTTTCTTAGTCCAACCAAAATTTAACCCTGATCTGCTTCTGTATGAGCTCCTGGTTTGGTTAAATCTCTGTATCTCTAAGCACCTAGTAAAGGGTTATAAAATCATGACATATCATCATAGGAAGGAATCTCAGGGAGCACCTAATTTAGAAATGTCAAATAGGTTTCATTGCATATGAAAACTCTATAATGGTGGCTTCAAGAAGAACTACACAGAGACAAATTCTGAGTCCCAGTCATGCTCAGCAGGGAAGAGTTTCCAGATTGACTAGTAATGCTTATCAGGATTGATGGGTTAGGAAGTGGTGGTGATGTTCACAGTCTTTTGTTTTTCATTTTTGTTTTTAAAATAAAGAAATCAAAGCCTAGTCTGATCAAGTCAACTGGCCAGGCTCACACAGGGAGTTAGAGATGAGCCAGGACTAAAGTTTGGTCTCTGGTTTCCAGTTTACTTATGTCCTGCCACGCTGCCCTTGTTACCATGCACAGCCTCAGTGTTTCTGCAGACCACCCACGAGTGCTATGGTCAGCTGTCCCTGACTTGTCAAAGCACAGATTCAAGAGGACAAAGTTTAGCTATTCTCCATGCTGTGTGTGGTGGCCTGCACAGACAGCCAAGGCCAAGACCCTGTTTGGATTGGATGAAGTGATGACGATGATGACAACTCATTACTTAACATTTCTGTGTCACAGGCTCTGGGCCATGCATTTGATGTATATTATCTCATTTACCACAATCTTATCATTGTGGGAAACTCTTTCCACTATGCACATGAGGAGAATGGGATCCATATCGGTTAAGGAATGCTCCAGAGCCGCAAGCTAGCAGGCATGCAATCTCTTAGATCCCAAAGCATGTGTTTGTGATCACCGAACCTATATGAATACATCTCCTCTGGGCTTGTGGTGCTCTCCATAGGTAGCATAGATGTGTCTTTTGACTGTTGCAAATAAAGACTCTCATTTGAAGAAGCAAAGGAATCTTATGTGGTTGGTGCTCCTGACAGGTAACATTTAGGGAAGAAGGTTTTTTTCCCCATCTAGTGCAGAACTTTCCCGTTAGCTATTTCATCTGTGTTCTATATAGAGATTTCTTGTATATTATCATGACTGAAGCAAGCATTGGATGTGATTGGGTAGATCATATCCCTAATCCTTCATTTTTGTGTATTGTTGGCAAGAATTAATCCCGTAATGAATCATAATAGTGAAATTTCTGGTTGACTGTACATGTCGGACTAATTGGCTAAAGGGTACAGATGTTTCCTGACTTCAGAATAAAATGATCCCTGATACTGGGCAAAGGAAATGTCTTCTGTCTAGCAGACTTAGACCTCTTCCCTAAGTGTTGAGGGAGCTTGAGTTATCAGTCTCATACTTGGAGGCCTAAGGACATTCCCGTGGAGACCCAGGGTCAGATGGGTGGAGACTGTTGAGCATCTCTGCTATGTGGTGATGGCAGAGGCCCAAGTCATTGTTTTCTTAATTTTACCTGAGTAGCTGTAGCCAAATAGCACAGGTTTAGGAGTCAGCTTCACATTCATTCATCAATCAGTCTTATCCTCTGGTTATGTATCAGCTTTTCAGTATGCAAGTTACAGGGGTATTATCTAAGATAAGAGTTAGGTTAACCGTCAAATAAAAATAAAAATTAATAAGGTGGGAAAAAAAGAAGTGTTGCTTTACTTACAGTTTTTATTGGCGCTGTGGAAGAGCTCCATCTCAGCCCAAGTTATTCTCACCTAAGCAATGGGCTTGCTTCCCTGTGAGGTGTCGTGTGTGGCGTGGGGACCTCTTCCTCATGGGTGTGCGATCCAGCCTGAGGTCACAAAGCAGGAAGCACAGGAAACTGCATTCCAGAGCTGCTTTGCTTCCCTGGAAAAGGTGTCTAGGGGGATTCTACTTCTCCCCCCAGAGAGCCGTGAGGACTGGGTATAAACTGCTAGCTGTCACGAGGAAGATGAAGCTGAGGAGGAGAAAAGGGAGAGGGGAGGAGAAAATTGTTGCGGTGTCTGTGGAGCAGAACCACCATCTTCAGACAGGCACCGCTCTAAGTAATTAGCCCATCCATCCTTCAGTATCAGCCTGAGGGTGCTAGTGTTACTGTCCCAGTTTCGCAGTTCAGGAAACTGGTGAACTGATCTGCTCAAGATCTTGGTGATGGAGTGGGCCTCTGAGTCGACTCTGTGACCAAAAGCACTTGTTTGGATAGGTATGCTCTCCTTGCTCCATCAGTCTTCAGCTTATTTCTCTTCTCTTTGTTGGGGTTGTTTCCCTTTTGATCAAGAATAAATGCAGAGAAAGGAGGGAAAATCCACCCAGAGCATCTCAGCAGGTCCCTTTTATCAGGTCTAGTCTCTGATTTTACGTGTCTGTCCCCCAGGCCCCTCTCCCTCACCTGGATCCACAGATGCTCATATGTATTTTCCCCTGGCAAAATCAGTTCTCAAGATTCCCATTCACCTTGTTATAGGTGATTCATTGAAACTGATCGTGTTACTTATCCCAGTAATATTTGTATTTCAATTGTAGCCAAAGCATTGAAGGTGGAATATCAGATCTAACCAGCCAGGTTCTGCTTTCCATTCTGATGAGCCTTTTTTTTTTTTTTAATCTCTAGGCCAACCTGAGATCCAAAGTTAGGAATTCCCTTAAAAATGGCTGTCTCTGCTTCTGTTCATTCTAGCCTACAAGCCAATCGGGAATACATACCAAACGTAAACTAACTTGCAAGAATGGAAGCAGAATTATAACCTCATCTCTACCCTGGGGTTTGCATGGTGCCACGTTCTCCAGTAGCATCTTCCAAATGTGATCGCTGCATTGCTCATCCAGAAGCTTGATGAGCCTGAAATTAGTGGGCTTCACCTAGTCCAGCTAAGGCTGCAGTCAGGAAGCTGGTGGAGGGAGTATTTGTCAGATGCTGGGACCAGGAGGAGAGAGCCTGGCTGTGCCATGTTTCCTGGGACCACCACCCTCTGAACTAAGACAGGAAAGAAAGAATACTCACCACTGGGAAGTCCAAGTTGTTGATGTCCTGCCTCTCCAGTTTAGGGATATTCTACCTATGAGGCCATCACCTGAAGGCACTGTGTTTTATATATAACATTTTGTCCCTTTAGAAATTATCATGATACATGTCAAGAGTGTTCACACTGAAAAAAAAAAAATATGTCACATTAGCTTCCAAGTTTCTGATTGTCTAAATAACGCAGCAACTCAACATACAGCTGTCTGGCATTTTGACAGTACAATAACCCATAATTCTTCCTGCCACTCAACACTTCAAGGTTAGCATTTTGTAGTTTGCTCTCAAGGAGTATTCATTTAAATTTTCAAGAGCAAAGGGTTGAATTTGGCTGCGTCGTACCTCTCTTTTGATCTTTCCTTTATTTACTTGGGGGCTCTTCCAATTTATTACATGTACTTTATGGGATGCTTACGCATGTGTGTTTAAACATTTTTTTGAGCGGTGGAATGTTGTTCACCTTACTGTGTCTCATTCTCTCTATAGTTGGGGATAAGAGTGGGAAGGAGCTGCCGAGCTTCAGAGGGCAGCTACGCTGTCTGCAGTTTCCAAGCATTTGCCATGGGGTGAAACACAGAGGGACTGGGGAGAGAATGGACCAGTTTAGGACTCTTTTCTGCCTCCTTTCAAATGGCAAGTGAAATCCTCACAGCAGCCTTCTGAGGAAAGTGAAAGTTTCCAGTTCTCCACTTTCTCATGAACAAAACCTTCTTGCTTGGTCCTACCTTGATTCTCAAGTCATGAAACAGATTCTCAGATATTCAGCCAACCCTTGAGACTTAGCTGCCAGTTTTGAATCTTCCTCTCTGTTTGCCACTGGTCATCCTTGCAGGCAGGTTGACACCCCTAGATGGGAGGCCAGGTTATGAATCTGGCTTTCATAAATTTCCTGCCTAACCTTGGCCAAGTCAATAATTTACCTCTTTGAACTTATTTCTGAAATGTGGTTAGTCATCCTCAATATATCTGCCTTTGCTGCTGCTGCTGCTGCTAAGTCGCTTCAGTTGTGTCCGACTCTGTGCGACCCCATAGACAGCCGCCCACCAGGCTCCGCCGTCCCTGGGATTCTCCAGGCAAGAACACTGGAGTGGGTTGCCATTTCCTTCTCCAATGCATGAAAGTGAAAAGTGAAAGTGAAGCTGCTCAGTCGTATCCGACTCCTAGCAACCCCATGGACTGCAGCCTACCAGGCTCCTGCGTCCATGGGATTTGCCAGCCAAGAGTACTGGAGTGGGGTGCCATTGCCTTCTCCATACCTGCCTTTACAGGCTTGTAACTAGGTCAATCTGAAACAATAGAAGTTCATATGCTTTGCATTATTAAGAGTTGTCCTAACTGAATATTAGGCTTCATTGTGTTTCTTTTTTTTTCCTTTAATCCATTGCCAATTTACTTCCCTGATTGACATCCCTGCCTATGGTAATCGAGTGGCTTATTGGGTCATTTTCTAAGACAAGAAAAGTGAATGTAAATGTCTTGTGCCATGAACAGAATTTATTTATTAATCCTTTTTGGACCATATTTGAGGGTGAGCCTTTGGATTTGGGGCACCCTTAAAACATTTTAAGGTCTAAAATTCCAAAGGTAAAATAATTTTCAGATTGGTGACTGATTCAGTAGATGTGTTTTGCTTGTGAAAACCCTAATTCTCCATGTTCTCCAATGTACTCTTAAGCCCATGAAGTTAAGCACCATTTAAAAGCCCTGAATGTGTGTGTAAAAAGAATCACTATGTTGATAGGCAGTCGGTTTACACTTTCAGAGCCATTAGAGTGATAAACATTTTACCACGCTTGAGCCCTGCAATCTCTATAACACAGTTAGCTTGTAGAAAACTATTGGAATTGATGCTCCTGGCAGGGGGATTAACTTTTCTTCAAGCAGCCTGGGACTGACTTTGATAAAGTGGACTGGGGTGGACTGCTCGCTGGAAATTACGGAATGTTTGAATCCCAGCTCAGGGTGAGTTTTTAGTGTGTGGAATTTCTCTGGTTGGTTGGTTTTGGTGGGGAGGAATCCAGGTTGACAGTCCCCAGGCTGTTAGAGGTTTCTTCATGAATTCTCTTCTTCAGAATTGGTGATCTTATCTGCTGTACATCTGCTAGTTCTAAATACGGAGTTTGAAGTCTTGTGGCATCTACTTGGAGAAGATGGTGGAGTATCACAGTTCCATGCTTAAAATAGCCTGGGCCCAGGAGAAGGACAGCTTGCTGAGGTTAACCACGTGTTTAGGTACCAGCAATAATGCAGTAACTTGAATTACCCATCATTCTATACATTTCAAAGGGCCTTTGCATCTGTTACCACAACTGATCTCAAAATAGCAGTGTGAAATAGAAATAATTAGGGTTTCTGAAATTATGTTAAGGATTTTTTTTTCCTGATTATGAAAATAGTCCATACTCATTATAGAAATTTTGGAAAATACTGAATGTGATAAGGAAATTAAGATTGCCTGTAATTCTCCACTTTCCAGAAATAACCACTTAAACCATTTTGGTGTATATCCACCCCTGTATAAACTTCATTTTGTATGTATTAATATATGAATCTGTACTATATATAATTATATGTATGTAATTGTATTTGGGACCATACTATGATATTATCATGTTACTTTTACTTATAAACGTTTATCCATGTTATAAATAGTCCCTGAAAATTGAATATTTAATGTCTGAATAGTATCTGTTATAAAGAATGAATCCTGCTGTTGTCGAACAAATAGGTTATTTTCCATTGTTCTCTAGTCTACTTAGCACCATGAAGTGTGTGCCAGGACATACATCTTTCTTCATTTTAAACACATCTGTGCTTGTATCCTTAAGATAAACTGTTAGAAATGTTCTAACCGTACCATTTCTTTCTACCTTCCAAGGATTATTACACAGATGTCAGATTTAAAGGCAGATATTTTATCATCATTTTCTAGGTGGGAAAATTAAAGAACAGAGACTTGCACTGACTTGCCTAAGGATGCACAGCGAGTCAGTGGAGGAACCAGTTGCCCCCGTGGTAATATACCTGCCTTACCTCTTACATCTGGAAGTGAGAACACCTGCCCCTGCAAGGGTGAACCGTGTCACGGGTCATAGTTGTGGGCTTTGTTTACAACCCCGCATTAGGTGTGCTCTGCTGGCCTGATCACTTCACCCCTACCCAGGAGAGATGGAGATTAAGTAAATCTTCATCCCACTTCATGTCATAGCTTCTTAGGGCTTCCTGGGCTTTCTATTTCAGAAGCTCTCTCTCCAGTCCAGCCCCTATCTCAAGAGTGATGGCCAGGCTGCTTGCCTGCCTGCTTGTTTGCCTCCCTCTTGATCTCAAACATTTTAGTGGGGGATGCTTGTCAAGTTGCAGGCCCTGGGTTAAATACACAGGTACCAAGATGTGTGAAGTTCAGCCCTGATGCTCAAAGCGTGTCTGGGATTAAAGCTGAAATGCAGACAGATAGCTGTGATGAAGAAGGATGAAGATGGTTCCAGGACTGTGGAGGAAATAAAACTGTCCCACTTGGTGAATTTCCCAGTGGTATCACCAGGTACAACAGACGTCTGCTCTGCAGCCAGTGTGTCCTTTTGACCTCTTACACCAGAACATTTGTTTTGGTCATATCTGTGCCCCCAAAGTCTCTCCACTTTCCCTTCCTTTTGTCTCTTGTCTGCTTCAACTCATTTCCCATTGTTCATGTACACACCAGGCATTTAATAAGTAGCTGATGGAATGGCCTGCCCATGTGGCTCCTGCATACCCGCGTCCTAGCCCCGTTTCTACTACTCATAAATTCCTAAGGAGCTGTACCAGCCTCTTAAGTCTCATTTTCCTGAAATAGATGATAATAGCTATTAAAAATAATTAATAATAACTTATTGAGCACATACTGTGTACCATACACCGTTGTAAGGGCTTTACACATGTTAACTCATATAAGCTCAGAGGAGGAGGATCCACGGTCCATGGCCACACAGCTGGATGGTGGGACCAGGAGGCAGCCTGGCTCTGAATCTTGCTCTTTTGACACTGCACTCCACTATTTCAGGACCCTTGCCTTTTGCATCCATCCCCCTGCCTTACACTGTACTTGACGTGGGAGTTTAATGTGGTCAGTTGGGAGAGCAGAAGCACTCTTGAGGAGGTAACTTATTCCTCCCCCACCACCCAGGCACATGGATGTCAGGACCTTGGTCATTCTCCTATAAGGTTACAGATTATCTTAGAATGAGGGAAGTGTGGGACTGAGGGTCTCTCAAGAGACCCAAGAGAAAACTCCTTTTTTTCCAACTATCTGTTCACCTCTGTGCTCACCAACCTCTTGAGCTATTTGAAGGTCATGATATTCTATGATGGGCAAAACAAATGTGGCATCTGCTCTTGGAGAACTCTCTATCCAGAAAGTGGGGAAGTAGGGTACACAGTTCCCGGGGCTGCTGGAAGGGAAATCTGTAAGGGTGAAGATGTTCCCAGGTTGAAATGCCTGACTTTATTCAGACTTGTAGGCACCTATTGATTCTGATGCAAAGACTGTCTTCTCTCCAGTTCACTTTCCTGGTATTACAAGTCTAGAATGAGTAGTAGAGAGCTTTTGTTGTCCAACGGACTTATTTGGAGGCTAGGTTTTATTGTTGTCATAGTACCCAAATTATAAAAAATAAGCATCATAATGGAGAGAGAAGAGGAAGCAAAATAATGCCAGGATTTAGATCAGTTGTGGATATTTTTTCTCCCTATTGAGATTTATAGTAAGCTCAAATGCCTGGTGCTTGGATTGATTTGAATGAGAATATACACACACACTCACACACACATATATGCATGCTTGAATAATGTCAGGCTTGTAGCTTGTATCTAGTTCCTCTGTAAGTCCTCAATCCAGGGGTTTCTTCTGTAGCTTGATTCCAGCAAAAACGGGCACTGCTTCAGTATTCATTTCAGTGGCATTGACAATACTGACAATATAATTGACCTAAAAAGTTCTGGATTTCCTGTTAATGCACTTTAGAAATGTACATCAACTACCAAAAAAAAAAAAAATCATTTCTATCTACATTTCACTTGATTTCCATTTTCAAGAGAGAGGCTTCATCATTATTATTCTATTTGAATAGCACTGATATCTTGAAGGATGGAAGGAGATTTCTATTGTATGCAGGAGTACTTTATTTCGATATTTTCTTTGTCTGATTATACATGATAAACACACATTAGTGACATTTCATGCATGTTTGGAAGATAAATGGGGATATCTCTTTAAACCATTCCTGACACTTGCTAACCTGTGAGCTTAATGGCATTTTCTCTTTGATTCAATAATTTGTCTGTCAAAAAAACGCTGGGCTGACATTCTCCTTGTTGTGGGATTGAAATGGAAAGAAATCTCTTCTCTTGAAGATAATTTTTTTTAATGGAGGGGAACATTTTAGGATAAAAATGTTTTTGAAATTATTTGGGTTTTGGTAGTGGAGGTAGGGGGCAGGGATGGGGAGGGTGGGGCTGATGAGTGCCAGAGCCCTGCCGTTATATGTGTGGCGAGTGATGAAAGGGAGACGATTACCTCCGTCTGTAAGTTCTCTTGAAATAATTGAGGAACATGTAAAATCTTGCAGATGAACATGGCTTCTGCCCCTGTGTCTTGGGGGAGACTGTCAGCCTTGCTCCTGTGGAGGAGGTTGGGTCGGGGTGTGTATCCACGTGGGTGGGGATGGCTCTGACTCAGTTCTCCTGCCTTGGTCCCCTCAGCCTCATTCTGGGTGGGCAGGGGTGAGCCAGAAGGCTCGCCGTGCATCGTCCTGGTAAGCCTCTAAATACAGGTGGTCTTTTTTCTTTTCTAGGAGATTTTTGGGGAAACCTGTTCAGGGGCTGTGGAAAAAGAGAATCTTAAAGATGAACCTGGTGGGCTGGGAGGTGGGAGCTTGGAGCTGTGGAGGGAGCCATTTGAGTTTGTGCTAAAGGCGACCAAGCATGCTGGGCATAAGGTGCTGTTTCAGAGTTGGATCATGTGACACTCCTCCCCCACCACCCCACCTTGTACTGCTGACCCTGCTTCCTCAGACCCCTCCCAGCCCTGCATCAGTGGGCTCCTGGGAAGTCTGAGTAGATAAAGTTGATGAGAAATAGACAGGTGGTCATGGCTTGGGAGCAGGATGGGGAAGATTTTGGGGGTTCAAAGTCTGCTTATCTCCCTGCCCACTTCTCCTTCCCAAAGGGTCTTTAGGTGTGCCACTGGAAAACACTAACACATTAAAATCCCTCATACTCATTCATTCAACAAAATTTCCCTGTGCCTCCTGTGTACCAGGCATGGCTCTAGGCACTGAGGCTTCATCCCAACTTCCACGGTTTGGCAATAGTGAAGTTGGGAGTAGGATCCAGGTGTCCTAACTGCTGACCTGGTGCTTTCTAGCACTGCCTCCCCAGAGACCCTGCTTCCTACAGGAGCCCAGGCTCTGAAATTCTTTCCCATTATTTCGTTGTTCTTCCCAAGGCTTTCCTTCTCCCTGCATGGCCATGACTTTCCTGGTTTGGAATCCTGACTGAGTCATGCTGGATTGCCCTAGCAAAGCACCGTAAGCACAAGCAAAGGTGAAAATGTTAGCTATCGTGTGCACTTACCCAGTCTGGGCTTCCCAGCAACAAGCAGAGCCCCCTTTAAACATCCTGAGCACTTTTGGTGCCCTGATCATACACTATAGCAAACACATTAAAAGGCGCCCCCCACCCCCATCTCACATTAAATATGATTTATGAAGTTTCAGTGTGAAGTTTTTGGAAGTATTATAAAACTCATTTTAAGAAATTTGAGGCTTAAGGCTGAATTCATTTTCCCAAGATTTTAACTGTTATGTCTATATGTAACTGTTGAGCTGGACTTGATTTGCGTTTGACTGGCCAGTAAGCATACTGTTTCTTTCTTAGAAACTTATTTAAATATTAATCTTCGATTTTCATTTCACATTTTTGTGTCATTTTTCAGCTCTTGAACATTTTATTGGCCATTAAAAATTTTTAAAGAGAGCCCTTGACTGTGCCTGTTGTGCCTCATGGATTAAAGGCGCTGAGAATAGATCCCCTGGTCACCCACCCGCTAAAACCAAATCCTGGCCCTCAGCAGCTGCTGCTCCTCAGGGGACTCCATCCAGATGGACTAGGTTTCTTTTTTAAGTCTTCACTCAGTGTGCCCAACCCTGCCCTGCCCCCCAGCCAGGCACTGGCCCAGGTGTCATAGAAGTGATTCTGTAGATTCAAGGAGAACTCTTGTTCCTACCTGCTATAGTGTCTGAGTCAGCTCAGGCTGACATAGCACAGATTGAGGGGCTTGAACAACAGACACTTACTATCTCAAAGTTCTGGATACTGGAAATCCAAGACCAGGATGCTGGCTGCTTTGGTTCTTGGTGAGGGCTCTCTTATTGGCTTGCAGATGGCCACCTTCTTGCTGTGTGTTTACATGCAAAAGGCTCTGCACTTTACAACTTTACAAATCTCACTGGTATCTGGGCAAGGAACCAATGGCTAGCATTTAGAGAGCAGTCAGAACAGGGAGGGCCACCCTTAGCTGTCCTCACAGCCATGGGTCATGATAGGAGAGTAGTCTGTTTCTGAGCATCTCATGATCAGAGGGCATTGGCAGGTGGAAAATAAGAGGAGGCTGATAATCCCTCAAATCTTTCCTCTTGACTCATGTCTGTTGGCAGCTAATTAACCTTCCTAACTCAAGTCAAGCCTGGACCATGGTGGAAAGAAAGTACCAGCTTTCCCCACTTCCTTCCCTCCCTTTCATCCTTTCTCACTCAACCTTCGTGCACAGGGAGCATTAGGCACTATCGTAAGAGCTTGTTTCATGTCTGTGGGCAAAACTGACAGACATTCCGTGGACCTTATAATGTATATTCAACAGTCAACACAATACATGAGTGAATTATATGGTATGTTTGAGGGTAATAAATGCTATGGGGAAAAAAAAAAGGGAGCAGATGATAAAGTAAGTAGTCCTGGGTGGAGGTAGCAGAGGAGCTTACATTATTGAGCAGGGTGGTCAGGGGAGGTTGTGATAGGAAAGTGAGTAGATTGAAGGAGAAAAATACTGTTGAAATGAGTTTGCTGTTTCTGAACTCACAATGTCTGGTAGGGAAGAAGGAGCCAGCCAACAATGGAATTCCTGGAATATAATTTTTTCCTAACAAATTGAAGCAACGTGGTTACTGGAGATGACAAGAGATGACGAATGGCCATGGCCATGCCTGTCTGCCCTTAATCATCTGCATGGCTCTTGGTACCACCATGCAGTGTTAGGTATCCAATGGAGATTGGGAGGCAGGATGTAAAGCCAGAGTTCTGTAGCCCAGATGGATTTGATGGGCCTCTAATGGTTCAAAAATATTTGTTGGATGAGTTTCTGAATGAATGAATGAAAGAGGAAATTAATGAGTAATTCAATGAAAAACAGATGAATAAAGACTGACTAAAACTCATCTCTGTTAAAAACAAGTTATTTTCAAGTTCACACTTGTAAGTTACTAGTGGAGTATCTGACTTTAGTGGTAATTGCTTTAAGGTACTTTGCTTTAAATATAGGCATTTGTACCCCTGAGTAACTTTTCAAATAATACAGTGAAAAATTATTCAATTTTCTTTTAAGTATGGTTGGATATTATGGTGCAGTCCCAGCTTAGGTTTTCACCTAAGGTAAAGGGTATTCTTGGGACCAATAGATGACTTCACTCATATTTAAATTAAGAGCAGACTCTGACTGATAACTGTGTTAATCACTGTCCCTCAGTTGTGGACAATGCCTACTACTGGTCTTTAATCATGACATAGAGATGGAGGCAGATGATTGATGATTGGATGTATCTTTGGTGGATCTCCTGGTCTGGTGGTTACCAAACTTTTCAGGTTATTAGAAAGTCCCGAGACAACTTACAGACAGTGTCCATATTCTAGATCTATTGTCAGAAGTTTCAGGTAGGGACCTCAGTACCTATATATATATTTTTAAATTTAAATTTATTTATTTTAATTGGAGGCTAATTACTTTACAATATTGTATTGGTTTTGCCATACATCAACATGAATCTGCCACAGGTGTACACATGTTCCCCATCCTGAACCCCCTCCCACCTCCCTCCCCATACCATCCCTCTGGGTCATCCCAGTGCACCAGCCCCAGGCATCCTGTATCCTGCATCGAACCTGGACTGGCGATTCGTTTCTTATATGATATTACACATGTTTCAATGCCATTCTCCCAAATCATCCTACCTTCTCCCTCTCCCACAAGAGTCCAAAAGACTGTTCTATACATCTGTGTCTCTTTTGCTCTCTCACATACAGGGTTATCGTTACCGTCTTTCTAAATTCCATATATATGTGTTAGTATACTGTATTGGCGTTTTTCTTTCTGGCTTACTTCACTCTGTATAATAGGCTCCAGTTTCATCCACCTCATTAGAACTGATTCAAATGTATTCTTTTTAATGGCTGAGTAATACTCCAATGTGTATATGTACCACAGCTTTCTTATCCATTCATCTGCTGATGGACATCCAGGTTGCTTCCAGGTCCTGGCTGTTGTAAACAGTGCTGCGTTTTTAAATCCCTTCACGGGTATTTCATTGCAGATGATGTAGGATTTAGGAACCATTGTGCTAAAGTCAACTTTGAGAAACTGAAACTGTAGCCTCTTTTTTTTTTTTAATCATTTTATTGGTGTCTACATTCATACTGAAAAAAAAAGCTGTAAATCTTTATTGCTGGAAGCCAAACAAGATAGATTCATTCCCCTCAATCAGAGTAGCATTCCAGTTCATTCTTTTGGTTTCTTCCCTTTCCTCTCCCTTTTCTCTACCTTTTTTTTTACCCCAAACATAGGACCATTTTATAAATATTACTGTATTGTTTTCTTTCTTTTTATAATACATTATACATCTTGCTAAATACTTTTTAAAACGACATGATATTCCAGAGTATGGAAGTCACCCAGTCTTTTCAACTTGCTGAAACACTTTGCTTTACTCAGTGTATTCTGCATAGAAAAATGATCGTGAATCTTTATTGCCTGAAATACTAGGAAGATACAGCTATCCTGTGCCACCCACCCATGTCCTTATTCCTAGTCTTAGGGCAGAGTAGCCCTTACTCAAACTCTTACCATCCCCCCAAAGAAGCTTTGTAGTAAAACACACTGACCCTTCTTCAGGGATGGTCTGGGATGTCATGAAAACCCATCCACCCCTCTGGTCAATGTGGAATGGAGTTGTTATTACCCAAAATGAAGGAGACTAAATCAGCCAGTCAGAAGTGCGGATGCTGTAGTAGCCTCAGATCCCGACTTTGAGGAGTATAAACCATTTAAGAAGATAAAACTTGGTCTTCCTGGAGAGTTAACCCAGTGATACAGGGCGGTGTCTGTTGAGGATGGAGGACCAGGCGGCCCTCGAGCTTCCTTTGGACTCGGGAGAACAGAGAAGCCTGCTCAGGGGAGTGACAGTTTGGATGGAGTTCTGAGGAGAATCTGAATCAGCTCAGCTGTGAGATAAGGCTCTTGGTTTCTTCACCTTGTACATAGAAAGAGCTGTTCTGCCTCTGTCCCACCATAATAACGAACTGGATGGTCGGTGGGGCTCCTGGAAACCAAGTAGTTAAGATACCAAATAAAGTAATCATTCTCTGGGCCTCTGAGAGGGGAAACGGCAGCACCAGAAAACTCTGCCCTCAGCCGAGTCAAGCTCCAAGAGCCCCTTTCACAGACACATAAATATTTAATAATCATCTGTCTACAACCAATCTAGAGGAAAAAAAATCTTTAAATAGACTGCTCAAAAGGCCAAAACCTGAATTTTAATTGAGGTACTTTGAATTACTCCCATTAGTCAGTCGCTCTGACTTTTTCTTAGTGAGGGGTGGATTGTTTTTGAAAGGAGGATCAGAATTATTAGCAGCCCTTAAAAAATAGAAAAAAAAAAAAAAAAAAAACGCTGTTCCTACTAAATAATAAACTAGGCTTCTTTTTAAAAAGATGTGGCATTTTCGGAGCACAAAGCAAGAGGGCAGGGTATGATGAGCCCCGCGGATTAGAGATGCAATTTGAAAAGCTTTAAGGGCGTTCAGATGCCATGCTAAGCATTTCCCTGCCACGTCACCTCTGTGGTTCTCCCGGATCCCACTGAAGTTTTCAGGACATAGGAGGCGTGTGTGTGTGTGTGTATGTATTTGTTTCCCTTTCTCTGCCCCCTGAGCCTAGAGTCTCCTGCAGCTGATGTAACAGTCCTTTCCTGGAGGTACCCCAGTATCTCATGCGAGCCAGTTTCGACAATCTAGAGTGCTTAAATTGAGCCATTTTATTCTCTGTAAAATAAATCCTGGGCCATTATGCGTGGTTTTTCATTCACTCGCCCCCTTGTCTCTCTTCCCTAGGCTCCTGTCTGCCCACACTGCCCTCCTTTCCCATGCTCTGCCTTCAAGCCCCCTTCTATGAATGGGAGGGAAGCAGGCAGCCTTTAGGGGAGCACTGTTTTCAGCCCAGGGACATCAGCTCCACTCTGGCACAATTTGCTTTGAGATCTTTGTCATGGAGCAGGGCCGCAGGGTTGCCCCCCACCATAATTGATCTTGCGTGTTCGTTTGCTTCCCCTGTATCTCCCTCATCCCTCACTGGCCTTTGTTTGGATAAAGTGCTTGAGGCTTTACTGTGGTGCTGAGAGCTGCCTGTCCCAGTACCCCGCTGCTTCGTCCATCCTGGGTGAGACCATAGAGCACCACTTAGGGAAGAAAGCTCTTCTGCCTCCCCTGCCACATATTGTTCCCCACAGCCGCCCCCCACCCCCGCCCCACCATCCCATACACTTGAGGACAGCTCCTGGTGTCTCAAGGCGATTTCCAGACTGATTTACTATGCAATCACTTTTCATGGCCCCTCGTACACCAGTGTGAGAAATGTTAATTGGTGGGTGAGTCTGAGATGCTCTTCCTTGGGATTTACTGTTGTGAGCAAAGGAGGGGAAGGGAGGCTGCGTCCGTCTTTGTGATGGCTCCGAGTCCACTCTCACTGGCTCCTGCTTATGTTAAAACCAATGGTCATGATAGATCTGAATCCAGTAATTTATTCGATTTGGGGTCATTAACCCTTGTTCTGCTTATGGCAGCAAATGACTTCATCGTCAGAGATGATGAGTGTTCCAAACTGTGGGGATACTTGGCTCTCTGGAGCTTTCGTCTGAAAATCAATTTTAAGCAAGAGGCAGGCATTCGAAATCCTCTCTGCTTATAGGTTTCTGCGGCATTGCCTCTAGGATTTGAGGAAGCAGGAGGGCAGCAGGGGGAGAGGACCACCCCCACTCCCGACTCCTGAAGACTTCTGTTGCCAAAGAGTGTTTGTGTTGAGGTGGCTAATGTCATGAAAAGACTGCACAATAGACTGTCAAAATGCATCCATGGGAGTGGGGAATGGATCACAGTTTGGAAACGGGGGGAAAGGAAAAGAAAGGAGCAAGACTACATCTAAGTGATCCTGCCTGTAGACCGAAGAAAATAGCTTGAAATCATTGTTTTGATTCCCATTGACTGAAGGCTGGAGGGACTTTACTGGTTAAGCTTTTTAAAGCCGCAGCAGTTTAAAAACCTTTTTTTTTTCTTTGCCTGGTATACCCTTTCTCCAGTTGACCTTGAAACATATTAACTCATCTTTGGAAAGAAACAAAACAAAACAACTTTTGCCTTCACATCCAAGGCTGCCTTCTGTCTTGGAGTGTTACAGAAATAGGTGGCATTGCCCAGCGTCCCTGACTGCAGGGCAGAGGCATGCTGTGGTCAGTGCTGGCCTGGCTCTAGGCAGAGTGCGTAACCAGACTCCCTGCGGCTCCCCCAGCTGTGTCCTTCTGCCATGAGGGGCCAGCTGACAGCACTGTCGGGGTCAGTGGATTCCTTCCCCATAGGAACCAATGTCTGAGCCGAACTGAAGAGCTTCTGAGAATGAACCTGCCTTTTCTGTGTAAGCCCTGCCCTTGCCTTAAAATGTAGTCACAAGCAATAACTTCCACTGCTGTATTTTCCAGGTGAAATATTTGGGGGGGAAACTTTCCAGTGGAAGAGCTTAAGTAATCATTTAACCGATTTCCCGTAGTTTTGTCAATTGCCTTAGTTTTTCAGATGAAGAACTTATGACCCACACGTGTCAAGTGCTTGTCCAGGATCACATAGATTGTAGCAAGCAGAAGGGTCCTAGAAGCCAGGGCTCCTGAGCACTGGTGTACCTGGAGCTGCGGACAGGTCACCCCAGGTACAGGCAGTAAGGATATGTCTTGTCTGTAGAGGACACATAAACAGTAACAAAGCCTCTGGCTCCAACTTTAATCACCACCGTGAGCTGACTATTCTAAACAACGTCAGTGACAAAATATTTCTCCTCCGAGAGGGGACACTCTCAAGAGAACCCTCCCCACCTCTTTGGTACACCACTGCCTCTGACTCCTGGTTTCTGTCTCCCCCACTAAACCAATAAGCATCCTTATCAGACAAACCCCAAGCAAACAAAGAATAAATGCCATATTAGAAGTATGCACTCCTGCTTCTTTCGGAGTTCAGGAAGGAAAAGCGCCTTCTGGTGAGCTTACTTGACTGGTTTAGAAAGAGTGTGATGTCTTAAACCCACATGTGGGGACCCAAGGCAGCGGTGCTGGGACTTGCCTCTGGTGTTTGGGTGTGGGGTGCTGCGTCCTGCCCTCACTGAAGCTAGGCCAGGAGCTCCTAGCCCCGGGTCTGGGTTGGAACCCACAGAGCTGGAGACTCTGGATTAGTGTCTAAATTGAATTCTCTCCCAGATGCTCGGAGCCTTCAGGGGAGCTCTTGGTGGGCTGAGGGCCTGACTGGCACATGTGTCTGTGTGTGGTCATTTTGGCCAGATGGACTGCTGCCCGGGCTTTTCCTCTCCTCCCCAGCCATCCCCTAGATTGGGTGGGTAAATATTCCAGGCTGCTAAGTCATCAGTTCTGACAGGCGGCTCTCCCTTTGCAGCCACCCCTCCTTTCCCCCCAGCCCCCATTTCATCTTCCCCCTGTCAGAACTCAACCTTTGGCAGGAATCTTTTCCGAGAGCTAAATGTGAGCCTCAAAGAGATGCCGTCAAGGTACTTTTCATAATTTTCAAAAGTAATTTCCCTCCCTCCCCCCACCCCCTCTCCACTGTAATTATGTCTTAGCAGCGACCCAAACCAGCACCACAGCAACCCGGTCCTGTCCCTCTGTGGGGACAGCCTTTTCCCCAGCAGCTGGTCTGGGGGACGAACCCTGGGAGAGAAATACTGGATAAACACAACTTCCTCACCATTAGCTTTAGAAGTGAGGTGGTGGTGGTGTTTTACCATGAAGAAGGAAAACTCAAAATAGTCTCATATCCTCTTTGCTCCAGCAGAAGGTCCTGAGGGATTTCCTTATGAGCCAGGTCCGCAGTAGTATTTAAGGTACTCTTAATCCAATTCATGTGCATCTCTTTAAGAAAAGGGGACATCCATTCCAGAATATTCCCTGCCATTTCTTGACTCCCCTCCTCCTCTCCCTCTCAGGTTTCAACCTCATTCCGTCAGGAAGCAGTCAAGGAAAGACGTCATTTTGTCTCTCTCCGTACCTTGATCTCTGTTTCCACCCACCTTCAGAAACCTCCTGTGGCTGGTTCTCAACAGGAGACCTGGCCACAGGAACAGGAGGAGGGGTGGTGTGTGTCTATGGTCTTCTCCAACACCGGGTACAGCCAGCCCCATCTGAACAGAGATCCTGGGGGTAAATTATCCTCCACAAGGAACACTGGGACTTGACATTCAAAAATTCTATTCATTGAAAAGAGACACTAGCCTGAAAACCTGGTTTAGTAGATAAAATCTGTGACCACAAGAGGATAAATCTAGTTTGGCTTGTTTGTACTGGTCTAATTTAATATGATCTCCCTTGGAGTTTCTAGCGTCTAGATTTTCTAGATCATTAAATCCATTACTTTTCAGCGTTAGCCTTTTTTTTTTTTTTTTTTGTGGGGCGGGTGTTGGGGCAGGGAGTGGATATAGATTTTAATGGCATCCCACACTAATCAGGAGAGCCTCATCAAAACCCATTTGGGGTCTGGAGTGACTAATTCCTGGTCCTGCAACTTTAAAGGAGTATCTCTACCCATTTTACACACCAGCCCAGCAGCTGAGTTAGAAAAACGCATCTTCTTGCTGCAGCCATTGCTGTCATAGGACCACAAGAGGGGTAGGGGCTGGGGGTCAGCCCCAACCTCCGGAAAAAGCTGGGTGCAAGCATGAAGGACGTGGGAGGATGTGAGCCATCTCACTTCCCCACGTCTGGGATGAACTAAAGAGCCTGGGAGGAGCCGCTGTGGACCGGTGTGTGACCTTGAGCACGTGGGCCACCTCTGGTATCCTTAATGCTGCCCTCATTGAGGCAAGAGGAGCAGTTCTCACACCTGCCTCTAGGGGGTGGGGGGCCGAGGTGGGTGGGAGCTGCCTCCAAGTCACAGTGCTCTGAGGAGGAACCAGCCATCCCTGTCTCAGTCTTCACATCTGTAAGAAAGAGATGGAGGGGGACTAAGTGAGATTTTAATACCGTCTACCCTTTCCATGTTTGTTCTTGCTAAGTCAAAGGTGGGGAATAGACTGCCAGTTGCTGTAGCCTTTAGTCTGCACCAGGTTCCTCCCCTCCTTGACCTGATGTGTCTTGCCAGCCAGACCACAGCGGCCCTCTTTGTAGGGACAGGTGCTTGTGGGCCCTGGTGTGTCTGAGAAGCCCTAGTCAGGGCTGCACTGGCTCCAGGGCAGGGCTCCAGCTCAGATACAACACCCAAGCTTCCATGGCCCGTGCTCCCATGGCAGAGAGTCAGAGGGGAAATTGTTCAACTGGGAATTTGAATCCATGGCTAAACTTGTGTGCACATGTGTATGTGTGTGATTCCCTTTAAGTCTTTTTCAAACTTTGCTAAGATTGTCCTTTCTTTAACTTTTTGACCTTATCCTTTAAATAGTCCATATGGATATTTCTCTGCCCTATAACCCCTCCAAACAAAAAGAAAGCATGGGGACAAAACAAGCGAGGAATCAAGTTTTTGCAGCTTGTCAGTTTGTGCAGTAAAGCAGCGTGTGTGTGTGTGTGTGTGTGTGTGTGTGTATGCGCGCACGTGTGCACATGTGAGGGTACATGACACTGGAGAGAAACACTTCATCATTAAAGGGTATCTTTTCTTGGGCTGAAGAAGACTCTGCACGGTGTCTCTTCCTGCATAATTGGCCTGTCTTTTCATACAAGCCAAGATGCTTGTTTCTGTCTAAGCCCATGCACTCCCCACAGGTCAGGAGCGATAGTAAAAACCTGTTGTCTGGCTTTGTATTTGAAATAATGGAGTCACTAATCTACTTGATCTGGCCAAGTCAGATAAAGAAAGTGAGGGATGCCCGTGTTTCGGGGATGGAAGGTACTTGTAAAAGCCGTGTCTTTGGGGGAGGGGGAGCAGGGGGAGACACAGAAAAAAAAAATGGAGCAAAGACTGTTGGAAACCTTTTAATTAGTACTAATTACCTCAGCAGAAAATGTTGGAAGCTTGAAAGGATTTGTGTCAGCAAGTGAAAGATCAAAGATTGCTGGGCTCGCATTTTAATCTGTTGGCTATAAAAAGGAGTGAGGGGGGTGGTAATGGGACCCAGGAGAATGGCTGCCCAGGTGGCTCTGCCCTTAATCCCTTCTTTACTGCTGCAGCCTGAGGCCTAGTCCCAATTACATAGTAAGATGATTTAATTTAATGTTTTTTTTCTTTGACATTAACTGGGGTATAGAAGGAGGGGTCCTTTTTTGTGAGGATGGAGTGGGTTGGCATCAGCCACGCCATAGCTGGACAATCTCTTCTGTTGATTTTCCCAGTCTTTTCTCCAACCAACTGACATTTTAATATCAATTAAAAAACAAAGTACACAGGGGAAGATGTTCTTGAAGGAGGAAGGAGTCTCCCAGTATACTAAAGGGCTGAGGCTTCTGATGTGGTCAGGACGTGGTTAGGACTTCTGGGACAAAAGGTAAATTATGTTACTGGAAAACTCCACAAGCTGTATTCCTCATAGTGCCAGTTCCTTAAAAGTCCAGTAGAGCACAGAGTGAGAGAGGAGAAAGGTATTGACAGTCCACACTACCCATCCTAAAAATCCTCTGTGTTTGCTCCTTTCCTCTTTTTCCATTACCTCCCTCTTCCTGTCCTCTCTAAGAGTGGATTAGGCTAGGATAGGGTCTCTGTAGCTGTGAGTGCCCTATGCGTAGCCCCTGGGCACTCACCATTCCTGTGTGCACCAAACTGCTGCTCTTTTCTTGGGCCACTGGAACCTGCTCAGCCCTCAATGACTGATGGGAGAAGACAGATAAATATCCCAGCTCCCTCACATCTCATTGCTAAGAAGTGGTCCACATTTCATCCCATGCTACTCTAGAACAGGAGTTGGCTCCAGGGTCCAATCTGGCCTGCTAACTGTTACTGTAAATAAAGTTTTATTGGAACACAGTTATGCTCATTCATTTACCTACTATCTGTGGGTACACTCCCACAGATAGATAACGCAGTTAGTGTACTACACAGTTAATAATAACGCAGTTATGCTCATTCATTTACCTACTATCTGTGGCTGCTTACACAGAGTTGAGTAATTGCGACAGTGATGATATGGCTGACATATCCTAACACACTTACTATCTGACTGTTGACTTGAAAAGTTTACTGATCCATACCCTAAAGAGGGGTTGATCCCAGTGGCCTTCAGCAGTAACCTACCTCATCATACATCCTTTACATCCTTTATTAACTTCTTTCCCTTTCTTAACTCACATTCTGACGCTTTATGTGATCACCTCCCAAGTAAAAGTCTTGCTTTCATGTCCTCATCTCAAAGTCTGCTTCTGGGAACTCCAACTCAAGATCTTGTGTACATGCTCACACAGAAAGGCAATCCCTGCAGTGAGTTCTGGTTTAACCCTCTCCTTTCCAGGGTCCAAAGTGTACACCTTCAGAAGTGGGTGGCCTGACCCAGAGTAGCAACTCAGCTTTGAGAAGGCAGAAGTTCTGCTGACTGTGGCCACTTTGACTCACAGACATGAGCTCAAGTCATTGAATCTTTTTGTTCATCAGGTTGGACTCATTTGTAAGCTTTTAGGAGATGGTGTCCAGGAAAAAAGCCTGCATAGTAGGATTGATACCCCTGGCCGTGGATCCCTGAGTGTGGCTCTGTGTTCTAGGGAATGACACATTTACATTTTTATTTATGGGAGACCTGACCTAGAATGTCCCAGCTCCACTTCAAGAGGTTAGATCATTGGACACAATGTCTAAATATCTACTTCCTCTAGGACAGGCTACTAGGGGAGATTTGGAGACCAGATCACCTGGTGTTTGGCTTGTATCTCTTCACTCATACATGTAAATGCAAACTGGCTGACACCCAAAATCTAATATACAATCGCTACTCATATATAAGTATTTTTTGTTTTCCTTTGTCCTTCTTTATCTCCCAATCTCAGTTAATTTTTTTGGATACCCATTTATCTTGAGGACAGAAAGGCAAATTCGAGAGTTAGAGGCATCAGCACTTTGCCCTTTGTATTAGTTATCCGCTGCTATGTAACAAATCACCCCCCAAATTTAATAGCTTAAAATTTTTCACAGATTCTGTGGGTCAGGAGTCTAGATGTGGCTTAATCCAGTCTCACAGAGCTGCAATTAAGATGATAGTGGTTTAGTTGCTAAGTTGTGTCTGACTCTTTGTGACTCCATGGGCTATAGCCTGCCAGGCTCCTCTGTCCATGGGATTTCCCAGGCAAGAATACTGGAATGGGTTGCCATGTCCTTCTCCAAGGGATCTTCCCAATCCAGGGATCAAACCTGTGTCTTCTTCATTGCCAGTGTATTCTTTACTGCTGAACCACCAGGAAAGCCCCAGTATGACAGACAGAGATGTAATCATCTCAAGGCTCAATTAGGGAGGATCCATTTTGAAACTGATTCACATGTTACTGGCAGGAGTCCGTTCCTCACAGGCTGTTGGACTAAGGCCCCATTTTCATCCTGGGTACTGGTTGGAGGCCTCTCTCAGGTACTTGCCGCATGGGCATCTTCACGGGGCCACTGACCACATGGCAGCTAGCTTTCAAGGAAGTGAGTGAGGAGAGGAGAAAAAGAGAAACAGAGCCAGCAAAGCAGAAGTCATGGTCTTTTGTGACCTTATCTCGAAAAAAAGAGAAAAAAAAAAAAAGCGATCCCATCACTTTGCCATATTCATTAGGTCCAGCCAACCTTCAAGCTGTGGGGATGACACAGGGACATGAACACCAGAAGGAGGGAATCATTAGGTACCATCTTGGAAGCTGCCCCCACAATACCACTGTCAGTCCGAAGCCCATCCCTGTCATTCTGGGGTCGTTTAAGAGTGAGGTTTCCAACTTAGGCACGTTTTACTAGTTGTCTTTAATCATTAAATAATATTTCTTCTAAAATCCTCCTAAAACCTCTGTTGCCCACTCCTCTGTTTCTTTTAAAGATATGATACAGTATATACTTTTATACTTTTCAAATCTCAGTTGAGCATCTACGTCACAGGAAGTGTCATTCCTGGACTTCTCGCCTAAAGGAATCACTCCCTCCAAGCTCCTGTACTTATTTTCTATATTGTTTATTTGGCATATAATCATATATTGCTTTGTGACAGTTCTATTGTGATCTTAAATTACTCCTTGAATCTCGTATCGTTTAATTTCCACATGTCGACATCTTGTCTCTCCATGAGAATTATAAACAATTTGAATGCAGCCACTAATACTTCAGGCATAAGCAAGGCTGTGGATGTTATCTTTAAACATATGGTAACTTTTTCCCTTTGGTATTGGTGATTTCTGACTCATGGCCATGACTTCTGATGGCTGCTGAAGGTTGTAGCATTGATGGCACCTATGCTGAGGGTCTCAGTCGATTCTGATTTGTTAGCTTTGGCGTATTTGTTTATTTTAGTAGGTAGTTTTGTTTTCGTCTTCAGTCTGTTTTTCTTTGGTGTCAATACAACAGCCATGGCTTCCCTGCCTTTTCTTAATTTAAGCCAAGGATTAACGAGAATCTTTAAAATGCTTCTTTGTTTGAGAGTCACAGTTTTCTGAATGAATGCTTAAGATCCCCTTCCATGATATCCTGGTTTTGTGACATCATCACTGGGACTGAGAAGGGAAAGAAAAAGGATCAAACCTTTATTGGACATGGACTTCATGCCAGCATTATTCACTTACCTCTAGGCTCATGGCCATGTCTCAGAGAATGAAGATGGATGCAAGTGTGAACTTTAGATAAATAGCGTGCTGTATTTTTAAATTCTGAATGATGGTTGTGTTAAACCAGGAATAGGAAGCCAGGTCTGGGGAAAGGAGAGTGAAAATGAATATGGTTTAAGGAGCAAGCGTGGGGCTGACTCCCGCAGCACTGTTTATATTCTGAGGCCTGGCTCAAACAGCTGCTCACAGAGGCTGCCCTCATGGCATTACTTCCCTGGGCACCGATGAGAGCCTTGGTGCTCCTGATGGGAATCATAGTCATTTAAGAGATGTTATAGGATGACTGTCTCCCCCATGTTCATATACTGAAGGCTTAACCCCAGGACCTCAGAGTGTGACCTTATTTGGAACAGGAGTATTTTAGACATAATTAGTTAAAATAAGATCATAATAGAGCAGGGTGGGCCCTAATCCAGTATAACCAGTAACCTTGTGGAAAGAATGCCTTGTGAAGAGACGGATCCACACACAGGGCAAATGGTGGGAGCCTCGGCACTAATGTTTGGGGACATTTGGATAAGTCTTTGTTGTGGGGGATTTCCTGTTCAGTGTAGGAGGTTTAGCAGTATTCCTGGCCTCTGCCTACCAAGTGCGAGCAGCACCTCCCAGCCTGACAACCAGAACTGTCTTTAGATTTTGCTATATGTCCTCTGGGGTGAGGGGAACAAAGTCACCCCTGGTTGAGAATCACTGATCACATCTCTTCAAACAATTGTAGGGGTCACTGTGGGGGCCTGCCAGGGAGAGATGGAGAGTTAGATGAATGCTCCAGGCATCAAGAGGTCAGCCTTGCTGGGAGTTTTAAAGATAGAGATAGAAAAATAGCTTCAGTGGATGCATGGTGTTACAGAACTGAATATTACAGTTAATTGAGTGCTGGTCATCACATTACCCAGGGGTTTCTATGCTGCTTGCTATGCTATGCTAAGTCACTTCAGTCGTGTCCGACTCTGTGCGACCCCATAGACAGCCACCCACCAGGCTTCTCCGTCCCTGGGATTCTCCAGGCAAGAACACTGGAGTGGGCTGCCATTTCCTTCTCCAATGCATGAAAGTGAAAAGTTAAAGTGAAGTCGCTCAGTCGTGTCCGACTCTTAGCGACCCCATGGATTGCAGCCTACCAGGCTCCTCTGTCCATGGGATTTTCCAAGCAAAAGTACTGGAGTGGGGTGCCAATGAGTAGGGTAATTTCTGTCCTGGTCGGCCCAGGACTATTCTAGTTAAAGCCTGTTTTCCTGGCATAACCAGTTACCCCTCAACTCTGGGAGATGGGAAAGTGAAGGGCTGTGAGGGCTAGACAACAAATTATATGGTTGTCCTGCCCATGGGAAAATACAGCCTACTGCTGCTTGTGGACAACACCAGGACAAAGGTGGATGCCTTTGGGTAGAGCATGTACTCTGATTTCCTCAGTCCTCACTACTCCCTATTGTCCTACCTGCATTTTCTATATCTTATCTCTTCTAAGAGATACAATCTTTTTTCACATTTTAACATCCCTGAATCCATCTTAAAATTGATGGCTACTTAAATTGGTCATTGGCCAGGTGGCAGCTGTCATGTCATTGTCAGTACACATTCCAACTTGGTTATAGTTCTGATTATTTTCACTTCAGTTGATATAGAAATACATATATATATATATACACACACACACACACACACACACACACACACACATATATATAAAATATCTCACTTGCTGTTTGAAAATTCACTGTGATTTGACATGGAAAGACAAACTAATTGTGTAAATGGAGAGGGCATAAACTTGATATTATAAAGCAAATATTTGTTGTTGGAGTAATGACCTTGATTCATAGTTTCTTGCAAAGCAATGAACAGGATATAAAAAAGGAAGAGAATTCATGAGACATTTTCAGGTAGGAAGCATTGGGTCATTTTTAACATACAGTGGTTTTTCTCATTCACCAAGATGCAGAATAATGGTATCTCTGTAATGGATAAACCTTGGATTCATTGAAATACAGGGTTTCAATACCTGACTGGTCCCTGAAGGTATTTGAGTTGGAGGACTCCATTCTTTGTCACACTTCTGTGTACATAGAAATGATGTGGGGAATTAACTGTACGGATCCAGTCTCCACCCATGAAGAACCTGATTTGTAGGTTAGGGGTGGACCTTGGCCTCTGTGTGTTTATTAAGTATCTCTGAGATTCTAATGCACTCTACTAGACACCCTGGTAATATCACCCCTTTTTCTTTATGCTGCTCTGGAGGAATCTGAGCCCCAGAGAGGGGAACGAAGGGCCCTGCTCACACGCAGCATGTTGAGTGAGTTGGATTGGAGTCTAGCCTGCTGACCACTAGCGTAGTGCTCTGCCCTTGAGGCCTCACTAAATATGCTTTAATGGAGCCATGGGAGGACTGCTGAGCTGTGTGACAGCTCAAGGGAGCTTTGGTTTTAGAGTCTGACTTGGAGTGAAGCAGCTGGGGCTTGCTTGGCTGACCTCTGAGTCCTCTGTACTGTATATATGCAGATCCTTGGAACCTGGGTGTGTACCTGTGCTTCTGTTTGTTTTCCCAGGGCTTTTGTTTGTTTTGTATGTTATGGAACACCTATGATGCTAAAGAAGGTCAGAATATTTTTGAGGCAAGGGAGTAGAATTCTCTAGGAGAATAGATAGGGAGAAGTGGGAAGCAGAAGATGAAACCTCCGGGTGAGGGCAGCAGGGGAAGAAGACAGGGTTGGAACAGGGATGATTGCCCCTTGTATCCCCAGTGCTTTCTGGTCTACCAAGAGCTCTTCCCAACTTGTGTTTGGGCATCCAGGTTTGAAGAGGGGGCCAGGGGGTTGCCCAGTGTTAGCATTGTCATCCTCCCTCCCCTCTCCGTTGTGAGACTGGTCAGAATTTCCCGCAGCTACTGGACAGGAGCTTCTTCCTGGCCCCTGGGCTGTGATGGCCACTCAGGGGTCCCTGGGATGGTGCCTGGACATGGCCTGTTAGGAGCATGTCCTCCAGGCTCCCTGGAAGGTCCCTTCAAACCCCTCCCTAGTGGGGGCACCCTCTCAGATTGTGCAGAAGGAGAGGGCTGCCCTCATATGCAGGGTTCTTAGTAATAGCTTCCCCCCAAGGACAGCCTTCTTGCTGTTTAAAGAACCTCAACCTGAGAAGACAGAGTGCAGACTGTGGCGGGTATGTGCAGGAAGCGTACTTATTTAGGAATTCGGGGCCTGAGGAGAGACAGCCTTGAGTTTCCCCCTGACTTCTTCTGTATCTTGTGCCTTTATCGTTCTTTCCTCATTTTGTCTTTAGAAGTAGTACTTTCCAAGGTACCTGAAAAGAAATAGTTGAATGAGCCTATGTTGGAAACATTTCTGGGGCTCTTTTTGTCCCTTTCTTATGGAAAGGAGACAAGATCAGGATTTGGGCCTGTGTCCAGGGCAGGTAGGTAAGACTTTCCCTCCTCCTACTTAGCTGTCATCAGGGGAGACACAAAGAGATAGAACCCACTGATCCTGTAGGCCCAGAGCTTAACCGATTGTCAGGGAGACAAGAGTAAAACACTGGGATGAAAGGAGGACACACCAAGTCTGTGGCTGCTGGTGGAAGGAGCGTGCAGCCCAGCAGCCCTTCGGGGCTTGAGTCCAGGCATGGTCAGCTGGATTTGCCTTGGCCAGCAGTCTCCCTCCCAGGAGGAGATGTTTAGTCTCTGCTGTGAACTCTAGGTGAGAGGTCCAGCAGCAGAGAATAGGTGGAGACACTTCAAGTGACCATAAAAAGACCAGACATGTTACCCAGTCTTCTATCCTTAGAAGGTGATAGGAATAAAGTCTGGAGGTCTGACTTGAAAGCTGGGTCAAGACGGATCAAAAAGGTATTTTTGTCAAAGGCTTTGGGCCCATTCTTACCTATAGACAACCCCTGGTGATCCCAAGTCATGAATCCACCCGGAGGCCTATCCTGACCTGAGTTCCCTTGCTTTGAAGTGGGCTGTCCTCTGCAGAGTGAGGAAATAATTTGCTGCCTGCTTCAATGAACCATCAGGAGAGCCAGCAGACCTAATGACATGTGAGAATATTAACCTCCTACCACGAAGAGCTGTGAATCTTGAGCGGCAGTCTATAATTCACCCTGGACTCCTGAGCCAGACCTCTCCGGCTTTCTCTCTCACTCACTTTCTCACTTACACCCAGAGAGAGGAGGACAGACCTGCTCATAAAACTTTATATTCTCCAATAGTGCGAGCCTTGCTGAGCTGTTTAGTAATGAGTGGCTTTCCTTTTGCAGTCATGGAAAAAAGGAAACACTCAGAGGCGGGAAGGGGGAGGTTTTTTGGTTTTTTTTTTCACCCTCTGGGTTGTTTTATTTTTTTTCCTCCAGTTTTGTTGACTTAGTGGACACCCTATATAAGTTTAGGGTGTACAGTGTAATGACTGGACTGACTTACCTCATGAAGTGATTATCACAATAAGTTGAGTGAACATCCATCATCTCATACAGATACAAAATTACATAGAAGAAATAGTTTTTCCTTGTGATGAGAGCTTTCTTAACAACTTTCACTTGTAACAAGCAGCAGCGTTAATTCTCTTTATCATGTTGTACATTACACCCCTAGTACTTTCGTAGCTGGAAGTTTGTACCTGTTCACCACCTTCATCCAATTCTCTCTCCGCAACCCTTTAGTAACCAGAAATCGGATTGTTTTTCTGAGTTTGTTCGCTTGCTTGCTTCTGAAGTATAAATGACCTACAATATCGTGTTAGTTCCTGGTATGCAACATAGTGATTCTGTACGTTACAAAATGCTCACCACAATAAGTCTAGTCACCATCTGCCGCCATATAAAAGGGGGACTTATTTTTAATGTTACATTTTGCACTGGATTGTTCTAACATGGGGGAATGCACAGTATCGTGGAAGTGACTGTTAGAATGCTTGGATAACCGAACTTCTGTGTAAGTCTGTACTTTGTCTTAAAAATCAAAGAAAAATAGATTGTTAGAACGCTAATTTTAGGACCATTGGAGTATTGGAAGGGAACTTAGAGATCTTTTAAGGTCATCTGGAGGCAGAGGGAGCACTTATACCTCACTGTGTTGTGGTTGTGTGTTTGTGCCCTTGTTTCCTGAGATCTTGGGCCCCTTGAGAACACGAGGATATCTTAGCCAGGTTTGTACTCCCAGGCCTATCAGAGTGTTTTCTCAAGGCCTCAGATAATTTTAGTCCAAAAATGGAGCAGATCATCTGCTCCAATCCTTCATTTTATATATGGAAAAAGCCAAAGTAATTTACTCACAGGCATAGCTAGAGGCTACTTGGGCTAAAGTCCGTCATTCTGGTTCTATGACCGCTGCTCTTGGTGGTAACCTACCACTGTGGCACTTTCACAAGCAGCGTGTCGTTCTGATGAAGATGACCTAGTAAACTCAGTGAAGCCCGGCACAAATGTACGGCCAGAAGACCAAAGTCTGGGAATAAATATAGAAATTAGAAATTCACCAGAAGCAGGCCATGTCCAAGGAGGTACAGTCCTGGCTACATCGCAGCGACACCTAGCATAGTAGGAGTCCTGGGACCAGGAGAGTGTTCCTCACTTTGCTGGAAAAGCCAGGCCCACCAGGATCTACTGTGGATGGGAGCAGACCTGTTTCATTCACCCTAGGTAGGGGATGCTCAGTTGAATTTTGCTGATGGAGGAATGAATGGATGAATGAATGAATGATCCATTCTGTGCATATCAGGATACTTTTCTGTTCAGGCAAGCCATTTAATTTCTATATCTCAGGGTCTCTGCACAATACTGAGTACAGACAGCCTTTTTGATGACACAAGGTTGTAACAAAATCACCTTTTTGCCTTCTGCTGACTTGACAAGCACAGTGAATGGAAAAACCAATGGTTAGTGTCCAGTCTGGATATTTGTAATTCTCAGCCTTTCTGGTCCCACCAAATTGCTATTGTTCTTCTTTTTAAAATTAATTTTATTAAAACAAGTCACATGCAAACCGTTCCTGTCCAGAGCATCTCAAGGTCCATTCATTATGGCTTCTTATCTTGGCAGGCGATCGACACGGGAAGGCAGCTCAGCCATTATGCACATACAAAGCCTATCACTTCCCTACCAATGGCCAATTCATCAAACATTTATCTTTTGCCCTCTGAGCACCGAGTCACTTTCCCTGTCACTCCCTGGTCTAGGATGCCATGAAAGATGGAAAACACAGGGGCGGAGGGGGGGTGTATTTTTCTCCCCCAACTTTTCCCTCTCAGATGGTCCTTGTTAATCAGACTTCATACCTGAGACTTGAAACTCTCCCTGCACCCCTGCCTTTCAACCCCATTTTGGGGCCACGGGAAGGTTGAGAATGACCTGCCACATTGATGCTGAACTTTTTAATGAATGGTAGTATAATTAAAGATATGGTAAAACTTTGGTTTTGTTTGGGTGTTTTTCTCCTGCAACACACTTCAGAGCAGAGAATGTTACAAAGGGAAGAGATGTCTGAAATAATTGAATCTAACCCCCACAGTTTACAAAAAAGTAAGGGGCAAGGATGTGACTGAAGCATTGCAGAAAGGTAGTGACCAAGGCAGGACAAGAATCAGGGTCTCTGGTCATTCTTCAGACAAAGATTCCCCCAGGATCCTCTCCCTGTTTTGATTCTGAATAAGTGTTAGTATCTCTTGCAAAGTTTTGGCCACTTCCTTTTTTTCCAGTAACTGATTAACCTGTATTGAAAATACACACATTATTGTTTTCAAAACAGTCTTTCAAATATCAGCAACCCTTATATTTATCTAGGCTTGTTAAATATACCTTATCCCTTGCCTTCCCCACTCCAATATCTGCAAACCATACAAGTCAGGGATTTTCTTGCCCCTGTGATGAATTAGAAAGTTAAACCTGAGTGGTATTATTTTCCCCAAATCTTACAGCACATCTAGGACTTGAAACCAGAGCTCCTGTCCCCTAATTTAGTGCTCTTACTTTGTCCACTCACGATGTTTGTGTTTGGTTCACTGAGTTGACAAGATCAGAACACCACATGCCTTGGAAAATCACTACTGGGACATTCTACCCCCAAGAGCAGCAATCAGATAACCAGCGAGGCAGACAAGGATGAGAGAACTTTCGTTTAGTCTCGGGAAAATCCCTTGCTCCTCTGTGCGTCTGTAAGCACTGGCTCTCTCCTCTTGGTTCCGAGCACGGTCACTTCTGTTAGGTGCTGGTCCTCAGGGCCCAGCATGTGCCATTCTATGAAACGGAGTGCGAACCTGGCACGGTTCTTTGAAAGCTTTTGCAAAGCACAGAGCAAGAGTTGTTAGAAGATGGAAAAAGGCTCCAGTGGCAAGCCACTTTCGGAGGTCACCATATTTCCCAGGGCTTTCTTTCCTGAAGGAGATATAAAGCTATCTTGTAGTCCGGGACAGAAAACATGTTTTCACCTTTTTCAGCCAACTGAGACCTCACAGAATCAGCAGTTGGCACATTTTTGCTGGTTTTCCTGGCCCGATTCCATTCCAGGAGGCCCTGCCCATGGGGAGCTGGTCTTTGGGCAAGCATTTGAGGAGGGCCTCTCTGGGTCCCTAGGGCCTGGAGGCCCAGCCATGTAAATGTCTTCTTTTCTGGTTGGTTTGCAATGAGTAGACACCATCTGTTGAATTTAAAATTCCCTTTGTGGAGGGTGGTGAAAGGCTTGTGTGGAAGAGACACTGTTATCTTTCAAGCAAACAGTTCATGAGGTTGAAGAGCTGTGTTCTTGGCCTAACATATGTTTGCCCAATGGCTGTGGGAGCCTCCCCGCCGGGCGCTGGATTCCGCCCCATGGCGACGTGCACACATACCGCGGCTGCAGCACACCATGTCCGCGCCCTTACATCTCCCCAGTAAAGAAAACCTCCATTTATAGAACCCGCCAAACAAACTCACTCTTTAGACTCTTAAAAACAAACAAGAACCTGAGGCCACAGGCTCCATGCGTGCATGTGTGGTTTTGCAAAATCTCAAGCCGTGAATCAAAATAATTTTGGAGACATAGTCAAAGCCCAGAACCAAGCCCTGTCTCCAGGGTGGGAGAAATGTAGGAAAGATGGGCTGAGAGGAGAGGAGGACAGCCAGATGGAGAGAGTGATGGGAACAAGACATTGGGGGCATCTTGCATGTTCATAGGGAGGGTACATGTTCCTCACCTCTGGATTCACTTGCTATAATGACTTCAGCAGAAACATAGTCAGGTGGGTCAAAAAAGGTGACCACTGATGCCTGAATTACTTTTCTTTCAACATCTAGAGTCCATCTTGCCCACGCTGCTTAATATATGCTGTCCTGTATGATTTCTCCTTTCAAGTTCAACTTCTTTTCTCTCTTCCCATAGATGATAAACACACTGGTGCCATGACTTGTGCATCTTTCACATCCCCAGATGGAGGTGCTCACTGAGAGCCTGACATCCTGGAGATGGATGTCACAGACATGCCTTCTGGTGCTAAATAAGCTTTATGGAATGTCAATTACTTGAGTGCCAGAATCAAGCTATCTCCTCTTCTTGTGTTCTTTCACCACCAAATTTGGCATAGAGTGCAAGTATATGCTCAAAAGATGAGAATTCATTTGGTGTGAGACTTAGCTGAAAACCTGTCTTTGAAGTCTTCCCAGACCTAGCTCTGTCTTTCCTCAGAGTAGGACTCATCCTCCAATTTAACCCACCATGCTGCCTCATATGGTAGCTGCTTCCCTGTCTGTATCTACTGCTAAACAGTTGGGGACCATGCCTCAGCTATATTTATAGTCTGAGAGTTTAGCAGAGTGCTAGGCACCAAGTTGGCATCAAAACATTCTTAAAATGAATGAATGGATGAACGATAAACTATATGCAGAACTATAAGCTATATTATCTGGTAAATTTCAGCCCAGCTCTACCTAAAACATTCTTAACTTCATGAGAGTCACATTAAAAAAAAAAAACAGTATAAAAACTAGTTTCTTCAGGGAATTGTTCTTGGAGAGCTAGGAAAGAATATAGATAGAAAGGAAAAAGAATTTGAAGATCATCTAGGTTGATCGTTAGTTATACTTGAGGACATACAATGAATGAATTGGATGGATAAAGGGTGTGACAGTGGTGAATTTCTGTTTCTAGACCTCCACTAGAGATTATTTAGAGGTAGTTTATCACGGTATAGTTGAGGGAATACTGCACTGTATGTCCAAAAGTTCTACACATGTCTTGGTTACTATTTATGGTTTCAGTTAGGCTGCTTTACCATTCTGAGCACTAGTTGCTTTCTTCAAAGTGGAGAATGAAACACCCTAAAATTCCCCTAGGACTCAAAGTCTGTGAGACTGTAAAGAAGACTATGATGGGTGTGTTGCATGTGGATGACAGTATGGCTCTGACATCTAGGTTATTGCCTGTGAGAGGCTGTAAGTTTGCTGACATGTGCCTTTTTAATTATGAGGATGTCCCCATAGTTAGGGAAGCATTAAAGAGACCTTTCACAATCCCACCCAGAAGAGCAGAATAAGGCACAGCATTGAATGCGATGGGGAATGACAGCTAGAATTCTGCTGCCCTCTTTCCACCGGGCTGGGTCATGTGAGACCCTTCTGGCAATGAAGAAGCAACTCTTGGCAGTCCTTGAAAACTGTGGTTGTAGCAAAAGGAGTCTAGTCAGAGAAGCACAGAATCGGAGTAGAATCTTGGAGGTCACTGAGTCTCATATTTTCTCTGCCGAAATTCCCTGTAAACATCCTTTATGATTCCCAGTTTCTGATCAGATGCATATAGTGACTTGTAAGGCAGCTCAATCCTTTGGCAAACAGCTCTCTATTTTTCAAAAGTTAAAAAAAAAAAAAAGATTCAAGACTTCTCCCAAGTTACATCATTTTCTCAAATCTATAAATTTGTTTTTTTATTCTGCTTTTTGGCATGTCATAGACTCAGTACTTTGAAGCAACTAAGCCTTCTCTACTTCTGGTTAGATAATCTTGACTGTCTCAGTCACTGTTCCTTACGCCCTTCCAAACTGCTTGATGGTTCCGGTTGTGAAGTTTCTGAATGCTGATGCTTCTTAGAGTCTGGCACCAAGAATTGAAACATAGCTCCCAGTAGTTACTTTGGGGCCAGGAGTGTGGACTAGGATCAAATTAGCTTCTGTGGTGGCAGCCCCACTTTGGAGATTCATACTTACTAAGCCTTCTTCATACACACTCCTCTTTATCCAAGGCTTCTCAAACTTCTGTTTGGGGACTTGTCTTGTTTTATTTAAAGGTAACAGAAATTCCATAGACAGGAGCCTGGCAGGCTACAGTAAAGAGCAAAGGGCATGTGTGCCTGCAAAGTCACTTCAGTCGTGTCCAACTCTATGTGACCCTATGAACTGTAGCTCACCAGGCTCCTCTGTCCATGGGATGCTCCAGGCAAGAATACTGGAGTGGGTTGCATGCCTTCCTCCAGGGAATCTTCCCAACCCAGGGGTCGAACCTGCATCTCTTACATCTCCTTCATTGGAAGACTAGCTCCAATTTACAACTAGCGCCACCAGGGAAACCCCAAAGAGCAGAGTTGGAGACAACTCAGCAACCAAACGACAGCAGCGACAGCAATTTACTGGAGTTTGTCCTGATTATAAAGTAATCATGATAGAAAATGTAATAACCAGTGAAAAGTATGAGAGGGAAAGGGTTAGTGGTGTATGTCTGGGATCTATCCAACCATCCACCCATGACTAGATATGTGGATATATATGTATACATCAAAGTGTATTTGTGTATAAAGAATTGTCATAAAGTTACAAAGCACAAGATGGTATAGTAACAGGAGTTTATAAACTGGAAATGACCAACATACTAATGACTCTTAACCATCAACATGGAAGACGTGGTACGGATGAAAATCTGTATTGGAAATGGAAGGGAGTGCATGGATGACTTAATTCCATGCATGAGATCTTTGTGTGTGTATTACATGTATTATAACTTAATTTAGGTTCTTAAATTAATACTTTTACTGGATCAATAGATTTCTGCCTATAATATTTTAAATTACGATATCATTTGCTGCATGCTATTTATCACACACACACACACACACACACACACACACATATATATATAGAGAGAGAGAGAGAGAGAGAGTTTTATGTAATAATTCCTTTACCATTGGGCATTTAGGCTTGTTTACAATGTTATTATAAATAATGCTGTAATGAACATACTTAAACCATATACACTTCTTTGATATTTGCTGAATGAATTCTTGGAATTTCTGGATGAAAAGGTGACAGTTTTTAAGGCTTTAGTATAAACTGACATCCAGAAAGGTTAAAACAATTTCATTCTCCCATTAGTGCTGTGTTAGTCTGTTACTTTGAACTTTTGACAAGACTATGTTAAGAGTTAAGAAAACAGTGAATTTGCTAGTTAGGTGAAAATATCTTATTTAATTTGAATATTTTGGATTCCCAATGAAGCTGAAATTTTACCCCACATTTTCATTATTGACCATTTGCATTCTTTGTGTATTTTCTTTCGCCATCTTTTGATCATTTTCCTCTTAGGGCTTTCAGCTTTTCCTTAATGATTTTCAAACACTCTATTAAGAATATTAAGCCTTAGACTGACTATCAGAGAGATTGTAAATGTTTTCCCCAGTTTTCACTTGCCTTTTAATTTTTTATTTAAATGTGTATTTTGGGATAGTTGAACTTTATATTTAGATTTTTATGATAGACATTGAAAAATGTCATCCTGTGGGCTGAAACAGCGAGCTGATTCCAGCAGGATCATTTTGAATCCTACTGAATCCTTTTAAATATATTTCTAGGGTGATGGGAGCTTGCTGACTCAGGTGGTGAAGAGTTGGCCTGCAATGCGGGAGACCAGTGTTCAATCCCTGGGTTGGGAAGATCCCCTGGAGGAGAAATGGCAACCCACTCCAGTATCCTTGCTTAGGAAATCCCATGGACAGAGGCTTCTGGCGGACTGTAGTCCATGGGATCACGAAGAGTCGGACACAGCTGAACAACTAACACTTGGAGGGTGATGGCCTCCATAGATATGATAAGCAAGTCTGTAACCAAGTCATTAGCAAAACACCAGGACAAAGTTTCCAGAACCTTCTCCCAGAGCAAGTTGAGCCATTAATTAGAATTCTTCAGGTATATTCTTGAACCAATTAGATTCTACCTACAGTGGTCACTTTCTAGTCCGCTTTTTCTTTTCTGCCACAAGGATATCGTTAGAATTATCAGAATTCTTTTCAAAGACATTTTGAAAAGGAGATATGATATACATCTTTATTCTTAGTCACCCATCCACATTCATTGCTTGTCTCACAGAACTTGTCCTTAATGCACAGAAACTGCCTGTTTGTGAAGTGAACTTACATTAATTTGACATCTTACCTCATTATATGAAGGACTGAGCTAGCCTACTAGAATTAATAAAATGAAAAACACTAATAGACTATAATAATTTTATAAATCTTGACATTGAAGTTTGAAAGTAGATGTAGAGATGATGGGGTGCTGCCTTTTTGCAGCTGGGTCACGGTTTAGCTCTGAGCTTCCTGACAACAAATGTGAAAAGGGTAACATGGTCACACACATGACTTATATCACCATACAACATCGGACAAGCAAATACTGACTCTCAGAGCCATAGTCTGATGCAAGTAAGTTTATGAATTTATTAACCCAAAGTTCAAGGAATGTTTCATCTCTTTTCAAATAATTGGAAACACAGCCACCTATTTCTGGGCACCTAGCTCCTTTCTCATTCTCTGTAATTCTTGAGGGATCATATTTAACAGTTTTTTAGTGTTATTAAGTATGGTACCTGATGGCTTTAGACTTGATCCCACTTAGAGGTAACAAATTCATAGCTAACTACCTTCGATTTTTGACTGGTCTTGGATTCAGATCTCTTTTACTATTGTTGAATTTTATTCTCTGAAGCTCAGGGACACTCCATCCTGACAGGAGCTCAGTAGGGCTTTGGAAGTGACTTGGACAAATCCCATGTGATATACCGTAACATGGTGGCAGTCTGCACAATCTTAGATAGCCTAGAACCTTTTCCACATTCTAGTTTTAAAAACACTTTCACCCTTTATTTATATACTTACAATATAGAGGGTTGATTTCTATTATTATTTGTACATATATCCTCAGTTTTGTGACCTGAAACAGAAAAATATGTAGAAAATATATAGTTATAACTGTATGTATAATACTATGTATAGTAATATACTATAGATTATATACTCTCTCTAGTTATATCCACTTAAATAGGATATAAAAAGAATTTTATGGCAGACACAAAGGATTCCACTCATGGGCTAGATGACTGGGCCATTTTCTGGGACATAAGCGGTCTTATCACAGGTTCCCCATTCCCCACATGTAAATATGTGCTGTCTGTCCTGTCCTTGTAGCTTTAATGTGGCCACTATTCTTGTCAGTTCGGTTCAGTTCAGTCGCTTAGTCGTGTCCGACTCTTTGCGACCCCATGAACTGTAGCCCGCCAGGCCTCCCTGTCCATCACCAACTCCTGGAGTTCACTCAGACTCACGTCCATCGAGTCGGTGATGCCATCCAGCCATCTCATCCTCTGTCGTCCCCTTCTCCTCCTGCCCCCAATCCCTCCCAGCATCAGTCTTTTCCAATGAGTCAACTCTTCGCATGAGGTGGCCAAAGTACTGGAGTCTCGGCCTCAGCCTCAGCCCTTCTGGTGGACGCCCAGGGCTGGTCTCCTTGAGGATGGACTGGGTGGATCTATTCTCGTCAGCATGCAGGTGTTCCCAGGGACCTGCTGTGTGCTAGACACTGCACTTGGCATAGTGGGGTGGAGTAGAGAGTACAAGTTCCTATTTCTGCTTTCAAGGGTGTTTAAATTATTTAACAGTTGCACTGACCAATCAGAATGATCTTGGCTAAAGCAGGGTCCTAAAAAGCCCTGTGCAGTGAGGGTGAGAAGGTCATTAACCACTTAGTTGCTGAATTGTGGAAAGGTCTGGGAGGTCTAGGGGAGCAGCCAGGGTAAGAGGGTGGGGCACCCTGGATATTCAGAGCTGCAGTTTTGTGCCAACTGATAAGAAAATACTGAAGTAGTTTAATAACCAGCCCTGTTGTACAGGTGCAGACTTTCTGAATACCACTTCTGCCTATTCTCAGACGCTTGGCCATGGGGTAAAGAGAGGGAGGCCCTCTGGCCCCTGAAAAAATATAAATTGAGAGACTGCCCTCCTAGACCCTGACTGGTCACCCTCAGCTTACTCTTTGTCCTGCCCTTGGAATACTATTGACAGCTTTTTTTTTTTTTTCTCAGCACTTCACAGGCTCCTGGCTGAGCAGGAGTCAGTTGGCAAAGAGGCACTGAGCCCTTAGTACATGTTGAAACTTTCCAGGTTGTTAGGGAGATTGCACTGAGATCCTTTTGGTTGGGAGGTGGGTAGACAGTAGTCACATGAAAAGACCATTGTAGAGCAGGCAGTGGCTGACCTGGGAAGCTCTGTAGGCCTAGCCAGTGTGGGAGACATCAGACATATGGGTTAGGTCCTCTAGGTCCAAGGCCTCCCCATTTTCTGAATAAAAAGTATGTATGTGGATATTTAGGTAAGTATCCTAGGGGGAGACGTAAATATCTTAGTGGAAATCTTATTTTCTTAATTGGTTTGAGAACATCCCACCCTCTGGTTCTGGATTTGAGGTAACTCTGGTTCCACAGAGACACTTACCTTTCTCGGGTTCCATGGTTACCTGTCCTCCCATTCCCTGCCCACCTCATGTCAGGCAGAAGTATCATCCCCGCTATGGGCTGGGGGTTGAGGACAAGGGGAGCTAATTCTTACCACAGCCTGCACCCCAAGATGAGCTGGGCAGCTCTGGAACTGGGAACTCTGGATGTGTCCCTTGGTGGGTTTCCTGGCTGGGGGAGGGGGAGCTGCATTTGAATAGGATATAAAAGGAACTTTATGGCAGAAATAAAGGATTCCTCGCATGGGTCAGACGTGAGCAGTCTTATCACAGGCTTCCCGTTCTCGTGTTTCTTCCTTTATCCCCCACAGGTAACTATGTGCTATCTGTCCTGTCCTTGTGGTTTGGTTGTGACCAGTGTTCTAAGTCACTGTGCAGGCGTTTCCCTGGGACCTGCTGTGAGGTCTTCTGCCCCAGACCTCCCAGGCCTGCTCTGGCCCAGAGCCCTTCTCCTTCCCCATTCTGACGAGCAGCTAACTTTTGGGAAAGGATGGAGACCACTGAGCGTGTGCCCACTCAGGAGCAGAAAAGGTTGCGGGTCTGGGAGCAGCACCTCCATGGGCCCAGCTGCCCTGCCTGAGGCCCCTCCATCCTGGAGGCTCACGACCACTGGCCTGGCTTGCAGAGGGTGAGGAGCCTGTTTAGAGCCACTGTTTTTATAAGCTAATGAAGGCAGAGTGGGAGCCACGGGCAGTGATGCTGGGATATTAACTCTGACAGGAAGCTTGATCATAATTATCTTAACGAGGATAGGGTTAATTACAGTGGAATCTTAAAAGTTCTCTCTGTTTGAATCTGCTGGAGCTGAATGCGTTCTGATGTTTTGTCATTTTGATGTGACTTTGGAAAAGGCACAGGGACTCTCCCGGCAGCCACAGCGGCTCCTGGGGGAGCCCAACCGGAGCCCTGCGAATAAGGTAACCAAGATGGTACCTGTGGGTGACATCATGGGCAGCCTTCCTGCTGGTGGAGTGAAGGCAGGCAGCCTGCAGTGTGCTTCAGAGGTGCTGGTTAGGTGTCCAGAGCAAACCACCTGCTACCGATCAGACCACACACTGGGTCTCCGTGCCTGCCCTTGACATCTCTCCACTGGGCTGGGAAGACCTTTGTCCAGCTGGCCTTGCCTTACTCTCCCCGTCCAGCCCCTGACCATGGCACTCAGGTCTGCTTAGCCTTCCTGGCCCACCCCTCAGGCATTTGTAGCTACAGCCAACCGAGCTGGTGAGTGACTCTGGAGTGACAGTCACGTCCTCTTCCAGGGCTCTTGGGTCTGGGGTGTGTCTTGCTGTCCACATACGAGATTATAACGAGATCTTTCGGTCCTGTCATCTTTTCCTTGTACCATAGCTGTCCCTTGAACAGCATAGATCTGTGTGGACCCTTAGAGCCTTTTTTGCCTTGTCATTTTATTTGATAGCATGCATCTCTTTGCAGGCATCTTGTATAGAGGGGTATGAGCTAAAAGATTGACCCACTTAACTTCTTCCCCCTTCTTCCAGGAAAACGTCAACAACATCAACACAAAAGTAAAAAGTTTCTAAAGTGTAAAAGGCATCCTCTAAGCAGCTGTTTATTGCCTTCCACATGCCAGCCAAGCTCCAGAAATCCTGTCCTCTCCAGTTTTACCCTTTATTATGCTCTTTGCCTCCTGTCCCCAGTCCCTCAGCTCTGAATTTAGCTGATTAAATCACCAAGTGCACATCACACTGTTGACATGAAGATAGGGATTTATTAATATGCACCCCCTGCCCCTCCTCCCCACCCCGCCATGTAACAAGGTTCCCTTTTAAATGAGCAGCTAAACACATGGCAAAATAGGATCTCGAACCAGGCAAGTGACAGGGGATTCGAGCCCGAGCTTCTGCACTGCTCTCTGAAGGCTTCTGTTGTGAGTTCTGCCCCAGAGCCCAGCCCTGGAGGGAAAGGCGTCTCTGTGGCACTCCAAGTGTTCCAGGCTTTGTCCTCCCCATGCTGTGTCATCTTGTTTTATGCCTCCCCTGAAGCACTCTTGGAAAGGAGCTTTCTTCGGCTTGCCAGTTGCCAGCCATTCGCTGATTCTCCTGATAAGAGCATTATGTTTGCATTACTCCAGGATGGTGTGTATTTGGATGTGCCTTTGACCAGAGCCCAGCTGATGTTTGAGCACAAGGGCTTATTACCCGTCTGTTAGGTGCCCTGATGTGGAGGTGGCCTCGACTCCCCTAGAGATAAACAGGGGCTAGTTCTGAAAGGCACTTTGGCATCAGCACTCATTAACCCCCAAGGAGGAAGGGACTTCAGGAAAGGTTGGCATTTCCATGAGAAGCCACCCTTACTATACACCTTTGCACATCTGTTTCTCTGCACATCCCCTGCATCAGGATCCCTGACCAAAGGTCAGGGCTTCCAGAAAAATCAGCAAATGAAAGGAGGAAGGAAAAGAATGAAACCAGTATTTGCTAGTAAGTTGTTACTCCTCTCTCACTTATTCTTCATAAGATTCAACTAGCTTCAGGCAACATAGATGAAGGGAGCTCACAGGACTTACTGAGACTCCCAGATTCAGGCTGCAAGTAAATGACGGGACAGAGGTAAAATACCAGGGCTTCCTGACTGCATGTGTATAAATTGTGTGTTGCCTTCCTGAAGCATGAGGAAGAAGAGAGAAGAGGTGGAGGAAATGGAACGTGATGATTCTGTTGACCCGTGACCCCAGATGTACGCAGTACACCCCCACCCCCACTCCTGCTGTGGAGTATATAGTGTCAGTTACAGGGATTCAGTGTGGTCTGGGTGCTAGGCCCTGACTAGGGCCACCTGGAGGTTTGGGGCAGGAATGGGGCTGCTGGTGGCGTTCTGGGCCCAGTGAAGTCTGGGGGTTGAACTGCTTCTCTCACCTCCCAAGTATCACCTCTTAATTTTGGAGTCCTTTTGGACGGATGTCACGAAAAAGGTCTGGTACTCAAGTTCACACTCAAACCACAGGTCTAGGCATAGCATAGGCAAGCAGAGGGGTCTGTAATGGAAGTGCTATCAGTAAATGCATAAATAGTGTAGACAACGTCTCCCCGATTGGTTACATTTTATAGAATAGCCAGAGAGGCCGTGCAAGCCAGCCCTCTGGCCAGCGTCGTAGCTCAGCTGTCAGCCTCTGCAAGCTCAGCACAGCTCTTGGGTCTGGCAGGTGAACGAGCCGGGAGCATGTGGCCCAGCCCTGTGAGTCCCTCCACTGGGTGGCTTTCTGTAATTACCGTCTGTGTATACTGGACAGACACATGCACACAACTGCCCCTTGCTGCCGGCACCTCACGCACCCCTAACCTTACAGCTAACTTTCAGCTATGCCTATTACCGGGGTTGTTTTCCCCTTTCTGATACTTTTTTAGCCCTGAGCTGGGTACTTTATTCTTTCAGATGTCTGTTTTCTTTACTGCCTCCACATCTCTATTGTTGCATTCAATGCCTTTTTTTTTTTTCCCCCAAGAACTAAAGTGAGAAATCCACTATCCATAAATTAAAACAATAAACTTCAAGCAGGGAGCCTTGAGGCAGAAATTCCCTCAACCCCTTTCTTAACCTACCCTTGCCTAACAAAAAGAAATCATGAAAGAAAAAGAAACGGCCCCTCAGACTGGAGTGATTGTGTGTTTCCTCCAATGTCTTGCCTTTTGAGGTAGCCACTGGGACACTGGGCAGAAGCAAATTAAGTGATTAGTAAAGGAAAAAAAAAAAAAAGCAGAGGTGGGGGAAAGTCAAAGGCAGTGAATGCAGAGAAAGGAAGCCTTCCCTGCCGTTTCCTAGGACTGCGCAGAGGAGAACCGCTAAGAAATGATACTTGAAGTTATATTTATTATTGTAAGAGGGTATGATATTTCTGGGCAGAAATGATGGATGACAACTTAAATTTGTGTCCAGGGAATGAAGGTGAACTGTGACAGAGTTATTTATCTTGGGAATGGAGGTTAGGGTCAGCCGAGGCTGGGTGCCTGAAGGCACAAGACAGTGACAAATTTATCCTGCAGGCCGTATCTGAAGCCCTTTGTTTTGGATCCTGGCTACTCACTAAGTGACCCTCATCCTTCATGTTGGCAATGCGTGAAGGATGCGGTGAGTGCCAGCGGCCCCTTCTCCCCCGCCGCCCCCGCCCCGGCTCCCTCTACTAATTCTTGTCATTCACTTTGCTGACAGGCACCAAGCCCAAACTATTCCCAGTCCTGAAAGGGAAGGTTAAAATATTTATTTCGGCTCATAATGGCCTCCCTGATTTAGTGCAGGATCATTTTTCCTGTTGGCTTTGTCGTTGCAGGTCACTGGAAGGACTGAGCGCGTTCGGGAGCCTGGAGGAACTCATCTTGGACAACAATCTGCTCGGCGATGACCTCGTGTTGCCAGGGTTACCCAGGCTCCACACCTTAACCCTCAACAAGAACCAAATATCCTTGGCTCTGCCCCTGCCCCCACTCCCTGCCTGGACCCTCAGTGGTCCCCTCCCGCAGGCCATCCCCCCCACACAAATACCTGTGAAATGTCAAATGAGTTTTATGTGTCAGCTAAATTAAAGTAGGTGAAATACATCCGTGGGCAGACAAAGCGTTCTGTCTCCTGGCACTCGGGACACTTCAGAGTAATTTATTATAGGTCATTCATAAATGAAATGCACCATTATATCTTCCTGTTGCTCCATTTTAGTGTAGAGATCTAAGTTATGGCTGTGAAGAAATCTTTTTAATAGATAAAAATAGAGAAAGAAAATAATGTCACTGCTGCCGAGAAGGCAAAGCCGGCTTCTGTTTGCTTGGGCTTGTGTGGGAGGGCGACCTCTGGTGGGAAGCAGAGGGTAGTGCGGCCAAGCAACTTCAGCCTTCAAGGAGGTTTCTGGAAGGCTCTGGGGCAGGTTTGCGGAACACTGCTGACCAGAGAGAGGGGAAAGGGGCTCAGGTCCAGCTCTGACCCCCGTGGTGTTCACAGTACTGGGATGATGAGAAGGGCCAAGGAGAGCCATTCCAGTGTGTTGAGGATCTAGCAGCCTGGGATGATACTTCAGAGGGGTCCATTGCTCTGGATTCTGTAATGAGGCTGAGAAATCAATCAAAGGTTATGCAGTGTGAGGCGCACAGCTCCTCCCAGTTAGCGCTGTAGACCTCTATGCCCACACAGTGCCAGGGTGCTTAAGCAGGGTGTTTCGTCAGTTTTGTTACTACTTGTTGCCTTCACACCTAGAATAATGTCTGGCACAAAGTTGAAGTTTAATAAATGATTGTGGGATGAAGGAATTGTTATGATCAGCTGTTCTTTATTGAGCACTCCTATGGATGAGGCACTGTGCTTGGTAACTTAAAGGGTATTTTGTTTTCATTCCTGCAAACCCTTTGAGAAGGGTGTGGTTTCTCCATTTACCTAGATTAGCAAAGAATTGAAGCATAGGCCCACAGCCAGATGTTTAACAAGGTACCAGGCCCTGGATTCAGTCTCAGCTGAGGCCAGATCCAGAGTTCTTTCCACTTGACTATGTTGCCTCAGACTTGAAATCCAATCACCTTGTTTTATTGATGGAGTGTTTGAGACCTGAGGTGGTTTAATCACATGTTTGTGTTCACATGGTAAGTTAGAAATAGATACAGGATGGGGCATTTTCCCACAAAGTATGAAATAAAGCTAGACGTATATGTTGAGATTAGCATATATGTTTATGTCAGCTGTAAGAATGATTTGCAAAATTATTAATCACTGCTTATATGTTGTTATAAGTTAATATTGTATTTATTCAGTAAAATATGCTGTTTGTGGCCATTATTAATTGGTATTTTCTTAGAAGAATGAGAAGGCTTATAAGTAAATATCAGTCTTTATCATAATGAAATATTCATGGATTATTTTTTCCTCTCCTATCCTTTGGTCAACCAAATTTCCTGGTTGTTGCCAATATTAGCAAAAAATTGAATAAAAATTATTGAAAATAATTTTTCAAATAGTTATAGTGTGTCTTATGGCTTCCTTGGCCATTTGAGATGATCACCTGCTTGATATTCTGAAATCAACTAAGAATAAAAGGATAATTAGACTACAGTTTGAATGATACGTTTCCTCCTATGGAGCCCATGCTCATGTTCTGTGTCCCACTTTACTGGAGGCTGTTGGAGTTGTTGGAGTTGGGGTTCATGTGTCAGTTTAATTATGTTTACCGTGGCCACACAGCTAATCTTCTAAGAGCCTCTTGCATTTTTTTTTTTTTTTTGTACGTGTGATTTTACAGCTTTCACCTGCCTGTTAGAGTAACTGACAAAGAGGATTGTATGAAAATTTTTTGTGTGTGTTGGAATCAAAGTACAATGATGACATATGCAAAGCAGATTTTTGCGTGGCTATAAAACCAGCTGCCTCTGCCCTGGGATATTGTCAAGAAAGCAATATAAGAAATGGTGCAGTGAGAAGGGCTTCCCTAACAGCCCACAGATGAAGCCACAAAGACTGTACAGCAAATGTTAATCCAAAACTCAATTGCTCTTCTCACTCAGCACACTTCCTGGCCACGTCTCTGTAATATTAGTTGGTACATACAGAGACCTGCAAACACATTTTAGCACCAGCTTGAGCAAAACAGTTAAAAGACGGGCACACCCACTATGAGAGAATGTCATTTCATATAATGACAATCTGCAGATGAATTAGTGGGTGATTTTCTTGCTCAATCTCTGATTTGTATAATAACTATTGGAAAGTATTTTTTGGATACCTATGTGTTTAATATACATAGGTTATAGTATTGCTTTTTTTTATTACCACTGGCAGTCGAAGAGATATTGAGCAAGTATTGATGGTTGACAGATTACCTGGTTAGATTAAATAGGTTAGATTCTACTAAGATTCATGTTTCATGTGAATTTGCTAAGCATTATTATCTCTCATTTTAGAAGATTCATTTTCATAACCTGGTTTAGAATATATTGAAAATGTTCAGGGATCCACGTTAGAATTCATTCATTCATTCACTTAATTTATTTAAACTAAAAACAACAGCAACCAAAATACTTCACCATTTCTCCCACCCTCCACTCCCTCTTCTAGCAACCACTGATCTATTCTTTTTATGTATGAGGTTGGTCTTAATGTTATTGTTTTAAATTCCACATATAAGAGAGATCATACAGCATTTGTCTTTCTCTGACTTATTTCACTCAGCGTAAAAAAGTTCTTGAGATCCACCCATGTTGTTACATATAGCAAGATTTTATACTTTTTCTGGCTGAATAATATTGTGTTTTGCGTGCGTGTGTGTGTGTGTATCATTTTCTTTATCCATTCACCCACTGATAGACACTTAACGTTGTTTCCACGTCTTGGCTATTGTAAATAATGCTGCAGTGAGCATAGAGCTACGCATATCTTTTCAAGTTAGTGTTTTTGCTTTCTTTGGATAAATATCCAGGAGTGGAATCCTGGATCAAATGCTAGTCTTATTTTTAATTTTTTTGAGGAACACGCATACTGTTTTCCATAGTGGCTACACCGGTTTACATTCCCGTCAGCAGTGTTCAAGGGTTCCCTTTTCTTCACATCCTCACCAGCAGTCACTGCTTCTTGTCTTTTTGATAGTAGCCATTCTAACAGGCATAAGGTGAAATCACAGGGTGGTTTTGATTTGCATTTCTCTAATGATCAATGATGTTGAACATCTTTTCATGTACCCGTTGGTCATCTGTGTGTCTTCTTTGGAAAAATGTCTATTCAGATCTTCTGTCCATTTTGTAATTGTAATTTTTTTTTTTTTTGCTATTGAGTTATATGGGTTCTTTATATAGTTTAGATATTAGCCCCTCATGAAATAGTATTTATAATTATTTTCTCCCATTCAGTGAGTTACCTTTTTATTTTGTTGGTGGATTCCTTTGCTGTGCAGAATGTTTTTCATTTTTAAAGGGATAAGCTAGACTGGTGGTGGTTTTATTCTCAGTGTGGCTATCACCAGAGATTAACAGGCTTCTTGTTTTTCCTTGGTTCAGTCCTTTCCCTGTTCCAGCATCTCTGGTCTGTGGCAGTAACGCTGAGGAATCAATGTTGGTGGTGTGGAAGGAACCAGAAGGAAGCAGAAGGCAATGTGCAGCTGTAGAGCTGGCCAGATATATCACTATACTGTTGTAAGTGCTTTATTGCCAGTATATACACAAACCAACAGTTGGCTTTTTCATGATGGAACATGTCTTCTTTCTCCTCTGGTCTACTGGTATGATCCCAAAGGTTGGCTTCCTTACCTTGTATACTTGACCAAGAAGTAAAAAAAAATGAAAGACAGATAAAAGCAGCAGTAGCACTATGTGCCATTCTCTATCTTTCAGCCACTGGCCCTCCCACCTGCTTGTCTGAATACCCCGGCTCCACAACAGTTACGAGGTGCCAGGATGCTACTCCGTGAAATGCCTTAACCTTTGGCTCTGGCCATTGGCTTTGCTGCACAGTAACACACTCCAAAACTTAGAGTCTTAGAAAAACCAATATTTTTGTTTGTTTATAGTTCTGTATGGCAGCTATTTGGGCAGGGCTCAACTGGATGGTTTTGCTCATCTTCCTTGGGTCACTCAGGCAGCCACGGTTATTTGGAGGCTCTGCTAGGGCTGGCTGATCTGAGATTGCCTTGCTTATATGTCTGGAGGTTGGTATTGGTTGTTAGTGGAGCTCCATGTCTCCAACAGGCTAGCACAGGCCTCTCCATGTGGGAGGGATGCCCCAAGAGCAAAGCTCAATGTGCAGCTACTTTTCACATTCGGTTTGCATCATAGCTGTTGCTGCCCCATGGCCAAAGCAAGTCACATATCAAATGTAGAACAAATGTGAGGGGGGTTCCAGAACCCAGACCAAGTATTTGGCACATTTCTTCTAGATTCACCAATGCCTCCCTTCCGCACTGTGTGCTTCCTTCTTGCCCTCTCAGCGCGTCGTTCCATTTCTGTTGAGCCCTCAGCTTTTGGCTCCTGTTCGGGTAGACTTGGGTGTCTCAGCCTAGCTCTCGGTCTCCTGCTCATTGCTTATCTCTCCTCTCTGTGGTTTGTTTAGAGTAGCACTCTCACTAGCCATGGTGTTGCTTCTCTCCCCAACACTCACATTCTCCCTCCCTCTCACCCACCCATAAGCGTGGGCAGTCTCAGCCGTATGTTGTCTAAATACCCAGCCCCGAATAAGGGAACAACTGAAACGTCAGGAAAAGATCGTTAGCCACATGGCTCTCTCCCACTGGCCTTTGGGGCTGGGTGGAGGAAAGGTGATGAGCTGACTTCATTTTAAGCCACACTTCATTGCATCATTTTCTGTTTCTCTGTTGGCTTCAGCACATGCAGGAAGAGACAGCTGTGAACTCTGGTGCCAACAGGAAGAAGGAATAGTGCTCCGTGTTACACTGCTGGGCTGTGGTTAGGAGGCCAGTGAGTGCAGTCAGGAGGCCAGACTGGAGTTCCCACAGCAATTTACTGTGTCATCTTGAAGAAGGGGCTGGATCTTGTCAGAGGCTTCATTTTCTTTACCTGTAATTTGAGTATTTAATCTGAGAGTATTGTTGAGAGATAGTGCTGGCATAATATATATGGGAAATCACTTTAACACCTTGAACCTTTACAAGTTCCTTGCACATTTTACTGTTAGCCAAGGCTTTGGTGCCTTAAATGAATGACCCCAAATTGAAAGTAACTGAGGTACGGAGAACACCTGGATGAGAGCACCTGGTGAGATCCTACAAAAGCACAGAGACTCCTCATGTTTTTGTTTTTTAAATTCCTCTCTTTGTGGCCCCTAGAATTGTCATTTTGTAGGACCTAGGTCTGCATGTAGACTCTGCCTTTTAGTCATTGTGTGATCTTTGACTGTAAGTTTCCTTAATTGTTATCTGGATGTGATAATCTTTCAGACACCTGTGTGTGTGTGAATCAAATATGTCATGTAGGCTGTTCAGCATTTGAAAATCTGCTATCAGGATAAGCTCTAATTGAAATACCCCCAGGAGTCATAGGTGCTGCCCTTTGACCTGGGGTTGAGCACAGAGGGACAGATGTGCCCATTCTCACTTGGGAAGCAGCTTCAGACCTGTGCAACCCAACATGACACCATGAGATTCCTCTCCTCCTTCAGGCTCCAAACTTTCAAGGCAAGATGTGGCTTTGATCTTGGGCCCTCTGCAGAAAATCTCCCTTGGCAAACCTAGCCATGACAGCTGGGCTCTGCAATGGCAACCTGTAGACAGCATTGAAAAAAGTCTAAATGGCAAGTACTCTGGAGAAGACTTGATGAGGGAAACCAGGTGTGTGCTGAGAACCCAGCTGGAGAGAGTTGAAACTGTGCCAGATAGCTTCACATTTTAAAAGGAGAGGAAAAAAAAAAAAAATCACCCTTAGGAGAATCCTTGAAAGTGTCTTCACAAAGGTAGTATTGGTTAGCTGGAGACATCAAGTTCCCTCGGCTGATTGTCTCCGGTTAATTTTCTCTGCAACTTGACAGAAAGGAATGTGACAGGTTCCATCCCAAGCGCACAGTCAGGCAAGACAAGGCTGTGCTCGTCCTTATTGACCCAGGAGATGAAGAAACCACTGGAAACTTCTCACGTGTCAGTCTCCAGTGCTGGTGTCAACATAATGATGTTGTTCTTGTCCAGAGCATCCATGGAGTAGGTGCAAGTGATTCCTCACCAGTATGGATTTGGGGGGACCACCTTGCCCAGCCCAAATGATGATTTAGCAGGTAGTTGGAAGGCTTAGGAAGAAGAACTTGCTTCTGCTACACAAAATATCCCAAAGGAGGCAGACTCTGAGACTCCAATGAATCCTCTTGGATTCACTGGCACAGAATGGCTGAAGCTTCTTGAAGCCTGCAGACCCTTTGCCCAAGAAATTCCCATGATCAAGACATTCAAATGAGTTTCCATTTCCACAGCCTCCTGCTAAGAGGCAGATCCAGATTTTGTGAAGTGTGACGCTTACATAATTTGAAGAGGCTCTCTTAAAGGCAAAGACTATATAATTACAAACACAAAATTAGGTATGGAGATCAATGTGTATTTGGAATAAAAAATGTGTTGAAGCAAATTAAACTTTTTTAAGTTGACAGATACCATACATGGAAATATTTAGCAAACAATCTCTCTTATACTATGTATGAGAACTTTTTCTATTTTTCCCTGCAAATTCCCTTATAACTTCATTCTTTAATTAAGTTTTACAGGTGGCTCAGATGGTAAAGAATCCACCTGCAATGTGGGAGACCTGGGTTCGATCCCTGGTTTGGGAAGATCCTGGGTTCGATCCCTGGTTTGGGAAGATCTCTGGTTTGGAGGAGGACATGGAAACCCACTCCAATATACTTCCCTGGAGAATCCCATGGACAGAGGAGCCTGACAGGCTACTGTCCATGGGGTCACCAGGGTCAGACATGACTTAGTGACTAAACCACCACCACCACCACCACCACTTCCCTGGATGGTAGAATGCAAGCCTTCCCATCGCTAATTACCAGATATTGAGGAATGACTGGACTTTGAGTTGGACTTCAAGCCAACTCAGTTGTCTAGTGTTTCTCTACCTTGGAGATCTTGCCAGTTTTGAGTTCCTTTTCTTCACATTCTCACCTTTGTGCAGTAGATGAAAAAAAGATGAAAGTTTAAGTGATTTGTCTCTAAGAGAGAAATAGGTTTCATCTGGACTTTGCTGTCCATAGTAGAAAGGGCTTCCCATGGATTCTCCAGGGCCATTGTCCACATAAATACTTTGAATCACTTCAGAGCAACACATCAGTGCCATTTTGGTGGCCCACTCTCTTGGAGTTTTACAGAAATACAGTGCTGGCCAGTAAGAAGGTTCAGCTTGTCTGGCTGCCCCCTTGAACTAGGACTTGGCTTGAGGCTTCTGGAAAGCATATTGGGTATGAGTCCTATTGTTCTTTGGCACATCCAATGGGTACCATATGTGGGCAAGAAGGTTGGAGAGAACCCTGAAGGGGAGAAACCAAGACATGGGCTGAGGTGTATGCAGGTCCAAGTCGAGGCATGGAGTATCCTCCCTGAGGGATGCTGCTGGCCCTGGCCCATCCTGCATACTGGACTAAGACTGAGCAATTTTTGAGGAAGACACTCCAAAGCACAGGGATCTCTGAGATGCTTTTGCCTGGCTCGAAGGGCAGCACTCATAGGCTAGAGTACTGGCAAGATTCCTTGTTTTTCATTTTTTTTTGTTTAATGACTATGAAACATCCAAAGACAGAACTTGCTGGAAAAGGCAAGTTTTTCCTGAAATCATTCATTGTCTTTTTTTTTTTTCTCCAATTTTATTTTATTTTTAAACTTTACATAATTGTATTAGTTTTGCCAAATATCAAAGTGAATCCGCCACAGGTATACATGTGTTCCCCATCCCAAACCCTCCTCCCTCCTCCCTCCCCATACCATCCCCCTGGGCCGTCCCAGTGCACCAGTCCCAAGCATCCAGCATCATGCATCGAACCTGGACTGGCAACTCGTTTCCCACATGATACTTTACATGTTTCATTGCCATTCTCCCAAATCTTCCCACCCTCTCCCTCTCCCACAGAGTCCATAAGACCGTTCTATACATCAGTGTCATTCATTGTCTTTTTAATTAGTTTTATTTAGAGATTTTCTTAAAGAGTGTGGTGATTGAACTTTAAGAAGTATTAAGTATGTTTTGTCTTGAGTGATGAAATTTGTTAAAGTTTTGACTCCTGGTCACTTACCCTCTGTATTTCAAGCTTACCTCCTTGGTAGGACCTTCTCACTCATCTTCTCCATATGCTTCTAATCTGTCATCCTCCTTCCAGTGATCCTTTGTGGTTGTTCCTGGATATCATTTGTTGAAGACTTGAAAGATCAATAACTTGGTTGTACAGTCTTTGTTTAGGAAATGATGATGTTGGGCAGTAGAAACCCACAATCTATGAGGACACTCAGACCCTCTTTAACTAGTTTTCCCCTCTCTTGCTTGTGAGCTTTCCCTTTCATTGTGTTGTTCTTGCTCCCTACCAGTCTAGTGCTTGTTCTTCCATATGATCTTTACATGGCTTGTGTATGAATAGTACTTGAAGGCACTTAGTTTAGAGAATATAAAGTTGAAGGGAGGTATGTGAGCCTCAGCCACCTGAGGGCCATCACATGGAAGAGAGGAATGACTTACTCTTTGTGATCTCCCCGACTAGCTAATTTGAGTCACTGTGTGGGAATTCAGTCTCTGGGGAAATAAAAACTCTCTCTTATGGTTGTTAGAGATAAACTTCCCTGTGGGATCCTCTGGCAGATATGTTAGGGACTGGATTCAGATGTTGGTTGGATTTGGAGTTCAGTTGACAAACTGAAGCATGAGAAAATTGGGATGATACCCCCAAGGTTACTCACAGAGTAAGGGCAGCCCTTTTATCTCATTTGACCTTCTTTTCCTGGAAATGGTACCCCGACTCTTTGATTCTTACCAGTGGCATCTCCCATCATGTATTTAGCCCCTGTATGCTCTACTGTCGTTTCCTGGTAAGGGCCCCGTTCTGTCTGCTGATAACAATGTTAGCTAACTCTTTTCACTGGTAGGCTCCCGGTAGTCATGGCCTCTATTCATGGCCTACACTGTTCTGTTTGTCTTTTCTTCTTAGCTTTGTACTCCTTTTCACCCAGTGCGATGTCTTATTGCCACCAGTGAGGCCACTGAGCAATGCTTAGCTCCACAACAGGCTCTCAGGTCACAGAGGAGGCCAATCCCAGTTTGCACCCATGCTACTCCCGTGTTTTAATGATGGACTGCCCCCAAAGGAGAAACCATATATTCTGATGAGACCTTTGGAAGTAATTTCTTGCTTTCATTAACAGTTGAGCTGTGTCCCCAGTGGGAGTGAAAAACTAACCATATCAGAAGCCCACAGCAACTTGATTTCAGCCCCTACCCATGTCATGTCCTGGGAGCAGATGGGGTTCATCAGCTGCTGGGCTGTGCCTGTCAGCTCTGGTCTGTGTCCTTTGCTAAGCCTTTTGTCTTTCCGGACCAAGATCCTTAACCTTTGTCACATCACCGACTTGGAGTATCTGCTTGACCACCTGGCAGAAGTGACACCAGCTCTGGAGTACCTCAGCCTCCTAGGGAATGTGGCATGTCCCAACGAGCTCGTCAGCCTGGAAAAGGATGAGGAAGACTACAAGAGATATAGGTGAGTATCTAGGTTTGAGCATAGTATGAAAAGAAAAAAATGACATTTTTGGAGAGATAATATTATACTCTGGGGTGCATAATAGATGTCTGGTAAGCATCAGTGGTCCCTTCATGCTATATTAAACTTTGCCCTATTGGGTACCCTATAGCCAGGGTCTTCCTTCATTGACGGTAACAAGAGCCAAGAAACATGAAAAGACATTGAGTGGTCTAGCCCAGGGGTTAACCAACTTGTCTGTAAAGGGCTGGATATTAAATACTGTATGCTTTGAAAGTCATGTGGCCTCTGTTGCAACTATTCAACTCTTCTATTATAGTGCATAAGTGGTAATGAACAGTTTGTAAATGAATGGGCAATGCTGTGTTCCAATAAAACTTTATTTACAAAAACATGCAGCAGGCCAGGTTAGACCCATGGGCTGTATTTCGCTGGCCCCTGCTCTGTGTTGTAAGATCTTCCTGTCTGTTTCAGAGTCACATCTTGGAGAAAGAGGCCTTCCCATGAAAGTTTAGGGAGCTTATATACAGTCTCAAGAGAAAGTTTCATAAGGTCCACGACTTTGGTCTTTGATGGAGTCCAAAGTGAAAATGCTATTCTTTCTTCCCTCCACTTCTAAACTATCAGCTTTGAAATACCTAATCCAAAATCCTCTTTAGGGAGTCTTTTTTGATCTTACCCATTTTACTAAACTCATTTTATTTTTGCTCTTCATTTTAAATTTTGTATGCTCTCATTCTTGATTATTGTTTTCTAAATGTTATAAATGATGTTTTCGTATGTATAACTTTTCTCTCAGTTATAAGTTCTCACTAGCACCCCACCTGAATCAATGTACAAGGAGGAAGGGAAGAAGAAAGGGAGGAAGGAAAGAAATAAAAGGTAGGGAGGACTCAGTTAAGTTCAATTCAGTCACTCAGTCATGTCTGACTCTTTGCAACCCCATGGACTGCAGCACGCCAGGCTTCCCTGTCCATCACCAACTCCCAGAGCTTACTCAAACTCATGTCCATTGTGTCAGTGATGCCCTCCAAACATCTCATCCTCTGTCATCCCCTTCTCCTCCCACCTTCAATCTTTCACAGCATCAGGGTCTTTTCCAATGAGTCAATCCTTTGCATCAGGTGGCCAAAGTATGGGAGTTTCAGCTTCAACATCAGTCCTTCCAATGAACACTCAGGGCTGATTTCCTTTAGGATTCACTGATTTGATCTCCTTGCAGTCCAAGGGACTCCCAAGAGTCTTCTCCAACACTACAGTTCAAAAGCATCAATTCTTCTGTGCTCAGCTTTCTTTATAGTCCAACTCTCACATCCATACATGACTACTGGAAAAACCATAGCTTTGACTACATGAACCTTTGTTGCTAAAGTAATGTCTCTGCTTTTTAATATGTTGTCTAGGTTGGTCATAGCTTTTCTTCCAAGGAGTAAGCGTCTTTTAATTTCATGGCTGCAATCACAATCTGCAATGACTTTGGAGCCCAAGAAAATAAAGTCTCTCACTGTTTCCATTGTTTCCCCATCTATTTGCCGTGAAGTGATGGGACTGGATGCCATGATCTTAATTTTCTGAATGTTGAGCTTTAAGCCAACTTTTTCACTCTCCTCTTCCACTTTCATCAGGAGACTCTTTAGTTCCTCTTCACTTTCTGCTGTAAGGGTGGTGTCATCTGTATATCTGAGGTTATCGATATTTCTCCTGGCAATCTTGATTCCAGCTTGTGTTTCATCCAGCCCAGCATTCTGCATGATATACTGTGCATATAAGTTAAATAAGCAGGGTGACAATATACAGCCTTGACATACTCCTTTCCCAATTTGAAATCAGTCTTTTGTTCCATTTACAGTTCTAACTGTTACCTCTTGACTTGCATGCAGATTTCCCAGGAGGCAGGTCGGGTGGTCTGGTATTCCCATCTCTTGAAGTATTTGCCACAGTTTGTTGTGATCCACACCATCAAAGGCTTTGGCGTAGTCCTGCAGAAGTAGATGTTTTTCTGGAACTCTCTTGCTTTTTCAGTGATCCAGCGGATGTTGGCAATTTGATCTCTGGTTCCTCTGCCTTTTCTAAAACCAGCTTGAACATCTGGAAGTTCATGGTTCATGTATTGTTGAAGCCTGTCTTGGAGAATTTGGAGCATTACTTTGCTAGCATGTGAGATGAGTGCAATTGTGCAGTAGTTTGAGCATTGTTTGGCATTGCCTTTCTTTGGGATCGGAATGAACTGTCCTTTTCCAGTACTGTGGCCACTGCTGAGTTTTCCAAATTTGTTGGCATAAGGAGTGTAGCACTTTCACAGCATCATCTTTCAGGATTTGAAAGAGCTCAACTGGAATTCCATCACCTCCACTAGCTTTGTTTGTAGTGATGCTTCCTAAGGCCCACTTGACTTTGTATTCCAGGATGTCTGGCTCTAGGTCAGTGATCACACCATCATGATTATCTGGGTCATGAAGATCTTTTTGTATAGTTCTTCTGTATATTCTTGCCACCTCTTCTTGATATCTTCTGCTTCTGTGAGGTCCATACCATTTCTGTCCTTTATTGTGGGCATCTTTGCATGAAATGTTCCCTTGGTATCTCTAATTTCCTTGAAGAGATCTCCAGTCTTTCCCATTCTATTGTTTTCCTCTATTTCTTTGCACTGATCACTGAGGAAGGCTTTCTTATCTCTCCTTGCTGTTCTTTGGAATGCTGCATTCAAATGGGTATATTTTACCTTTTCTCTTTTGTCTTTAGCTTCTTTTCTTTTCTCAGCTATTTGTAAGCCCTCCTCAGACAACTATTTTGCCTTTTTGCATTTCTTTTTCTTGGGGATGGTCTTGATCACTGCCTCTTGTACAATTTCATGAATGTCCATCTATAGTTCTTCAAGAACTCTATCAGATCTAATTCCTTGACTATTTCTCACTTCCACTATATAAAGATAAGGGATTTGATTTAGTTCATACCTGAATGGTCTAGTGGTTTTCACTACTTTCTTCAATTTAAGTCTGAATTTGGCAATCAGGAGTTCATGGTCTGAGCCACAGTGAGCTCCCAGTCTTGTTTTTGCTGACTGTATAGAGCTTCTCCATCTTTGGCTGCAAAGAATATAATCAATATAATCAATCTGATTTTGGTATTGACTATCTGTTTAGTAGGAAGGACTACTAGAAAGTAAGTTTTTTTTTTTTTTAACTTTACAATATTGTACTGGTTTTGCCATATATCAAAATTAATCTGCCACAGGTATACATGTGTTCCCCATCCTGAACCCTCCTCCCTCCCCATACCATCCCTCTGGGTCGTCCCAGTGCACCATTGGCGAGAGAGGATAATAGTTTGAGAGGAACTGGTCCTTTGGGGTTCAGATTTTTAAATCTGTAGTGATGAAGGAGTGTATTTAAGGGCATGCATTTTGTATAAAGGCAAAGCTGCAAGAAATATTGAAATCTCTTCAAAATTATATATTTAAAAAGAAACATACATGTTAGTAAGGGTACAGCAGAATTTCAGTTATACTTTATTGGGAGGAATTTTGAAGGAATCTTAGACTATTTTTAAGCCATCTTAGAATAAAGTTCTATCCCTATCTTAAAAGAACTGTAATAAATCAATTTTTCTCATGAAGACTTTTATCTGGGATGTGATACTGTTGATTTGAATGTGATTTCTCGTAGGAGAAATATGGTTAATATCCAGCAAGTGAATAGTTAAAATTTATAAATCAATCTTCTAAGTTAATCACTTTGAACTTAATTTTATTTTAGCAGTTACTCTCATCAACTTTGGCACCTTTAACAGGTGATGTCATGTATGAAGAGGTTGTTTTAAAACATTTTATCTTCTGGCAGCAACTTATTATAAAATATATCTTAGAAGGGTCAGGTGGTCGAAGAAAGTTCTCTCAGATATCATGTTTAGTAAACCAAGCATTTTTTTGGAAATTCTTGTTTTCTGACTTTTTTCTTCAGATTTCTTGTTTTAATTATTTAAAATCACCCAATAAATTGTATATGTGTACATATACACCCATATGTGTATATGCACACATTCACACACAAGTTTATTCATTTACTCATTCATGAAGTTATATGTGAACTGAACCATAGGCACGTTTTTTGGAATGAGAGCAACAGACTAAAGACCCTGATGCTGGGAAAGATAGAGAGCAGGAGGAGAAGGGGACGACAGAGGATGAGATAGTTGGATGGCATCACTGACTCAATGAACATGAGTTTGGGTAAACTCCGGGAGTTGGTGATAGACAGGGAGGCCTGGCGTGCTGCAGTTCACGGGGTTGCAAAGGGTCAGACATGACTGAACAACTGAACTGAACTGAACAGACTGAGGAAAATCTCCCACTCCACTTTATTCCGTCTCAAAGAAAGGTTTATAAGGGTGTAAAAGAAAAAGAAAAGCTAATACTAATTTTTACTGTTGTTATTGTAACTAGTCTCATTGGAAACAATACTCAGACCTGTGGTATAAGGAGCCAGATCAAAAGATCTGATATGGAGTCTAGTTTTGCTGGTGGGACTTTTAAAATGGGGAGGACAGTTTCGATCAGTGACCCTTAACCAAGGCTATACTTGTGATTCATCCAATCGTTTTGATTCATTTAGTGCCAAATGCAACGAAATAGGCAATAGGTGACATTGATGCTTAATTAAGAACTACTGGACTAAAGAGTATTTAAATTCTTTGTTGGCTCTGCTGTTCTGCGACACTTTCCTCCCAGGCAGTGACAGATCCTCTGTTAACACTCATACCATTTTATATATTTCTTTTTACACATTTCTCTTACTACTACATACATGTCAACATCCAGAGAATGGCTTCCTGAAAGTCAGGACAGCATCTTCTTGCCCTTTGAAGCCTTATCAATACCGGAAGTAGTGCTGGCTGTGGAATAGGGGCTTGGTATCTGTCTAGAGGAGGTGGCCTGAAATCACCCTGCCCTCTGATGAACTGAATACTTGTAGAGAAATGTGGGGCTCTTTGGGCACGTTGGGTGCCCACTGCCTATTTGGAACTAGATCCACTTGGATATCAACAAATGCAATTAAAAAGCAAGGCTCGGCCCTTCAGAATCCACCCAAGTGTTGGGTGTTTGGTCATGATTCTTTAGCAAAGATTGGATTGTAGAAGAGTGATCCTTCTCCTGGGCATGTCTGGGTACCCTTCAATCATACCCTCCTAACTTCTGTTACCCCAGAAGCCGCTGGGGGCTGGGGCTGGGAAGGCTCTGTGTTACTGCATATATGTCAAGATTGCCATTAGGGGCTGGATTCTAGGGGCCACATGCAGCTGGACTCACATCTGGTCAGAATTACCTTAGAAAATCCACAACACCAGCAAGATGCTCACCCTCCGAGAGAGACAGGAACTAAGAGCAGTGGAAGGGGATTCAGTGTGGGCCACCCAGTGACGTACGGACTGCGTGAGCGGACTCATAGGCCTGTTCAATGGAAGTTCTAATTTTTGTATTCATTTTACTTATTTTTAATTTCTGGTTTAACAAGCATCATCACCCTTGCATTTGGATGAGATGAATGGGTGGATAAGGCATTTCTGTTCTGTGGTCTGTAAAAAGCCCTCCTTTATTCATCCTGGAGCTCGTGCATTATTTGTCCCTGAGAAATTTTAGAGTTTCACAACAAGACTTCTGAATGCCAAGTTCCTGTGGCATTTGGGGTTTCTACAAAGCAATGTAGCCACCTTTTGTTTCCTTTCGGTAAAATATTTTCCTGGCCCTTCATCCACAAAGCATGAGGTCGGCCTTCCTTCAAGCTGTTACCGAGAGTCTAATAGGAGGGCCTCTATGCAAATTTATGAGACATTTTCACTATAAAATTGCTGAAAACATGAATGATATTTCTACAGTTTACTGTTTTTCACTTTAAGTACATTTTCTGACAATATGTCTTCTATTAATCATTTAAGCAGTAGTAGGAAACTTAAAGGAGTGTATTCAGAAGCAAGAATCCATGGTTCATTTAGTGCTGTCTAAAAAAATTTCTTATTGATTGGCATCCTCTGTGGTTATGTGATGTAATATTTATAATATGTCACCCAGCCATACATCAAAACAAGTATGTCTCTTGTTTCATTTCCATGAGAGATGTTGATTTCAGAGAGGTCAGCCCAGTTTTAGGTCACCTTGTGGCCAACCACTGGGCCAGAAATGGGAAGTGACCAGATTTATGGAGATATTGGAAATGACCCCAGAGCCGCTTTAGGTTCTGTGGATGCTTTCCTCCCCTCCCCCCACAGCACCCCTTTTCCTTCCTCACGTACCCCCTGTATGCCCAGTTGGATTTTCTTGGCACACGTCCACACAGTAAAACAGCCTCATTAAATCTGTATGTGAGCATGAGCACACTACCAGGCTGTTTAGCGGTGCCCTGGTCCTGCTGGGACCGGAGCAAAGCCGAGCCTGGGGTTTCTCTACGCCATTCATCATAGCTCGTGGCTGAAATGTGTCCATTGCCATGCCATTATAGGCGCTGAAGCCTGCTGCTGCTCTGCCGTGTGCACACACTGGGCAGCTATTTGGGGTGAAGGTTGAATGGAGGTTCACGTTGAGTGGAAGTGCTGGACCTGAAGGCAGCAGCCTTCAGGATTGGGGCGGAAGGAGAGTGAGGCAGCCAAGTGAGCTGGGGGACCACCATCATCCTGGGGATCCCCTTGGGGCCTCCCATGGACTTTAATACTGGCCAGACAATGAATCAAGTATGGGGAGCTTGGGTGCCCAGTAGGCTCTATTTCTTGCCTTCCTTTGTCAGTCTTTTCTTTCCTCTTGCTAAGGAAAGATGGTGGAGTTCAGGTCAGGGTGCACATGTGCCAGACCTCATGCATCAAACAAGACCATTGGTGTCTTGGGCTCCGAGCACTGCTTCACTAAATCCTTCTGTTGCTAAACCCTTTATTGTCTCCTGCCACTCCAGTCTCTGGCGAGTCTCTCCTTCCTCCCTCCTCCTCAGTAGGCTCCTCTGTATTCCTTACAACTTGAAATTATTTAAAACATGACACCCTTTCTTTGTTCCCTCCCAGGGAGCAGCCCTGAGGCCTGCCCAGTGTCTGTCACACTCAGCCAAGGGGCAGGAGGGAGGAACCGGCCGTCCGCTGCTGGCCGCCCTGGGCTTCCACCACTTCCCAGCCGTAGAGGAGCCGTAAAACTTGTGGCTTACATAACCCAGTGAGCATTCTCCAGCTAATCTGCAATCTGGGCTTTGAAGATCACAGGAAAGCAAAGGTCACGACCTAGAGATCAAAGTGACAGAAACCCACAGAGTAATTGCTGGTTCCCCTCTGTAGAGGGCCTTGGTCTATCCTGTGGGTGTATTATTTGCACCGAGACTTCAAACGTGCTGCCGGTGAACTGTGAGGGAAATCAGCTGGCCTTGGCTGGTTGTCAGGCGTTCATTAATGCTGTAGGTGAGCTCACCTCGGCTCATTAGAGGGAGAGCGTTGTCATCTCTTCACTCGCGGTCTTTGTTCATTACTCTGTGGTCTTTATTGACTTTTCCTCACCGTCCTCCCTTACCTGAAGGTGTGAGTGGGTAGTGAGACAAGCAAATTGGAGCAATACGAAAGAGGAGAATATGGATGTATTTATTGTGGATTAACTTGGAGGCACATAGAAATCAAGCGAGCAAACTGAAGCTTAAGAGGCGGGGTAGGATTAGCCCACTCCCTTCATGGCACAGATGGAGAAACTGAAGCTCAGGAAGGCGGCAGAGACTGTGCCAGGGTCACACAGAAAGCTCAGCCCAGAGTCTGGGCTCTTTCCTCTACCCTGTGAGTCCACACGATTTTTGCTGGGAAGACTCCCCTCTTGTTTTTCCCTCCAACACATATACTTGAAAGCTTTGGTCTCTTCAGTAAGCTTCATTTAAGCCACTGCTAACTTTTCAAAATTAGTCAGAGACGTTTAGTTGCTGATCAGAGTTTTTGATCAGCATGAGGTAAGCAGTGTTACCAAATGGGGTTGATGCCATCCAGAGCAAAGAAGCTTGGTGTTCTGCTGGCATGTTCACGCTTTCCTGTTAAGCTTTGTGAAAGGATGAGAACAGTTCATGGATCACCTGTTGCTGCCTTCAGGGGCCCCCAGTGGGGGGGGGTGACCCCCAGCTTGTCTCCCCATTTCCCATGCATGAGAGCAAGAAGGCACCAAGAAGCAATAGGAAGAAGCATAGAATGCTGTAAAGGGGGGAGGTGGGAAAAGTCCCTGTGACTCCACATGCAGTTCCCCTGGGATCTGGAAATGCGGTGTTTCTTGGGTAGAGTCTCAGAAGAAGAAACATGGCAGCCAGCCCCAGGAGCAGATGTAGGAGATCCGTCTTGATGTGCCTGTAGTTGTGCAGAGGGCCTGGGGAGCAGCCAGATCCCCCGGGGGAGCAGATGTGGGCAGGAGACAGCATCCTCCCTTCCCTTTGAAGTCTGGATGAAAAGTGCCAGAGCTTTTGGTAGAGAAAACTGACTTGGGAGCAAAAACCAAACAAACCAAAAAGGCTTTCTGCTGTTGTTTTTGTCCCTCTACCAGTTGTAAGCATCTCTTTAGAGGATTTCTTTCAGGAAATGGCACTTCCTCTATGAAAAGAGAGAGAACCTGAAAAGCTGTGTGTGGGTCTCACTTTTTAAGAATCTGTATGCAGAGACAGGTGGTTCTTTGAACACCTTCCCAGGGTCCCTGGTCTCCTCTGGGTAACCTCACCCTCCATGTCACAGCCAGGAGGGCCTCTGACTTCGCGCCACACCCCTCCCGGCCCTGAGGCTTTCTCCCAACCACCTTGGGAAGGTCAGGAAAATTGGCATTGCCCTCTGGGGCTGGGGATGTGAGCCTGAGAACTTAGACAGATCTCTTTTCATTAAGCAGTGCCCTGGCTTAACAAGCAGTTTTATAAATCTGAAGCTGTCTCCGGGTGCCGCAGGATTTATGGACGGGGGTTTCTGCCATAAAGTGGTTTATGATGGCTGCCTTCTGTGTTATTAGTAGCTGTCTCTTCCTTCAACCATTGCTGTTTGATAATAGCTTTAAAACACCCAGAATTACTTACCTGCAAGCCCCATTCCCGATAGCCCCTGTTGACAGTCTGAATAAGTTTACTGCCCTTTTGTTGTACTTTACCTTCAAAACAAACTGATTGAACCATCAATAGCTCGTGGAAGCTGACAGAGGCATGTCATCTGGACTAGCCCTGGTGATTGCAGGTTATCTGGGGGAGTTAACCTTCCCGCATTGTTAACTGAAATGTTTTATGTACTATGCAACTTTAGGATACGGCTGTGATAACCCTGGTAACTAAGTAATACATCACAGTAAAGAGATTTTGGTGCAACAAATAACCCTGGATTAAATTTACAAGGGTTGAATTGATATTGTAAAAGCCTTCATTCTGTGGCTTCGGGAATCCTCTCTTGTATTTTTATGGCAAACTTGTATTATACTCAGGATTGAAGCTGCAGCTTTTGACACCCTGACATGACCTAGAACAAAGGGAAATAGATCTCCCAAGACCAGAATGGGACGGGCAGGCAGAAAGCTCACTGACTAAGCATTGGCAGAGCTGGTTTAGAGCTGGTTCCAAACCACCAAGGGGCAAGAAAGAAGGTCTGGTGGATATGGCTTCTGTCTGGGCACTGGGGACCGTAGACATTGGGGGCAGGACAGACCACTAGCTGAACTGGGAAGGATACACTTGGCCACCTTATCAACTTCATAATTCCAAAACTGTTAATCCTTGTGGTGTTTTTGTACTTGGACAGTGATTCTCAGCAGGCCTAGCAGCATATCAGCCTCACCTGGGAACTTACTAGAATGTAAATTTGAAACTTCATTCCAGATGCAGTGAATCAGAAACTCTAGGGAGGGACCCTGTGACTTGGGTTTCAACAAGGCCTCTGGGGGATTCTGTCACCTCCTCAAGTCTGGGACCCACTGAGCTAGAATGTAAGTTCGTTGAGAGTAGGGACCTTGTCTGTTTTGTGCATCACCCATTCTTAGCACCAGGCTCAGTTCTTGGCGGGTGGTAGTCTTTAAGTATTTGCTGGGTGGGTGAATGTGTAAATAAATGAAAGAAGACATCTCCTAAGGGACATACCGGAGTCCTGAGCTGAGTCTCATACTGAACTATTTGGAACGAGCCTTCCTAGTATCTCTCAGACATCTTTAGGCATCAGCCACCTGGAAATCCAGGCTGACCAACTGGGTGGGAGTCTGGGCACCCCTAGTTTCAGGGGAGCTGGCAGCCTGTTTCGTGGATGTTTCTTTGGTGTTGAAAGAAGACTGCTCTGAAAACAGTAGCTCTTTGTCATCTAAAATTTTTTAACTAGCTTAAAAGCTAGCGCTTCTCTCTCTCTCCTTTGATTTCAGGGCTGTGATCCAAAGTGGGGCGAAATGACAACATGCTGTCTGTTGTCACCATGGTTCCTGCCAGCCCTGTGAAGACATCTTTCATTCCATCATTAAACATTGGCTGATTTTCTAATACTGATTTTTCTTCACCTGAATATTCATCTTTTCCCACCCTACACTTAGTGGGTGTCTTTACTCCTTTGAGCGTCACTCCTGACATATTGTTTCTGTCTGTACGTGTCTTTATTTGAAAGAATCTGTTGTCATCAAGACTTTGCTGCTACAAGCAGAAGATGGAAGTTTTCTCTGACACTGACTGAGGCCAGTGGGAGTTCTTCTGGAGGATAGAAAGGTATTGGGGCCTTTGCAGAACTTGTCTAATTTAGAGTAAGCTTAGGTGGCATTTGGAGAGGGAAAGAAGAGGCTTAGGGAGAAGTAAGAAAGAAGATAATGAGTAGCTTGAGGCCAGGGAGAGAGCAGGAAGTAGGTAGTCAAATTTCTAGGACCTCAGATGTTGGTGTGGAAGTTTCTGAGCAGGAAAAGGATACCACAAAAGAATTTAGAATATTTTTGACTTTAAGTCATAGGAAGGCTGTGACTAGAAACCTCTGAGCTATTTGGCATTTGAGTGATCAGCTGAGTCTTTCACCTGGACAAGCATATGTGAGGCCCTTTGATGATGTAGGACCATCCTATGAACTGGGGGTGCTGGCCTTGGGGACCTAAGGCTCCACTGAGGAGGGAGGCCTGCTCACACCTCAAGTAACTTTGCACTGAGAAAAAAACTTAGTGTTTGGGAACTGCTTTAGGGCTTGTTTCTTTGAAGCTTTCTTAAGATTGCTTGTTCTTCTTTCTTTGTGTTCGCAAAGCTAATTTGTGCATAACCTCAAACTTGGTGCTTAGCTGTTCCAATTTCTAATTTCTGTCTTTGAACCCATCTTCCCCATGATATTAGAACCCCTTAAATTGCCAACATCCGTTGGATCATAGAAAAAGCAGAGAATTCCAGAAAAACATCTACTTTTGCTTCATTGACTACACTAAAGCCTTTGACTGTGTGGATCTCAAAAAACTGTGGAAAATTCTTCAAGAAATGGGAATATCAGACCATCTTACCTGCTCCTGAGCGATCTGTATGCAGGTCAAGAGGCAACAGTTAGAACTGGACATGGAGCAACGGACTGGCTCCAAATAGGAAAAGGAGGACGTCAAGGCTGTGTATTGTCAGCCTGCTTATTTAACTTATATGCAGAGTACATCATGAGAAACGCTGGGCTGGAGGAAGCACAAGCTGGCATCAAGATTGCCGGGAGAAATATCAGTAACCTCAGATATGCAGATGACACCACCCTTGTGGCAGAAAGCGAAGAGGAACTAAAGAGTCTCTTGATGAAAGTGAAAGAGGAGAATGAAAAAGCTGGCTTAAAGCTCAGCATTCAGAAAACGAAGATCATGGCATCCAGTCCCATCGCTTCATGGCAAATAGATGGGGAAACAATGTAAACAGTGAGAGACTTTATTTTGGGGGGCTCCAAGATCATTGCAGATGGTGACTGCAGCCATGAAATTAAAAGACGCTTACTCCTTGGAAGAAAAGCTATCACCAACGTAGACAGTATATTAAACAACAGAGACATTACTTTGCTGACCATGGTCTGTCTAGTCAAAGCTATGGTTTTTCCAGTAATCATGTATGGATGTGAGAGCTGGACCATAAAGAAAGCTGAGCACAGAAGAATTGATGCTTTTGAACTGTGGTGCTTGAGAAGACTCTTGAGAGTCCCTTGGACTGCAAGGAGATCCAACCAGTCCATCCTAAAGGAAATCAGTCCTAAATATTCATTGGAAGGATGGATGCTGAAGCTGAAGCTCTAATACTTTGGCCACCTGATACAAAGAATTGGCTCATTTGAAGACTTTGATGTTGGGAAAGATTGAGGGCAGGAAGAGAAAGAGACAGCAGAGGATGAGATGATTGGATGGCATCACTGACTCGATGGACATGAGTTTGAGCAAGTTCCAGGAGAGGTAATGGACAGGGAAGCCTGGCATGCTGCAGTCCATGGGGTCGCAAAAAGTTGAACACAATTGAGTGACTGAACTGAACTGAAAGAGCAGGAACCATGTTGTAATCACCTCTGTATACCTAGGCCTGGCATGAAATAGGTGCTTAAGAAACATTTGTGCAACTGAAATGAACTGGCATTTTATAGTGTCCATTCTAATGCTTCTTTCCAAAATGGTTTGACAGTGAGAAAGAAAAATTGGTCCCTGTCTTCAAGAAGCTTATAGTTTTGGTGAGGACATTAAACTGAAGGACAATTAGAAAATAATATGGTGTTAGACTGCAGGGTGCTAAAAATGCCTCCTTGGCGTATTGAGAAGGGAGAAAGCAATGTGGGCTGGGGATGCAGAAGAAAACTTCTTGAGGGTTGGGATTTGGAAAGATGAGTGAATACTGAGGATGCAGGATACAGGGAGAAAAAGTCAGATTCCCATGCAGATGATGTGACTTACCGCTCTTGACATTGGATACCTACCTTTTCCTCCTAAGCAGGAAAGGGTCTAAACAATTGCTCCTTTGATTGGAGGAGTATAGGAGCTTGATGGAAAGCTTCTGTGTCGGTGACTGTCCCTGAGGAAGGAGAGCTAGATGCAGGTGTCTATACCTTTCGTATCATTTTTTATATGTTTATGTACCTGTCTTCTGACCAGATGAGTCTTCTTGTCAGATCCATACACCTGCTTAAAGATAGTTCATCACACAAGTAGTCAGTCATTCGGTCATCCTTAAAGATGGTAATGGATCCCAAAGACTCTTTGCAGGGAGACCATATGGCATATTTGGGCTGTTAATGTCCACTGGAAACCAACTCCCCTTGTTTCTCCTTGATGGAGATAATTTTCATAGTGCCAGTGTAGAAGTAACTCAGTGATGATGAGAAGAAAGTCCTCAGCATGTCTGTCTGATCCCTCAAGGAAGCAATTTCTCAGCTATGTATGTTCTTACTTCTATCCCAGAGTTGTCCAGGTTGTTATTATTGTCCTGATGGCAAATTAAAGTCTCTTGTCTCAGCTTCAAAATGAAGGTTTTTTTGTTCTCTCCGAGATGAGAATAATAAAGATGACCCATAAGAATGACAGTAACATGAATGGTGTGATCAGGTTGTAGGTTATTTTCTCTGAGAATTTCTTGTGCATCAAAGATTTTCAGAATGGAAAAAGGTAAATACATGGATAGGATCTTATTGGTGAATCCAGGTGTGCAGTTTGTGAGTATACCTTTGAGTCAAGAACAACCATTAGTGTATGTTTTGAAAGTTTAGTTGCATATCTGTATAAAACAGAACCATTTGAATTTCCCCAAAGAGTGATTATTCATTGTGAAAGAAGAGGAGAGAAGCAGCACCCAAGGTCTAAACTTCTGAAGACTTAATGATATAGTTTCCTGAACATCAGATAAATTGCATGAACCTTTGAGTCCATCATCCGTCTTCCTGAGCTGTCTCTGACTGTTCTCTCCCAGATGCTTTGTTCTGCACAAGCTGCCCAATTTGAAGTTTCTGGATGCTCAGAAAGTAACCACACAAGAACGAGAGGAAGCTTTGGTCAGAGGGGCCTTCATGAAGGTGGTGAAGCCCAAGGTAAGCCCTCGACTGTCTGTTCTTTGTGAGGATTCATGCCTCACCCGCTGGGTATTTTCAAGGCTGGAGGAAGTCCTCCCATGTGTTCAGAATGCACCAGGATTTCATCCATGGATACACCATTGGCCAAACAAGAAGTAGAGGTTGGTATAAGCTGGGTCATCCTGGGACTCTAGGGGGACATTGTTGGTATTACAAAGTGATTGGTAAGGTGATTTCAGACAAATGGCTCTTGTACCAATGAAGCAGCATCATGCACAGCCTATGGTGATGTTCCCAGCGTCAAGGAGAATTTCGAAGCAAGGAGGATTTCAGGCCTCCTTGAAAGTGTTTCATTTACAAGGTGAGACCTCTGCAGACTCTGGAGCTGAGGAAGGAGAAACAGGAGAGCACTGGACATTACTGTTTCTCGGGTAGGTGGGGTTCTTCTAGTGCCTCAGCGGGGGCTCTTCTTTCTCGGGGCCAAGGGGTAGCTGGGGGAGAGTGCTTGTCTCTTGTTCACAGGTGAGGGCTCAGTAGCCCTTGGAGATACTGTTAGCACGGAAGGCGATTTTTCTGACAATGTGGTCTGAGACTGGTGTGTGCGTCCTTCATTTGGCTCTCCAGAGCTCAGGCGAATGCTGTTTACTGACCTTTGTTTCACTAGCTGAGTCTGCTTCGAGGCCAGGGGATTGGACATGGTGTCATGTTAATGACAGCACTGATGAGGCAAGGGGGATTTGGCTTGGGGTCTTGGATTCACACACAAGGAGGTTATGAAGGACATGGGCTTGGAAGGAGCTAGGATCCTTCAGTGAAGCCTGAGGCTGGGGAATGGGCTTCATGACTCCTTTGGAGGTCCGTTGTGTCCTAGAGCTCTGAGGAGCTGCAGTCCCTTCCTGTGGGAGCCTAGTTTGTGTGTTGAAATCTTTGGCCCAGAGATCCTTGAGGTCTCATTTGTCCTCACTGATGGACTTGGAGCGCTCTGCACGTGCATTGGAAATGATTAAGAGAGAAAGAGGAAAAAACAAACAGAACCAAAACAGAAAAATGAAACCTCTTCCATCAAGTCGCTCAGCTGGCAGCAGACCTCAGGCCACTTTCTTTCCCTGAATCCATGAGGTGCAACTTATTTCCCGTTATGCTGAATAAAATTGCTAACAGTTGTGGAAATATATGATATGGAGAGTAGAATACTGGCAGATAAATGTATTGTTACCTGTTTCAGCATGTGGGAAATTAATTGAGTGATTCGTTTCGTAGCTATTAAAGTGTTAACGGTTTTCCTTATGGAGACACTGATTTGATGTATTGCTCATGACTGCCTTTAGTTATTCCAGCTTTTGTGATTTTGTTCAAATGAAATAATTTATTTCTTGGCTTCCTTTTTTTTTTTTTTTGGTTAAAAGATTCTAAAGACAGCCAGTATCACCAAACCAAAATACAACAAGTGGAGTGTTGATAATATTTTGAGTTCCCACACATCCTGCATTTCTCACCATTGTGTATGCATGCATTTTATAGAATAGATTCTATTTCTCCTGCTTTCATTGTCTTTGACATGGAAGCTCTCTACTGTCACTGGAAATCTGGAGAGGTCATAAAGATAATACCCGTCATATTGGAATGGGGTATCAGTGGTGTCCACTACTGTGTCCAGTTATGGGCATCCTCACATAACCTTCAAATGTGGAAGGAAGGGAGCATTGACTTACTGTACAGATGCAGTAACTCAGGCCTGGGGATGCTGTTTGGGCTGCCCCAGTCATGAGCTCATAATTGCGAAAACCCAAGCTTCACCCATGTATCTAACTGCAGACCCCACATTCTTTCATCTCTTATTCCTGGAGCACTGAGCTCACCATTCCCTCTGTGCAGCTCTCTGTTCAAACAGAACCTCCAAGGAAGGCCTAAGTGAAGAAAACAGGTAAAAGCAGGACTATTCTGCTGGAGTAGATATGGGCGAGAACTGAAGGTGTCCCCTGCCTTTGAAAGCAGGGACGGGCTCCTTAAAATCCAGCAGTGGCTGATTCTGAGTCATTAGCACCATTGACAGAAATGCTCTTCAGAGCTCCCAGTCGGTGTCTGATCACTTTACAGAATCAGCTCATTTGTGTGATTGAATCTTTACTAACACATTTTTACTAACTGTGTTAAGCTTTGAAATACCCATTAATTATCAATATTTGGAGAAAGACAAAAATACTCTGACAAAGCATCAGGACTTTTGGTGGCTATCCTTTTATAGAGTCCCATGATTTTCAAACTGGAAAAGGGAGGGCTGCAAAACTCTCTGGTCTGTGCTTTCATCTTATGGGTGCAGGAACAGGGAGAGGATATAGTTCCCTAAGGCCCCAAAGTCCCTTGGAGGCAGAATTGGGATAAGAACTCAGCCACCTGGGCTCCCCTGTGTAGTGTTCTATTTACCCCGTGACCCTTTCAGTATACTGGAGGATTTCTCTGTGTTGCCAGTTTCATATCTGACTCTCGTGCCTCTTGTGAATGGCAGACAATTCCCTTTTGTCTGTTTTTTTTTTTTTTTTGCAGAGAGATGTGCTTCTATTTTTCTTTCAGCTAGAAAGAAGCCAAATGAGCTCCTTGCCGAATTAATAAATTGGTGTTAGAAAGGCTGGTTCTCGCCTGCTCACAGTATGTACAGACGTGTGTTTGTTCCTTGCAGGTGTGTGTATATGTGTTCCATCTCTGTGTATATATACATATGTATGTTCTGGGAGGTATGTGTACACTCGGAGTCAGCTCCTAAGTGGAGAGCAATTTCCTCTTGGTGAATTGCCGACGCTGCGCTGAGCACGCTTGGTGAAGACCTATTTTTCATCACGGACTCAGAATCTCAAGTTGGCTTCTGTCCTTTCTGAAGCAGTGGCAGTCTGTTTTGCTTGTTCAGCAGAATGCTCTGATGGATGATCAAGGGGGCCGTGATTTGGGGAGCTGTTTTCATTTTATTCCTGACATAAAGTATTTGGGAGAATGGAAAATGCCTCTCCAATCACAGCCCTTGCCTTGGAGGTAGGGAATGGGCAGTCTGGGTGTTCTCGGCTGATACAAATGCAGAATCATCCAGCAACTCATAAACCCCCTAAGTCACGAAGGCTTGATATGGTACCTGGCAGGCCCGGCGCTTGAAGTGCGAGTCAGTTCTCAGTGTCTCACACAATGACACATTTCTTCTTCATGGCTGCCTTTTGGCTTTTGTTGTTTAAAAGCTGCCTTCTGTCTGAGTTTTGATTGTTCTACGGAAAGATGCTGTCATTCTTTAGGAACTGATAGTTAATGTTGCAGTAGCTCTTCTAATCTTGCTTTCGGTGTGTGTGTAGTGAATGGTCCTACAGCAGCTAGGCTTTGCTCATTTCCTGAAATTTTAAAGAAAATATATGCTCTGAAAAATATTGGCCATTAGATCGTGGCATTGTCAATGCAGAGAGCACCCAAGTTGGACATAGAGGAGGTGATGGCCCCCCAAGAACAGCTTCTATAATGACCAGACTCTGACCCGCCCCACCACTGACTGCTCCAAGAAACGTAGATCAAAGCAGTATGGAGGCCTGTCCAGGAGGGCGTGCGTGGTAGGCACGCAGCCCTAACATCAGAGAGACAGTGCAAGAATCGACAGCCAGAACTGCTTAATTATTTCCTGGCATTGTAATTATTCATCCCTGTTCTGGCAAAGAGCACAGTTGTCAATTTTTTTGACATAATTATTTAGAACTGAGCCCTCTTGTTTACAGGCACATATAGGAAGTTGGCTTCCAATGGTTTACTCTTTGGAATCTTTATAGAAGCAATAGCAGCTACCAGGGCAGCTGGACCGAGAACCTCAGCCTCTGTTAGAAAGTGTTTTTACACATGTGTTTTTGCTTGTAGTCATGGCCATTCTCTTATAGGCAGGATAGGGTCATAGGTTTATTTGTGAGTTTTGGTGTGTCCTTGAAAATATGGCATCCATGTCTTTGTGTAGGTTTCCTGTGGTATATAGCTTGTGCATTTGCATACTTTTGCATAGATGTGTTTATTGGTATCTGTTTTGGGGTTGGGGGGATGTTGTAAGAATGTGTATGTGTGTAGCTTTGGAAATCTTTTATATTCTTGTCCTTAAACTGAAACTTGAAAGCTCTTTGGGTCCCAGGACTACCTCCTTCCCTGATGACAGTACACAGTCCTGCTCTTGACTCTCGGAGTTGGGCCCAAACTTTCTTGGGTAACTTTAGCTTCTTCCATCTGTGTCTGGTTTTGAATTTCCATGAAGAAAAAAAAGCATATTAGGAGTAGAAGCATCTGGAAGCCCGCTCTTTGTTGGGATGAGGCAGCTGCTCACCCCCTGGGGTGTCAGGTCTTTGAGGGCAGGGACTTGACTTGCCTTGCTTCTGTGTCTCTGGGCCTGGTGTATCACAGAGGCTCAACCAGTACCATCAAAACAATAAACTGAACACAGCATGTTGGAAAATCTATCACAGAAGGTGGTTCATTTTTTTATTGCCTCAATATGGTCCTCTGCAAAAGCAGGAAAAGGACACTTACCTCAAGAAAATATAATAACTTAGATCCGTATGTTGGCAAAAAAGAGGGATTCTGGCTTGCATGTCTGATTTTCCAAAGGATTTTACCCTGCTACTGTATTTGATGGCAGAATCTGTGTCCACCGTGGTCCCTGGGATCACATGTCCTCCATGGAACTTCACTCTTACGATGGGGGCAGGGGTGCAATCCGAGCTCCCTGTCACTGCTTACGTGTTCTCCGAGTCCTTCTCTTAGAACCCACCTGCTCATGTTAGAGCTTGTAGGGGGAAAAAGGTAGCTCTTCCCAGAAAACATGGTGGGGTACTCCACAAGTCTATGAGCTATTAAAGTGAGATTTTTCTCAGTCTTGACGCTCTTGTGCTTTCTGTCTGTGCTCCTTTTCAAAGGAGCACTGCCTCTTGGCTTGTTTGGCTCACTGACTGGTTTCCGTGCCTAGCCTAGCTCTTCACGAAGTGCTACCTTGTTCTAAAGCACAGTGTGCTTGTCCTTCATATGTTCTCTGACCGCACGTAACCAATTGTGAACATGTGAAAGGTTATCCGAAACTACCTCTAGGTGGGCTGTAGTTACTAATGTTTGTTCTATGCTCAGTATTTTTAAAGATATGTATTTTTCATAAAGCCAGGGGTATGCCTATAAATAAAATTTGTAAACTGTGTGAACGTGCAGTTAAGTAGACAATAAGCCCGTGTATGTTGAAAGTTCTCTACTGTGCCAAACAGAATAAAATGAAAAATGTCAGTTGATTTTTGTAGATATTTCTAACTACCTGAATGCGTTAGTGTTTTATGGTTCATTTCTGTTTTCGCACAGATGTTTCTTATCCTGAGACATAGTCAGATTCTATTTCCAGTAACTTTGTAATTAATCTTGAAAGGAGGAAAATTTTTACTTAATTTCTTTTTTGAAAGATGTTTGGGTGGTGTGTCTAGAAGCAACTTCAGAAGCCAACAATTTTCAGTTTATTTGTTTTTATTCTTTTTCTGATTTCAGTTTGCAACATTCATTTGATGGGGGATCACTTAAAGATGTTGTATTTTTTTTTCCTCATTTTTAGCACCATGGCATCCTGTGTCTCAAATAAATGCTTTCAGAGTACTGCTCTTTAGAAACAAGGTTGGTAGCTTTCTATGGCTTTGCTTTTGGATAACAACTCTCTGAAATCAGAGGTAGACTGTCGCAGTGAAGCTGTGTCTCCAGCACCCTAGCAAAGCCCTGTAGCTAGAGGACTGAAATTCACGGTAAAAGGGAAATGAAATAGAACTGTAGATGGTGGTTGCAGCCTCTCAGAACCATGTCCAGATGTCCCTGCAGCCTGGCCAGCCAGGTGCTTTGCACATAGTAGGCATCATTCTCCATTAAGTCCAATGCCTGGTGAGATATCACTGAATGTCTGTCAGAGTCATTGGCTTTCGTTGTACCCTGATGGCCCACCTCCACATTCTTCCCCTCTGTGTCCTCCAACATGCTGGCTTTTGTCCAAAGATATTTGGACAAACATATGCCTAGAGGATCTTGGATGTAGCAGTTTGGGGGGGAATAAGTGTTGCTAGCATGCAGCCTCTAGATCCTACCTGTTTTAGAGAAGTGGGGTAGTTTTCTTCCCTTGTCTAAGATTGTTCTCCTATCTTTGCCCTTGCCATAGCTTCCCCTCGAAGAGAGGGATATACTTCTCCATCCCATTGACTTTGGACTCGGGCAGGTGGCACTTGGGCCAATGAGATGTGTATGGAGGTGACAGCATACAAACTCTAGGCCAAGCCTCATGAGGTGCCATGTGTTTCCACTCACCCCTCTTGCTCACTTGCCGGTTGCTGTGGAAATCACATGAGACACACACTGAACCTGAAGCAGAACTGCTTCAGCCACCTACAGACATCTGCACGAGAAAGACACGCTGGTCATAAGCCCCTGGGCCTAGGAGGAACAGTGCTACTGCAGAAACCTGACCAAGAGGCCATCTGTGCTCACATTCTGTCCTCTGGCCTTTCCCTGGCCCCTCCAACCAGGGCTCTTTACTGACACAGCACACGGTAGTGAAGTTCATAGCGGTTTTGGATATCACAGCACGGACTTTAGTAAGCTTTCTGGTTGTTTCACTCATTAGGATGGAAGGCCAGCCTCAGAGTCGACTGGCTGCCTAGAGGTGCATTATTAGTTGCAGTGACGCTTTGCTGATATGTGAGTCAGAACAACACCTAGCGGGTATTAAGCATGCACTGTATATTTGATATTGTAGTATTGACTTAATAATATTATCTTTAAGCTTCTCCTTGAACTTTAATCTGCAAATGATGATCAGAGAACTTAACGTATATCACTTAAAATTACAGAGCACTATGGAATCAGGTTCTTCCTCAGGCCTGCATAGACCCCTGAGCTCATGTCCTTTTTCCTGTATACCTTAAATTTCATCCTCCAGACATGGTGATATGATGAGAAGTAGGAGTTAAAGAGAAGACCAGGACATGGAAGGGAGCCAGAGGTAACTTTGTAATTTTCAATTTTGACCTTGTGACCATTCCCTCCAACCCATTTTGGTAAAATGCACGAGCTAGGCAAAGAACAGTAGGAACCAGGTGGTGGAGGGCTCTGTTAGTTAGGCAAGACGTGCAACTTGAGGAAGAGGAGGAACCTTGGTGGGGTTCACAGTGGGAGGACGGTAAGGGTGAGTTTGTGTCTGGATCCCTGGCTGTCTCGGGGAGGGGCACCAGTTCTCCGTGCAGAGCAGGCATTTTGGAAATCTGTGCAGAGGCAGCTGCTCGCCGGAGGCCACCCACATTCAGAGCGCTCAGGCCAGTGCTGGTGTTCAGATGGCCACGTGGGCCACAGAACTGTGGCCCAGAGCCCTCCCCTGACTGCAGGGAGGTGTCTGGGTGGTAGTGAGCAGCTTAGATGCTGTGATGAGAAGAAAGCTGATGGCTGTGAGAGATCCAGTGGTAACTCATTTGGCAGTCTCTGGCATTTGAAAAAGTTCTTTGACATATTCTTACCCAGAAGACATTATCCCCTATGGTGTCAGCTGCCTTTGTTTTAAGGAATGAGTTTAAGCCTTCTTAACTGAGCTATGAGAAATCCTCATTTGTGTGATCTTTGGTAATGACTGAGATGGAGCCTTTAATAGCTGATTAGGTCTGTAATCTGTACATTTCCAGCCTGACATTTTCTTGAGCCACTTTAGAAGATAATTTTTGATTTCTTTCACCAGCGTTTTATAGTTTTCTATATATAGTTCTTTAGTTTCTTTAGGTAGATATATTCCTAAGTATTTTATTCTTTTCGTTGCAATGGTGAATGGAATTGTTTCCTCAATTTCTCTTTCTATTTTCTCTTTATTAGTGTATAGGAATGCAAGGGATTTCTATGTGTTGATTTTATATCCTGCAACTTTACTATATTCATTGATTAGTTCTAGTAATTTTCTGGTGGAGTCTTTAGGGTTTTCTATGTAGAGGATCATGTCATCTGCAAACAATGAGAGTTTTACTTCTTCTTTTCCAATTTGGATTCCTTTTATTTCTTTTTCTGCTCTGATTGCTGTGGCCAAAACTTCCAAAACTATGTTGAATAGTAATGGTGAAAGTGGGCACCCTTGTCTTGTTCCTGACTTTAGAGGAAATGCTTTCAATTTTTCACCATTGAATATAATGTTTGCTGTGGGTCTGTCATATATAGCTTTTATTATGTTGAGGTATGTTCCTTCTGTTCCTGCTTTCTGGAGAGTTTTTATCATAAATGGATGTTGAATTTTGTCAAAGGCTTTCTCTGCATCTATTGAGATAATCATATGGTTTTTATTTTTCAATTTGTTAATGTGGTGTATTACATTGATTGATTTGTGGATATTGAAGAATGCTTGCATCCCTGGGATAAAGCCCACTTGGTCATGGTGTATGATCTTTTTAATGTGTTGTTGGATTCTGATTGCTAGAATTTTGTTAAGGATTTTTGCATCTATGTTCATCAGTGATACTGGCCTATAGTTTTCTTTTTTTGTGGCATCTTTGTCAGGTTTTGGTATTAAGGTGATGGTGGCCTCATAGACTGAGTTTGGAAGCTTACCTTCCTCTGAAATTTTCTGGAAGAGTTTGAGCAGGATAGGTATTAGCTCTTCTCTAAATTTTTGGTAGAATTCAGCTGTGAAGCTGTCTGGACCTGGGCTTTTGTTTGCTGGAAGATTTCTGATTACAGTTTCAATTTCCGTGCTTGTGATGGGTCTGTTAAGATTTTCTATTTCTTCCTGGTCTAGTTTTGGAAAGTTGTACTTTTCTAAGAATTTGTCCATTTCTTCCATGTTGTCCATTTTGTTGGCATATAATTGCTGATAGTAGTCTCTTATGATCCTTTGTATTTCTGTGTTGTCTGTTGTGAACTCTCCATTTTCATTTCTAATTTTATTGATTTGATTTTTCTCCGTTTGTTTCTTGATGAGTCTGGCTAATGGTTTGTCAGTTTTGTTTATCCTTTCAAAGAACCAGCTTTTGGCTTTGTTGATTTTTGCTATGGTCTCTTTTGTTTCTTTTGCCTTTATTTCTGCCCTGATTTTTAAGATTTCTTTCCTTCTACTAACTGGTGAAAGAAATCAAAGAGGACACTAATAGATGGAGAAATATACCATGTTCATGGATTGGAAGAATCATTATAGTGAAAATGAGTATACTACCCAAAGCAATTTATAGATTCAATGCAATCTCTATCAAGCTACAACGGTATTCTTCACAGAGCTAAAACAAATAATTTCACAATTTGTATGGAAATACAAAAAACCTCGAATAGCCAAAGCAATCTTGAGAAAGAAAAATGGAACTGGAGGAATCAACCTGCCTGACTTCAGGCTCTACTGCAAAGCCACAGTCATCAAGACAGTATGGTACTGGCACAAAGACAGAAATATAGATCAAAGGAACAAAATAGAAATCCCAGAGATAAATCCACACACCTATGGACACCTTATGTTTGACAAAGGAGGCAAGAATATACAATGGATTAAAGACAATCTCTTTAACAAGTGGTGCTGGGAAAACTGGTCAACCACTTGTAAAAGAATGAAACTAGAACACTTTCTAACACCATACACAAAAATAAACTCAAAATGGATTAAAGATCTAAACATAAGACCAGAAACTATAAAACTCCTAGAGGAGAACATAGGCAAAACACTCTCCGACATACATCACAGCAGGATCCTCTATGACCCACCTCCCAGAATATTAGAAATAAAAACAAAAATAAACAGATGGGACCTAAATAAACTTAAAAGCTTCTGCACAACAAAGGAAACTATAAGCAAGGTGAAAAGACAGCCTTCAGAATGGGAGAAAATAATAACAAATGAAGCAACTGACAAACAACTAATCTCAAAAATATACAAGCAACTCCTACAGCTCAATTCCAGAAGAATAAATGACCCAATCAAAAAATGGGCCAAGGAACTAAATAGACATTTCTCCAAAGAAGACATTCAGATGGCTAAAAAACACATGAAAAGATGCTCAACATCACTCATTATCAGAGAAATACAAATCAAAACCACAGTGAGGTACCATTTCATGCCAGTCAGAATGGCTGTGATCCAAAAGTCTACAAGCAATAAATGCTGGAGAGGGTGTGGAGAAAAGGGAATCCTCTTACACTGTTGGTAGGAATGCAAACTAGTACAGCCACTATGGAGAACAGTGTGGAAATTCCTTAAAAAACTGGAAATAGAACTGCCTTATGACCCAGCAATCCCACTGCTGGGCATACATACTGAGGAAACCAGAATTGAAAGAAACACGTGTACCCCAATGTTCATCACAGCACTGTTTATAATAGCCAGGACATGGAAGCAACCTAGATGTCCATCAGCAGATGAATGGATAAGAAAGCTGTGGTACATATACACAATGGAGTATTACTCAGACATTAAAAAGAATACATTTGAATCAGTTCTAATGAGGTGGATGAAACTGGAGCCTATTATACAGAGTGAAGTAAGTCAGAAAGAAAAACACCAATACAGTATACTAACGCATATATATGGAATTTAGAAAGATGGTAACAATAACCCTGTATATGAGACAGCAAAAGAGACACTGATGTATAGAACAGTCTTTTGGACTCTGAGGGAGAGGGAGAGGGTGGGATGATTTGGGAGAATGGCATTGAAACATGTATAATATCATATATGAAGTGAGTCGCCAGTCCAGGTTCAATGCACGATACTGGATGCTTGGGGCTGGTGCACTGGGACGACCCAGAGGGATGGTATGGGGAGGGAGGAGGGAGGAGGGTTCAGGATGGGGAACACATGTATACCTGTGGTGGATTCATTTTGATATATGGCAAAACCAATACAATATTGTAAAGTTAAAAAATAAAATAAATAATATAAAAAATGATTTTTGGTATTTTCCTTTGGCAATTTAGTTTTTTAAAAATTAAGCTTGTTGAGAAAGAGAAGAGAGAAATAAACATGCTTTCTTAGGAAACTGGGTTCTCAGAGAATAAAGTTGGGGTGCTAATTTCAAGTCACCCATATTTAAACTCACATCACCCTGTGTCCTGCATGAAGCTCAGATCTTGGCAGGGAACTGGTCTGCTGCGGCAGGTACATTGGTCACTTGGGGGTGGCCCCGTATCCTTAACAGGCTTTATTCCACTTGACCTGCCCTGCTCTCTGCCACCCTCCCACCCCCACCCCCACCACACACACACACACAGATCTTTGCTTTGAGCCTGATGATTCCAGGCCAGTGATGAGAAGGAGTGGGATGGAAGTACAGGACTAACTTGGCTAGAACAGAGGAAGAGGCCAGTGACTGAGGTCTCAGGGGAAGATCGTGATGGCCTCAGTGTTCCCACTGTCAGTCAGTTCCAGGGGGCCTTGTTCTCTACCCTTCTGACCTCTGTGGCTTCGTGAACCCCTGCCTTGCTTGAAAAGTCTCTTCTGGGACCATGGTGGCATCAGATGGTAGGGACTAAACCCTCAGGCAGACAGGAATCCTAGAAGGTAGGGAGGCCTATGGGATGGATGGCTCACTAGGGAAAGGTCATGAACGTGGTTCTGAAGTTTGGTTCTGAAGTTCACTTTGATTATATGTATGAATTGCAGTTCTGTGGCTAAGAGAGGAAGAAAACATGAAGATGGCATAGTCTCAACTTCTGCTCTTGAGTTCTGGTTATTTCCAAACTGCCTGCAACTAATATCAGATGTACTAGCTTGCCAGGACTGCTATCACCAAATACCAGGGACTGGGTGGTTTTAAACTGCAGAAATTCCTTTTCTAATAGTCTTTGATGCTCCAGTTTCAAGATGAAGGTGTTGGTGAGATTGGTTTCTTCTGAGGACTCTCACTTTGGCTTGCAGGTAGCTGCCTTCTTGCTGAGCCTCCACATGGTCACCTTGATGTGCACACACACCCCTGCTGTTTGTGTGTCCAGACATTCTCCTCCCACAAGGACACATCGTATTAGTTTAGGGCCCACACACTGGTCTCACTGGCAGTCCCCACTCTAAGGGCCTTGTATCCAAGCATAGTCATATGCTGAGGTCCTGGGGGTTAGACTTCAACATAGAAATTGGAGGGGCACAATTCAGCCTCTAACAGTGGACCAAAAGAGCCAACTTGAAGAATATATATGTATAAAGACTCATGTAAGCTTAGTGATGAAAGGCACGTCAGATACTTATCATTTACTTGTTCTTTTCATTGTCCCCAAAGGCCTAAGAAGCAAAATTGGTGGATAGAACAAAGCAGAAGGAAAGCCTCTGGTTATCCAACTTGATCAGAGGGAAAAGTCTTCACAGAATTCGACTGAAATAGGAATTTGATCTGTTTGCCTGAATGTGGCTGATAGATACTTTTCAGGGTCTCATCCAAGTGAGTACCAAGCTGGTCTACACAGGTAATTACCAGAATTAGTGGGAACTTCCATAATGGTACCTTCCCTACACAGTAGGCTCAGCGAGGAGCCCAGTGCTCAGAGGAGAGCTTCTTCTTCTTAAAAAAAATTACCCCAGAGGTGTACTTTGCCCCAAATGGTTCCTTGAGGAGTAAAAACAAGCTGTTTCTTGTTATAAGTGAGACGAGTCCTAATAGATGTCCACTGATCCCTGACTGTTTCTCCTTGTCAAGCTCTCCAGGAACATCCAGTTCCCACATAGCTATTGGGTCTTGTTTATGAGTTAGTTCCACGTCTCGAGGGAGTGTTTTTGCCTCTTCATTGTTTTTGTCTATCTGTGGTCACCATGGCTGGCTCTCGGGGCCCGTGCTCACACTCTGACTCTGGATGTATCCCCACTGTCCCTCTGACCAGGCAAAGTGATGCTTCACCAACATGAAGGGGCAAGTCTGCCCTTGGGGTCCTTGAAGGCTGATGGTACAATTAGCTCTTTTATTTGCTTTTCTGTTCCTTACAGAAGAGTGTCTTAGATTAACAGACAGGGCACCATCAATAATGCACAGATGCTCTGTAATTGGGGCTTCCTTTGATGTTAATTTAGCGAAGTTCAATGATATTGTCAGTGATAGCAATTACATTCAGCCTTTTCACCAAGGACATTTTAGGATAATTTTATTTTTCATGTGCATTTTAAAATATGGCAGTAAATTTTGAGCTACATTACCTGAATTAGAACTCATTATTTCTTTTCAACAGGCAACGAATGCTCTCTGTCTAGGCTCCAAAGCTGTATCTTTATTTTCTCTTTTGGAGTGGGGGATTTTAAAGTGGGGCTTCTATCTCATGAAGCTTTTAACTCAAGAGTGAAATTTAGAAGTGAGGCCTTTGTTTATTTGTTGTTGTTGGCATCGGAATTGTCGTGGAGGCTGTCTGACTTAGTGGCCTCTCCCATGTTTTATGAGACCTATTTTAATTCATTCCCTCCCAGCACCCAACCTTTATTTTTGTTCTTGATGTGCTTCAAGAAGTTGCCTCCAGCTGTTCTTTAGGGAAGATTGAAAATCTGAATTTATCGTGGCTGTTTTATTCCCTGGCAATCCTGTGATTCTTCCTGTGTTCATGTGCTGTCATCAGATTTGCTCCTCCATTTGAGGGCCATCTCACTCCACGTTTGGGGCTTGTATCTAGATTTGTATTAAAGACTGCACTTCTGCCTCCTCCCATCTGTTTCTCCATTGTTGATATGAGGAACATCAGACCTGCTTTCACATCTGTTGTGAGGATGAACTGAGACTGTGTATGAGGAGCTCACACTATGTGGTATGTAGCTCGTGTTCTAAGCTGTGGCCTTGCAAAAGAGCCCTGTGTGGAGTCACTCCTGTGTCTTCCTGTTGTATGAGTGAACATGAGGAAGGTCATTTTGGCTTGAGTTGGGGGTCGTATTTGTTGTCTGGGGGCTGCCATATTGGGACACCATCAGCTGGGTAGCTGAAACAGAGGTTTATTTTCTCACCGTTCTGGAGGCTGGAAGGTCCACGACAGGGACCGCATGGTCAGCTTCTGCTGAGAGCCCTCTTCCCAGCCTGCGGACGGCCACCCCTCCCCATGTCCTCACATGGCCGGAAGAGAGAGAGCACATGCTCGCACACATATGTGAGTGATGTTAACTGACTGACTGATAGAGCATCCTCTTTTTATAAGGCTCCAGTCCTACTGGGCCAGGGCCCCAGCCTTATGTCCTCAATTTACCCTTAATTACCTCCCAAGGACCCAGTCTCCAGGTGCAGTCAGATTGCACCTGGAGATTAGTGCTGGGGGTTAGTGCTTCAGCATATGAATTTAGGGGAGCATAATTCAGTTCATAGAAGAGGGCACTGTCCCTATATTCCTGGTGACTTAACTGAGTTTTCTGGGATTTATACTTTATGTTTCTAAGGTTTTACTAAGTCTCTGCTTCCTGATGAAAGTAAGATACTTCAAAGAAGGGAAGTTAAGAGGAGAAGGAGGACCTTCTGTTCATGGAGGCTGGGCCCCTGAGTTTGGGAGTCTTTCTAGGCACGACACAGGCCTTTCCATGGATGCGAACAGAAGGCAGTGGCGCAGCATCCCCAAGTGGACAGCAGTGGGCCAGGGAAGGCCCCTACAGGGCCCAAATCAAGAAAGGGAAGCCTGGCGCAGAAGTCAGCCCTTAAGCCCTTTCATTTGGGTGACCGTGGACTCAACTTCTGAATCTTCGTCCAAGTCCCTTGGTGAATCTGGAAATCAAGGCCGTTGCTTAGATCCTGGAATTTGTCATTGGAGTCAGTCCACTTCTGCCCATAGTAAAATGGAGAAAACCAGGGAGTGAAGTCTGGGGGCTTGTTACACATGTCCAAAGAATATTATCTCATCATTAGAGGGGCTGTGAAAACCCAAGGTTGAGATATGGGACCTCTGGATAATTAGAAAACAACCAAGAGCTATATTACACCAAGCCACAGTTTTTTCCCCTGAAAAATCTGTTTCAGTTCAGTATAATGTTAAAAAAAAAAGAAACTCTGATTTCTGCACTCATGCTAATTTTTAGTCATGGGATGTTTTGGAAAAAGATTAAATTGCAAATAATTTTTTCTTCCTTGTACTCAGAAAAGCCTCAGTACCAGATTGTGATTTTTGGCCTTTGAGATTACAGAGGCCAAATCTGAACTCTGTGAATTGCGTTTGCTTAGGGGGGAAAGGGCAGAAGGAATGAGGCGCCGCCCCTTTTCTGCCTCCCCCACGGGCTGCTTTTCCACATTGTGTGACTAAATGTGCAACTTTGTTCACATAACTGCTACAAACAGTTCACTGTGTAGGCCAAACGTTCTCTAATGCAGTAAAATTAAGAAATAATATGCTTTGAAAGTGATTTATGAGTGTGGTTAAACTGCCAGATTTACAAAGAAATAGTTCAGATCTTGGGAAGCCTCAGGAGTCACGTCAAAAATGAATTTGACCATGATTTAAACTGCTACTTTTCTTACATGACATTTAATATGTGTACTTTGGAGGCCCATATGTCTTTAATAAAATAGCATTAAGTTTTAAATATGATATGAATGCAGCCAGTTTCTAAATTCATAACCTTTTCCACAACTCCAAAATGCTAACCAATGAGGGAGTCAAACATGCAATAAAACATAAACCTTAGAAAATAGCTTTTTATTAAAATGGTTAGACACTTGGCAGCTGGGTTGCAATGTAATAAATACTTACAGCATTGTGGGTTTATCAGACATTGTTTATCCTACAAGCAACTGGGACCAGATAACTAATTATAACCCCTGCACAAAAGCAGTTCAGGCAGAGTGTATTTGAATAGACAGAAGAGTTTTGTGAGAGTCCTGGACTTGGGTTCTCAGAGAGCTGGGTGCTGATCCCTATCCATCACTTAGAGGAGTGTGACCTCAGCCAGGTTGCACCGTTTCTATCACTTTCCCAGTCTGGGTCACAGAGACAGTACCATCTGCCTCGCAGATTTGCTGACAAGACGCAAATGCATCAGGGCATCTGGCACAGGGCCTGGCACGTAGTAGGTGCACAGTAAAGAGAACCAATTCTTTTGAAAAACAGGTTTTAAAAACATTTTAATTGAAAGATAATTGCTTTACAGTATTGTGTTGATTTCTGCCAAACATCGGTGAAAGAGTAGTTTAGGCAAGACAGCAAGTCCCTTGTGGCAGTTCTGTGATGGCTCTAGGAGGCCCTTAGAAAAGTGAAGCCACATAGCCAGAGGTGAGTATAAGCCTCGTAGAGGATGACTAGGAAGTGCCTTTCCTTACTCCCCTCCGGAGGCACAAGCACATCAGAACTGGCAGCAAGACATCCCAGGTTCAGGTCAAGCAGGAATATCTTGGTGCCACTATCACTTAGCTGTTCCTGGAGACAGAGGTGAGGCGTGCAGTGTCCTCTGCCTGCCTTCTGGGTTTCTAGGTCATAGGAAATAAGAGTTACTCTTGGAAGCTGTTTTGTTCAGTCACTAAGCTGTGTCTGATTCTTTGCGACCCCATGGTCTGTAGCACGCCAGGCTCCCCTGTCCTTGACTGCCTCCCAGCGTTTGCGCAGACTCACGCCCACTGAGTGGGGATGCATCTGGCTGTCTCAGCCTCTTACTGCATCACAACAAAAGGTCCTGCCCTGCTGCTGCTGCTTTGCGTGGGTGCGTGTGTGTGTGTGCTTATGTGTGAAAGAGAATGTGTAACTAGATCTCTCGGCGGAATAGTTTGAATGCTTTGAACTAAGGCTTCCTGATTTCCATGTTCCTAGTTGCTTATGTGTAGCTTGCTTTTCTGTATCTCAGAGCAGACAGGCAACCTGGCCATGGATGGTGTCCATCCATGCAACTAGACATTGCTACCCTTCACGGACTTCCTTAGGAACGAGTTCATAGATTTCCTAAAGGGGGAATTGGAATTGATGTTTGAGCTTGGCCTTTGAATCTCAGGGCTCAGACTTATGTGTGGTAATGAGAGATTAAAAGGTCCTGGGACCATTGCATTTTGTTTTATTTTATTTTTATATGTTTTCTTAAAACAATGTTATGGTCCCAGTAAGGGAAATTAACAAAGGAGATCTTTCAGCTGTGTTCCTACATGCTAACTCTATGCCTTTTCATTTTGCTCTGTTCCCTTTGAACCCTTATCCCTTTCAATAGGTGTTTTATGTGTGCTTAATGCTCTACTTTTTTTAACCTATCATTTTTATTGTGCTACTTTGTAGTCCTCAAATTTATTTTTTTATGGACTCTACAGTTCTTCATCAATCTGATGTATGTACCCCGAGTTACCAACCGTTTCCCACTGTTGTTAGATGTTAACCTTACATACAAAATACTGCTTGTTGTATGTGTATATATGTTTCCTTTATTTACTTAGGATAATTTTCCAGGGATGGATTATTAGATCTCAGGATGTGGGGAGAACAGCAGTTTTAGGCTCTGTTTAATAATGCCTAGGTACCATCTTCAAGTTGGCAGTCCATCCTGAACGAGTCATTGTACCTACGAAGCCAGAGACAGAATGTAGGTCAAAAGGGGCACCTTGCATTCCCAAGACTCTCTTTGGGAATGGACTTCCCAGTCTTGTTGGTTGGTATGGTTCAGAATCTGTGGGAGCTCCTACAAAGCATGCATTGACCTGCTAGGTTGTAGTCCCAGGGAATTACAGGTTCCCTAGAGTATCCTGAAAATTATTAACAGCATGCAATCCTGATCAGTGTGAATGTGCCTTTAGACTGTTAGCCAAATCTTTGCATAATACCAATCATTCTACCTATAAAAGCACAAATATGTTATTGTTCTCAATAGGCAATTTAATGCAGCTTTGGGGAGGCAAAAAGAGAAAAGAAGATTACAAGCTGGCTGATCTTGCTTTTATTTCTCTTAAATCTATCCACACTTCTCAGGGGTTGTACTTGTTTAAAGATTGTATGCAACTGTGCAGTCTGTGTGATTTGGAAAGCAAATCAAACTAAATATGAAGTTTTCAGCATGTGTTGTTTTTAAAAGATTTCATACATTTATTTCAAATATACATTTCTTCCCGAGTTGTGCTAAACCTATAATCTTTTTCTTGTTACATTTCTTTTTTGGGGAAGGAGGCCGAGAGGTTGACTTAGTTTTGGAGTGGAAGGTTTCTATTAACATCCACCTCCCTCTTGTGTGGCGTTATTCACAGCAGAGTTATTAAGGCTAATTATTTTCAGGATTCTATCAAAGGGGAATATTTGAGCTGACAAAAAAAGAAGCATTTATTGGGAAGAAAAATGGCCTGTTTAAATAAGAAAGGGATCATTATCATGTGTATCTTACCTCCCCCTCCCAGTTATTAGCTTGTGAAAGAAGGAGGGGCCAGGAGACCCCTTGGGAGTCTGTAAGGGAAGGTTCTAGGGGGCTGTGCTCCCTGAGAAACTCGGTACCCCAAGAAGAGGCAGTGCCTTACCTCCTCATTTGTCTGCAGCCCATCTGGGTTGCTCACTGACCTTAGTGCTAGTGTCAGGCTGTTATCCCTTCTTCAGTAAAATTCACTGACCTTTGGTATGTAACGGAGAGAATATTTGTTGGGAGCTGGGTGTATCAGTCAGGAAAGGCTAACTGCTGTAACAAGTAGCCCATGGCTTCATCACTCGCAGTCCACTGAAGGTTTCCAGATGGAGAGTAAGGAGCATTCTGTCCATCAGGGGCATAGATTCCTTCTATCCAAAGGCTATGTGGTTTTTTTGGGCTTTGGAGTTCTTCCCTGGCTTCAGCCCATGGATGGGACAAGAGCAAGAATGTGGAGAATTGTGCACACAATGGATGGGTCTGGTTTTGAGGTGACAAACATCACTGATTGGCCAGAACTCAGTCAAAGGAACACTCATAACTGCAGGAGAGTCTGGGAAATGCAGCTGTTGTGGGCTGGATTGCGACCCTACCCCCAAGTTCATACGTGGAAGTCCTAATTCACCGCACCTCAGAGTATAACCATGTTTGGAGAAGGTGCCTTTAAAGTGCTGACTTAAAATGAGGCTTTCCAGGTGGGCCCTAATCCAGTATGGCTGGTTCTTATAAGAAGAGGAAATTAGACACACAGAGAGACACCAAGGGTATATGTATGCAGGGAGACAGTGATGGAAGGAGGCAGCAAGAAGGCAGCAAGAAAGCAGCTGTTTGCAAGACAAGGAGAGAGGCCACAGAAGAAACCAACCCCACTGACACATTGATCTTGTACTTCTAGCCTCAAGAACTGAGAGAATACATTTCTTTTGTTTAAACCACCCACAGCCTGAGCACACTAACATATATAGCTTGACTGAGGGCTCCCAAAAGAGAAGTGAATGTATTTGGGGGGCATAGAGCCCATCTCAGCCAGCATGAGCACTTGGGTGTGAGCTCCACTCCAGCAGTCAGCTTGCTGGATGCTCTTGGTCAGTCTCCAGAACTCAGAGTCCTCATCTACATATGGATGAAGAGACTTAGCTCATCTCTGACTTAGCTGGTCTCCCTGTGGCTTTGTTATCGACTGTGTGTGCAGGTCCTCAGCCTGACATCTGGGTCAGGTATGAGTTCACCAGGGCCCCTGAGGCTGCTGGCCTTGGAGGTTACAGGGAGACATCGTGCCAGCACACTGAAGAGCCCGAGTTTAAGGTCAGCAACCTGGATTCATATCCTGGCTTTTCCATCCCCTGTGTGACTTTGGATGAACTAGTGCCTCAATTGCCTCATCTTTAAAAAGGGGTTAATAAAATAAGGCTTATTGAATTGCAGGATTGAAGAAAATGATGACTAGAAAGCACTTCCCAGGACATGGTACAGAATAAAGGCTCAAAATGATTTTGTTTCTCCCTCTCTATTTCCCTTCCTTCCTTTTTCTTTTCTTTTCTTTTCTTTTTTTCATCTTCTTTTTATTTATTCTTAATTCAAGGCTTTGAATGTGGAGATGGTGAGATCATTAGTTTTGGAGGCATTTTCACATGTATGATCTCTTTTGATCCTCACAGTATTGATAAGAACAAAGCAAAAGAGGTGGTCCCTTGTTTTACAAATATGGAACAGTAAGATGGGGAGGTTGTGGGAGCCATTGGGTGTTCCAGAAAGAAATGGAAATCAGATTAGCACTCAAGTCTTCTCTTGACCCAGTACTTTGCTGTTATATAAGCTTGGCTGTTGTAAGGATTTCTGGACTTAGGCTGAGAAGACTTGTTTCAGAAAAGGAGAGCCTGAGTAATCAGGACATCCTGTCACTGTCCATAGAGTTCCCTCAATGGGCACAGAATGCAACGGAAGCTCCTCCAGAGGGGGCCGCCATGACATGCCGTGGCGCTCAGGCCCGTCCACACCTCCCAGAGGTGTCTATTGTGTGTGTGGTTTGTCTTGTTTTGTTTTTTTTCAAGGGCCAATCAGTGCACCTTTCTGATGTATTGTGCAGAAACACAAGTCTACATCCAGGAGTAGAAAGAAAAGCAGGCTATGGAGATAGCTTCCAAATGGCTCCACAGCTACTTGATGTTGACCTAGTTTAAGACCACACTTACCTTTTCTCTGGACTCCACATCACCTCTGCTTCCTCCGCACTTCCGGGAGGCAGGGACACAGCCTTACACTCATGTTTGCATTTGTGTATGTAGCATTCGGCGGCTCCCATTTTCAAACCACCAGGGTCGGCTTTTGTAAACTGCAGAAGAGGAGACAAGGGTCACAGATTCCCACCCAAACCACACGTGGAAGAAGAAGGGCCAAGGCCGGAGAGGCTGAGTAGGACAGCGATGAGCTTGATATTGCCCTGCTTCCACGCGCTTCGACTTCAAGGTCAGGCTGCTGTCCTCTTACCCCTTACTTATGATGACTGGAAGCTGTTTTAAGAGGAAAAGTATATTTCCCTTCTCTTTTATTGAAAACAAACTTCTAGTAGGGTGAAACGCTGAGGTGCACCACAGGCAGCTGGAGATCTTCAAGTTATAGGAAAATGACATTGTATTCAGGCTTCTCGCTCTCTCTATAGGCCAGGTTATTTGTCTTTGTCATGGCTAATGGCAATTTATGCTATCCATGACCATTGGGAAGGGAAAATCCTATTTTAAAAAATGTACCGAGACAGAGCTCTTCTCAGTCGTGGACATGATCATGCTAAAAGGAAGAAAGTTGAGTTTCCAAGGTCATGCTTTCTCCTTCTTTGCTAGGATATCACCATTTGTTATGATCCTATCATTGAGTTTCAAGGAATGTTTTTGAAAGGGCTTTGGAGACCTGCCTCTTGAGAAATCTGTATGCAGGTCAGGAGGCAACAGTTAGAACTGGACATGGAACAACAGACTGGTTCCAAATTGGGAAAGGAGTACATCAAGGCTGTATATTGTCACCCTGCTTATTTAACTTACATGCAGAGTACATCACGAGAAAAGCTGGACTGGTTGAAGCACAAACTGGAATCAAGATTGTTGGGAGAAATATCAATAACCTCAGATATACAGATGACACCACCCTTATGGCAGAAAGTGAAGAAGAACTGAAGAGCCTCTTGATGAAAATGAAAGAGGAGAGTGAAAAAGTTGGCTTTAAGCTCAACATTCAGAAAACTAAGATCATGGCATCCATTCCCATCACTTCATGACCAATAGATGGGGAAACAGTGGAAACAATGGCAGGCTTTATTTTTGAGGGCTCCAGAATCACTGCAGATGGTGATTGCAGCCATGAAATTAAAAGATGCTTACTCCTTGGAAGGAAAGTTATGACCAACCCACACAGCATATTAAAAACCAGAGACATTACTCTGCCAACAAAGGTCTGTCTAGTCAAGGCTATGGTTTTTCCAGCAGTCATGTATGGATGTGAGAGTTGGACTATAAAGAAAGCTGAGCACAGAAGAATTGATGCTTTTGAATTGTAGTGTTGGAGAAGACTCTTGAGAGTCCCTTGGACTGCAAGGAGATCAAGCCAGTCCATCCTAAAGATCAGTCCTGGGTGTTCATTGGAAGGACTGATGTTGAAGCTGAAACTCCAATACTTTGGCCACCTGATGAGAAGAACTGACTCACTGGAAAAGACCCTGATGCTGGGAAAGATTGAAGGTGGGAGGAGAAGGGGGTGACTGGGAATGAGATGGTTGGATGGCATCACTGACCCAATGGACATGAGTTTGAGTAAACTCTGTGATTTGGTGATGGACAGGGAGGCCTGGCGTGCTGTGGTCCATGGGGTCGCAAAGAGTTGGACATGACAGAGCGACTGAACCGAACTGAACTGAAGTGATGAGGGCAAAAGAAACTGATCAAATCCATCTCCTTTTCAGGAAATAGAGTACTTTTTAGCTTTTCCAAGCAGGGGTGGCATGTCATCTAGAGGTTTAGATGGAAAGAGACATGAATAAAGTCTCACGATTGGAACTCCTTTCAGGCCAGATATGAAAAGTAAGCCTCCCAAACCATAGACTGGTGTCATCAAGCTGTAAAATAAAGTGTCTTCGGTTATTTCTCGGGACATACACTCTAGTTGGCCCAGGTGCAGAGAGCTTGTACTCTCACCTCTACCTCCCACTCCAATAGTAGGAGGGGGCACCAGAAATTCCTGCCTCTTGAGAATCTTATTGGGGTTGTTCATTTATTAGAAGGAGGAAGCCAGCACTAGATGAGGAAGACATTGGTCAAGGATGTGGGAGAGTTAGTACATAGAAGTCGCTCATCCCTGTGGAGCACTTGACTCAGTTTTTCAGTTCTTTCTCTCACCCATCCATCCATCCATCCCTACATCCGTATCTCTATTCATCCTCTCTCCCTCCCTCCAGTCAGCAGCCCGCCCTCCTCCATGTTATATTTACCAAGTACATAATAAAAGCAGCTGAAATAAAGTTTGAACCTTCGCAGGGGGTACTTTCTAGGGAAGATGGACTTGAAGGTTTTTTTTCATCTTCCTGTGTACTATATACATTGGCCTCTTCTGCAGTGCTTAGGTTCCTACACATTTTTCCTCCTCTGAGTGACTGATAAAGAATGTGGTTGTTATGGATTGAATAAGTAATTTGATCTATATACCTTATACTTTTATTCCCTCTTTGTTAATCACACTCTATCAGAGTCAGATGGACAGAATTCCTTGAGTGGATTTTTAGATTGGTTTCCTATTTTAGATTTGGCTCTGGGATGAAGAATGAGAGAGATAGCATTGTATTAATAGCATTGAAACATATACATTACCATATGTGAAATAGGTGACCAGTGTGAGTTTGATGCATGAAGCAGGCCACCCAAAACCAGTGCTGTGGAACAACCTAGAGGGATGGGGTCACCAGGGAGGTCAGAGGGAGGTTCGGGATTAGGGGGATACATACATTCCTATGGCCGATTCATGTTGATATGTGGCAAAAAGCATCCCAATATTATAAAGTAATTATCCTCCAATTAAAATTAAAATAAATAAAAAATTACATGCACTTCTGGGTGGAGGGGCATGATGCCCGTCTCCTGCCTTTCTCTGGGCTGCCCATGTGGACTCAGAAGGGAAAGAACACAACCCAGCCCAGAAGAGTGGATCTCTTCAGGTGTATAGGAGTCTTTGTGGGAAGAGCCATGGTGTCTTTCAACAGCGAAGTCTACCATGAGTTGGGACACTTTGGAAGAAGGTTTGGGGCTTCAATTAGATGGACACAATAGGAGCAACATTTCATTAGAAAGAAGTCTTGATGTCTGAGGACTGTGGGAAGGATTTAAGAAAATAAACAAAGTAAATAAAAAATATTTTCTCCAAGGATAGCAGAGTACCCAGAGACCAGACTGTGACTCAAATCTAGAATCATCTGGTAATAATGGAGATGGTTCCCTTAAAAAATGCTATGGATTGGTCATCTTGTTTCAGTTTTTTTAATAGTGGAATAAGGAAACAGACCTGACTTCATCCTGCTGATCTTTTTAGGTTGGTCCTTACCTGGCAGGACTTCTGTGAACTTCTTTGCACAGAACTTTCTGTCTGGGGCATCTGTGTTATCTGAGGCCAGCCATGACTTGTTGTGGGCTTCCCTGGTAGCTCAGACAGTAAATAATCTGCCTACAATGTAGGAGAGCGGATTCAATCCTTGAGTTGGGAAGACCCCTTGGAGAAGGGAATGGCTACCCACTACAGTATTCTTCGCTAGAAAATTCCATGGACAGAGGAGCCTGGCAGGCTATAGTCCTTGGGGTCACAAAGAGTCAGACATGACAGAGTGACTAACACTTTCATTTTCATGAGTTTTTGCGTTGTGATTTCTGACCTTATTTCCCATTCTTTTTCAGTATGATTTCCAGTTCACCTAGCTCAGTATACATCTCAAGTTTTTCATTTTCTTCTTCCTCCGCCTTTTTCCTACCAAAATAGATATTATTGTTGCCGACCCAGTGTCTTCACTCACTCATTCTCCTTCTAGGGAATATGATTCCTTATCTCACCCTCTGATTAATTCCTTTTATCTTCCATGGCCCTGTTCAGACCCTGTTCTTTATGAAACACTCTCACGGAGTTGGAGCCCTAGTAATTCCTATACCCCAGACCTTGCCTTTGCTGCTGCTGCTGCTGCTAAGTTGCTTCAGTCGTGTCCGACTCTGTGCGACCCCATAGACAGCAGCCCACCAGGCTTCCCCGTCCCTGGGATTCTCCAGGCAAGAACACTGGAGTGGGTTGCCATTTCCTTCTCCAATGCATGAAAGTGAAAAGTGAAAGTGAAGTCTCTCAGTTGTGTCCGACTCTTAGCGACCCCCCATGGACTACAGCCCACCAGGCTCCTCCATCCATGGGCTTTTCCAGGCAAGAGTACTGGAGCGGGGTGCCATCGCCTTCTCCGATAAACTATATTATATTTTCTAATATTTTCATGTGTCTACCTTACTTTTTTAACTGGGAGGGTGGGACGTTTATCTAATATATCTTATGTTGTACTTCATGGGGCCAAACATAGTGAAGTGAAAGTTGCTCAGTTGTATCTGACTCTTTGTGACCCCAACGGCTATAGCCTACCAGGCGCCTCTGTCGATGGAATTCTCTAGGCAAGAATACTGGAGCGGGTAGCTATTCCCTTCTCCAGGGGATCTTCCCAACTCAGGGATCAAACTCAGGTCTCTGGCATTGCAGGTGGGTTTTTTACCAGCTGAACCACCAGGAAAGCCCCAGAATACTGAAGTGGGCAGCCTATCCCTTCTTCAGTGGACCTTTCCCACCCAGGGATCGAACTGGGGTCTCCTGCATTGCAGGCAGATTCTTTACCAACTAAGCTACCAAGGAAGCCCTGGGGCCAGACATAGGGATGGTCCTAAACTATCCTTGGTATTTATTACCTGCTACTACACGGAGCTGCAATGCGCTGCCTTCTTTCTTCCTCATGGCCAGTCACCAGGGGAGACACAGTATGCACAGTGTGCACTCTCCTATCACGGGGTGCTCTGAATATATGTTTATGAGACAGTGGCCAGCCTTGGGCCAGAGGGAAATTCTGCAATTTATTTGGATGCTTGCTAGAGGTCACACCACAAGGCCACTGTCCACATATCAGCTTTGTCTCAGGAGCTGACTCATATTTTTCATATAAATCATAGTGAGTTGCCCATTATAAACACCTTGTAAAACTCACAAGACTTTATGGCTGTTATTAGCTACTGCATTGTGATTTACTAGCTAATTCAGGCCCATGTGTGGATGAGTGTACCTGGGGCATCGTTTGTCCCATCTACATAAGTTAGAGAGTGGAATAGGCTGTGCACTCGGAAGAAAATGCCTCTGCTCAAAGCCTATGGTGAGTCAGAGTAGGCTTCATGCATTGGAGAAGGAAATGGCAACCCACTCCAGTGTTCTTGCCTGGAGCATCCCAGGGACGGGGAAGCCTGGTGGGCTGCCGTCTATGGGGTCACACAGAGTCAGACATGACTGAAGTGACTTAGCAATAGATATTAAATAGTAATTAATAGATATTAAATATTGTTTACTCTATTGTGTAGATTTCTGCTTTGTTTAGCTACATTTAATGAACGTATCTTCTCTTATTTAAATATTTGAGTGATGTCATGCCATAGAACCCAACAGCATGGAAATGAGGTAACTCTTTGTACTTACAAATCTTAATTCTTCAGCCTCCATCTATAAACTTGACCTAGCATGGATTTCTCTTGTACCCCTTCCTCAGCCTGGGTCTCCATGCCTGTGATTTTGGGGAGAGTTGTTCAAACTGAGGAGGTTTGTTTCCTCGATGGTTGCATCAGTCTCTGGTCTCATTCATAAAAGCCCCAAACAAACAGTTATTTATTTCAGTTATAGTCAGTGCCTTTGCTCATGAATTTCTGACGCGATGAGCCACAGCTCCGCAGCCTTTGCACCAGTGACTCAAAGAAAATCTGTCTAACATTTTCTATTAGTTGTTCATTGCTCACTGAAAATTGATTTAGCAAACATATATGCAGTAGTTAAAGGGAACAAAGCTAAATGAGGTCAAATGTATTAGAAGTCAGAGAAATGTGTGATAATAGAAGAGTAAAGTACAATGTATTAGACAAGAACAATTAAAAAACCAGGCAGTGGTAAATTTTGGTGGGATACAGGGTTCTAGGACCCCTCATGAACTACTGGTAGGAGTACAGGCTGGCCCTATTGAGTTGAATTAATGTATTCATATCCTCTGACCCAGCAATTCCATTCTAAGGTACACATTCCAGTAAAATTCTTCTGTAGGATCATAAGAAGTGTGTGTGAGGATTTTCATTACAGTATTGTTTGTGTTGGTGGTGCGGTGAGGGCAACTTTGAGTTGAAGGCAATGCTGGGAGATTATGGGGATGCCTGCCTTGGAGAACGTGTGACCATTAGAAGCAAGGATTCACTTGCTTCTAGCAACATGGGCTAGATTGCGTTAACTACGTTTTCTTATTTTCTGTCTTCTTAACGCCTTGGTGGTTGGGAACCTAACTGACTCAGGAAAGACTCCCCCTCCCAGGGCTAACCAGTTCTTAGAGATGGCAAATTACTCACCAGGGATGCCCACGCAATCCAGAGCCCATTCTCTGCACCACCTCCTCTATTTTGCTTTCACCTCTGTCCTCAGCTTCCTGGAGCCAGGTACCAGTCAACTCAGGAAACAAAATAAAATATATACACAGTTCAGTTCAGTTCAGTTCAGTCACTCAGTCGTGTCCGACTCTTTGTGACCCCATGAATTGCAGCACGCCAGGCCTCCCTGTCCATCACCAACTCCCGGAGTTCACTCAGACTCACGTCCATCGAGTCAGTGATGCCATCCAGCCATCTCATCCTCTGTCGTCCCCTTCTCCTCCTGCCCCCAATCCCTCCCAGCATCAGAGTCACACGGCACTACTTAAATATTTTAAAGCATATGGAAACAAAACCACAAACATACTTTTCAAGGACTCGTTTTAACATTAGAGTGGATATATATGATGGGAAAGATAATTAAAATGGGATATGTAGGGGTAAAAAAGAAATGAATAAATAAAAGAAAAGCCTTGAAGTTAGGGAGGATGGATGAAATACCTTCTCTGACGTCTGTGAGCTTACAGTTGGGTCCATAAACAGGGAAAGTTTCCAGTAACACTGGACAGTACAGTCCATGGGTACCAGGCCTCCTCTGGACAGTCCATGCTAGAGGAATCTGGAGCTGGATAGAGCTAGCTGAAAACTTAGTACTTGGGAAGACACTTGTCCCCTCATGTTCATTACTGCAGCACGTTTCCAAGTTTGTTCCAGGGAGGACAGTGTGTTTGAGATGCTGCACCTAAAAAGTTCCTATAATTACATAAGGTGGCAAGTGCTGAATCCTCTGCACCCTTTGGGAGCTCTCTGACTTACGTTGGGGTATCATCAAAGGCTTTAAGGAGTACTGTAGGGAAGCATTTGGGGGATCCTTGCTTAATACTCTGTCTCCCAAATTCATTTGGCCATGAAATGCTACCCAGTGATACCATTTATCTGGATAGTGTGAGAAAGACAAGGTTCAAAGGTGAACCACTGAGAACCTTGAATCACTCATGGCTGAAGACTTTTTGTCTAGAAGAAGTCTTGGTGCATGATAATCTCCCAAGCAAAGTTTATGAACCAAGAAAGAAACGTTTGTATTATTTGGAAAAATGACTAGGAACTGGGAAAGATTGATGCAAGAGGAGCCATTGACCATGATACCACTTTTTTCTTAGCATCTGGGCGGCTCGATGAGAAATTGTTTTTTAAATCAGAAAGATGTCAGTTCAAGTCACATCTTTTAATCATTATGACTTTCAGCTAGCCTAGTAAACTCAGTTTGGTTTTCTCATCTGCAAAATGCATGTTCCAACACTTAACTTCACAGGAGTATAGTGAAATAATGGTTAGAAATACTGTATGTAATGTATCTAGCACATAGTAGTGGCTTGATAAAAGTTAGCTGTTGTTAGCCAAGCTGTGGAAACACACACACACACACACACACACACACACACACACACACACACACACACAGAATATTGCTGATCCATCAAAAAAAAGAATGAAATATTGTCATTGGCAGCAACATGGATAGACCTAGAGAATATCATATAAAATGAATTAAGTCAGATAAAGACAAATATATGATACCACTTATATATGAAATCAAAATAATGTAAGCAAACTTCTTGGTAAAACAGAGATAGACTCACAGATACAGAAAATGGGCTTGTGGTTATCACAGGGGAAGAGCCATGGGGGGATCCTGTAAATTTAGGAGTACAGGAAGAGCAGGTCAGTTCAGTTCAGTTCAGTCGCTCTGTCATGTCCAACTCTTTGCCACCCCATGGATCACAGCATACCAGGCCTTCTTGTCCATCACCAACTCCTGGAGTTTACTCAAACTCACATCCATTTAGTCAGTGTTGCCATCCAACCATCTCACCCTCTGTTGTCCCCTTCTCCTCCCACCTTCAATCTTTCCCAGCATCAGGGTCTTATCAAATGAGTCAGTTCTTTGCATCAGGTAGACAAAGTATTGGAGTTTCAGCTTTAGCATCAGTCCTTCCAATGAACACCCAGGACTGATCTCCTTTAGGATGGACTGGTTGGATCTCCTTGCAATCCAAGGGACTCTCACGAGTCTTCTCCAACACCACAGTTCAAAAGCATCAACTCTTCTGTCCTCAGCTTTCTTTATAGTCCAACTCTCACATCCATACATGACCACTGGAAAAACCGTAGCTTTGACTAGGTGGACCTTTGTTGGCAGAGTAATGTCTCTGCTTTTTAATATGCTGTCTAGGTTGGTCATAACTTTCCTGCCAAGGAGTAAGCATCTTTTAATTTCATGGCTGCAGTCACCATCTGCAGTGATTTTGGAGCCCCCCAAAATTAAGTCTGTCACTGTTTCCACTGTTTCCCTATCTATTTGCCATGAAGAGATGGGACCTGATGCCATGATCTTAGTTTTCTGAATGTTGAGCTTTAAGCCAACTTTTTTCACTCTCCTCTTTCACTTTCATCAAGAGCCTCTTTAGTTCTTCTTCACTTTCTGCCATAAGGGTGGTGTCATCTGCATATCTGAGGTTACTGATATTTTTCCCCTGGCAATCTTGATTCCCGGCTTGTGCTTCTTCCAGCCCAGCGTTTCTCATGATGTAGTCTTCATGTAAGTTAAATAAGCAGGGTGACAATATACAGCCTTGATGTACTCCTTTTCCTATTTGGAACCAGTCTGTTGTTCCATGTCCAGTTCTAACTGTTGCTTCTTGACCTACATACAGATTTCTTAGGAGGCAGGTCAGGTGGTCTGGTATTCCCATCTCTTGAAGAATTTTCCATGGTTTGTTGTGATCCACACAGTCAAAGGCTTTGGCATAGTCAATAAAGCAGAAGTAGATGTTTTTCTGGAACTCTCTTGCTTTTTTGAGACTGACCCAAACTTGCCCGTGAGTGTCCAGGAGTCTCTGGTGGAGGTGTGGGGTGGCGGCGGCCTGCTGCAGGATTGGGGGCACTGAATATAGCAATGCATGCATGAGACCTTTTGAAGGAGGTCTTCATTACCTCTACCATAGTTTGGCCTCAAATACTGGGAGGGAACACAGCCCTGCCCTTCAACAGAAAATTGGATTAAAGATTTACTGAACAAGGCCCCGCCCATCAGAACAAGACCCAGTTTCCCCCTCAGTCAGTCTCTTCCATCAAGAAGCTTCCATAAGCCTCTTATCCTTATCCATCAGAGGGCAGACAGACGGAAAACCACAGTCGCAGAAAACTAAACAGTCTGATCACATGGACCACAGCCTTGTCTGACACAATGAAACTATGAGCTATGCCATGTAAAGCAACCCAAGACGGACGGGTCATGATGGAGAGTTCTGACAAAACGTGGTCAGCTGGAGAGGGAAATGGCAAACCACTTCAGTTCTTGCCTTGAGAACCTCATGAACAGTACGAAAAAAGCAGATACAAACTACTATATATAAAACAAATAACAAAGATTTACTGTATAGCACAGGGAATTATGACTTCTCCTATGACTCAGCCAGTAAAGACTCTGCCTGCAATGCAAGGGGACACAGGAGACGTGGGTTTGATCCCTGGGTTGGGAAGATTCCCTGGATGAGAAAATTGCAACCCACCCAGTGTTCTTTCTTGGAAAATCCCGTGGACAGAGCCTGACAAGCTACAGTTCGTAGGGTCACAAAAAGTCAGATACAACTGAAGTGACTTAGCACAGAGAATTATATTCAGTATCTTGAAAATACCTATAATGGAAAGGAATCTGAAAAAAGATACAAAGTACTTTGTTGTACACCTGAAACTAACACAATATTGTAAATTAACTATACTTCAATAAACTTTTTAAAATACATACGTTTAAAAAAATAGCTATTGTTAGCATTATTGTCAGAATTATTCTTTCTTAAATGTTTCATGAAGACTAAGAGCAAACATATTCACTACTAAGTAAATGAGCATTGAAGAGGCTTATTCAAGGTCATATAGCTCATAGCCGTTAGCTGAGCTGGAACTGGAATCTGCTCCTCCTAAGTCCTGGTTCAGTGCAATTTTCATAATGCTGGACCAAGGATCCTTTTGCCTGTTTCATGATTAAAGGAAATTGGTAAAGCTCTTCTGGTGTGCTGAATGGACCACTTCATTGTGGCATTGGGGAGAGACATGTAATGTGATTCAGAGGCCGCGGGGCGCCACCAGGATTATTGTGTCAATTATGTTCTGCCTCCTTGTTAATAACTTAGGAAAGGTTATAAAGTATATGCTAATTAAATCTGTGTATTGCCCTAAATGGGAGAGGTATTACAAGGCCCACCAATGACAGAGACATGACATAAAGGGGACCTGGAGCTGTCAGGCATATGGACAGGAAATCACTAGATGAGACTCAGCTGCAGTAAACGCATCCTAATACATCTGGGGACAAATAATCTGAAACACAGATATTCAATGGGAGGAAGATATTTGGAAAGCAGTAAATGCTGAAGGGGACCTGGGGGATAGTGGACAGCAAATTAGATATGGGTTTTCATTGTGTTAGGCCAACAGAAATTGGTAATGCAATCTTGCACTGTATTTTCTACAGTCCCCTGGAGCAACTGGGAGGAGAAAGCCTCTTTCTCTAGCCAAGAACAAGTCTGCTCGCCCCACGCATGCACGCCTGAAAAATGGCCTTGCCGAGGTGAGGGCGGAGGCTGGGGCCTCTTTACTGCCCCAAGACTCTTACCCCACAGAGGTGGTGGCGTTTTCCTTTCTCTTAGCTTCACCCCCACCCTGGGTCCTCAGAGACCAGCTCTCTGTCCCGTCATCCACCGTGTTGATGTGCTTTCTGGGGATAGCCAAGGGAGGACAGTCCTGCAGGGCAAGTCCCTCTGGTCTGCAGGTAAGACTTGCCTGCAGGCGTTCATATGTATGTAACTCAAACAGCTGCCAATTTCCTTAGTGATCCTGGCTTTCTCTCCTACCCTGACAAGATTGGACTAGGAAACAGCCTGTCTGCAGACAGAGGAATGTTTGAAGAAATACAAGCCATTGCCCCCAGCCCTGTCCCCACTCATGGGAGTCAATAATTGTCCATCCCTTACCTCCTCCTTCTCCACTCTGCCCGCCACCCCCATTTTTCAGTCTTCTCAGATACTACCCTTGACCTGTATTAAGCTGAACATCCCTACTGGGGGCCAGTAAGCATTTATTCTGGTTTTCTTCTAGCCCTCCAGCCCAGCTCCATTTTCTCAAGAAAGCCCAGTCCTGCCTGAGTTTAGAGCACTTCATTGCTGGTGGGGCCTGCTCAGTGAGGTAAATTTAACCAGCATGTCTTTTCAAACCTTTGTAAAATTGTTCTGCTCTTGCCAACACACACTCGCTACCTTTCCCTCTCTGGGAGATCCTCACCTTCCAGAAAATCTTTCAGGGGCTATTAGGCAGTAGTTATGCTCATGGGGCTGGTATAAAGCAGTAAAAGTCTGAACTTATTTGCAAGGCTGGGGAACTTTTTACTGCTTGTTTCTGCAACACCCTGGCTTCCTCCACTCAGGATGTTCTTCATCTTACTCATCATCTGGGTTTGCATAGGGGTCATTTAGCTTTGGCTTGCCATTGTCACTCAACGCTCATAAATAAGTGCCCAAGTTTAAAGTTACCCCTAAATATTTTTAAGCATTCCAGTCCATAAATGTTCACCACGTGCCTTCTCTGTGCTTACCACTTTGCTAGATACTTGTGTGTGGGGTGAGGGGTAGGGTTCTACTCTCATGGAGGGTCTTGAATTTAAAAGGCATGGCTGTGGAGGAACTTGAACTTTTAGTCCTGGGGGGTCATGGATATAAATGGATGACAGCTGCCAGCACAGAGATTTATGAGTGATGCTCCCAGCCAAAGGAGGTCAGGCCCACTTTGGATCTATAGACCGCTGTGTACAGGGCATCTTAGTATATTTAGCAAATGAGATTGCAAACTGTAGAAAAAAAGGCTGAGTGGGCGGAGAGGAAGAACATTCTCTGGCCAGAAACTTGCTGAACTCTGAGGGCCGGGGACCAGAGGCTTTGCAGAGGTGGGGAGGGATGTTCTTTGGCTTGTCCTGGACACATAAATCACCACCGAGAAGATATACCAAAGGCCAATTATATGGAGTGTTTTCTTGGAAAATCATCTCCCAGGCCTTGTAAATCATCCCTAGCTTTGGCGAACATTCAGATCTGCCTGGGGGGTGGGTGGTATGCCAGAGCACCCCAGTGTCAGGTAGAGGAATTACATAGGGTGCTCATGTGATCCCTAGTACCTGGTGTGTGCTTTCTTGTTATCTTCATCCAAGGGAGCAGGGTGGAACACAACTGTTTGCTGTGCCTTGGGAGTTTTAGAGCTGGGACTCACAGCTGGGATTTTCCACTTACTGCTCTGTGACCTTCAAACCCTCCGAAGTAGAATGAGGACTGAATTATCTCTGTGGTTCCTGGAGGCCCTGACACTGACTTTATGTTCTCCTGACTTTTGTAACTTCCATATAGGATAAGCATTTCCATGTCACACCTCATCCTAAGTGATTGTCCCCAGGGAAGTACAAATTCTTACCTATCATGAAAAGTCAGTCATATAGGATCATTTTAAGGGGATGAATAAGGACTCTCAAAGCCTGATCATCAAAACAACGGTAGAATGAGGTGGAGACTTTTAGCCTGGAAGAGAAAGAACTTAGGGCAATACCAGAGGGACTGGATTCAGTATTTGAAGGGCTTCAAGGGGTAGAGGGCAACAGTGTCTGCTGACCCTCTTCAGAGGCAAGAAGTAAGGACCAACAAGCCCAAGATACATGAAGGAAAGTGAAGTGAAGTGAAAGTCGCTCAGTCGTGTCCCACTCTTTGCGACCCCATAGACTATACAGTCCATGGAATTCTCCAGGCCAGAATACTGGAGTGGGTAGGCTTTCCCTTCTCCAGGGGATGTTCCCAACCCAAGGATCGAACCCAGGGCTCTCACATTGCAGGCAGATTCTTTACCAGCTGAGCCAAAAGGGAAGCCCAGAAGATACCCAATGCTCGATTCACCCAGTGTTTGGGAGTATAGAAAGAACTCCTGAACCACGTAAGTTGTCCAATAGTAGCAATGAAGCCTGGTGGGGAAGGGACTGATTTATCATTGCTGTAGCCTATGGGGTCATGAAGAGTCGGACACGACTGAGCAGACTTCACTTTCACTTTTCACTTTCATGCATTGGAGAAGGAAATGGCAACCCACTCCAGTGTTCTTGCCTGGAGAATCCCAGGGACGGGGGAGCCTGGTAGAGTTCAGCCGTCTATGGGGTTGCACAGAGTTGGACACGACTGAAGCGACTTAGCAGCAGCAACAGGGTGACAGCAGAGAGGAGAGGATACTGTGTTCCTGCTCCTTCCGTGGCTCCATCCCTCTTTCTCTCTCTTTGGAACAGGATATGGCTGGCTGTCCAAAGGGAGAAATTCCTTCCCCAAAGTACTGTCTTCTTCCCTGCAAAGCTTTGTTCCCCTGATCCATTTCTCTCTTGGAGGGTTCTGTTAAAATGTGTCTTCTGTTTGGAGCTATTATATCTTAAGACTTCGGGGGTGGGGATGTAATTGGTTTCTAGCAAGCAGGAAGGCCCTAGGGGATGGAATGTGAATTAAGAAGTAACAATTTCTGAATAAGAAACCAGGCAGGCCGAAGGGCTAAGTCCTCAAAAGGGAAGACTGGTGGGCACCAAATTTATTTCCTAAGTATTTATTTTGTTAACAGCCAATTACTTCCTTATGGGTCTGTCTTTGGAAAACACTTTGGAAGACAGTTTACCTCATTCTTTTTGGAATATATTGGTCTTTCCAGCCTGTACCAACTCAGGGGGCAATGAGTTTACAAGGTCAATAAAATACTTCTTCTGTCATCTTAAAATTCACTCAAGTTTCAAGATTCTCCTACTACTTCCTATATTCTAAGATAAATGAACTAGTGTTTTTATTTATCCTCTTAATGATTCTATTGATTCTACTGGGATCTTTTCTCAGTCTTTGACTTTCTTTCTGGGCAAAAGGCTTCCTAATCGTCCTCATAAGTTAGAACTTATGATGCTTCTGTCCCTGTGATTAACTCAACAAGCACCAAACCTTTATTAAGTGTCTAGTCTCTGAAAGTCATCAAGTAAGATGCCGAGGCTAGAGGTGAAAAAGACACTTTTCTTTCCCTTCTTTATACAGGACTGTAGTGGAACTGAATGCAGTGTAAAGTGTGGAGGGCTCTGCTCTGGCCTGGAAAACATGCACCACGGTCCCTGGCCATTGCTCATGATCCTGTTAGGGATGAAGTCACTGAGACTCAGAACTTCCATGACTCACCCATGTTCTTACAGCTGGTCAGTGGCAGAACTGGGATCTGAACCCATTTCCGTCTGACCCCAAAGCCTGCATCCTTTCCACTGGGCAATGCTTCCTGCCTTTATTCCACCATCAGGGGAAATGCAGGGAAACATTTGTAATTTAAGAATGTGTTGGAAAATTTCAATGCACTGGTCAAAAACGAAGGCATTTTGTAAAAACAAATAAGAGGATGAAGCAGGAAGTTTACCAGTGGCCTGGGATCCTCAGCATCCACTCTGGGTGGGAATCTGAGCTCTTGGCATGTAGGCATGGTCAGAGTTGTGGCTCTGTCTGGCCCCAAACATAAAACGGTAGAGTTGACTCAAGGCTCCTGCTCAGTCATCCTTGTCTGTTGCGTTTGGAGGCAACAGCCCTATGTGAACCCATTAACTCAGAGATTCTGGCCAGAGTCTTTTCCGTCCCCAACCACTGGGCAAGCGTGCGCCAGTCTGCCTTGAGATGATCAGCTTTCCAGATGCATGGAACCACCACAGCTTGCCTCGCCGTCTTTCATCACCTAAATGAGGGCAGTTAATGTTTAAGAGCAGAAAATAGGGAACATAATGATGAATAAATTATAAGTTTGGGGATATGAAAAGTCAAACTGTGTAAATATGTATTTAAAACCACAAACAGAATGTTAATGCATCTTTCCCATTAACTCACTAACTGAAATTACAGAGTGTAATGTGAGCCCCCGCCCACGGGTGGGTTATGATGTTTTCAGATTTAGAACAACAAATGATAAATGTCCTTTCCTCAGACAAAGAAGCCATTGACACAGCTTTTACTCTAGTCACTGACAATGTAGGTGGTGGAAACGAGATTGAACTCTGGGGGAAGAGGGAGGTCACGAGATATGTGAGGAAGTGTAGCATGGACTTCATCTAGGCACTTCCTGAGGACTGAGCAAAAGTCTCTGAGCTCAGGGAAGCCCTTCAAAGTGAGGGGGACCTATGCATGGTTGCCTGGCATGCCTTCCTGCTTTATAAGATGGGCTTATTTGCTAAAGTAATAGCTCAGTGTTGGTCTGAGTTTCTGGCTGGCAGCTGACATGAAGCCAGTCTTGCTTTGGGGAGGTTTGGTTTGAGGATGTATGATTAATTTAGCAGCCATTTTGTGGTTAGGTTGCTTATGGACAGCAGTATAAAAGAGATCTTAAGAGGATGTGGAGAAATTGGAATCTTTGTGCACTCTGGCTGGGAAAGCAAAATGCTATGGGAAGCAGCCTGATGGTTCCTCAAAAAATCAAAAATAGAATTATAATATGATCCAGCAATTCCTCTTCTGGGTATATACCAGAAAGAATCAAAAGTAGGGTTTCAAAAAGATATATGTACACCTGTGTTCTTAGCAGTATTATTCAAGGTAGCCAAAAGAGTGAAGCAATGCAGTAATCCACTGATGGATAAATGAGTAAATAAAATGTGCTATGTACATACCATGGACATTTACTCAGTCTTAGAAAAGAAGGAAATTCTGATGGATGCTGTAACTCGGATGATCTTTGAAGACATTATACCAAGTGAAATAAACCAGTCACAAAATGACAAATACTGTATGACTCTATGTGAGGTACCCAGAGTCATCGGACTTATAGGAACAGAAAGAATGGTAGTTGCCAGCAGCTTGGGGGAGGAGGAAGTAGTTATACAACAATGTAAATGTGCTTAACATTACCTGACTGTGCACTTAAAATGGCTAAAATGAGAATTTACGATGTGTGTGTTGTGCCACAATTAAAAACAAAGCAAAACGTAAAAAGAGATGAAGGAGAGGCAAAGAACATAGCCTTGGGAGGGAGAAAGGTCTGATTCCTGATGCTGCCACTGACAAGCTGGGGTGCTATGTCGCCCAGTCGTGTTCAACTCTTTGTGACCCCATGGACTGTAAGCCTGCCAGGCTCCTCTGTCCATGGGGATTCTCTAGGCAAGACTACTGGAGTGGGTTGCCATGCCACGGGCAATTCACTTAAACTAATCTCTGAGCCTCCAAATAGTAGTGGTAATAACAGTGCCTCCTTCGTAGGTCTGTTGTGAGGGTGAAAGGTGCATTCCTGGTACATTTCTGGTGTGCAGCGAAGACCTCTGATAGGTGTTAGCTAGTGTTACTACTGCTTCTGCTCCATCATGGGAGTGGGGCTTTGCAGGGGTGTACAGAAAGGGGGACATATTCATTACTGGTGGGATTGTGACTTGGTATCTGATTTTCCATTTGGCATCTCATAAAAGAAGTGAAGCCTGCACTCTGGTAAGTTTATCTCCGAGTGTCCATCCTAGAAAAGCCCTAGTTCTGTATCTTGTAGCTATGTGACGGATGTGTAAGGCTGTGAACTGCAGCATATGGATAATAGCAGAAAAACAGAACAGGTGATCGTGGGTTGAATAATGTCCTCCCAGATATACATGTCCACTTGGAACCTCAGAATAAGACTTTATTTGGAAGGGAAGTCTTTGCAGATGTAGTTGCGATAAGAATGGAGATGAGATTGTCCCAGTCTAGAGTAAGCCCTAAATCCAATTACTGTGTCTTTACAAGAGAAAGGAAGAGAGGGAGATTTGGACACAGAAACATATAGAAAAGAAGACCACATGAAGATGGAGGCAGGGACTGGAGGGATGCAGCCATGAGCCAAGGAATGCCCAAGGCCACCAGAAACCGGAAGAGGTGAGAGGGGAGCCTCCCCTAGGGCCTTTGGAAGAAGTATGGCCCTGCCAGCACTCTGGTTTCAGATTTCTAGCCTCTAGAACCATGAGAAAATAAGTTTCTGTTGTTGAAGTCATCAAGTTTGTAGTGCTTTGTTATGGTAACCCTAGATTACTAATATACAGGTTGACTGCCCCTAAGCAGGAGAACAGGAAAAAAGATGGAATTTATTGATATGGTGGCATACTGTAAAAGAGTTAAATAAATCCTCAATCTCAAAACCTAATATTAAGTTAAACAAGTTGCCGAAATATACTTCAAGTATGATTCCATATATGTAAGTACATTTAGTAGTATATATCATTTATGTGAAAAAGCAGAGACATTACTCTGCTGACAAAGGTCCATCTAGTAGAAGCTATGGTTTTTCCACTAGTTATGTATGGATGTGAGAGGTGGACCATATAGAAAGCTGAGTGCTAAAGAATTGATGCTTTTGAACTGTGGTGTTGGAGAAGACTCTTGAGAGTCCCTTGGACTGCCAGGAGATCCAACCAGTCATTCCTAAAAGAAATCAGTCCTGAATATTCATTGGAAGGACTGATGCTGAAGCTGAAGGTCCAGTACTTTGGCCACCTGATACGAAGAACTGACTCACTGGAAAAGACCCTGATGCTGGGAAAGACTGGGGGCAGGAGGAGAAGGGGACAACAGAGGATGAGATGATTGAATGGCATCACCAACTCAGTGGATATGAGTTTGAGCAAATTCTGGGAGTTGGCGATGGACAAGGAAGCCTGGCGTGCTGCAGTCCATGGGTTATGAAGAGTCGGACATGACTGAGCAACTGAACTGAACTGACTAATGAAGTAAAATTTCTCATATTCATACAAATATGAGATGTTACATACTAACCCCAAGATAGTGGGTACCTCTGAGAAGAAAGAGATCAATGCAGCGAGGCATAGTTTTAGCTATATTGAATGTGTTTTACTGAGAGAGGGAATATTTGAAGCAAACCTAGTAAAATGTTGACATTTGTTTAATAGCAGAGGATATATAGACATCTGCTATGTTCTTTTTTTGTATCTTAGAATTGTTTTGTATTTTAAATTTTTGAATGAGTTAGAGAGTTAGCAGCTCTGTAGGTATTTCAGATCCATTGTTGAGGTAATAAAAGATACCAAGAAATACTAGCCCTCTTGTGTTTTAAGAAAACTACATTTCAAGGCCTCAGGAGTCTCTTGTGAATTTTAATCTGGTGATGGGAAGTCATTGGATAGCTGGTATAAATGAGGTAGGAAAGAAAAGAAGAGCTTTGGATTCAGGGCCACCATTTACTTGCTCTGTGACTTTAAACAAATTAGTAAATTCTATGAGCTCCCTTTCCTCAACTGTGAAATAATAGCTATAGCAAGGTTATAAAGTTGCAAGTACTTAGCAAATGTGACTGTCCTTCACTTTGATGTTAAACCCACCCAGAACTGTCCCTGCTGTGGTGTGTACCATGTTTCCTGAAAGAAACGGGTCCTGTGTGTGTGAAATCTTTGAATATGTGATAAGCTACCCATGGCTGCCTTTCTGGGAAAACTTGGACTCTATTAATCTTTCTTCAGGAAGACTACTAATTCACTTCTCTTTGACCTTTTCCCTGCATTTTGTCTGGCTTCCCTTCGTGCCATTTTGAAGGGATGGGAAGCAGATGGGGTGTTCTGGAGAAGGTGAGGTCTGAGTCCAGTGGGAGGTTGACATCTGGGCACTTATGTCTCTCGGTTCTTTTCAGCCTGGTGGCCTTGGGCAGCTGACTCCCTGGCACTGAGGGGAGCTCACCCTGTTCATCCCACCCCAGGAGCTGCCTTACTGGTGCTTCTTCCTTGCCATGCGCCAACCCCCATCTCCTTCCATCTTGCCCCCCCTCCCCCCTTTCACTGGCTCCTGGTGCTTCCTTAGCCTCTCTTGGCCCAGAGCCAAGCAAGTCTCAAACATATTTCAGGAGTGGACTGTTGGCATTTCCGGGGCCTGTGGCACAAGTTGGCCATATGCAGGTAGTCAAGGGTCATTTTTCCCTGAAGGTTAAATGGCGACCTTGGGCAATGTGTAACCGATGTTCACTTAAATGATTTCCCCTGGTTAATGAGTCATGTGGCAAATTAGTTGAGGACTTTCACACCCTGCAGGTAAACTGGAGTGGTAAGAACTGGTCATTCTGTAATTGCATTTAAGTTATATTGGCTATACAGTGAGGGACCTGCTTAACCCACCTTTGTGCCTCTTAGATCCTCATTTCAAAAGGAAATTAATGGGATAAAGGCCACATCATCCAGGTGATGGCCTGGATGCCTGCTTTCCTGGGCCTCCTCAGCATCCCTTCTTTCCACTTCAGGAAGCCTCGTATCCATCCTCCGTTCATCCGTTTAGGCATTCACTCTCATTCTCGTTCTCTCCATTCCCACACAGGCCTGTCATTCTCACACCATGTGCTGAGGCTCCCCCTGTGCTACAGTACACTCATAGGGATGCTACAGGGTGTTTTGAGTGTTGGAAGGCAGCACAGTGTTGGAAGGCATCAGTCAGACACGGTGTAAACTGCCCGCTGAGACAGTTCACAGTTGCAACATTAGATCATGCTGCATTTCTTTTGATAACAACATACCTTTGCCACGCTGCATTGTGGTGGCCATTGCTGCCATAAAACGAGAGTACAGTGTGAAGTCAACATAGAATGGGAAATGCTGATGGTAGTGATTTCAAGGTTTGGAAAGTTCTGCAGGGCCAGACAAGCAGGCGCACACATCCCTTTAGTAAATAAGTGTGAGCCTTGAAAAATGAAGTAAAAATGTTTTTTTTCTATTACATATATTATTTTTGTTAAATGGATATAAAGTTGTTAGGGCATAAGTACTTAACAAGTCACTCCATAAAATGCAACTGTTACGTATTTCTTTTGGTCTCTGAGCTCTCCATAAAAAACATTACTGAGATGCTAAGGACACCATAAGCTGAGAAAGTCTGAGAACCTTTAATTGAGTCAAAGATGAGCTATCTACTCCTTCATCTCCAACAGACCTTTAGCTAGCAACCATCTTCCCCCTGGATGTAATCACTCCAGCCCTTACATCTCTTTGCCCTCACCGATAACTCTTTTTCCTACCTGAAAGATGAAGTTTCATGGATTCTTAAAAAAAATAAATGGAAGGAAGGAAGAAAGAAAGAAAAGAAAGCTTTGCTTAACTTTACTACCACTCCTGACCCATTATTCCTCCTCTATTTCCTTCTTGCCCTCGTCCTGACCCCTTTGCCTTTCACATGCCCAGGGTCCTAAAACTTGTCTTTTTCCCCTGGCACTTGTAGAGATCCAGCTCTCCAAGGGTCACTCAAGTTCCCAAGAGCTGTATATGGTTTATTTATTTGCCCACCACTGTCTGAAGCTTTCTTCTCTCACCTTCATGATACCCATGAGCTCGCCTCCTCTCCTAATATCCCTCAGCCTCTCTGTTTGGCCCAGTCTGCCTTTCCCTCATTCATACAAGCCTTCGAGAGCTCCCTTGCTTCCCTGCCTCTGCTGTGCAACCCCCATCTCCCACCCTCACCCCAGCCTTACTTTGTTTTCTCTGTTGGTGAAAACAAACAACCTTTTCTTTCTACATAAACTGTGCAGAGATGACCACCGTCCCAACCAGCAAAATCCACCACTGCCTGTATCCATCCAAGTCTTGCCACTGGCCTGAATTACCGACTACTGACATCTCACACTTGAGATGTGCCTTTTGAGGCTCCCCTCCAATAGCCTCTGTTTGACGAAACTTCTCTTGGTGTCCCCAGAACGCCATCTCTATTTTCTGTCACTCACAGAACTCTGATGCCACTCTTCATACTTCATTGATCATTTATAGGTTCCCTGAACATTATTCTCCATCTCTCCCCGGATGTCTCACCTGCACTTCAAAATTCAATCATCTTTTTCCTCTCCTTCCTTCCTCAGCCTTTATATACGCTCAGGTTGAACAGCTGATGCCTTCCGGGGCCTCCCCTCGTGTTCAGCTCTTTTCACCTCTTCCCTGATTGAAACTCTAATTACCTTTCCCTCAAATAATTGATCCATCACCTGCAGATTCTCCCCAGACCTGGCCCATTATACTACACTGAGTGTACTCACACAGGCAACCAAAGTGAGTCCTCACATCACACTGATGGGTGTGTTCTCCCTGTGTGAATGTTCAGTGGCTTCCCAGTACCAGTAAGCCCAAACTCTTCATCCAGGCACTTTCTGCTCCTTGTGATACGGCCTCCACTGACTTTTCCAGCCCCGCTGCACTCGGGCATCTGCATCACAGTCACCACGGAGTGAAATCTCACACCTTCCCCCACCCCCACCCGACGCTTTGGCTCCCACTGATCCCTGTTCATGAACAGCTATATCTCTCCCAGTCTCTAATTTTAACACTGTTGATGACTCATCTTGAGATTCCTACCCCCATAGAGCCTTCAGGAAGCTCACATCCCTCCCCACATCACGCCTAGGATGCTCAGGCTCAGAGATCTTTGAAGGCACAGTCTGCCTCACCTTTTTTCGTCTTCTGTAGAAGCTGGTATAATGCTTCACACATAGTTGTGATACGGTAAACAAGAGTTTGAAAGAAGCAGTGCTTTCCAGAAGTGGTCCCAGAATTTGGCCTTCCAGGAACTCCTGTGACGTATTGTGTAAGAACCTACAGGTCTTTGATGAGGTTGACCTCCAAAATAGAAGTGTTCCAAATACCTTGTTCCGCTGTGTTAGAAGTAGAGACCTTTTCCTTCCTCATTGTAAAATTGTAGTAAATTAGAAAATAAATATCAAGGAAAGAAATATAATTTAAATATAATAAACCCCCTAGAAATAATAGTCATATTTTGGTATTTTAACTGTCAAAATATTTTCTGTAAATACATATGAAAAATATTTATGACACACAAAATAGGGTTATATTTGACATTCATTTATAGTTTCTTTTTGTTATTTATGAACACTATGTATACTCAAAGGGCATACGTTAATAAAGTATGTATTATTATATGTTATGTCTTATAATATTGCTTATTCATGATTGTCTGATTTTTAAAGTATATGTTACATCCTTATTCCTGGAAATTATTTTACAAGTTGTCCATGGACTGAGGCCAGTTAGAAAGTTATTAAAGATCCTTAAGTACCAAGATTATAAATGAATGTTCAGAAAATTTTAAAGGAATGTAACATTTCCATATCTAGTTATTCATTTTGAAGCTATTTTAATGCAAAAATAGTACATATTTTTCATCTTAACAGAAATAACTTCTATTAAAATCAGTAAAAATTTTATATCTACATGCTATCTCCTCACCACCCCACATAGTTTTTCACATAAATGGGAAGACACAATCCATACCATTTTTCCAGTGATTTTTGTTTTCTTTACTTCAGTCAGTTCAGTCACTTAGTCATGTCCGACTCTGTGACCTCATAGACTGTAGTATGCCAGGCTTCCCTGTCCTTCACTGTCTCCTGGAGTTTGCTCAAACTCATGTCCATTGAGTCGGTGATGCCACCCAACCATCTCATCCTCTGTCATCCCCTTCTCCCTCTGCCTTCAATCTTTCCCGGCACCAGAGTCTTTTCCATGAGTCAGCTCTTCACATCAGGTGGCCAAAGTATCGGAGCTTCAGCTTCAGCATCTGTCCTTCCCATGAATATTCAGGATTGATTTCCTTTAGGTTTGACTTGTTTGATCTCCTTGCTGTCCAAGGGACTCTCAAGAAGCTTCACCACAGTTCAAAAGCATCAATTCTTCGGTGCTTAGCTTTCTGTATGGTCCAACTCTCACATCCATACATGACTACTGGAAAAACCATAGCTTTGACTAAATGTACCTTTGTTGGCAAAGTAATGTCTCTGCTCTTTAAGATGCTATGTTTGTCATAGCTTTTCTTCCAAGAAGCAAGTGTCTTTTAATTTCATGGCTGCAGTCACCATCCGCAGTGATTTTGGAGCCCAAGAAAATAAAGTCTGTCACTGTTTCCATTGTTTTTCCACTCAGTGGATGTAAAAGTCAGATTTATTGATGAATAATTTATATACAGTAAAATTTACCCTTTTTAGTGTAGAATTCCATGAGTCTGGACAAGCATATACAGGACAGTAATTGCCACCACAGTCAAGGTAAAAATGAGTTACATCTTCTGACAAATTATCTCCTGCCTCTCCATAATCAACCAGTCCCACTCTCCCTAATTCCTGGCAGCACTGATTGGATTTCTGATCTTGAAATTTTGCTCTTTTGAGAAATAAATGGAATCATACAAATGGAATGTAGTATGGTTTGAGGTCTAGATTCTTTATTTATTGCAGTGTATATGAGATTTACTTGTGTATTGAACATAATGGTTCATCTCTTTTCATTGATAAGTCATAACCATTGTATGGATATACCACCAAGTGTTCATCCATTTGTAGGTTGAAGGACATGTGGGTTGCTTCCTATTTTGGTGATTATGAATAAAGTTGCTGATAACATTTATGTACAGTTTTTTGTGACCATTAAACCTGTGCCTTGGTGTACATTTCGTTTATTTTGGGCAAATACTTGAGGGTATGATGGCTGGTTCTTTGGGGTGTAAATGCTTAAACTCAGTAAGAAACTGTCCAACTGATTTCCGAAGTTGCTGGCTGTACTTCTTTTGCGTTTTCGTCAGCAATGTATGAAAGTTACAGTTGTTCTGTACACTTGCCAGGACTTGACATTTCCAGAATTTTGTTGTTTTTGTTTTAATTTTTACTATTCCAATATGTAGGTCGTGATATTTCATTGCGGCCTTAGTTTGCATTTCCTTAATGACTAATGACGTTGACCGCTTTGTCACGTGCTTATTGAAATTCATACTCTTCTTTGGTAAATTGTCTATTCAAATCTTTCCCCATTTTTAGTTGGATTATTTTATTTATATTTATTAAGTTTCCGAATTCTTTACATCATCAGATACCAGTTGTATATCACAAATGTGTTTTGTTAATATTTTACTCTAGCTTACCTTTTCATTTTATTAACAGTATCTTTTGAAGAGCAAAATTTCTCAATTTCAATGGAGTCCAGTTCATCATATTTTTCTTTTATAGATCATACTTTTGGCATCATATCTAGAAATCTTTGCTTAACATAAGATCAAACAGACCTTCTGTGTTTTCTTCTAGAAGTTTTATAATTTTAGGTTTTACGTTTAAGTCTATGGTCCATTTTTGGTTACTATTTGTACATAGTACATGCTACAGGTCAGGATTTGTTTTTTTCATATAGGTATCCAATTGTTTCAGCTTCGTTTGTTGAAAGGTCATTCTTTCTCCATTTAATTACCTTTGTACTTTTGTCAAGATTATTTGATCATATATATGTAAATGTATCTCTAGGCGCTTGATTCTGTCTCACTGATTTATGAGTCTGTTGTTATTCAGTTGGTAAGTCATGTCCAACTCTTTGTGACCCCATGGACTGTAACATGCCTGGCTGCTTTGTCCTCCACTGTCTCCCAGTTCAGTTCAGTTCAGTTGCTCAGTCGGGTTCAGCTCTTTGCGACCCCATGGACTACAGCATGCCAGGTCTCCTTGTCCATCACCAACTCCCGGAGTTAACCCAAACTCATGTCCCTTGAGTCAATGATGCCATCCAACCATCTCATCCTCTGTCGTCCCCTTCTCATCCTGCCCTCAATCTTTCCCAGCATCAGGGTCTTTTCAAATGAGTCAGTTCTTTGCATCAGGTGGCCAAAGTATTCAAGTTTCAGCTTCAACATCAGTCCTTCCAGTGAACACCCAGGACTGATCTCCTTTAGGATGGACTGGTTGGATCTCCTTGCAGTCCAAGGGACTCTCAAGAGTCTTCTCCAACACCACAGTTCAAAAGCATCAATTCTTCAGTGCTCAGCTTTCTTCACAGTCCAACTCTCACATCCATACATGACGACTGGAAAAACCATGGCTTCGACTAGGTGGACCTTTGTTGACAAAGTAATGTCTCTGCTTTTTAATATGCTGCCTAGATTGGTCATAACTTTCCTGCCAAGGAGTAAACATCTTTTAATTTCATGGCTGCAGTCATCATCTGCAGTGGTTTTGGAGCCCATAAAAATAGTCTGCCACTATTTCCACCATTTCCCCATCTATTTGCCATGAAGTGATGAGACTGGATGACATGTTCTTAGTTTTCTGAATGTTGAGTTTTAAACCAACTTTTTCACTCTCCTCTTTCACTTTCATCAAAAGGCTCTTTAGTTCTTCACTTTCTGCCGTAAGGGTGGTGTCATCTGCATATCTGAGGTTATGGTTATTTCTCCCAGTAATCTAGATTCCAGCTTGTGCTTCATCTAGCCCAGTGTTTCTCATGATGTACTCTGCATATAAGTTAAATAAGCAGGGTGACAATATACAGCCTTGACGTACTCCTGTGTCCATTTTGATGCTATCTAAAAAGGCATTAAACTTGTACAGTAAGCTATTTTGAGAGAGAGAGAGCATATTCACATAACTTTTATTGCCATGCATTGTATTATTCTATTTATTAATAGTTATCATTATTAATCTCTAACTCTGTATAAGTTATAAATTAAAATTGACTATAGGTGTGTATTAGTATATATAAGGTTCAGTAATATCTGCTATTTCAGTCTTCACTGGGGGTCTTAGAACATATCCCCCTGCAGATAATGGAGGATTACTATAGTGAAAACAAGTATCTTTGTCTTGTTATCAATCTTAATGGGAAAGCATTTAGTGTCTCACAACTAAGAATGAAGTTAGCTATAGATTTTTTTTTTTTTTTGTAGATTCATCAGGTTGAAGAATTTCCCTCTCTCTCTAATTTGCTGAGTGTTTTTTTAAAATCATAAATGATGTTGTATGTTGTCAAACACTTTTGTATATACTGAGGTATCTATATACTTTAAATTCTTTAGTTTGTATATACAAATTATATTGATTTTTAATGTTAAAGCAGCCTTGCGTTCCCCATATACACACTATTAGGACCTGATATATTATATTTTTAATATATTGCCAGATTTTATTTGCTAATAACTTGAGAATTTTAAAATTTGTGTTCATGATGGTTATTGGTCTATAGTTCTCTTTCAATATTTTCATTGGGTTTTGATGTTGTTCAGTTCAGTTCAGTCACTCAGTCGTGTCCGACTCTTTGCGACCCCATGAATCGCAGCACGCCAGGCCTCCCTGTCCATCAAGCTCCCGGAGTTCACTCAAACTCACGTCCACTAAGTCGGTGATGCCATCCAGCCATCTCATCCTCTGTCGTCCCCTTCTCCTGCCCCCAATCCCTCCCAGCATCAGAGTCTTTTCCAATGAGTCAACTCTTCGCATGAGGTGGCCAAAGTACTGGAGTTTCAGCTTTAGCATCATTCCTTCCAAAGAAATCCCAGGGCTGATCTCCTTCAGAATGGACTGGTTGACTCTCCTTGCAGTCCAAGGGACTCTCAAGAGTCTTCTCCAACACCACAGTTCAAAAGCATCAATTCTTTGGCGCTCAGCCTTCTTCACAGTCCAACTCTCACATCCATACATGACCACAGGAAAAACCATAGCCTTGACTAGACGGACCTTTGTTGGCAAAGTAATGTCTCTGCTTTTGGATCAGTATGTGCAAAAAGGGAATTCAAGTTTGGACCAATGCTAAGGAATGCTTTAGCAAGATGTAATCCTGTGAAATGAATTTCTCTTCAATCAAAGTACCCCAAAACAGAAGCACAAGTAAATAAAAAGATTTGTTACCCAGCGTACACAAAAATATATACTAAGTTGCATTAAGTTCGACTTTCCTTAATTTGATTATATTAATAGTTATATTAATATAGCACAAAAGGATGTATTTTAATGAAGATTAAATATTATAATTTGAGGCTTTGGGGACTGGTGCTGATTGTAAAATGTTAATTAGATAAAATATACCAACAGATTGTTGCTTCTGAACCAGTGTCTGAGTATCAAGATGTTAGATCATTTCTAGAAGTTCATTTCAGTGCCCACTGTTTCATATTTGCTTACGTAGGGATCTTTCCCTAAGACTGAATTCTTATCTTTATGTGGTAAGGCCCACTAATCTATCAGAGAGGGTTAATTTTTCTTGCCTTACAGTTGAGCTGTTTGGTTTGACAAAGCTTAGCTGAAATTTAGTGTGAAATCCAAGAATTTCTCCTACGTTCATTAATGCCCATGAACATTAATACACTAGACAATGCCTTCAGTGTGTGTTTTACCAGAATTTTGATCTGGTCAAACATTTTATACTGCCAACAAAGAAGACTCAATTTCTCAGTGGAATATATTGTTATAATCTAGGAATTGCTATACAGAAAGTTTTGAGTATGTTACATATACAAGCATTAAATTCTTAAATAATTCTTAACCTCAGTGATGAGCCTAAATTTACTCTGCTTGGCTCTCTACACATGGCATTTCAGGGTACAAGATGTAGCATTTCAATGTATAAGATATATGTAGTGAACATATGTATTAGTATCTTCATTATTATCATCCTTTTTTATTGCTTGGCTGTAATTTTTATAAAGATAAATTATATTGCTTTTGTGTATGTGTTTTTGTGGTATATGTTCAGAAGCCAAGCACCCTTGGAATTTACTAGCTTTGCAGAACTCTACATGTGTACTCATTATTACTAATTATGTAAAAAGATTTTTTCAGTACTGTTGAAAAAAAAATGTCTTTGCTTTTGAATATGCTATCTAGGTTGGTCATAACTTTCCTTCCAAGGAGTAAGCGTCTTTTCATTTCATGGCTGCAGTCACCATCTGCAGTGATTTGGGAGCCCCCCAAAGATAAAGTCTGACACTGTTTCCACTGTTTCCCCATCTATTTCCCATGAAGTGATGGGACCGGATGCCATGATCTTTGTTTTCTGAATGTTGAGCTTTAAGCCAACTTTTTCACTCTCCACTTTCACTTTCATCAAGAGGCTTTTTAGTTCCTCTTCACTTTCTGCCATAAGGGTGGTGTCATCTGCATATCTGAGGTTATTGATATTTCATTACTAGTCTATAATTTCGTATGGTCATGTAACACAGTTTGTATGCCTTAAATTCTTTTAAATTCTTTGAGGCTTGTTTATATCTAAGAATGTGGTTATTTTAGTAAATATTCCATGTGCATTTGGAGAGAGTGTATACTTTTGCTGCTGTTTCGTATAGAGCTTCATGATATCATTTAGGCCAAGTTGGTTAATGAGGCTGTTTAAGTCTTCTACATCCATATTGATTTTGTCTACTTGTTATATCAGTTTCTGAGAGGAGAGTGATGAAATCTCCATCTGTATCTGTGAATTTGTCCATATTCCCTTTCAGTTCTATCACTTTTTGCTTCGTGTATTTTGAAGCTCTGTTGAAACTCGAATGTTATAGGATTGTTATGCCATCTTGGCAAATTGACCTATTTGTCTCTATTGAATCTCTCTCTCTCTGTGATTTTCTTTTTTAATATTTTATTTATTTATTTGCCATACCATGCAGCATGCAGAATCTTAGTTCCCAGAGCAGGGAATGAGCCCTCGCCTCCTGTAGTGAGCGCATGGACTCTTCACTGCTGGACCACCAGGGAAGCCCCTGTAGTATCTCTTTATCTTGGTGGTGGTCTTTCCCTATAAGGCGTGGGACTTGCTCAGTGATGAGCCTTTCTGCAATCTCAGAAGACCGTTAATAGACTGGGTCCAGCACTGTCTCCTTTCTAGCCCAAGGGTAGGAGTCTTGATCCTTTTAGTCTCTCCCCAGATATAGTGGGTCTTTATCTGTGCTCTCACATGGCAGATTTTGCTACATAACCCCAGTGGTTTAAAGCTTTTGTTCCTTTAGGTGAGAAGTTATTGTGAAGAACTCTGTGTTTTTCCAGTAGCAGCATCAGTCCCCTTCTCTAGGCCTGTGCTCTTGAGGACAGCTGCCCTGGACTCCAATCCTGCCCCCAAGTCTTTCTCTGTGAGCACATATTGGTGTCCTTAGAGAAGAGCAAGTGCAAACTCCCCTGTGTCTGCAGCTCCCAGGAGTCTGCTTATACTGTCCTGCTAGCCCACACTTGGATTTCCACAATCCCCTGAAAATGCCAACTTATTCTTACCCACATGTTTGGAAAGCTCATCTTCCACAGTTTCCTGATAGGATGAAAATAGTGATTTTGCGGATTGCCCACATTTTTCTTCTTGGTGGTGTGTGAGTGATATTTTTTCCAGCTTTCTATATTCTAGGTGGTAGCTGAAAATCTTAGTAATTCATTTTTATTTTATGAACGTATTGACCTATAATAGATTGGAAATTTAATTCAAAATAACAGCAAGAATAAAAATTTTCCTCCACTACAGATTAAGAAGCACCTATCTATACCTTTCTGAACCAATTTGTATTTTTACATGGTGTAGTTAGATTCTCAAATTTATCACCTGGTAATAAACCTAGCTTTTCCAAAATTCTAATATGGTAGAATTTGATGATTGCCATCTGTACTCATCCTGTTATCTGACTCTCTAAAAATAATTTATTGAGGAAAAATTCATGTAAGATAATATTAACCATTTTGAAGTGAACAATTCAGTGACCTTTGCTACATTTGCAATGTTGTGTAACTACCACTTCTGTCTAGTTCCAAACATTTCAGTCATTTCAAAGTTCCTTACACATTAAGCAGTTTTCTCCTATTTCCTCCTCTCCCTAGTTCCCACGATCAGCAATTTACATTCTGACTTTGTAGATTTATCTCTTCTGGATATTTCCTATAAATTGAGTTTTACGTGACTTTTCTAAACTGATTTATTTCACTTAGCATGATATTTTTGAAGTTCATCTACATTATATATCTATTGTATTCCTTTGTATGGCTGTCTAATATTTCACTATATATACAGTTATCCTTCTGTATTTTTAGGAGATTGGTTCTAAGATCCATGGATTCTCAAGTCTTTTAAATAAAATGATGTAGTATTTTCTTATAACTTATGCACATCTTCCTGTATTCTTTAAATTATCTCTCAGTTCATTTCAGTCATGTCTGACTCTTTGCAACCCCATGGACTGTAGCACACCAGGCTTTCATGTCCATCACTAACAGTTTGAGCTTGCTCAAACTCATGTCCATTGAGTCAATGCTATGTAAATAGTTGCCTGCCTGGGAGAAATTCAAGTTTTGCTTTTTGGAACTTTCTAGAAATTTTCTGGCTGAATGTTTTCTATCTGTGGTTGGTTGACTCCATATATGCAGAACCTGCAGATACAGAGAGCTGATTGTATATAACAAAATTTATCAGTTCATTTGTTAATGGATGTTTGAACCATTTCCATCTTTTGGCTATTGTGAATAGCACTGCTGCGAACATATGTGTGTGTGTACTTTTTTGGGTACCATTTCCGTGTTTTGACTGTATACTTAGAAGCAGAATTGCAGGGTTGTATGGTAATCCTGTGTTAAACTTTTTGAGAAATCCATTATCTCCTTTTGATCCATGTACTTTAATCATATCATTTTTGAGTTTACATATTTCCCAAGGACCCTGAGATTTCATTTATTGAAACAAAAAAGGAATGGAAGTCTTCTTGACTTTTCTCACAAGTATACTTCCCAGGTGCTCCCAGGATGATTGTTCCTGTCTCCTTTAGGCCTCTAGCAATTTCCTAAGCTTCTTGCCTGGAAGACATAACATGGTATAGTGCAGTTCAGCATGAAGAATTTGTTACTGACAGTCAGAGCTCCCTCCAAGTGTAGTAAGTTTCCCCATTATGAGCAGTGCTTCAAGGCACTCAAGTAAGGGATTCCCATCCTGCAAGTGTTGGGCTCCCTGACCTTTTTCTTCTGAGGTCCAAGGGGCCTTTGTTTTCTCACTGTAGATGTGGCATGTGGAATTTCTGAAGCCTTTCTGGCTGTAGGATTGCATGTGCAGGTTTTAAATAAAGGCAGCCTCATGGATTTAGTCTTACTCTCATATACTTCCTGAGACTGATGAACATGTTTTCAGCCCATTTGGTTGTTACAACACATTGCAGTGATGTGAGAGTAAGTCCAGGCCTTTTTCTCCAGTTGTTGTGAACAGTTGTATCCGTCTTCTGACCCTTCAAGCCAAAATGACCATGCATTTTCTATCAGAGCCTTAGCAGCTTCAACAAGATACAGACTGGTTATCGTCCCTTAGGCTAAAAGCTTCCTACTATCCACTTCTTACGGGTAGGGGTGAAATCTCTTCTAGATTTATCTGCCTTTTAAAAAAAATGTGTTTGTTTAATATCTGTTCGTCACCAGAACACAAATACTATGCAGGCTGGGACCACAGCTCTTTTATCTTTCCCGGAACTTTCAGGGATGGCATTAGACTGTGTCACCTACTTTCTGTTTGCCATCCTAGGCTATCTTTGCCATTTTTTATCTTGCTCTGTGTTCTGAAGGGTGGGCTCTGCCCTGACTCCTAGGCTCCATTGCCTTCTGGCTTCTGATTGGGTTTGGACAGTGAGCAGTATCACCCAGATCAGAAAATTGTAGGAGAGGGAAGTAGAGCTATTTCCTTTCCTGTTCTCACCTGAAGTGCATGTGTCCACCCAGGACGACAGTTGAGGTCATGCCGTCCCCTCTATATTTTTTTTAGCTCTAGATCTCATGCATCTTAGTACTAAATTTCTGCTGTTGCAACCCTCTGGCCTTGGCATCTATGTTGATTTTCTTTCTCTTGCCCATGCTGCTGTAAATAAAAATCTTCCTTCCTTCCTTCCTTAAAAATCCCAGGTGACCCTGCCTACTGTTTTTTTTTTTTTTTTTTCCATGTCCCTGCTAGTGTAACAGAACAGGTTGAGCTTTTGAGTAGATGAGTGAATGGTTGAAAAGATGCCAGAAAGAGTAAGGGTCTCTCCACGTGACTCCTGCACTGACTTCCCATTTCCCTGGAAGGCCCTCCCTTAGATTGCCTCCCTGCCTCCCCTCTCCTACATTCTCCCCACTCAGTCTGCTCCAACCACACTGGCTTCCTTGCTGCTTCTATAGTGTAGAAGTCCTGCCTTTGTGACTTTGCTCTAGTCATTTCCTCTGCCTGAAAGACTCTTCTCACTGATATTCATATATAGAAATTCCCTTACTTTCTCCAGGTCTTTCCTGACCTTTCCTTTTCACCAAGACTCACTTGAACCACTCTAATACTGCCCAACTACCCCCTATCAGTATCGCCCAGTAGTCAATGACCCTGTGACCATGTTGCACTTTTTCTTTTTCCAGAGTACTTACCATTTCTAAAGAAATTACATTGAATGAATTTATTATGCTTAGTATTTGTCATTTGTCTTCCCTGCTAGAATTTGAGCTCCCCAAACAGAGGAGTTTTTATATATATTTATATATCTTACCACAGATGTATCCTAACCTCCTGGAATAATGCCAAGTTCGTAGTAAGTACCTAATAGGTTGAATAGTGGCCTCCCCAAAGATATGTCCAGCTAGGACCTGTGAATGTGACCTTATTTGGAAAATGAGTCTTTGAAGAGGCAGTTTAGGAGTCCCAAGATGAAATTATCCTGAAGTAGGTTTGGCCTTAAATTCAGCAATAGGTTCTTACAAGATAAGAGAAGGGGAAACAGAGACACAGGGAAGAAGCTTGGGGAGGAGGAGGCAGATGCTGGAGTGATGTGGTCCCAAGTCAGTGAACACCTGTGCCGTGAGAACCTGGGAGAGGCAGGCAAGGCTTCTCTGCTACAGCTATTGGAATGTGGAGTGCAACTCCGTTGATACATTGATTTCTGGCTTCTGGCTTTCAGAACTGTTATGGAATAAATTTTTGATGTTTTAAGCCACCAGATTTGTAGTGAGTTTTTACAGCAGCCTTAGGAAACTAATACAGTGCCCAATAAGCATTTATTGAATGAAAAACTGAGAGAGTGAATACAAGCCTTGTTGACATTGCCATGACCTCCATTTCAAATAATGCTTCTGCTTTCAATGGTTATCAGTGCCTGTGAATGAATGTGAACAAACCTGACATTTAAGAGGTATTTCAGTTTTGTGTATGATCCACTTCTACAGTGCAAACCTAAGCTCCTGAATATTTTCACACACTGTACTTAAAAGCTTAAGGTCTTACTTAGTCCCCACATAATTGTTTTCCATCTCAACCCATCAATAGTGTGCTGAGAGTGAATTCACAAAGTATTCGTTCTTCAGGCAGTGGATGAGAACCCCTATTGGTCTCTAGCCGTAAAATATCCCTGTGTCATTTCCCCACTTCCATCCTGAGTCCCTCCTGCTGTCCTTAAGCTAATTCTCGGTTATTGTATCTTTGGAGGAGCACGTCACAAGCCACAGTGTGATCACCCCTTGTAACTTGACAAGGGTTATTTAGTCTCCCCCAGGCCCACTCTTGGTGCGTGCTGGGCTTATGATGCAGTGTGGTACTAACTATTGGCTCCTTGTAGGAGACGGAAGGTAAATCAAATTGAAAACACCCTTCCTGTGTCGTGCATCTTCCAAATGTCCTCGGGTCTCTATTACATCTTCTGGAGGCTGCCAGATTCTCTGCAGGACAAGAGGAAGCTGGAGCAGCTTCTCGGTAGCGACAGAAGGTGCCATTAGCAGAAATACATCATCTCCCGGTGGTGTTAGCAACAGCAGAGTCCTGCTTATGTCCATCCTTTTGCCAGAGTGAGAAGAGAGTCCTCAGAGGCAGAGGCTGCTGGTAACAGAGTCTCCATCATTCTAAAATACCCCCTGGTGTCCCAAAGCAGCATTTCTGCCCAGACGGAGTCTGAACTTCGGAGAGCTTATTTCCAGTGTTGTTTGTTCACAAGAGCTCGTTGCTTCCCAGATTCTGGGGCTTTTCTAATCTGGGGGTGCAGGGGGTTTGGGTAGAGGCCCACACGTGGTTAATCAGCTGCCTTGGCTGGGCTGGATCAGCCCTTCCAGGTGTTTCTTGTTAGACCTCTTCAAAGGCACCTTCTTAGCTTAGATTTGGGGTTCTCAAACTGTAGCTTGCAGGGATTGTTAAAACAGTATTCTGAGCCCCACTCCCACAGTTTCTAATTTGGGTCTGGAATGGGCCCAGGAATTTGCATCCTGACAAGTGCCCAGATGGTGCTGAGATTGCTGACCCAGGGGCCATAGTGTGAAAGCCAAGGGCTTGGATGCTGAGAGATGCTGTTCTTGTGCCCTGTGCTATCCGGTCATCGCCCTGCTCATCCCAGCAGGCAGTGGGGCCTTTGGAGGTTGGATTGGGACCTGTTTCCAGGATGCAGTGAATGCACCTCTTGATTGTTTACATCCTGTCTGTTCTGATCACCCCTGTCTCCCCTGAGAGTGGAGACCTTCCTGCATGACCCTGGTTCTCCCTGGTGTCTGTCAACACTGTTTCCTTCCCTGGGCTCTTCAGCCCTGGGTGGTCACAGCTCCCCTCTTCCTAGTTTCTAGGTCCCTCCACATGCTGGCGCTTCCTCTCAGCCTGTGCTTTCAAGTGTCCTTTCTTTAATGTTGCTTCATTTGAGCCACTTGTATTAAATTCTGGTTCTTGCAAGGACCTGGTCCTGGAATATTTCTCCCCTCAGGGGAAAAGAGTCTTTTCTAGGCAGAGACCTAGCCAGAATCACTGTCTTTATCCCAAGAGCAGTCTTGTCACCCAAAGTATAAGGTAGAATTACTGAGAAATTGGAGAAATAAGAAATTTATACCAAATGGAAATATGGCAGCTTTATCACTGCTTATTTCAAGCTTGGGGAAATACCAGCCTCTAAATATCTCGTCACCAGAGCCAGGGTAGGGGGAGCGCTTGTTTGCTGCCTGGACAAGTGTTTTTCAGTAATGGGGTCTCTGACCCAGGTGATGGGTCAACAAATCTGTCATCAGCAAGTAATGGGGTACCTTGAGCCCAACCCATGGTGCCACCATGACTGGACTATTTGTGGTCTCTGGAGGTGGGATTGCGGGTGATTTCACTTCTACATTATGCATGTTTGTAATATAAAACAACCATCGGTCATCATATCAGAAAACCATCTGGAAAACAAGATACTTGGGTAAACAGATCCTTACATTTGGGTGTGCGTGTGATATTTGTGTATACTTGTACACATGCATACCCACACGTAAAAAATGAGAGAAAAGAGTGGAAGGAAAATGACCCAGATGTTAATCACGGACTTCCCAGGTGGCTCAGTGATAAAGAATCTGCCTGCCAAACAGGAGACATGGATTTGATCCCTGGGTCAGGAAGTTCCCTGGAGAAGGAAATGGCAACCCGCTCTAGAATTCTGGTCTGGGAAATCCCATGGACAGAGGAGCCTGGCTACAGTCCATGGGGTCGCACAGAGTTAAACACGATTGAAGGGACTTCGCACTCATGCATGCATGCACGCATTAGGGAAAAAGTGTTAAGTGTGGTATAGGAAACACAGCTGAATGCCCTGCCCTCTGCTTGGCACCAATGCAAGTTGTACCTAACCTGCCACACAGTTTACATTCTACCTCCTCCAAAAGCTTTTTTAAACAGATTCTTTCCCTCTAAATCTTGGAGAGCACTCTTGCTGAGTTAGTGTTCTTATTTCAAGTATGTATGTCTTAATATTTCAGTTGCTTTATGAATTATGCCAAGATATCAGTTATGCTTTTTACTTTCTGTCTGTTTCCCACAAGGTCAAGTATAGATGATCACATTGTAGGTACTTGTTGGTCAATGGGTAGCATGTTCCTGAAAGGACAGGAAAGATATGAAAACATGAAAAACAGATCTAAATGCCATCTGCTCGTCCAGATACCCCACTGTCCTAACTCACCTTGGCTGTGGCCCTCCCTCAGCAACAGGTCAGGGCCTCCAGTTCACATTGGTTCTATGAGTCCTTAGGGCACATTCCAAGCTACCAGTGGGTCTGGCCATTAACTGTTTCTCTTGCCTCTCCTTCCAAAATGCTGACCACTTTTCATGAAGTCTGAGTAAGACTTTGCACGACTTTAATGGTGTCAGTGGCGAGGCTTTCATCCTTGGATACCTTTAAGTCTGCTGATAAAAGAAATGTTCATTCCATCCTCTAGAGAAATCTCTTGCAGGAACATACAGCAAAATCAATCAAGTCTCCCTTCTATCTAAGGAAGGACACCATCAATTGCTTCCCCCTCTGGTGGATGAGAGTCATTTCTTCCTTCTTTATCTTATGTAGTCAAGCTGTCCCTTACAACCCAATCTTTCTCATCAGATTTTGAGAACTCTTAGTTCTCTTTTTTAAACAAACAGCTCCTCTACCTGTGGCCATCTTCAGGGCCTTTATCTTCTCTCTTTAGTGTTGGGCTTTTCAAAAGATTTGCCTCTTCCCACAGTCTCCATTTTTATACCTTCAACTTATTCAGTAACTAACTGTATTCTGTATCAGTGTAGGTTTTTAATCCATTACTCTGCAACTCTATCAGATAGACAGATCTGATAGAATTCCTGATGAACTATGGATGGAAGTTTGTGACACTGTATAGCAGACAGGGATCAAGACCACCCCCAAGAAACAGAAATGTAAAAAAGCAAAATGACTGTCTGAGGAGGCCTTACAAATAGTTGTGAAAAGAAGAGAAGTGAAAAACAAAGGAGAAAAGGAAAGATATACCTATTTGAATGCAGAGTTCCAAACAATAGCAAGGAGAGAAAAGAAAGTGTTCCTCAGTGATCAATGCAAAGAAATAGAGGAAAACAATAGAATGGGAAAGACTAGAGATCTCTTCAAGGAAATTAGAGATACCAAGGGAACATTTCATTCAACAGTGGGCTCAATAAAGGACAGAAATGGTGTGGACCTAACAGAAGCAGAAGATATTAAGAAGAGGTGGCAAGAATACACAGAAGAACTGTACAAAAAAGATCTTCATGACCCAGATAACCACAATGGTATGATCACTCACCTAGAGCCAGACATCCTGGAATGCAAAGTCAAGTGGGCCTTGGGAAGCATCACTACGAACAAAGCTAGTGGAGGTGATGGAATTCCAGTTGAGCTCTTTCAAATCCTGAAAGATGATGCTGTGAAAGCGCTGCACTCAATATGCCAGCATATTTGGAAAACTCAGCAGTGGCCACAGGACTGGAAAAGGTCAGTTTTCATTCCAATCCCAAAGAAGGGCAATGCCAAAGAATGTTCAAATTGCCACACAATTGCACTCATCTCACACACTAGCAAAGTAATGCTCCAGATTCTCCAAGCCAGACTTCAACAATACATGAACCCTAAACTTCCAGATGTTCAAGCTGGATTTAGAAAAGGCAGAGGAACCAGAGATCAAATTGCCGACATCCGCTGGGTCATTGAAAAAGCATGAGACTTCCAGAAAAACATCCATTTCTGCTCTATTGACTATGCCAATGCCTTTGACTGTGTGGATCTAAACAAACTGTGGAAAATTCTGAAAGAGATGGGAATACCAGACCACCTGACCTGCCTCTTGAGAAATCTGAATGCAGGTCAGGAAGCAACAGTTAGAACTGGACATGGAACAACAGATGGTTCCAAATAGGGAAAGGAATACGTCAAGGCTGTATATTGTCACCCTGCTTATTTTACTTATATGCAGAGTACATCATGAGAAACACTGGGCTGGATGAAGCACAAGCTGGAGTCAAGATTGCCGGGAGAAATATCAATAACCTCATATGCGTATGACACCACCCTTATGGCAGTAAGTGAAGAAGAACTGAAGAGCCTCTTGCTGAAAGTGAAAGAGGAGAGTGAAAAAGTTGGCTTAAAGCTCAACATTCAGAAAATGAAGATCATGGCATCCAGTCCCATCACTTCATGGCAAATGGATGAGGAAACAGTGGAAACAGTAGCAGGCTTTATTTTCGTGGGCTCCAAAATCACTGCAGATGGTGACTGCAGCCATGATATTAAAAGAGGCTTACTCCTTGGAAGGAAAGTTAGACAGCTTATTAAAAAGCAGAGACATTATTTTGCCAACAAAGGTCCATCTAGTCAAGGCTATGGTTTTTCTAGTAGTCATGTATGGATGTGAGAGTTGGAGTATAAAGAAAGCTGAGCACCGAAGAATTGATGCTTTTGAACTGTGGTTTTGGAGAAGACTCTTGAGAGTTCCTTGGACAACAAGGAGATCCAACCAGTCCATCCTAAAGGAAATCAGTCAAAAGTGTTTATTGGTAGGACTGATATTGAAGCTGAAACTCCAATACTTTGGTCACCTGATGTGCAGAACTGACTCATTTGAAAAGACCCTGATGCTGGGAAAGATTAAAGGCAGGAGGAGAAGGGGACGACAGAGGATGAGATGGTAGGATGGCATCACCGACTCAATGGACATGAGTTTGGGTAAACTCCGGGAGTTGATGATGGACAGGGAGGCCTGGTGTGCTGCAGTCCATGGGGTCACAAAGAGTCGGACACGGCTGAGTGACTGAACTGAACTCTGCAACTAGTTTAATTTCCAGTGACCTCCAAGTGACTAAATTCAAAGGGAACTTTTAGTGTGTATCTTGCTTGGCTTTTTAGCAGTAGTAAAATCTATTGTCTACAGCTTCTTTTTGAAACGTAGTCTTTCCTTGGATTTTCTGATCCATGTGGTTTTTTGACCACCTCCCTGGCCCTTCTTACACCATCTCTTAAAGGTTCATATACATTCACCTAGCGAATAAATGTTGAAATGTCTCTGCCCAAGGACCTCTTTTCTTCTCAGTCTGATCTCTCTTTCTTGGTGGTCTCATCCATATCTGTAGTTTTAACTATCACCTGTTTGGAAAAGACTCTGATGCTGGGAGGGATTGGGGGCAGGAGGAGAAGGGGATGACGGAGGATGAGATGGCTGGATGGCATCACTGAATCGATGAACGTGAGTTTGAGTGAACTCTGGGAGTTGGTGATGGACAGGGAGGCCTGGTGTGCTGCGATTCATGGGGTCACAAAGAGTCAGACACGACTGAGTGACTGAACTGAACTGAACTGTATGTACCCATGGACATGTCCTCTGAGCTCCTAAGGTGTCTGCCTTCTTGTTGGAGACCTAAGAGTTGACCCATTGGTCCCAACGTCCTACCAGTTTATTTCTTATTACTTCTTAAAGCCATCCACTCTCATTCTTCACCCTCATCACCCAAGTTCAAACCATATCATGTTTGTGGTTTGTATTTCTTAAATTTGGGACTACTGTAGTAGCCTCCAATGTTATCTACCTTTATCTGCTTTTAACCCTCACAGTGTACTCTGCTCCCTTCAACAGATGTTTGAAAAATGCAAACAAATCAGGTCAGTCCCCTGCTTCAAACCTTGCACCGCTTAGCCTTGCATTTAGGATGAAGAGCAAACTCTCTAACCTGGTCTACTCCACTCTGCACAGTCTAGCCCTCTTACCAACTCTCCAGTTCCATCTCACACCATCTGCATCCCTCACACACACTCCCAGACCTTCAGGCAATGCCACACACTCATACATGGTCACCTCCTTTTCAGTTTCTCTAAAATGCCAGTCTCCATCCTACCATAAGCCTTTGCCAAAGCTATTCCTTCTGCCTAAACACAGTTGGCATTCCCTCACTTAGTAATCTCGTTAACTTTGTAATTTTCCTCCCCCTGTTCTCAGCTCACAATATTACTTCCCCAGGGATGCCTTCTTCCAAGACCAGCTCTTGCTTTTTTTTTTTCAAGGTCCTTAAAACAGCATATACCTCTTCTTCCTAGCCCTTCTTGACTTTTTAATTTAATGTGTATGTCTTCATGTGTTTTTTTGCCTATCCATTTCCTTAAATCATCTTTAAGCTCCTCAGGACAAGGGTCATAACATTATTTTTGTTCATCATTGTATCTTCAGCACCCAGCCTACTGCTTCAACCACAGTAGGTACAGAGTAAATATTTACCAGATGATTAGAAGACTTTATGAGAGGACGATGAAATCAAGTAAGGCCACAGAAACATGATGGAGGGCACCACCACACCTAGATGTTCCAACTCCAGCCCATCAAATCAGAACCAAGAAAGTTCATTTGAAAGTCATGATTCAGACTTCCAGAATAAATTATATGCAGTTGTGCAAACATGTCAAAGTTTAGTAAATTGAATTTGTTGAATGTAAACAACTTTTGACCAAAATAATAACACAGCTTTAGAAAAAGACATTAGGCACCCACTTTTGAAGAGTTTGTATAATTTAACACACAAGAAAACTTTACTGTAATTATATGCAGACGTATACAAAGGATAAATGTTATTTACTTGCTCCAACCTCCATAAAATAAACCTCCAACTAGGCTGCAGCTTGCTGCATTAATCCTAATTTAGAAACCACTCCCACTGAGGTGGTGGGGGCTCCGTGGGCCCCTCATCTTTTCCTTGTGTCAAAATTAGCCATTTAAATTAGAACCACATTAGGAGCTTTGGTGACGCCAACGTCATGGCCCCAGTGTGGGGAGCACTCAGAAGTGGCCACCTGAAGTTGATTAAACCCTTACCTGTCAAACCCAGTATGGTTATGTTGGAAAATCTTTAATGTAATTAAGAGAAGCACATTATGGGAGGTCAAGTGACTTGCTTTTTGAATTCCACTTCTAATCTGTCATCAAATGGATTGGAAATTGTCGGCTGGGGGTAGTTAATGAAAGCTGCATGAGCAAGCGGGGGAGGAGAGGGATAGGGGACTGGCAGGCAGGAGAGCCAGATGGGGGCTCTATCTCCTGATAGTCGTGAGGACCGGGGCTGGGGGAGACCCACCGAGCACCCTGCCCCCTCAGGAGGCTCTGGGTGGGAGGCTCACTCAGCACCTGTCTCTTAGCACATGGGGAAGCAGGATAAGGGGAGGGGCCGTCTGCACAGCTCCTTGCTTATCATTAAGTGAGATCTGGGGCCTGGATGTCAGCGGCCTGGGCAGAGTGGAGCCGGCGCCGCCCTCGTCACCCTTCACTCAGAGCCGTCTGATCTTCATCAGCCTTTAGCTTGCCTTATGTGCTGATCCCCCAAAGAATGGCGGGGTGCTTCCACCCGGGGCCTCCACCTGTCCAGTCTCTGACTCCAGGCTCCTCACAGGTCCACAGCCTTGAGCACATTGGGTCTGGGGAAGAAATTCGGCATTGCCCCGAGTTTCTTCCTGAGCGTGTGGGTTCCTGGCCCACTAAACCCATCTCTCAGTGCATTGGGTGTGTTTGGGCTCCAGGGATCCTGTGCATCTTAATGCCAGAATGCTGCCTTTTAGAGATGAAATTACTTAATGCTTTGCTGTGTGTTTTCGCCTGAGGGTGCTGTTGACAGAAGGCAGAGTTTTTCTGCTCTGGTTGCTGTCTCCCTCTTTGTTTTTGTACATTGCATCTGTGTACATTAGCGGAGGTATCTGTGTTTGAAAAAGGATTACATCCGTCAGAATGTTGCCACTTAAGATTTGCCCCCTTCCTCGGAGATTGACATGAGAACAAGCACCACACTGCATCTTCACAGGGTATTGGCATGGGGAACTTTCCAGACCAGATAGGCTTTCCCCCTTGGCTCTCTTCCTAGCTTGAGTATGGGCAGAATGCATCAGTGTTGAGAAAAGAGATTTGATCTTCAATTGGGGAATATCTTCAATACTCCATGGAAAAGATTGGGTGTCTCCTGTGTGTGGTGGTCCTTAGGAGTTATTTAGAACAGAATGGACAATCCAGGCAAAGATGAAATACACAGCCAAGATTCAGAAGCATCTAAATGTCTATGCTTGGGGCTGGTACACTGGGATGACCCAGAGGGATGGTATGGGGAGGGAGGAGGGGGGAGGCAGGAGGGTTCAGGATGAGGAACACATGTATACCTGTGGCAGATTCATTTTGATATATGGCAAAACCAATACAATATTGTAAAGTTTAAAAATAAAATAAAATTAAAAAAAAAAGATTTGCCCAAAGGGTCTTAAGAAGGGCCCAGGGTTTTAAGAAGGGTCCAGGGTCTCCTGTTATTAGAACTGTGGAGAGGTGGCAGATACAGTTGAAGGGAAGAGATGCAGAAGGATGAGGCATTTATTAAGAGGGTCTCTAGATAATTTTTCATTGGGCTTGAATTTCCTTGGTTTAGAGAATTTTTAGTCATTGTCCCATGTGAAAAATGGAAGAGTTAAATGGGAGGGGAGACGATGAGGCAGAAAAATCAACCTGGAAGTAGTTTCAAATAAGAGCAGAGCACTGGTGAAAGTCATTTTCCAAGGGCCCTCCCTCTGCTGTGTTGCTTTTTTTGACCAATGAAGAGCCCCTTTTCTTATCTCCTGCTCACCCCCATTTTTCATCCACAGCAGAAAGGGCAGTGTTTCTAGAAAGGGAGGTGTGTCTCCAGGTAAAAGCTGTCCCAAGGCAGTGGCAAGAGGAGCTGCGGTGCTCGGCTCCCTCTGGATACCGTGTTTACCTCCTGGCCACAAGTTCACAGGTAAAAGGGAAAAGTTGCCCTGGGCTCCTCTTCCCGAGAAGCTGTCTGCTCACCATGGCAACCTCTTCCTGGGGTCTCAGTCGTCGGCAGCGGGGTGCAGAGTTCACGGAACTCAGCGCTGTGCCCTCCTCTCTCCATGTCTTTTTCTTTTTTGAAGGGATCGAGGCTGGTTTGCAGCACTATTTAAAGCAAAGATGCCAAATGAAAAGTCCCTCGTTTTAAGTTGGTTCTTATACAAAGCTGCTTTGTGGTTTTTTTCGGCCTGTCAGACTTGTCAGGCCTAGTAAGAAAAAGTATATTGTTCCCAGCACTTGGATTCCTTTCTCCCTGACATCTGCCACTCTGTAAAGATGATAAATTCCTGCCTCATTAGCCAAGGGTGTGGGATTACAGGCTGACAACACATTAATCACCAGCCTCTGTGGCAGGCTGACTAGCAATAGGCATTGTTAACAAAACTTTTCTAATATGTCACTCTTCTCTATGACAGCCTGTAATCAATCATTGTGATTGACGGCGCTGATAGATTACACTATTTATACTTTGTGTAATGAAAGATAGTGTTTCCACCTACTGTCATTTCTGGGCAAGTGGTGGAGGATCAGTGAATAGAAAACAAACATAACAACAGGGCAAGCCCCCATCATCCCCAAAATATCCACAGAAATACCCCACCTTCCCAAGTCCCAAGGCTGGCAGTGAGAGAGAAGGCAGGATGGATCAGGGTGGTCACTCTGGGATGAGGGGTGGTGGCCGAGGCACCTGGAAAGAAGGAGGTGTTTCAGCTTTTCTCAGGGAGTGCTCTCTGCAGTGTGTGCGCCGGCAGATATCGATAGTACAAGTTTACACAGGTAGAAGCCTCCCCCCGCAGTCCCTCTCCTCGCCCTTGGCAGCTTACGTGTGTACAGCTGAGCCTTCGGCCCCTCCTCCCCTGCCAGATGAGAGATGATTTAGATGTTGATAAAATATTTGTTCTTTCTTGGCTCCGAGGGCAAATATTATCCTTGTTTCCCATAATCGTGCAGCACTGCAAAAGTCAACAGCTCCCGGAGCAAGTACAGAACCAGCGCTCAGAGAGCAGCCCTTTGCCCAGGGCTTTTGCCAGGACTTGCTTTTCCCCTCTGAAGCCCCCAGAATTGCAAACAGGATAAGAATGAATCAGCTGAGCTAAAATGTATTCTGATTCTCACATACGGGGTATTTTTGGAGGGTCCTTTCAGTAATTTTTGTTTTGTCTGGAAAGAACTTGTCAAATTGACAGGCTATTTTTGACTTCCTAATATAATTTCCATAGAGTGGCAAGTGGGGGTGATCCTGGGCTGGTATCTTCAGAGGCGAGCGCCTTTCCCCACAGGGCAGCCACACTCCCACCAACTGTGCCACACATGCTTATTTTAATCATTTTTTAAGTGATTATTTGATTTAATTTTCCTTGCTCTTGGGTAAATACAGAAAAATTCCCCATTATTAGTTCTTTAGGGTTCACAGATGTGAACCGTCATCTTTCTCTTTGGTACAAGCATAAGTCTGTGATTTTCAGGCCTCGCATTAAATGGGTTTCTGGTCTCTCTCTTTCTCTTAGCCTATTCTGTGGATTGGGAGGCAGAGAGGGGAGAAAAGAAAGGAAGCGAGGACTTATCCCCGCTTCCTGCACGTTGTGGAGTTGGTAGGCATTCGACACTTCAAGGTGCCCTGCCAGTTGGCAAGGCAAAAGGAACCTGAGAGGGACCCTGAGTGAAACTGCTCTGGAGGGGAATGAGTGGGAGGAGGAGTGGGGAGCCAGCGGAGCTAAACTTTAATCTCTCTGTGAAGTTTGAGTGAGCCCAGGATGATTAATGAGAGAGCAGACCATCTGATTAAGCCCCTCCGTGTCATAGGACATGATTAGTAGGTGACAGAGACGGTAACAGTATCCAGCCAAACCCTTGTTTCTTTCACGGCTCCGGCTGTTATATGATTAATGTCCCCAAGGGCTATCTCAGGGTCAGGCAGGGGAACCTGTCAGAACAGGTGGAAGTGACAAAATGGGCAGAAACTCCTTAGGGGGGACAGGAGTGGTGCGGGGGAGGGTGGAGGGGGGCAGGGTGGCCAGATGGAGCCGGCGACCTTTCTCTGATCCGAGCAGGCTCGGGGAGCATCATGGGAATGGAAACGGGGAAGAATCACAAAACTGCAGATGTTTCCCAGGTTCTGGATGCAGCAAGCACTGCCAGCTTGGATGTGCAGAAAGCACAGTGTGACATGGTGAGTTATCACTCATCGTTTATGTGCTGGGATGGGACAGGATGAGGCTGCTGTGGGTCCTGAGAGTATTCATGTGGGGTGCCCACATGTGTGCCTTGTAAGCCTGTGTGCGCCTTCAGATGTACCAGGACAAGGGCTCCACTCCGCTGTGGGGATTAAGTACAAATCAAACAGTTAGAGCTGATATTTCAGTTCACTGCTTTTGAGAGCCAAAGCACATACACTATCCTTGAATGTTCTACTTAGAAAAGATAAATATAGAAGATGAGAGTGGATTCAAAGAACCATACCTTTTAGATCTAAAATGCAGGGACTTTTTTAAAATCCAGGTAACCCAGGTACAGGTGAGGAAACTGAGTCTTGAAGAAGGTAAGTGACTTGCGCAGTGGCAGTCAGGACTGGAAGCCCAGTTTTTCTATGCCTAGTTTCATGTAACAAGGCCTTGGTAAATCTGTTGATAAGAAGTTTCAGGCCTTTTTATTAGATGCGAGTTTCCAAGCAAGGTTTTGATCTTCACTTCCCTTATATTCCCCGCCGTCCTTTCCCAGGAGCACTTTGACCTCCAGGTCCAAGGTTCAAACCCCGTTTGAAGTGCAGTCTCGTGGAGTCCCCTTGGGGCAGACAGTCTTCCCAGACGGCATCTTTGACAGAAGACTCTGCTCGAATGGCAGCCATTTTGATGACAGGGTTCCTGAGGGGGACCATTTTGACATGAAAGAGAACCTGGATTTGTTGAGATTCACTTGGCAAGTGTAGCTTTTCTCTTTCCATCTTTGATGCTCTGTCCGTTACCCACATTTGAGAGCCGTTCCAGGGCTGTAACTGGGGCTGATAAAACCCTTCAACCATTTTCTAGGGGGCTCTTGAGCTGCCAGCATCCCTCTCTGCTCTACGTGTCTGTCTGATAACTCTTGCTGTTATGCTCACACAGCAGTAATAACTGGGCTAGTGATGGGCTGGGCAGTAAACAGTTCCTTGCACCTGCTTTGGTCTCCCATGCAGGGGTTTACAAATTGTCAGTCTTTGCTCAGAAGAAAAAGACCGCCTTTCAGCATAGTTTTGTCCATACAAACTTAACAGGCCAAGATGGTCTTCAGTGAGCCACAAACTTAGTAGCAAAGCCAAGTTCAGTGTTGTGATCACAAAGGACAGACATGGAAGAACAGAAGCTGTATTGGATTATGTTAGCAAGAGAATAGGTGGCATGAGACTCAGCCAAGGCATGTTAATGCTTCATTCTCCCCAAAAGTTGTTTACCATGTGGCATTTTATGTGAGTTACCCTTAAATGGTGAATGAAGTATGCTGCTGCTACTGCTGCTAAGTCGTTTCAGTCATGTCCGACTCTGTGCGACCCCATAGACGGCAGCCCACCAGGCTCCACCGTCCCTGGGATTCTCCAGGCAAGAACACTGGAGTGGGTTGCCATTTCCTTCTCCAAAACTGTCCCAGGGCAGCATTGTAGAACAGACGGCTTGGAGAGCAAACCCTCCTAGAGAGGACTTCTCCTCTGGTCAGGGGATCAATCATGGATGAATAAATTCTTATTCATTTTAGAATTCTGGTGCATTTTCATTTCTGCCCCACATTTAACTCAGGTAAAATACAGCCTTACTAGAACAAGTAGAGAGTGAACTGGAGTTCCAAGCACAGTCATTTGAATTTGGCTCTTGTGGTCTTTAAGGGAATCATACAGAGGATTGAGTCACTTCCCTGGTTAAGGGAAAACATATAGTATCAAATTCTTCCATAAACTGATGGAAAGGTTTGAGAAAACTTTGGCAGACACGGCGTGAGGAGTCGAGCCCTTGCTGTAGCATGAAGCACACTGGGAGGAGATATATGTGATGTGATGGTGATGGCGGGGGTGGGGGGCCCATTATATTACAGAGCAAATCAGTAACCTTGTGGATCATGCTGCCATTGAATCTTTCTTCTGTTATGGAATAGGTTGAGTTGCCAAAAATCAAGCCTATCCTGACCTACATAAAGAACCCACATGTCAAAATGTTGACCCATTCCCAGTGTGCACTGCTTTATGTTGGAGAATTTATAGGGGGGCCATGGTGCTGTGGAAGAGACCCAGGCTTTGCTATTGTTAGACCCCAAAAGTAGTTTAGGGTCTTAACCATGATTTAGTGGTTAAGTTTAGGAATCATGTTATGAGCAAGGCCATGAACAAATGTTTACCAGTGATTAAAAACTGAAGTTTGTGAATGATGTTTACATTCATCTAAATTAGAGCAGATTCACATTGCCTCCTTTCCTTTATAATTTCTCAAGCCAGGGAGAAAGGGATATCATTAGTTACTTCAGGGGTGTGGCATCTCAGCTTAAATGGCCTCCTGGGAGTGGGCTGGGCTCAATGAAATAATCCTCCATGTGTTTTGGCAGATAAATGTTTGAGATCAATGTTATTAGGTTGTACTACACTAATGATATTACCCAACCAGAAAGTGTGACAAATAGTTTAATGAAGAACAACAATTATTGTGGATGGTAGATATTTCTTTACTTAAAGGCAAAGATGAGTAATATTTGAAATTCAGGAAATGGAGCCTCTCTTCATTTGAGGCCAGCACAAATAATAAGATTTTGCCTTTTCACAGAGGATGAGAACAAATGAAAAATTTAGGATATTATCACCTTGCAGAATTGAAAATTCTCCAGCCGGATCATCCTGGACTCCCAGTCCCAGGATGCCAAACTCTCTTATCTCCTTTTTCATGGAAGAATGTCACAATTTCCTTTTCTAGCCTCTTATTTGTTTTTTGGGAGATTTTTCTGAAAGTGGTTCCTTTCTATGTGGGACCATTTAAAGAAACCAGACCAGAAAAATCATGCAAAGTAACACTTTTTTCCTTGAGCGTTTTTCTTTTTGCAGTTTGGAACTGGAGGCAAATGAAGGCCTCCCTAGTGCCCTGGTAGCTGCAGCCCCTCTTTTAGCATTTTTTCAAAGGGCACAGGCCAATCTGCCCATAATGAGCTTGGAAAGTGAGGATGGAGTTCCTGATAATATGACACAAATTTCTTTACTTTTGCTCCTTATTTCATCTTAATTAGTCCCCGTAGAAAGGATTGATTTTTGAGAGGCTTGTAGTGAACATCTGTTGGTATTCCTGGGGTCATTCTTAGTCTGTCCTGTGTTTGACATTTCTTGTAAAAGAGGAGGCATTTGTTCATATTGACATTAGCTGCCTCTGTATCTCTCGGTGGTACAGATGGTCTGTGAATAAAGACATCAAGCTAATAGGCAAGATGACAAGCTTCAATAGAGCTGGGGCTCCTCACCCTTAAATGGCAGGGCAGCATGGATTGCTTCTGCTGCCGAGGCTGGGGTCTGCGGTAGCAAAGCATATGGAATAAGTTAAAAATGAAGAAGGATCCTGGGAAATGACTAGACATCTCTCCCTAAGACTGTAAGGGCTTTTATTATTATTATTATTATTGGTCCATGCAGTATGTCAAGCTTCCAAGGCGTGCCGAGCCGGGAAAAAAAGGCAGAAACTAGGTTTTCTGCTGGTCCTTCTCCCATACATTGCTGTCCTGTGAACTGGCCATGCAGATCCTAATGGAGGTGTGCAGATCTCAGAAGGGAGCTATTGTTCTTATTTTTGGTGAAGTATGTTGATGATCCTGTTTCTATCAGAGGAAAGCTACTCTCAAATCAGAGGCTAAATTTTTGTTCTCCCACGAAACCGTATTTTCCCAGAGGACCTCCAGGAAATCCGCACTCTGGAACCTTATAATTCTGTTCATTCCAAAGGTTCTGGGCTTTCTCCCAATGCATATCCTAGTTTATTATGATAGTCCATCATGGCTCTGGCATATGTATATTCATCTGTTTATTTAAGTCCATTTATACTTTAATCATGAACTACTTATTAGGACAAAGAGGTTTTTCTGTTGACTCTTCCAGCGTAAAACACCTTAGGTCTTAAGGGCAGCCTCTTGGCTTGTGTTGGGTGGACAAGACCCCCATTGGTCCAGGTTTCTTTATCAGCCTCTTTTTCATCCTTTCAGCTTCTATCTTCTCAGATGCTGAATCCTGATCTTTTCTTTCTGTTCTCATTAGCCCCCATGGACTCGATTGCATGAGTAGCTTTTCTTGTCTTCTCTTGGACTATCTTTAGTTCTGTTACATGTTCTTTATTTTCCATTTGTACACGGGTGATGTGTCTGCATATTTGTGTTGCTTTTTAATCTTGATACCCTCCCGTGTTTCATGGACGCTTTGAGGTAGCTGGTAAGGATGGAAACTGTAAAACAAAAGAGAAACAGGACCTTACCAGGGAAAGAGAAAATATTAAAAGGGGGATGATTGCAGAGGAAATGAGCTGCTACAGTGCAAAGATTCAAACAGTACATGCTGTTTCTAAGAGGCTGGTGTAGATGAGGATTATTTTGTACTCATGCATACCGAAGACTTGAATCAGGACCAGTACCTTTATGTGAAAAGGGAAATCTTAACTATGGAACCTGATAGGTTAAGAAAAATACAGCTATCGCTTATCTGATTATTCTTTATTTTATACACTGGTTGGATTGAGATTTAAATATATGTCCCCCTCTCCTCTTACACATAGGATCTCAATTTGTCAACTCAAGTGAATGATTTATGGTGTTCCTCTCCCATCTGCTGTAAAGTCGGTCTCTTACGTAAAACGAGGAGGCAGTACAAAAGAGAAAGGGGTAGGGAGAGAACAGGGAAGAGTAGAATGAGAGGAAGGAGAGGAGGGAGACTTCTAATTAGCTTGGATAATGGTAAGATTAATGAGGTGCTCCAGTTAATGAGGCAGTTTGCTGGCAGAGGTGGTGGTTCAGTGTTTCCAGGGCCCCTATGTGGGCTTGAGGCACCTTTATGAAAAGCTGAGTCAGATATTTAAGGAAGAGGGAAAGTTAGGCTTCCAAAAGCCTGAAGCCAGGAAACCATCCCCACACAGTTGGCTGCAGTCAGTTTGATGCAAGTCAGATGGGGACATAGCTCTACCTTTGTTTCTCTCTGGGTTGTGTGTCCTGGCCTCATAATTCAGCTCTCCCGAACCCTGAATGGGCTGTCATGAAGTGAGCAAAACCTTCTTCCCTTTCTTTATTCCCCCATGTCCCATGAGGAGTCTGTGTGTGTGTGTGTGTGTGTGTGTGTGTGTGTGTTTCTCTCAGTCATTGGAAGGGTCCATCATTCCTGTTTCCACCACTATGGTGAATTTCTCAAAGATGGAGACCCTGTCTCTACCATTAGATTCTGCTCTCCTTCAAATGAAATTTATAGCTTTCTTTCAGATTGGGAGCTTCCTAATCATGGGAATCAGTGTCCTTTACATTATTTTAAGAGCTTCTCAAAGGGGACAAAGATTCCTTTCCCTTTTTCTCCTCTGAATCCCATCATATATTTTATCAAGAATCTTGCATTTCTTCAATCCACACATATTTACCGGGTACTGTTTGAGGCACTTGGAGATACAGAGGGAACAGAGTCTGAGTTCCTGCTCAAGGAGTTTACCTTCCGGTGTGGGGAGGCAAGAGAGATAGGTAATAAGTTGATAAATAGATGTCAAGCATGGTAACATTGGTGAGGGATTCAGGGAAGTAATGCTGTTTCATGAAGGGTAATCAGAGATGACCTTTCTGAGAAGGTGCCATTTGATGGCCGGAAGGAAGGCATGCAATTATTTTGGCAGAGGGATGAGAGATCCAGGCAGGGGGAACAGCAAATGCATTTCCCCTCGTCTCTGGAGTGTGTGTGACCAGCAGCGGTGTCTCAGAGACACCCAATCATCCTACATCTCAGAATCAGATGCTTCAACATCTGCCATGGCAGACTTCCCTGCCTGGGCTGTGTCCAAGCTCAGCAGCCTTTTTAACTCATCTTCAGGGGTCTTCAGCAGTCACCTTCAGGGGTCTTGCTCTTTATGCCTGTTTGTGGTCTTGTTAGAACTCTACAACCAGGTGGTCTGGGCTGAAATCCTATCCCTGACACTTAATACTTGTATAATGTTAGTCAAGTTAGTTAATCTCTTTGGGTTTCCTCATCTGTAAAATAGAGATGAGTTTTGCCCCCAACTCAGAGATTAAATGAGTTCATACATGAAAATGCTTAGAATGTAGTCTGCACAGAGTAAGTGCTATATGCAAATGTTAGCTGCTGTTACTGGTTTTTTGTTGACTTGTTTCAACAAATGAAAAATCTTTCCTTTATTTTAAAGATAACATTTTCCTCCTCTTAAAGCTGCTCAGCCTCTTGCTTACCTACAGATGAGGGATGCAGTTGGATGTGAACCAGAGTTCCCAGGTTTTTCTGCCAGGCCGGCCTCTCTGGTTTCTCCCTTGAACTATGCTGAGCACATCTCCTCCCCACTGCTACAAAGCTGATTCCGCTCTTACAGATTTTATTCTTCCTCATGGTTCATAGAGACTAGTCTTTTCTCCTCAACCCAGAATTTCTCCAAGGCAGGGATGAAGGCTCTGTCTGCCTCTTTCATGTTCCCTACATCATCTTGGATAGAACTGAAGGTTTTGAACGTTCTGCTGCTGCTGCTGCTGCTAAGTCGCTTCAGTCGTGTCCGACTCTGTGCGACCCCACAGACGGCAGCCCACCAGGCTCCCCCGTCCCTGGGATTCTCCAGGCAAGAACACTGGAGTGGGTTGCCATTTCCTTCTCCAGTGCAGGAAAGTGAAAAGTGAAAGTGAAGTCGCTCAGTCGTGTCCGACTCATAGCGGCCCCATGGACCGCAGCCTACCAAGCTCCTCCATCCATGGGGTTCTCCAGGCAGGAGTACTGGAGTGGGGTGCCATCGCCTTCTCCGTTTGAATGTTCTACTCAGTGTTTACTGGGGGTTCCATTCATGCCGTTTGAAATGTAGTCCTTCCTTGTTTAGTGCTGATCAGTGACTCTTCATTCTCCACACTGTCTGTCTTCCGGTAGAGGCAAAGAATAGAGCTCAGACTTGGGAACCACACTGAGTCTAAATTCTACTTGCTCTGTGACTTTGGGCATAATGATTTCTATGTTGTCAAGAGGGCTGATAACTCAGTACATGTACAACACTTAGGAAAGTGTCTTTTGAGTGGTTTCTAGGTTTTAGCCATTGATACTGTTGTTGTTTACTGTTACTGTTATTAATGTTATTTCAGCGTGTTTTATACATATAAGAGTTCTAGAAGTCAGGTGGCCTAGAGTAGTCCTGGCTTATCTGAAGACATAACCTGGAAGGCATTCTTTCCCTGAGAGATGCATCTGAGGCAGCATCTGTTGTGTCTGAGAAGCCAATGCTTATATGAGATACAGAATGCTGGCTGAGATGAAGGGCAATGTCACTCGTCTTGCTTCAGGGGCTAGTTTCTTTAGTGTTATGTCATTTCCATGACTGAAAGTTTCTTAAGGATACTTTGCCATCTTCCTGTGTACCTCAAGCTCTGTACCATGCTGGGAGATCCAGCAAATACTTGCAGAATTAATTAATAACTGGTTAGGTGGATGGTTGGATGAATGGATATTTGAATGGTTGAATGCAGAGATGGATGGATGCAGAGATGGGTGGATGGATGCAAATAGATATATGAATGGATTGTAGAGTAAAGGAGAGATGAGCGTTTTCTACATTATTATGATTCAAACTACCAAAGATCTGAGTCTGTTAGCGTGTTTCTACCCTCACTCCATCTTTCTAACCTTCTTTTAATTCTTGCTTCCCTTTTCCTTTCCTCCTTGCTTTCCTCCCTTCTTATGCTCTCTCTCCCATTGTCTCCAGGCCCAATTATGTCCCTCTTTACTATTTTCTCTTCTAGCCTCAGTATCAAGTACCAACATTCCCCCAAGTCCTTAAAGGTCAAAATCTAGAGTGTTCACAGTGTGGTGGCCGAGGTGCTCTCTCCCCTGTGTATCTATTCCCCCAGATGACCCAGCATCATTTGCTGAGGTGACAATACCACCAGCTTCACCTTGACGCTCTGCATCATTGTTTTGGGAACCGTCTTTGCCAAGTGATTAAGGCTGAACTGATGCCCCCAGCACACAGGAAGCTTGCACCTTTTCTCAGTCTGTCTCTCTCTATACTGCTGTTTAAATGTCACTGCTATTGAACAAAGAGTGGAGTAATGGAAAGACAGCTAATGCTATATTTTGGTAAGTTCTTATCAAAATGCCTTTGGTAAGCTATTTGCCCTTGATAAAAAAAAAAAAAAAAAGAATCCTGGTCTTGCTGGCAAAACTCAATAGCAGTTGTATCAGACAAAACCGTTAGGACTTAGGCACCTGTAGAAATCCTAAATCCAGGCTGTTTGGCCACATGATAACAGAGATTGGGACGATGTTCTTAGCATCAGTGAGACTAAGCAATTTAAATTCTTATCAGAAATCAATCGCTTCTCACATCTCTGAGAGCACTCACTGCTGGGACATCAGTTCCACCCTTTGAGAAGTGAACATCTGTGCTCTGGCCCACTCTTTAAATAATCTCACCAGACATCAGTGGAAAATTACTTTGTGGGTAGCAACTGGGAGCTTCGTATCCCCCATCATTTTCATAAGAAAGCAGGGATCTAGGGCCATATTTTCAGTGGAAAAATTAGTGACATAATCATTATTACTTGATATTTCTACTTACCTAAAAAGATATTTCTAGGAAGTAGCTATTAAAGCAGGAATATTAAGAAGCTGGAACTCAAAGGGGATTGGAATCTAGATTATTTTTCTGATTCAAATTATCTTTTTTTTTTCTTTTGGCCTTTGAAGAAGGCAAATAAGATTGTATTTATTTCTCTTATTTCCCTCCTCTCTAAACGCTTAACTGATTTTATTCATTTCGGTTTACTGCAATAGAAATAGCAGCAAACAGCTCCCACTTAACTTCTTTCTGTGAACATGTGTTTTCTTGCAGGAGGGTAGGGGAGAGTAGAAGAAAGCTAAGAGGGGGCGAGTGTCTTTTTGTGTTTAACTGTAAGGTATGTCGAGAGGGTTTGAAGAATGTTCCTTCTTCAGAAGCCCTAGTTTTTACTGACCACACTTTGTAATGGAGTTATCTCCTGTTCAGCTGCACACTGGTGAAATATTGTTTATGAGGATGGTTTGCTGTGTCCAAAGAATGTATATTAGGAAGTTATCTGTGCCAAATAGATTGTGGGTATCTTTTTTCTCGTTGTATCTACACCTTAAATGATGAAAGATTTTGAACAAAAATTATTAAATGTGTATTGGTGACTGAATAGGTACCCAGAGTCACACTGTCTATCCTTTTTGTAGGTAGGTAGGTAGGTAACCAAAGTAAAGTGAAGATGGAGGATCAGAGGTGGGAAGATTTCCAGCAGATGGAGGCCTCCCAGCAGGGAAGGCTGTGGTGGCTGGGAGTGATAGTCTGGGTTCCTGATGGGCAAGTCCTGCATCATGACCACATCCAGCTGTAGGGTCAGCTTCAAGCCAGCCCTCCCAAGGTGCTTCTTTGATGAGGATGTCTCTGTTCCCTCATGGGACATGAAGCTATTATGTTTTGTGTGTTCTACTCCCGTGGGTGGTTTCTTCTTTTGCCACTGCTGAGCGAACCAACACAGTCCTGGATTCTTGTCCTGATTCCTTCCTTGATGATTTAAGGAAACAGGGGAGGATAATAAAGCCGTCACTTCGGGAATCCACCTCTTGTGCCCCTCCTCAGACGGCTATAGAATGCAGTGATGTGCAACAGAGGAGAGTTAAGAACTTCCACTGGGCTTTGACATTCAGATGCCACCCATACAGGTTGACTGGGAAAAGGGATATAAATTCATGACTGAGCCCGAAGACGCAGCCTCTTAAGAGAAGCGGTCTTTATGGCTTGTTTGACCTCAGGAACACTGAGGATGTTCATGATGGAGCTGGCTTTTCCCCTCACAGATCATCTAGTAGGGTCTGCCTTTTCTCTCCCCTCCATTTTTTAGATTGATTGCCGTTCTCATGCAATAATTTGGGCTTTTTAGTTTTTACTCACAGTTGCAGATAATTCATACGCATTCTGTATACAGCAACCTTTGATTCCTTTTTTCTTCCTGAAAGTGTGTCTTTGTTCGGTGCTCTGTGGCTTCAGGAATTATGGAACTGCTAGTAGGGCTCTTTCAGACAGCAAGAGGAATATTGCAAGAGCGTGTGAAGGAGCAAAGGCTCTGCTTGAGCAGTGGGTCTATCACCCCTCCCCCACCAGCTCGCTGTCTCCTTTAATAATCGCTTCACAGTGCTGTTAGTTTCCACCATACAATGAAGTGTAGCGGTATGTGTACACATATATCCCCTTCCTCTTGGTCCTCACTTCCAGCTCCTCATTCCATCCACGTAGGTCATCAGAGTACCAAGTGGAGCTCCCTGAGTATACTGCAGGTTCCTACGAGCTATCTGCTTTACGTGTGGTAGTTTATATGTGTCCATCCTAATCTCCCAGTTCATCCCACCCAACCCACCCCCTGCTTCCACCAGCTCTTGTTTGTTGCCTTCCTCCTTCTGCATCTCGACATCCTGGCTTCTGTTTCTTGTCTTCTTTGTTTCTCTCCACTCCTGCCCACACACTGTGGATTTTCCATCTTGCAATACATTTGGCTCTTTTTGTTGCTCTCATGCAAGGGACGCCATATAGTGCTGATCAGTCTGTTGGAGAGGTTGCTTTTAGTTTAGGTTTTCAGCTGAGCCATTTAGCTGTGGGCAGAGACGTGGAGTTGCATGTAAAAAAAAAAAAAATAACCACAAGAGAGCTAGCTATAGTTGTGACAGGCCCTCTGCATGGAGCAAGAAAAGAACGAGCTTGGGCAAAAGTCTCTCGGTATCCTTTCTGATACCATTCCCAACCTAAATTCACCCTAGCAGATTGTGCCAAGTTGAGGAGACTCCTCAGAGGAGATACCTGGCTGAATGTTTCCCTGAAAGTGAGTCTGAGGAGCAGGTTCTGATTTTTCAGTCTACTTTCCCATAAAGCCAACCACTTGGACACCAAGTTGTTTGCTTACATAAGAAATGCCAAGAGGATGCATGCTGTGCAGCGATTCTGAGCACCGACATTTGTAGAGGACATCGGGATTCTGGGTACCTGACTAACCAGTATGGCTTGTGGTGGGGAGAAATAAGGTCATTTGTATTTTCATAGTGGTATTGCTAAGCAATCTTAGTAAGTATTCTCTAAAAATATTCTTTAAAACTTAATACCATTTCAACAAAACATGTGTATATATACAGATATACATATGAGTGTATATATATATATACACACATATGCATATAAACACACATACATGCATACGCACACAGCAGAAGCAGTCTAGTTAACCGATTTGCGTTTCACCAACTGGTGTACATGCCAACACCTCTTCTCCCGTGGACCTGTCTCCATGCATATGCACAGCCAGTGGGCTCTCTCCATTCACCCAGGCACTTCTAGTCCCACCAGGTGACCTGTATATTTACCATGAGTCAGTTGAATCTGTTCCCAAACCTACTTGTGTTACTGCTGCTGCTAAGTCACATCAGTCGTGTTTGACTCTGTGCGACCCCATAGCAGCCCACCAGGCTCCCGTCCCTGGGATTCTCCAGGCAAGAACACTGGAGTGGGTTGCCATTTCCTTCTCCAACGAATGAAAGTAAAAAGTGAAAGTGAAGTCGCTCAGTCGCGTCTGACTCTTAGCGACCCCATGGACCGCAGCCTACCAGGCTCCTCCATCCAGGGGATTTTCCAGGCGAGAGGACTGGAGTGGGGTGCCATTGCCTTCTCCTACTTGTGTTAGCTGTGTTTATGTTATAATGATGCAGTTTAGTTGAATATTATAAAACCAGTAAAATATAAGTGTGAAGGGGATTTGTGTGTGTGTGTGTGTGAAAACTAACGAGAATGTTTAAGAAAGACTCAATGAGGTTTACTTATTTAAAAAATACAATAAATTGAGTATCAACAAGACAGCTGAAGAAGCTTGGGAGAAAAACATGGAATATTCTAGTAGTCTGTACTCAGATTGCCTCACAACAGTTTTTAAGTTCTACTTCTCCTTTAAAGAAAGCAGGACATTTTGTAACCTATATAATGAGAGCGCTATGTACAAAATAGTCCATGCTAAACTCCAGTGAACAGACCCATATGCAAAAGAAAAGGCCTAAGCTTGCATCAAAAAGTCAGTACATTAGTTTGATTCACATGATTTAAATTGAAATAAAATGTGTAAGTGAAGGTGTAGCATTTCAAACAACTTTTCTTTAACTGGATAACCCATTACTGGCTTGGATCACAGCATATAAAGTGTTCCTCTAATACTTGTCTATAAAATGAAGTCTGGTCATTGTGTTGGGAGGAGAAAAGAGAGGATTCACAAAGAACATGAATTAATTCAACAATTTGTCAGCTTTTTATCTTTTTTCTTTCTTTTGCTACGGAGCTCTGGGTCCAGTTGGTAACAGGAAAAGCAAACACAACCTTTTGGAGGTTGTATATGAAGGGAAATGAGGGTTTTCATAATCCCAGGGCAGCTGCAAAGTCTGCCATGCCCTTGTGTTCCTGCTGTAAGCACACGCCGCTGGCCTTCCACAGCCTCCAGCACAGCACACTTGGAAAACCTGGAGTTGTCGACGTGGATGGGGCCAGTGGGGAGCAGAAGGTGGATGGCCTGCCAGCGCTTCCCAGGTCAAGCAAGTTGGAGGTGACTGTGAGCTGGCTCGGGATTTAGCCCCTGACGTCAGCCCAGGCAGCTGTCTTGTACCGTGTTGCAGAAATTAAAAGCAAACTTTGCCTTTGACTCAGAGAATGTGTGGGAAGTGGTAGCTCAGTGAGAGGCGAGGGCCACGTGAACTCAAAGTCAAGCCATTCCTGTAGCCTTATGAAATTTACGAGTAGGCTTCCTGATGTGAAAGTATAGTGAAATCTACCCCTGAAGCTCTTCTGTCTGTGAAGATGCACAAGACTTAGGAGTGGTCTTTGAGCGGTCCTGCCAGGAGCATGCCTGGTGCACAAGGCTCGGCTCTTTGTGTTGTGGACGTGATTCCGCTTTGCCTCATCCAGAGCTTGTTGGAGAGGTGCTTGTTACAGATGTGTAACCACTGAGCAGGGTGTATTCTATGCAGTTTAAGTTAACAGCTGGAGGCCGTCTGTCTGTGTTCCAAGGAGCATCTAGCACCCATGAGGGATACCCAGTGGAGTCCAACTGGAGACATATATCCTAAGTAAAATAAACCCTCTTTTTTTAAGTAAGAGAATGATAAATAATTTAATATAATTTTAAAAATATGGGTGGTTCTCAACATCTCCCCACCCTTTGTGGTTCTCTCTCTCTCTCTCTCTTTTTTTAACACCTCCAGGTATCCCCTAGAGAGGGTCACTGTGTTAGGAATCATTACAGTCTCCTGCCTAATCCACAGCAGGGATGCCAGTGTCACCGGTTCACAAATGAACACTGTTCTGGGCTGATGTGCTCTCAGTTATGAGCTCCCAGTATTTTGCTTAAACTCCCAAATTGCCCACTGATGTTCCTCCATCCTGGACGCCTCACCCCTCAGACTGCCAGGACTCTTGCCTTTTCAAGCCCAGCACCAGACCTTCTTCTTCTGCTTCTACTCAGTAGAAGTACTGCCCAAATGACCATTTCCAATGGGCAAAACACTGTTTTTAACTCCCACTGCAAAATGCTTGGCAAATTGAACATTAGCCTCCTACAGTAGTCTTTTATGTTAGAAGGATCTTACAGCCGGGCTGCTTGGGCAGATGTTCTGAGCTATGGACCTCTCTCTCCAGGAGATGTACACTCAACTGTGCTGGGTGGGTGAGGGTGGCTTCTAAGAACTTTCCAGAACCACCATTCTCTCGTACGCTCAGGTCCTATTATGAAACTAGGTTTGTTTGTTGATCTTCCTTCTCTAAGGATGAGCATCCTCCCAACACAGACAGTGCAACATGGTCCTCCTCCTCACCATTTCATGTCTGTTTCTTACCCTCCTAGCATTCATACCTCTATATGTACACATGTGCATGGACATATGGACACACACACTTACCCATTCTCTGCCATGCCTGCAAATGATCAAAGAAATGTTTTAGTGGGAGCTTGTCTAAAGTAGAAGTTTATAGTGAGAGATATTGACCAGATTACCTGGGTTCAGTTCCTGGTTCTGTCACTTACCATCTTTCTTACCATGGGTGGATTGCTTAACCTCTCTGATTTCCATTTCTTCATATATAAAATGGAATACTAATAGTACCTGTCTTAAAAGGTTATGGAGAATAAATGAGTTAATATTTGTCCTTCATACAGTGCCTGGTATACAGTGAACACTGGATAAATGTGAGCTATTATTATCAGCTTCTGTAAATACCAGGTACTGATGCCACTCAGATATTTTTTAGGATATTTCTCAGAACTATTGTAAATCACTGGGTATAAAAACACCGAGTTCAGGAACTGAGTAATCACACCCAATGCCCACTTAGACTCACCAGAATGCTTTTAAAACTGTTTTGCCATAATTGTTCCTAAATGATGACATGTTTCTAGCCCATCAAGTTGTTAGTAACTGACCCCATTTGGGCAGGGTTTTAGTGTAGAAACTCACCTCTGTTACTCCAGGTAATTCTGTACATTTAAAATGTCCCAGAATTCCACTGTATCTTGAAATTTTAATTGGGGATTGATGGCAGATTCTGATAACTTGTAAATGGAAACTGATCATTTGTTAGCCTGTGTTTTGATAAGTAGGCTTGTTTTTGAATCCTCTGCTCGGAAGCTGCTATTCATTGAAACTAAGCCAGACTAGGTTTTCCCTTGTATGTTAGTAGGGGGTGTATTGTTTCTCCCAAGACAAGTTGCTTGACTATTCTAATACCCTAGCCAGTCTCACTGCTTCGTGTCACTTCCAAGCCTAGCCTCACATAGCACGAGTGGAGTGAACTTCCCCTGGCAGAGCTTTGATCATGTCTTCTGTCATGCAGAAAGGCAGCAAGGCTGCCCCTTTGCCTGCCCCCAAAGCCAGGTCATGGCCCAGCAAAGCCTGGTGCAGCTTACTGGGGCCAGAGAGTCTCGTTTTCCACCACCCCCTTGCGATCTCTGGGCTTCTCCCTTGGATCACTCTCCTTTGTCACAAATGCTCTCTGCTTCCCTCTCTTTGTGCTTCTTTTCATCCCTACCCACCACTTTCCTAGTGTGTACTCTTGACTAGCACGCCACAATCCTATTCATTTTTCAGGACTTGGTGTAAAGCCATTACCCCCATGAATCTTGCCCTAATTCCCCTCAGCCAAATGTAATTACCCTGAGTTCTGAAGCCCCTTATCTCCCATCATGTACCTATCCTATGTCTTTTGTGGTGTTGGGTATCAGGATGTTTTCATTGGATGTTTTTATGTTTAAATCTTGTACATATCTCAATCAATTTTTCTAGGAAAAATTCTTAGAAATATTTAAGACCTTTGATGCCAAATCACTTATTAGGCAGTAGTAATCTATTTATTCTCTATTGTCTACCAGCACCCACTTCCCCCATACTCTCTGTAAGCCTAGGTGTCATTTTCCCCCTCATTTGTTATTTTGATAGGTTTAGAGGAAAAGAAAAAGAAAAAAAAAAAAAAAAAAACACCTCTCATTTTAATTCATGTTGCATTGCTCTAATTTCCAGTGAGGCTGAACATTTCAAAAATGTGTTTATTAGCCATACACACTCCTTATGAATTGTCTGTTGACAGGGCACTTGACACTTTATATCTTAGTATTTTTGTGAACTTGTCAGCTACAGAGGATCCATAGGATAAACAGCTATACTTTCAACTTCAGTCACTGTGCCTAGCAGGTTACATGGTAATATAGTAAGTATTTGTTGAGAGAATAAGTGAATATGTGGCTGATGATTGTTAGTGTTATACATTTCAAAATACGTAGAATCTAGTTGCATCTCTGGTCCAATTTTTAAAGTAAAAGTGTAAGCACTTAAAAGACATCTAAGCATTTTTATTTTTATTAATATTTAAAAATATGTAGAATTTAGTTGTATCTCTAGTCCAATTCTAGATACAAATTTGAATGCAGCATTTAGCATGATCATAGGGCTACATCTCACTTCATAAGCACTCTGTTTATGAGGGTTGTTGAGAAGGGCCGGGGTTTGATTTGCAGTAATAAGAAGGAATTGGAGTAGGGAGCTGCTTTGGAGGCAATCTGTGGTTCTGGAACATAACAGGCTGTTATTTACACTTCTGAACCTCACCAAAATGGGGAGAGTTATCTTTGAACTCAGGAAACAGGAAGGCAAACAGAGCAGACACTCTGCCTTGAGAGGTGCCTGGTTTTAGCTGAGAAGGTGTCATGACAAATTTGATTAGCACGTTGCTATTAGGACTTAGTCTTCTTAGATACCAGCTTACTTCCTTGGACAAAGTGAAATCTACTAAAATCTAATTTATCTGGCATTTTATCAAGCAGAACATTTTTTTGTAACATCATTTTCTTATGAATGACCCTAAGAGACTGCAAGGTAATGTTCAGGGTCACTTTGGAGTTGTCTTATGGATATTATCATTCTTTTGAAAACTTGGGATTGTGGCTCATTTGGCAATTTTGTCTTCACCGGGATGCCCTAGTCGCCAAGAGCAAAGATTTCTGCAGAGTGGCAAGGTTTTGTGAATGCGTGTGTAGGCGAGAACATTAGCGTGAACGTTGGAGGTTGGTGATAAAACAGTGAGTTGGAGTTGAGCAGGAGAGTGAAACTTACAGTCTTAACCCTTCATCAGCACTCTCACATTTCACCAGCCAACAGGCACCTTCTAAGGTTGACTTCACTTTGGAATTGTTTGGATGAAGCAAGGGAAGTCCAGAAACTCAAAGCTCGTTAATGCTATGCTAGAAGTGTTACTCAGTCTCGTTTCGTAAAGGAAATATGGGATCAGATTATTTTTATTAACTTTTTTCTTAAGTAAAGAAAGCAGTAAGTGGTTTCTTCCTTGTGTGCAAGTAGCTCCGTGCCAACCGGATCCTGTTGACAGATAATCACCTGACAGGCAAGCCTTTGATGTTAAGCTTCACTTAGGCAGAAAGAAAGTTTCTCTATGCCTCCTGAGCAATCCTGGGTGGTCTTGTCTGCTTTCCTTCCCCAGAGCCTTGCCCAGGAAACCCATGGGCTCAGCGCCCCAGGTGGTCACGGGGTCAGCAAACCTCAGGCCTCTCTCCCAAGTGTGGGGGGCAAGGAGGACCCTGCAAACTCAGCTTAAAACAAGTGCTAAATTAAAAAGAATGTTAAATACAGATCAGCTGCTTGGCTCCTGACAGCAGATTTAATTCTTCCCTCCTCTCACCTGATGGAGCTTTGCCTGCAGGGTTGGCATCAATTATCTGTAGACATGTGGAAAATGATTGATGAGCTGCCTGCGGCACTGGAGTACGCTTTGTCAACCACTCATCATTTATACATCTTATCTCTGCCAGAACAAAAGACAGGACAGCCCCACACTGAAGTTGGGGATAGGAAGGGGGTGCTTGAGAGGAGGAGGTGAGGGAGATGAGTCAGGCAGAGCCATTGGGTGCCAACAGGCGAGGAATGAGGTATGGAGGCCCATAGCTGTTGACTCTGGGCTGTCTGGCCATGCCAGCTCTGCTCTTGCCACAGGTCCCAGTGTTGCCAAAACTCTTTCCCCTCCAGAAGGGCCTAGGAATCAGGAAGCTGTGTGCTGTTTTAATTGCAGCTCCATCTCAGGGGGGTTGCGGAGTGTGGTCGTCATGGCTGCAGCTGACCCTTTGCTTTAATCAGCCACTCAGAAGGTGGTGTTTGTAACTACTCCTGACAGAGATGAATCACGGCCTGGTAGATCCAGCTTCTGGGAGAGTATTGAGCTGCCTCAGTATCAGCTGGTTTTAGGGAAATTGGCACATTGGCTAATGATGGGACTGGACAATGTAATACATGCTTTTTGAAAAAAAATCTTATTCCCAAGGCTGAAATGGGGCATAAATGTTTGCCCAGACTGAGACAGTAGGTTGATGATGATGCTGGTGCCAAATTCGTGATTCACTTGTAGCCTTGCTCTTAGGTCTCAGACCCACGATAAGATGTCAGCAGGATAGATTACCTCACAGAGGCCTTTCTAACTGTGCCGGTCTTATCCCTTTCCTGGTGACAGCATAACAGCCACAAACCCAGGTGATGACCTAACAATCATTTTCTAGGTAATAACTGCTGAAAATAGTAATTCTATTATGGATTGCTCTCTATTAATTCACTCTCTATTAAAGACATCCCATTTATTGATTTTTTTTTCTTTGAAGGAGAAGGTACTGACAAATATAAAGTCAAGTGACCTAGTTATATAATTTGAGTGATAGACTCAACAGATTCTTTGGTAATTAGTCACAGGGTAGAGAGAGATTAAGGTAGAAAACTTCAACTTTATAATACAATAGGATTTTCCTCCAATGAAATTTGATACACTTCTTATAAATTAAGTGATAAATTAGTATGAAAGATGAACATTTTGAATGAATTTTAAAAGCAAGGGATAGAACTTTGAGGCAGGATCATGTCAGAAAGGAGATGATGAAACATAAGAGAATTATGAAACAGGAAAGAAAAAAGCATAAAATGAAAAGCACCATATCCAGGAGAATAATTCAGTGGCCTTTGAAAGTTATAAAGAAGTGTTTTGAACCCTTCTATAGATTTGTGTTGCTATCATTTGATAAAGAGTTATCTCTAGCTATGCTCAAGAGTGGATACTTGAGATGATAGTGATAGACATGATCATCATGACGTCAGGTATCTTCATGAAACCTTTACTGACTGTAAATAAGCCACACAGAGGGACTCTTCTGGACCACTGGACAAAAGTGTCCACTCAAGGTCCCATGATGCCCACAAATACTTCAGTGATGATGGATCATCCACACTGAGGCCTCTGGCTTTTGAGGGCGTTGGGGAGTCTTCATCCATTTTTTCTAACCCTAAAATTGATAGCTTACAGTGAACGATGCTGGATTCATGATCTCCGAAGAAGAAGATTTAGCTCTGGCACCAGGGACCACCAGGCTTGATCACTCAGTGCTTTTGTGCAGCAGAAGTTTTATTACAGTGAAAAAGGACAAAAAGCTTCTGACATAGACATCAGAAGGGGGACAAAGAGTGCCCCCACTTGCTAGTTTTATCAAGGCCTTATATACTTTTTCAGTTGGTTACTAAGAGTAGAAAGAGCTTACCAGACCCACTTCCACAAGATACATTTTAAGATAATCGGATTAGAACTAACAATAGAAAGACCCACTAACCAGACCCACTCCCACAACATAAGTCTTAAGATAAAAAGATTAGTCAGAAGGTTCTTGTTAAGAAGGAGAAATATATCCTTGAGCAAGATACATTGTTGTTATATAATAATTAGTACAGAGCTTAAAGAAAAGCATACTCTTGAGCAAGATGAGTTTTGTTGTGTAATCATTAGCTCTGGGCTTAAAGAAAAAAACACTTATGTGCTTAAGATCAAGGAATAGAAAAAAAAAAAAGTTTGTCCCTTTTCATTGAGAGCCCTGGACCCCTTTCTCCTCCTTGAGGACCCCAGACTCCTTATCAACCTACCAAAGAATTAACTCTCTCAAAATTGTAAACCAGAGAGTAGTTTTAAAATCCAAGAATCAAGGACAGGCACACTCAATCTAATATAGATAGATGAACTGTAAAGTGAGAGCTCTGAAAGGAGCCATGCCTGTAATCCCTTTGAGGTAGATTAAATATTAGATTTAAATGGTATCCTCATCCACTATAATTGAGTTTTATGTTCCCTTGTGTTTTTGGTAACTCTTCAAGCCTTCTACTTTGGTGTAGGGTATCCTCTGAAAGTGAAAGTGAAGTTGCTCAGTCATGTCCAACTCTTTGCAACCCCATAGACTGTAGCCCACCAGGCTCCTCTGTCCATGGGATTCTCCAGGCAAGAATACTGGAGTGGGGTGCCATTGCCTTCTCCAGGGGATCTTCCCGACCCAGGGATCGAACCCAGGTCTCCCTCATTGCAAGCAGACACTTTAACCTCTGAGCCACCAGGGCTGCCCACCTACTTGGTATTAATCTTGAATGTTTTTGAAAGGTATTTGTATTAGTTTTCTGGGGCTGCTATAACGAAGTCTACAGGCTGGGTGACTTAAACAATAGAAATTATCATCTCACACTTCTAGAGGCTAAAAGTCCAAAATGAAGGTGTTGGTAGGGTTGGTTTTTGGGAGAGCTGTGAAGGAGACCCCTTCCTCCTAGTTTCTAGTAGCCTCTGGCATTCCCTAGCAAGTAGATGGCCTCCTCCCTGTGTCTTCACATTGCCTTCCCTCTATGAGTGTTTATTTCTATATCCAAAATTCCCATTTAAAAAAAAATAGATATTAAATTAGGGCTCACCCTAATGACCTCATCTTAACCTGATCATCTGCAAAGAGCCAATTTCCAAATAAAGTACCATTTACAGGCACTAAGGGTTAGGACCCCAACATCTTTTTTTAGGGGATACAATTCAACCCGTAACAGTATTAGCCAGGAACTATAATTGGAGCAATCCTATCCTGTGTGCTCCATCTCATGACTTTAAGGCTTAGATTTCTATCTTGAGGAGGAAACTGTGTCATGTCTTATTTACCACCACATAGCAACTGTTTGATAAATACTCATTAAATTACTGAGTGGATGAGACTTTAAACTTCTTTGGGGAAAAAAGTCATTTTTAAATATGACATTTACTTTTTACTAGGAAAAGACTAATTTCCAGTTTATGAAGTCAATGAATTAACTCAAAAGTCATCAGAAACTTATAAAAAATAGTTTCATTTAAAAAAATGCATCCTATGAATCTGAGTTTGGTCATTTTTAAGGAGTCTCTTTATAAATGCTTCCTTGAGGAGAAGAATCCCCTTGGTATTTCTGTTTTTGAGGATGTCAGGTCTTGTGCTGGAAGTTTATTTTCTTGAATATATTTCCACTTGGAAAAGAAAATCTAATATTGCAAATTTGTTAAAACTGGCTCAGCGTTGTTTTGTCAACAAAGGTCCATCTAGTCAAGGCTATGGTTTTTCCAGTAGTCATATATGGATGTGAGAGTTGGACTATAAAGAAAGCTGAGCGCCAAAGAATTAATGCTTTTGAACTGTGGTGTTGGAGAAGACTCTTGAGAGTCCCTTGGACTGCAAGGAGATACAACCAGTCCATCCTAAAGGAGATCAGTCCTGGGTGTTCGTTGGAAGGGCTGATGTTCAAGCTGAAACTCCAATACTTTGGCCACCTGATACGAAGAGCTGACTTATTTGTAAAGACCCTGATGCTGGGAAAGATTGAGGGCAGGAGAAGAAGGGGACAACAGAGGATGAGATGGTAGGATGGCATCACCAACTCAATAGACATGGGTTTGGGTGGACTCCGGGAGTTGGTGATGGACAGGGAGGCCTGGCGTGCTGTGGTCCATGGGGTCGCAAAGAGTCAGACACGACTGGGTGACTGAACTGAACTGAACTGAACTGAACAACATTGTTTAAATTATCCGGTTCATATGCTATTATGGGAGAGATATTCAACACACTGAGTAGACTGACATTTACTATATGCACATGATTAAGTGTTGAGTTAGTGAGGAGGGAGCTTTTGTGTTTTCTAGAACTTGTCTATTTTTACAAACAGGCAAACTTTTTACATAGTTTTGTAAAATAACAGTTTTGTAAAATAACATAGTTTTATTAAGACTAACAAGACATCACAAATTGGCTATAACTTATATGAGAAATATAGAAACTTTATAGGTGAAAATGTTCATTGTATATTCCATTTTACATAAATAGCTTCATCCCTAAATTTTGGAAAGCTTTTGTTAACTATGGTCATTTAAAAAAATTTTTTTGAAATCATTTGGCTGATCATGTAGTGTACCAGGCTAAGGAGTACCAAGTGTCTTAAATTCCCAAGACAGCAGTCCCATTTCAATAATATCAAGGGCCCTACATGTCAGGCCCCCACCCAGAGACAGAAGGATGACTTGTTACTCAAAGGAAATTTGTGAAATTTGGAGAAGAACCAGGAAGCAAAACCAAAAAGCTGTATTCAGCAATGCCTGCCTATTGTCCTGAACAAACACATTTCTTTTTGTGTTTCTCTTTGCTTTCTGAGACCAACTTATACGAACCATTCCGTCTCCATGCCTTTGTTCATTCTGTTGCCCCGCTTTGGAAGGTCCATTCATCCTCTGCTGTTCTGCTGAGTTAATAACTACTGATCCTTTAAGTTCGTATTCAAATCCCAAGCCTCCTGAAAAGCTTTCTTGGACATTTTCATCCTGTGTTGATTGCTCCATAAGCTAAACCCTTTAGAGTTACTGTAATGCACTTGGATGCCAGTTTCATTTCAACCATTCCTATCTCTACCTATAAGCAGCTCAGTGAGGGAAGATATCTTTATGTTAAACCATGTCTCAATTCCTTGGCTGTAAATAAGATAGAATAATTGATCAGAATTGATGAGGACTTGCTTAACAATAGTGCCCAATTATTTACCAAGATGAGGGCAAACAGTCCTTTCCTAGTGTTCGTGCAAGATGGAATAGAAAGCAAGGGCTTAGGGGAGAAATTTAGGCAGATGGAATTCCTGGTGGAATGCTATTTGCATGGTCAAATTTTCCTGTGGTATTGGTACCTACTTTCCTTAAGAGGATTAAAAACAAGGCAGATTCTCTTGGGAATCAAGAGAAGTGTTGAGATGTGCTGTAGCTGAACCCTTTGTGAAACGGAGTTTATGCCATGGACAAATGACGCGACGATGGCTTAGCAATGATAGAAGCCCATAATGACAACAAAAACAACAACATGTATTCATTTTAAAACTGTTTTGAAAAAGAAAAAAAAGTCCAGTCCCTATAGAAGTAAGAACCAAACTTTGACTTGGGGAAGGTGGGAGAGATATGTTGGGCTCTCAGTGAAGCTGAGTGTCCCTTTAGAAAGCTTGATCGGAGATAAAGATTAGCCAGCATCCCTGGGGATGATGATTCTGAAGTCAGGAGTAGGAGGAAGAGTTGGGGAATGGTGAGAACTACATTAGGAGAATGTTTTGGGAAGATTGTAATTTCAAGAAGAATAGCTCAGGGGAGTTGTGTATTGCCCTCCGGTAACTGTAGACATTTTTCACTTTATAATTCCTATTTAAACCTGGACAACTTTAATTTGGGATTAAAAAAATGATGGCTGAAATGCAGAGCAGTGTTCTAATGATGAAGGGCTGCAATTTACAGACCAATTAGAACGGCATTTGTTTTCATTTTGCAGCAACTTTTCTCCCCTCTCCCCAGTGTGCCCTTCCGTAACAGGAAAATAGATTCCTGGGTCCAAGGGTGGTTTTCTGGAGCTGACAGCTGCCATGTGCCCTGAGCTGGAGGGTGGGGTACAGCTTCCAGGCATCTTCCAGAGAGCCACCCCTTGCAACTTGCTTATTCTGGAGAGCCACTGTCCCTGCAAAACGATGCCATTTAACTTCAAACGCTGATACCTTGCCTATTTCTATTTCACTATAAATAAACCTACCCCGCTTCTCATGCCTCCCCCAGGTCAGGCATTCCTCAATTATAGTCTTAAACCTGACCAAGCAAGAACAAATTGTGACCTTAAGTTGTATCTTAAAGTCCTGCCTCATATTGGGACGTAGAAAGAGTTTTTGGGGCATTCTCTTTGACAGGCTGCTTGTAGATAGAGCAGTTTTCCATAAGGAATTGAAATCATACATCAAATGTATTGTTTTATATGTAAGCCACTGGAGACCAATGAAAGTAGTTGGTAGAGCCCAAATACCATTACAAATAGATTTATTGAAGTGTGTTTTCTCCCACCTTTTTCTAGAAGTTATTACTTTAATCTTAAGAATTTATGTAAGTAGGCTTGTGGCTTTTATATGGTTTATGCATTCACTTTGGAGACTTTTAGCTATTTAGTGGCTAGGTGTTTAAAACAAGTGTTATCAAGGAAATAATTTTGGCTTTACATCATTTTTTTTATATGTGCCTCTGAATGCTACATATGGAATAGCCAGTCAGCAATATAAAAGAGTTATTGTGGGTGTCGTGGAAACTTATCTTTCTAGTGCCCTTTAGTTTCGTGTGTTCATTTGCACCTCCAAAAAGCAAGCAGAGACATACACGCAGTATTGTTTTCTGCCAAATTAGAAAAAGCTCTGTGCCTTTGTTCCAGAACCATTTCAAAGACGGAGAACATTAAACTTCAGAGCAATTAAACTCACTCTAGTTTACATCTGCTTATAATGTCTGGAAAAAAATATATTTTGCATGTTGTTATCTAGTCTTTAATTGAAGTTTTTCCACAAACCTCTGTTTAATTGATCACCTTCCTCTTCATATGTACATATGCATGTTCATGCACTATGGACTCAAATATTCTGCACAAACCGACTGTGGTTTGGTAGTCATGTTGTTTATGTCCATTGATAGAAACTTGTCAGTAATTTCCAACGCAATATGTTTCAATGTACCTGTGATATGTGTGAAGATGTAGTTTGTCTAGTTCTTATAAAAAAAATTCATTGTGCATCCTTTCTGACCCTCCCTCACTTACTTTTTAAAAAATTTTACTTTCTCTTGTGGGTTTAATTTTTGCATATGTGCTTTCAAAACTTGATACTCATGGGAAACTTGACTCTATTCCTTTGAAACGTAGTTTTGATCTGTGACTGTTTATCTCTGTAGAAAGGAGTAGACACACCTCGGGAATGTAATGAGACCTTACTGCTCTGTCAAACTAGGAGTGAGTGCCATCCTGCTAACAGTCACTGACATGAAAATCCAGGTTAGCAGCGTCCTTATATCCCAGAGTCGGACACGACTGAAGAGACTTAGCAGTGGCAGTAGGAGTAGATCACATCAGGTCCTGCAGAACAGTCAGAGGCTTTCAAATCTCTCTGAATTGAGGATCGACATCTCTGGGGATGAAGGCCTTCTCCACTTCAAATATTGTTTGGAAAGTGGAATGCCTGAAGTCAATTTTTTTTTAATTCTGTCTAGGTCATCTTCCAGAAAAAAGAGGACATTTTTCATGGATTCTGAGATTGGGTTTAAGATCTGTTCCAGCTTGAGCCAATCCACCCAGCAGTGAGTTACTAAAAAGATTATTTTCAAAGCAGTTTTACAACTTTGAAATATACCTAGTAATATCAACTAGTGGCCCCAAGGTTGAGGACCTCTTTTGATGACTAAAGGTCATCTGTAATTAACATACTAATTGTTCTAGGACAAACAGATGTAGATATGTATGTCAAGTTTGTTCTCCTAAATTGGTTAAGTATTCCCCACCTCATATGTCTCATGCTATTAATTTGTTGAGCAAACACTATTTTCATAGTTGAAAGCTCAGTTTCATTCCAGCCTGATTATTCTAGCTATTCCAATTTAGTTTTGTTGAAACTAATGAGACCTTATTAAATTAGAAAGGTGACCCGGATTAGAGATTATAGTCCTGTCATAAATGTCTCTGGGGGTGGAGCTCTGTCCAGTTTATAAGTCCTCTGTCCCTCAGCCCCAGTGTTGGTTTCCCTGGAAAGCTTGCACACTGCAGGGGTTTACTTGCCCCTTTGGTTTTCACTTTTGCCTCCAACTTGACTTCATTGTGTCTGACTCCCTGTGTTGTTGTTGTTGTTGTTTTTGTCTCATTTAAACCCATCGCTTTGCCTAAAGCATCAGTGCCTTTGAGTGTCTTAACTTCCCCTGCAGGCACATGTTTGAATCACCAGTGCCCTGGCATATTCTCCTCTTCCCCAGATTCTACTTTTGAGTCATACAGCTTCCCCAGTTGGGTAAGTTTCAGGAGAAACCTTTACCTCAGCTTTTCACCTTGTCCCTATCTATGGCTTCTCTGTCCCCTTGGACTGATGGAAAATTTTGACTTGAAGGTCAGTACTGGGAGACATCTTTTTCTGCTTTAGGAGATGGCTTTCTTTTCCCTCTAATAGATCTTAGGTGCATGGAATTGAATTAATTCTTGGTTTATGATACACGATCATCAAGTGGCCTATTCATGGCACTTTTTGCTACATGTGTGCATTTACATATTTTTAATAATTTAAGAATGAATCAACCTAAGAGCTAGAGACTGAATAATAACCTATGCTTTTCTGTGCAGTCTTCTACGGGATCATTATTATCTTGAATTTTGTGTTCAATATGCCCTTCTATTTTAGAAAGCTATTTAGCACACACACACACACATTCCTGTACCTAAATAATATATTGCTTACTATTTGCTATTTTACATTTTTATTTTAAAAAAGCATACCATACAGGATATTTTTTCTAGGATTTGCTTTTTTAACTCAGCATTATGTTATAAAACTTCACTTAGGTTGATGCTTGTAGCTGCTGCCTGTTCATTTCCCATACTTTATAATATTTCATTATGTTAAACTATAGCAGGTTATTTTCTAGAATACAACTGCTGTGTTTTGTCAAGAATTATTGTGTTATTTTGACTGGTACTATATGCATCTCCTGGTGCACATGAACTAGAGTTTCTCTTGAAATAGATTGCTGAGTCTTTGCATGTGCATACCTTCAATTTTGCTAAAAATTCCAAATTATTTTCTTCCCTGTTGTTTGTTTTGCATTCCTACCAGGAAAGATAGGAGAGATTCTGTGCATACTCCCATTCTCCAACACTTTCTATGGTCAGACTTCTTATACCCTAACAACTGACTGTAAAATGATAACTCCTAGAGTCTTGAACTTCTCTGAATTTCATACTTAGGTGACTTTTCTAGAACTGCTATTCTACATTTGCTTTGCTCAGTAGCTCACTTTAAAGCTGAATATTTTTTAAAAAGATTTCTTTAAAAAAGGCCCATTTGCAATTTAGCAGTCAAGATATTAAATATGATTAGGCTGTGCTCTTAGGACAGAAGAAAAGTCCTTCTGATCAAGCAGTAGGAAAAGTCTTGGCTGAAATGGGAGACTTGGCACCTGATTTCGGCTCTATGAGGTGGTTTGCTGGGTAATCCAGGGGGAGACACCAGTTTTTGGTGTTTCCATTTCCTCACCTGTAAAGTAGGGTTGTTGATCACTAAACATATGTTCTGGTTTAAGTTTTCAGCTGTCAATGAACTAGAGCTAGTATGTTGATTTAGGTGTTTATCTTTAAAGCACTTAACATCCATTTTCTCGTGTGAGCTTTCCACACCCGGCTAACATAGGGAGAGAAAAGGTGAACTGAAAGCCTACAGACTTTTGCAGAGGTCTACACGGTGTGTGGACACGATGCGATCATGGGGAGACTAGAAAGTTCTTCAAGCCCATAAGTATCTCCCTTCTGGTTTGCCTCAGAGTCAAGAATTCCACAATGACTGTTTCATTGCTATGATTCTTACAGGCCTTTGGGTTGGTTAGTCATCCATTAAAATGTAAATGTCCCTGGAAGGTGTAGGGAGAACCTTTAAGGTCTTTATCACCTAAATCTTCCACAGGGATGAAATGATCAGTTCCTTTCCCATCAGACACCTGGTTGAAAACACAGCCTGTGGGTCTGAGCACGTGGTTGATGTGGGACGTCCCTGGAAGGGAGCAGAATGGTTGTACAGAGAGGTGAAGATGTGCCCAGAAAACCAACTAGGAGTTCCTAGGGTTTGGTCAGTTGCTGTTCTCTACCCAGATCCTCAAAATCATACTGGCCAAACTCATGGGACTGCCACTGCATCCTTGGAGGGCAGCCTGCTGTAGGAACTGCCTGAAAGAAAACGCGTGGAAAGGCTGTCAACCAGCAACACCCTCTCCTGAGCCTGCAAATCATGGCTGAGAGTCAGCCTCCCGGCTCTCTACCCTTTCTACCAGATGCCTGTGAGCAGAGCTTTAGCACCCAGTCCTGAGTCCTGGTCAGCCTATAATGTGGCCACTTTGAGGCATGGGCAGACCCTGTCCAAGGACTTCAGCTGGGACATTTGTTTTGATGCCTCCTCTGCTTTAAGTGGCATCCAAACAGCTATTTAGAATGTCGGCTCTGGCTCCCATCACAAAGGGGACCTGAAGGGAAATAGTTTCTGTTTGGGGCTTCAGTTTTCCCTCCTTCACAAGCACAGAAATCTCACCCCCTCCACCTCTCCGGTGACTCCCCTAACAACGCATGTTTCTACCTCAGCTGACCCTGGCCTCTTAACACACTGGGATGTGAATAAAATACTACGGCTGTCATAACACAAGGTTAAATGAAGTCTTCAAAGCCTGTCCATTAAGCGGATTTGGGCATGTGTGTCGTTCTCGCAGCCTTGTCTTGTTTCATGGACAGCCAAGCTCTGGGGCTTTGTCTTTGTTCACTGTTGTGTTTAATTCCCCCCTCATTCATTAATCATCCTTCGCCTATTTATACCAGTGGCAAGTATAGCGAACGCAGTTAATGCCTGCTTTTGTTTTGGTGGCACCCTTTGTGGGGACCAAGGCAGAGCTAATTATTAACTGTGAAATGACGTCGAAACTCTTAGATCAGCGCCAAATGCTGCATCCACCGAGACACAGTTTTGTTTTCACCTTTAAGAGCTTATGGCCAAAGCAACTGGGGTGGCTGCATTTAGCTGTGAGTCTGGAGAAGCAATGCCAGCTCTCAGATAATTAATAGAGGCGCTCCATTAAAGTTAGCCAGGCAGCTGGAATAGGGTGCTCTGTGTATGCCTCTTACAGCCCAGACCTAGCAGGGCCTCCAGACCTTATGGGGGCTGAGCAGGAAGAGAGCACTTTTAGCCATGGGGCCACATGAGCAGCTCCAGCCTTTCCATTTATATTTCCCATGGTCTGAAGACCTTGATTGTCAGCTCAGAATAACCTTTATACCTTCCAGGCTGACTCTGATTTTCCTTTGCTATTAGGCATTTTATGGAGCCAACTTTTTGTTATAGTTATTTCAGGTGGTTACAATGGCACAGGGATTGTTATGCTCACCTTCTTGGAGAGCCTTTCCCTGACCACCTTTTCTAAAGTAATCCCCTAAGCCCACAACCATTCCCAGTCACCTTCTATTCCATTACCCAGTTTTTTTTTTTTTCCATGACCTTTGCCACTATTGAAATAATTTTATGTATTTATGTATTGTCTGTTTGACTACTTGAAGAATGTAAGCCCCTGTATCCTTAGCACATAGAATGGTGCCTGGCATGTACCGTGAAGCAGGTAAATAATTATGTGACTTGGTGAATGAATAAATGAGTGAATGGCTAGAAAGACTTTTTTTTTTCCCCTAGGGAAGTAATCAGTTAGCCTTATGTAATCACAGACACAAGACTTTAACAGTCACCCTCTGTCTGATCAACCATGTCTTCATGACATGAGCATTTCCCACTATCTTGGAGCCAGTGCTCTGACTTCAGTCCTCTGTCCCTGTTCCCAAGGATCCTTGGGTCTTTACTTAGCTTTTGGATAAAGTAATTCAAATCTTGTGGGCTTTGTTTCTAGAGTGTTCACTCCATATTCTCCCCTGAACCTGCCCTTTACCTACACATTATTTTTCATGTGGACAATTACTTATTTCTAAGACGTATATTAGATGATTCTTTGTCACTGAGCTACGGGTCCCTTCTTTGTGTTATCTGTGGTTTCCATCCATGAGTGCATGTTTCTGACTTCTTTATTCTGTCATTGGTCTGTTTTCGATTTCTGAACCAAAGTCATACACTTTTAATTGAAGTAGAGTTCATTTAAAATGCTAGTGTTAGTTTTGAGTATACAGCAAAGTGACTCAGTTATATATTAATATATGTATATGTATGTGTGTGTATATTTATCTTTTCCAGATTCTTTTCCATTATAGGTTATTATAAGAAGCTGAGTACGGTTCCCTGTGCTATTCAGTATGTCCTTTCTGCTTACCTATTTTATACATAGTACTGTGTACATGTTAATCCCAAACTCTTAATTTATCTCTCCCTCAGTTCCCCACTGTCTCCTTGGATAACCCTGTTGGCTTTCTATGTCTGTAAGTCTACTTATGTTTTATAAATAAGTTTATTTGTGTATTTTTTTTAGATTCCACATATACGTGGATATGATATTTGTCTTTATCTGATTTACTTCACTTAGTATGATAATCTTTTGGTCCATTCATGTTGCTGCAAATGGCGTTATTTCTTTTTATGGCTGAGTAATATTCCGTTGTCTATAAGTACCGCCTCTTCTTTGTCCATTTATCTGTCAGTGGACATTTGGGTTGCTTCCACATCTTGGTTGTTGTATATAGTACTGCTATGAACATTGGAGTGCATGTATCTTTTTTAAATTAGAGTTTTTTCAAGATCTGTGCCCAGGAGTGGAATTGCGGGATCATATGGTAACTCTGTTTTTAGTTTTTAAGGAACCTCCATACTGTTTTCCATAGTAACTGCACCAGTTTACATTCCCACTCACAGCATAGGAGGGTTTCTTCATTACGGTAACTTTACAATATCTTTATATATCTTAAGGTAAATTCCAATATTTTTTTTCTTCTCTAGAAGTGACTTTTTTTTTTCTAGCCTTTTGGTTTTTCATGTAAAATTCAGAACCAATTTATAGTTCACTAAAAATTGAAGTTTTCATTGGAACTACATATAATATCTAAACCTAACTGGGAAGAACTGAATTTCTTCCCATTTATAGGCTCAGATGGTAAAAAATCTGCCTGCAATGCAGGAGACCCAGGTTTGATCCCTGGGTTGGGAAGATCCCCTGGAGAAGGGAATAGCTACCCATGCCAGTATTCTTGCCTGGAGAATTCCATTGACAGATGATTTTGGAGGGTGACAGTCCATGGATTCACAAAGAGTTGGAAATGGCTGAGCAACTAACACACACATTTTATAAAGTGCACCCTATTTATACAGATTTTTAAAAATCTACAACTTGATGATATTTATATTCACAGACTTGTACAGCCATTATCACCATCTAATTTTAGAACATTTTTATCCCCCCAGTAAGAAACCTTGTACACATTAATAGTCACTCCCCATTCATCCTGCCAGCACCTGATGAATACCAGTCTCCTTTCTATCTCTCTGGATTTGCCTATCCTAGGCATTACATATAAATATTTGGTCTTTTATGACTAGCTTCTTTTGTTTCACATATTTTTAAAGTTTATCCATATTGGATCATATATCAGAAGCTCATTTTTTGTGGTCAAGTGATATTCCATTGTATATATCTTCTGTTTTATTCATTCATCCATTGACACTTGGTTGATTGACACTTTGGGTTGTTTCCATTTTTCAGCTATTGAGAGTAATACTGTTATAAACATTCCTGTATTTAGTTTTCCCTTGTTTTACTTTTACATAAAATCTTGCATATTCTTTGTTAGTTTTCTCACCAGGTACTTATATTTTGTTGATGTTACAAACTGTTCACTTTAAATTGCACTTTTCTGTTTCTTGTTTATATATTAAAAAGCAGTTGGCTTTTGTATTGACCGTTTTTTTTATATACAATATCCAAACTGAAATTTTGTTTTCTAAGTAGACAGTCATAGTATTTAAAAAAAAAAAAAAAAGCCAGTACATGTTTCTTTCTTTCTTTCCATTCCTTATAGCTTTATTTTTTTTATTATAGCAATGTAAGTGTGGCATGAGAGGGTCATTTGGGGTTTTTGTGTGTGTGTGTGTGTGTGTGAGATGCAGTTCACAAAATTTTCTCAAAACAAAGTTCACTATTTTAAAGTGTCAAATTCTTTGTTTTTTTGCTTTTTGATATATTTACAGGATTGTACAACTATCAACACTGTCCAGTCTAGAACAGTTCCATTATCTCAAAAAGCAACCCTATAACCATGCACATTCACTCCCCAACTTGCCCCTTCCTTCAGGCTCTGACGACTATAATCTACGTGCTGTTCCTATGGATTTGCCTTTTCTAGTCACTTAACAAAAATGGAATCATAGAGTATTTGTGCTTTTGTGTCACACTTCTTTCACTTAGCATGTTCTCAAGGTCGATCCTTGCTGTGTCATGAATCAGAACTTCATTACTTTTACGGCTAAATAATATTCCAGGGTATGGATATTCTGTATTTGCTTATCTATATGTCAGTTGATGGACACTTCAGTTATTTGCACTTTGGGGCTATTAAAAGAATGCTGCTGTGAATATTTTTGTATAAGCTTGTATGTGAACGTGTTCTCCATTCTCTTGGGTATATGCTTAAGTGTCTGTGTTATATGTTAACTCTATGCTTACTTTTTTGAGGGACCACAAAATTATTTTCCACAGGGATAGCACCATTTTATATTGCCATTGGCAATGTATGAGAGTTTTAGTTTATCCACATCCTTGCCAGTACTTATTTTCCATTTTTTAAAACTCATCTTGGTTTTGATTTTCATTTCTCTGATGGCTAATGATGTTGATTATCTTTTCATCTGCATATTGCTCATTGTATATATTCTTTAGATAACTATTCAAATCCTTTGCCCATTTTTAAATTGAGTTATTTATATTTTGGCCTTCCCTGGTGACTCAGGGGTAAAGAACCCACCTGCCAGTGCAGGAGACACAGGTTTGATCCCTGGTTCTGGAAGATTCCTCTTTAGAAGGAAACGACAACCCACTCCAATATTTTTGCCTGGGAAATCACATGGACAGAGGAGCCTGGAGTCCATGGAGTTTCAAAAGAGTTGGACATGACTTAGCATCTAAATAAAAACAATATTTTTATTGTTGAATTATGAGTTCTTTACATATTCTAGATGTTAAAACTTTATGAAATACATGATTTGCAAATATCAATATTTTCTCCTATTCTAAAGGTTGTGTTTTCACTTGATCGTATCCTTATTGAAAAATATTTTAATTTTGATGCTGTCCAATTTATCCATTTTTTCTTACCTTGTTTGTACTTTAGGTGTCAGGTCTAAGAAACCATTGCCTAACCCAAGGTCATGAAGATGTAGACATACGTGCCTTTCTAAAAGTTTTCGTTTTAGCTCTTATATTTAAGTCTTTGACCCATTTTGAGTTAATTTTTATATGTGGTTTGAAGTAGGAGGTCAAATTCATTCTTTTAATGTGGCTGGCAAGCACTATATTTGTAAAAAACTGGAGAGTAGATGTTCTTGTCTGGTTCCTGAATTTAAAAGCATTCTGTACAGTTAGGTTTTTGTTTTTTTTCCCTAACCTAGTATATATCAAGTTGATTCTAATTCTGATAATCTAAGAGTTTAAATATCATAGTAGATTCTTCACTGAAATATGAGGACTCTCTAGGACCAATGCCATTCTTTTCATTAGGAATATTTCCTTTTTTTTTTTTTTTTAGTGGTTGATGCTCAGATTTTGGGATTTTTTTAATTACTGTAGCATAACCTAGTCTATTCAAACTATTTCGTGTGACAAGTATTTATTAGTCTTCACATATGAACAGAGCCATCAATTATGGAATTCTAGAATGAACTGGAAATAGGAAATGTCTCTGCTCTCACATACCTTATAATATAGCTAAATTGTCTGATTATGGCAACTAAGGATAATTGTAAGCCAAGTCTAATATAGAACTGTGTCTTTAAAACAAAAGAGTGGTTAGTTTTGGATGTGGTTCATCTGTGAAGACTTCCTCTAAGAGAGAGAGAGAAAAAAATCACTTCTCCATCTGTGCTGGAGGAAAGTAACTCACACACAGTCAGGAAAGGTGGATTTATGCAACATAAATGGCTAAACGTGACAGCCTCTGGCTGATTGAAAGTGTCAATGTTATGGTGCTTAGGTTAATGGGACCCTTTAACTTCTTTTCTGAGCTTTTCCTCTCAGAAAGCATAGCAACCAGCCCTCTCCATAGGCTTAGAAGCCCTGGAGGGCATGCATTCCTTTGTGCCCTGATATCTTACCGCTCGTGGGTGATGGTAACTCGTAGTTAAGCGTCTCATTTCTCTAATATGGACAAAGCAGACTGTTCCCTTCATGAATCAGAGTGAACAGAAGACCTTTCCCACTTCTTCCTACTAAAATTTATTTCCTATATAAAGCCAACTAAAACAGGCCTCAGTGACTTCTCCCTTCTTGTGGATTAATTGCAGACCTAAACTCTACTCTTGACTTTCTGTAAACCACATTCAATTGTTATATATACTCTTAGGCATCTATTCTATTTCTCCAAATTTAAGGACAAGCCATACCTGGTCTTGTGTTATTTAACTTGAGTCCTTAGCTCAGGGCCTTGCGAAATGAAAACTGGTATTTTTTAAAGAGACAGTGCTTCTAAGAAGTAATAGAAAAGGTTATTAGAAATGGTAAAATCAGTAACATGTCACCATGATTAATATTATTAAAGATGCAACTATTTAAAAATTGGTTCAATGAACTGACTCACTGAATATCAGAGCTACAAGAAACCTTGAAGATTGTGTTGAATTTGCATTTACTGCTGCTGGATGTACAACACAGAGACAATTGGTTTTGTTGTGGTTGCTCAGTTGTTCTGCTGCTGCTGCTGCTAAATTGCTTCAGTCGTGTCCGACTCTGTGCGACCCCACAGACGGTGGCCCACCAGACTCCCCCATCCCTGGGATTCTCCAGGCAAGAACACTGGAGTGGGTTGCCATTTCCTTCTCCAATGCATGAAAATGAAAAGTGAAAGTGAAGACTTTCAGCTCAGTCGTGTCTGACTCTAGCGACCCAATGGACTGCAGCCTACTAGGTTCCTCTGCCCATGGGATTTTCCAGGCAAGAGTACTGGAGTGGGGTGTCAGTTGCTCAGTTGTGTCCAATTCTTTGCGACCCCATGGACTCCAGCACACCAAGCTTCCCTGTCCTTCACCATCTCCAGGAGCTTGTTCAAACTCATGTACATTGAGTTGGTGAGGCCATCCAACCATCTCGTTCTTTGTTGTCCCCTTCTCTTGCTGTCTTCAATCTTTCCCAGCATCAGGGTCTTTTCTAATGAGTTGGCCCTTCGCATCAGGTGGCCAAAGTATTGGGGTTTCAGAATCAATCCTTCCAATGAACATTCATGATAGATTTCTCTTGGATTGACTGGTTTAATCTCCAGTTCCAACAAGGAATTCTCAAGAGTCTTCTCCAACACCACAGTTAAAAATGATCAATTCGTCAGCACTCAGCCTTCTTTATGGGTTCAGTTCAGTTCAGTCACTCAGTCGTGCCCGACTCTCTGCAGCCCCATGGACTGCAGCATGCCAGGCTTCCCTGTCCATCACCATCCCCGGAGCTTGCTCAAACTTAAGTCCATCAGGTCGGTGATGCTATCCAACCATCTCATCCTCTGTCATCCCCTTTTCCTCCTGCCTTCAGTCTTTACCAGCATCAAGGTCTTTTTTAATGAATCAGTTCTTTGCATCAGGTGGCCAAAGTATTGGAACTTCAGCATCAGTCCTTTCAGTGAATATTCAGGACTGATTTCCTTTTTAATTGACTGGTTTGATCTCCTTGCAGTCCAAGGGACTTTCAAGAGTCTTGTCCAACACCACAGTTCAAAAGCATTAATTCTTCTGTGCTCAGCTTTCTTTATAGTCCAACTCTCACATCCATACATGACTAATGGAAAAACCACAGCTTTGACTAGACAGACAAAGTAATGTCTCTGCTTTTTAATATATTGTCTAGGTTGGTTATAGCTTTTCTTCCAAGGAGCAAGCGTCTTTTAATTTCATGGCTGCAGTCACCATCTGTGGTGATTTTGGAGCCCAAGAAAATAAAATCTGTCACTGTTTCCATTGTTTTCCCATCTGTTTGCCATGAAGTGGTGGGACTGGATGCCATGATCCTCATATTTTGAATGTTGAGTTTTAAGCTAACTTTTTCACTCTCCTCTTTCACTTTCCTCAAGAGAGTCTTCATTTTTGCTTTCTGCCATAAGGGTATCATCTGCATATCTGAGGTTATTGATATTTCTCCTGGAAATCTTGGTTTCCAGCTTGTACTTCATCCAGCCCAGCATTTTGCATGATGTATTCTGCATAGAAGTTAAATAATTAGGGTGACAATATACAGCCTTGATGTACTCCTTTCCCAGTTTGGAACCAGTCCATTCCATGTCTGGTTCTAACTATTGCTTCTTGACCTGCATACAGATTTCTGGAGACAGGTAAGGTGGTCTTGTAGTCCCATCTGTTTAAGAATTTTCTGCAGTTTGTTTTGATCCACACAGTCAAAGGCTTTGGCGTAGTCAATGAAACAGAAGTAGATGTTTTTCTGGAACTCTCTTGCTTTTTCTATGATCCAGTGGATGTTGGCAATTTGATCTCTGGTTTCTCTGCCTTTTCTAAATCCAGTTTGAACACGTGGAAGTTCTCAATTCACATACTGTTGAAGCTTAGAATTGGAGAATTTTCAACATTACTTTGCTAGCTTGTGAGATGAGTGAAATTGTGTAGTAGTTTGGACATGCTTTGGCATTGCCTTTCTTTGGGATTGAAATGAAAACTGACCTTTTCCAGTCCTGTGGCCACTGCTGAGTTTTCCAAATTTGCTGGCATATTGAGTACAGCACTTTCACAGCATCATCTTTTAAGATTTGAAATAGCTCAACTGGAATTGCATCACCTCCACTAGCTTTGTTCATAGTGAGGCTTCCTGAGGCCCGCTGGGCTTCACTTTCCAGGATGTCTGGCTCTAGATGAGTGATCACACCATCATGGTTATCTGTGTCATTAAGATCTTTTTTGTCCAGTTCTTCTGTGTATCCTTGCCACTTCTTCTTAATATCTTCTGCTTCTGTTAGGTCCATGCTGTTTCTATCCTTTACTGTGCCCATCTTTGCATGAAAATTCCCTTGGTATCTAATTTTCTTGAAGCATCTCTAGTCTTCCCCATTTTATTTTTTTCCTCCGTTTCTTTGCATTGATCACTTAGGAAAACTTTCTTATCTCTCCTTGCTATTCTTTGGAACTCTGCATTCAGATGGGTTAACAGTAATTAAAAATGCTATTCCTTTCAGTAATCCAGCAATTCCCACACACAGCTCTATGTCCTAAAGAATCTTGCATCTGTGCCTAAAGTAATGTTTATAAGGATGTCCATTATAACACTGTTCTGTGGAAAACTGGAAACAAAATAGATGTCTGTTAATAAAGGATTAGATAAAATACACCCAATGCATGAGGTAGAATTCTAGATGGAAGTTAAAATGGATTGATAGGAAGAAATCTTAAAGTCACATGGTAAATAGAAAATATATGAGTATCATATCATTTTGTATGGAAACAATAATCTTGTTTCTGGATAAATATACATGGTGGTAATTTAAAAATTAATTTTTGTACTTTGGAAGAAAATATTTTAAACTATTTATGCTAAAACCTAAAACATTTAATATTCTTATTTTCAAAGGAAGAAAATAACATCAAGAGTTGTACAGGATGTGTGGACAGTGATTAGGCCCTATATTTAGGAAAAGAAGTATTAAAATTTTTCTGAGGTTATCAGGGAAGTTTGAACACTGACTAAATATTTGATATCAGAAATTGTAAATATTATAGGTGTCATAATTATGTTGTGGTTATATGTCTGAAATTTAAAAGTCCTTATCTCTTAGAGATACCCAGCCATATATATGGAAGACATTATATGATATCTGGGATTTGTTAAAAAGAAATATGCTTGAGAGAAAAGGAAATGGATGGAGGTCGGTGCAGTAGAAATAAGATTAGCTGTGTGTTCACTTATGAATACATGGAGGTTCGTTCTGTTATTACTATAATCCCTATGCTTATGAATACAATTTTTTTTGGAAATGTCCCAAATAAAAAGTTTTAAAGATTGGCCTTAAAAACAGAACTAGGTTCTAGAACCAGTACTTTTCATCCCAGTGAGCCCAACTGGTTGGACTCCCTCAATTATTCAGAATAAGCAAGGGTGAATAATCAGGTTTTGCTTAAAATTATTTCCCTGTTAGATAAAGTTTCACATGAAGAATAATGTGTATATATCAAAAATAGTCCACAGTTGAGCCATCAGTTCTGGTTGGTATGTATCTGGGATTTCTTTTTCTTTCTAAACAGCCATAGTAACAAAGCCTTGTGATTGAGAGTGTGGGGCCTGAAATATCTGTAAGCAACCACCGAAGGGTGGGGGGTTCCTCATTCCAACTTTATGATGTCCTGAGAAACTGTTGAGATAAGCAAAAAGGCTGAAAAATAAATGAGAGATAACTGAGATAATGGGGAAAACAGAGGGAAACAAGACAACCCTCTACTCTTTGGCTTGAGAAATTTATTATGCCAAGGAAGATAAATTGGAGAAACATGAAGAGGGAAGGAGATCTTGTCTCTGCTTCATGTATTTCTCTTTAAGTGACTGAGGAATAATACAGAAATAAAAGAGTTCAAAACAGAGCTGTGTACTCAGCCAAATTCATGGTTCCTAATGATTTTCAACTTTGGCAGAAGCCTCACATGTTGTACTTGAGTAGTTTTCTTGATTTCGAGTTATGCATGTAATTCATCCTGATCAGAATGCAGCTGATGAGCCAGGATCCGTTTGCCAGTTGGAAATGAGGACACCAGTCCCATGCTGACACCAGCGTTCCTTCTACACATCAAAAATGTCTACAGTGTCATCAGTTTGGACGGTTTTGGGAAACAAACAAAACTTGTGAAATCAGTTTTTTGGAGTAATCTTGGCCAATTAATTGTCATATTACCTATTTTCTTTTCCTACCATGCTCTCCACATATTAGAAAGACACAACCCAAGATTATCAAACTAAAACCCATGAAACAGATGATATTGGGCAGAGGGGGCACTGATGTCTTGTAATAGGACAGAGGAAGATGAGGGGGAATGAGATAGGGCAAGAGTTAGTGCCCTAGAAGATTTAACCAAAACAAGAGCCCTTGTTGCTGATGCTACTCAGTGAATGCCACGGGAGGAGAATCAGATTCCAGGGCGCTTTGTTTTTAAATAGTAGCTGAGTTTTAGTTCAAGATGAAGAGAGCTAGCTTTTTTACAGTTCAGTTCAGTTCAGTCACTCAGTCCTGTCTGACTTTTTGCGACCCCATGGACTGCAGCATGCCAGGCTTCCCTGTCCATCACCAAATATTCTTCGATGGCTATCAATACTTTTACAGCCTTAGTTCACTGTTTTTTTGACTTCTAAATAAACCCAACTAACAAGTCATTCCTGCCAATTAATCACTTGTGGATTTTCTTAAGTTGAAGCTAATAACCCAAAATATTTGTCAATCCGGTGTGTGTTGCTTACATGTTCATAAGTTTTGTTAAGGGTACTCAGTGTTGTGTGTGTACTTTGGGATAGAACTAAATTGTTGTGGTGTGATGCTTTCAAGAAACAGCTTTTTATAGAAACAGGTTGTTTGTTCAGGAAGGTATATTCTATATAAGATATATACGGAGAAGGCAATGGCACCCCACTCCAGTACTCTTGCCTGGAAAATCCATGGATGGAGGAGCCTGGTGGGCTGCAGTCCATGGGGTCGCTAGGAGTCAGACACGACTGAGCGCCTTCACTTTCACTTTTTACTTTCATGCACTGGAGAAGGAAATGGCAACCCACTCCGGTGTTCTTGCCTGGAGAATCCCAGGGACGGGAGAACCTGATGGGCTGCCATCTATGGGGTTGCACAGAGTTGGACACGACTGATGCGACTTAGCAGCAGCAGCAGCAGCAGCAGCATAGATATGTAGGTAGGTAAGTGGATGGATGAATAGGGGCTGGGAGGGAGGAAGAAAGGGAGGGAATGGAGGGAGGGAAGCAGAGAGGGAAAAGTGGTAGAAAGAGAAGGGGCAAGATCACCAGCAGAATCAGACAAACCCGAGGGTTCTGATTCTGGATCTGCTAGGCAGTTTATTTAACAAACCTCTTTGAGCCTTACATTACTTACTTATGTAGAAAATTCAGATAATAATATCTGCCTTGCTGGGTTATTATGAGGATTATAGATAATGGTACTTTTGTTGAAAATAAGAAAATGAAAGGGAAAGATAGTATATTTTTTAAAATGAAAAAAAAATTTCCCCCAAAGCAATATGTTCAGAGTTCTGTCATTATAATTCCAGGTGTTAGTTCAGAAAAGACCAAAAGACAGTTCCCAGTCTCAAACGCATGGGGAATTATGTTAATAACAAACTGTGAGCTTCTTATGACAATAGTGACATATTTGGAACGTAAATGGCAGCTCAGTCAGCATCTCCTTGTAACTATATCAAAGAAAGACAGTTGTAGCTTTGTTCTCAGGGTGACCCACTTGGGATTTAGCTGCTTGTTGATGGATATTATCATTTTTAATGTCAGTAAATAATGTGATGTCAGATAAATGACCTGTTTCCTTTCTGTGGATAAAGCTCATTTATCTTTAGGGAGCTCGAGTGAGTAGAGAAATCTGATCGGGATCAAATGTTTCCGAATGTGCAGGATTGGAAATATCTTATTAATCCTACTTAACATGAGTCCCAGCCAGTTGGGTTCAATTCTAAATGTACGTCTGGTAAATCAATGAGAGTGTGTACTTTTACCATTGACTGTGTCCTCCTGATTGGAGAGAAACAGAAAGAAAATGTTATTTTCAAGTTGAAGAAAATGATGCTACTCCTAAAGCACTACTGCATAATTAGTATCTAGAAGACATCTTTCTATAAAGCTTACTCCTAATCTGTCACTACTTTGAGAATCATAATGATGGGAAATTAAAGATCAAAAAGTTGTGTTTTAATTGACTCTACTGTTAATATCTTTGGGGATCACAAAAATAAGAAATACAGTGGTGTAAAAGAAGTTCTGGAATCATAAGATTCTCATAATTTTGATTCCTGGGCTAAAGTGTCAGATTCCTCCTTAAGATACTCACTGAAAATCCTGTGTGTTTTATTTCTGAGGATGACTCTCTTGAATCTATTGTCTCCATTGTGATGTAAATGACTACATATTTAGCTAAAACTACACCTATGACGTTTTCTCTGATGAGAGATTTGGTCAAGGCAAAATGAGAACATATTTCTTTTCTGTAGCTTATCAAAATAGGATGGCAATTATCCCACTGAATTTTTTCTTAAAGTAGTAAAGATCACTTTGGGACACTTCTTTAAACAGCCCTCTAAAGGTTTCTCAGGTCATCCATGGAATCTCAGAGAACCAAGCCTGGATGTTTCTTGAGGGATCACATAATTCAAATGTCTACTTTTTTTTTTTTTTTTTTAAATAATGAGAAATCAGAGGTAAGGAATTTTCTCTAGGTCTTATGGTGGGTTTGCAGTGTAGGAAATTGAATACAAAGACTCTTTGTCTTTACTAAAACAGAGTGGTGTTTTGTCAGATATCGAAATATCTGCTAATGATTTGATGATTTAAAATCTGTTTGAAAATTTAACAGATTTACCTGTGTCAATTCCATCAAGTTACAGAGTTGACAGGGAGGTAGGGCCATATTTATTTTACTCTCCAATGAGTAGTGTCCACAAAGACAGTCTGTCCACCTGTCTATCTAGAATTAGGGGGTCAGCAAACTAAAGCCCATGGGCCAGATATGACTGACTAGTGGCCTGTTTCTGTAGATCTGACCTAAGAATGGTTTTTCTATTTTTAAAATATTGTTTAAAAAATAAAACAGCAGAGAAAAGTATGTGGTTAAAAGACTATATGGCTTTTGAAGCCCCAGGTTTTTACTCTCTGGCCTTTTGTTTGCTGATCCTCAGCTGGAATATTCAGAGAAGGAGGCTCTGTGACCTTCCTTGTAGATAACACAATATTTTTTTGTTTGTTATTTTATATTTTTAAAATTAGCATCATAGGTTGCAGGAAAAGAGAGGACCCAATCTGAAAGAAATATCTATGTAGGGCCAGCTTAAGGAAATGTTTTTTTGTTCTTAGAAATAATCCACCTGCTTTATGAATTATAAATTCAATACTGACCTGAAACATGTACAGATTTCTCTCTATTCTTCCACAAAATTTTTCTGACTTTTTAGCCACAAGATTTTGAGTTACATAGTTTCTCAACAAACCACATCTATTTCCTGAACTACCTCAAAATAGTTTGTGCTCCAGGAAAATCTGATTAAGGAGTTCATACACTACATTACTGGGAACCCATCTGGGTCATGCTGAGTTTCCCTTGTTGATCAGGAGACTACACTTTGGTGTCTGTACAAAAAATGTGCCTACCAGTAGAATTATGTCCTGAAATCCTTGTGACTTCAGTTTTCAGATCTGGGCAGTGGTGTCTTCAGCTTCCTTGCCTTCCTTCCTTCTTTAGTATTTTGAACAACTTTGTATTCAAATGTAATCATTGTTCTGGAACTTGGTGAACTTGACAATGATATTTGGCAGTTTGGTTTTCTAAAGGATTTTTAACACATTTATTTGGACTGAAAATGGAAATATGGCATCAGAAATCCCTTTAGGGAAGGACAACAGACAATTATAAAGGAAAATAAAAATATTCACCTATATATAACTTACTACAATCATGTTTTACTAAAAAAATTCAATATAGCTTTGCATGGTTTCAGTATTGTAGCCAATGAGGTTTATCCAAGGCATGATTATTGCTAATCATGTGAAAAACTTTTTAAATCATAAAGTACTAGAGAATGTAAAGAATTTTTCATTCAGAAAAAAAAAATTAAGTGTAAAATGATGAGATCAATTTCCATATCCCTCATCTCCACATTCTTCTGCTCACATTCTTAAATTTAGATCTTATTTTAACATTGGCTTGGAATTCTAAAATACATATGCATTCCATGAGACTCACTATTTTTTTATCTTGGAGCCAAGACATAATGTAGAACAAAATTAACTGAAATTGGAAAGAAATTCACTATATAAATACTTTATGAACTGTGAATGACAAGGTAGGGAGGAAAGAAAGAAGTACAAGGAGGGAAAAAATAGCATGTATCACAGAAGTCATATTATATGGGGAGTTAAAAACTATTGATAGTCTATCTCCCGTTCCTTAGAGTAGCTTTTTCCAGCCTGTGCCATGGTAATCCTAAAATAATTGGCAGGAAATTTTGCTACAGGTATGGGCTTCCCTCATAGCTCAGTTGATAAAGGATCTGCCTGCAATGCAGGAGACCCGGGTTTGATTCCTGGGTTGGGAAGATCCCCTGGAGAAGGAAATGGCAACCCACTCCAGTATTCTTGCCTGGAAAATCCCACAGACAGAGGAGCCTGGTGGGCTACAGTCCATGGGGTCGCAAGAGTCGGACACGACTTAGCGAATAAACCACCACCACCACCACCACCACCACTGCAGTTGAGTAAAAATCTGTTGCTGATATGATTCTGTAACATAAAAGTAGATCTTGTTGCTACAACTAACCATTTCTCAACTGGTTGTAGTTCCCAGAATAATTCAGCTCAAGTAAGTATTGATATTTATGTCTGAATCCATTCTGATCTTCGTCCCATGAGAGAAATTTCTTTAATCCTCTTTCAGCCACAGTCTTTGTCACATCTAAAGTGTTCTCCCCATCAGAGATAGAAATGGTTTTCCCTGCTGCTTGGCCCATTGAAGCTTCTCTTCGTTATCCCACTGTTGGAGTAGCTCTGCCATTCTTCTCATTCGAGCAGACAGGAAACTGGTTTTAGGATTGATGGTTAAATAACTGAGGCTCTGGATTAGCATTGCTGAGGAAAAAGGATGTAAGTCTATGCCCTCCTGGGAATTTTCCTCAGCAATTATTTGAGAAGACTCAGAAGCAAGGATGGTTTAATCTCTCTGGATGGTCTGTGGAGATCTAGTCTTAGCCAGAAATTCCTCTTGGCTCATGGATCTTGAAAGTGAGCAAGCACAAGGTTTGGTCAAGTTCAAGTGCTCAAGGTTTTAGAAGTTAGTGAACAAAGACTATAGCCCAGTTTTACTAGTAGAACTGGTAGACTCACCAATAGTTTGTAATAAGAAACTCTTACTTGTCATTTCTGGTGGGACAGTTCTCCTATGGGTGAAGTTGGCCCATACATTTTAAGCTTCCCATTCTTGATCACTGACTGTCAGGAGTGCTCCATAGTCATTGGAACCACCACCACCACCAACAACAAAACTCCACAAATTTTTACCAATAGTCACCTCTTAATGGGAAAATAATGCCTCTGGTTGAAAACCATGCAACAGCCTCACCTCTGGATGGTAGCCATTTTTTCAATGTAGCTTACTATAACCTGTGCCTGAGGATATCCATAGAAGAAGCTGAAAGGGAAAATAATCATGGAGTTGGGCCACATACTTTCAATCATTTGTTCAATTAATTCTGGTCCTCATACAAATTTCAGGTCATGTTATTGCTATGCAGAGCTCAACAGGGAACTGAGGCTAGAAGACAAAGAGCAGTACCCTCACTATGGAGTCCAGGAAGGTAGGGACTAGGCTGGCTAATGTTTTTAGACTCAGAGAAACTCTGAATTTGAAAAAACTTAAACTGATTTGTCCAACCTACCATGCAGTAGAAGAATGCCTTGGTAAATAAGGACATCCTTAATAGATGGCCATATATCTATCTTCAAATCTGCTGCTGCTGCTGCTAAGTCGCTTCAGTTGTGTCCAACTCTGTGTGACCCCATAGACAGCAGCCCACCAGGCTCCCCCATCCCTGGGATTCTCCAGGCAAGAACACTGGAGTGGGTTGCCATTTCCTTCTCCAATGCATGAAAGGGAAAAGTGAAAGTGAAGTCGCTCAGTTGTGTCTGACTCTTAGCGACCCCATGAACTGCAGCCCACCAGGCTCCTCCATCCATGGGATTTTCCAGGCAAGAGTACTGGAGTAGGTTGCCAGTGCCTTCTCCGATCTTCAAGTCTAGGCCAGGGGATTTTATTAATAGTAAGATCCTGAAGATTCTTATGTTGGGCCTTGGGGACAGCCTCTCGGAGAGACGATTTTGTTCACGTTCAGTCAGTTCAGTTCAGTCACTCAGTCGTGTTCTACTCTTTGCGACCTCATAGACTGCAGCACACCAGGCTCCTCTGATCGTCACCAACTCCCAGAGTTTGCTAAAACTCATGTCCGTTGAGTCAGTGATGCCACTGGACATTGGTTTATTGATTATGAGTCAGACTGTTAGAGTTCAGTTCCTGCCTCCAGTACTAACTACCTCTTTCTTGAGCAAGTTCTTTGCTTCTCTGGGCCTGCCTGTTTCCTACCTATAAAGTGGAGATAATATTATTACCAGTCTCACAGGTGCTTTTGGCATTCAGTGAGTTAAAACATATAAAGTGCTTAGAAAAGTACCTGGGACTTAGTAAACATAACATAAATATTAGCTTTTATTAGTGAATGTACTAAATTCAAGACAGATTCATATTTAGTTTTGTCTCATAGTTAGGAGTGCATTTGCTTCCTATAAGGTGGCAAATAGTTTGTGTTAGTTTGTACAGCTACATCTGTCTCTAAAGAGAGAAGCTGGTTTAAGACCTTTTGTCCCTAAATTTGTGACTTGACTTTCTTTCTCTTTTGTTTAATGAAGGATTTTCTTCACTTTACTAAGATATAATTGATATAACTGACTTATTGAATAATCTTAGTGTGTACATGTTCATTTGATGGATATGCAGAATGATGACCACCTCAGCATTAGTTAACCTCTCCAATATGTGACAAAATTATTTTTGTGGCGAGAACATTTAAGATCTCTCTTAACAACTTCCAAGTATCTAATATGTTATCATTAAATATGATCACAGTGCAGTACAGTTGATCCCTAGAACTTTCTCATCTTTGAAATGGAAGTTTGTACTCTGACCAATGTCTTCCATTTTCCCTACCCAATCCTTTCTGGTGACCGCCATTCTACTCTCTGTTTCTTGGAGTTCGCCTTTTTTAGTGTCAACATATGAATGAGCTCATGTGGTATTTGTCTTTCTCTGACTTTTTCACTTAGCATAATGTGCTCATGTTGCAAATGGCATGATTTCCTTCTTTCCCGTGGATGAATAGTATACTTGTGTGTGTATGTGTCGTGCACATGTGCGCCACCTTTATCCATTCATCTGTTGATGTATACTTAGATTGTTTCTATATCTTGGCTATTGTTAATAGTGCCACAGTGAACATGGGAGTGCATATATCTCTTTGATATCCTGTTTTCATTTCCTTTGGATGTATACCCAGAAGTGGGATTACCAAATAATACAGTAATTCCATTTTAACTTTTTTGAGGAACACTCATACCATTTTCCATACTGGCTGAACCAATTTACATTCACACTAATAGTGTACAGGTTTCCCTTTTTAGTATCCTTATCAACACTTGTTATTTCTTGTGTTTTTGATACAGCCATTGTAACAGGTGTGAGGTGGTGATATTTTATTGTGGTTTAAATTTGCATTTTCCTGACGATTGGTGATGCTGAGCATTGTTTCAGTATTTGTTGGCCATTTGTGTGTCTTCTTTGGAAAAAAAAATATTTTCGGTTCCTCTGCCCATTTTTAAATTGGATTATTTGGGCAGGGGGTTGTTGTGATATACCACATTCATAGAATGGAAAGTACAAATCATATGATAATCTCAACAGATGAAGAAAAAGCACTTGACAAAAATATAACATCCTCTCTTGATTAAAAAAATACCCAACAAATTGAGTATAGAAGGAATATCTGAACACGATAAAGGTCACATGTGGCAAACCTGTAGCTAACATCATATACTATGCTGTGTTTAGTCACTCAGTTGAGTCTGACTTTTTGCAACCCCATGGACTGTAGCTCACCAGGCTGCTCTGTCTGTGAGGATTCTTCAGGCAAGAATACTGGAGTGCGTTGCCATGCCCTCCTCCAGGGGATCTTCCCAACCCAGAGATCGAACCCAGGTCTCCTGAATTGCAGGTGGATTCTTTACCATCTGAGCCACCAGAGAAGCCCACCGCTAATATAATGCTAAAGATTCAAAGCTTTTCTTCTAATATTAGGAACAAGGTGAAGTTGCTCACTCACACTACCCTTATTCAACATAGTACTGAAAGTCTTAGGCAGAGCAATCAGGTAATACAAAGAAATAAAAGGCATCCAAGTCAGAAATGAAGAAGTAACATTGTCTTTGCAGATGATATGCTCTTATATGTAGAAAATTCTAAAGACTACACAAAACTGTTAAAACTATTCAATGAAATCAATAAAGTTGCAGGATGCAAAATCAACACACAGACATCAATTGTGTTTCTGAAGATTATAGCTATAGAAGAAATAAAGGAAATAATCCTATGTATAATAGAATCAAAAATAATAAAATACTTAGGAATAAATTCAATCAAGGAGGTAAATGATCTGTGAACTGCAAACTTAAAAAGACTATGATGAAAGAAATTAAAGAAGACATAGATTAATGTAGATATATCCCACATTCATGGATTAGAAGAATTAATACTGTTTAAATGTCCATGCCATGTCTATCAAACTTCCATTGACATTTTCTGCAAAAATAGGAAACACAATCCTAAAATCAGTATGGAACCACAGAAGACTCTGAATAGCCATCGCATTCTGAGAAAGGACAAAGCTGGAGGCGTCGCATTTCCTGATTGATTTCAAACTATATTGCAAAGCTATAGTTATCAAAACAGAACAGCAGTGGCATAAAAATAGACACACACACCAGGGAAACAGAGCTGAAAAAGCAGAAATAAATGCTCACATATACAGTCAACTAATATTTAACAAGAGAACCAGAAATACAATGGCAAAAGATAGATAGTTTCTTCAAGAAATGGTGTTGGGAGAATGTGATAACCACACACAGAAAAATGAAATTGAACCCTTATCTTACACCATTAACAAAATCTAACTGAAGATAGATTAAAGACATGAGCATACAACTTGAAATAGTAAAACTCTTAGAAGAAAACAGGGAGCAAGCTCCTTGTCATCAGTCTTGGCAATAATTTTTTTGGCTATGATACCAGAGAACCCAAGCAAACAGAGAAAAAATGAGTAAGTAAGATTGCATGAAACTAGAAAGGTTCTGCACAACAGAAGAAACTCCTGCTTTCTTAAGGTAGTTACCCTAGAGTTAATAGAGTTAACCCTAGAGTTACCCCCAAGTTAATAGGAAATAGAGTTAACAAATTCATGATCATTCGTCTACCCTGCTTGTTGCTCTGTCACTTCCTAGTCAGCAAGTGGAAAAAATGAATGGGAAGGATTTGAAATGTGACCACAAGCAGTGAGTCCTGGAGGCAGAGTGTGATCCATCAAGGAGGTGCTTCTTAGGGTATGAGCCAAAGTCTCCTTAGTTAAGTATATCTTAAAAAGTGAGCAATAAGATGCATATTGGTGGTCATGAAGTAGTAACAGCAACTAGATCCACTCTCCTGCATTGGACAAAATATGGGAAACAGCAAGCGGCAAACATTGGACAATCGGCAGCACAGAACATTCATCCCCATGAGAAAGTACAGAGTGAGCCCTGCGCTTGCCTCAGCCCGCTCTCGAGAGAGTAGATCTAGGCTGGAGCACAGGGAGGGGAAACTCAAACAGAGGCTGCTGGTCTCCCTGTGTTGAGTAGACGATTAAGAATTAGGGGAAACCAAAACGACTAGAAACCTTAGAGAACAGGAGAAAGGAGAGAGTCAGTGGAAAGGAGAGAGCTCCATAGAAAGGAAGTGCTAGAGATTTTTATAAGAGATTCCTCTATTGGCCACAGCTGACTACTTACTGATCAATGTGTGGTGTGAAGAAATTACTGGAAATTAGGGAAAGAACCACAGGAAAAGAACAGGCAGAACAGCCCTTGGATCTCTCACAAGACCTGACATAGTACTGTTCCCAGTTACTAGGATGGAAAAATAATACATAGGGCACCCAGTAGAGCACTCGGAGGGTATTGCCTGCATACCAGGGCAGAATGAAAGACAGCTTTGGTCTCGCCTCACAAAACTTGAAAGCCAGCCTCAAAATGACCAAACAGTTTACAGGTAACTAAACTGTATCCCCAGAGAAGGCGATGGCACCCCACTCCAGTACTCTTGCTTGGGAAGTCCCATGGATGGAGGGGCCTGGTGGACTTCAGTCCATGGGGTTGCTAGGAGTCGGACACGACTGAGCGACTTCACTTTCACTTTTCACTTTCATGCACTGGAGAAGGAAATGGCAACCCACTCCAGTGTTCTTGCCTGTAGAATCCCAGGGACAGAGGAGCCAGGTGGGCTTCCATCTATGGTGTCGCACAGAGTTGGACACGACTGACGTGACTTAGCAGCAGCAGCAGCAAACTGTGTCCCAGGGGAAGAGAAGGAGTAGGGAACTCAAAAATATTTAAATAAATACTAAAATACCCAGCCCCCAGCCAGATCAACTTTGTGATATAGGAATTATCATCCCTAAGAGGGAGAAAAATCTATCAATAGGAACAGACATAGGTGATATAATTAGCAAACAAAGGCATTAAAATAGTTATAGCTGTTTTGTGTTCCTAATGAGTGAGTGAGTGAAGTCACTCAGTCATGTCTGACTCTTTGCGACCCCATGGACTGTAGCCTACCACACTCCTCCATCCATGAGATTTTCCAGGCAAGAGTACTGGAGTGGGTTGCTATTTCCTTCTCCAGAGCACAAGGTAAGGGAAAGCATGAACATCCAACAAAGTGATATAGAATTAGGAAGTAGGAGCCAAAGTAAACTTCTAGAGATAAAAATGCAATGTCAAAATGAAAAATACATTGGGTAAGATTAACAGCAGAATAGACAACAGCAGAAGAAAAGATTAGTGAACCTGATGATATAACAATAGACTCTATTCAAAATGAAACACAGAAAGAAAACTCACTGAGGAAAATGAACAGACACCTTGAGCTATGGAGCAACTTCAAGCAGACTAATATGCCTGTAATTAGAGTTCCCAAGTTATCAGAAGAAAGAAAGTATTGGTGTATATACAGAAATCAATGAAATAGAAGAGAGGAAAGCAAAAGAGAAAAACCAGTGAGAACAGAAGCTTGCTTTTCTTGAGATTAATAAAATTAATAAACCTCTAGACAGACTTACTAAGCAAATAAGATTACTCTGATTATCAGTATCAGAAATTAAAAAAGAAACATGACTAATGTTAAAAATATAATAAGGAAATATTATTAACAACTTTATGCTAGTGAACTTGTTAACTTGGATGAAATGAACAAATTCCTTCAAAGACAGAAATTCCTGAAGCTTTCTCAAGAAGACATAAGCTGAATAGCCAAGCTGAAAATTTTAGCTGAATTTGTAGATAAGAACCTTTGCCACAAAGAAAACTTCATATGTAAGAAAGCTTTCCTGGTGAGAAGATCTAGTGCCAATTCCTTAAAGATGTTTCTAGAAAACTAAAGCAGAACGAACACTTTCTATTCATGTGTTAATAATTAGCACTATTCTGATACCAAACCCAGAACAGAATATTATCAGAAGAGAAAACTCTGAACCCTCATGAACAAAGATATAAAACTTCTTTAAAGATTTTTATAAGTCAAATCCAACAATACATAGAATCAATAATAATCCATCATGACCAAGTGGGTTTACTTTTTGGAATGCAAAATTGTTTTGACATTCTCAGTGTGGGCAGGGATCCTTGAGTAAAGGGAAGATTTTTCTTCATCCTGTTCTCATACTTGAAGAACACTGAATGTTCTTTCTCACTGTGATGGATGGGGAAAGGCCTCAAGTCCCTGAAGACCTGCTAATGGTCTTAGCAGAACAAAGATCTTCTCATGGCCAAAACTTTTTAACAGTAGAGTAGCAGGATGACCAGAGAAGGCAATGGCACCCCACTCCAGTACTCTTGCCTGGGAAATCCCATGGACAGAGGAGCCTGGTGGGCTGCAGTCCATGGGGTCGATAAGAGTCGGACACGACTGAGCGACTTCACTTTCACTTTTCACTTTCATGCGTTGGAGAAGGAAATGGCAACCCACTCCAATGTTCTTGCCTGGAGAATCCCAGGGACAGGGGAGCCTGGTGGGCTGCCGTCTATAGGGTCGCACAGAGTTGGACACGACTGAAGCGACTTAGCAGCAGCAGCAGCAGAGCAGGATGACAACATTCTAGCACCCATCAACCCTCAGCTGGTGTCTGAGATTTGAGGCTCATGAAAAGAGCATAGATTTTGGAATCCCAGAGACCTTGGATCAAATCCAGGCTTCACCAGTACTTAGTATTTCTGTGCTCTAGAGATAGTATGAGGGTTAAGATTGTTGTGAGGCTTAGATGTAAAATGTATAAAGCACTTAGTCCATAGCACACACACAGTATGTGTGGTTGGGGAGGTGGTTCCTTTTGTTGAGACACTGTATCATGATAGTTAAGAGTTATGGCTCTGGGTGAAGATGACTTGGACTCTAACACTAGCTCTGTGACGTATCTGTTTGTAAGCTCTTGCCTAATTTCCTAGTCTTTGAAATAGACTCACAGTACTACCTATCTCCAAGGGATGTTGGAAGGTTTCTTTGAGTTAATGGGATTCCCAGATGGCTCAGATGGTCAAGAATCTGCCTGCAGTGAAGGAGATTTGATCCCTGAGTTGGGAATATCCCCTAGTGAAGGGAATGGCTACCCACACTAGTATTCTTGCCTGGAGAATCCCATGGACAGGTGGGCTATAGTCCATGGAGTCACAAAGAGTTGGACATGACTGAGCGACTAACACTTTTTGAGTTAATACATATATAGTTCTTGGAATAGTGCCCTGCATACAGTAAGTGTTTGGTAAGCATTAGCTGCTATTATTAAAGATATTTTTGTTTCTTTGGCCACTGCTGCTGTCACTCTTGTTATTGACCAGGTAGTTAAGGCTTTGAAATCCTACTAAGAAATACCTGGCAAGAAAGAGTCACAAATGAGGTGAGGACCGCAGGTAACAGTCATGGAGCCCTTGAGTTCATTCAGACTCCAGTTGAAGACGGACCCTCCTGGCCTTGACGTAGCAAGGACAAGTGAATAGTTGCACCAGGGGAATGAACCTTGCAGGGCCGGGAATAGGGTGGGCCCTGACAACAGTCTCTCTTGGAGACAGGGATATTTTGTTTAGAGACATGCCTGGTTGGTGTTGGATCCTCCTGAACGATGATGGATGCGGTGTGAATGGAGACCTGGGCTGTAATTGAGGACTAGGTGGCCCCGTCAGCAGGCGATGGCGCCTGAATGACAGTGTGACAGGGAGCAGAAACAGGGCTGCTGCTAGCCACTCTGCTTGCCACAGTGACAGGCTTCCATCCACTGAGAACGAGCCTGGTCTGGGGAGACCTGCCAGACGGTGTGCTATGTGCTACTGACTTCTTTCAGCACTTCCTATTTCCCCATTCATGGCGTCTTGCTATTAGGCAGACAGAACAGCTCATATCCTGTGGACAGATGATAGATCTGTCATCTTTCCGAGAAATTGTTTGTCTTCCACAGGTGTATGGGCTTCCTTCTAAAGCCGGCGGGTCACATAACACTTTTCAACACTCTCTTCTGTACCAGCTTGGCATCCAGCATCTATCAAAAGGGAAATCTTTCACATGCAATTATGACAGAAAATAAAGGTGATGAAGTGTGTGTACCAAGAAGGGATGAGATCAAAGGGCGGTAATGAAAACTGATCACAATAGAAGGGCAGCTTCAATTCTAAAAAGTTGTGTGGGACTGCTTAGGGCCTGACACGGCTTGGGGGTGACACAACCCCCAAGCGGTACAGAGGCTACAGATAAAATCACAGGCATGTGTGCTTGTAACCTAATAAACTGCTGGGCTGACCGTAACCCAGGCGGGGTTATGGGTCATGTCCAATTTCATCAAAGCCATGCTAAGGTATCTCCTTCCCAATAATTCACACAATACACGTTTCCTTCACTGCCATCCATTCAGTGGCACCATTTCAGACTTTTCTAGGAATCTAATTTATATATTAAGGCTGATTTTCCAATAGGATCTTCCAGAACTCAGGGCCTGCACATCCAAAGGCTTATGTTTTTATTGAACTCTGAGCGGCCACAGGGAAAAGCACAGCCTGTTGAAGTTTATGAGTGCAACTCCTTATCGTAGGAGCCTTTACAGTCATGCACTATGCCCATCTCAGTGGCACCCTTCTTAATTGGAGAAGAATTTCTTTACCTGCCAAGCGCATTTCCTAGTAGCTGTTATCATCTTGAAAGCATATATCACATGCCAGCATTTCCAATCCCAGAGAATGGCTTATCCAGGTCAAGCAGGCAGAGGTTTTAGACTTTATAACCAATCTTGTTTTGAAAGACTACAGAAAAAGCCAAACATTTTCAACTAATTGTGGGTAAACTAGTCCAAGTTGGTTTAAAAACAAAACAAAACAAAAACTCTTAATTATAGATTACTTAAAAGGAAGTATAATTGTATCAGTCTCAGTAATGGTAAGTGCAGTAATTCAAAGGAACCTAACAAATTTTTGTCAAATACCTTTCTGTGTTCTTGTTTTAATGGGAAATTGAGTATAGTTTATTAGTTGTAGTGAATAGAAGTTCACCTATTTGAAAACTGCACATTTTTATAAGTAGGTTAAACATTCTTCCTATTCTCTTATTTTTAATAATGGGTAGATTAGTAACCCTTTGCCCCTTTTGCAAATGTAAAGACAGTTGAGAGTGCCCAGTTTCACAAGTAATAAGTCCTGTATCAGTGAAGATGAGGGGATGAAGAAAGGAAACCAGCATTTGTCAAATGTCTGCCATCTGATTTAACTTCAATGTCACCAAAGAAAAAATCATTTGGTGGAGATGATATAACCATTCTCCAGATGAGGAAACCAAAGGAAGTAAGTTGGCCGATGTTCGGCAGATGGTGATAGAACTGGCGTAAGATTCTTGTTTTCACTAGCTCCCCCACTCCCCACTGGTACTAGCTCAGTGGGTGAAGAATCTGCCTGCAATGCAGGAGACACAGGAGATGCGGGTTCGATGCCTTCTCCAGGAGATCCCCTGGAGAAGGCAATGACAACCCACTTCAGTATTCTTGCCTAAAAAATCTCATGGACAGAGAAGCCTGGTGGGCTGCAGTCCATGGGGTTGCGAAGAGTCAGACATGCCTGAATAAGCACACAAGCACACCGTTGGTACTGGCTCCCTTCACTTTCTCATAATGCTTAACTCACTGGCAGTGTTTGTCATAGACTGTCTCTAACCAAAGACTCCTGGTCTAGCAACACCAGATGTTCATGCAGATGCATTCTGTTAGCATAATGGAGATGTCTGAGTGAAATGGCAGTCTGTTCCCTAGAGGAATGGTGGCCCTCGGAACCTATGTGTTTACAGTCCTCAAGAGCTCACTGGGTTTGAGTGAGTAATGTATCTTGAGAAGACTTTGTGTTGAGCCAGACCGACCATGTTGAGGACTGTCTGGCTGCTGCTGCTGCTGCTAAGTCGCTTCAGTCGTGTCCGACTCTGTGCGACCCCATAGACGGCAGCCCAACAGGCTCCTCCGGAGGTCCCTGGGACTCTCCAGGCAAGACCACTAGAGTGGGTTGCCATTTCCTTCTCCAATGCATGAAAGTGAAAAGTGAAAGTGAAGTTGCCCAGCCATGTCCGACTTCCAGTGACCCCATGGACTACAGCCCACCAGGCTCCTCCATCCATGGGATTCTCCAGGCAAGAATACTGGAGTGGATTTCCATTTCCTTGGGATAGGAGAGGGTCAGAAAGCCTTCCTGGTGTAGATTCTTAGTCTCATTGGTTATTATAAGCCTTAATTGTCCCCAGTGTCCCCATTGTGTCTTGATAAATACAGTACCCAGCTATGATTGGGTTAAGTGAATTCTGAGGCATTTCTGCACATTAGTACTTAAGCATGAAATAAATAATTAGACTAGAGAAAGGGCTCAGGAAAGATGAATTCCAAAAGGAAAAGAGCACCATCAGCAGCCAAGGGAAATCCCAGAGGGTTCTGGATAATAGTGGGAAGAGAGGGTCCTATGAACTTGGAGAGGGCAAAAGAGGACAGTAAAGAAGCTTCCCTTGCTTGACAGCTATGCCTTAGGCCAGCATTGCTTGGTAAACTCAAAGGATCATCTTGCGTACTTCAAAGGGTCTTGGCCACCAGAAGAACAAAACAGTCTTTCCCTCTGTGGTAACTTGGTATTGCAGCTGTCATCACAACTATATCCAGAAAAGAAACGTATTCAAGCGGCAGCTTGTTCCTCGAGGCTTGTCTCATCTTCAAGAAATGCCCAGTGACACCTCTCAGAGGTAACCCCTCATTCCAGCACTGCTTCGTGTTTCTGCAGGCAGTGAGTGCTTTGGGAATGCATCGCTGTGTGTAATGAACCTTAGCATGGCATCCACTGGTGTCTCTCCATAAGAGAACCTAGCCTGGTCTCTCTGGTTGGAGACCAGATGGAATTTCCAAGCACAGCTTCAGGCACCAAAGAATTTCTGGTTGTTGCATTAGCTTCCAGGAGCTGCTGACTGAGGACTTCAGTAAAACCTACCTTTATATCCCCACCCTTTCCCTTTTTTTTCCCCATTTAACCCATAGACTGCTGTTTACTGTTGTAGAATGAAGTGGTGATGGATTTTTAAAAACATTTCTGCAGTCTTTGGTTTCATAAAGACAATAGGGTGGTATCCAGGAAGAAGAAGTTGGTGAGTAGAGAGAATATTTCCAGTTCTCTCTGGTCTTCTGAGATGTGTAGAATCTTAGACCTGGCAGGGGCTTTATTAGAGCAAGTGGACTGCCTAATGGTGACAATCAGCAGATGAGGAAACCAAAGCTTAAAGAAATCTCCCAGCTGGTCAGTGGATAATTCCATAATTGAAATGTTGTTCAGGTCTGCAGAAAATAGTTTTAAAAGATGGGGATACACTAAAGCGGGGTGGCTGGGTAATCAGGGGTCATATGTGGATATTTTGAAGAACTTAGGGATGTTTTGGCTGCAAGAAAGAAACTGCATCCAGAAGTCCTAAAAACTACCCTTGAATATCTGAAGGGCTGCCCCACAGGATGTAAGGAGATTTATTCTTTGTAATGGAAGAGGGTATGAAATCTAAGAGATCAAGTTTGACTCCATATGAGGAAGCTGTGGGATTACTTGAAAGAATAGTGAGCTGCTGCCTTGGAAGAAGGGACTGTCCATCAGAAAACATGTTCAAGAGGGTTTCCATGCTGGGAATATTCTTTTCAGAGCTAAGGTTAATGGACAAGTTTCCCATCAGAATCCTCAAGAGTCCCCATCCAGTATATAAAGCAGTAGAATTAAAGTAGACCCTTCACATGTCAGTTTCTGGTAAAAACAAAAATAGTCTGCTGAGAAAGTTGTTATTCTAGGCCTACCATGGACATTGGGGTCATTTAGCTTTAGCTGTTGTAGGACCCAAGGGGAGTAGCTTTGAAAAGGGGGCCTGCTCTGTGGGTATTTTTTAGAGTAAAAGTAGAGATGTATTTATGCTAAGGTAAACCTGATGATAGGGGAGAAAAAAAGCAGTGGCACCCATGACTGGGGTACTTATGTTAGTATAAATGTGGCAAGTCATTCCTAGAACTGAAAGATTCCTGTGAGGCCAGCAGAGATCAGGCCTCAGAGACAGCCAAGGATACTGGAAGGGGCTATTTAAAGAGACCTTTACAGGTACCTCTGAAATTTAAGGGCCAACCAAAAAAAGGATCCAAATCTCTCCAAGGGAGCCATTTGGGTTCTTGTGTTAATTCAAGCAATAAAGAAATGTGGAAGGAAGGCAAAGCTAAATGCACACAGAGAGAATGTGACGTATGGTTTCTTAGGAGTGAAGCTGGAGAGGAAAGGCTGGAGAGGAAGGGCATGTGGATGTGGTGGTCCCAGAAGAGAATGATGCACAACATCAAGCTTAGTCAAAGCTGAACTCAAGAAGGCCAAGCCAGTTACAAAATATATCGACTGGGACAGGATGGCTCCACCCTTCCTCCTAGTCAGACAGTGGAACCCACAGCCCAGATTTTCCCCTGGTTTAAAGAGACCAGAGGAGAATATGGGACAGATCTGCCCATCTTAAGACAGGAATTCTCTCTCCTTTTTCTTGCAGACACTCTCTATGGAGTTAGGCCCTCAACTTTCTTCACAATACAAACTTGCCATCATTTTTTCTGGTATGCCTTATAATACTGCATCAGCTCAAGTAGTACTAATTTTTGAAAATACAGAAATTGTTCTTGTTATAGCAATCTGTTCCCAAAGGGACAAAGGCCACGACAGACTGGAATTATCTGATTTTTTTCCATGGCCCTCTCTTCAAAAATAACATTTCAAATAGATTGTAGTGCAGTTAATGAGATATTTTACAATGCAGATTATCAGAAGTGGAGAGGCCTAGACATTTACACTAGTTGACTGGCAAGATTAACTTGATGCCCTTTGACACACCTTTTGAGCAAAAAAGACCTCGGTAAATTTCAAAGGAAAAAGCATGGTTTATTTGCATCTGGATGCCATTTTTAAATTCAGAAAACAGAAATCAGCCTCACACACAGGACTCAGACCACTACTAGGACGAGAGTGAGATGGACCAGATTTGCATTTATAAATGCTGCGATGGCAGTAACTGGACAAAGATCCACATGCGTGCAGGAGGAGGTCTAAAGATTCTACATTGGTGAAACTCATTTGAATAAAGAAGCAAATTACATATTTTTTCACATTGAGTTGACTGTTCTTAGGACGGAAACACTGGGTCTTGATTCCTTAGTGTGGTCAGGCAATGATCAATTCCCTTCAACAGAGTGGGGGATAAAATGTATCGGACACAGCAACTCTTCTCTAAAAGCAGAGTGACAACTCATGACTTTCCTGTAGCTTTCACAGAAGTATTTTGAAAGTCTCAGGGAAATAAGAGGAAAAATAAGATTCTATGAAGAGTTGTGGAAGAGAGTAAAGGTGCTCCCATGGTGGTTCTGGGTATAGAGGTCACACTGTTCCATTCTTAAATCTTCTCCCATTGCTAGTTCTCAAGTCAATGCATTGCAAGTCTCAAGACAGGACCCTATTCGCTCTTCTAATATCCCCACTAGGTTTCTCCTTTTCAGCTTTCCAGTACATGTACTAATGACCCAAACAAGAAAGAATTAATGCTGAATGGCGCTCATTTAATTGGCTGAAATTGAGTGATCTGCACTCTCTGAATCCCGTTAATTCTTGAGACTAATCTTCATATTGGCAACCTGTCATAAGAGATGGGTTGCAAATGCTGAATCAAAACTTTTCAGCGCTTGGCAGTAGTAAAATGGCAATGTGTTAAATACTTTCTAAGGAGACTGGAGAGGAACTTTTGTGTAAGTATAATGCAGTCATGGTAAGATAACGGATTAAGTGGCCTCCTTTAAGATATTGGCTTCTTGTGTCTTGTGTATTGAAAAAAGAAGCCTTTCTAATGAAGCTTTTTAGGCTCAAACAAAGTAGACAGGGGTCAGTGATGAGTTAGAATGTGGGGATATTAGCAACCTCTTTTATGTATCCAGATAGCAACCTGCTCTGGGGTTTCTTCCTGGGATTCACAAGGCTTAGGGCCTCAATTTCCTACTAGGACCTGGACAGAAATTTTTCCCAGGAGACCACACAGGGATTTGGAAGCAGAAGAGCTGAGTTTTCATCTGATCTTGCCCATCTACCATTTGTAAAATATTGGGAAAGCCACTGAAATTTGTACCTAAAACTGGATCATAGCACTTGGTGTTTTACTCAAAGAGCTTCTGAGGACTGGACAAAATGGTGGTTTGAAAACATTTCATATCCTGCAAAAGTATGCACAAATCCTGTTGTCATGACTATAAGAGCTCTTCCTGGCCTGTAAGAAGCCATCTTACCTCATCTTCCCCTCTTTTCTGTCAGCTATAGTGAATACCTGTTGATCCTCAGCATGTTTATGCCAGGAATAAGGGAAAGTCCCAGGGCCCTTTTGTCCCCCTGTTGGGGACCCAGACTGGATTATTTTCTGGGCACATTGTTATCCAGGCATCCCTCAGATGTTCTGAAATGGGTCTGGTAGAACCAAAGCTGTGTTTTCAGTTAATTCTCTAAGTACACAATTTGCTCAAAGTACATTTTTTTTTTAAAGAATTCAATAATAAAATATGGCTTGCTGCTGTTTGACTGCCAGAAATTTGAGATCTCTCTTGGTTTCACCAGTATCAAAGGCTTCTGTTTAATATGACTCTGTATTAAAGTAGGCCTTACTGTCAGCTTAGCAAAAATGTCTTATTTAATCTGAAGTTTTGTGTAGTTTTTATTAATCCAATGTGCATCTGTTAAAAATAACTCCAGATAATGCAACATTTGATTAAGTGGAATGTCTTAATACAACCATTAGTTGGAAGGATTTTTTTTTTTCATTTATGCATTCCAAACTGAGTCTGATAAGATGGCACTAACATTTAGCCTGAAGTGTGGAATGTTAATAGTGAGATCTTGGACAGTTTGTTTATCCCCCACCCCCACCCCCCCCCCGCCCCACCGAATGTGCCATTCACAGGAATGTGCCAGATGAGGGTCTTGGAAAGCAGAAGTTCTCTGTTTAGCCTCAGAACCCCCAAGAAGCTGGCAGATTACTCCCACACCAGGGGCAACCCCAGCCTGGCGGGAAAAGGCAAAGGAGTAACATTAAACTGGAGCCGAGAGTGTATTTCTCTTCCTTCCAAGTGGCGTTTCAGGGTGATGTGAGGAACAAGTCAGGTGGATCTTTATCCACCATCTTTTCTCTTCGGCTACAGAGAAAGAAGGCTTAGGAGGTGCTCTAGGCCTTGTGAGCACCTTGTACCTAGACCGTCCTCTTCGCAGGAGTTTGCCTTTGCTAAGAGGTCCTGCGGCTCCTGTGGTTTAGGACCAGCTGGTACCTGACAGAGAACAGGCACTCAGTCACCTTTCCGTCAGTTGTTATCCTAACCAGCATCCAGGGAACACACGCATTCCCTGAGTGCATGCTTCCTGGGCACCTCCTGCATGGAAGGCTCCTTGTTAAAGCCTCGGTATAGATAGTAAACAGGACAGACTTGGTCCCTGCTCTCATGGGCCTTGCTTTCAAGCTGATAGTTAAGGATGCTGTCTGTCTGTCTGTCAGTTTTATGATTTGATCTCCACTCTTAATTTGAGCTTCAGCTCATGGAATTGAGTTTATGCTCTGTTGACCACTATTTGGCCTTTCTAGCGATGCTTATAAGGTTATTTTTCTGCTTTTATGTTAGTGTTAATTCCTAGATGATAGGGATCTGGATTCCACTTAATACATATCTACTAACTGCTTATCATGTGAAAGAATCTGCATTTTTCACTCTTCTTCATGCCTTCCCTGAAATGATTCATTGTTAATATTCCCCTCCTTTAAGCCCAGCCCACCTGAAGTCATGAGGGAAGGTGAGGCAGATTCTACAGTGTGATGGTTCTGCGTCTAGAAGAGCACAGCCCACATCACGGAGACAGTGGCTTCATGCTCTTGTAATGGTGGCCTCTGGGCAGATGACAGCACCAGTTCGGACAAAATCATTGTATATTAAATGTATGAAGAAAATTAGTGCTGTCAGAGACCTGTTTTACCTTCACATCAAGTCATTTTGTAAAACAGTGGACCCATCGCTGCTTTCTTGGTCGTGTTGGAGACCGGGACAATTTGTTAACCAGGGCAGTAGAGGAAAAGAGTCTAGAGTCAGAGTGGATTTCAGTTCTAACTCTGCCGCTTTGAGTACATCCCATAACCATTTTGAGCTTCAATTTCCTCATCAGTAAAATGGGGATTATCTCCATACCTCGTGGAGTAAAGTAATTCAGGGACTATGCCTTGTTCCATGTGCTTTGACTCAATAAATGTTATTTCAGTCTGGCGGCTGGGGTGGGGACAGCAATAAGAAAGGGAAGGGGGCCATGAACCTGCCAAGAGGCTTTATGAAAGGCAGATTTTTACTTCTGTGTCCTCTGGGTGACTGTGGGCTAAGGTCAGGGGACCATTTTGTCCCAGGAAGGATCACCACTGAAGACTTGAAACTCGCTTCGTTTTTAGCAGCCCAGAGAAAGGCATTCAATTTTCCTTATTTCCGTCCTGGGGATTGCAATCTACATTTGCAAGAAAATGAGGGTGTCATTTTCCTAGTTTCCAGGCACCTAGGCTGATTCATTGCAGCATTAGAAGTGGTTAATGGCAATTGAGGTAGCTGTAATTTGGGGAAGCAAACAGGGCCCTTCTAGGGACCCTGGGTTCCTCTCAGGTGTTATTACAACCTCTCTTGCTTTCTGTTGCCCTCACTGGTTTTTCCATCAAGTCATCTGTCAGTCTCCCCCTTTCATTTCCTGGGCAGAGATTCCAAGGTCAGCCGGAAACCCCTTCACATTGCTGCAGAAGAGCTGCTGCATTGATTCTTGTATTTTGTTCTGATCACAGATTGAAATTAGATTGCTTCCTCTCCTGGCTTGGGTTATGGTAGCACTCTGTAGTTTGAAGAAAATTTATTTACTGTGCAGTGTGTTTCTTGAAAAACCTGGTAATTTGTTTCTGTCCTCTACTCAAAGAAAGTAGGTGAAGTCCTGGCCAGGATCCAGAGGTAATGAGGTGTTGGTGAGGAAAACACCATCCAGAGAAACGTGTCTTTATTAGACCCTTCCTGTGACGATGGGGGCAGTGTGGCTGTGCTCGAAGTGATGGGTCTCTATTTCCTTATGGCTTGACTGGGGTTGGCTGATTCCCTCTTGGGGACCTCTCCATCCCAGAAGGTGGGATGTGTCTGTGTTTGGCAACCCGCATTCACCTAATGAAATAACACTTCAGAAGTGTGCCTGCAACCTCTAAGAAAATTGAGTTAGCTTAGCACTCCATTGTGGGCCATGTGTAGATTTGTGTGCTCGTTTTCAAGCTGTCTTCAAGCTCCTCCAAGGAGGAGGAGTGGATGGAGGAATAGGCTTTATCTGTATTTGTAAGGAGCTTCCTGAGGCTCCAAGGCCAGAATCCTGTGACTGAAACTTGTCACAAATAATAAAGAAAGAAAAGGAGATGTTCAGAGCCAAGAGGAGAAGGATGGTTCCTAAGCTTCCTCAGTTCATGGCACCCCTTTGTATCCCCACAACTTTTTCATGATGCCTCTAGGTGTATGAGTACACACACACACACAGTTCCTTTTGTTGAATAGCTAGATGGATCCAAATAAGTTGATAAGTATTATGTCCTACAACTTAGTGGTCATTTGGGAAAAGTACACAGAAATTGGAAGAAAATATTTTATATGCATTTACTTATAAATAACCATGGTTAATGCTGATGGGATGTGTGTATCTGTTGTGTACTGCAGAACACAAGTCTCAAAAGCAGGTTGGACACTGCCACCCTCATGTCCTTTTCCACATGAATTTTCATGCTGTACTTGCTTTTTATCAAGCAACTGCTAAAAGTGTCACAAAGATAGGACATGATGAATAGAATGTGGTGTGATCTAATGTTGAAACTGAAGTCCACCATGAGCTAGCAATTTGCCAGGGTATTTGACAGCTGTCGAATATTGCTTTGCTTAAATTTAAAATATTTACAAATTAATTTTGAATCTAAACTAATTTAAATTCATTTTCATGTGAGTATCCTCAGCACCCTCTGAGTTTGCTGCAGTGACTTTGGGGGTGCCTCGTCACACAGTTTGGGAGCCTAGGACCTAGGCACAGGATGCTCTCAGATAATTAATTCACAGCTATGAGGGAGGGACCCTGGGGTGGTCCAGTTGGCTCTCCTTGTAAGCACTTCTGACCTTACCTCTGACCCACTGCTGAAGTAAGGTACTGGAACCCTACCTCTCATGTAACGCATTAAGATTTTATGATGCTAGAGGGTGAAATAAGCATAGGCTGCTCATCGCACCTAATAACCCTGCACAGAGTTCCTCCTTGGCAGTCAGCTCTTCCAGATACTGTGGGGTTTTCTTCTTTTAATAAGGTAACTTTGCCCTCAAGGAGAATGCAGTCTTATTGAGATTCTCCCAAGCTTAAAGTAGGCACCAATTCTAGCCCAAATGCTTCAATTCAAATTTGATATTTTGCAGGATGATGTTTCCCTTTCCTTGAAGAAGTTGGAGGAATTAAATTGAATTAAATAATTATTGGATTTAATCATTAAAAACTTTTTTTTTTAAGTCTCCACTTGGATCTTACTGAAGTAGCACCATTTTCAAAGCCAAAAGGAACACATATTAGAAGTACAGAAAATCACTTCTGTGCAAATTGCTAATAGAATCCCTAAATGCAAGTTCTTTATTCTGAGGGCTTAGGACCTGAATGGGGAGGATTTAAATGGAAAAAGTCCACTTTGCATCTAGAGAAACGAAATCCTCTTTCTAGATTTCCATTTGTGACAGTCGTGGTAAATCTTCCTGTTACAATTTGGCTGCCCATGACTGGACATCTTCCTCGGGAGGTCTGGGGTCTGAACACATTCTGTCAAGTATATTATCCAAGGAAGAGTCTCCTTTCAGCCCCAAATGGGTGTGCAGTAGCGGGTAGGAATTGCCATTGAAGAGTTGGGAGACCCGAAATCTCTTTTCATCACATCTGAATGTTGGTGGCAATATAGAAATGCATTGAAGTGTTGCTAACAAAGCTGCCCCCACTCCCTGCCTGGCATTCAGAGGGGAAAAGAGGGTATGTTGCACCATGACAACAGGTGACCTCTATCTGGAATTGTCAACAAACATTAATAGGCTTTTCTCAAACACATATGCTGTAAAGTAAGAGACTGGCTGCCTGAGGGAGGGCCCGGTGTTCAGCAGCACTAGGGCAGTGCTTACAGGATGTCAGCAGACGTGGTTAATTGGTAATGATTAGGGCTGTCTGAAAGCTGATTCCCTGAGTTTGGCGAACACATAATTGTTGTATGTAACCCAGAGCGGCTTTTCTCTTTCATCTCTATGAAGAGATCAGAAAAGAGAGATTTACGGCTTAGGTTGCCCCAAGCCACACATAGCAGGCTTAATTTTCCTTTCCAAGGGAGTTTGAAGACTGCTGTTGTGACTAGTTCTCTGTGGCTTATATGGCATGTTGAGGTCACCTGCAAGTTTTTTGTTAAATGATTGATTGACTGAAATTAATTATTCTGTCAGAGCTGTAATGGAGGTAAGATGGAGGACACTGATAAATGGAAAAGCTAAAGCGATCCTTATAAATGCACTTACGTCTCTTTCTATTTAAATAAATCAGACAGAATCTGTGTATCCTGGATGGTGTTGGGTGTCACCTCCCCATTTGCCTCTATAGCCCTAAGCTGTTTTCTTTCAAAATCTGAAGCTTTGAAATGAGTGGCCGTTTATTCAACTCCAACTGTAGGATATTTGAGCCCTTTGTCACTTCATTCCTTCTAACTTTTCCCCAAACACCTCAGCCCCTGATAAGAGGCTGATTCTAGTCACTGCCTTAGATTAAATCAACCAAATTCAGAGAGTTGTGTTTGAGCAAATGGCTGAGCCACTTGGGGAATGTGGCTGGTGAGTTGAGGAGTGGGCGGAAGGCAGGTGTTTGCTTCTAAACGTCAGATTTCTGAGGCGTGGAAACCACCCTCTAAGGCCTTTTAGGAACGCAGTGAAGGCAGCTGTTTAGTGACAGACTGTCTGAAATTTGGGTTCTTAAATCCCATGAAGGGAATCTAGTGGCCAGTTAAGAAATGCCAAATGCCAAAATGACTCTTTAGATTACCTTTCAAAGGGCGAGAGATTGTTTAAGAGTGATTTATTCAACTTACTCCCAAGTTACTGGCAGTAAAGACTAAAAAGAGCCATTTCCCACGTGGATTCTGAGCAGCACGTGGGTAGCAGCACCTCTTCCTAATGTGGCACTAGGTTGAAAATTTGCAAGGACACACTGGAAGTGCAAAAAAGGGCTTCCAAGGAAATTGACCAAGATATTAGAATTACGATCCAGGCCCTGAAAGTGCCTCTCTCATATTGCGTGCCCTTTGGTGAAAGTGTGTATGGATTAGTCCTTTGCATGAGTAGGAAAGCCCACAGCAATGAGATGGGTTGATTTCCTTGCCAAAGCCATCACCAATAGCCCTAATAACAGAACTAGGAAATATACACTAGTCACTTGGTTCATTGATTTTCTAATTCTAGTATGTCCTTTTCCAATCATCTAGGGTGCTTGTTAAATATTCAGATTCCTGAAAACCATCCGTCTAGAGTCTGTCCCCCTAAATAAGCCACAAAGCTTGGGGATCTTCATGTTTTTGACAAGTCCCAAAGTGATGTTGCTGGTTGTCCCCAGCTTCCAAATCCCTTGTTTAGCACATGTTTAGACTACGGGCCAAGAGAAGAAACTGCAGCTGCTCCATCTGACCAGAACAGCCATCTCAAAGTCCTGTGACTGGTCTATGGGGCGATTGTAGATGGAACGTCTTGAACACTGGGTCTTTTTTTTAAATTGAAATATAGTTGAATTGTAATGTTGTATTAGTTTCAGATGTACAGCAAAGTGATTTATATATATATATACATATATATGTATATATATATATAAAAATAAGAAGTACATATGTCATGTTATATATAAAGTACATATGTATGTTATATATATGTACACACACACACATATATATGTATATATATAACTTTATATATAACATACATATGTACTTTTTCGACTTCCCTGGTGGCTCAGAGGGTAGAGTCTGCCTGCAACATGGGAGACCCGGGTTCAATCCCTGGGTTGGGAAGATCCTCTGGAGAAGGAAATGGCAACCCACTCCAGTATTCTTGCCTGGAAAATCCCATGGATGGAGGAGACCTGGCAGGCTTCAGTCCATGTACTTTTTCAAATTATTTTCCCTCACAGGTTGTTACAAGATAGTGAGTATAGTTCTCTGTGCTATACAATACGTTCTTGTTGATTATCTATTTTATATATAGTAGTGTGCATCTGTTAATCTCAAATTCCTAATTTATCCCTCCCCCTCTTTCCCATTCGGTAACCCTAAATTTGTTTTCTATATCTGTAAGTCTGTTTCTCTTTTGTAAATAAATTCACTTGTTTCCTATTTATAGATACCATGTATAAGTGATATCATATGATTTTTGTCTTTCTCTGTCCGACTGACCTTGCTTAGTATGATAATCTCTAGGCCCATCCATATTGCTGAAAATGGCATTATTTCATTCTTTTTAGAGCTGAGTAGTAGCCTTGTGTGTGTGTGTGTGTGTGTGTGTATCACATCTTCTTTATCCCTTCATCTGTTAATGGACACTTAGATTGCTTCCATTAGTGCTGCTATAATAACATTGGGTTCATGCATCTTTTTGAATTATAATTTTTTTCTGAATATATCCCCAGGAGAGGGCTTGCTAGATCATATAGTAACTGTCTTTTTATTATACATAGTAGCTGCACCAATTTATATTCCCACCAATAGTATAGGAAGAATTCTTTTTTCTTCATACCTTCTCCAGCATTTATTATTTGTAAACTTTTCAATGATAGCCATTCTGGCTTGTGTGAGTTGATACTAATTCTTAGTGGTTTAGTTGCTAAGTCATGTCTGACTCTTGCGATCCCATGGACTATAGCCCACCAGGCTCCTCTGTCCAGAGATTGCCTCTGTCCAGGCAAGAATACTGGAATGAGTTGCCATTTCCTTCTCCAGGGGATCTTCCAACCCAGGAATCGAACCCGGGTCTTCTGCATTGCAGGCAGATTCTTTCCCAACTGAACTATAAGGGAAGCCCACTAATTCTTAGAGAAATGTAAATCAAAACTACAGTAGGGTTTGAGTAGTTTTGCTTGTCTTAAAATCAGCCTTCAGTTCAGTTCAGTCACTCAGTTGTGTCTGACTCTGTGACCCCATGGACTGTAGCACATCAGCCCTCCCTGTCTATCACCAATACCCAGAGCTTGCTCAAACTCATGTCCATCGAATCAGTGATGCCATGAAACTATTTCACCCTCTGCCGTCCCCTTGTACTCCTGCCTTCAGTCTTTTCCAGCATCAGGGTCTTTTCCATGAGTCAGTTCTTCACATCAGGTAGCCAAAGAATTGGAGCTTCAGCTTCAGCATCCATCCCTCCAAGGAATATGCAGGACTAATTTCCTTTAGGATTGACTGGTTTGATCTCCTTGCAGTCCAAGGGACTTGCAAGAGTCTTCTGCAACACCACAGTTCAAAAAGCATCAATTCTTCGACACTCAGCTTTCCTTATGGCCCAACTCTCACATTCATACATGACTACTGGAAAAAGCCATAGCTTTCACTAGACAGACCTTTATCAGCAGAAATGAATGGCAAACGGCTTTAGTATTCTAGCCTTGAGAACCCCATGAACAGTATGAAAAAGCAAAAAAAAATAAGCCATGGCTATTTCAATATTAGTCATCTTAAGGTATCCCAGCTATTGAAAGCATGGCCTCCTGTGTATCTTAGAAAATGAAATAATAAAAATAGGTGGGGCCTGGAAAATTGCCATTTCTTGATGATGATTAAAATTTTGTTGACTGGACATAATTGAAGCAACAAAGCAATAACCATGTAAATTGTCATAAACTGAGTTAAGATGTTACCTTATGGAGGGAAATTTTCAGTATTCTTTTCCCTTAGCAGTCTCTAAGAGGAGGACTAACTCAAAATACTTTATACTCATTCCTACTAGGAGATGAAAAATGGTATCTGCTCTCTAATTTATGAAGCTGTGGTTTAATTAGATAGAGCTCAAGCTTACGCTGCTCCAGTGTGCTTTATGGGGTTAAATTTAAGGCCTGAAAAATGTATGTGTGTGTCCGTGCACTTCATGAATGTTATGATACTTAGTGCTTTACAGTCTATCTGAAAGCAAACTGACTTTATAAAATCTTTTTTTTTTTTTTTAATGTGCCCTTCTCCTGTTTTTAAATATGTGTGGCTTCTCTTTGTGCCCTATAAAATGCTTTGGAAAGTGGTCATCACCAAACCAGGGCTAGGTTGCATAAATATTTAGTTATAGATAGGAGCGTGTTTCTTGAAGTTGCACATGTGTCAGCATTTCCTTAGCTGTTACTACAAAGCCAGGCCTCTTAGCAGTGCAGTGGAAGATAAAGAGGGAGCCAAGAGAGAAATGCAGGCTTGCCATTGCCAGGGATAATGCTGCGTTAAATCATCGTTGTTTTGATTCTGTTCTTAACAAAGCTAAATGAGTCTTTGATTGGAGCCTGTTTTCAGTTGTCATTTTAAATAATAATTAGACCCCCTCTGTTCCAATCAGTCTCTTTTAAGGTGGTTTTTAAAAGTTCATGACTGGGAAGATACTGTATTTAGAGGAGAGGCACTTAGTAGGCCAAGATTTGGTTGGTTTCATGTGGCCAAGTGTTTTCCCAGAAATTCAACTGGGGATCCTTTATATATACTGAGTATGGATTTGTTTTGTTTTTAATCCTACATATTACTGATTGCATATCTTTTCTGGGAGGAGGGAAGGGTAAGATTAATGTAGCATATTTTTATGTACTTTTAGTAGCTGTACAGCCTTCAGTGGTCATATGAATAAAATATATGACCATGAAACTTACCCAGAGAAAGGGGAGCATTTGTAATCTTCAGGCGGAAAAAAAAAAAAAGATCTACAGTGTGCAGGCATGGAAGTAAGCACTGGACTTCAAAATTGAATAAAATGTGGCCCTAAGGAATGACACGTCTAAGTGGACAATTACAGTGAAATGTAATACAGCACATGTATAAAAGGAGTCCCAAAGAAGGACAAGCTAAATGTTCACTGGGAACATTTGAGAGAAGCAGTGACTCAATTTGAGAGAAGCAATGAGGAGGAAGAACCTATGAATTCAGTGTTTAGCTTGAGCACTCTAACTTGTATCAGACCATACATGATATTTTAGTGGTGAACAAGTGAGGGTGGTCTTTCAGGCAGAGAGTGGAACCTCTTCAAAGGTATGGAGATTTGAGAGGACCTGGGATGTCGGAAACTGTAGGTATGCAGTACAGCTAGAGCATCATTTACAAGGAGGGTGGGGTTACTGCTAAATAGGATTATGAACTTGACTTTGACATAAGCTCATATGTCCTGGCAGTGTCATGCATCTTCAAGAGTTTCAATAATATTTAAGGGAGAGGTAGAGACTCTGAAAAGTGCAAGGTCTCATGGTAAGTCTAGGAGACTTAGGTTCTTATGAGGCAGTTGGAAAATATGAAGCTTTATTCTCTCAAATGCTCTCATGGGAGGTGATCTAGCTTCCAGGTCAGTCTGCCCATATAGGTCAACAGTGGGTCAAACACCTGGATGAAAAGCCTCATGTGTGCTTCATCATCCACAAATGCTCCATCATCCTAGCTTCATTCATGCTAGGTCCCTGATCAGCGTTCTGTGAAAAAGGAGATCCTTAGCAGAAGGTTTTATGAAATGTTTGGTTACATAAACTGAAGCAACGTTCCTTTATATTGGGTTTCCTAAGCCCTTAGAGTGCTGCAGTCCAATATGAGTTTCCAAGAGGATGATGGGATAGGATTTCATTTCCTAAAATTGTTTGTGAAAAGCCTTTTGTGAAACTAGTGTTCCCTGGAATGCTCTTTGGGCCAAGTCACTCTTCAGATTCGTTCAAATAGACCTCCTAATTGTACATTGAGTGTAATTCCTTCATCAAATGTTGTGCCTTTTCATTCCCTAAAAGAGGGGGTGAAAACCAGTCCATTCAGCAAACACAAAATGTACCCTCTACTAATTATTTGGCATCATGCTGGTGAAATTAAGGGTTGCATTCCTCCCCTTCTAACAGGTCACTTTTGCAGAGACTTGGCTCTGGTGGGCACTGTGGGGTCTGCTGGGAAGCTTCCAGCAAAATGCAACTCTTCTTGACCTTGTAGCTTTTAAAGTCACAGAGCTATTAAAGCAGCTACCAAGGCATTTAGAAGAGCTGTGACCAGGCATAATGTGCCTTTTGAGGGTGACCATTCATTTGTCCATCTAATTAGCACTCAACACCTTTGGCTGCCCTACACATCTTATAAAAAAATCTCAGGCATGTGGGCCTTCGGTGCGTGGATGGCAGAGCTCAGATGAAAATCAAGGCCTGCCCTTGTATTTATGGAGGTTTCTTCTTTCCACTGCATCTTACCTATTTCCTCAGCCCTGTTCTCAGTAATGCCTGCCACAAAGAAGCCCATAAATTTAGCATTTGCAGCTATAAGTTTGTCATTCTTTTCTTGAAATAAGATCAGGGCACTATTATAAAACAGCAGAAGGCTGAATGTGAGAGCAGCTAACATATCGTTGACTGATTCATCTGGGGCATTTAGTTCTTCAAAATGGAAACACAAAATAGGGTCTACGAAACAAACACAGTAAACTAAAAAAAGTGTTATTCTATGCATAGAACAGCTGTTTTAATACTTGCTCAGTGGGGTCATATGACTGACCCACTTCTTTTAGGATAAAATATGTCTTCCTTTAAGGTTATTATTAAAGACACATGGAGACATTTACTTTGGTCATCTTGTCAGCATTGTGCCACATTAAAACACACACACACACACACACACACATTTGAATTTGGTTTAGATCCATTATTTGCATGAAAGTTATAGTTAATTGTGACTATGTGAAATTAGTGTTTTGCCAAGAGGGCCTTGCCATTGTTAGACCAAAGTGGGATATATAAGTTACAAAAATTGTACTGGTGGACTGTAGAGGTCTGTTTTGACAACTTAGAAAATGAATTATAAGGAAGTGAACGATTTAGTGTCTCTAAGAGGTAGGATATTGTTACCTTTCATTACTGGATAAAGCTCCACATTTGGGCTCTCTTTGCGTGTTAGATGACCATCATCTCATTTCTTCATCAACATTGAGTGCCTGCTCTATGTTAGGGTCTGGACTGTTCATTATATAATCAGAAGTGCCAAGAGGGCAGAGACCCACTGTAGTGTAATCGAAATCTCTATTAACGTTAAATTCTGAACCACAAGTTTTCTACCCCACCTGAGGCTTGTCCCACAGCTGCTAAGTGGCAGAAAGCGAGTCCAAATCTTGTACTCCATCTCCAACTTTCTCCATGGGCTACTCCCTTACTTTGCTTTGCCTGGTGCCCATCATGAGTACATTTTCTCTAGAGACTAGTTAGAGCAGAGGAGGATGCTGGTCCAGAGGCCCCTCCTGTCCCACTGACTGTGTCCTAGTCACTGAGGATTCTCCAGTCAGCCGTCCTCTCTCTGAACTCTTCAAAGACCCGTTCAGTTTTTAAAAATGTATTTGTTTAATTATTTTGGCTGTATTGGGTCTTCATTGCTGTGCTGTGCTTTCTCTAGTTGCGGCGAGCAGGGCCTCCTCTCTAGTTGCAGTGCGTGAGCTTCTCATTGCAGTGGCTTTTCTTGGGGAGCGCAGAGTCTAGAGTGTGTGGGCTTCAGTGGTTGTGGCACACGGGCTTGGTTCTCTGGCAGCATGTGGAATTTTCCCAGACCAGGGTTTGAACCCATGTCCCCTGAGTTGCACAGCAGATTCTTAATTATTTGACCACCAGGGAAGACCAATTTTAGTTTGTCTCAGAACATGTAATTCTCCTTTGAATTACTTGCATATGGTTATTTTATATCAGACATGTAATAAATATCTGTTGAAAGCATGAATGATACAATGAATAAATGATCTTGTCTTATTCCAACTCAGGGCAGGGTCCATTATGCTCTCTCTGTAGCATGTGACTATCCAGCTACATCTTACATCATCCCTTGGTGATAGGGCCCTAGCTGCTTTATTGTTATTGTTGTTCAGTCGCTCAGTCATGTCTGACTCTTTGCAGCCCCATAAACTGCAGCACACCAGGCTTCCCTGTCCTTCACTATCTCCTGGAGTTTGCTCAAACTCGTGTCCATTGAGTCAGTGATGCCATCCAACTATCTCATCCTCTGTTGCCTCCTTCTATTTCCCTCAGTCTTTCCCAGCATTAGGGTCTATTCCAGTGAGTTGGTTCTTCACATTAGGTGGTCAAAGTATTGGAGCTTCAGCTTCAACATCAGTCCTTCCAATGAATATTCAGGATTGATTTCCTTTAGGATTGACTGGTTTGATCTTCTTATAGTCCAAGGGACTCTGAAGAGTCTTCTCCAGCACCACAATTCAAAAGCATCAACCCTTCACCACTCAGCCGTCTTTATGGTCCAGCTGTCACATCCATAATAACTACTGGAAAAACCATAGCTTTGACTAGACGGAGTCCGCAAAGTCATGTTGTCTAGGTTTGTCATAGCTTTTCTTCCAGGGAGCAAGGGTCTTTTAATTTTGTGGCTGCAGTCACTATCCACAGTGATTTTGCAGCCCAAGAAAATAAAATCTGTCACTGCTTCCACTTTTTCCCCTTCTTTTTGCCATGAAGTGATGGGACTGGATGCCATAATCTTCGTTTTTTGAATGTTGAGTTTTAAGCCAGCTTTTTCACTCTCCTCTTTCACCTTCAACAAGAGACTCTTTAGTTCCTCTTTGCTTTCTCCATAAGGGTGGTGTCATCTTCATATCTAAGGTTATTGATATTTCTCCTGGCAGTCTTGATTCCAGCTTGTAATTCATCCAGCCCAGCATTTCATGTAATATACTCTGCATGTAAGTTAAATAAGCAGAGTGACAATATACAGCTTTGATGTACTCCTTTTCAATTTTGAACCAGTCTGTTGTTCCGTGTCTGATTCTAACTGTTGCTCTTGACCTGCATACACATTTCTCAGAAGGCAGGTAAGATGGTCTGGTACTCCCATCTCTTTAAGAATTTTCCATAGTTTGTTGTGATCCATACAGTCAAAGGCTTTAGCGTGGTCAATGAAGCAGAAGTAGATGTTTTTTCTGGAATTCCCTTGCTTTTTTCTATGATCCAAAGGATGTTGACAATTTGATCTCTGGTTTCTCTGCCTTTTCTAAATCCAGCTTATACATCTGGAAGTATATCTGGACTGGGTTATAGTACAACCTGTTTCTCTATGGGCAGTTCTGCCCATTGACTGGTTCTTCCCCTTCTTAATCCTCAGTGCACTCTTAATATCTCTGCCTCTGTCCGTAGAAGCCACACAGAATATACCTTTATTCTTCTTTCACATGGTTCTTCAGATATTGCAAGACACCTGGCACATGATTCTTATCTCTGAATTTAACATAACAATTGCCTGAGTTATTCCTCATATGACGTAATTCCCTGATGTATGTCCACCTTGAATGCTTTAATAGCCACATAGTTAATGTAGCCAGTGTTTTTTTGTTTGTTTGTTTGCTTATTATTTGTAATTTTGGGACTAGAATGGAACATAGTATAACAGGAAGGAATGACCAGAGCAGAATAGGGCCAGAACATTGCCTTCCTTCATCTGGACTTCTGCCTAGATTGTTTTTATAAGTAAAGATTGTATTATTCATTATTTTATTACCTTTAGCTGTCATGCCACTACTTTGATTCATATGAGCTAATGGACATCTAAACCAATAGTTTCCAACTAGAGGTGACTTTTGTCTCCCCGGGGAGAACTGGCAATGACTGGAGGCCTTATTGATTTTCTTTACTTGGGTTAGGAGTGATATGAACATCTGGTGGATAGATGCCAGGGATGCTGCTAAGATCCTACAGTGCCCAGGACAGCATTCCACAGTAAATAATTACTTGGTTTAAAATGTCAGTAATGGTCTGGAACTCTGGTCCAAACTACCTAGTCTTGTCTTTGGTGTTTCATTGAACTGACCTTGATTTTGAGCTCTCTCAAATCTTTGAATGTGACTCGGTAAGACCTCTTCTCCCCAGATGAAGCCTTCCCAGGCCTGCTGTCAGCCATTTCTAAGACTTCCAGGTTCTTAACCCGCTGTCACATCCACCGTCTTGCTTCCACAGCCAAACAATGCTTTGGTTAGCATCTGAAACCTAGGACAGAGCTTCTCAAACTTTACTGTGGCTGAAAATCATCTGGGACCTTTGTTAAATGCAGGCCCTGATTCATGACGTCTGGGGTAGGGCTGAGACTCTGCCATTCTACCAAGCTCCCAGGTGATGATGATGTAGAAGTCCAGTGGAGAAGGCACTTAGCAAGTTTCCTATTGACTTTATTTGGGCAATGGCTTCTTCTGGCCCCTTGGGGCAGTATACAAGTGTTTGTAGCTGGGAATCTAGCTGTTACACTCGGCCCTGGCCATATGGCAGAATAGAGCCTACCAAGCACTGTGATGCTAAAATGCAAAGGAAGACTAATGGCCTGCTAATTGTGGAGTAACACTTATAACTTAGAAGTCCTCGCTGTGCCATGTTCCAGGCTCAGGAGAAGCAGCAAGGAAGCAATAGTCTTTGGTAATTGAGAGCTAGAGGTAGGAGTGAGGGGGCAGAGCGGCCCCCAGTCACAGACTTGGAGGAATGTAATATCCCATTGTGATTTGGTTTCTCCAGATTATGCATATGTTTATATATTATCCTAGAAGTTCCTTTTCTTCATTCCCTTTATTGTAGAGTGTATTTCTTTAAAGTGACAGGTTTAATTTTTTTCCCCACTCTGTGTAGATTTCATGGATGATGTAGCTTAATAAATCAAACCGATTTCCACCATTGTATCAAGACTCTTTAATCAGTTCTTTGAATTAATGCAATCAAACGGTTGAATTCTTACATTCATCTCTATATTTACGGCTCTGTTGTGCTTTTTTATTGAATTGGAAGAGGAATATCTTCATTCACTGCCAAAATAAAATAAATCTAGGCAGGTTACCTAGTAAACTGACTGGAGTGTAGGGGGTGGTGTGTATTTGTGTTTGCACACATGTGTGGATAAACTATAGCAGTCGTCAGCATAGTTCTAATATTAAATTTTGTGCTGGAACTTCATATTCAAGAAGCCAGCATTGTATCAAGTTCGGTGATAATGGTTCTATTTTACCAGGTCATTAACCCAGGGGTTCTCAAACAGTGAGCAGAGTGTTTGGAGATCATGGTGCCCTTTGAGGGAGGCCCTGGATTTCATATGCGTTCTAGTTAGGAAGATAGAATCTGGAATCAGATTGCTCAGAGAAAACCCCAGTTCCTCCCTGATCTGGCAGTGTGACTTCATGGATGTTACTTACCTTCTCTGTACTTCCTTTACTTTAAAATAGAAATAATATTAGTATCTGTCTCATGGAAAAATATGAGAATTAGAACCACAGGCAATGATGTGCATGACAGGCACAAGGCAAATATTCACTCTGGAGACTATTAATAACATCACCCTAAACTTAAGGCAGCTAAACATGTCATTGTCTGCCAAACCAGAAATGCTATATTTTGGTACATTCTCTCAAAGGTAACAGTAAACGGCAATAAGACTATAATAAAATGATTAGAGGACGATCATAAAATGGGATACATTCTATCTTTTTATCATGGCCGTTTCCTTCCCACAAATTGGAACGCTAACTTTCCTACTGAGTTTGGTTCCATGAACTCAGGAAACAGAGAACCCGGGGTTCTGCCATGATAGAGTTTGTCCCTCAGTCCTACCCGCACTTATTTTCTTGTTTGTTTGGAAATACTTCAAGTCTGTAAAATATAACTCACATGGAAACGTCTTTCTTTCTGATTTTGCCAGATCAGTACTGTACACTGGTCAATTAAAAATGCTTTATGAGGATATGTGGAACTAGACCCTGCTTTTCAGAACATAATGTGCATCATGTGGAATGCGTGTGTATGTACGATAGAACTAATGGTAGATACATTAGGGAGTGATTATTCTAATTATGAAAACACTTCAGAGTAGGGTTTCTTACAAGAGCCATGCCTTCCGTTTCTACTCTTTTGCCACTTTGTTAGATGATTAAAAACACAAAATCTCCATTTCTTAAAATTCTGATGGCACTCCTCCGTCTAGATGGATGAGTTTTTATTATTTGTACAAGAAAGCATGGGTTGGGCTGATCAGATGGTATATAGACAAACGGAAACAGAGGAGTCTTTTCAACCTTATTTTCTAAATTTGAGCAGTAGCAGCAGCCTTATTACTGATCAACTTTGTCATAAAAGTTATACTTGATATTGTACAGCATTCTACATATACATAATCACTTTCATATGTATGTTTTTTCATTTATTCCTCACAAGACTTTGGTGAAGTAACTCTTAGTGGCCCCTCTTAATTAATGAAACAACAGAGACAGGAAGGTGAAGCAACTTGCGACTGGTAAGTGCCAGAGCCAGGCCTCAACCGAGTTCTTCTCCCTGTGCATCCACTGGCCACCTTGGGTACATCTCACTATGACAGCCACCTGCCGTAACTGTCAGAGGTGCTCTTTGAGGGGGACTCGGCACCTGCTGCCTTGTTTACATGTCTAATCCCCATTTCTTACTGGATGCATTCACATGACGTGCAAGGATGCTGGTGGAGTTTGGACCAAATATCCTTTCAGGGCAGAAACCTCTTAGCTCTTGGAAATCAGCCACTGATCCACATCAAACTGTTCTCACTGAGCACTTTTGAGCGGCTGAATCAATTGGCTTTTGCTGAATGACTACCTGCCCCACCCCACAAAAGTGCAACAAGAAATATGTAGTTATTTCCCAATTGTGCGAATGGGCAATTTGGGCTGGACTCACTTGGACAGTCGTCTGGATCCAGAGTAGTCTCAGCTTGTCTTCAGTGGTCTCCTTCCTAGTTCTCAGCTGAGACCGCAGGTTGGTGTTCATGACTGGGCCTCTTTGTGTGTGATCTTTCAGGGGGCTAATCCCAGTCTTGTTCACATGGCGGTTACGGAGTTCCATGAGCACCAGAAGAGCACAATCCCCAAAGCAGAGCACACTTCAAGTCTTTGCTTACGTCTTATTTGCTACCATCTTACTTGTCAAAGCAAGTCCCATGGTGGCCAAGCCCAGAGTCAGTAGAAGGAGCTTCTCAGTGACATGGATGCAGCGGTGCTCGAACAGATTGCAGGCCTTTACTGCGACACTCTACTTCACACTGCCTTATTAAGTTTTTCTTTACTTCCAAACTTTTTGAGTAGAGTTAGAATGCCCTGAGAAACCAGGAGTTTCTTTTCACTGAGGTTTTTCCTTATTGTTACTCCCCTGAAACTCTGTTGACTCAGTAAACCCGGCCCTTTACAAAACCCTGACTTCTTTCAGTGACTCAGACCTGCTTTCCTCTCATGGGCTGGCTTGGCATTAACGAATTGAAAGATTGTTCTTAGTCAGGGCTTTTCTGACTTATTAATGGTGTGCATGTAACTTCTCCTTGTCAGCTTTCCTTTTAGAAATGCATATGTTTATTTTGAATCTGGATGCTGGAGTTTTCTGTTTGGGAAAGAATTTTAATGAAGCTTTATCAGGTGTTAACCAAAATGAAGAGGAGTCTTTTGTGCCCAGAGAAAGCTATCTGGCAGTCAGAACTCCTTTAGACAGAGGCGTGCAGAATGAAAGAAAATGAAGCCCTTCTTTAATGATTTTTCTCTTTTTAAAACATATTACTTTGCATGAGAGTTTGTTTGTGTCAAGGAGTTTAGCTCGTGGAAGGGAAGTGTAATGATGTGGGATGTGGAGGAAGGAGAGGATACTGGATGATAATTCCCAAGCAGATGAAAGAGAATATTTCACATTGCTGAGACACATGTGACTTCTTTGGATGCAAATAACAGAAGAGATGATGACAGTTATACCCGTTCCCCACTTTGGGGAGAAATCACCAACTTAACAACATTAAATGGCAAAGCATATGTGGTTGAGTTTTTTCCCTGACTAATTGGAAACACATCTCTGTATTTTCCTGTCTCTGAGAAAGAACTACCCTTTGGTAAATGGTATTCAGCAGTGTACTTTTAGAAAAGCCCAGGTGCTGGGCCCTTGGTCAGAAGGGAGTGAAAATGCTCTCTAGTATCATAGAGCCTGGGTATTTTTGGTAGTGTCAGTAGGACACTGGAAAGTGATTGGTAGGTTTGGAAGAATCTCACCAGCTCTGCTCTTAGGAGTTTATCAACTTGAATAAATTCCTTCCCCTTCCGACCTCAGTTCCTTTACTTGCAAAATAAGAAGAATGGAGCAAATAATCCCAAAGTTTTCATCTCATTTCTGTCAGAAAATCCTATAATTTAGAAATATAGACAATTGCTTTTTGCTTTGAAGTTTGGTTTAGAGACAGCAGTGTGAAATTCTCAGTGGATTTATGGCTGCAGACACTTTATAAAGCAAAGCAAAACAAACCCTGGCTGTGGTACAGATTGTTCCACCCATCTGTCCATGGGCACGTCCACATCTTGTCCACCCATCTATCCATATTCCTGTCCACCAATCCATCCACGGACCATCCACCCGTCTCTCCCACTCTTATTTCCTTCATTGGTTCCAGACATTAGTGTTGCAAGTTCTTTGTGTTTACCTTCTTTGAACTTTCTAGCCCCTGTGAGGAAATCAAATGTAATTTTCAAATAGATATTTAATAGATGAGGAAGGTTAGGCCATAAAAACTATGTCACACATCCAATATTATTCAGCTGGAATGCAGAAAAACTAGGACTAATCCCAAACTCTAGACACAGGCTCTTTCACCATTAGGCTCTATCCCTTTTGTATATCTTTAAAACCACCTAGGAAACCCAGTACCTGGTATTTGTTTCCTAAGGTTGGAGTAGCTTAAGGTCATTTCTAGGGATTAATTTTCAAGAAAAAAAAAAAAAAGGAGTCTTTTACTTTCCATAGAAATCTTCCTTGAGCTGCCATTCTCAATATGATAGATGTTTTTGAGCAACCTTTGGCTAGAAGAGTGCTGAACATTGTGGGGGATTCAGAAAAACTGGGAAAGATCCCATCTTCTGTAGGCTTCCCTGGTAGCTCAGACAGTAAAGAATCCATCTGCCAATGCAGGTTCAATCCCTAGGTCAAGAAGATCCCCTGAAGAAGGCCTGGCTACCCACTCCAGTATTCTTACCTGGAGAACTCCATGGACAGAGGAGCCTAGTGGGCTACAGTCCATGGGGTCACAAAGAATCAGACACGACTGAGTAACACATACACATAATGCCTATATAAAAGAAGTTTTACTCCAAACTTGGTGAAGAAATTTGGGGGGGCTTCCCTGGTGGCTCAGATGGTAAAAAATCTGCCCACAATGTGGGAGACCCTGGTTCGATCCCTGGGTCAGGAAGATCTTCCCACATGGTGCTAGTGGAACCTTCCTGCCAATGCGGAGACAAAAGAGACATGTGATCCCTGAATTGGGAAGATTCCCCTGAAGGAGGGTACTGCAATCCACTCCAGTATTCTTGCCTAGAGAATCCCTATGGACAGAGGAGCCTGATGGGCTACAATCTGTAGGATCTCAAAGAATCAGACATAGCTGAAGTGACTTTGCATGCAGGCACTATCTTCTGCAGTTTACTGGCAGAGTCTAACATGCTGTAGATATCCTTGAAAGTGATGCATTGACAAATGTGATCTCACATGATAGATAGTGGTTTCCATAGGACTTAAGAAAGGAGAGACAGGCCCATAGCAACCCTAATGTCTTTGAACTTCCAACTGACCTTAGCACCCAAGAGAAGGCTAACAAGAGAAGAAAAGCCAGCTCCTCGTGGGAACTTCCCTGGAGAGCTGTGATGTCCTTCCATAGGAGCTTTTGGAAAGGAGTTGTTAAAGCTGGGAGAGCATATTTCATGTAAATCTTGGGGTGAGAAGGCAGGTCAGTGGGAGTGCGTCTCTTGTCTCTTTTCAGATAAAGATATATCCTGGGTTTTGAGGTAGATTCAATTCTTTAAACAAATCCCATCATGCACCCCAGGCCGTTTTGTTTGATCCCAAGTTCAGTAATGTGAAGTAAAGTTTCCCAGACTTTAATGGCTTAAAATGAAAGAGAATCATGTTTTTCTGTCTGAAACTTGAAATCCAAAGAGTTTGCTTGGTAAGAATGTTCTGGCTTTTACATTGTGGCTCAGCTACAGGAAATTGGGAAATTTGGGTCAGATGCTTCATTCACATTCCAAGTTGATAAAGGGTGGGAAAGTCTGAAGAATTGTCTGAAGCATACTGCTACTGGGAAAGTTAGAAAATACAGGATTATTTCTCCTTAAATTACTTTTGGAAAGAGGGGGAGTCAGTGGAGAAGAAATTGTCAGTGTGCTCTAGACGGCCCAGCATGTGTGCTCTATGCCATTTTATTCACCTGTGGTTCCAGTAGGTGATTTACACAAGTACGTAGATACTGGTCCTCATGGTCACAAAGTAATTCTGAGTGGAAATTGAATGACGGTAGGATATTCAGGTCTGTGCTACTTAAAATGGGGTCCATAGACCAGCAACATCAGTATCACTGGGGTGTTTGTTAGAAATATGGAATTGTACTTTCGTGCGTTGGAGAAGGAAATGGCAACCCACTCCAGTGTTCTTGCCTGGAGAATCCCAGGGACAGGGGAGCCTGGTGGGCTGCCATCTATGGGGTCACACAGAGTTGGACACTACTGAAGCGACTTAGCAGCAGCAGCAGCAGCAGGGTTCCCAATTACAGCCCCATTGAATCAGAATCCATGTTTTAATAAGATATTAAGGTGTCTCATACACACTGTGAATTTTGAGAAGCTCTGTCTAGATAATAAGTTCATTGAGATGATGCAAAGCACAGATCCTTCCCATATTCTAGTTAATTGAAAGATGCATTTCTAGATCATTTTCTTGATTTTATTGTTGATAGTCTAGAAGAAAGTCATTTAATCTCTAGGAACTGGACTTAGTAGTGGGACACCTCAGATTACCCCTTCGGTCTCACCTGCTGGATACCACCCATCCCAGTCACCCTGACTTTCTCACTGCTCCCTGACTGACTTGTTAGAACCTTTCAGGGCTCTCTGTATTTGCATGTGCTCTTCCCACTGCCTGAAATGCTTGTCTTTCTCTCCTCAATTATCAAACTCACCCTTTGCAATCTTGTTCACATTTCATCTTTCCTGGGGAAAAGTCTGCCTTTCCCCCTGGTATGATTAGAGACCCTATCTTCTGTGTATTGACTTCCTGATAAATTACAGTAGAATAAGAAAATGTAAATATCCATGTGCTTTTGTTGACCATAAACTCCTGAGGATCTTCAAGTCCTTGTTTGCAACCCTATGTCCTCAGCACATGATACAAAATAGGCACTCAACCCATACTTTTATAACTAAATGAAAATACAGGTGATCTCATGAAGAATGACCTCTGGGGTATTCTGGGAATTTCACATTCCTCCAGGTAGACACTTGGACTGTTTTGGTAACAAGTATCAGACTACCTAAGCCTCCTGGATCAATATTGAGCAGAATCATCAGGTGGGCCAAGACCATCCTAGGGTCTCTGTGTACCTACTTTCTCCTTTCATACGCAGCATCTTTATGATGCCCCCGATCACCCCAGACTCTCATTTATTCCATGCCTTGGGGCCTGGACAACATCCCAGGTCACCAATTTCCACTCCTACCAAATCAGAACGTCCTTATGTCCTTAAGGGCCAGCTACCATTTCTGCAGGGCTTACTATGTGCCAAATGCTCTCTAATAAGTGCTTTATATGTGTGACCACATTTAGTCCCCACCACACTTCTGTAAACATAGGTTCTGTCATTTCCATTTCATCTTGAGAAAACCACAGCTCACAGCAGTTAAATAATTTGCTCAAAGCAAGGCAGTCAGGCAGAGCTGGGATTCAAACTCAAGCTTGTCTGACTTATTAATTGGTGCTTTGAAATGCTTCTCTCTGCCACAATGAGGGTAATGAATCAGCCAGAGTAACCTATGAAGGTGCTAACCTACCAGCGAAAGTAATTGATCAAAACACTTACCCTGAATGGTGTACTGTTTCAGATGCACTTTGCCAGCAGGAACAGAATAATTACAAGTGACCATAGTAGATTCCTCCACCTGGTCAATTTTAACTTTCTCAAGCTCAAATCAGTCTTTAGGGTACTTTGTTTCCAAGTTTGAGGGCAACTGCCTCCAAGTTTGGCAAGCTTAGGTGTTGCTACAGGGGATGGGTCTGCCATTTTGCCTTAACTCTGTCCTATGGATTGAGAACCATGTCATGCCTTTATTAGTTTATGTATTTATTTTTGGTTGGGGGATGGAGTAATCACTTAAAAAACAATGTCAAGAATGTATGTTACTCCTTCTAGAGACATGCAAGTTATTTCATGTTTAGTAGAAGAAGCTGTCTTTACTCCTCCCCCCAAAACCTATCCAACTTCCTCCATTTTTTTCACCTTCCCCATCTTCTTCCTTCCCTCCATGAGATATACTAACTGGTGTCCACACTCCAGTGAGGAGGCCACTTCCACCTACTGTGTCCATATATTTTTGCTCTCACCAAGAAGCAATTGTGTTTACTCTCAACTGCTTTATGCCAGCTTTTCTCGTGAGTATTTGTAAACATAATTTAACTGAGTATATGTAAATCAGTGAACCATGAGCAAAGACAGAAGCAGCTGCTATTTCTGTGAACACCAACTGAAGGAGTTTGGGAAAGAGTTCATAAAAGAAATGTGACTCAGTGGGGGTGGGGGAAGCAAATTTATGAGGGTGGGCAAGAGAGCTAAGGAAAAAGAAATCCTAAAGAAGCCCATGCTCAGTTTGCTTTTCAAGGGTCTCTAAGCTTGACTTCATTTTGAAGAAACCCAGACTTACAGGTGGCATTTTAAAACTATTTTGTGTCAGATGAAGTGGGACTCTAATTGATGGCAGCCAAGGCGGGAAACAGGGACCTCAGTCCTAGAGCCAATGGGACTTGATCCTGGCCTGGGAACAGATTCTCCCCTGGATGCTTCAGAAGGGAACTGGCCTAGCCAACACCTTAACTTTGACCTTGGGAGACTAGACACAAAGCAACCAATTGAACCCTCTGAACTTTTGATTTACAGAACCATGAGATAGTAAGTTTGTGCTGTTTTGAGCCATCAATTGTGTAATAATTTGTTAGGGCAGCAGTAGAACATGAACACAGCAACCATCCACTCCACCTACCTATGCATGTACTGGGATCATCGTTTCCATTTTTTCCCTCAGACCTTCTTCCCTAACAGATACCTCAGCCTTCCTTTCAAACTCACCTCCCAGGCAAACCTTCAGCCTCAGTCATGGTCTTGGTTTCATAACTGCCTGTGTAAGTCCATCTCATCTTTGAAGGCCCGTCTTGAGAGAGATGCAGGTCGCTTCCTTCTGTGACTGCTGCAGCCTTCTGAGGACCCGCTGTTTGTGCTGTTTATTTGACCTTTGTCCTGGCTGATAGTGCTGCCTCTTCCCTGTTTTCCTCTTTTCCCTCCAAATTGATGGCAACATTTTAAAGGCAGGGAGCATGTGCATTTTGTTTCCTCCCTGTGTCCAGCACAAGAGTGAATACATGCTACATGATCCATGTGCTTCCTTGAGAGATAGGATTTTATCTGAGAGAGCCACATTCTTTATGTGAATGCCCGCAGAACTCTTTTGTGGATGCTGGTTAACTTAGGGGCCCTTGCTTCTGAGTGATGATGATTCCTTCAATATCAAGACAGTTATTTGATCTCTCCTTCAAGTATCTTGTAACTGAGTTCTTTCAATGATCTTGGTACCCTCAGAGTTTGGGTTCCAAAGGCAGGTCTCTCCTTGAACACAGAGCCTAGTCCCTAGGGTTTGTGGCTGTTTCCAATGCTGACCTGTAATCTGTAATGGTTTATGAGCTTGGCTTGAATCTCCTTTGAGCAAGAACACCCCTGCAGCACCAACCCAAGAGGACATCACCCAGAGAGAGTTGGCAAGATGTGGAGGTGGGGAGGAGTAGCCAGGGAATGTGTTGAAAGCATTTACTTTTTTTCACTGTAGCTATCTATTCTTCATTCCTTTCTAATGGGATAATTTGATCGATGAATGCACTGGAAAAAGGCAAGAGATGCATAAAAAGTGTGAAAGCTCACAGCTACAAATGAGTGGGCAGATTTACCACCTTCTCCCCAGAATCAAATCTGTCTGCCATCCGCACTGGGTATGAGACAGGCAGATCCAGGCTTTGGCTTAATTACACATAATTTGGGTGACAGCTGAAATGCAAACCTAAACATTCAATCAGTTAAAGATACACAAAATTAAGCATTTCACACAGTGTCCAACCCCTTCAATCTTTATTAATACTTTAATTATGTTAATTATACCACAGTTTCAAGCCCTGCTACTACAATATGCAGGGAGTGGAGGTGGGGGAAGAGGCAGGCCTCCTCTGAGCAATACAGCTAAGTAATGAGTGAATTCAAAATGAAAGTATGAATGGGAGGCAAAGTAGCAAAGACTCATAAATACATTATTCAGCAGTTTACCCACCCTGTTCCCACTCATTCCCTACATGGTGACTGACAGTGTTTCTGGAGGGTAGGCCCAAGTCTGACTCTTTCTGAATGCAGTGTTCATAGTAAGTGCTCAGTAAACATCTGTGAATTAATCTGGAATGGAAGAGGGTGAGAGTGTATCCACAGAGACAGCAGGGAATGAGCAGATTTGGGGAGTGTACTTTTAAAGTGGCAGAGACCAGAATTATTGCTGACCATTTTTTGTGGGGTGAAGGTGGTGGAGGGGTAGGGATGGGAGGAAGAGAGAGAAGAATAGAAGAACAGAAAACGACCGTGGGACAGAAGTTCCCTGTGACTTCATCCAAACCACTTCAGTTCTCTGGGCTAATTTTTGTCCCCTCTGCCTGTGATAAAGAAGAGAAGATGGAACCTTAGTGGCTTTCAAATTCTCTTCTCCTAGATCCCTCAGAAGTATTATTTATCAGGGGCTGCAGTGTCTGTGCAATAGAGGGTAGGGAAATGTAGGGGAATTCCTCTGATTTTATTGCTGTATCTTATGCATTGAATGTCTAACATTTTCTTCTAAGAGTTGCTAGAAAGTGGTGTGAAAACTCCCAGATGTGATGACCTTTTAAAGCTCCAGTCCACTCACTCACAAAGCAGTCTCCTGTGCCTCCTATGTGTTTGGGATCTTCATTATGGATCTAACTCTCCACCTGTTCTTCCCTTATCCTGGGTATGTAGGTCCCCCTGGCTCATCTGCTTTTCTTGCCCCCATATAACCATGTAATTTTATGTCTCATCTTGCCTGTCTTTGCCATCTTGAACAATCTGCCTAAAATTTCCTTCTTTGCTCCCTGAACCTGTTGACATCACAGATCACTAAACCAGAGTCAGAGCTGCTTCCTCTGGGAAGCTCTCCTAGACTGCATCAGTCAATGGTACATTCTCCTTTCTATGAATTTCTGTGACTCTGTGTCTGATCCATGTTCCTGCCTCTTCATTTTTGCTCATATGTGTATGTCTTATTCTCCTGACTAGATTATCAGTTTCTCAACTTAGGAACCATTCAGTCCTCTTTTGTGGTTTTTATTCTATTTTGCCTCAGACAAGACACAGAGACAACTACTCAATAAGTCTTACTTACCTTACACATCTAAAGAATATTCTAAAGAACATTAACCATGTAAAATCAAGTGACCCTCTAGCCAGAGAGAATTCAGTTGCCCAGACTTCAACAATCAATAACTGTGTGCAAGCTTTTTGACTTTATAGTTTGCTGAGCTGAAACAAAACTGTCATTTGAGTGACTTGTACAAGATAGGTTTTTAGGCTTTGGTGGCTCAGCTGGTAAAGAATCCGCCTGCAATGTGGGAGACCTGGGTTTGATCCCTGGGTTGGGAAGATCCCCTGGAGAAAGGAAAGGCTAAACACTCCAGTATTCTGGCCTAGAGAATTCCATGGACTATACAGTCCATGGGGTTGCAAAGAGTTGGACACAACTGAGCAACTTTCACTTCACTTCACTTCAAGCTGATATATACAGAATTTTCAGTTATTGGGAGTGTCCATTCAATATCACGGTAATCCAAGTCTATGCCCAGACCAGTAATGCTGAAGAAGCTGAAGTTGAACAGTTCTATGAAGACCTACAAGACCTTTTAGAACTAACACCCCAAAAAGATGTCCTTTTTATTATAGGGGACTTGAATGCAAAAGTAGGAAGTCGAGAAACACCTGGAGTAACAGGCAAATTTGGCCTTGGAGTACAGAATGAAGCAAGGCAAAGGCTCATAGAGTTTTGCCAAGACAATGCACTGGTCATAGCAAACACCCTCTTCCAACAACACAAGAGAAGACTCTACACATGGACATCACCAGATGGTTAACACCAAACTCAGATTGATTATATTCTTTGCAGCCAAAGATGGAGAAGCTCTATACAGTCAGCAAAAACAAGACCAGGAGCTGACTGTGGCTCAGATCATGAACTCCTTATTGCCAAATTCAGACTTAAATTGAAGAAAGTGGGGAAAACCACTAGACCATTCAGGTATGACCTAAATCAAATCCCTTATGATTATACAGAGGAAGTGAGAAATAGTTTTAAGGGACTAGATCTGATAGAGTGCCTGATGAACTATGGATGGAGATTCATGACATTGTACAGGAAACAGGGATCAAGACCATCCCCAGGAAAAAGAAATGCAAAAAAGCAAAATGGCTGTCTGAGGAGGCCTTACAAATAGCTGTGAAAAGAAGAGAAGCAAAAGGCAAAGGAGAAAAGGAAAGATATATCCATTTGAATGCAGAGTTCCAAAGAATAGCAAGGAGAGATAAGAAAGCCTTCCTCAGTGATCAGTGCAAAGAAATAGAGGAAAACAATAGAATGGGAAAGACTAGAGATCTCTTTAAGAAAATTAGAGATACCAAGGGAACATTTCATGCAAAGATGGACTCAATAAAGGACAGAAATGGTATGGACCTAACAGAAGCAGAAGATATTAAGAAGAGGTATCAAGAATACACAGAAGAACTATACAAAAAAGATCTTCATGACCCAGATAATCATGATGGTGTGATCACTCACCTAGAGTCAGACATCCTGGAATGTGAAGTCATGTGGGCCTTAGAAAGTATCACTATGAACAAAGCTAGTGAGGGTGATGGAATTCCAGTTGAGCTATTCCAAATCCTAAAAGATGATGCTGTGAAAGTGCTGCACTCAATTTGTCAGCACATTTGGAAAACTCAGCAGTGGCCACAGGACTGGAAAAGGTCAGTTTTCATTCCAATCCCAAAGAAAGGCAATGCCAAAGAATGCTCAAACTATGACACAATTGCACTCATCTCACACGCTAGTAAAGTGTAATGCTCAAAATTCTCCAAGCCAGGCTTCAGCAATACGTGAATTGTGAACTTCCAGATGATCAAGCTGGTTTTAGAAAAGGCAGAGGAACCAGAGATCAAATTGCCAACATCCGCTGGATCATCGAAAAAGCAAGAGAGTTCCAGAAAAACATCTATTTCTGCTTTATTGACTATACCAAAGCCTTTGACTGTGTGGATCACAATAAACTGTGGAAGGCTCTGAAAGAGATGGGAATACCAGACCACCTGACCTGCCTCTTGAGAAACCTGTATGCAAGTCAGGAAGCAACAGTTAGAACTGGACATGGAACAACAGACTGGTTCCAAATAGGAAAAGGAGTTCGTCAGGGCTGTATATTGTCACCCTGCTTATTTAACTTCTATACAGAGTGCATCATGAGAAATGCTGGGCTGGAAGAAGCACAAGCTGGAATCAAGATTGCCAGGAGAAATATCAGTAACCTCAGATATGCAGATAACACCACCCTTATGGCAGAAAGTGAAGAGGAACTAAAGAGCCTCTTGATGAAAGTGAAAGAGGAGAGTGAAAATGTTTGCTTAAAGCTCAACATTCAGAAAACTAAGATCATGGCATCCAGTCCCATTCATGGGAAATAGATGAGGAAACAGTGGAAACAGTGGCTGACTTTATTTTTTGGGGCTCCAAAATCACTGCAGATGGTGATTGCTGCCATGAAATTAAAAGACGCTTACCCCTTGGAAGGAAAGTTATCACCAACCTAGACAGCATATGGACATGAGTTTTAGTGAACTCTGTGAGTTGGTGATGGACAGGGAAGCCTGGCGTGCTGCAATTCATGGGGTCCCAAAGAGTCAGACATGACTGAGTGACGGAATTGAACTGAAACAGCATATTAAAAAGCAGAGACATTACTTTGTCAGCAAAGGTCTGTCTAGTCAAGGCTATGGTTTTTCCAGTAGTCATGTATGGATATTAGAGTTGGAGTATATTGAAAGCTGAGTGCCGAAGAATTGATGCTTTTGAACTGTGGTGTTGGAGAAGACTCTTGAGAGTCCCTTGGACTGCAAGGAGATCCAACCAGTCCATCCTAAAGGAAATCTGGGTGTTCATTGGAAGAATTGATGTTGAAGCTGAAACTCCAATATTTTGGCCACCTAATGCGAAAAGCTGACTCATTTGAAAAGACCCTGATCTTGGGAAAGATTGAAGGAAGGAGGAGAAGGGGTCAACAGAGGATGGGATGGTTGGATAGCATCACCGATGCCAATGGACATGAGTTTGGATAAACTCTGGGAGTTGGTGATGGACAGGGAGGCCTGGCATGCTGCGGTTCATGGGATCACAAAGAGTCGGACACAACTGAGTGACTGAACTGAACTGAACTGTGAAATGCACCACAGAAAACTTTGGTAGTTGGTAAATCTGAAATAAAATGCAGTGCTTATTTCAGAGAAAAATTTCTGAACTTTTTTCTTGGTGACAACTGGTTCTATGACTCACTCTATGACCCAGATAGCCTTGTTGTTGTTCAGTTATCCAGTCATGTCTGACTCTTTGCTACCCCATGGACTGCAGCCTGCCAGGCCTTCCTGTCTCTGACCATCTCCTGGAGTTTGCCCAAGTTCATGTCCATTTCATCAGTGATGGCATCTAGCCTTCTCTTCCCCTGGTGCCCTCTTCTCCTTCTACCCGCAATCTTTCCCAACATTAGGGACTTTTCCAATGAGTCAACTGTTTGATCAGGTGACCAAAATACTGGCACTTTAGCATCAGTCCTTCCAATGAGTATTCAGGATTGATTTCCTTTAAAATTGACTGGTTTGATCTCCTCACTGTCCAAGCCTTAGCTAAACTCAGTATCTTCAGAGCTATACAGATCACTCTCAGGTTCTCTGATGATTGCCACTGTAATTCTTCCTGGAGTACAGAACTGGCATTGAACCTCTCTGGAGGTCTTGGTGGGCAATCCAAGTTGCTATCTTAACAATGAATCCTACAGGTCACTGATATAAGGGCTAATGTTAAAAGAAATGAGCACCTCCCTAGCATCTTAGTTCAGAAGCAGAAAACAATTTTTACTATCATAATACCTCACGGATTATCAAAAGGAAATGTGACCCAAGTCCATTCATCAGCAAATATTATTTCAAGCCAAGCTTTGTGTTTGTTGGTGTAGAAAATACAGAAGTAACAGGGTACTGTTTCTGCTCTATACACTTTCCTTTTTGTATGGCACAGGATTTATGAGCACAAACAACTGTAGAATAATATAAAAAATGACCAAGTACTAACTGTAATTCCCAAATACTATGGGAATTCAGAAAAGGGCAAGATCACTGAGGAAAATTAGAAACGTTTAAGCTGTTGAATCCAAGTTTTTCACACTCAAAGCTTCTCTTTGAGAACCTCCCAGGCCTCCATGTTTTGGAGGTAAAGTACACTGCCAAAGCTCATTGACCAAGCAATAATTCATGTACATACCACTGAAAATGAGTATTTCCAATGAGCCCTTCTGGCACCAAGAAAGAGAAAACCAGAATGAGCACACTGAACTAATGATCATTTCAGCCAAAAGGTAGAGAAGCCTCATATTTTCATTAGCCTTTGTATCTTATTACAGGTGAATACAAGCTTCTCTGGTGGTTTAGACGATAAAGACTCAAGTGAATATATCATTTGTAGGTGTTTTTGGAGATTGAAATTCACTTTGATAAAACCTGTTTACTACATTTGGGAAACTACCAGGAGTCTGCAACCCAACTGGGGATTCTGTACCAAGGAATGTGCTTATAACCACAGTGTAAGTAGTGAAATAGTAAAATAAAAGATCAAGATAAATGGGAGTGGAAGTAACATAGGTCTTGCAATAACTAAGACTTGGTCAAGCGATGGCAGGGATCAGGGGAGGCACAACATAGTAATGTCCATAATTTTAACCCTCAGTTCCCCATTGCTGATTATTCTAGGGCCAGCCATCTGATTTCCTTTGTTTTTGTTGGTGAAGACATAATTTCATGGATGTACCAAGGAGGATCATCCTTTTCTGAGTTGTGCTGTCTTTACACCCCAAAAATGTACCATAAACTTAGCATATATGATCATTGGCAATATTCAAGAATTTCTCATTCATTTAATGTCTTTAGTTACAGTCACAGCCTTTAACAACAAAGTAGGTGATGATGCGTCGTTGGGTAATTTTAATACCCATTTTGCCCTGGCACCTAGGCCACCGTTCGTTACTGAAAGTACCTCCTTCTGTCAGTGGTTTTCCAGACTGTGATAGGAGATCCTGGTGTATAGACACATTGGATTGTAAATGGAAGACTCGGTCCTTGTGGTTTCACTGAAGAGCTGGGTTGTATGTTTAATAAAATTGGACCATGTATCACTTGAGAATAATAAGTAATTACCTCCTTTAGCTGCTATCTCCTCAGATTCAAACACATGACATCAGGTTTTCTCCTCAATGGCAAAGTTACAGACTCAGTGTGGTTAATTAAATATCTTTTCTAATCAAATTAGCTTTCATTTTCTAAGTAGAGGTTTTTAACCTGAAAGTGGCTTTGAGACATTGTTTCTTTCAGCCATCACCTGTGAAAGGAACGATAATGTCCCTTCAAAAGGCTTCTCTAACAGTGAATAATTATTCTTTGTTTGACTGCAAATGCACATTCCTAAAATAATATATTCGCAAAGTTTCATAAATTATTTCAAGATGTATTAAAGAGCATTGGAAATAGTTCTTCTCCCTACAGGAGGTTGCCAAGAATACGTTTTGTCCTTTAAAATTTGAAACAAATTATTATTCACTGGGGGAACATCATTGGAGCTTCCCCCAGCTCCAGCTGACAGGTACAATTTGAAATAACCTGTTAATGGCAATGCTTTCAAAATTTAGAGATACTCTAAGCAGAGCAATTTTTAAAAATTAAAACCATATCTGGGAGTGGTGGCTTGCCTTTGGAGATCATGCAAAGTTTGGGACTGCACAGTTACCTGGATCAGGGCCTGGGTTTCAGCTGTCCAGGGTTACATCACGGCCCTGTGGAGAGGGACAGCTGTGTCTCTTGTGGAAGTTTACCTAAATACTTCCAGGCGTAATTCTCCTGAGACGTTCAGCTTAGCCATAAAATGCAGCATTATATAGCATAAAGGCTACTGTACTCTATTTGAAGTGACGAAAATGGAGTTCCAGTCCCAGAAGTCACATAACGTTAAAAAAAATCTCCTTATCTGTATAATGAAGAGGTTAGTTTAAATAATCTCTTATCCCTTCTAACATTAATGTTTGGTGTTTTACTGTAAGGTATCCCTTGAATCAAATATTTACAGAGAACTTGTTTTATGCAAGCCATTTACTCCCTATGTCTTCTACCAACCAAAGATCATTACTATCTACTTGGCATATCATTTCTTTTTTTAATTTAATTTTTTATTTTATATTAAGATATAGTTGATTTGCAGTGTCGTATTAGTTCCGGGTATATAGCAAAATGATTCAGTTATATATATATATACGTATATCCATTCTTTTCAGATTCATTTCCCATATAGGTTATTACATAATATTGAGTAGGGTTCCCTTTGCTATAAAGTAGGTCTTTATTAATTATCTATTTTATACATAGTAGTGTATATAGTATATATAATATAGTGTATATATTATTGGGCTTCCCTTATGACTCAGACAGTAAAGAATCTGCCTGCAACGAGGGATACCTGGGTTCTATACCTGGGTTCAGAAGATCCCCTGGTGGAGAAAATGACAACCCACTCCAGTATTCTTGCCTGTGAAATCCCATGGACTCCCAGAGGAGCCTGGTGAGCTACAGTCCACGGGGTTGCAAAGAGTTGGACATGACTGATCGACTAAGGATAGTACAGTATGTGTATGTTTGGGATGTCATTTCTTTATTAGCTCATTCTTTGTTTCACCTGATAAGAAACATTTGAATGTCTGAAGAATTGTTGAGTAGGTGGTTGTGACATGGGGCAAACCTCACTTCCCCATCTAAACTGAAATCCTTTTGAGTAACACAAGAAAAAGAAAAGACAAAGGAAAATAACACTTGCTTGGCACTCACAATGCGCTAGAAGCTGTTCTGGGTGATTTTGTAGCTTTGATTTTCTGCCATTGGAGTTAAGTGTGGTACTGGGAACACCAGAGCTCTCAGTAAATTCCGCCTGGATTAAGCAGAACCACCTGCTGCATAACTCATGGAGCCAGAGTTGAGAAAGAAAATCAGTGTATTTGCAGCTGTTCTTACAACTTACTTTTCTTCTTCAGAAACCTAATTCTAACATACCATCTCACAGCCAGTTAACATGGTAAATTAAAAGCATTTGGGTAAGAATGGTATATATAAGGTGATGGTTGGGGGACATCAGCCAAGATTAAAAGACGTGGGATTAAACTCTTTCTCTCATCAATTTGTTCTTTGCTTGAGCAGGGACTAGAGTGTACAGGAGCCAATGTGTTTAATTTAAGCAGTGAGCCAAGCGTAGAAGGATCTGGCCCTTCTTGTGCTCCTAGGAAGTGACAGTTGTGTTGAGGGATGAAAGGTGTACCTCACTCAAACTGAGATGACAGTGCAAAGCATGCATGCTGCACTCCCAAGCCCCTGGCAGGGATTGCTAACTCTACCTGAGCTCAAACAGCATCAACATTCTTTCAACAGAGCCCTCTAGATGCCCGTTATCAAATGACTGTTGTTAGCACAGGAGATGAAATCTATCTGTCAAGATGCGGGCTAAGTAGTAGATTCTCTAAAAAATGTGTGTATCCATCACATTTTGGGGATAATTCAAAGTATTTTTAAGTGCATCAAAGGGCTTTATCAAAGTACAGAGTGGTGATCCTTCAACCTCAAAAGTTAGCCACATCCCAGTTCTTCTTGATTACTTTGTTCTTGGGGAAAGGGATAATAGGAGGTGTTGTGAACTGATCACATTATAAATTTCCTGGCTTATAAAATGGGCGTGAGAGTCGGTTGATGAAATAAGGTGTATTCACAGCAATTGGAGGTAGCAAAGGAGTACATGTCACAGCACAATGAATCTTAGAAGCATAGGATTTCTGTAACAAAACACAGATAATACATATAACAGTATGACTTATGTAAATTAAAAATACGTGAACATGAAACAATACTTTTTTAAGAAAAGATGTTAAAGTGCTGACTATAAAAGATTGTTAAATTCTGGTCTATTAAAATGAAGAAACATGTTATTCAAAAAGCATCTTTAAAAATAGAAAAAACAAGTTATAAACTAGGAGAAGATATTTTCAGTATACAAATTTGATAATGGATCAGTATTGACTGTATCAAGAATGCCTATACATGAATAAAAAAAATCTATCAAAAACTTAGTGGGAAAGTGGACAAAAGATAGAGAAATTTTGCAGAGTAGGAAGTATTTATGGCAAATTAACATAGGAAGAGATATGCTTATTAATGATTAAGGAATTGTAAAAAAAAAAAATCCAATAAGATTTTTCACATATGTGACTGGCAAACATTTTTTTTTTAAAGTTAAGTGTTAGGATGTGAATCTATGGGAACTCTTTTATATTACTGTCAGGATTACAAATTGGTACTGTGCTTTGGAAAATAATTTACCTAACATTGAATATTAATATGCCCCATGACCCAGAAATTCCACTGTGACCCATGTATAACAAGAAACATCTGAAGAAAGTCTTTGAAATTATTTTTTTAATAGCAAAAGCCTGAAACCATCCTATATATTTTCAGTGGAACATTAAACAGCAGTCAGAACAAATGAAGTGACATGTAATAACATGGGTGTATCCTGCAATGCAGTAAAAGTGAATAGCATACTTTTTTCAAGAATTCATATGACAGGAAAGGCCCACACAGAACACATATAAACCATTGCCTTTGAGAAGACAAATGAGAATAGGAAATGAGGATATAAAATAAGTGTTTTAAAATGTTAATTTAAATATATGTAAATATAGCTTATGTACGTTAATGAATAGATTTGTGTTATTAGACTATGTTTTTGTCTTTGCCTGGCATAATCGTGTGGCTCATTTGAGATGTAGGAGTGCCTTTGTGACATAACTAAAGAGATTTCACAGAAGGTCCTCAAACTGCACCCCTTTTACATAGAAACTGTACCTTCAAATTAATATTACCAATGAATTCTTGGAAGCCAAGGCCTCGTGTCTTCAGGAGTAGTCTCTTGATTTGTTCTTAGACTTGTTTCATCAGGCCTCCTGGTGACATGGGATACTTGGTGACAGAATAGAAGGCGGAGGGCGTGGGGATGAGAGAGGTGCTTTCTGGAGTGGGGCTAATCCAGAACTACTGATGTAGTTGGAGAGCATGGTTGGAACAGAGGACAGGCGACAAGCCCGGGGTCCCAAGGGAACCACAAGGAGATTGACAGTGAATGGAGAAGAAGGAGCATTATCTTTCGTTACTTTTCATATTGCTTTACCATGAGTCATGGAAAACTATGTTGGGAAATGGATAAGGAAAGAACAATGGGAAAATATGAAGACGTAATTTTGAAGTAATTTTTGTGTTTCCTGTAAGCTTTCATGAGATTCACACCCTTACTAGAAAGCTTGTCTGTTTTTGCTTCCTATTTTAGAATGCAAACTCTGCATTCCCCCTCTTTGCTCACCTCTGTTACCTGTTTCTGAAGGTTATGTTATGTGATGTCCAGACCTCTTAGGAGGTACTTTGACTCTCATAAGATTGCTGTTTGAAAATACAAGAATTTCAAGCTTGTACCAGAGTCTGTAAGCAACACCATCCAGGCGTAATGATTACAAGCAAGAGCCAAAGACGTGGATCTGCTGCCATGTTTGATCCCTTCCCTTCTCCAGAGTCTCTCCCTGTGTGTCCTAGAGTCTTTCATCCTGATGGGATCCAATCCAGAGACATTCAGTGGCAATTGCTTCTGGAGTGAGGGGCCTGGCAGGCACTTAGAATGCCTGTATTTGGAGTGGAGTTGGCTCGTGTAATACTTAGTGAATGGAATTTCATTAGGTCCTTATCTGTGTGCAGTGAGGAAAAGAGGTGCTTTTACACAGTTGCTTGTAATGGAGTGGAAAATTGCATTTCCCCCTCGCCCAAACAGTGCCATTAGTGGGGAGGCAGACTGTCTGCAGAGAGCGGGAAGCCACCTCAGGCGGTGCAGGGCTGACAGCCCGAATGATGGCAGCGCTGAGAGACCCGGAAGATATTAAAATAAAAACAGGTTGTGTTGTTCTTTTTGTCCCGTAGCAGTTCTTCCCTGCAACGCAGGGAGTGATTGGATTTGAAGCACTGAGAAAAACATGTTAAGTAAGAAATTGTTTAAATAAAGTTGTTTGAGGTTGAAACTCTCCCCCAGGCGTGGAGTGGAATGTAGTTAGCTGCCTACAACTGACAGATATCCAAGAGGCAGTATGTTTTGAGCCAGGCATGTATACAGGGAACTTAAAAAGTGCAATGAACAATGTGGTCTCCTCTTTGGTCATCCAGGTGGAGTCCAGCCCCACTGGGTGGTGGTGGACACTGGGGTGGCCAGGCAGTGCATTCAAGTTCCCGTTTTTATTTTTCCAAGGTTCTGAGAATTGCAGGCGGGAAAAGCTGTGAGGCATAGTGCAAAAAATAGCGGGGAAATCCACGGGGGTCTGAGAAATCCTCATTCCTACACTGGGAGAGAGTTTCTTAAAAAAAAAAAAATTGGAATACAGTTGATTTACAATGTTGTATCACTTTCTGCTGTACAACAAAGTGAATCAGTTATACATACACATATATCCACTCTTTTTTTAGGTTATTTTTCCACATAGGCCGTTACAGAATATTGAGTAGAGTTTCCTGGGCTATGCAAGTAGGTCCTTATTAGTTATCTTCTTATATTTAATAGTGTATATATGTCAATCCCAGTCTCCCAGTTTACACCCACCACGCCCTTTTCCTCTGGTAACCATACATTTGTTTTCTGTATATGTGACTCTACTTCTGTTTTATAAATAAGTTCATTTGTTTCTTTTTTTCTATGAGGACTGGTGTTAGACACAGTCCCTTGGGAGCTGCCAGATTAACGTTGGGGAGGAGCAAAACCTGTCCCAGGCGAAAGCAAAGACAGAACCTATGCAGCTCCTGGGCTCAGGTGAACCCCAAATATGAAGTGGTGCATGCCAGGGTGTTGGGAAGGATGGCGGGTGGGGGGGGGTATGAAAACCTTTTGTGAACATCCCAGGGCACTGGAAAAGTAGTTAGTAGAAAGAGTCCCCTTAAAATTGAATCAGGAAACCATTAGGATATTTGATATTCAAACTGCACAAGACCTTCAGAATTATTATCAAGTCCAACCATTCTTAGAAGGATGGAGAATTTCTTTCTCTTGAGATAGAAATATCAAAGCAGAGTCCCCCGGCATCCCTCCCACCAGCATTTACTGTCTGTATACCTTCAAAGTCTTTTCTCTGTCTCCTTGTCCACTCTCTACTCCAGCTTCCTTTGTTTCCTCTTTGGGGAAATTCTCTTGGGCATCCCTAACCTTAGCCTCTTGATTTTGCCTGTCAGACACTGAAGATTTAGGGGCATCAATTCAGTTCAGTTCATTTCAGTTGCTCAGTTGTGTCCGACTCTTTGCGACCCCATGAATTGCAGCCAGGCCTCCCTGTCCATCACCAACTCCCGGAGTTCACTCAGACTCACGTCCATCGAGTCAGTGATGCCATCCAGCCATCTCATCCTCTGTTGTCCCCTTCTCCTCCTGCCCCCAATACCTCCCAGCGTCAGAGTCTTTTCCAATGAGTCAACTCTTCGCATGAGGTGGCCAAAGTACTGGAGTTTCAGCTTTAGTATCATTCCTTCCAAAGAAATCCCAGGGCTGATCTCCTTCAGAATGGACTGGTTGGATCTCCTTGCAGTCCAAGGGACTCTCAAGAGTCTTCTCCAACACCACAGTTCAAAAGCATCAATTCTTCGGCGCTCAGCTTTCTTCACAGTCCAACTCTCACATCCATACATGACCACTGGAAAAACCATAGCCTTGACTAGACGGACCTTTGTTGGCAAAGTAATGTCTCTGCTCCCTTAACTAAGTCGCTTCAGTCGTGTCCGACTCTGTGCGACCCCATAGACGGCAGCCCACCAGGCTCCCCCGTCCCTGGGATTCTCCAGGCAAGAATACTGGAGTGGGTTGCCATTTCCTTCTCCAATGCATGAAAGTGAAAAGTCAAAGTGAAGTCGCTCAGTCATGTCCGACTCTTATCGACCCCATGAACTGCAGCCTACCAGGCTCCTCCGTCCATGGGATTTTCCAGGCAAGAGTACTGTATGTAAATCAGAGTTTGAACTTACATGACCTATGCATGAATAGGCCTATGCTCAGAGGTTGCTAAACCCTGGCTTAAGGCATGGTCATAAAAAAAAATTCTAAAAATTAAAAAAAATGTGACTCAAATACTATATGAACACATATATCATTATTTTAAATTATTAATATATTTAAGTCAGTAATCAGAATACTGGTAATATGGTAGAGATGGTTCTAACAGCTTTTGTGGAGTTGGGTATTTATAGGCACTCCAAAAATAAGAGGAAAAAAAGTTAAACTAGGATTGTTAGGTTAGATACAAAACTGACCAATGTCCTATAAAGCAGTAAGATCCTAACCTTGGAGGACCTTTTTTTCTTTTCCCTTTAAGTGTATGGAAATCTATAATTTAATGTATAACTTTACTGTGTCTAGGCTCTAATGAAGTAGGGAGCAGTAACACCAAACATCAGTATGATGTCCCAAGGAATTAAATAATTCTTAGGGGAGGACCTGTCAAACTGCCACAGCATGCCACAGAGAGGGCATTCTGTCCTTCGCAGGCTCCCCACACCTTTATTTCCAGGTTTTGGATACTTTTTCTCAAAAACCTAATCCCAGAGTTTAAAATTGGTATTTCTTTGAAGTGTACCAGGGTTTGGTGTACCTGGTACTAAGACTCTACTGTGAAGTAAAGTCCCAACTAGTATGTTAAGTTTCCACCCATAAATTTAACTTTTAGCACATTTATTGAGTGGTCTGTATGTGCTAGGCATCACGCCAGACTTTCATGTACACTGGTGAACAAACCAAATAAAGCTGTGAGGTTCAAGATAAGAGAAGTGCCTGTGCTGACGGAAAAGAATTATAGAAAGCCCATCACATGCCTCTGCCTGGTGTCTGAGTCACAGGGTGGGTGTGGATTCCTCAGGCCTTTGCCTGGATTTCTTCATATACGCAAGAGCTGGTTATGTTCTATCAAATCCTATGAGATGTGAATGGCAAAAAGGAATTTGGGATTCTGTGGGGGTGTGACTTTGCTTACCATTGTAGCCCCTTGGATTTAGACTGTTAGGTAGGTAGAATAGGGAAAAGGAGTCCAAAATGGCCGTGGCTGAAAGACAAAGAAGGGAAAAGCCCGCGAAAATAGAACAAAAGAAGGTCCGAGGACCGGAGTGAGGACCTCAGGTAAAACAAAAAACACTCCTGGCTGGCCCAATTTACATAGGACAGGCCCACGGAGAGATAAACATATAAATAGAGGAGCCAAAGCTAGCTCGCTCTCTCTCTCTGTCCCGCGTGCTGGGGTGTCTCCTCGTGTCTTTGGATCAACGTGCCCTCGTGCCTCGAAGATGGATTTTCCTGCTATCTTCTAAATAAAATAGAACTGTAACACTGAGCTGTAACACTGATTTGTCTAAGACTTATAACACGGTCCATTCGAGACCTGAGAGCTATAACACGGTCTATCCAAGACCTGAGAGCTGTGACATGCTGAGGGGGCTTTAATGTCCGTCACTCCAAATCTTTGTTGTGATGAGACAAAGAACGGAGGAACATCCACTCGCGTGACGAGACTATCCAATGAGTGGAATAATGTTAAAAAACAAAATTCAAAAAAATTCCAATGAATAAAATTTAAAGATCTTATTGGCTTTATTCAACAATTTGAGAATCAGACAGCATTCAGTCTAGCAGATAGAAAGGAGCTCCAAAGAATTGTGCAAAATAAGAGACATTTATGGTCAGAAGGGAGCAGAAACAAACAAGTTATACTAGGAAAAAAGACAGATTTGTTATTGTAAGGATACTTTTGATGGCAGGGGTCTGTCAGGCAAATTGCCTAACTAATGCTGATCAGGTGATTCCTGATTTGACATTTAGGATTACATTTCTGGAAGAGCCAAACCTGTGATTAAGTTGCTTCTTTTTGGTGATGTGGAGCTTTAGCATACATGACTCCATTTTGGGCCTGTTTTCTTGTTTTTAACAGTAAAATATACTGAACCACTGCTCATGGATCTTTTAAATTTGTTTATTTATTCAAAGATTTAGTAGATAATAATTCCCAATCTATTCCTAGGCAAGAGTCTTAGAATAAAGTATATAGTTTCCTGGTTTTCTCCCTGCTTCCCCTGCTTCATCAATGTGACTAATAGCTGACTCCATTGACAGGGACACACAGGAAAATTGGTATTTTTCCTTAAGTTGGAATCTTGCTTCCATTGCAGATCTTCAGTCTTTAGAAGGCAGGCTGGGCAGTAATAGTTTGTTTCCCAAGGCCCAGAAAGGTTTAGGGTGGTTTTTGTTTTTCAAGAAGCTCTTGGCCAAATTAAAAAGCTATCTTTGTAATCAACTAAGTTTCTTCTCTGAGATGATCCCCAAGAAGGGTGGTTAAATTAGGGTGCTGGCCAAGGAATCCTTGGACATATCTGCCATTCTTCCAGTGAGACCTCATGATGGCTCTCTGAGAAGGAAGACTGGTTGACTTTACAGTCTGATCATCATATATGGTATTTCAGTTAAGTATTGGCCAAGATTAAGACACTCTTAGGCTCTGAGAGTTGTACAAGAAAGGTATATAGAGGTACAGAGAGAGATTGAGGAGACACGAGATAGCCACCGAGCACATAGCTACCTATGAAAGAGCTTAGGTGCTGAATGCCGAGTGCATGTGCGGGCTCCCAGTGCTCCAAGAATTCGTTCATCAGTGTAGACTGATGGGCAGGAAAGATTCTTACTGGTAGGAAAATGTTAGTTTAGATTGAATCCCTGGAGCATAAATACCGTCCAGATTACAGGAGGCAGGAGGTGTTGAGCTTTCTAAGGTGGATGGAGAGCGGAAGCCAAGTTGTAGATAGTTACGTGCTAAGGGTCTTTGTTGGTGGGGGAGGGGAGGGCTGGGATTTTGTGCAGCTCCTGTTTGGTAGCTGCTCTAGAGGCACCCAAACTGGGATGCCCTGTGTCGTTACTGTTGACTTGGATGCCCATCAGCGGCCGGTCTTACAGCTACAGTTTTGGTTATTTGTCCTGGATCTGAGTTAAGTCAAGCCACACCAGTCAGAAGCAGGGAACTTGCCCCTTTCAAAATAGATGGAATGTTTCCCATTAATGCGGTCGCTGCCACACAGATTAAAGCTCGTGTCAGAAATTAAGCTGTTCAGCAGTTTTTGAATCAGACCCTAAATATGGCATCCCTCACGTGAGGTAATTGTGTGTCTGTATGTAAATTCTTAGAGAATATACTTATTTGGGTATAATTCCAACTATAGTTCTTGAAAAAAAGTAGAAATCTGGAAAAATGAATAAACACAATTAATTAGATGGGATATTTATCCTTGACTTAAATTAGAAAAATTGCCAAGAGAAGCTATGAAAATCCCAGTTAAAACAACCAGACTGACTTTATATTTCAGTGTTAAGAGGGCCCCCAAAAATGCATGAGTAAAATAAATATATATTTGGGGATGACACCATCTTGGCATTTTCAGGCATTCTTTTCTAAATATATTCTTTATCTGAGCTGTCTCACAATACTTTTAATATAATTAAAAGCACATAATGAGTGCCAGACTTGTCAATTTCAACAACAAAGTGCTGAAATTTGCAGTGAAACTGAGAGATCCATCTCCCACACATTGTAATGAATAGGTTCATAAAAGGAAAATAGTTTAATTACATTTTAGTTCATGGATTGTTAATAGGCTGGAGTATCTAAATTGAATAATGTGATTCTGGTAATAATTATGTGTAAATGAACTTGTTTAAATGATATTTTACAGCTTCTTTATAAAATTACAGCTAGAGGCAATCCAGTGATAGACAGACAAAGGCCATGCAAAAATTATCATAAACTATTAGCTTGTTTGCAAAGGGTTTTATGTTAATCTTTTAGTACTTAAAGCAATCTGCAATTAACATATCATGGGGAGCTGCCTCCGAGCAAAGGCATGCAAATTGAAGTGCTTAGATAAAAAGCCATTCACATTGGGGGGAAAAAGAGAAAGGAAAAAAAAGGAAAAGGAAAAAAATCAAAGAAAGGGTGGCAAAGTACTCAGAGGGTGCTGGTTTTATATTTGAGATTAAGGAGGTGTAATGATTGTGTTATCTAACTATGGCTGTAATTAAAGCTTTTCTCCTGCAGACATGACAATAGATACCGCATTGATTTCGGTGTTTTAATTGTGAAAGTCATTTTATTTCAGGGCAGAAGATATGAATAGCCTGAATCAAAGGGCTAGAAGATTGCTTTGTTGATAGTACTTGTTCAACAGCTGCCTAGCTGCTTAATACACAAGTGTGGAGAATGCAGAGAGACCCAGGGAGGTGCTGGGGTATTGTAATTCTCCTGCTGGTTTCCTCTCCTTTTATGAAAAAGGCGTCTAGGATCTGGGTACTGATGGTAAACAAACAGCCTTTTCATACCTCACTGATGTTTTTCCTCCCCAACTTCTCAGAACAAAAGAAGTCATAAAGGGCCTTGAACTAACTTTACTACTGCTCTTTTAAGCTACAGAAGTTTATGCAAAGTAATAAAACCATTCTTGCTAGCTGAGATATCACTCCTCTAATGGAGAACAAAGTCTCTAAATGGCAGCTGTAGTTGTTATCACAAATAGCCTTATGACAGAAACAGTTTGTTGGGGAGAGATTGGATTATTTACATTAAGGACATATCCACAAAATCTCACACACAGTTAGTTTGAGATTAGGACTTCCTTATCAGTTTCTATATACAAACTGCAGGCAGGAAATTAAGTGAAAGGAGAAACATATACAATCCCAGAGCAAAGAGAATTCTAGAGGGAATTCTAATAAAATGAAGATGCTGTGGACTTTTTCAAAGTATCTCATTTTTGTATATTTCTAACAGTTTAAATAGAAGTGAAGCCCAATGGTTGATAATTATTCCATTATTCTACTAATTTATCTCTATCTTTGTGTCTTAAAACATTGAATGACATATTTCAAAGGGTCTGAATAATAATAAATTTGGTTTGGAGGAAGTTTGTCCCTGTAAGTGATATAGTTCAAAATGACCAGATACAATATATTTTAAACCTAACAAGAAAAACATCAATAATCATTAACTGAATGTTGCACTAACCATTTTTTTTTTTTAGTATATTGTTAATCTCTGTAACAACTCCAGAGAAATTGATGGGTTGATCCTCAGTTTATAAAAGAAGAAACTTGGGTTCATAGAAGCAGGGAAAATTGGTCAAAGTCACACAGCCAGTTAGGGGCAGATATCGGAGAAGGCAATGGCACCCCACTCCAGTACTGTTGCCTGGAAAACCCATGGACGGAGGAGCCTGGTAGGCTGCAGTCCATGGGGTCTCTAAGAGTCGGACACGACTGAGCAACTTCACTTTCACTTTTTACTTTCATGCACTGGAGAAGGAAATGGCAACCCACTCCAGTGTTCTTGCTTGGAGAATCCCAGGGATGGGGAAGCTTGGTGGGCTGCCGTCTATGGGGTTGCACAGAGTCGGACATGACTGAAGCGACTTAGCAGCAGCAGCAGTATAGACTAGCAGCCAGGAATCCTGGCTCCAGAACCTGCAAACTTAACCACTGCATGAATAAGACTTAACTCAGAGAACAGGGTACCAGTAGTATGGACTGCAGACAACCACTTAGGAGTCATAGCTGGAAGGACTGGCGATCCTGTCCTGGTCTAAACATTTTGGTACCTGGATCCCTTTGACAGTCTGGTAAAAACACATGGACCTCTTCTCAGACTAATCATCAGACTAATGATTTTTAAATGCACAAAATCAAGTATATAGAGTTATGAAGCAAACTAAATATATTGAAACACTGTTGTCAAAATATTTAAAAATAAAATTTATAACAGTAATTTATCTGCTTCCTTCTTAACACAAGGTCCAAAAGCAGGTCAAAAAGCTACTGTAATTTCATAGCACTGGTGAATGTAAATAGTATTTCAGATTTCTGCAGTGATATGACATGAAATTATCTTATTGATATTTTTGTTGCCTACATGTAAATCAGAAAAAATGTTTTCTAAGAAGTTAATGGAAACAAAGCTATTTTTATGTCTTTTTATATAATACCAAGTATACATTATATCTATATATATATAATAATATATAATTATATAAATACATAAATAGTTTTATATATAAAAATAATTTCTTTCCCATCCAAGTTCATGGACCCTGAATTCTATAGGTGTGAAATGCTTAGGGTAAGAGTATTTTTTACACATGAGGAAACTGAGGCCTAGAGAAGGAATGAGTCAAGGTTATCAGTAATTAGTAGTGAGTTGTAGATTAGAATTGATTATAGCTCAAAATTTAAGGAAACTTATAATACTGTTAGTTTCTGTTAATTTCTTCTTCTTTGGTAGCTTTCCCTTATATGCTCTTAGAATGTTAAGACTTTGTCTTTACAGCGTTGTCTTTTTCAAAGTGGGAGCACCAGGCATTCCCATAGCACCTTGGTCTTGTGTTGTCTATGATGAGTGTCTGGTGCTGCTGCCAGTGGGCAGGGCTGGGTAGAGCCCAGCCATAGGGACTCTGAGGGATACAATCTGGGAGGCCAACGTAAATGTGAAAGCTGTGTACTTAGAGGAGCAAGAATGCATACTTACTATACATCTCTTTTTATAAATTTAGGCCATTATACCAAGATACCTTAGATTGGGTGGCTTAAACAAAAGAATTTATTTCTCATGCTTCTGGAGGCAGGAAGTCCAAGATCAGGGTGTGAATGTGGCATGGTTCTGGTTGTGGACAAAAAATTATTGTCTGTCATTTTAGTAAACAAAGAATGTTGCCTGCTAGCCCATAAACAAGGATGGTAGCCATCACCAAGGCGTCAAGGAAAGCAGCTTCCCTGATGGTGTGCCCTGAGGAGAATTCAGGATGGAGAAAAATAGGATACTGGCCCTCACTAGTTAAGATGCATCTCAAAGGAATAATTTCAGTGAGCCCAGACTCTTAGATCTTCCCATACATAGAAAGGCACTGAAATTGTTAATTTGAGATAACTGGTTTTTGTGATTAGCAGTTTTTTGATTTTTTTTTTTTTAACATGTCTTCCCCCTCCCCACTCCCCACCCCTGACTTCCTCCTTTACCTCTTTGGAACAGTTCCTCAGACCTATCTAAGAGGTTGACCCCCAGGCTGTAGTCCTCAGTCAGGTCTCCAAACAAAACATAACTCCTAACTTTAAGTGTGTATTTTTTTCAGTCAACATGGTGAGAATTCTCTTCCTGGATTCCTCACGTGGTGGAGAGAGAAAAGTAAGCCCTTTGGTCTCTCAGTTGAGTTCAGTCACTCAGTCATGTCCAGCTCTTTGCGATCCCATGGACTGCAGCATGCCAGGCCTCCCTGTCCATCACCAGCTCCCAGAGCTTGCTGAAACCCATGTCCATTGTGTCCGTGATGCCATCCAACCATCTCATCCTCTGTCGTCCCCTTATCCTGCCTTCAATCTTTCCCAGCATCAGGGTCTTTTCCAGTGAGTTACTTCTTCTCATCAGGTGGCCAAAGTATTAGAGTTTCAGCTTCAGCATCAGTCCTTCCAGTGAATATTCAGGACTGATTTCCTTTAGGATTCACTGGTTTGATCTCCTTGTGTTGCAGGAAGGCCGACCCCTTCCAGGGCCCGAAACTGGGCCCTTGTCTAACACTCAGAAATGAATTGTCCGAGAAGACACATGTGCTGACAAAGCAAGAGATTTTATTGGGAAAGGGCTCCCGGGTGGAGGGCAGTAGGGTAAGGGAACCCAGGAGAACTGCTCTGCCGCATGGCTTGCAGTCTTGGGTTTTATGGTGATAGGATTAGTTTCCGGGTGGTCTTTGGCCAATCATTCTAATTCAGAGTCTTTCCTGGTGGTGCATGCATCGCTCAGCCAAGATGGATGCTAGCGAGAGGGATTGTGGGAAGTGGACGGACATGCGGTGTCTCCTTTTGACCTTTCCCGAGCTCTTTTGGTTGGTAGTGGCTTATTAGTTCCGTATTCCTTATCAGGATCTCCTGTCATAAAACAACTCATGCAAATGGTTACCATGGTGCCTGGCCAGGGTGGGTGGTTTCAATCAGTGTGCTTCCCCTAACACTTGCAGTCCAAGGGACTCTCAAGAGTCTTCTGCAACACCACAGTTCAAAAGCATCAATTCTTTGGCACTCAGCTTTCTTTATAGTCCAATTTTCACATCCATACATGACTATTGGAAAAACCATAGCTTTGACTAGATGGACCTTTGTTGGCAAAGTAGTGTCTCTGCTTTTTAATATGCTGTCTATGTTGGTCATAGCTTTTCTTCCAAAGAGCAAATGTCTTTTAATTTCATGGCTGAAGTCACCATCTGCAGTGATTTTGGAATCTGTCACTGTTTCCATTGTTTCCCCATCTATTTGCCATGAAGTGATGGGACCAGATGCCATGATCTTAATTTTCTGAATGTTGAGTTCTGGTCTCTTACATGAACACTAATAGCACTCATGAGGGTTCTACCCTTATGACCGCATGACCTTTTAAAAGCCCCACCTCCAAATACCATCACACTGGAGTTAGGCTTCCCCCGTATGAATCTGGAAGTGACACAAACATTCAGTAGTTAACAATACCAACTCTATGTGTGGTCTTTGTATATCCTCTTGAAGTTAATACTTGGAGAGACCTAGTCTGCAGTCTCTGTCCCCATTCTAGAGAGGAAGAGAGAGGCTCGTGCTGAGCCAGCAGCCACCTTGGAATTCATCTGTGTCCTCACAGCCTTTTAAGACACAGGTGCTTTGGTCCCCATTTTACTTATTAGGAAACTGAGGCTCTAAGATGTTCAGCAAGATGACCCAACTCATTGTTTATTAAGTGACGGCACCAGGAATTTAACTGTGTCTGTTACCTTTAAGGCCCATTTTGTTCCTGTGCCCTGCATTGAAGGGATAAACACCACCAACCTCCCCACCAGTTGCTTTTAAACAGGTATTTATTGCAAAACTTTTGTGTACCTAATACTGTCCCAGGTAGATATGGAGGAGGGAAGGATAGAGGTTAGAGAGAAGTATATAAGGATATCCTTATCATTGAGCTTACTTTCCTAACTCTCCTGATTGAACCATTAAACGTAGCACAAAGGGAACCCACAGAAAACGTTCAATGACAAGCATGTACAACACCAACACCATATTATTAATGATGGTGATGATGGTGATGGTGATGGCTAACATTTTTTGAAAGTATGCTGTTTCAAGTGTTTTTCCATAAGTTATTTCATCTGACCACACATCCCAGTAAATATGTGCAGTGGCAACACCACCCTTATAGTACTCACACTTGGCAAGAAGGACTCTGCCAAGGCCCCCACATGTCACAAATGCAGAAACATAGAGATGTGTGTCCCTGATTGATTTTGTAGTAACATTTAGGGCAGTCTTGGTCATGAATTGAGCAAACAGGTGTTATGGGAGAGGAAAGATATGCTCTGCCAATCAGATCAACTCTGCTGGCGTCTTTATAGGAATGTTTTCCTTCCTCAAATCTCACTTTGCTGATATAGAATTTTTAGGTAATTCCAAGCAGTTCTCCAAACGATACACCATGAGTGAAAAGAGTGTGGTTCACCCCCTAGTCACTTTGGTTTATTAGGGGTGGCTTGCTTTCAACAAAAGCATTGCTTACTTGAGTTTCAGGGCAGAGGCCATGATTTTTTATTCTTTCTTCTAATAGAAGCCCAAATATCATGTTGCTGTGTCCTATATACTTCACTAAGCTTCTCTAATGGATAAGGACCATTTCCTCCTTAAATAAAATCACTATGTCATTATTTCAACTAAAAAAATAACAATAATTCCATAATATTTTCTAATACCCAGTCCATGTTCTGATTTTCCCAACTGTCTTAAAAAATCCTTTTGCATTGAGTTTGTTTGAATCAGGATCCAAACATGATTTACATATTGTATTTCATTGCTCTGTCTCTTTGATCTCTTTTAGGTTCTAAAAGTTTCCCTTCTTTTCTATCCCCTCCTCCCCACCGCCCATCCCCTCCCCCCCATCCCCCGCCGCATTTCTCTCTCCCCTTCTCTTTATCTTTGTGCATTGAAGTTTTTTGAGGAATGGACTCATTTGTCCTTGGAAATGAACTGCTTTGATTCTGACTGGTTGCTCCCTCATCGTGTCATTTACCTCCTTTAACCTAGTCTACACCAGGGACTGCTTAGATTAAAGTGCATGCTTTTGAACATGGTGCTAATACCTCCCACCGCATCACATCATCAGACTCTTAATATCTGATCAGTACATTCAGATAGTATCAACTGGCCTCTTTCGTTTTAAAATTCCCAATCAACCTTTCACCTAATGTTCGAGTGTTTTTCCATGATGGTGACAGAAGTCCATTATTTCATTATGGGTTGCAGAATGGCAATTTTCAGATTATGTCATCCCTTCTGCATATATCATCTGGAATTCTTCTATGGAGATAAATGTTACTCTATATAGCAATGGTTTTAAAAGTTTTCTTCCAGCATAAAGAAACTTAGTTTAAACATCTCATTTGAGAACTGAAAATTTGAAACATGAACAGGAAGTAGTGGGGGATGAAGTGGAAGTGCTTGCTGAGTGACCCTTTCATCCTCTGGCCTTTATCCTCTACACTGTGGCAGAGGAGCCCTTGGGATCTGGGCAACACAGATGGGGGATACCCTGGTGAATCACACTGTCACCTCCCTGCTTCCATCAGGCTTATAGTGCGGTGTTTGGAGTAAAGAAGTGTGTGCCCCAGTCAGTACCAGAGAGGCTTGCCACACCCCACTCGCTAACTCTGGGGATGTTAACTTTGATCAGCCCTATTTCCCCATCTGTAAAGCAGAAATAAGAGCACTAACTTCATAAGACAGTTGTGAAGATTCCATGTGCTTATGCCTATAACATGCTTGGTGTAGAACTTGCTGCCTCACAACGCTCGGATGCATTACCTTTTTATTGTAATCAGTCATTGTACTGTTTTTTTCTCAGGGCTGCCATAGCGAAGTACCACAAACTGATGGTTTAAAACAACAGAAATGTCTTCTGCCACAATTCTGGAAGCTAAAAGTGTGAAATCAAAGTTTCAGCGGGGCCATGCTCCCTCTAAGCCTCTGGGTTGAATCAGTTGCCTCTTCCTAACTTTTGGTGGTGACTGGAAAGTCTTGTTTTTAATTCACTGATAGGTGCATCATGCTGAGCTCTCCTCCCTGTTTGTCTCTTCACATGGCTTTCTTTTTGTGTCCTCACATCATCTTTGGGTAAGGACACCCGTCATATTGGGTTAAGGGATCACCCTGCTCCATCATGACCTCAACTTAACTAATTACATCTGCAATTGCCCTGTTGCCCAGTAAACTCCTGTTCTGAGGGACTGGGGTTTAGGACTTCAATATACCTTCTGGAGAGGATATAATTGAACTCCTAACAATTATGTAACCATTCAATGCAGAGTCCTGCATCTTCTACTACAAGGGTTTCTTTCCTATACTGTTTGATACGGTGTTCACTTTTCATGCATTTTATGCCTTCCTACTGGTTTTCTTTCAGAGATGTGATGCTATATACTGCAGGGTAAGGCAAGATGAGCAATTCTTCCACATTTAGACCCAGAAAAGACAAGTGAATAAGTCATTCTCCAGCTCCACAGAGAGGGTGGGAGCAGAAAACGACAGCTAGAACATCTCCTGTAAACAGCAGCAGAAGAAAGGCCACTTTACAGAGCCTTGCACATCTCAGCACTCCCAGCCTGGCACTACCCTGGCAGGCACCCAGTGGTCCTCCCCTCCGTATCAGGACAAGCGTTGGAGCAAACTGTTTATTTATCAATTCTTAATTGAGTTGATGTTTACTCATGATTGTGAGCAGATGATTAATTTATTATAGAGTTCCAGGAGTCAGCTAGAGAGGAGATCATTATAAAGAGAGATTATAATAGAGTTCTCTGCACTTGTGGGTCTGGTAATAAAAGATTGACTGATATAATTAGATGGGGTTTGGTAACAAATATTATCACATTATGTCTGAATCTTATTTGAATGTATTGGCCTTTTATCTTAAACTTATTAGGGGGTGGCTATAGGTTAAGTTGACACCTGATAGCTCTTTTACTCCTGCAAAGGAGAGCAGAACTTTATAAAAGAGTCAATTGTTTTGATGTTTAGAGGCAATGGAAAGGTATCTTTCCAGGAGCAGCTCTCTTCTTGGTTCCTAGAATAGTGGCAGGATTGAGGGGAGCTTACCTTTCAACACTGTCACTAACTTGCTGTATAACTCTGGGCAGTTGAAAGGCTATGTTCTTGCTATACTGTGACTGTGACTACAGCATCTTTATCTTGGCCAAAGCTATCCTTGACAAAACAGATAAAAGAAAAGACAGGAAATAGCATGGCAGTGCCATGAGGAAATGGGCTGTAAGTGAGAAAGGCTTGACTTTCAAATTCAGATGTAGGAGGCTGAGTAGTGGTCCCCCTACCAAACCAAGCAAACAAAGGTATATCCTCATTCTAACCGAGGGAAACTATGAACGTGACCTAATTGGGAAAAAAAGTTTTTGCAGATATAATAAAGGATCCTGAAATTAAATCATCCTGGACTATCCTGGTGTGTTATGAATCTAGACAAATAGAGGAAAGATAGATGGACAAGAGGAGTTCAGGTGAAGACAGGGCCAGAGATTGAAGTTAGGCAGCTACAAGCCAAGACCACCTGAAGTCACCAGAAGCTGGGAGATGGAAGCAAGAAATCTCCTTGTGAGCATCTGGAAGGAACTCAGGCTTGCTGACACCTTGATTTCAGACTTCTGCCCTGCAGAACTATGAGAGAATACATTTCTGTTGTTTAAGACACCAGGTTCATGGTTATTTGGTGTAACACCCCTAGGAAGCTAATACACCAGCTGTACAACAAATACCTTGTAAGCCCTTTGGACCAGTCTCTTAATCTTTCTAAGCCTCAGTTTTCTCATCTATACAATTTTGGTTATTATACTCATCTCTCAGCATTGTGTGGGCCAGACACAATAAGCTGTAAGAGCTCACCCAATCTGGTGCCTGGTGTGTGATAGGCATTCAGTACATATCAGATCCCTTCTCTGTCATGTCCCACTCCTTTCTGTACATGACATTCTAACTTAACATCTCTTTCATCTTGTCCTCCTAAAACGTTTGCTAAACCAACAGCCCTCCCCTGAAGAATGTTCTATTCTTCAGGAGCTGTTCTTATGACTGTCAAATTAGAGGAGATAGCACGATACAGCTGGTATTCTTAAGGCAGTTGGGTGAGAGCCATGTAGATATAAAAATTTTTCAGAAAATGCAGTTCATTGAATGCAGCTCTATAATGGAGCAGCTGAAGTCTATACTGGAGTCCCAGTGTGGCTGGCCAGCTGTGGTCTGTTTCCTTCACATGAAGGGGGTCTCAGGGCACATTCTCAGCCTTGCGGAACAGACAGCACAAGGGAGAGGAGTGCAGATAATATTTTGTACTGTGGAAAGAAGCTGATGGAAATGGTTTTTGCTGGATGCACTGATTTTAGATCTAGAGAGTCATGACTGATCATATCCCACCCAATACAGACTGAAGAAGTCAGTGCTGGAATTTAGAGCATGATGGACTTGAATAAATGTTTTCAGAGGCAAGAGTTCTTCTGAGGGGCATTAAGAGGATGCAGAATTAAAAAGAGCACTGGTCTAGCATTGAAACATGTATAATATCATATAAGAAATGAATCGCCAGTCCAGGTTTGATGCAGGATACAGGATGCTTGGGGCTGGTGCAGTGGGATGACCCAGAGGGATGGTACAGGGAGGGAGGTGGGAGGGGGGTTCAGGATTGGTAACACGTGTACACCCGTGGCGGATTCATGTTGATGTATAGCAAAACCAATACAATATTGTAAAGTAATTAGCCTCCAATTAAAATAAATAAATTTAAATTTTAAATAAAAGGAAAAAAATAAAAAGAGCACTGGTCTAGATTTCACTTTTGTCCTTGATGAGCTATAGGACCTTGGACTAGCTATTCAGGTTCTCTGTGATTTCATCTACATGCTGAGGTGGATGGAGCAGCTTATCTCAGGACTAAAATTCTATTGTTCCATGAAAACTTGGGGTCAGGCTGTAGGGCCATCTAGCCCATACCTATTGTCTGGAATCTGGCTAAGCATATTATAGAATTGCAAGAAGGCAACAAGGGAAGAGAATTTTAGAGGAAAATAAAGGGTGTTCTCAGGCTTCTCAGTTGGTGCTAGTAGTAAAGAACCATAAGAGACACGGGTTCAATCCCTGGGTCAGGAAGGTCCATTGGAGAAGAGCATGGCAACCCACTCCAGTATTCTTGCCTGGAGCATCCCATAGACAGAGGAGCCTGGCGGGCTAGGGTCCATAGGGTCGCAAACAGCTGGACACGACTGAAGCAACTTAGCACACAAAGGCATGCAAAGTGTTTTCTCATATACTCCATCCAGAGCATCCGCAGTCATCAAGGGGAGAACAGGAGATTTCCTAAAGGCTCGGAGACCTCCAACCCCTGGTTCTCTTGAGGACCATGTGTCAGTGACAGTTTCACCGTCTCTAAATGGCACTGAGAAAACACTTTATGGGTGCTGAGTGGACGGGAGAATTCCTGGGGATGTGGCCTGTTATGAGGTTGGTGATGTTTGCCTTTGGGACATTGGTGCCCCTTCTTTTGCCTTTTCTGCATGAGCAGTTTCCTCCTGTTTCTCGAGTCTGATCAGTTCATTAATGGTGAGAGGGAAGGAAAGGGAAGGAGATAAACATTTATTGAGAGTCCAGGATCACCCCCTACTGAGAAAGGTCTGTCTTCATAACCACCTTATGAGGCAATAATTTTATTCCCCTTTTATATGTTAGAAACCTGAGGCAAGGAAATGCTTGGTATGTTGGCCAAGTCACTATTAAAAATTTTTGTATCTATCTAGCTGCACTAGGTCTCAGTTGTGACACCCAGAATCTTTGATCTTTTTTGAGGCATGAAAGATCTTTAGTTGTGGCTTGTGGATCTCATTCACCAGTCAAGGATTGAACCCAGGCTCCCTTCATTGAAAGCGTGGTGTCTTAGCCATTGGACCACCAGGGAAGTCTCTAAGTCACTAGTTCGTAAGAGCAGGAATTGAACTTATGCCTGTTTTAGAGCCTGTGCTTCCTTCACTAGGGCATCCTAGCCCTGCACTGCGATGTTAAGCTCCACCCACTGGCACCTACCTCCCCATGTGTATTGTATACAAGGCACTGGACAACGTGCATTGGTAGTTAGGGGTGGAGGAGAATGAGCATAAAGAAATACGGAAAATAATAACTGAGTAATATTCTATTGTGTATGTGTACCACAACTTCCTTATCCATTCATCTGTCAGTGGACATCTAGGTTGCTTCCATATCCTAGCTATTGTCAATAGTGCTGCAGTCAATGTTGGAGTACATGTGTCTTTTTTTCAATTCTGGTTTCCTTGGGGTATATTCCCAATAGTGGTGTTGCTGAGTCATATAGTAGTTTTATTCTGAGTTTTTTAAGGAATTTCCATACTGTTCTCCATAGTGGCTGTTCAATTTGCATTCTCACCAACAATGCAAGTGTTCCCTATTCTCCACACCCTCTTCAACATGTATTTGCTGCTTTTTTGAATTATAATTTTGTCTGCACAGGAATGGAATTGCTGGATCATATGGTAGGCCTGTTTATAGTTTTCTGAGGAATCTCCACACTGAGCTCCATAGTGGCTGCACCAACTTAGAGTGCCCCCCAGCAGTGTGGGAGGGTTCCCTTTACTCCATCCCTCTCCAGCATTTGTTATTTGTAAACTTTTTGATGATGGCCGTTCTGACCAGTGTGAGATGGTACCTTACTGTAATTTTGATTTGCATTTCTCTAATAATGAGAGATGTTGAGTAACTTTTCATGTGTTTATTAGGTATCTGCATGTCTTCTTTGGAGAAATGTCTGTTTAGGTCTTCTGCCCACTTTTTGATTGGTTTGTTTTTCTGGTATTGAGCTGGATGAGCTGCTTGTATATTTTAGGAGATGAATCCTTTGTCAATTGTTTCATTTGTTATTATTTTTCCCATTCTGAGGGTTGTCATTTCACCTTGCTTATAGTTTCCTTCATTGTGCAAAAGCCTTTCAGTTTAATTAAATCTCATTTTTAATTTTTGTTTTTATTCCATTACTCTAGGAGGTGGGTCATAGGGGATCTTGCAGTGATTTATGTCAGACAGTGTTCTGCCTATGTTTTCCTCTATGAGTTTTATAGTTTCTGGTCTGACGTTTAGGTCTTTAATCCATTTTGAATTTATTTTTGTGTTTGGTGTTAGGAAGCGTTCTAATAAGGAAGTTGTGGTACATATATACAATGGAATAGTATTCAACTATAAAAGGGAACACCTTTGAATCAGTTCTAATGAGGTGGATGAACCTAGAGCCTGTTATACAGAGTGAAGTGAGAAAGAGAAAGACAAATGTTGTATATTAATGCATATATATGAAGTCTAGAAAGATAATACTGATGATCCTACTTGCATGACAACAAAGGAGACACAGACATAAAGAACAGACTTTTGGACATAGTCGGGGAAGGAGAGGGGATGATTTGGGAGAAGAGCATTGAAACATATACATTACCATATGTAAAGTAGATAGCCAGGGATAGTTTGCTGTATGAGGCAGGGGACCTAAAGCTGGTGCTCTGTGACAACCTAGCAGGGTGGGATGGGGAAGACGGTGGGAGGAAGGTTCAAGAGGGAGGGGATATAGGTATATCTATGGCTGATTCATGTTGATGTATGGCAGAAGCCATCACAATATTTTAAAGTAATTATCCTCTAATTAAAAATAAAATGCACGCCAAGTTGCTTCAGTTGTGTCTGACTCTTTGTGACCCCATGGACTGTAGCTTACCAGCATCCTCTGTCCTTGGAATTTTTCAGGCAAGAATACTGGAGTGGGTTGCCATTCCCTTCTCCAGAGGATCTTCCCAACCCAGGGATTGAATCCATGTCTCTTATGTCTGCATTGGTAGGCGGGTTCTTTAACACTAGCACCACCTAGGAAGTCCAAAAATTAAAAAATAGTTTATATATATATATATAAAATGTATATCATCCTTTCTCTAAACCTTGTTATTTAATTATACGGATATAGCAACAACAAAGGCAGTGCATTTTGTTGCTGTTCAGTTGCTAAGTCATGTCCGACTCTTTGTGACCCCATGGACTGCAACATGCCAGACATCACAGTTCTTCACTATCTCCTAGAGTTTGTTCAAACTCATGTTTGTTGAGTTGATGATGCTATCTAACCATTGCCCCCTTCTCCTCCTGCCCTCAATCTTTCCCAGCATCAGAGTCCTTTCCGATGAGTCAGTTCTTTGCATCAGATGGCCAAAGTCTTGGGGCTTCAGCATCAGTCCTTCCAATAAATATATAGGGTTGATTTCATTTAGAATCAACTGGTTTGATCTCCTTTCTGTCCAAGGAACTCTTAAGAGTCTTCTTCAGCACCAAAGTTTGAAAGTATTAATTCTTTGGCACTCAGCCTTCTTTATGGTCCAGCTGTTCCATCTGGTCATGACTACTGGAAAAACCATGATTTTGACTATACAACATAATGCCTCTGCTTTTTGATACTCTGTCTACGTTTGTCATAACTTTCCTTCCAAAGAGCAAGTGTCTTTTAATTTCCTGGCTGCAGTCACTATCCACAGTGATTTTGAAGCCCAAGAAAACTGCCACTGTTTCTACTTTTTCCCCTTCTATTTTCCATGAAGTAATGGGACCAGATGCCATGATCTTAATGTTTTTAATGTTGAGTTTTAAGCCACCTTTTTCACTCTCCTCTTTCACCCTTATCAAGGAACTCTTAGTTCCTCTTCACTTTCTGCCCTTAGAGTAGTATCATCTGCATATTTATCAACAATATAATAATTAGGGACATGATGATAGCAGCTTACATTATTGTGCAATTGCTATGTGCCATATACTAAAGATTCTACAAGGATTTTTCTCATTGAACCATTACCACCACAACCCTATGTCAAGTTTTTACATATGAGGAAGTCGTGACCTAGAGAGATTCAGAAACGTGACCAAAGTCCACAATGTTTAGGTTTCCTGTGATGGAGCCAGGATTCAAATCTTTCCTTGCTTTCCTGAGAATATTATTACTCAGCAAGCGGGAGAATTGAGGCCCACTTGAAACTCATTGGTAGGAGAGATGAGTTTGGTCTGAAGTGATCATGGTGGGCTGCATGCAGAAAATGGAACTCTAAAGGCCTATTTGGAAGCAGCCATACTTCACATTGAAGGACACATTTCCTAATGAGGTACTTTCCTATCAGTTTAGAGTAGGACCTTGCAATAGTCACGGGCTTCTCCAGCTCCTCTAATCTCATATATGGTAGCAAACAACCCATTTTCTCTTTATTCTAACCTAAGAATTCCCTCTGAAATGATGGGATAAAAAGCAGATATTTTTGGAACATGTTTCCTGTGAGGGAAACAGTGCTTGGAACCAGGGGCCTAGGGAAAGTCATGCTAATCCCCAGCTGATTGTGAGACAGTGATAACATCTTAGAGTGTCAGGTCTTATAGCCTTTCCAGAAGCACAGATAGGAGTGAGTGTGGCAGAATTATGGGCCTGGATCAGTCCAAATGGCATTACTTATGTAAAAGCACGAGCCTTGTCAATTGCAGTCCCCCTTTAAGGAGTGTGTGAGATGGAAACAAGATGGTTTGAAGGAAGAAACTAATGGCTGTGCTCTTTTTGGCAGAGCTTCCTTTTGCAAGGAAGCACCCCTCCACCCTGTCATAGACTTGATGACTTTGATGAGACGGGTACAGTTGAGGCAGCAGACAGCAGCGCCAGGTGAGTTCCTGGAGATAACCAAAAAGATACATGTAGATTGCAATCAGATCTGATATTTTAGCGAAAACACTGAACTTGCATTAATGGGTCTGCACTGTCCAGATTCATACACCCCTCACAAGAGTCATTTAATTCCCCGATTTTACAAATTAGGAAATTGTAACTTTGAGAGAAGAGATTTACCAATGTGATTTATGTAGATGGTTGGTTTCGGTTTTAGAATAGAAAAATTGGATTCCTTGTTTGACATTTCACCACAATATTGTGCTCAAAGCTGGATTTTCTTTTCTTTAAGCCTAGAGAAAAGGAAAGGGGTCTTGGGACTTCTCTGAACTTGAGTTTGAATTTGAGGCAATATCTTTAACCTTGGTTGACATGATTAACCATGTAACTCATGGAGTGGGCTTGGTTTGAAGGGGTTTAAGGGAGCTATTTCAGAGCCTAGTACAACTATGACAGCCAAAAACATTTGCTATTTGGAAAACACATATAAAATGTTTAGGTATGGATAAAACTGAAATACTCTGGCTAGAAAAACACCTGCTAAGATATCTATTCACCTAGTGTGATAGATTCTTAAACTTTGCAGTGTGACCATAACCTCTCTTCAACAAGAGTGGAGGAGATTCTCTGTCTACCCCTTGCACCTGAACTTGACCTTGTGACTTGTTCTGGTCAGCAGGGCATTAGCAAACACAATGTAACAGAGGCTCAGACAGCATTTGCACACTGGGGCTTGTCGTCTCTCTTAACGCCCTGAGTCTGCCACGCTGAGAAGTCAGGTACCCACTGGGAGTTGCAAACAATTGAAACAGGAGCCATCCCAGCAGAGACCTCCGGGACCAAACAATGTGTCACCTCACTGTCTTCACATGAATGATGGCAGATGGAGCATGAGAACCACCCAGCGGAGCCCATCCCGAATTTCTCACCAGAAGAATCACGAGTAAATCCCACGGTTGTTCTGTGATGGTTGGTTACCGCAGGTGGTAGCTGATGAGCCTGCTATTTCTTCTATCAGTTGTCTTCTTAGGTATTAGCTCAGTTTCACAAGAGTGATTAAATAACAGTCTCAGACTTGGGCTCCCCTAAGTTTAATTTGATCTGGGAGGAGAGAAAGTGGGAACTTTCTAAAGTTGTTTTTTTCTTTTTTGAGACGTCTTTCCCTGAGTCTGTTTCTATTTATTTTTTTCTTCTCATCCAGTTTTCTTTCTCTCCCTGACTCATATATCTGACTTGTATTCAGTTGTCCTTACCATGAACTTGATCATTATATTTGTGATTTGTTTGTTTGCTTTCCGATCCATCCTCAACCCCTGCTCTATTCCATATTGTGTAACCAGGAGCTGATCCTCCTAACCGGGTTTCCCTGATGTCTTTACCCCCTGGATAACAGCCAGGTTCAGCCAGTGAGAGGAACTGGTGAGAGATTACTGGTGAGCAGAAGAGAGAAGAAAACTACGGTCTCTCTCTCCTGTTTTCTCTGTCTCAGACGGCCTTTGCTGACAATGGTTATGTGTCTTCAATGGCTCCCTCTCCTATGGGAATTGTTCCATCTGTTGTCCCAGTTCCCACTGCTGGCCCCACAGTGAGTCCAGCATCTGCCCTGGGGGCCTTGGCTCACAGATTCCAATAACATCCTCTTTCCTTTGACTCTAGTATAGAAGTGGCATTAGCTTCCTGAAGTTGCTGTTCTCAGGGTAGCCTTCTCTTCTTTTGTTTGTTATTTCAGCTCTTTTAAAACCTTTGAATTAATATACTGTATTGAATACCCTCTTTTGGATTACCTGTCCTGAGTCCCCCCCACAGCCCCAGGGCATAATCTCTGATTTACACAGTAAGATACAGGGTCTCTAAAATGTGAAGAGTATAACAAAACTCACCTCCTAGAGAAATGTGTAATGAAGATAGTGTTTTCTGTTTATCGGAACAGTGATTGATGTAAGCTTTAATCTTATAGGAAAGGTACCTTTGTTTGGCTGAGAAGTTCGAACTTCTGTTACTACATGGGGTCCTCTAATGTTTCCTGAAATCATGGGAAAAAGATACACAAGGTCATATGGACTGGTGAATCCAGCCCTCTTTATTGGAAAACATGTGGCCCACAGAGATTCACTGGCATGGTTATACCCAAAGAGTCTGGGATAGTGGTTCTCAGTAAGGGCAGCTTTTATCCCCAGGAGTCATTCATTTATGTGTGGAAATGTTTTTGATTTTTACTCCTGGGATGGGAATGTGCTACTGGCATCTACAAGTATAGGTTAGGGATTCTGCTAAATATCCTAACATCCACAGGACAGTCCCCACAGCAAAGAAATATCTGGTCCAAAATTTAAACGGTAATTCTGAGATATCTTGTAAAGGAAATTGCTGACTACAGTCACTTTTTTTTTTTTTTTCAGAATTCCTTGATATATCTAGGCATTATTTTATCCCTACCACACCCCATTCTCATTTTCTTCAAGACTAAGTCCCTTCTTCAGAGTCTTCAAAATGTCTCATTATTTCCTAAGAGATACCTCTTTGGGTTGGCCAGAGTAGATTGTTTTCTAATTGTAAAATGTCTTCCTGGCTCATCTTCTTATGCTTATAATTGCAGAGAAGTAGATTGAATCCCCAGGGGGGAAGGACATGAATCAAGATGGGAAGTCAAGACTCAACCAGGGCTAAATTTGAAGAAAGTAAGGTTTTAGTTTAGTTTTTGCTTGCAGGCTAGAAAGACAGCCATTCACCCCGCTCAACCTTTGGGAATTCTATTTGCTAAAGTTATCCTGAGAGAAGAACATCTCTACCACATCTGCCATAGCCAAAGGCTTTGCACAGGATAGTGTATCATTGGCTTGAGAACAGGGTGAGCATGTGCAGATGGGCCTGTAATTTTTAATATGACATTGGCCATAATTTTTCTTGTCATACCACCCACTCACAACAGGCTCCTCAAATGAAACGCTAAATGCCTTTCTTATCAACACTTGATGGGAAAATGCTGTTCTGGCATCTTCCTCTAAGGGAAACAGAAATCTAACCATGTTCCTTGCAGCCTAGAGCTCAGCACACAGGATCAGATTTGTTTTTCCCCCCACCCCTTCCCAATTTATAGGGATTTATAAGGAAGCACATCCTGTTTGGTATTTAGAAGAGGAAGTGGAGTGAGAATCAGTTTCTTTTTCTTGAAATTTGCTCAAACTGTTTTATGACTTAAAAAGACTCCTATCTTATTCCCATTTTTATGAGCAGCTTGTTCTTTTCTATTCTGATTTCTCCACTGACATTTTTGGCTGGTTCATGGGCCAATTATTAGAATTCCTTGGGAGGTGGTTAGTTCCTCCATAAAATGGGTATCATCATAAAATTTTTACTTCAGAAAATGAGGACTCTATTCTGTGGCCTGGGGTGAAGTCCATGTGTTATAGTCCTGTTAAATTAAAGACTCAGTCTTGCCTGAGAATGCCAGGACTGGATCCTTATTATCCTGTGCTTCTCAATAGTGCAGACTTTTCTGCAGAATAGTGCACCCCGATAATGAAGGCCTGGCGGAGTGGTAGGGCTGAAGAGGGGGATCAGCTCTTAGGGCATTAGTGCTGTATGGACCCTCTCTTAATGCTAGAACAGAGCTCTAGAGCCAAGAGAAAGCTGATTCTTGCATAATTCCTAACAGGTCGATAATTAGAAGGAAAATCTTCAACTTTGAAAAGTTTTAAGGAAATGGAAATACTCCTTTTTAGACATTTGCTTGGGCTTAACTATTTAATAATTTTTGATAGGTCACGATACTGCATTTCAAGGTTAGAGCAACTAAAATACTTAGAGAATGGGTTCTGATTAATTTTCTACTTAACTTAGGGGGGAACTATAGATTCTTCTTGATTCAACTTAGGGAAATCTGATTTCCATGACTTGGGTTCTCACTACTGAGTCATTGTTCTTGGGAAGATGACTGGGTGCACTGATCCCCAAATAATCCCTGGCATTCCATGACGCACACTTAAAAGATGCATGCTGAAAAAATTCATTACCTTGACTCTTTTGTATTCCCATTAATTGAGGCTTTGCTCATTGGAGGTGGTTGTGAAGAGGAAGAGGACATAATGAATCACAGAGTCTGGCCCCTTGTTAGCAAATGGTTGTAAATTATGGATGTTATTATATGAATGCGTTTTTATTTTTAAGCAAAGATTGCTATAAAATATGATGGTACCTGTCTAGGCTGACCTTGAAAGAAAATACTAACAGAACTTTGTGAAACCAAAATGTGCATGGAAAAGGAGCATCCGTTCCTCACCGTGAGTAGGTTTCAAATCTCTTATTTGGAAGATTTAAATGTAAGTTTGAAGAAGTAGGACCGAGGTCACATCTTCCCCTGTCGGACATTCTTTCTGATGAATAAGTATTAAAACTGCTTTGAATTTGGTTTCCCCCTCAGATAAGGATTTATTTTTTCCATACGGTCTTTTCTTTGCACCTGAAGGAGCATTGAGGGTGAAAAATAGAGGCCTGTTTCCTGTTCCTAACTGGAGCCCTCAGAAGGTTGTCAAACCAGAACAACAACTCTGTGGGATTTATGCCTGGGACCTGTCAAAGGAAAATTATCATAGCAAACCCTCTCTGCTATCAATCAAAGGGGTATTGGAGATGGCAAGGGCAGGCATTTTTCAAATTTCTTTACTGTGCATATTTAGTTTTGTGCCTGGGGGAGGAAGAGCTCCTTTGAACAGTTTTTGTAGATTTTTTTTCCATCAGATGGCAGCTCACAGAACTACTTAATCTTCCCCAAAGGGCTTCTCTCATTGGCCTGCTGAGAGAACAGCCAGGGAACAGTGTTGGGTGGGGGGCGGGGGGGGGGGGGAGGTGGGGAATGACAGAAACAATCCAATCACAAATCCTGGAAAAGAAGGACACACAGTGTGACTCTGATGTCTCGCATGTGGTCTGTGGCAGGTTATCCGCCCTCTCTGCTTTAAGGATCACGTGGACGTTTAGAAGCAGCACCACAGAGCTGCCTCTGCCGCCCCAGCAACTTGAGTTTTCTCCTGTCCTCTGCAGGCATTTCCCACATTTGTCAAGGCCAAGGTTGCAGGGGGACCGACGGGAACTGGGGCACCCATTCATTCCTGTCTGTCAGAGGTTCGCTTTGTCATGATAACATTCATGGAGAGTATTTATCTCTCTGGCTACTGGAGGTTAAGGCAAGGGTAACAAAAAGTGGAGAAGAAATCCTATTTGAAAAGTTTACAAACCCTGCCGTGAGGGCTGTAAACAGAGTTCAGCTGGTGGTGGAGTGTGTAAAATACCGCCACACTGAGAGGGACCCGATTCCCCAGCACTAGAAATCCACTCATGTAAACAGAGGAACGGTTGCTGAGAATCGGGTCTGTTTTGGCTTAAAGTCTGAGGAACACATTGCCTTCAAAGTGAATTCTTAGGTGTCACTTCCCATAAGTTATGGCAGAAGATTACAAAGCTACTGATATAACATATTAGTTTGATGGACAGAATTATACCCCCAACGCTTCCTGCTCTCCCCGATGACGCACACTAACTTAGTCTGCTGTGACAGCGGTCGTGATTTACCACCCGTCCGGGAGGCCAGCGGGAGAGAGAATGTTCACATGGACGCAGGGCCTGAGACTGGCCCAAAGCCTAGTTTATAAAGCTGCCCTGTAATTCACCACAAATGTGTCACCATTAAAAGAGGAAAAAAGGATTGCAGATAATAAATACTCTCTAATTTATTAGCTAACAACAAAGAGATCAGAGCCAGTTGTGATGTGATTGTTTGACATAATATTGTCAAGGAAAAAAAAGCGAAGTTGACCAGAGAGGTAAATTACACATTCAAGCAGATGTATCAACTCTTGGCTTGTCACAAGCGCAGCTAAACAAAACACCAAACGGAGGAGAGAACTGGCAAAGAGCAGAGTCATTTATCTCTGAAAGAGACATATTCAAGAGCAAGTGAAATAAGACATAGTTCTTTTGGACTTGGTCAGAGGCCAGGTTTTAACTGTTATAAATTAAATGTTTTGTGTATCGGATTTGGCAGTCCCGGTTGCTTTTGTCATGGTAGGGAGATGTTGGATTTTTCTGTCTGTCTTAAGACTCACAGTTTGGTCAGCTGAGTTGTATGTCTTTGCAGCTAGTTATTGGAGGTCCAGAGCATTCTGGTAATTAGAGCAAAGATCAGAAAGGCTTTTGTATGTGGCCTGTCCTAAAATCCGTGGCTTTAGAAAACATTTTAATCACCCTCTTTTTCTGTGATTTCCTTCTCGGCAGTTATTTAGGAATAATCCTACAGGACACCAGGCAGGGATTCACAGTCATATTAGAGTCATGGGATTTTAGGATTGAAAGAAGTGTTTCGTCTCACATCCCACCCAGGATATGCAGATAGCTATGTAGTCTGGGCTGGAGGACTGCCAGGGACACAGAGCATCTGCTGCGTGCTATTACAATAGAGCTCAGAGTCCCCCAGTGCCCACTGGGCTTTGATTCTTACATAAGCTACTGCTTAAAAAAAAAAAAAAAAAAAACAACCTGCTTGTCTTGGGAAACTGAGTTTTCTAACCTAAATGGACACTTATGTTTTATTTTTTTCTTTATTTTATCTTTATTATAAATTTGCTAAATTATTTACCTTCAGTTTTAGCCTATTGTAGATTTCTAGGTTTTATTCAATAGTTTGGAGGCAAGAATGGAATCCAGAGGATAGACTCAAGGAATCTCTGTTCTAGGGAATCAACAGTTATTGTTTTTGCTATATATGGTTCATCTACTGTGAATTAACTTGAATTATTTATCTATTTGATTGTTTAGTGATGGATTGCCATGCAATATAATTAGAGATTTTTGTCAGCTGTTTTGCTGAAATCAGTGTATTATGTCTGTGGTCTCGCCGGTTTACCTGTTTAATAACTGTTTTTAAAAGACAGAGAGAAAGAAGAGGGGGAGAGTAAAAGAAGAGGTTCCTTTGGCCTAGCTTATCATAGGTGAAAAGGCACTGGCTCTTACAAGTCGTTACTGTCTTGTCAAAGTGCATGTATGTATTTAATTCACTTACATTTTGAGTGAGACTCTCTTATTGTTTTCAGACTCTTCCATTCTGTCTTAAAATAAAAAGAGAGAGAGAGAGAGAGAAAGAGATTTGGCTGAATATGCTTTTCTCCCATAATTTTTGAAGTGTTAGTAATGTTATTTCAATGACCAGGTCTATAAACATGTTTGTTGTTGCTGTTGTAAAATAAAATACATTTTTCTGGGTCTGGACACCAGCCTTCTCAGGTGTCTCATACACTCACTAAGGCTTCCTTCTTTATTCATTTCTCTTTGCAACTTGAAAGTATAATTTTATGGTGGACAAAATAATAAAGTAAGCACTTAGCCATTGTGCTTTTTCCCTGTCATTTGAGTTTTTCTTTCACCCTATCTTCCGACAGGGAACTTGTTTTCTTCCTTTGGCATTGCTGTTATAAAATCTGAGTTCATCAGTGTTTCCCATGCAGTAATACTAGTCTGGTTCCTTTGGCTGTTTCTCCATCCTTCTTGCTCCTCAACCTTCTTTGTTGTCATTTTTTCATTAGCTACATAGCCAGAGTTACACAATTCTTATTTTCTCTGATTTCAAAAGAAAAATACTGATTAAATCAAGAGCATCTGGATGTTTCTGTTCCCATCTTTCCCAGTCACTATTAATGCGATGTATGGTCACTTTCTCTAAGGGATCTCATATCCTCCACACTAGCAAATCTGTGAATTTTGTGTGTTTGATAGTATTAAGTTTTGCTGTGCTCTCCAATCTGTCCTCTGTAATGCTACTACTTCTCATATGTTCCCTAAATGCTTTCCTGCTTCATTTTTCTGATTTCCAAAGAAGACGTCCCCCTCTCCCCTCCTCTGCTGTTTTCTTCGTTTTCTGTTGGAAATACCTCTCTTTTGAACAAGGTGTCCTCTACCACTGTCACATTCGGGGCATGATCACTGCCATCTTGTATTTATTTCAAGTTCACTTTATTTTAGGAAGTTATGACCTGTTTTATACGAACAGTGTGCTTTTATCACGTCAACTCTTCTCTTCAGGAATGTTCAGGAGCTTCTCTTTGAGTTTGGAATTTGGCCCCAAACCCTTAGTCAGGCTTCCTAGGTCTTGTTAACCTTAGGCTTCATGTACCTTTTCAACTTTACCACTTAGAATTTCCCTGTATTACTTCTTCTGGCTTCTCCCCTCAACCTTTTGTAGTCATCTTAGTTAGAAGGCAAGTCACCAGAAAGGTCATTAAAATGTCATGTCTGTCATTGCCTTTTGTTTTTTCTCTGTGAAGAAAATAATTTTATTGTGCAAAAGGAACTTCTAAAGTCTTAGAACAGAAAGTCTGGGGCCAACTGAAATTAAAAGTGAGTTATAATTAATACACTGAAACAGGCGGTCTTTATTTTTTTTAAGTTAATTTTTTTTGAAGTATGGTTGATTTACAATGTTGTATTAGTTTCTGCTGTACAGCAAAGTGAATCAGATATATATATATATATACACACATATATATATGTGTGTGTGTGTATATATATATGTATATATATATATATATATATATATATATATATATATCTCCACTCTGTTTTTAGATTCTTTTCCCAAATAGGTCTTCTAGATTATTGATAGTTTCCTGTGCTATACAGATTATAGCTAATCAATTCTTATTTATCATGTTTTATTTATCGTAAAGTCGTGAAGTCACTCAGTCGTGTCCTACTCTTTGTGACCTCATGGACTGTATAGCCCACCAGGCTCCTCCATCCATGGAATTTTCTAGGCAAGAGTACTGTAGTGGATTGCCATTTCCTTCTCCAGGGGATCTGGATCCAACCCAGGGATCGAACCCGGGTCTCCCGCATTGCGGGCAGACACTTTACCGTCTGAGCCGAGAGGAGCTACCCCGTGTTTTATTTATAGTAGTATGCATATGTCAATTTCCATCTCTCATTTTATCTGCCCCTCCTTAAGTTCGTTTTCTTACATCTGAGACTCTATTTGTTTAAATCAACAAGGATTTATGAGCGGGAGCTTGGTGATTGTGTATGGCTTTGTAACTGTTGGCAACAGTATCTAGTATTTCTGAAGCATTGGTTTAGAGAGAGATGACTTCATATTAAGGACATGAGAATCCTGTGGTCATTTATCTGAGCATTGGCTACTTGAACTAAACTGAAATTCCTGCACATCCACAGTTACCAGTCTTACTATTCAGTCTACAACAATTGCTACGATAGACAAAGAGCAAGAGTCATTTCACATCAGACCAAGCTACATCTTTCAACAACCAAGAAGATAGAGGGTGAGCCAGGTCACATGGCCCAGCGAATGGAACTGGTGAAGAAAGGGATAGGGCAGACAGTAGCTTTAAGGCAGCATGAAGAAAAATAGATTTAAATCATTCTGAAAGAAATAAATCCTAACAAAGGATACACTGTGCCAAAAGAAATGAAGCTCACAGAAGAATTGATTAGGAAGTATACCAAATGAAATAAAATGTAGCAGAAAGGCATATATTGGAAAGAACAGAATATTTCAGTTTGAAGGGTATTGAATTTATTAAGAGACCACTGACCAGCTATAAAGCAAATGAATATAATATGTAGCCAAGTCAGATATATAGTCAATGTGAATAGATTAATATAGATCAGTGGTGTCATTTGATCAGTTCCATCATTACAGTTACATTATTTGTTGTGTGATTTCTTTAGATCTTCCAAGAAAAGCTGGAGCTTTAATTTATTCCTGATGGAGGGAACTCACTTTAAAGGGGGTATATGATTAATTGGAAATTAAGTGGAAATGAGATATTGTTTGGTGGCTTGGCTTGGTCCAGAGAACTTTAATGATTTTCTGGAATTAGAAGGGGATTTTACTATAAATTGAAAGGGTATTACGGTGCAGGCTATTTAATTAATTACTTGTTTATCCAACGAAAAGTTAGTTCTACCTTGTCACTTGCTTGAAAGACCCAGAGCCATCAATTATCTTCATTTCTCTCTCTAGAAAATTTGAAAATTTTAAGTCAATATTGAATTCATCACGTCTGTCCCTGGGAATTTTCTCCTGCATGCAAGTGTGCTCACTCAATACTTCTGATGTATTTCAATCAGGGTTGTTTGGAGAATATTTATTTCATATGTAATTCTCAGCATTAATGGAATTTATTTCTAATGCTATTTGCAGTGGAGTATCAAGGGAAGGATACCAAGAGTGGTCTGCTTCAGAGGCAGAAATTGAGAGGATACACTGTGTATGGAGAGTTCTAAAATAATAAGAAAGTCAACTAAAATTCACTCTGCATTTTTTTTTATCATCAACATACACTCACAGTTCAAGTAATGAAAGTGATAAAAATGCATCTCTCTGGAAAACACAACCATATTTTATCAGTATAACTTCTAAATATTTGCTATGAGTTCTGTTGTATTTGAATAATGTACGTTTTGAATTAATGTACTTTTAAAAATTACCTTTAAATATAAATTGTATTCTAATTTGGAAAAATCCTAGCTATACAAGCAGCCTCAGCACATGTGATCTCACCTTTGTATCTTAGAGTAAGTTCATAGTGGTTCAAGATCATTGGCGATTACTTCAGGTAGTGAATTTCTTTAAAACCTCAGTAGCACATATTGCTGCATTTCAGCAATGGATTTGAAATAGGCATTTGTAGCACAGTGATTGAAAAGTAAAGAAACAGGTCTTGAATTATTATAATTCTGTCATTCTTTGCAGCCACTTAAAGCATTTACTTGTGTTTAATACTTAAAACAGTAGAGTACAAACCACGAAGTATGCTATTTTTCTTTGATAAGTGCAAATTTTTGTTGTATATGAAATATTCTAATGCATTTGAGTAATATCTTTAAAATTAATATTTATTTCTTACTGTTACTTTAAAACTGAAAAAGAAATTCAGGACAAATTATTATAACTGAAAATAATCTTATTGTATGGAGGATGCGATGTTAGTAATGATCTGCTCCAGGCGTCAAGTTTGCTAAGAATGGTGCTGGATGTTTGTAACTTTGGGGTTATACGTAATGCAAACTCAATTCAAATTGCTGAAGGGAAAAGTACATATTTTAATAGTTGATCAATTAGCTTTCAGTTTGTAATAAACCATCTTGAAATTTAATGGCTTAACATGAGTTATTTATTAGGGCACCATTCTTGGGTTAACTAGGTGGTTCTTATCTGGACTGGCTCATAGTGAAGGATAACCTCACTGTCTGGGGCTTCAACTAGGATGTCGGGAATAGCTGTCCATGTAGTCTCTCTTTTTCCAGAAAGCTAGGCTGGATTTGTAGACTAGTGACGGAAAGGTTCTTCTAATGGGAGAGGGCAAACTCTTATGCTCAGGTACCTTTCAAACATTTAACTCATATTAATTACATTTGCTAATCCAAGCAGGTCACATCGCAAAGTGTAGTAAATATGTAGAATAAATATATAGAGAAAAGGAAACGTTGCAGTCATTTTTATGAACAATCGATCACATACCCTCCAGAATACCACATCAGCTCAGGTGTTCAGATGACTCAGTAATTTCTCTCTCCATGTTTCAGTTCTGCTATCTTGTGTAGTTGCAATAGGTTTTGTTTTTAACAAATTTTGATAAGATAACCAACATCAGCTAAAGGATCACTCCTGGCCAGGTTAGCAACCTCCACTGGAAAGAGACTCTTTTTCAATGGTTCCAACAAAATTGGCTGGATTTAGGATTGCATTCCAATCCATGAACCAACCACCACGGTCTGGCCTATACCATGAACCAGGAGGTGGGGTCAGTGTCATCTAACCACATGAAAAAAAATTGTCCAAAGAAAATTGTCTTACTGGTTATCACCAGAGAAGAAAGAAAGAATGCTGGACAGTCAAAAGTAATAGCCTGTGACTATGCTGAGGTGGTTACACTGCGGTGCCAAGGAGGGAATTAGAATCTTCCTACTGCTGTTTAAACTCACTTCTCATCTCATGAGCTTTGAAAAGCACTGCAAACACCTTTAGTAATAGGGCTGCAGTTGGAATTTAAATATTTGTCTTGCATACTTTTCTAAAGTCATGCATGTAAATATTTTTATAACAGATTTACAAAGGGAACTAGTGTCTTTGCATGTAAACTACTGAAGTATCATCTGAGCACGATAGGAGAAATATGACCAAGTACGCAACCTCAGTAATATTTGAGTAGTGTACATAGATTCAGAGGGTTAATGGGGAAGGAAAAATGTGAACGGGGAACAGAAATTTTGGTGACAGAATTAAAAAATGAACCATGAATTCCTGACATTTAAGGAATATCTAAGGTTCACTGTGATTAGGATCTCCATGCCAGTATTCACTCACGCCAACCTCATGCTTCCAGTCTAGTTGACGGCTGCTACCAGTTTCTTATTGACAAGCTTTATTGTTTTGTGCAGAGAAGGCGATGGCACCCAACTCCAGTACTTTTGCCTGGAAAATCCCATGGACAGAGGAGCCTGGTGGGCTGCAGTCCATGGGGTCGCTAAGAGTTGGACACGACTGAGCGACTTCACTTTCACTTTTCACTTTCATGCATTGGAGAAGGAAATGGCAACCCACTCCGGTGTTCTTGCCTGGAGAATCCCAGGGACGGGGGAGCCTGGTGGGCTGCCGTCTATGGGGTCGCACAGAGTCGGACACGACTGAAGTGACTAAGCAGCAGCATTGTTTTGTGGGTGGTTCTTAGTGAAGAAGGCAAAGTGGAAGGTGGAAAACATACTCACCTGTGTTCAGGTTTAAGTTCTGGCTCTACCCCTGGGTGGAGTTGATTAGTCCCTTCCTAGGGCTCCATTTCATTATGTATCAAGTGAATGACAAGGGTAACTGATCTTATAGAGCTCTTCTGGCACTTGCCTGCTTGGCACCTCCATCTTCTCTGCTTGGTCTTGGATCATTATCTCTCCTCAGTACAACTGACTTGGCTTAGAGAATGTATACTGACCTCTTCTGTCTGGATTCTCTCCCAGGCTTCCGAATCCATGGCTTTTGATTCTTAGATTCTGCCATTCCCCAGATCCCTCCCCAAAGAGAATGCACTTGACAGATTCATGCTTTCCAGGAAGTGCACTAGGCAGAAGTATTGGTCAGTGTGACTTGTACTCCTCCATTGCCACAGGTGGCCTTACCTTCCTTCAGCTGGCACTCTCTCACTGACAGTATTCAACTCTTCCTCAAACCCTTGATTCCCATTTTCTCTGCAGTATATACAAATGTGCCCCTACAAAGTTTCCCTCATAAATATGAGTGATCCAAAGTTTTTGGGACTTTATGAAGATGTTAGCATTATCCTTTTGGGAAAAATCTTCTTTACAGTTGTTTTATAAACTCATTTTTAGAATTATAAGAAAAAAGTCACATGTCCTTCTTCTGAAGGGTACCTTCCAAACCTGGAATGATCAGTCTTTGGAAGGGAACTCTTAGATCATATTTTCCTCTCTAGGAAGTTGATATCAAACCGAACTTATTTTAGTGAAATGTTTCAATTTATTTTGATCTGGGACTACAGAAGGGACTTGCAAAAGTGGTAGTTTTGTGCAGTCATCGATTTATCTCATGTTCTTGCAAAAACATTAGTTAAAGGCATGGAATTCAAAGAAAAATCAAATCGAAACAAAAACTCTTCAGTTTGAGAAATGGAATTTATCTATTACCTGAATTCAGTGATGATTCTGCAAAGGAATTATATCCTCAGGTTTGTGTGATGGTCACTTTATCTTTGTTCTTTCAGACAGCAATAAAACGTTCTTTCATAACCCATGGATCACGCTTTTACATAACTCGTCTCAGATATTCACAGCGTTTTCTCCCCCCGCCGGACTGTAAGTGCAGGCCGGGACTGTGCCTTGTCCATTCTTGAATGCTCCCACCCAGCACAGCACCTACTGGGTAGTACACACTCAAGGTGGCAATACTGAATGTGTGCTCAGATGAAAGGATAGCTCAGATGGGGTGAGATGTATCTATTGAAGGGCCAAATATTGAAAGAAGATCTAAGTTGATTTGGGTGATGAACAATCTTGAGATTGTGAAGGTTGTAACTTAGAGGCCGTCCTTTGTCATGGTGGCAAAACCTCTATCAATGCTGATAATCCTTCAGGTTTGAAAGAATTGAAAGCTGTGTAAAGTCTTATTTTATCATAATGATGGATTTGCTTTCATTATAACATACACATAGGTAATCTTGTGAGCACTGAACCTCTTCCTGCCATTTGGAAGGGGCCAATTCACTCTAAAAGAAATCTGAGAATTTGACGTGATTCACCCTTGGTTCCTCCTTTTAACGGTAATATATACATTTACCTTTATTACTGAAAGAAAGCGTGTTGAAATATGTTTTTTCATTTGCAGGTGAGTTGGTCATTTTAGTTGAAGATATATAGGTACAGAGATTTATATTGGCTAGGTTGCTTCTCATGACATCTGTCAGGTGGCAAATTTATCAATGGCACTTCCTTCAGATTGTAATTTCTTGAATGGTAGAAGCTTTGTCCCATCAGAGAGCTACAGATCCCTCTTATATCTGGTTTGTTTTTATTTCTGGGGAGAAGAGTCAGTACTGAAGAAAAAGGGATGCATTGAAGAATGTAAAGCATATTTTCAGACACCTTTGAGAAAGGAAAATTCAGTTGGACACTACAGTAATATGGGAAATGGAGAGAGATAAGAATCATGCCCCGTGCTTAACCTTTTGGTCTTATCCTTACCAATTTATATGTGTGGTTCAGTAAATGAAATAAGCTCTCCTTAGCCCAGAACAGTGTGTGATAGCAGAACCCTTCACTGTATATCCCAGACAGACTTTCAGTGTTCAAAGTAGGAACCTGACACCTTTCAAAAGTGAAGAAACCTGCGGCAGTTTTAAACATTCCAACCATGTTAATTCCAGTGACAGTTATCCTTTAAGTCACTTGAAATGGATTCCCCCATTTTCAACTTTTGAAATTTGTATTTGATCTTCATGACCTCTGGGACTTGCATAGAGACTCTGTGAGTGTGTGTGTGTGTGTGTGTAGCAGGAGACAGAAGCAGTCTTGTATCTCCCCATCCCTTACCTGTTCTCTGTACTTTATTCATGTTTTTGTGGAGAAACCTTACATTTCCAAAAGAAAGGTTGAGGGCAATGTTTTTTATTACTGCTCTTCCAATAGGCTGAGAGTTGAGCATCATCTGTCAAGCTTCGGCAATAGGACCTTCAGAATCAATACTGGGCTCTGCGATTTCGTCAAGCACCACAGACCACTGGTTAATAAAGTCACTTCTCCTCACCTTGCTCACACTGAGGCAGCCAGCATCTGCCTCTTCTGTCCTGGGGGCACTCATTTCCAGCTGTGGGCTGTTCCAAGTAGTGCTCCTCATTTCCTACAAGGGCAGGAGATTTTGATGTCTATGATAAAAAAAAAAAAAAAAAAAAGAAAAGAAAAGCACAGGGAAGGATTGTTATGGAGCCTCCTGTTTATACTTAAAAGGTGGGTTGGGGAGAGGTCAGCAGAGACTCATCAGGCTCTTCTGGGCTGCGTCTCAAGGTGATGGACATTCATTACTTGAGTGAAGGGTCATATCTTCAGCTTTGTGTGTTTCAGTTTGATGTGCGTTGGATTAGTTCCTCTACAGGTTAGGAATGACTTTATTAGTTCATCCAAAAGAACCTGCATTATTTTGGTTGAACCTGCATACAAACCAAAAGACTAATATGTTCTTTGCATTTGGACAAAGCATGGAGGTCAGGGAGCAACTAGACTCTGCACATCTGTTTTGTAGGGGCTCCCTGTCCCCATATCAGTGTAATTGAAAAAGGACTTTGGTCATCTGCAAACTCTCCAAGTTAGCATGGATGGTGGCATCGTTGTTAAGGTTATAGGCCAGACTGCCTGAGTTTTGAATGCTGACACTAATCCTTGATCTCTGAGTTCATGTCAGTTATTTTTCTTTAGCTTTGATTAACTGACCTGGAAAATCAGCTATTAAGAGTATTTACTTCATGAGTTGTTGGGAAGATTTAGTAGGATAATCAAAACTCTGTCTCAAAATGTAAGGCACATAATAAGTACACAATAAATGCTAATACTGGTACTAGAAGTAGTAATAATAATGTTTTGTTTCAGAAACAAAGTTTGGATGTTTTTTCAGGCTCGTTTATCCTATGATCATAGAGTCTGAAGAACCGCATCTGCTTCTCCATGGAATACTTGCTTACAGAGACAGAATTACCTGTTCCCTGCTAGAGGCACACTAGCAATTTCTTACTCACAGTCATTTGTTTTCTAGATTCTTTGTCTCTTTGTGTTTTATGAGTAAGTATTTAACTACCATTTACTGTACACTTGCTATGTACCTGCAATTCTATGCTCTTCATCATTTTGCCTAACTTAGCTCTCACTAATGAGGAAAGACTCATTATCTCAATTTTCCAGTTTAGGAAACTATGCTACAGGTAAACAATAAAAGTTAGTATGTGGTAAAGCTGCCCTTAAACTTAGGTCTGTTTATTAAATTCCATTTTTAGGATACAAGACTGCACTGCCTCTTCACTTACAGCTCAGTAGGTTGGGCCTTGAAATAACGACATGTATTTGGTACAGTATCATTATTAACTTTATATTTGGTGAAATGTGACAATTTTTCGAAGTTTTGGGAAGTGCCCTCTTGTCTTTATATATTATACATTGAGTGGATGACAACTGGTGACTTGATTCCAAAGTCTAATGTGTCAAACGAGATAAGTTTGTTTTGATTCCAGAGAACATTCATTCTCTGGGTGATGATCCAAATTCACATAACATGGAACTTCCCAGATACTTCCTATGAGACAGTGATACAGGAGGGACTTTCCAACTTTTCTTCGCTCACTTTTTTTGGATGGATCCAAGACAGTCATGCCCCATTCTTTAAGGACTATTCAGCAACATGATGAAACAAATGATTTAATAGAGAATGACTTTACCATAGTGAATAAGAGTTTTCATAGACCACTATACACAACCTCTTCTCCCTGGGCAAGACTGTCCTTTATTTCATCTACATGATAGTCTGTTTTTTACCAGTTTTATTGAGGTGTAATTCTCATGCCATACAATTCACCCATTGCGAATGTACCACCGTGGGCTTTGCTCTATTGAATTCTAATTTTTTAAATTAATTAAATATGTATAACATAAAATCTGCCATTTTAGCCATTTAAGCGTATGGTTTAGTGGCACCGATCATATTCACAGCATTATCCAACCACCACCACCATTTCCAGCACTTTCTTTGCTCCAACAGAAATTCTGTAACTATGAGCAATAACTCCCTGTAGCCCCTTCCCTAAGCCCCTGGCAACCTCTATCTCTACTTTCTGTCTCTCTGAATATGTCATTTAGTTGAATCATACAATCTATACCTTTTTATGTCTGAATTATTTCAGTTAGCATCATGTTTTCAAGGTTGATCTATTTAAACCATGTTTCAAACTTTCATTATATTCATTAGGACTGAATAATAATATTCTACTATACACATAATATTTTTGGAAGGTACAGATTCTGTCCATGGCTGTCGATCTTGTGAGTAAAACAATCAGTTTTGTGACCAAATGTTTCATGTGACAAAATCAACTTGGAAAACCCATTCAGTGTGTTTCTAGAATAATACTTCCCCATCTATAGTCACCTGTACTATTATTTGCTTAATGTCTTTCTTTAAATTCACTTTTTTAAAACTTGAATACATACTACATCTTGTCCTAAGTAATATTCATGAAAGCAATTGACATATATACTATGTATTGCTACTAATATATCCTATGAATAATTGTTTCTGTAGCTCAAACTCTCTCCTGTGTCTCAACATAGTATATGATATGAGTCACATCCCTAACCCCCAAACCTGGAGGATGGGCTTTTGTGTAAGTACTAAAATAAGTGTGGTATCTTCCCCCACCCCGTCCATGGAATCTGATATGAAGAGGAGAGGAGTTGTACAGGTGTAGCCTGGCGTGATGGCCCAGGGCTGGACTAGGGGTTAATTAGCAGGTTCAAGTTCTGGGCTAAAATGACCCAGTCAGCTGAGTAACGTTGACTGCTTTCTTCCTGTTCCCTCGTTTTTTCCTGCCCCTTCATTTGCAGGGCTCTGCTTCTTTCATTCCTTACATTCAGGAACAGCAGGACTGACAGTCTAGCGCTTCTGTACTTCTGTTCCATGAGGCTGTACCATGGGATTTTCTTTTCTTGTATTCTTTGTATTTCACTTCCTTGTTTTTCCACCCTCTCCCCCTTTTGCTTTCCCTCACCCCTATTAGGTTAGATCAAATTCAATCTGATGTAACTCTTAATGATTTCATTTTTACGGAGGACATTAGGAGAGCCTATATCACAGACATCACTTACCTTCATTTAAAAGCGTGGGCATCTGCACTGTGTCCATTTCTAGCAGCGATAAAATGGCAGTAAATCAGGAAAAAATGCCATGCTCCTTAGAGCTTTGAGAATGAGCTTTGGAGCGTGGTGCTTACAGGGATGTCAGCCTGCCAGTGAGTAAATCAGCCCTGTCCTTACGCCCCTAGTGCATCAGGGGAATCTCTGACATTGTGGGGTGGGCTTGATTAGTCAGTCAATCTCTCTCTCCCCACATCCGAGGTTGAGAGTGTATCTCTTCCTTGTTTTCTCCCAGCCTGTTTAGTGAGCTTCTTGGCCCCCAGGTTTTATTGCCAACCACAGCTTAGCCCTTGTCAGAGAGATGATTATACGAACCCTCGGTGACTCATGACTTCTGAAGGGTCCTGGATTTACATTTTTGCATTCCAAAGTCAGGAATATAAATGACTAATGGAACACTGGGCCACCGAATATTTATATATCTATTTTGAAATTTACATTTCTCCCCTTCTTATGATGGGGTTTGCTGCTCCCAGGGTCATAGTTGATGGGCCAGTAGCATTGGTGGTGACATAAAGCAATCATCCGGGAGAGTGCTTCCTAGCCCGGGTGGTGCACTCTGATGTGCTTCTGGTTATTATGCTAGCAATTCAGCAGTCATCGAAACCCCCATCTCCTTGGCCCTCTCCTCGCTTCCTTTTTATGATGCCCAATAAATTTTACATGCTCCAATTTGCCTCATCCACCATTAAGAGTCTCTTCTGTAGCTTTCAACAATGGAAACCTTGCTTTCTCCAACCAAATTATTCATAAGGGCTGCTCATGTGTATGCTAGAAAGGGGGCAGGACTCTGCAGACACGGACAGTGCAAATATACTGGTCCATCCAGAAGATGAGGTGGCTTGGCTGTTGAACTTGTCACTACATGACATATTGAGATGGAAGAGAACAAATATAGATTCACACTGTTATCTTGGATGAATAGACTGTGTTAGATTAGGAAGTTTTAAAAAAGTGATGCACATGCTTGAAGGTTCCTAAAACCCCTGATACTTTTCATGGTATATAGGAAGAACTAATTATAGCAATAACCACAATAATAGTAACAATCCTTTAGCATTTGCTACTTAAGTGTTGAATTGTTCTAAGCCTTTTGCATAGGTTTAAAAGAATTCTAACAGCAGTCCTGTGAGGTTGGTTCTTTCTGTATACCCATTTATAGAGGTGGAAACTGAGTTCCAGAGAGGTTAAATCAGTTACGCAAAGTGACACAGCCAGTGCTGGGCTGAGTCTAGATGTCATATTATCTGGTGCATATTTTGAACACTACACAATACCGCCATGTGGGGTGGGCCAGAAGGAGAGGCCATGTGATGAATGTTAGTTAATTTCCTATTCACTCAGTCCATGACCTGTTATTTTTTGCTCTCAGTGTTTACAGAGCATCTACTCTGTGGAGTGCTTATTCTGGATGCTGGGGATACAGCATTGAGGAGGGCAGTTCCTGGTCTTGTGTGGTTACTCTTAATAGGTACAGTCGGGCAAAAACATGCGAGCAGATCAAGCTAGTATTGGGTAGTACCTCAGACAAAATGTGTTGCAGCAATGTGATGACAAGTGTCCAGACAGGGAGAGGGGTACTTTAGCTAGGATGTCACAGAAGGGCTCTCTGAGGAGAGAACATTTGAGCTGAGGCCTAAAAGATAAGTGGCTTGGTGAGGATGAGGGTCGGGTAGAAGAAAGGCAGATGTGAACACCCACTGCAGGACCAGTGTCTTATATCAGAAAGCCAACATGTGGGTGAAGCACTAACAGCCGTGGAGAAAGGGTAGATTACAAAGTCAGGAGGTTGGCCAGACTCAGACCATACAGAGCAGGGCAAGGAGTTTGGATGCTGTGGTGTTTACAGTTTCTTTGAATCAATATTTTCCTGCCTGCAGCCTGTTTTCTTTTTATGGTCTGTCTTCTTTTCCTTCTTCTTGACTTGAATCTTAGCTCATAAAGGACATTTTAATCCTCTCTGTGAGGCAACCCCTGTGATTCTTGCTGGGCTTCTTGCTTTGTTCCAGCTCAGGGCCGCATTTAAAAAGAACAGAGGAAGTCTCCAGTGGAGTATGGCTCCGGAGAGAGGGAAGGTTGCAATCTAAAAGCTCTAAATCAATGCCATTGCACATCCTGTCCATAAGGCTTGGGGACGCCTCACACTCTTTACTGACACCATGACATACACTTAAGAATTGTGTGTCTTCACAGAAGCAGTTAAATTAGCCTGTTTGATTGGCCTGTTTAATCAGTGATAAGACCATCATCAATAGTAATCATTATTTTATTGCTTTGATAAGTGCAGTGGAAATAATCACGAAGAATGGCTGTTTCTTTTCCCCTTGTCTTTAAGTCTAGGCTATCAGGGCCAAATCAAGACCGACTTCTTGAGCAGTCTCCATGCAGACCTCCATGCAATCAAGCATTTTCTTCTTATAAAAATTGCTACACTTTCCAGTTGAAGCATAAGTTTTTAACTTTCTAACATTCACCTGGTGACAAAGGAATGTTGCCAATGTTAAGTGATTAAACATGCATTTTCTCTTTCAGCTTTATCAATCATCTGTATCGTTTTCCTGTAGGTCAGTCTGTGGTCTCATTTTGGCCAGAACTATAGGCTCAGTGAACATAAAATAGGCCTGGGACATCACTTAGTTGTGGATGTATACTCAACCACATGGATACTGGGAAATCCAAAGGAATGTCTAAGACGAGTCAGCAGAATTGTAGAAGCTACTTTTACCTACAAACTGTTATTATGTTTGCCTGATTAATTCTGTGTGTGACCAGGGGAGAGCCACAGCCTTAAAATGTCCCTAAAACAGGATTCAACCTTGGGAGACAGAATAGAGAACTTTGACTCAGGGGTAAGAATGGGTCCTAACCTGTGGCCTTTGTTGGAAGTTATTCAGTAGAAAAGCTAAGATACTTTGAAGGCTCCATCCCTCTACCATCCCAGCCTGAGAGAGCCATGGAGAAGTAGGGGGAATGGTTGGCTTTTCCTTATCCTCCCCTCAGAGGCTAGTGTATCATCACTCTCACCTAACCTTTCTCAAGATAGAAGTCTCGAGGGTCCTGAGTGACAGTCAGAGGCCCCTTTGGGTTTTTGGCCAGGAAGGGTTGCCCAGGGAATGAGGGTTGCCATATGTCAGCTATCATTCCGTCCTCCTTGGTGGAAGGTGAGCCTCCAAGGAGCAGGATGGACCTTGTTCAGCCACAGCTCTCACGGATGCTCACCTACAGATTACTTCGTTTCCAGATGTCTGTGCCTCTTCAAGAACCTAGAAACCATGATCCGCAAGGAGAAACAACGTCCCAGGTTGTCTCTGTCAGACGTTTGTGTCTCTACGATGATGAAAAGGTTTTGTTATCAAAAGGTTTGGGAAATGCTTTACATTTTCCCTTTTGGACCTTAATAATACCTAAGAGCATGGAAAAGACTTTGAGATTCTAGAGTAATTTCTCAGCCTTTTCCAAACATACTCAGTCAAGGAATTCTTTGTCATAGAAGGTCTGTGTCTAGAGCTCATTTTGAAAATGCTGGTTTAGGAATACTTTCTCCCGTGGGCTTGCATATGTAACCATATATGAGGTAAATATCTTTTCTCTTATGACAGACTTCTTAGTGGGGGATTCCATGACAGTGTTATATAGTTTGTTTCTATGTAAGAGGTCTCTGCTCCCAAGTTTAAATCTCAATATATATCCAGAAGTTCGTAATCTGGCTTCACAAAAGGATTTAAGTCTTTTAGGCAACAGTGCAACATTAGATCCAAGAACTATGTTATCCTAGAATTTCTTTTGTTGACTTTTATGTAAATATTTAGGATATGTATGCCTTGATAGTCATCAGGTTTAAACTTTTAAAACTGATACTTAGCTGATATTTATAGTTATTAATGTCACATTATATCCATTTGGGACTCATTATAATAATCAGAAACAAACTATCCGTTCAGTTTGTTTAAAGTGCACTGTCTTTATTATTTTTAAATGGAGCAATACCTAATCTGTCTGTTTTTTGTGTATTACTTTCATAAACATTTCCATATCCCCATACAACTTATCCTCTTAAGCACTTAATACGTATGACAAAGCTCAGCGATAGCACTCTTCAAAGAAATTAAAATTTGGGTATAAAGTTATGATGCCTAAATACTTGTCAGAATTATTCTCAAATGGGAGGTGCAGATTGGGATGACATGGAACTTCCTGTCCAGAAGCAGGGAAGTAGAGGCAGAATTCCCTGTCCTCCAGTATCTTCCCCATTCAGTAAACCTAGATCTCTGTGCTTGTGTGCTTAGTCGCTCTGCTGCTAAGTCGCTTTAGTCGTGTCCAACTCTGTGCGACCCCATAAACGGCAGCCCACCAGGCTCTGCTGTCCCTGGGATTCTCCAGGCAAAAACACTGGAGTGGGTTGCCATTTCTTTCTCCAATGCATGAAAGTGAAAAGTGAAAAGGAAGTTGCTCAGTCGTGTCCAACTCTTAGCGACCCCATGGACTACAGCCTACCAGGCTCCTCCATCCATGGGATTTTCCAGGCAAGAGTACTGGAGTGGGGTGCCATTGCCTTCTCCGAGTCGCTCAGTTGTGTCCAACTCTTTGCAACCCCATGGACTGTAGCCCACCAGGCTCCTCTGCCCATGCAGATTCTCCAGGCAAGAGTATCAGAGTGGCTTGCCATGCCCTCCTCCAGGGAATCTTGCCAACCTAAGGATGGAATCCAGGTCTCCCACATTCCAGGTGGATTGTTTACCATCTGAGTCTGAGCCAACAGGGATCCCTAGATCGGGTGAATGGAAAAGATACTAGATAATGGGTACAATTCAGGATGAAATTAGATGGTCTATGTAGAGTTCTTAGCAGAGTACCTGACATATGGGAAGCATCCAGCAAGTACTTCTATTGTCGTAATGTTTATTATTTTCAAATATCTTTATCTTCTTTGATGGATTTTAATAAATTGCCTTTTTCAGGTAAAGCAATATATACATTTGAAGACATCTATCAATATGATTTGAGTCCCGGTTCTACCATAGTATCTGAGTCATTCATAGTGTACTATGCACTGCTTTGATATCTCAAGTTTCAGTTGTTAGAATAGGTCAATATATGAGTCTTTTATATAAGATAGTAAAAGAAAACATGCCAGGAAGAGAAATATGCTTTCACATATTTTCTCTCTTTAGTCACTGTGTGCTCAGTCATTTCTGACTCTTGGCGACCCCATGGACTGAAGCCCACCAGGCTCCTCTGTCCATGGAATTTTTCATGGCAAGAATACTGTGGTGAGTTTCCATTTCCTACTCCAGGGGATCTTCCCAACTCAGGGACTGAACCCACGTCTCTTACATCTCCTGCCTTGGCAACCTGGTTCTTTACCCCTAGTGCCACCTGGAAAGCTCTCTCTTTAGTTGATCTGATATAAACTTACTACGTATAATCAGGAGAATTAAAGAAAATAGTTAAGAAAATGCATTTCTAACACAAAAAGAAATCAACTGGCTGTAATGGGTCTGGAGCACAATCTGTATATATTCGTGTGAAAACAAATTGGGATATTTCTAAAGTGATCAGATCTTTAGGAGTATACCCATTTCTCAGGAATAGGTAATGCATGACCAAACATTAGAGATGGATACTTTATATATATTTTTTGTGTGTGTCCCTTTGCAGAGTCTAATGGAACACTTACTACTATCCAAATGTGTTTATTCTTTCCAGAAGGTTATGTTGTTTATTTAGAACATAGGACTGTTTCAATTAAAACAGAAGTTATTCTTGTGGGAGCTACTTTGCTATGTACAGATAGAAAGAAATGATGAAACATTCCTCCTTCCACAAAATTAGGACCAACAATGACTTTACTTGTAGGTAAAGAGACTATATATATTTTGAGATTGGAGTGTTAGTATTTTTTAAACATATATGTCAATTTTAGGACCATTGACTCTCTGCTTTGAAGGATGAATATCACAGCTTCTTCTGCCACTCTGCAAATGCTCAATTTCCCTAGCTTTATTATTATCTTTATATTGTCAATGACAATTGCTTTATCTTTTATAATAATGATTTCCATCTTTGTTTATTACTGATTCTATACTTAAATGAGCTCATTGTCATTAAGGGCTCATTACAAGTTCTTTTAAACATAGCTTTTTAATTCTTAAACTTGTTTTCAAACCCTGATTGGCTGAACTTTCTTCAGAGGAGTTTTTCTTTTTCATAAAGGGCGTATGGATCCTGGATTTATTCAATGCTGTGTCCCTGGTGGCTCAGATGGTAAAGAGTCTGCCTATAATATGGGAGACCCGGGTTTGGTCCCTGGGTTGGGAAGATCCCCCGGAGAAGGAAATGGCAACCCACCCCAGTATTCTTGCCCAGAAAATCCCATGGATGGAGGAGCCTGGCAGGCTACAGTCCATGGGGATCATAAAGAGTCGGACATGGCTGAGCGACTTCTCTTTCATTTTGTGTCTATTATATCTGAATGACATTTTAGTTGGGTATAATATTTTTATAATATATAATTTTAAGTTATTTTAAATGAAAAATAGTTCTTCCTTGTCTCCTGGCATTGAATGTGATTCTGGGAAAGTATGAAGTCTGCTTGACTTCCCTTCCTTGTATGTGATTTTTTTTTTTTTTTCCCCCTATATGGATGTCTGGAGAATTTTTTCCCTTGAATCTCAGTAGCTTCAATAAGATTTATCTAATAATTGTTCATTCTGTGTAACATTTTCTTGAAACCTGGTAAACTCTTTTGATCTGCGATTTTTTTTCTTTATTTTAGCGACTATTTTTGTAGTATATATTCAAGTATATTTTCTGTTCCATTTCTTGTAAGTATACAAATATTACCATCTTTATCTTTTATTTTCTTTGTCTTTTTCCTCCTATGCATTCATTATGACTATGTAAATCTTTTACTCTGTCAGTAATTTGGTTTTTAGCATGGTCCTTCTGTTCTTTCATTTTTCCAGGTTTTTTTAGTTCTGAATGATACTGTTTTAGTTTTTGTTTTCTTTCCTTAAGTTTTCTTTTTTCTTTTATTTTTTTATTGTTTTTTAATTCTTTTTAAATCTAAATTTATTTATTTTAATTGGAGACGAATTACTTTACAATATTGTATTGGTTTTGCCATACATCAACATGAATCCACCATGGGTGTACATGTGTTTCCCATCCTGAGTTTTCTTTTTTAAACAGTTCAGTGGGTTTTGTTTGTTTGTTTTGTTGTTTTAGTTGAGTTTGAGATTGACTGAGCTTCTTAAATTTGTTAAACTTTGTTTTCCCTAAATTTGGTAAGTTTTTGCGCATGATTTCTTCAGATACTTTTCCTGCAGGATGTTTCTTCTGCTAGTTACATCTATGACACATATGTTAGACCCTATGGTATTGTCTTATAGGTGCTTGAAACTTTGTTCATTTTTCTTTTTTTCATTTTATTCTCTGTATTCTTCAAACTGGATCATTTATTTTCATCTGTCTTCAAGTTTTCTGAATCTTTCCTCTGTTATCTCCGTTTTGATATTAATATCATCAGGTGAAATTTTCATTTCACGTACTCTGTTTTTCAGGTTTTAAATGTCTAAATTGTTTGTATTTTCTATTTCTCTCCTGAGAACTTCTCCTTTTCCATTAATTTCAATGTGTTCAATTTTACCTCATAAAGCATGTTTGTTATAGCTGTTTTAAAGTCCCTATGTGGTAATTCTAGCATCGAGGTCATCTTGAAGTTGTTATCTATTGATTATTGTTGCCCCTGAGCATTGATCACATTTTCCTCCTTTATATATTGAGTAATATTTTTTATCATAGACTGACCATTTTGATCATTGTTTCTTCGATATAGGGTTGTGTTATAACCCTAAGAAGAATGTTGATTTTTCTTTGTTTGAGTGGTGAATCAACCTCATTACTTTAAGACCACAGATTCTCTCTTGCCCTCTGTGGATTCCAGTTTTACTTTAGTTTTCAAAGTCTTTTCCATCCTCCTTTAGTCTTTCTTGTGCATGTACCATGAAAGACCTAATCTGAATTCGGGTGATAGATTACCTTTGGGTCTTAATTCACTTTTCAGAGCCTTGCTAAGCTCTTCTGGATGTTCTCTGCCTTCACAGAAACAGCTCAGAGGTAAACCAGAGACTTGTGTAGTTTTGTGTTTAGAATTAGAAGATTCCTTTCTCAACCTCTCTTCACTAGGAAATTCCCTCAGTACCCTTGAAAACTTAAGGGCCTCTTTTCTCACCCATTCAGCTCAGAAATCTGGGATAAAAATAGAAAGGAGGGTTTTAACTTATGTATGACTTCTCTGTCACATAACTGTCTGATTAAACACTCCAGTTGAGGAAAAGTCACAAGATAAAAGAGAAATAAACCTGGAAACTCACCTATTGGTAGCTAGTCTCTCCACAATATACACTCACTTTTGTTTAGTTTTCAGCATCCTTGAGTAGTTGTCCTTTGTATGTTATTCAGGGTTTTAGTTGTAATCAATGGAAGAGATAGTATATAGTGAGCTTATTCTATCTGGTTGGAGCAGAACTCATTCACTTGAACTACTAGGGTGGGTTCAGTTCAGTTCAGGTGCTCAGTCATCTCCAACTCTTTGCAACCCCATGGACTGCAGCACACCAGGCTTCGCTGTCCATCACCAATTCCCAGAGCTTGCTCAAACTCAGGTCCATCGAGTCTGTGATGCCATCCAACCATCTCATCCTCTGTCATCCCCTTCTCCTCTGGCCTTCAATCTGTCCCAGCCTCAGGGTCTTTTTCCAGTGTCAGTCCTTCACATCAGGTGGCCAAAGTATTGGAGCTTCAGCTTCAGCGTCAGTCCTTCCAATGAATATGCAAGACTGATTTCCTTGAGGAGTGACTGGTTTGATGTCCTTGCAGTCCAAGGAACTCTCAAGAGTCTTCTCCAACACCACAGATCTAAAGTATCAATTCTTCAGCACTCAGCTTTCTTTATGGCCCAACTCTCACATCCATACATGACTACTGGAAAAAACATGGCTTTGACTAGACCAATTTTGTCAGCAAAGTTACAGTCTCTGCTTTTGAATATGCTGTCTAGGTTGGCCATAGCTTTTCCTCCAAGGAGCAAGTGTCTTTTAATTTCATGGTTGCAATCACCATCTACAGTGATTTTGGAGCCCCAAAAAATAAAGTCTGACACTGTTTCCACTGTTTCCCCATCTATTTGCCATGAAGTGATGGGACCAGATGCCATGATCTTCGTTTTCTGAATGTTGAGCTTTAAGCCAACTTTTTCACTCTCCACTTTCATTTTCATCAAAAGGCTTTTTAGTTCCTCTTCACTTTCTCCCATAGGGTAGTGTCATCTGCATATCTGAGGTTATTGATTTACATCTAATTTAAAACTAGATTCTTTCACACTCAGAGCTTAGTTTGAGAAGAAAGAACATTTAATCTTCATATTTGCAGGCTTTGGGGCTTCCCTGGTGACTCAGATGGTAAAGAATCTGCTTGTAGTGCAGGAGACCCAGGTTTGATCCCTGGGTCAGGAAGATCCCCTGGAGAAGGGAATGGATACCCACTCAAGTATGCTTCCCTGGAGAATACTATGGACAGAGGAGCCTGACGAGTTACAGTCCATAGGGTCCCAAAGAATTGGACATGACTGAGAAACTAACACTTCCATTTGTGGGCTTCACTCCATGAATTCAACCTATCATAGATAGAAACTTGCATATACACAAGGCTGAATATATTCATCATACTGTGCCATTTTATAAAGGGACTTGAGTATCTGCGGATTTTTGTATCTGCTGGGGTTCTTTAACTAGTCCCCGCTGATACTAAGAGACAACTTAGTATCTCTGTGTTTTGTAGCTTAAGAAGATGATGGTATTGTTGTTCAGTCAATAAGTCATGTCCAACTCTTTGTGACTCCGTGAGTACCACACCAGATTTCCCAGTCCTCCACTGTCTTCTGGCATTTGCTCAAACTCACGTTCATTGAGTCAGCGATGCCATCCAGCCACCTTCTCCTCTTTCACCCTCTTTTCTTCCTGCCCTCAATCTTTTCCAATGAACTGGCCCTTTGCATCAAGTGGCCAAAGTATTGGAGCTTCAGCATCAGTCCTTTCAATGAATATTCAGGTTTGATTTCCTTTTGAATTGACTGGTTTGATGTCCTTGCAGTCCAAGGGACTCTCAAGAGTCTTCTCCAGCACTACATTTCAAAAGCATCCATTCTTCAGCACTCAGCCTTCTTTATGGTCCAACTCTAATATCCATACATGACTACTGGAAAAAACATAGCTATGACTATGTGGACCTTTGTCATAAAGTGGTGTTTCTGCTTTTTTCTTGGTTGGTCATAGCTTTTCTTCCAAGGAACGAGTGTCTTTTAATTTCATGGCTGCAGTCACCATCTGCAGTGATTTTGGAACCCAAGAAAATAAAATCTACCTCTGTTTCCACTTTTGCTCTTCTGTTTGCCATAAAGTGATGGGGCTGGATGCCATGATCTTCGTTTTTTGAATGTTGAGTTTCAAGCCAACTTTTTCACTCTCCTCTTTCACACTCATCAAGAGGCTCTTTAGTTCCTCTTCTCTTTCAGCCATAAGGGTGGTCACATCAACTGCATATCTGAGTTTGTTGGTATTTCTCCCAGTGATCTTGATTCCAGCTTGTGATTCATCCAGCCCAGCATTTCACATGATGTACTCTGCATATAAGTTAAATAAGCAGGGTGACAATATATTGCCTTGATGTACCCCTTTCCCAATTTGAAAGTTGTTCCTTGTCCATTTCTAATAGTCGGTTCTTGTCCTCCATTCAGGTTTCTCTGAAGACAGGTAAGGTGATTTAGTATTTCCATCTCTCTAAAATGTTTTCATAGTTTATTGTGATCCGCACAATCAAAGGCTTTCAATTTGTCACTGAAGCAGAAGTAGATGTTTTCTGGTTTCCCTTGGTGGAGGAAGAAGAATAGCTGCACTGAAGAAACATGTGATCTTTAACAGAATACTCAGTTCCCTCATATGTTGTTCTGTTAAATGTTCTTCATCAGAGTTGCTTTTGGACTTAGGTCATTTCTCCAGTTCTCTGTGAAATCTAGGAATCTTCATACCTATTAGAATTTACCTACTTACTAGACTTCTGTGTTTTACCTGTTTTCCCAGTAGTTATTTAATTTAGTTTATTATCCAGAAGAAGGAGAGGATTAGAATGCCTATTTAAAAACCTTGTTTCACTTTAGATTTGAGGCTGTTAATGAGAATTCTTAAGATTTGTAGGCTCCCTTATGTATTAACAGGAGATGAACTATACCTCTTGTCAACCCCAGACTTCTTTTTCACTGAATTCCAATCTCCAAATTTTATTGCATTAGCTCTGTCCCTTGCCTTGTTTGGTTTCTTCTTCTTCTTCTTCTTTTTTTTTTTTTTTTGCTGGTTTTTACTACTTTGTTTTATTATGTGTAAGTGGAAAAAATTCTATAATGCAATTTTGTTTTAAGAACTTTTAAAGAACAAAAATTAATATACATAGGTGTATCTGTACATTAGGTCTCTATGTAATCTCACTTTTTCCTCCCAACTCTCTGAATGTTAATGATTTTTCAAGGTCCAACTCAAATTCTTCATCTTCTGTGATACATTTCAGAAATTTCTACCTGTCTGAAATTCACCAGCAATTACTATCCCTCTCATTACCTCTCCCTGTGTGTTGTAGCTGATGTGATATTTCACTGTGTATGTGTCCTCCTCCATCATCTAGCCCAAAGACTCTTTGGATGTAGAGACTCACATTATTAATTTGTTTCCTCAAGATAGCGTCTGAGATGTGTACTTAATTAATAAATCAGTGTTTCCTTTGTTTATCTGCTGTCCTGTGGATTACTCAACTCAAAATAGAGATCTTAAACTAAATATGCTCCTGCAACTGAAAATTCCCTTTGCAGGTTTGGCCATTACTGAATCTTACATAAGAAATTCTTAAAAACATAATGAGATAATGACTGTAAAAGTGTTTTATCAAGTATAAAGTGCCCTACACATGTAAGATCATGAAATGATCATGACTTATGTTACCTCTACCACTAATGGTCATTAGGTCAGCTGGGGGATCAGCTTTATTCACTGCTGCTTTGTTCCACTGTCTCATCCTGACCTTGATTCTCTGGCAGCAGTGACCCTTACCGAGATAATTTGACAGTCAGTAGTGACTCACCATAGACTATTACCTGCCTTTGTTAGTAGCACTCAGACAGCATTTAGGTAATTCCTGAAGTTTCCTATCCATTGTATCTGTGATAAAATGTTGTGTTTTACAGTAATTCTGACTCTTATTTCAGAGAACGTTTACTGTGGAACCTCCCTTGACCTATCTCCTCCTCCTAAAACCAGTACTGTGTGTTTTAAGTTTGAACCCAGAAGCTGATTGCACTTTCTTTGAATTATTGTTTTTATTTTGCCTAAAATCATTGAACAGTGACTTGGTGCTATGGTTATAAAAAGCATTGCTCTGTAGAGAAAAGCAAATATGTTGAAGCTAGGTGGTTTTGAACAGGTTTGGATTTTTTTTATTTTGAATGAGCTTTTCATGTGTGTTTATCCTGTCTCCTTGTTTTAATTTTAAGGTTCTTGAGAATAAGAATAACGATTCTGTCGTAAATGGTGGAGGAAGAAAGAGGGCATGAGCAATACCGATACTATTATAAATGGAAGAAATATAGTGATAAGGAATTGCTAACCTAATACAGTAACACTAAATTGTAAGAGCATGAACCTGGAGTTTGACCAATGATAGCTTGGTGACCTTGGATAAGTTAGTTAACCTTTCTAGGTCACATCTGTAATTTGGAGATAATAAGAATATTTGCCTTCTATAGGGCTGTTGATTGGAGAAGGCAATGGCACCCCACTCCAGTGCTCTTGCCTGGAAAATCCCATGGGCGGAGGAGCCTGGTAGGCTGCAGTCCATGGGGTTGCTAAGAGTCGGACACGACTAGGTGACTTCACTTTCACTTTTCACTTTCATGCATTGGAGAAGGAAATGGCAACCCACTCCAGTGTTCTTGCCTGGAGAATCTCAGGGATTGGGGAGCCTGGTGGGCTGCCATTTATGGGGTCGCACAGAGTTGGACACGACTGAAGTGACTTAGCAGCAGCAGGGCTGTTGATAATGAATATAAAGTGTTTATGGCAGTGTGTGGGACATAATATAGGCAAAAATATTTTATATTCTATCATCATCATCATCATTTTATTAACTCTTTCTTGCACCTTTAATGAAGTAGGTACAGGGCAAATAAAATAAAATAAAATTTGTATAAATTAAAGTAGGAATATATGAAGTTTACTGTGCCAAAAGTTGATATAGGCCGAGAATTAAAAAAATAATAGGTACTTCTTATGGTCATTGTTTTAAAATGTTACATGTACTATATAATTTAATACTCATAGCAACACAAGCTTAGCCTCTTTATAGACAAGGGAACTGAAGGACTGAGAGGTTAAGTAACTAGACCAGGGTCACATAACTAGTAATGGTTAAGCTAAGGTTTAAATATGGCCAGTGATGTATTTCGCCATTATTTGGAAATGTTAGGCAAGGGAGAAATATTTTCATGCGTGGGAGATAGTGAATGGATTATTGGTAAAATTTTGATGTCTGGGCAATGTCCTTACAGTGAGGATCATTGTCAAGGTGGGAGTTCGGAAACACTTTCTCTTATCAGAAAGAAAATCCAGAGATACATGGAGCCAAGGCCTAACCCAGGGATGAGGAGCTTGTAATTTGGTTCAAGGCATGTGGAATTAGCTAGCAAGAAAATGAAATGTGATTGTGGAGTGTGTTGGACAATGGATCTGGGTGTGGTGGAATGAATGATAGACAGCTGGTTAAGATGACTGGGTACCATTCCCCCTTTGCCACTATCTAGTTTGGTGACCTTGGGCAAGCGATTTCAGGTTGTGGGGTGGAGATGCTTGGTTTCCACAGTGGTAGAATAAAAACTCTTAGGATTTCCTGTGTTCACTTCACATTTTGAAACTGTTAAATCCTTTTACATTGTCCACTCTCCCAGTAAGAATTATCCATTTAACATTTATTTTCTATCTCATTCTGTATTGTGCACAGTTGTCACTCATTCATCCTGCTTATTCAAGATATGCTACAGGCTCACCATGGGACTTGTTTCCTCAATTAAAATTAGTCTGGGAGAGACTGTATTCTGCCTCCTGGAATTCTCAGAATTCTAGCAAGATGCCCTCACATAGTGGGCACACAGTCAGTGTCATTCATATGGATAATATTATAGTAATGTGTAGAATTCCACATGAAATAAGGCAGCAGATATGAGAAAAAAATCCCTAAAATCAGCCATAAATAACTTTTTAGAGAATCTTCTTTAAAAAAAAAAAAAATGTATGGGCCTTGTGTTGAGAAAACTATATGCGTGAGATTATCTCGGCCTTCAAGAAGTTTACGGACAAGGATGCAAATAACCATCATAGAATTTAGGCTCCTAGGGCTTCCCTGGTTGGCCCAGTGGTAAAGAATCTGCCTACAATGCAGGAGATATGGGTTCAGTCCCTGGGTTAGGAAGATTCCCTGGAGAAGGAAATGGCAACCTACTCTAGTATTCTTGCCTGGGAAATCCCATGGACAGAGGAGCCTGGCGGGCTACAGTCCATAGATCATAAAGAGTCAGACATGACTGAACAACTACACCACCACCACAGAGCTGAGAAAATATAACTGATACTGAATCGAGTTCTCCCCATACACATTGGATCCCCATTACGACATCTCCACCAAGTGGTGGTTTGGCATCTTCTTGAACCCTTTCAGTGACCATGAAATCACTACAGCTCATTCTATTCAGGGTGGAATGATATGCCCTCAAACTTTGTGTGAAATGAAATGTTTTGGCAAAGAGCAAAGGTCTTTTCCAGGCTGAGGAAACACCGTAGTAGTGGTCCTGCTGCTGCTGCTGCTGCTGAGTCACTTCAGTCGTGTCCGACTCTGTGCGACCCCATAGACAGCAGCCCACCAGGCTCCCCCGTCCCTGGGATTCTCCAGGCAAGCACACTGGAGTGGGTTGCCATTTCCTTCTCCAATGCATGAAAGTGAAAAGTGAAAGTGAAGTCACTCAGTCGTGTCCAACCCTCAGCGACCCCATGGACAGCAGCCTTCCAGGCTCCTCCATCCATGGGATTTTCCGGGCAAGAGTACTAGAGTGGGGTGCCATCGCCTTCTCCAAGCAGTGGTCCTAGAGATGTGAAATTGGTTATGTTGGCAGTATCTTGGAAAAGGATCTCAAGGATCCTTTGTAGGAGAAAAACTGTCAAAGAATCAAAGTGAAGGCCATGGGCATGTTGTAGGAACACCAAGTGGTCTAGCTTCACCATTTATCAACAATCGCTTGTGGGTAGAGAGCAGTGATATTCTTAGATAGGCTAGGGCTTTTACTTGAAAGGACCTTGACTGTCTACCTTTGGGCTGGATAATGGCCCCAGTGGAAGTCATAATCCTATGTTCAGTGGGTGGCTGGGCTAGGAGCTAAATCGCCGTTAAAGGGAACATCTCATGTCCCCCAAATCCATATGCTTTATTCTCCCCTGGAGAACTACCTGCACCCATGGATTTTCTTCAGTTTTGAGGCATGGTTAGAGAGGAATTATGAAGGGCCCTCTGCTGGCCTCATTTTCCTGTTTTAAATGCATAATAACTCGAAGGGGAAGCTGTGTTAGTCTGTCTCACCTGATGGAGCCTTAAATTCTCCCAATGCTGCCTCCACTGTGCTGCATTGGAGTGTGCCGAGTGCCTTACTGCCTCAAAGAAAGAAAGCATCCTGATTTTGGGGGTGTGGGAGTTGGGGGACAGTGATAAACAGGTCTTTGCCTGTATTGTCTTCTCCCATGATAATGAACCCATCACCAGCACAGGAATTTAATGCAGTGATTTTTCCAAGAGCCATCCAGTCCCATTGCAATGCTGCCTGAAAATATAAATACACTTCCTGTGGACAGATTTGCATTTTTTGGTGAAAGAAATTCATATATATGGCAAAGATGCCTCTGTAATTATAGAAAGTTTATTTCTGTCCCCAGATGTCAGCAATCAAATTCCACATAAATATATTTTGTGTAAATCTGTCGGCAGCTGGTCTCCATTCAGGTTTCTGGAGATATTAGCCTGTCTTTGAGTTTATGACAAAGTTAAAAATTATTCATTAAACTGACCTGCAGTATATTCAGTAACTGGAAAATTGCCTTGCAGTTCTATTTGGTTTGTAGATGTGATCACAAGTAAATTTTTAACTTAATTAATTGGCCGTTTCTGTTGACAAGAAATTTATGTGGTAATAATTTGCTCGAAATAGATGCCGACTGTAGGAAATGAGATATCCATCATAGGCTTGTGTTCCACCAGCTGCACAGTGGCTATTATGAAAGTATTTCAGCCTGCACCGACCCCAGTGTTTGTGCAGTCAAGATTATATATACCCACGATCCATAGCCTGCCAGAGAGGCGCTGGTGGAGGTCTATGATAACAAAGACTTTGTGATTTATGGCTTGCTGTGAAAGCAGAGCTTGATGAGATTAAACAATTTCATAGCACAAGTGTTTCTCAAGACCTGATTTGTAGTTGCAAGCTGATGGTAAATCACATTTATATATCTGCAAGCGTGCTCAGCAGAGGACTGCAATTACAGTTTAAGACAGCTACTTTTTATTTAATTTTTATCCTGGTTTTGTCTCTTTTATATCCCCTTCGTCTGCAAACCATTCACCTTCACAAGTCCTTTCCTGGTTAGAAGGCCAAAGATTGGAGTCAATGATGTTCTTCTTGTCTTTGCGCCAGCTTAGGAGAGAGGCGGGGAGGACTGCAGAGCAACACAGACTGGTTCAAACTGGCTTTGACTGGTGTGTGCTTTTTGTTCAATCCTTTGTCCAAAGAGAAGTCTGTTTCCTGTTTTCTCTCCGTGTGCAGCTGATACTTCTTGGTGCACAGCTGGAGTCAGAGGGGCCTTCATCATCCTGGGATGTAGGGTGACTCTGGGTACATGATATAAATGGGGGATGAGGATTAAACTGATTTAGGGAGCTCCACTTCAAGGTTGCAGGCTACCTCCGGGGCATACAGCTGGCTCCCCTTGAATGTGCAATTTGGAATTGTGTTTCCCCTGCAAATCTGTGAGGAATAAACTCTGTAATCAGTTTATTTAACCAGTTTATTGATTACGTCCTGTGAACACATCTCTGTGCTAAGTACTAGCATAGCAATCTCTGCCCTCAAGCAGTTTATAATCTACATATGGTACTTACAAAAAAAAAAAGCTAGAAGTGGAAAGACTTCCCATGATAGCCTTGAATGGGTGGTCCACACACTGTTGGAGGGCAGAGAAGAGAAGAGTGAGAGGACTCCCAGCTGGGAAGGCAGAGAAGATGAATAAAATAAGCACCCATAGAAAAAACAGGATTTCAAGGAGGAGGGGGAGAGCATTATGGGAGCTTCAGTGATCTAATTTACACCAGTGGAGCCCTCCAAAATAGCTCTAGGTTCAAGGACAGGCTGAGTGGCCAGTGATTTAATAATTATAATGAAGTGAAGTGAAGTCGCTCAGTCGTGTCCAACTCTTTGCGACCCCATGGACTGTAGCCTACCAGGCTCCTTAGTCCATGGGATGGACTGTAGCCTACCCGGCTCCTCAGTCCATGGGATGGAGTGTAGCCTTCCAGGTTCCTCAGTCCATGGGATGGACTGTAGCCTACCAGGCTCCTCAGTCCATGGGATGGACTGTAGCCTACCAGGCTCCTCAGTCCATGGGATTTTCCAGGCAAGAATACTGGAGTGGGTTGCCATTTCCTTTTCCAGGGGATCTTCCTGACCCAGGGATCGAACTTGGGTCTCCCGTGTTGTAGGCAGACGCTTTACCGTCTGGGCTACCAGGTAAGCCCTAACAGCGACAACTTTTTGGCGATGACTGCTTACAACATACCACAATGAGGGCTTTATAGTATCATCTTGTTAATCCTCATAATAAACCTGTAAAGTGGGACTTTCTTGGTGATCCAGTGGTTAGCTCTCTGCACTTCCAGTGCAGGGGGCACGGATTCCATCCCTGGTCAGGGAACTAAGATTCCGCATGCTATGTGGTGTGGCCAGAAAGTAAAAAAAAAAAACCCAGAAACTGGAAAATGAAAGCTGTTGTTGTCTCCATTTTGGGAATGAGGAAACTAAGGTTAAGCAACTTGACTACGTTCATCCAGACATGGAGTTGAGCTGGTTCTGAAACCTTGGTGTATTTCACCCCCAAGTCTGTGTTCTTAACCATCTGCGTTTCACTGCATTTAGATAAGAAATACGAGTATTATTAGGGAAACTGTGTCATTGCAATGCCTGCAGTTCATATCCTTAAGATAATTCTTTTTCCCTCTAAAGTTTAGCATATAGGTATCTCCCACTTTTTGAAAATTCACTTTGTCATTTTGCTTTTTAAAAACCTACATTAGTATCTGTTTCCACTAGCTGAAGGAAGTCCAAGGAGAATTTTTGCTTTAAAAAAAAAAAAATGGCGAAAAGCTCAGAGTTCATTCTTGGCTTTGTAGCCAGTGATTACAGAGGCAGTGCACCCTGAGCAGAGAGTGGCGCCACCAAGCTCCCTCCCCAGGAACTACACTCAGCATCTCAGCATCAAGCTACCAGAGCTTTGAACTGTGTCTGTGAGCATCTCTGCTTTATCTCCATTTATTCTGAGTGTCCTTTAGCAAAATGTGTCCTAAGAAAATTGCTTTCTTGCTTTACACTACTTTGACTTTTGAAAGGTTTCTTAGGAGTGCTCTACTTTCAGATAATGGGGGAAACCTGTATTATATTTGATCTTTGTACTATGTCCACACCCTAATCCTCAGAACCTGTGATGTCACTTTATGTGGCAAAAGGGACTTTCTTAATGCAACTAAGTTATGGATCTTGTAATGGGGATATTATATTGCATTATCTGGGTCGGTCTGATGTAAACACAATGGTCTTTAGAAGATGAAGCAAGTGGTGTCAGTCAGAAGAGGAAGTGGCGTGATAAAGGCAGCAGAGATTAATGTGCTTTGAATAATGAAGGAAGGGGACACGGGACAATGAGCACAGCACTTAGACAGCCAAGAGAAGGTCAGAAAGTCAAGGAAATGGATTCTTCCCAGAGTAACCAGAAGGAACCAGCCTTGCGCACACCTCACTTTTACCCTTGTAGGATTCATTTCAGACTTTTGACTTCCAGAACTTTAAGACCACAGAATCCTGTTGTTTAAGTGACTTAGTGGTAACTTCTTAGAGCAGAAACAGAAAACTAACGCAGCGTGGACAGATTCTTCCAACTCTACAGAGACTGGAACCCTGACTTTAATGAAATATTGTTTTATTTTCTGTTTATTTGTTTAATGTAGGGGTATTTTTTGATTTCTCTATTATTCCCTTTCTCTTCATTTTGTAGCTAAAAGGGCAGTGATTATTCATTTCATTCATCCATGAATATCCAGTGCTTAGCATGACACAAGGCATATATGGTGGTGGTGGTGTTCAGTTGCTCAGTCGTGTCTGACTCTCTGCAACCCCACGGACTGCAGCACACCATGCTTCCCTGGCCTTCCCTATCTCTCAGAGTCTGCTCAAATTCATGTCCATTGAGTCAGCGATGGTATCGAACCATCTCATTCTCTGCTGCCCCCTTCTCCTCCTGCCTTCAATCTTTCCCAGCATCAGGGTCTTTTCCAATGAGTCAGCTCCTCTGGAGAAGGGAATGGCAAACCACTCCAGTATCCCTACCATGAGAACCCCATGAACAGTATGAAAAGGCATATAGTAGATGCTCATAAATATTCATTAAATTAGTAAATGAGATGACTTCCTCTGCCTCTAGGATATAAGTATTCAGTCTATCTAGAATCTACTTTTTTGTATAGCCTAACCTGCTGAAGTCATAGCTTGTCTTTATGAAGTCACAAAGGGAGTAACAAGGGACCTTGCTTACTGTTGTCTACAAATTTGGAATGTATCAATGTAGTGATAGGAATAGTAAGATGCCTAGAAAAGCCAAGACTGGCTTAAGAATCTGTGGTAAAGCAATGTGAGTAGTTAATTGGGCCAACAATTAAAAAAAAAAAAAAAAGAAGAAGTGAATCTTAATGCTGATAGCAGAAAGGTAGGAGAGCTTAATAAAAAGCATATGGTCTCTGCTGCCATCCCTGTGTTGGCTTTTTCTTTTACTTGATAGGTAGTGTTTTCTATTTGTTTATTATTCCTGGTTTTATGCCCTGAGAGTCTTTTCGCTAGAGACTTATGGGTAAGGTCCTGCCCACTGAGTACAGATGTTAAACTCACCCATGAAGCTCTTTCAGAGGGGCTGAGCCAGTTCAGTGTCTTTGGCCTGGGTTTCAGAGACCTGGTTTAAAAATCTTGAGAAAGCTGAGAGTTACATTTCTCCCTCTAGGGTACTGGTGTATTAGCCTCCCAATAAAAGTTAATTGAATTTAATTTTATGTTTTAAGTGTGATGCATTTTAAAGTTCTCCCCAGTGCTAGAGTTCCTCTTGAAAAGGCAGTAAATTCATATTATTAAACTACCAAATGTAATTCAGCTCAAATAAGCATATTCGGCAATCTGTATTCTGGATATGTGGGACTGACCTTGTGTTAAGACTAAATCATTCCATCCCGGACAAAGTCTGTTTGGAGTTAATTGGGGAAGCAACACAGATGTGCAGTAGATCACTTGAAGCTTTTTATTCTCTTGCTGGCCCTCATTCAAGGAGTCACCATAGCATACATTTTCCGATGTCAGTTCTTCCATCATTTTATAAATTTTAGTATTTGACACAGTATGAAAGGTGAAAAAGACAATGAACATCTTCTCACTGGAGATTCTTTACCAGACTCCCTGCTCCATCATGTTATGTTAGAATGCATAATTTGTCAGCTCCAGTGTTAAAAGGTAGTGTGGGGCAGGAGAGCACATTGGTCTGGGGAATCAGATGGATTCTAACCCCTGCCTGTCCACGAACCAGCCTACTGATCTTGGACATATCTTGTCTTTGAGCCTCAGTTTTTCCACATTTTTAATGTGAGAGTTGAAAGATAAGAGTAATTTTCAGACTGTATTCTCAGAGGTACAAATATGTTTCAGACTGCATTCTAAGAGGCACAAGAAGCTTTGCTGAGAGACCAGAATGAAAGTGGACAGAGTATCAGATATGACCAGTCATGGGTTTTAGGCCCATAGCCTCCACCTTTGTCCAAAGTGAGTAGCTTGCTTCATCAACACAGAACACAGGTGGACTTGACTTTCTTTATTCATATAATTTTCTTTTTATCACTTTAATCTCTATCCAAGGGTTAGATCAAATTTTATTTCTGCAGAAACTCTTGTTCAGCCAATCCATATTCACAAAGATCTTGTTCTGAATTCTTTGAGAACCTAATTTGGTTCAAAAATGTCCCCACTACCCAATACAGTATATTGTGCTGTGCATTATAGATTCAATTGTCTTAATCTAGCTCGACAGTAAGCTCTCTGAGGTCAGAGATCCTGCAATGCTTTGGTATCTTAAGTGGTAGATGTGTAACACAAGTAACAGAAATATTTAATATAATAAAATAATAATTGTGTCAGCCTGCCCCTGATAGAAAAGACAATGCATTCTCAGTAAGCAGAAATAAAGTGTGTTTTCCCTTGGTCCACGTTTTAGCATTCTGTTCACAAACATTCTCTAGTGACACCCTTTTTAGTTCGTTTACAAGGGAGGAAAAAGTTATCACTAAAAGTGAAACTCTGCTCTCTAAGCCCTATAAAAAATAAACAAAACTCTTCTGGAGAAACTCCTATCACAGCCAAGACTGCCAATATATGAACTTTAAAACTTTAATTACATTTGAATCCTCTTGCTGTGGTGGAATAAATGATTTGGGATGTATTTGGCATTAAAAAGGGAAGAAACAGCCAGAAAACAAGCACTGAATCAGGATTAGTTCAGAGAACTCAGCCTCTTGGGTTAATGTCCAGTTCACTCATTTGGGTAGACTTCTTCATGAACTCTTAAGAATCTGTGACCAAACCTTCAGTTCTCCCCGCCCACAGTGTGACTACAACATATAAAGATACTCTGGTTCATACTAGGGAATCTCAGCGTTGAGGTAAAGGTATTTTCTCCTGTGTAGGAGATATTCTTGGAAAATCCTTTGAAATGTACAAAGCCAGAGCCAATCTGTCAATCAGGAAAGATGGTGATCTGTCAGCCTCTGAAAATCAAATGAAGCCATATTCTCTGTCCAGGAAGCTCTCTTTCAAGAATAAATCTCCTCCAACCAAGAGGCAGTTATTAACACAAACAAACATAGAAGATACTTAATAAGATGGACATTTAGCAAGAGCATGTTCAAGAATTGAATGAATGAATAATTTACTTTCAGTTTGCCCAAGCTAAAGTAAAGAAGGTGCTACGATGGGAAGATGGAGGTGGGATGTTGGACTTGCATGAACATTCATAGGATCTTTCTTTAAAACAGGTAAAACTTGGCCTCTGTAATGCTGATGAAGATGTTTTCTGCAGCTTTCCTCAACAAAGAATAATTTGGAGAAAATAAAACCTGGATGCAGACATTACTAAATTATTTTTCATTCCCAAGATTTTAATATGTACGGATAGAAAAATAGTGTCTTTTTGATGGTCTAAGTCATACCTATCAAGTCATTAGAGTGGCAGAGTCAGCCTTGGAGAATTTCATGACTATTTCCAAAGTATTTTTTTTTTCCCCAAGATCCCCTTCTTAGTGTTTATAATGCATAAAAGACTTAGAGCTCCACAGAAATGGAGTATTTGCCTTATTCTACATGGTATTACAGGAAGGAGATTTCATACCCGTATAAGAAGCATTTTCTAATAGAGAACTGTGCCTCATCTCCCTATTTCAGAGGATATGCAGACAGATTTGTTCTGGTGTTTCAGAGAGTGTTGGACCTGATGTCTCACAGTTCTTTCAATCTACCAAAAATCTGATGTTTATTTCTTAGAAACAAACTTATTTCTTGGTCTCATTACTGACCCAGCAAAGTAAATAAATAATTTTCACTGTGAATTGCATGTTTGACCCCTGGAAGATCTCTGGAGGAGGAAATGGCAACCCACTCCAGTATTTTTGCCTGATTAATCCCATCGACAGTGGAGTCTGGTGGGCTGCAATCCATGGGGTCACAAAGAGTTGGACATGACTAAGCGACTAAGCATGTATGCATGAATTGATCTTTAATTACCCTCTTCATTAATGATCCCTTGGAAGCATCTAATGGGGCCATGTTACTGAGTCCATATCTTAAGTTTTGAGAAGGACTGTTGCAAAGAACAAGGATAATCTAGAAAGGAACATGGGAAATTTCATTGTTTCTGAGAGAAGAGCATTGGAGGGGAATTTTTACATCAAGTGCTCTGATGCCTGTGACACTTTCACTTTTCTAGCCCTAATAAAATCTTTAAAAATTCCTAGGACAAATTGAAATTGTATCCATTATTAACTGTATGAGTTGTTAACTGTGTGTGTGTGTCTACTGTTAACTCCTAACTGTACTTTAACACACACCCACCTCTGCCTACTTTGGCAGAATGACTTGCTAATGTATGTAGCAGAATCACACACATATCTATAGAGTATCCTAAATACCCCTAAACCTGCTGACTACTTGTTATAATCTCCTTAATGGGCCTAATCCTTCATGTGAGTCAGCTGGTATAGATTTAAGTTAGATACTTTAGCTCTAGAACAGTTTTCCCCCAAATACTTAAATCCTAAAAGGAATTTGCTTCCTTGGTAAGACTTGGTTGAAAAGCATGCGTCTATGAGCAAGACTGCTTGATTGATCCTTGATTCTTACAAACATCTTATAAGTGATTGTGAAATTTAGGTTTATTTTCTGTTTACAGGAAATGGTCATCTGGGATTCTGTCCTTTAATCTTGGTGTAGGTGGTTAGATTGACTGTTGCTTTTTTCAAGAAAGCTACCACACTTTTTGTAAGAGAGTACTATACCTTCAAGTTAGAGACGTGCTTTGCACATTTAGTCTATGGTGAAAAATACGAGAGAGGAGTTGACAGTGAAAGGTATTAATAGTTGTGGGTATGTGACATGAAAAAGAGTTATGAGCTACTTTCTAGTTTTAGACATAAATTAATATTGGACTCTAATTAAAATCTTTCTGTTAGCTCAAAGAATACTGGGTACCTTGACATTTTAGAAGATGGTTTCAAAATTATGAATTTTGGGGTTCTTTTCTTTTATACTTCAGCCTGGTCCTCTAAAAATGAAACAATGATTTATTTTTCCTCTTGGAAAAGCAAATGAGTGTTATTGCAAATGATTCTAAAGTCTTTCTCTGCCTCAGGAGGGATTCAAAATTCACAATTTCCACTTGCATGTCTGCTTTTTCCACCTTCCTCCGTCCCAGTCTTTTGCTGTTGGATCTCAAAATAAATAACACATACACTTCATCTTTAACTTCATATAATCCGAGTCACAGTCATCTGAGATATTGTGATGAACAATGTACATTTTATACACATGGTGTCATAATAATTTAAAATGTCATCTTAATCTATTTATGATCTTTTAATGACTGAAATGTTTTACAATTGTGGGGGATATTTTATAACTGAAGTTTTAATGGCTGAATCACTAACACCTGGCTGTCTGGAATGCTTTTCTTTCTCCCAGTTAGGCATTTAAATGCGTTTCTGGAAGGCCCAAGGGGTGGGATGTGACATACAAGCTCTTAAAAGGAGGAAAATTAGTTCTTGATACCTTAATGATCAGTCAGGTGAAGGTTTGCATACTTAGCATTAATGTTCTTAAGTGAAATAGCTTGATTAAAGCCCTTGGTAGGTTTTTTTTTTTCCCCCCCACCTCCCCTCCTTTAAACATCATTCTATATGAGATTACTGAGGGAAATGCTGCCCATTCCTTTAAAAAGTTTAGATTTTGCACAAGCGAGAGTTTTTCTTTTTTTTTTTTAATTTATTTATTTTATTTTTTTTTTAATTTTATTTAATTTTTTAACTTTACAATATTGTATTGGTTTTGCCATATATCAAAATGAATCCGCCACAGGTATACATGTGTTCCCCATCCTGAACCCCCCTCCCACCTCCCTCCCCATCCCATCCCTCAGAGTTGTCCCAGTGCACCGGCTTTGAGTGCCCTGTTTCATGCATCAAACCTGGATTGGTGATCGTTTCACATATGATAATATACATGTTTCAGTGCTGTTCTCTCAAATCATCCCACACTCGCCTTTTCCCACAAAGTCCAAAAGTCTGTTCTTTATATCTGTGTCTTTTTTGCTGTCTCACATAGAGGGTTATCATTACCATCTTTCTAAATTCCATATATTTGTGTTAATATACTGTATTGGTGTTTTTCTTTCTAACTTACTTCACTCTGTACAATAGACTCCAGTTTCATCCACCTCATTAGAACTGATTCAAATGTGTTCTTTTTAATGGCTGAGTAATACTCCATTGTGTATATGTACCACAGCTTTCTTATCCATTCATCTGCTGATGGACATCTAGGTTGCTTCCATGTCCTAGCTATTATAAACAGTGCTGTGATGAACATTGGGGTACGCGTGTCTCTTTCAATTCTGGTTTCCTCAGTGTGTATGCCCAGCAGTGGGATTGCTGGGTCATAAGCAGTTCTATTTCCAGTTTTTTAAGGAATCTCCACACTGTTCTCCATAGTGGCTGTACTCGTTTGCATTCCCACCAACAGTGTAAGAGGGTTCCCTTTTCTCCACACCCTCTCCAGCATTTATTGTTTGTAGGCTTTTTGATAGCAGCCATTCTGACAGGCATGAGATGGTACCTCATTGTGGTTTTGATTTGCATTTCTCTGATAATGAGTGATGTTGAGCATTTTTCCATGTGTTAGCCATCTGTATGTCTTTTTTGGAGAAACGTCTGTTTAGTTCTTTGGCCTTCATTGCTTTTCTATTTTTCTCTGGTTTCTAAGACAATCAAGTCACTTCTTTATTGAGAATTTGCTATGCATTCTATTTTTTTTTTTAACTGGGCTAAGATACATATACAAATATTGGGTTGGCAAATAATTTGGGTTTTTCTATAATATCTTATGGAAACCCAATACATACCTGTCTACATACAGGTTATTGTCTCTGGGTGAGCATACAGTTGCTTAAAGAAGACCAGAAGTGTGTGCGTGAGATTGTCAATGAACCCTACAAGCCAATATGTAATTAAGCCCATACAGACCCTTGGTGGATATTTGCTAATGATGATACTGGCACTAAATTATCTGACACAGGCCAGGAGAGGTTAATACAAGGTTGCCCAGCAGCTTGCATTAAGCAGTCACGGAGATAAGTCTGCATTTTAGTTCCTCCTATTTGTACAACACATATACAGCTTTCAAGTGTGGTGCCCCACTTAATTTCCATAGTAATCATGGATGGAATTAAAGCTTATATTTATATCCACCATTTTGCTGAAGAGGAAATGAAGGCTCAGATCCTTAAAGTGACTTACCAACCCCGCTCACATAGCTGGAGGTAGGAGACCAGATCTGTGACCCGGTATTCAGGATTGTATCTGCTTTGTTCACTATATTGCTTCCAGGCTCAGGATTCCTAGCAGAATGACTTCAAATTGTTACCTATTTATTATGGATAATTTGCTTGAAATGTCACTGGATGTGCAGTATCTCTGCTTCTGTTGAGGCTGGGAATATAGAGGCCAATCTGTGTATATTTGTTTCCAATGAAGATTGACTAGACTGATGAAATAATGACAGGCTTTCCTTTCATTTGTATCAACTAATGGCATTCCTGGTGACAAGTCCCCATGATATTCCTTTCTGACACCTAACGCACACACTTTTGTTTCTCCTGCTTTTGAGGTAGATTGGACTAATGTTTTTGATACAGTCCTTCTTTGACTGACGCCAGAAAGCCCTGTGTGACAATGACTTGTGGATTCATCATTAAACAGTTAATGTAGAGAAGGTCCACTGTGTCCCCATAAGACATTAGGGGGCACAGATAGAGCTAAACATGGTTGCTTAAACTTTTTGAATTAAAGTCCATCTAAAACATAGGAAACCACAGAATTGGGACTGCTGTGGTTGCAAGTCTGCAGAAAGGAAAACAGACTGTGTTTTTGTCATTGTATATCTTTAGGCAAATATGTTCATTTGTCTCTCTAGCTCCATGTCTGTAAAATGAGAGCGTAAAGCTTGCCTTTTGTTTCTCATGGGATTGCTGAGATGATCATAAAGGTAATTTTGTTGAAACATTAAGAAAAGGATGAAGAATTACACAAAAAGGGTCTCCTGTTTATAGTGATGTCATTTCAGACTTTAGTCCTAAATATCTTCTTAGTGGCATCATATAGGTGATTTGGCTTATGTTGGTGGCATCATAGTTTATTTAGCTTTTGCAAGATTCCTTTTGCTTCAACAGCCATGTGGTTTGGTTCTTCAAGTTCAAGCTCTCGGGAGATAATTATTAGGATTTAGAGGTCCTTTTCTGGGGCTTCCTGAGTGGTACAGTGGTTGCCCATACAGGAAACACAATAGGTTTGATCCTTGGGTCAGGAAGACCCACTGGAGTAGCAAATGGCAGCCCACTTCAGTATTCTTGCCTGGAAAATTCCATGGACAGTGGAGCCTGGCAGGCTGCAGTCCACGGGGTTGCAGAAAGTCAGACACTACCAAGCACACACATATACCAGAGTCTTTATAATTAGTCAAGTTAATGAGGGGCCACATGTCGCAGGATCATCTATGATTTCTGCAGACATTAGAGGTTCCCCATGTTACCTTATTTTTCATATATATGATTCCAGCTGGGGTGTGAAAATGGTCAACCATCTATTCCTGACATTCATTTCTGAGAAGTAACTTGGGACCTTTAAATCTATTTACTGTCTGCTTTGTTGTAGCAGTGTAATATTTAGTTTCGTGTCCATCAGTCTTAGACAGTTCACGTTCACGTTCTCTGTTATAAGACATGGCAGCCATCCTTCAGCTGGAGTGCTACACTCAAGCTATAACATTGCCCTGGTGTTTGTTCTCATGCTTCCTTTCTCTTCTACAGGAAATAGACCTTAGTCTAGGAGAGTTGACAAGAATGAGTGGGTGTTCTAGTGTCATTGTTCAGATGTTTGTTCATAAATCCACATAGCACTCTCTTGGGCAAGAAACTTATTCTAAACCTGGTGTCAAGTTCTTGGGCCAAAGACCCAGGTGAACTCTGTTTCTTTTGTATTCATCTTCCTAAGAGCTATAGGCCAACTTTGTAGTCCTCAGTTTCTCTTTTTAAATTTCTTGATTATGTTGAAAGAGTTCATACTGGAAATGCTTTGGTTTGTTAATTGCTCCAGACCTAATCCACATAGCTTTTTTTTGGGGGGGGTGTGGAGAGCATTGCTCATCTAAGTGTTTGCTTTTATACTGGTGAATTCATCTCGGTATCCATCTTTTCCCTTCCCAAAGAACTTGTAAAGTGTCTCATTACCTTTGCTAAGCCTTAGGCTTTATCTGTGTATTTTAGCTTCAGACTCGAATGTATTCTTGTACCTGCCCTGGTAAGCATTTTTATCAATAAGTTGTAAGAAGCTAGAAAGAGGCCTTGCCTATTAACTTTCAAAATACAACATTAGGGAGGTCAGGACATACCAGAGGTTTTAGATCATAGTTCTAAGTGGTCTCAACAAGCTAAAACATTGCCTGACACCTACCAGACAAAATTTAATAGAATTGTTAAGTTTGAAGTCCTAGCTTTCTATTAAAAAAAAAACAATTATAGAAGTATGTTCTTGAAGGGTCTGGCTTCGCAATATTTCACATCAAAAGCACTGGGATATTTTACTTGACTAAGATTTGATGTGTACCACCACTGGATATAGCTTGGAAAGGTATTGCCAATTTGGATATAATGGACGTTTGGATCCTAATTTTACAAAGTGAGTAAGTTCTTGAGTTCTGTACAGATACCACATCATCTAGAGGACTACATTCCATTGAAGGTTTCATATTTTAAGAAAAACAGGACAACTAATGAAGAGGGACCAGGTTGTTATGTAATTACTTGGCCTAGAATGGAAGAGATTAAAGTGACACATAAAATCTTTCAAACAGTTGAAGCAGTGTCATGTGGATGAGGACAAACGTCAGACCTTCAGGTTAAAGGTTTGGGGAGGGAAGTTTTGGTACAGTGTAAAAAGGAGTTTTTTATTAAGGTATCTTAGTAAACAGAGTGAAGGATTGCCCTGCACAGGAGTGGTGCTGAGTGTAGTGGAAAGGCTGAGACCAGAGCAGGAGGACCATTTTGGCATGGGGCTGCTGAAGAGACTTCTGTAACCTTGTGGGAATATGGACAAGTCAGCCTCACAGGAGGGATCCTTTCTGACTCAGATTCACTGTTGTGCTAAGAATTTCAAGGTTTACCCAAGTACTTTCATCATTCCTTTGTTTATATTCACATGGTCACTTAGAATTCTAAGAAACCACATGGTCACTAACTTGGATACCTAGGAGAGTTTAATCTTCTAAAGGTTGAGCTATCTTTCTCCATCTTCTTTGACATTGCCCCTTCTGTGGGCATGCCCTCTGCTTTCCTTCTGCAGTGGTGGGACAGCTATACAGTGGTGGGACAGGTAGGCACTGGTCAATTCCAGCTCTCCTCCTTTGTACCCCTTAAAGACTTTACAACCAAAAATGCTAAAAGACCTAACACCATCCATATTGTCTCTCGCCCTTTTCTTTGCTTAAGCTCTCTGTGCCCATCAGTTCCCTTCAATCCCAACCTTCAGATTTACTCTTGACCCTTAATTTCTCCTTTTACTTATTGACCCCCACCTTCTTCCAAAAACACAGCTCAGTCCCACTTTGTTCCTAAATTCCTATCTTTGTTAACCTTCACTCATCTCTTTTCTTCAGGCCCATACATATCTTTGGAATTGCATAGTATAGTGCTTAATAATTTTCAAATTTTCATGTCTCTGAATTATATATAATTTGGAATTAGGGTCTTAGCCTTACTTAGTACTCTATTAATACTTGTTATTGGCTTACTGATTGTACTGCAGATATAATCACAAAAGAGAACCCAGGAGCTAAAAAGGAGTGTACCCTGACCCTGGCTTCATTAGTACAAGGTCAAAACTAAGCAATTTATTTATATACCAGAAGTATACTGTGCCATATAAATCATGTTAATGTGTCAAATAAGCTACTAGTTTACTTTTATGATGATATCCTTCTTAACTCTACCAGCCCCTCGTCCTCCCTGCAGGAATCTCAGACTGCCCATTTAAAGGAGGCTCCTAGAAGATTGTACAGCAAAGCCATAGGCTGGGTTTCCACTAGGGTTCATTCAGATGATAGAATCTTTTCCCCAAGACTCTGGTTTCCCTTCGCTACAAAATGTCTTCCAAGATTAATCTCCAGTTTAGAGATATTCAAGGGGTTAACTTTGATTCCTTCACCAAACCCAACTGTTTAATGTTTTTAATGGCATAATGTGTTAATAGCCATACAGCTGCTGTTTCTCAGCCTCTTCCTTTATTGAGTTAGGCACCATTTAGAAGGCTGAGTTCAAATTGTAAATGAATTATTTTTGCATATGGATCAATGAAAATTTAATAAAGTTTATTAAAACTGTATATTGGACCAAGGAGTGCTGTTTCCTCTCCTGGATATAAACCAACCTTATTAGGCTGACCCATATTCACTGAATAGTGAGGAAGAAAATATTTCTGGTCATTTAAGGATTATTTTGGTTCAACAGATGGTGGCTTGCATCAGAGGGCAGTTTTTCTTACTTATGAATTCATTTGCATATGCACATGTGAACGATACCTAGAGATCCTCCAACCCATCCAGCTTATTTTGAATGCCTGGTATGGTTCCTGGCATGAAGTAGGAACTCAGTAGAGTTTTCAAATGAAGGAGTGCAGGCTTAGGTACAAAGATACGAAGTGATGTGCTAAGAGTCAGGCAGTTGGTGATGGGCAGAATCACCGAAGAGCTGGGATCTCTCAGCCCAGTGCTCTTATCATTCCACTGAACTGCCCTCCATTGATTCATTGCCTGTGAAATATCTTAAATGTTCCACAGATACCTTCTGCTAGTTCTCATGACAGTCTGAGTTTATGTTGCAATAAATGTTATCTTCATCTCAACTGATTGACGAGTTCTTAAAATAACAGCATTTCCAAGGTTCCCACTCAGATTGTAAATCACCAATATCCCAGTGCTTTGGAAAGCATTTGGATGGCCTGGCAGCATTTCAGATGTAGCTCAGGCAGCCCAGTTGTACTTGGGGTATCTGAAGGGCCTTTTACAAGACAGAGTTCAGTGTTGGTTATTGGAGAACTAAGAGCAGGATGCAGGCAGTCTGTGATAGAAGACCCAAACCCCAGGACATGAATGTTCTTCTGTAGATCTGGGATGAGAGCAGAAGAGAGCTAAGACGGGCCTGCTTATCTGGCCCTGAGTGACAGCAGCTGGGAGAAGCAACCCTTTTGTGTAGTTTAAAAAGAAAAAAAAAGAAGTGTGGAGATGCTCATTCTAGCTTCCTTGTGTCAGATTCAATGGCAAGACGAAGGCAGTTCTGTTCGGCTCTGGCTAGAACCGTTCTCTCTGTCTGGGGGCCTCTTGCTCCTGTCATTCTTCCTGGAAAGTGGAATCCTAACGGTGGGCGGCTGGTTAGGACTGGAGCCTTGGTGACTTCTGAAAGTTATAACAAATGGAAGTCATTATCACCATTGCCCCCCTTACCTTTGTGCTACTTGAGGCAGAAAATGATTTTTTTTTCTCCCCTGGTTTGTTTTGGAGTCTTTCATCCAGAGAGAAAGGGATTAGCCTGTGGCTACAATAGTGCTTTCAGGACCTTTTGGCGTGCTGCAAATGTTTACTTATCCAGGTACAAATAGGTAAAAGCACATAGTTAAAGCTCCCAGCTGCAAGGTCATTTACCTTTTTAAAATTCAGCCGCATGTGCTGGCTGAAGGCGAGGGCTTGCTGGTATGAGCCATTAACTGCCTGTTGTACGTAACCTCGCCTTGTCTTACACACAGCTGCGTGCGAGCTGCTGGTGCCTGCAGCCAGCCCACCATGCATGCCTTGCGAGCAACAAAAGCAGTTTAACTTGTGATCGCTGATCATATGATCCACTTACAGGGTGCAGGCTCAGTCAAGTAGAACTGGTAAATCATTAAAAATGTGCCTCGGTACTGTGCTTGCAGAGGAAAACATCCTGCTAACATATACCGCCCCCCCGCCCCAACCCCGCCACTCCAACCCCCAACCAGTTAGCTGCTTGGGGAACGAGTTGGTACCAGCTGCATGTTGGAGGAATCCCATGTCGCTTTAGCCCAACATGGCGAGAGGTTGTCAACTGCTTCCAAGCAGCATGGGAGCAGAGGACAGGAAGACAGAGATCATCTGAAATGGCTGCCATCCTCCCCCTCATCCTTACTTATTAACTCGACCTATGCAAAGTGTCCTCTGTGTGTTAGGCTGGGTCCTGGGGACTAAATTACAAAAATGGGAGGATGAACTCTGAATAAAGAGATTCTCACAATCTGCCAAGACCTCAGTTCACCACCAGGTACTTTAACACAGGCATCTCCCAAGTGCCAGGCATCCCTTAGAGGCCTGGGGAAGCCAAAGAGGAGGTGATGCTTAAATCCAACCTTGAAGTATAAATAGAATTTTATCAAGGAAACATCTGCTAGATGGAGCAAATTGAACTATGCCTTAAAGTCTTTTTGTCTAGAATTCTTTCCTTCATAAAACATACCTTTCTACTCACTTTCTCACAGGCCTTCAAAAATTGTTCTGTGATGCCACGATGAAGGGTCCAGTGTATCTTCTCTTCTTATCTCCAACTTGTATTGCTACCTAATTGCTTCTGGCATCAGGTTATACAACTATATCAAAAATCTTTTGGGAAGGGACCCTGTCTCCACAGAGTTCTTGATTTTCCTTATAGCTCCAGGAAAGCTGGGAGTGTATTATTCCTTGATAACTCTCCTTTTGTTTTCTAATCAAGCAGTGAAAAGCCAAAGCCAAATTGCCATAGAATAGACAATGAGACTTATAATGTACCAGATAAATATTCCTACTAGGCATGTACCAGAATGTCTGCTGTTTAAGGAAGGGAGAGGGAAGACCTTTTATGAGCACATGAGCCATATGTGTTACATACGTTATGTGCGTCCATATGTTCTGAAATATTCAAGTCTCTCAGGAGTCCTGCAGTTTGCATGGTTGATACAACCTTAAAAAATGATTTGGACCTCAAGAGGCCCCGGAGAGTACATTTAATCATGTATTCATTCCTGTAAATGTGAGGCTGTGCCATTTTAGTCCATTCAGGTACTCCATGTATTATCTTCCAAGTAATCAAGTAATTGCAGCCCTTAAATACCTTCTGTTTGTCTTTCAAAGGAGTTAACCCAGGCCTAGAAGCCCACCATATTGCAGCTAAGCATTGGGAAGAGGGGAGATAAAGGATCTGGGCTCCTTTCCTCTTTCTTACTTGGTCTGCTTATATAGTGGTTATTTAAAGTGTCTCTGAACCGTCCCTTCCTTTGGTGGGAGTCTTCCCTGCAAAGACAACTGCTCCTGAAGAATAACTTTCTGATTCCTCTCAGGACTGTTGTCACGGGATCAAAACTCACTAAATACAGAATCAGAGGAATTCCTGTCATCACTGCTCTTCAATCTGGTGTCCTATTCTAAAATACTAGCAAGAACTACTCTTTGGCTGGTTGTGGGGATGAATGGACTCATCCTTTAGAAAAATGTCCATCCCCATTTTATAAAGAACTTAAGTTTTGTAGGATTACGAGTCAGATAAAATTGATCAGTCTGTTCAGCTTCCTGTTTACATCTACATAAATAAAATAATACTCATCTCCTCCCACTCCCAACTCAACCTCCAAAGAAATAAGAGAAACTCTAAATCCATTTAAAAACCAGGAAGAAGAACTATAGCATATTTGGTGTGAAATACTATCTCTCTGATAGCTCAGTTGGTAAAAAAAAATCTGCTTGCAATGCAGGAGATGCTGATTCAATTCCTGGGTCGGCAAGATCCCCTGGAGAAGGGATAGGCTACCTACTCCAATATTCTTGGGCTTCTCTTGTCGCTCAGCTGGTAAAGAATCGCCTGCAATGTGGGAAACTTGTATTCAATCCCTGGGTTGGGAAGATGCCCTGGAGAAGGGAAAGGCTACCCACTCCAGTATTCTGTCCTGGAGAATTCCATGGACTGTATAGTCCAGAAATTGCAAAGAGTTGAACACGACTAAGTGACTTTCACTTTCACTTTTTCATTATTATCTCTTCCTAGTATAGAGGCAGGTATTTAGGGGCAAAAGTGAGAATAAGTAAAAGGAATGAGTGTTTTCATTAGGAACTGATGTATTACTAATGATGTGTCTATGAACATTTTTGTTTTGGTATTTTAAACATCATGAATTTTTATAATTACAAATAGATTGTGAGATCTGTGATCATCACCTGTAGGATACCACCTATAGAGGTGCAGCCTGGTTTTGTTTTGAAGTCTAGAAAAGTCATACAGCTACTTATGGAGGGCACTTGGAACTGATGGCATAAAATTTAAACTCGGGCTATCATGGCAGAAGAATAGAGAGAGCTCTTTAGCGGGCAGGCATTCTAGAACATCAGGATGTTGTTATCGTTGATCTTGGCCAGAAAGCAGGCAGGAAGGCTGTGTTCTACCTTAGGCAATTCATCAATTCTGGGGAAAGATACTTAGCTTCATTAAGTCTTTTTTTTCTCATCTGTTTAATAGAGATGTTAATATCTTTCCAACACACTTTGCTTGTAGAAATCAGATGCTGTACCAGGTTCCCCCACCTTCCCCCTGGTACAGATGAAATGTCTTCCCTCGTTCAGTCCCTCTCCTATTTTGTTTGGACTCCCTCTCAGAGCACTTGCTACAGTCCCTCCTATTACTGCAGTTGTTGACTTGTTTCCTCCCACTTGACTGTAAGCTGCTTTAAGTCACAGCATGGTTTACTCCTCTCAGGATGATGCAAAGAGCTGGTGCTTGAGTCAGGCTTTTTTAGGAATACACAACAGAACGAAATTCCTTTCTGGGTTCCAGGGATTCCTTTTCCTTGGTGAGACCACGGTGTATGTATCCATCACCTCTGTAGAGTTGTTTTGGGAACTAAATAGAATAAAATGGCCTGGTGAATGTGCTCAGTACCATGCCACATGCTCAGTGAACATTGACATCTTTCGTTCCTTTCTGTGAATACAGTGGCAACTTAATACATGTTCTGGACCAACTTAAAATTTGATGATGAGGAAATCCATGCTTTTTTTTTTCCTTGTTAAGATGTTCAGATGGCCCTGTGCTCAGAGTTACATTGAAATTTTAAAAAACTTACAGTTTTAAGTGTTGATATAAAGTATTATTGAGGTTTGCAGAAGACATAATGCAAATTTTATTAAGTTATCATTATCCTTGTCAGTGAAATGAGTGCATTTTTCTAATCAGGATCTTCTGCAATTACAAACAATGAAGAAATAACTCATGTTGGTTATATGAAACAGCTTATAAATTTTTACATACATGTGAGAGGAATCACTTGAAATCCAAAGCTGCCAAGAGGAGTAATTAGGAGCCACAGAACAGATCTCTGTAATGTGACAGCAGCTTCTAAAACATCCCACAGGACACAGAAGCGCAAGCTGGCTTGACCTATATCTTTAATAATACAGACCATTGCCCTTGGATTGAATCTAAAGGGTAGGACCAAGTGCTTACTTCATCATGTTTTAGGAAAAATTGCCAAAGTTTATTTATGAATTCTCCACACAATGGCCTCTTGCTTTGATTATGAACCGACAGAGCTCTTTAAGTAGCAACTCAGCATACAAAATTAAAAGTCAAAAAAGAAGGGGGAAAAATAAAAACCCCAAACAAAACCACCACAGAACATAATTGCTTATATTCTGTCATGCTTGGCAAAAAGTATTATGTAAGACCCAACTTAGACAAATGGCTATGTTAGCAGTAGAAATAACCTTTTGTTTAATTAGAAAATAGGGGCTATATGGGACAATAAAAATGGTTACTGCTCCCCTCCATCACTGTTTAATAAATATGATCGTGCTAGAGATAATGGTAAGTGTTATTTATCTGTGCAGTATCACAGACTTGGTAATTGTTCATGGCGTTGATAGTTATCCTGTGTGGGGATCACAGGAGTTTCAGAATTTGTTTCCTTTGATCCAAGAAAAGAAAATAGCAAGTTGTTGACATAAAGTGCCCTTGACTTCCCTAGGCCAGCATAACGTCTCTGCGTATCTTGAGCCCCTCTGTTGCAAAGGCAAAATCTCTCTGGTGGCATCTGGTGCTTATTGAGGACTGGTGGGTTATTTTGAACTGGCTGTTTTTTGTTTTTTTTTTTCTTTCCAGAGTGCCTTCAGGTCCTCATGGAACATACTTCTCAGCAATGCCATTTCGTGTTTGGTCCATATTTCCTAGCAGAACTAAATTTAGTAGGTTTGCTGGAGGGGCAAAGTTTCCCACCTGAGGATTTGTTCATGGGAAAAGAAAAGTCTCCCTGGTATTCTTGAGAACCAGAATATGGGATGAAGATCAGACTGAATTTCACAGCATCTGTTTTGGTTCCTTCCCAGGGGGTGGTGGAGAGAAAAGACTGGAGGTGTTGGCCAGATTTCAGGGTCAGCTCCACTTTACGTTTTCCTATGAAAACTTGAGTTGGGAGACTGGATGTGTATTTCGGGTCATCTGGCTAGATTTATTTCATTATATATGGCAGTTCACACTTGGTTTCTTTTGGTGGCGGGGAGGGGTTGTTCTGTTTTGTTTTGTGATGTATTTACTGGGGTAGATGCTCCATTTCCTGCCTTTTAGAAAAAATGGTTGTGGTTTGTATTGCTGGATGATTTATTATTATGGTGACTTAAGGATTTTTCAGTCTTGATTTTGGTGAATCAGAGATATTTCCTCAGACCCCTCAGCTAGCCTTTGACTCTTCTTTGAGAAATCCACAATGAGACATGGTGCAAATTGGTATAGGAGAGCTTGTGCGATTGCCTGTTTCTGTGAGTCCTAATCATGCTTTCTAGAAGGTTTCCGCAGACTACCTTTATAAAAATATAAACCGTGTGTCAGAAAGAAAACACAACACAACAAACCCCCTTTTCTTCACACAATTTATTTTAAGCTTGAAAATCCCTGAAAATCCCCAATCTCCTTTTGCAGTCTGGTTCCCACTCTCCAACTTTCCTCATCTCCCCCTGAAAGAAAGAAAAAGGCATTTCTTGCAGGGATGGATAAGTTGTGGGCCGGTGCTTGGCAACAGCATTCCTGTGCTTTAAGTAGCTGCAAGCCCCTCGCTGAACTCTTTGATGTGACTGTCAGGGCAGATTTATTTTGTTTTAGCACATTGTCTGCTTGTCCAGATGTATCAGGAGATAAAAAGGAGTCATGTTTACACTCCTCCCTTGTTTTTTTTTTTTTTTGAGATGTAATTAAATTGTGTTTTTGATGAGTCTTGGGGAGCTCCAACTGAAGAAAACAGGAATTGGCTGGAGTCAAGGGGAAAGAAAAAAACTCGCTGGGCCTGATGAGGACCTGATTCAGTCAGAAAATAAAGCAGAAGGACCAACTGGCTTGGTGTTGTGAAACTGGAAGTTTTGTTCTGATTCTTTGCTTCCAGTTCTGAGGATGTTCAAGGAAGAGGAGGGGAGATGGCCCTCCAGTGCTCACCTTTTCCTTAGTACCCTTTCTTTCTTGCTGTACACGGGCACATGTAAGTGGATACGTGCTCAGGCATATCCAGCTCTTTGTGACCCCGTGGACTGTAGCCTGCCAGGCTCCTCTGTCCATGTAAGAATTTTCCAGGCCAGAATACTAGACTGTGTTGTCATTTCCTTCTCCAGTGGATTTTTCCCAACCCAAGGATCAAGTCCTCGTCTCTTGCTTTGGCAGGTGGATTCTTTACCGCTGTGCCCCCTAGGAAGCCCCCACATGGGCACATAAGAGAGGACCTTAATTCTCCCCTCCCTCCCTCCTTCCGTTTCTCCTTCTTCCTCTTCTGCTGCTGTTGCTTCTCCATCTCCTTCTCTCTTTCTCATTTACTGGGTAGTAAGTCTGCGGTACATAGTTACCACTTTAAAGTTAATAAAACTGTTGAACTCCAGTGATCTTGAATAAGCAATTGTCCATTGATCTGACTGAGGTGAATTTCCTTGGTGTGGGATTGCCACATCTTTGTTTTGTTTCTTTTAGTTATTAGGTTTGTTTTTTTTTTTTTTTCTTTGGTTTTTTGTTAGATGCTCACATTTGGTAACACCACTCTGAGCTCTATTAATGACCTGCAGTGATCAGTGACGAGCAGGGAGACAACATTTGGGACTGCTGAGGACCTGCTGGCAGCAGCTCTAATCTGCGGCTCTGAAGCACTCTATTTGCATCCCAAATAGGTTACACCGCAGCACCCCCTTCTGCCGACGGAGCCCTGTGACAGGCAGTCGCACTACAACTCAGATTTCTGTCCTGAAGATAGCCCCGTAGGACTCTAGGGCAGCTTTCTCTGGCCTTCTCAGCCCTTTCCTGCAGGCTCTGTGGGAGCAGGAGGACCATGATCACAGAGGCTCCCCTGCACTCCAGAAGTCCAAGTCTTTATTCAGATTAAGCCATTGTATTACTCATTCATTAGGGGAAAAGGTTAAAAAAAACACATACATTAATTGAGGGATAGAGACAGGTATGACAAAAGGAAAGCTGAGAAAGGTGCTACCTGGGACAATTCAGACCCAGGCTCCCTCCTGTGGTGGTAGTAGCTCAGTGATGTCTGACTCTGAGACCCCGTGGACTGTAGCCTACTGGACTTCTCTGTCCATGCAATTTTCCAGGCAAGAATACTGGAGTATTCTCCATTCCCTTTTCCAGGGGATCTTCCCAACCCAAGGATCAAACCCACGTCTCTTGCACTGCAGGCAGATTCTTCACCATATGACCCACCGGGGAAGCCCCAAGTCCCTCCTGAGCAACTCCCGATCCCTGACTGATGTCACCTGAATACATCTTGGAAGCTGCTGGCTCATGTTTTGGGCTTTTCATTGGTAGGCTGGTGTGAAGTACAGGAGAGAGGTTTCCTTTGTTTGTTCTGAACTACCTTTGGTGCCTTGTAACTTAAAGTCCTTTCATGAATGTGGAGTCACCAGGGCTCTGCTGGAAATGCGCATGCATGTGGAAAGTACCAGCTTTGTGGGGCGGGGGTGGGGTGGGGGCGGGGCAGCTGCGGGTACTATCTTGCTTTACTCTTGGGAGTTCTGTTCGTAACAGAGAAGGTCACCTCAGAGGGCAGTGTGGAGAGGAACTTAATCTGGGAAGATGGCTGCTATTGTTACCCTCAATTCTTGGAGCTTGGGGTATGTTGTTTGTTCATCGTTTTAAATCATTTTATTTCACCATCCAAGTATATATTGACAAGCTGCCTTGTGCCAGGCTCTTAGGAGGTGTGGGATACTGCCCTCAAGGAGCAAAGTGTTTAGGAACATCACTCAAATATGCTAATAAGATATAATTTGACTGCAGCCATGAAATTAAAAGACGCTTACTCCTTGGAAGGAAAGTTATGACCAACCTAGATAGCATATTCAAAAGCAGAGACATTACTTTGCCAACAAAGGTCCCTCTAGTCAAGGCTATGGTTTTTCCTGTGGTCATGTATGGATGTGAGAGTTGGACTGTGAAGAAGGCTGAGCGCCGAAGAATTGATGCTTTTGAACTGTGGTGTTGGAGAAGACTCTTGAGAGTCCCTTGGACTGCAAGGAGATCCAACCAGTCCATTCTGAAGGAGATCAGCCCTGGAATTTCTTTGGAAGGAATGATGCTAAAGCTGAAACTCCAGTACTTTGGCTACCTCATGCGAAGAGTTGACTCATTGGAAAAGACTCTGATGCTGGGAGGGATTGGGGGCAAGAGGAGAAGGGGACGACAGAAGATGAGATGGTTGGATGGCATCACTGACTCGATGGATGTGAGTCTGGGTGAACTCCGGGAGTTGGTGATGGACAGGGAGGCCTGGTGTGCTATGATTCATGGGGTCACAAAGAGTCAGACACGACTGAGTGACTGATCTGATCTGATCTGATGATATGTTCCCCCAAAAGAAATATGGGGTCTTTGGAAGTATGTGTTAAGTTAATGTCAGAGAAATCTTTTTGATGTAGTGATATATGAGTTGATAATTGAAAGGTAAGAGGTTAACTAGACTAAAAGTCTTGAGAGGGAAGAGATTGGGAAGAAACATCAAGCTTGTGCAAAGATTTTGAGCAGGATTGGGCCTGGCACACTGCAGGAACAGGAAGGTCAAGTGCTGGCTCACAGAGGAATAAAGGGAGAGGTGGGTGGGAGAAGAAATAGGCCAGGATCAGGGCAGAGGGCCTTTTGGGCAGCAAGTGGTGATTTTCGCTTATCCACAAAACAAGGTAAATCAAAATGTGGTTTTTAAGCAGTAGAGGAGGCATGATCAAATTCTGGATTTTACAAAGATGGTCTGACGGTCACTTTGGGTAGAACATTATGTATCTTTGCCAGGAATTGTGTCTTCTCTAAAACAGAATTGCTCAGTTAATTGAAGTCTGCAGAAATTCTCTGGTAGAGGTGAGGATGGGAGGAGGAGGGACTGATTTTAAAAAATCCGGTGAAATTTGCTTCATCCCAGCTAAACCATAGGCCTGCATTCCCCACTGAATCTTTCGGGAGTCTTCTGGGCCCTTTGTAATCATCCAGGTTGCACCTGACCACCGTGTCATTAACTTTTCTGTGAACTGGTTACAAATGTGAGGGTGCAGGATAAACTCAGGACCTGGAGGCGGCTGTGATTGTCTTTTAGAATCACAGGAATCCTAGATGGGAGAAAAGGGAAAGAGGGTTTGTGAAACATACTCGCTGTCTTGTAAATGGTACAAAGTATAGTTGATACAGTATGATGGAGTTAAGAAAAATGGTGGAAAATGGTTTACCGGATTTCTCATTTGAGAAATAACACCGAAGCATCTTTTCTTCTTCTTTCTTTTGTTTTTATTTTTTTCCCCTCCTTTTTGACTATTCTCATTTCCTTTTATTTTTCATTTTTGCCATTTGGACCCTCCTAAGTATTCATATATCCAGAATGAAGTTTACCACTCAGAGAGGTTCATGCGTATTTTGTCAATGACTGAATCCTTCTAGACTACATTATGTTCCAGTGTAGTCTTAGTCCTTCAACTAAGATTTTAGAGGCTTGTGGTACTGTTTCTTTAGGAAATAGGCTCTGAGTCAGTTTTGCATTTTCCTTTGGCTGCAGGGAGAAGAGGCTGCTAGCATAATTAGAAATATTGCATAGGACATAAGACTTACTTATTGTGACACTTGGTTAGTCATTTTCCATGTAATACTCTCTCACGTACTTGAGTCTGGAATCTCTTATCTAAACACGTACATGTTTAGATGAATGAAGCTTTTGATGTCAACAATTATGGATAGCATAAAACAAAATAGGAGCTTTATCATGAGTAGCTCTGTGAATGACTATCAGATAATTTTGAAAAAAAAAAGAGAAAGGAATAATGATGTTTAGAGGTTATTTCACAAATGACTTTGCATCCATTAAACCATTTTTCATTATTTTTCTTGACTCCATTCTGCTATAGCAACTGGATTTTATAATCTAACGCATGAGTATTGAGAAAGTTAATATTTAATAATGTAGAGGTAACATGTTCACATCTAGAAAGTAATGAGTGTTCAGTGTTCTTGGGTGTTCCGAATAGATAGGCATCTGTTTTCTGCTACTTGTGATACCATAAGACAGAATGGAATTCTCATGTAGAAAGGTTCACAAATGGGCAATTAATATTAATTTGCAAAGAAAGACTGTGTTTGAAACTCGAAGCCTTTTATAAACTTATACTGTCCTCTGCAGTTCCCATGCATGGATATATCTGTACACACGGATGCTAAATATCAGCATCCAAGCTACATGGTTTTTCTTCAGATTTTTAGCTGTCCTGGTGTAGACATTCAGAGCATGTGGGCAACAGCCCAGAAGACATTTAGTAGCCTAACAGAAGAACCATTCAAATGTATCCCACTTTGGTCACCATAGTGGGGATTGTTGAATTTCTAAGAAAAGAATCCTGCCTGCTTCCTTTGGGTCTTTAGGGGAGTATAAAACTCGAATGTAGTAGCCAGTTCTCAGCCTGCCAAGGTCCCAGTTTTACATATAACAGAGATCTTCAGGGAATCACTCACACTGCCCAGAGTGCAGGGTCCTCACCTGAGACAGCAATGAACCTGAATTCTTCGGTGCATTCAGGGCAAGCACCCTCAACACAAACTTTAGAAAGAGCTAACAAGAGGGCTGAGTGATAGACTAACAGGAAAATGCCTTTGGAAAAATAAGAAAGGTAATAAGAATTTACTTTCCAGACATCTGAAATTAATGTTTAGGATAGAGACTTTTTAGAATGTCATTCCTGGAGTACTTCTCTGTATTACTCTTTGACACTGGTCACCTGTTCTTTTGTGGTGTTATCTGTTCTACATGGGGACAAAAGTGGAAATAATGTCTCATCCCAGTGACCAGGGCCAATAGCTACTTGACGCATACTAACTAGAAATTCAGAGCAGGCAATGGCACCCCACTCCAGTACTCTTGCCTGGAAAATCCCATGGATGGAGCAGCCTGATAGTCTGTGGTCCATGGGGTTGCAAAGAGTTGGACACGACTGAACGACTTCACTTTCACTTTTCACTTTCATGCATTGGAGAAGGAAATGGCAACCCACTCCAGTGTTCTTGCCTGGAGAATCCCAGGGATGCCGGAGCCTGGTCTATAATTCCTGACTTATATAGGAAATATTAGATTGATTTTATCCTCCTGACACGCAAACATGTAAGGAGATAGGGGTGGAAGAGGGGTGTCCTTATTCCAAAGGTCCATTGTGATGGCTGGTGGTTCAGTTCTCAGTCTGTGTTTCTGGTCTCCTTTTTCCGTGTTGCACTATGACCCAAGCAGCTGTCTCTGGCCCTTTCTACATGCTGCTTCCTTTAGATTACCGTAGCTTTTTAAAATCTTCTGTGGGATACCAGACTTCTTTAAAATATATATATATATATAAAAAAAATTTTAAAGGTCTTTGGTGCCAGTTGAAAGCCTGAAAAGTTTAAAGTATGTGATATCTAAAAGACCTTACAGGGAGAATTTTCTGGATGTGGAGGCCTTTTGTTGGTGTTGGTGATGACTCAGAATTTCACTGTTGGATAGTGGGTTCCGTTTTGCCCGAAGATGGTGATGAGATGTTTTGAGTGTCTCGAGTATGTAGTGAGGGGCTACAAAATATTGATGTAGGAAGTTGTCTGCTTTTGAAGGAGAATTTGCTCTTTGGGCCTATATGGTGTCCATTACACTGTATTCTTGAACAGGTTTATCTTTAAGGAACCATCCACCTACCTTTAATCTGTGGTACTCTGTGTGGGCCAGTTACTGCCCCAGTGCTAGAACTGGACCCAGATCCAGGTTCATTTGAGCAGTGTTCCTTTTCCTGTAGCCACAGAGCTTCATTCAGGGATAAGCATGTAACCCAACAAGGCCATGGATTCCCAGATTTTGCTTGGAACTTTCAGGCAGCAGAATTTCTTTCTGTTGTCTTTGAAGATGGTCTCGTAGATCTGCAGCTCCTGGTAAGTCACCATGTGGAGAAACTGAAGCTGGCATGGAGGAGAACAAAGCTAAGAGATAGGAAACCCCAGTGATAAGTTTGAGTGCCTGGCTCCAACCATGTGCGATTCTATGGACTTTTGCACTGTGGCATAAAGTCTCTCTTCCCTATTTACTTTCCTGAAGAACTTTGAGTTGGATTGTTTCATTTAGGATCAAAAAAGTAATCTTTTCTTTCCGAACTGTTCAACAACTGTTCAACGGGAGATTCTGTAACCTGCTCTGGAAATTTGTAGTCAGTTGCCCTAACATAGTCATATAAACCAAGAATTCTTAATTATATATGACTGTAATCTCATTTTCTGACAGTCTCTCTGTAGTGTGAATAACAAACTACTCTCTCAACCACAAAAATCCAAAAACAAAACCCTCTTTATAAAGACCTCTTCATAAGCTTGAATATTGGTTTTCAATTGTTCCTCAGTCTTCACATTAAATGTTCTTTATTATGCAACTTCAAAACTACTTACTTCTAGATATGTACAGCAAGTGTAAACCCTACTAGAGCCATGAGTCAATATGAGAATTTGTTATTTGACCATCTCCAAAGACTTTCTTGAAGATTTTATTCTGAGTCAGTCCTGGCCTCTGGTCCTAAAAGACCTGGATAGATGGTGAGGAAGCATAGATGGTGAGGAATCTGGTGAATGAGTCGCATGGAAGGTCCTGCTGATTTCTTCTATTAAGACCGCTTTAATAGATAGGGACTGGTAACTACAGTTACTAAGTGACTGGAGAAGATTCCAGTAGCATTAGGTAATGTAAACACAGGTTCTCTGCAGAGAAGAACCTGCATTTTCACTCCAGAGAAGAACCTGAACTTTGACTCCATATCAGAGACAATGGAGCTGCTTCCTTCTCACCTCCCTTTCTGGAGCCTAAACCTCTGCTTCCTGCCCCAGGATGGAACAGGCTGTAGTCAGCACCCACACTGCTCACATTCCCTTCTCATTGTTCCCTCTCCCCGCAGGTACATCTGAATGTGCAGATGACTTTGCTCCAGTAACCATGAAAGAAAATACATAATTTCTAAGTCACTTGGCCTGGTGATATAAATATGTTGAGAGTTGGTGGACCCAGTGTGCAGCTTTTCTAACTCATCCCAGCACTGCAGTCAAACAAATCAATTCAGCCTTCAGAGGGGCATCCATTGCCTTGTGATTATGTTTGTGTAAAGTCTTGGGGTCTTTGATCAAAGAATAGGATTTCAGGCCAGGCCCTAATCCTCACTGCCTTAAGGTGTTTAAATGAGTTAAAAAAAAAAAGTTGATAACAGCTGGGACTTAAATTTGCCTTTGCCCAGCTTTTGTTTTGAAAGGGCTTCCATTATCCGCGGCTTCCCTTTTCCAAGTAAAGATGGATCGTTGGGTAAACCAAAAAGGCAAAGAGGATCTGGGAGGAAATGGGCGGAGACTCTGAATTAATCTTCTGAGGAAGAATGTTTGATCAGCGGGGAGGAGAGAATGGAAAGCTCTGATGCTGACAGCAGGCACCTTTCTGACTAGGGTGTGATTGGCACCTTTGAAGCTTCAGTCGGGAGCCAGTGTCCAGTGGGTCAGGGCTTCCTCTGTCTGTGGGTGGTGGTGTTAATAATGTGGCAACTGGAAGGATTAATTGCAGACAAGCAGCAGGATTACGAGGAGGGCTCCTCAGCTCTAAAAGGAACAGTTCGAGGAAAGCCTCTGATCTGTCAGCCTTAGAGGAAATTAGTGGGAACAGACTAGAGAAGGCTGGGGGAAAGAAAAAGGCATTTAGGATATTAAAGCGAAATGTGAAGAGGATATTGAAATAGGGCGAAAAGGGTGGGGGGCGCTGATCTCGAAAGGCAGCGTCCACCTCTCCCTAGTAGGAATTTCCGTGATTTGTCCAGATTTCACACACGCCTTCTCTTTACGGCCCAGGAGAGTGGACCGTTGTATTTGGGTTGCAACAGGTTAGGGAAGGGTTACAGTGTAATCATGGCTGCACCCAAGTTTGCTCTCCACCACCTGGCAGCTTCAGAATGTCCTGAAACTAAGGCTCCCTGTGTAGTCTTAAAACAAGTCAGAGCATTAGTGACACCCTATCTGCATTAGCTATCTATTGTATATTTTACTTCTTACCCTTCTGGTTCAAGTCGGGATGTTGCCAATAAATCCTGTGTTACCATTAAAGAGGCCATTCATCACGCTCCCTAATGTGATTAATCAAGATACACCACAGTACCCTTAAAATGAGATCATTTTGATAAATCATGTATGACATGAAAAGACTTTATTCCTTTTAAGTGCAATTTAGACAGTAATTTTTTTCCTCATTTATGATTCATGGGAGAAACATGGATAAAATTCCCTTGCACAGTTACACCTTATCTACAGCAATAACTCAAATCTGCTTTTAGATGAAAATTCAGGGCCTTATTCACCAAAGCTGAATGCCAGCTCATTATTTTCTGGCGTTCAGTAGTCCAAAAATAATGTCCGCACATTAAGCAGCATTCTCAAAAAGTTGGAATTGGCCAAGCACCAGGCACATCAATTATACTCCATCATCCTTAATAAGGAAGAAATATCAGATGTCCTCTTGGAGTCTTTTTGAATCAGTAATGCTCAGCCTTCACCTTCCCAATTTAGAATGATTTGGAAACAAAAATGGTAGTAACAAAAAAGTATGGGAATTTCAACTGTTTTACATGAGTCTTTTCTCCTGTTGCCTAAAGCTCAAAGGAGGTATTTTTCCCTCTTCCCATGTGGTTCATGCTTTTTTCTCCATTCGCTTTTTCTCATTTCTCAAATGAAACTACCATTCTTTTAGGTCTGAGTTTTATTTTAAGCTGCCCTATCTGTGATGTGGGTTTCCCCCTCACAGCTGTCACAATAATTTGGGAAGCCATTTTCATAACCTCCAATAGAAAAATAATTTGAAAATGTGCCTTCTGGTGAGATCCATCAAGTTTAAGATCACATTTTTGGTTTAAAGTCAGACATTGATGCTATTCATTAAACTGAAAAATGACTTGTTTTCCACTAATATTGAAATAAACTCTGGATGAATGTTAAGTCATGCTGGCACGCGCTTAGATAGAAAGCAAAAGGAAACACAGATATATTTAATTTGGACATGCAAAGTCAACAGAGTTTTAGATCTTTTTGGAGACAGGGAACCAGGAAGACTGGCCGAAACAAATGTGAACAATTTGAAGTTCCTTTGCCTCTTTCACAGGATGAGAGCATTTGAAGAAGGGTTCCGTATTTCTATGTTTTTTCATACCCCCTTACCTATGAATAAGGGCATGTAATTTATTGCCCTGCTGTTCTTAAGGGTTTATATTGGGCAGTGGATCAAAACCCTGTGTTTGACTGTGCTTAAGTAACCCAAGAGCGCTCGTATCCTGTTTTTATCCATACAACACAGCGGATGCAACAAAACTGAAGTTCTCTTGAGATATCACATTCATGCTGGTGTCCCTGTGCCTTAATCAAGTAGAAAGAGACATGAAAGATTCCTTGTGTATTATTCACATTTAAATAACATTTCTCATGTTTTTATTTCTTTTCCAATATTAAGAGCAAATTAAGAATATAAGACCATTAAGGCTGTGCTTACCTTGTTTAGGTTTTCCGTTTCACATTTATGACTTTCTATTTTTCTTTTTTGCTAAAAAAGATCTGTAAATTTAAAAAATATGTATATATCTCATTAAAAAGTTTCCTGGTTCTAGCAACACTCAGCAAATCTCTGAAGAATGCAAGTTTAGAACATAAATATTTTAAAGCCCCATAAAATTGGCAGTGAATATTTTTTCCCCTTAATACCATGTTCATTTCATTCCAATTCACTACCATGATTTTACTTTCCAAAGCGACTTTTAATACAATACACAATTATTTCATTTGGGGTTGGATAGGTCACCTCATTAAGCCTGCCAAGATCAGGCCTCTAGTGATCCCCACGAATATCCTCGCATTTATTCCTAATTAAAATGGCCCTCCTAAATTGTCTCAAGTTTATCAATACAAATAACAAGCTAAGGGAAATAACCACCATTGAGAAGATGGTGGGGCAAGGAGACCTGATCACAGACCTGAGGCTGGGCCGACTGTGGCGTCTGCAGCGGTGCCCTGCCACCTGTTGGCTTTGCTTACACACAACAGGGTATTGATGTCCCTCACAGCACTGCAGTAACCTCCTCTGACCCCTGTCCCAGTTCATCACCCCCCAGAGAAAAGAAGGGGCCCTTTGAGAATCCCAGGCCTCCTGATTTTCCCCATCATTCATTTCCTTGGCCACATGTTTCTTCTGCTAATACTAAAAATTTATGGCCACGCACATTAAGGGCAGCACAAGTCCTTTCCTTCTTCTGGATTATTTCAGAGTTTCCTGTCATAAGGAAATCCAAGAAGATGTGTCCTCAGTGGATTGTATGTGACAGTGTCTGCTTCTATCTCAGGAATCTGAGGCATGATGGATACACTGTCAGTTTTGAGAGATGATGTTTTCTCCATATTTCCATTATGAACCAGGCTGTCATCTCCTAATAAATTTCTTGCATTGGTATCAATTTATTTTTACAAGCAGAGGGTCTGATGTATTTGGGAAAGGCACTGACAGCAGAGCTGGCCCAGCTTGACAGACCTGGCTCCACCTCATTTTGGAAAACTACTTTAGTTCCGAGGACAGAACTTGACCTGCAGCCCTTGAGAATTAAAAAAAAAACAAAAACAAAAAAACTCTCTGAGAGGAAGAGAGACACATGAGGCAAGTTCCTTCTTTTAAGCCAAAATAAATCAACCTTGTAGGAATACCATGACATAATATTATTTCTAAGACAGCCTTGCAAACCCAGATGAGAAATGCCATATGTTGTTATTTACTAAAGACGGGCCATCACAGTAATGCAGGGAAGCTATGGATGAATCCAGATTGTAACCAGCTAAAGATCTCATGACTTGTGTCCACAGAAGGAATCTCAGGAGTGCCTTTCTGTCTGACAAGTAAGGAGGAGAGTCCATCCGTGTACAGATAATTGATTACACATGGTGCGTATGTCCTGTTGTAGCTACTACGAAGGGTAGGAGAGGCCATAAAACCTTTGCCCTACCTTTCAAGACATTTAAATCTAGTTGAAGAAGTAAGATGTTATACAAAATTAAAGTAAAAATAAGTATAGTTAATATTTAATGAGCAATGCTAAGATCTTTGTTTCTTACCTTCCTCTTTGCCTTTAAGTGAAGAAAGGTCAGATAGCGTCATGATTAAGGCAGGAACCACTGCTGCCTGGCTTTGTGGCCCAGCTCTGTTACATACTAGTAATCCAAGAACCTACTTAATTTCCTTGGGCCTCAGTTTTCCTCATCTGTAAAACAGGAATAGGATTTAGAACTGCCTCATGGAACTGTTGTAAAGACTGAATAAATTAATATGCGGGATGTGTTTAGCATAATTTCAGACACAAAGTAAGCACACATAAGTGTTATCAATTTTTAACTATCATCATCATTATAATGACTGTTTTTGTCATTATCATTTTACAGTGGAGGAAAGTATAGCTTTAAAGAGTTTATTGTCCAAGGTCATACAGAGGATGGTGTGTGGATCCAAGTCTTAGTCAGTAAGGCATCAGAGCACAGGAAAATGAGAAGTAGAGGATATCCAAATTGTAAATAAGTTGACAGAATCTTTGAAACTTAATTAGCTTTTTCTTACTATCGTTTTAGCACCAAACATACCTTAGATGTTATATAATAAATGTTATATATATATATACAGAGAGAGAGAGAAAGATAGTGGTATTCTGGGAATGTTTAACAAGCAGCTCTTTGGAAAAAAATATTATGCATATATACATGTACATAGCTTTTTATAATTTTAAGTATATAAAGATTGAGTAGTACACAGCTTACAAATAATACTTAATTATTTTAACCAAATAATATTTAATCCTTAAATTCTAGTCATCTAATGCAGTCTTACCAAATATTTTTGGTTATTTTGGTCAAACTTTCATACCTATTGTCAATATAAGGTTGCAGTTGACGAATAAGTATAGTTCTGACATGAGCATTAATTATATTCTTTTCTTACTATGTCAGAACTGCACTCTTTTGTGAATGGCATGAGCAACTTCTTTACTGAATCAGATAATAGTTTTTGAATATTTGAAAAATATTTCCTCAACTTTTTGGTGCTATTCACAATATAATGGCTATAGACACAACATAACCTTTAGGTTTAATCTGAATAATTCGTATTTTCCCATCATTTTCTTAAGTTTAAAAAATCCATAAGATAATTAATCACTAATTTGTAGCATTTGCCAATTTCTGCTGTAAATACTTCCGTCATGGCTGATGTCAGGCTACCAAAGTCACATCACTGAAGAGTTGGAAAGAGGTATGAAGTGGTATATATTATATAGCATTTCTGCTATGTAAATATAATAGACATGAATACTTTCCAGAGCATAAGTAGTAGTAAAGTTTGTAAAACAGAAAGTGCTGAGTTTGGTTATATATTACCTTTACTTTTAATATTATTTATCCAATCACAAGTATATATAATTTAATTTTAAATAACAACTGTGTTTATCAACTTAAATATGGCATTCCTGAAAAGTTAACCATTGGCTTTTGTGAGCTGGTACAGGTTGACCATAGATACCATTGGTTACATCAACCCCAAAGGGCTAAAGAGATCTGAAGTACTCTGCATCTATGTTACATAGTCAGTTATTTTTAATAAATAACTTAATGGTTTTATTAATATGTCAGGCCACAGAACACATTGCATATTCACATGAATTTAATCATATCTCAGTGCAGGAGATGTACAAGATGCTGGTTCATTCCCTGGGTTGGGGGATCCCCTGGAGGAGGGCATGGCAACCCACTCCAGTATCCTTGCCTGGAGAATCCCATGAACAGAGGAGCCCGGTCAGCTAAAGTCCATAGAGTTGCAAAGAGTCGGACATGACTGAAGTGACTTAGCACTAGCGCTAGAAATGTATTGCTTATTTTAGTATATGTACTAAACCCAAGAAGGTTTTCTTCTCTACTGTTGAACATCAAATTCATTGCAGAATGGTTGGGATTCAGGCTGTGAAATCAAGCTGTGTTAGTTGGAATTCTAAATCCTCCATATACTACCTGAATGCTTTCAAGCAAGTTGTTTAATTTCTCTAAATCCCAACCGTCTTACTTATAAAATGATATTTCTATCTTAAGGTTGTTGAGATAGTTAAATGAAAAAGTGTGCTTAAAATGACTCCATATAAAGAGTGCTCAAGAAATGTGACATATACATAATCATATATAGACCCTCATTACTTGGGGGTTGTAATATATTACATTCTGTTTGAACATATGACACAGACTAAATCCTCTGCAAGGATTAATGATTAGCAGCAAAGTATTAACTTGTGTTCTATCATATTTCTGTGGACAAAGATGACTGTTTCTTTAAAGATAGGATGTTCTACCTTTAAAATTACTCAAGGTATTAGTACATTCTCTCTCGTTTGATAATCCTTTCTTCATGCTTGGAGAGGTTGGTTTGTTAGGAGCTGCAAGGCATTCACTGTTAACACAGATCTTGGTCCCTGCACCCTTGAATTTGACAGTCTTGCAAAAGAGGCCAGACAAGAGCACCACTGACAGTAGCAGGAGGCAAAGTGGAGCGATGGCCAGGAGAGGTGTATCGTAAAGACCTGTGGTCTCTGATGCCGAGAAGGTGTGGGACTGGCGGAACTCCTTGGAGTCTGAGAATCAGGCTGACTTGGTTTTTAATCCCACTGTAGATTTTAGAACTGTATGGCCTTGGGCATGTGACTTATACTTTCTGGGTCTCAGTTTTCTCTTTTTGCGGATGAGAGTAGTAATAGGAGATATGCATACAGTGGGAAACCAGTAGACTTAGAAAGCATTTAGGACACATTTGTTCCTATCCCACTCCATGCCCCTTTCTTTTCTGCCCCCTTCTCCTTCCTCCTTAACTCCTATGCCCCTTCCTTCTGTCACATCTCCTTGTCCTCTGATGGGAGGGATTGGAAAGATCAGATCAGTTCAGTCCAGTCACTCAGTCTTGTCTGACTCTTTCTGACTCCATGGACTGTAGCACACCAGGCTTCCCTGTCCATCACCAACTCCTGGAGCTTGCTCAAAATCACGTCCATTGAGTCGGTGATGCCATCCAACCATCTCATCCTCCGTCGTCCCCTTCTCCTCCTGCCTTCAATCTTTCACAGCATCAGGGTCTTTTCCAGTGAGTCAGTTCTTCGCATCAGGTAGCCAAAGTATTGGAGTTTCAGCTTCAGCATCTGTCCTTCCATTGAATATTCAGGGCTGATTTCCTTTAGGATGGACTGGTTGGATCTCCTAGCAGTCCAAGGGACTCTCAAGGGTCTTCTCCAACACTACAGTTCAAAAGCATCAGTTCTTCGGTGCTCATCTTTCTTTATAGTCCAATTCTCACATCCATACATGACTATTGGAAAAACTATAGCTTTGACTAGATGGACCTTTGTTGGCAAAGCAATGTCTTTGCTTTTCAGTATTGCTGTTTAGATTGGTCATAGCTTTTCTTCCAAGGAACAAGTGTCTTTTAATTTTATGGCTGCAGTCACCATATGCAGTGATTTTGGAGCCCCCCAAAATAAAGTCTGTCACTGTTTCCATTGTTTCTCCATTTATTTGCCATGAACTGATGGGACTAGTTTCCCTGATCTTTGTTTTCTGAATGTTGAGTTTTAAGCTAACTTTTTCACTCTCCTCTTTCACTTTCATCAAGAGGCTCTTTAGTTCTTCTTTGCCTCTGCCATAAGGGTGGTGTCATCTGCATATATGAGGTTCTTGATACTTCTCCCAGCAGTCTTGATTCCAGCTTTTACTTCAGTCCAACGTTTCTCATGATGTTCTCTGCATATAAGTTAAATAAGTAGGGTGATAATATACAATCTTGACGTAGTCCTTTCCCGATTTGGAACCAGTCTTTTGTTCCACGTCCAGTTCTAACTGTTGCTTCTTGACCTGCATACAGATTTCTCAGGGGATACTTGATGGAAAGTGTGTTGTTTCACATTAGCCCTGGTAGGATTTTAATTTTTAAATATTTTAAACCGCCAAAAGCAATGGCACCATTAAATAAAGTTTAAAAATCAAATCATTGCAAACCACATTGTTGACAAAAATCTTTGCATCTTTGCTTATTAACTTTTATCCTTTTACTCATTGCAAATATTATGTTAAAAATAGCAACAGATATATCAATACTATTCTTATATTTACTGTGTTCACTTAATATTGTGTAATAAAAATTTAGCATATTTAGTTTATATTTGGACAGAGGAGCCTGTTAGGCTGCAATCCATGGGGTCACTATGGAGAAGGCAATGGCACCCCACTCCAGTACTCTTGCCTGGAAAATCCCATGGATGGATGAGCCTGGTGGGCTGCAGTCCATGGCGTCGCTAAGAGTCGGACATGACTGAGCGACTTCACTTTCACTTTTCACTTTCATGCATTGGAGAAGGAAATGGCAACCCACTCCAGTGTTCTTGCCTGGAGAATCCCAGGGACGGGGGAGCCTGGTGGGCTGCCATCTATGGGGTCACACAGAGTCAGACACGACTGAAGTGACTTAGCAAGCAAGCAAGTTTATATTTGGTTACTGTAAATAAATATGATTATTTCCATAATGTTCAGTATTTAGATGGTTTTGGTTTTTTGAAAGTTATGACCAACCTAGATAGCATATTCAAAAGCAGAGACATTACTTTGCCAACAAAGGTTCATCTAGTCAAGGCTATGGTTTTTCCTGTGGTCATGTATGGATGTGAGAGTTGGACTGTGAAGAAAGCTGAGCGCTGAAGAATTGATGCTTTTGAACTGTGGTGTTGGAGAAGACTCTTGAGAGTCCCTTGGACTGCAAGGAGATCCAACCAGTCCATTCTGAAGGAGATCAGCCCTGGGATTTCTTTGGAAGGAATGATGCTGAAGCTGAAACTCCAGTACTTTGGCCACCTCATGTGAAGAGTTGACTCATTGGAAAAGACTCTGATGCTGGGAGGGATTGGGGGCAGGAGGAGAAGGGGACAACAGAGGATGAGATGGCTGGATGGCATCTCTGACTCGATGGACGTAAGTCTGGGTGAACTCCGGGAGTTGGTGATGGACAGGGAGGCCTGGCGTGCTGCGATTCATGGGATCGCAAAGAGTCGGACACCACTGAGCAACTGACCTGATCTGATCTGATCTGATTTTTTTGTTATAAAAATATCTGCTAAAATATTTTGGAAACCACTACTCTCAATGACTGAAAAGGTCTTTTACAGCTCTTACATTCTATGACTTGATTACTTTTGTAAAGGTCCAAAAAACACCCAATCTATAGTCCATCTTTCCTTTTTTCTCCCATAAGCATTTCAGAACTGCAACTCTGTGCCTAATGACCTTTTAGGCACTGGCAAAACTAGAGCCCCTTTAGATCAATGGCAAACTCAGAGGTGGTTTTCCTGCAAAGGGCTTCCTGATTCCAGAGAGCCTTTGGTGCAGCCCTCCACCCAACCCGCCCCTTCCCTGAGGGACTTCTGCTCTGAATTACGCCTCCACCCCACCTCCTCAGTCAGCTGAATGCTGGGCTCTTGATCTGACTCTGCCTTTTGCCCAGTTTTATCCTTTCTTGGTCCCTTGGTTCCTCACCCTCATCCCTTTTTACCCTTTATTTTCCTCTCATTTTTGTTGGCTTCTGTCTCTGGACAAGAATATAGTTGCTCCTGTTCCTCCACCTTCCCAACATGTTGCGTCTACGGTGGAGGCTTCCTGTCTTCCCACTGGAAGGCGTGCTGCCTCTACCTGTGAGCAGGTCGGAAGACTCCATCCTTAGGCTGGTTCTGTGGCTCTTAATCCTTGAGATGCTGTCAAGTCTTTACCTCTGCCTCTGGCAACTTGGCTCGTGCTTTTGTGTTGAATTATAATCATGGTATATAGTTTTCTCTTTGACATTAAAATGTTTTATTCATTCAAGCATTATGCATTGACATCTTTCTGTATTTCTGGCAGCATGTTGGGTACTGGGGTTAATAGTATAGTTAATCTCAGAAATTTAATAGAGTTAATCTCGAAAGCTCTCTGTTAGTATGAAGAAGAAACAAGCAAGAATGTAATTACTGGTCCATGTGCTCAGCTGTCATCCTAGAGGTTAGGGTCAAAGTTCTGGATGATGCAAAATATGGGGATCAGGCTATGAGTTGGTGACTCTTCCTAACCAGCATTAATCATGATTTTTTTTTTTTTTTGGATGAGTTAAGAATGCAACTAAGGTCCTGATTTTATTTTTCTTGGTATTCTCTGCAAAGGGCCTGGCATATAGTAGGTGGTTATTAAATCCTTGATAACTAAATGAGTGACGCTTTTTCTTATGAGAGAAAATAAATGTTTTTAGAAGAGTCAGCTTTATACCACAGTTTCAGGGAATGAATTGTGATGAAAAGCGAAGATTGCTTTTACTTGAAAGAGGCTGACAAATTTCCCAGACCTGGGATCACTTTATGCAGTGTATGATTTAAGGGTGAGTGAGCATGCCAGAGCGCTCCACTTGAGCTGAGTGATGGGGAATGAGTTGTGGAGCTCTGGTCTTAGATGGTATTTTGTGAAAAATAGTTGGAGATTTATGGCTATTAAACAACTTTGTAGCTGCCCCCTTCTTGTTTTGAAGCCTGCCAAATATCTCCTCCTGCGGTCTGTATCATGTTCCTGCTGGGCATCCATGATATTCAGACATATCCACTGGAATGCAGGTTTCCGTGGAATGCACCCAATGGGAGGGGCTTGAATTGTACAGTTCATCTGAAGACATTTGTTTTCTGGAACCGCGGAATGAAATTCTCACTTTGCAAGTCTCTTTTACTGTATTTCGTTGAATCTTTTCCAGTGAGGTTGCCAGAGTTCTAGCTTCCTTTCTGCATGATGGAAACTGCAGAGCACGGTATATTAGTGACCATTATCATTAATGATGTGAGTGTAAAAAATTATTAGTAACTCTCCAGTTGTGAGCAGGAGACAAGTACAAAAACCTACATATGCTTTGGCCAATCTTAAGTAGAAAGACTTACCAGGTAGAATGAGCATCTTAAGCCTTGGCATGAAGTGGGGGATTTATATTTATTGCTATTTATCCACTTTTTCTATTCCGTTGTTACAGTTCAGTACCTTAAGAAGAATTAGAACTGGGATATTTCACCAAAAAAGCCAACCAGAGATGGCCTTAATTCATTTTGTGCAAGTACTGGAAAACTGTTAGAGAAAGTGTCCTCTAATTATGGGTTTTCAACATCGGATGTATGGATTAGGTAGAAACAGGACCCTGTTTTTTCAATTTTCATGTTTAATTTTGAGAAATTCAAAGAATGTAGAGAAGTTTGAAAAATAACAAGCATGCTTAGTTACCCTACAGGATTTGTATTTTCTAATATGTTGGTTTTTTTTTTTTTTCAAGTGTTATGTTTCAATAAAAGAAATAAACCTTAAGTGTAAAATTGAACCTCCCCACTTTCCATTAGCACCAATTCTGTTACTCTGTTCTCTGGTAGGGGCAACCATTTTCATGAATTTAATATTTAACTTTTATATTTTTTAGATCTTTCCATATACACATGCGATCAAAGAACTACACATTTACATAAATAGTATTGCGCTGCATTTATCATTTTGCGACTTGCATTTTCACTTTGCATTAAATTTTTAGACCTATTCAAATTGAGATCTATAAATCAGCTTTATTGCTCTTAAGTGCTAAATATTATTCTGTCATATGAATATACAACATTTTATTTATCCATTTTCCTCATTGATAGACATTTGAATTATTTCCAATTTGTTCTGTTGTAAATAATGCTGCAATAAACATTGTTTTATGATCTACCTTACAGACCTGAGTAAAATTTTCCATAGTGTATATATTTTAAAGGGAATTGCAGTACCAGTTTTCAGTTTTATTAGATATTGCTAAATTACTCTCCTAAGTGGTTGAACCAATGTACATTCCCACTGGCAAAAGATGAGAGGTTAAGAGTTTTGTTGCCCTTGGTTCTCGATAGCACTCTTTATTATGAGACTTAAAAGTTTGCCAACTATGATGAACAAAGAATTGTACTTTGTTTTAATCTGAGGTGCCCTTAGGGCTAGTGAATCTGACCATCTTCTCTTTTATTTATTGGCCACTCAGGTTTTCTCTTCTTTGAATTATCTTTTTTTTTTTTCTTTTGTCCATTTTTATTATATTTTTATTTATTTAGAGACAGATATTCTAAATGCTAATATTTTATTGTAGATGTTACAGAAATCCTCTAACGGGGAGATTCATAAAGTAAAATGTGAAAGTGTAATTTTTTGCCATGGATGGTTAGAAAATTTTCCAAGTACTTAAAGATTTGAGAATCATTTGTAGTTCTGAGGAGTCTGATTTACCCCAATTTTCCTGATCCCATTTTAGGCATATCTGCTTTATCCACATAAAGGAAAACATTATTTAAAAATTTCAACTAATGTTTCTATTATCTCATTCCTGATATACTATGAATGTATTGCTTCAGTTTCAAGGGTAATTCTTTAATCAGGAACAGGTAATGTGCAAATATAAGACACTGTTTTGTCCACTTCTTTCATATGATTGTGCTTTTCTGAATCAAGCTTCTAAGCATAATTTTCAACATCACTATTAAAAAGATCACACGGACTTCATTTTGCTAAAAGTCAAGTCAAAGAACTGGTATTTAGAATCTTGGTTTGTAGCAGTTTTCCCAAACATCCAGCCACGAAAGTCTCACCAAAAGGCATAGTTTGCAAAATTGTTCTCATCCTGGTTTCTTTTCCATGACTTGAGTTTATAAATGGACACTGAGCAGAAAGTAATTAAATGCTAGGCATAGAATGATGACTGCAAAACAGAACTAAAGCCACACAATTTTTGCTTCGACTAAAACTGGAAATAAAACTTAAATCACTATTTTACTCTTGGTTACAAAACATGAATGTTTTGCCCAGTCAGAGATATTTGCTGAGAGGTAGTTTCTTCTAGTAATTTTAGGAAAAGCTGTCATCAAATTGTCAACAGCCCAAATTGAGATTAAAAATACCAAGAAACATCACAATATAGCAACCTAAAACTCATCCTGGATCTTCAGGCTTTTTTAGCAATGAGATCGAGCAGAAACATTGACAGGGAGAGAAGCTCTGGCCTCTTTCAGAGGAAGTATAGTAGATCTGTGGAAGGACAGCCCTGGTTGCTCCTCCCCTGCCTCAAGCAGGAGCAGCATACGATGAATAGACGCCATACTTAGAACATTCTCTTTGTGTCTCATTGATCAAATAGGGAAGCCCTATTGATCAAATAGGGATTACAGGAGACCTTGAATGCCAAATGGAGAAGTATCTGGTGATTCTAGTGTTTGAATTTTAATCTAATTGCTGATTGTTTTATATGATTACAGCATCTGAAAAAGTCTTTAGGTACTTTTTCAAATGTTTTTCTTAGGGACTGAACTTTGATCTTTCTGGACCCGATACCCTTGGATCAAGCTTTAAACACAGTATATTTCTCTTGCTGCTGGAGTTAAGTAATGCTACCCAAAATCTGTCTCTACCTTAGGGACATAGCTTCTGCTTTTGCCCTATTCAGAACTCTTTCTCTAAGTCTCCACTGAAAGCCGCTTAATCAAACATCTCAAATGTCAGAAACAGGGTTTAAAGGGTTTTTCTAGCAAGTAGGTCTAATCTCCTACTTAGTTTTGATTCCTATAATGTCTATAATCTCTTTGGAGAAAAGGCCTGCTCCTACTAGGGCAAATATATCCCATAAATGTATTTCCTTTTCCAGAAAGAAAAATGTAGCATTAATGAAATTTACTTTTTCATGAAACTTGGAAAGGTTGTAAGCTTAGGATTTTGATCCTAGCAGATGTTCTTTTTAGGATATTAAAAAAAAAAAAAAAAAGTAGTGTTTGATTCAGAAGTCTCAGTAAGAATTGCAGCAGTGATGCTTCGTGTTCCACGCTACCTCACTCTGAATATGACATACTGGTCAGTAGCCTGGAGTGACACCCGGCTCTCCAGCTGTGGTCTTTCCTCACACCTTAGCCCCCATGGGTGTAGCACTAATTAGAGACAGAGAGCAGCCTGGGTCACACCATATCAAGGTGGATGGTTAAAGAACTTTGCATGTAGAAAAAAAAGCATCTGCACAGATAGATTTCATATCATTTTCTCTCAGTCCTCCAAATGGCAAAGTTTTGTTGATAACCATTGTACTTCAAATTTCAGATGATTTTTTTAATGCTATTGTTAAATGTAGCCACAACCCCAATTGCAAGGTCTTCGATATCATGTATCCTTCTCCTGGGTCTCTTCATGCTTCTTACGTCTTCACCTTTCCCCTGTCTCCATGCCGCACTGGGCCCAGGAAACCAGCCCTCTTTGTCCCATTCACCCTGCAGGCCGAGCTCAGCCTCTTCACTGGTTCCATAGAAATCTATGTACAGTAAGGGTTTAATCTGTGGGAATTTGGGGTAGAAATCTATTGGGGAATAACTGTGACAGAAATCTAAGTCTGCATCATTTCCTGCCCTCAACATCTCTTTTCCTTCTCCTCCTCACAATTCCACTCAATAAACAAACCATCCCCTTGTCTCAGATCCCTTCCACCGGTACCAAGTCCCCTCAAAGCATTGTATTTGACCTGACACTTACCAAAATATTATCTCAACAGAGACAGCTCTTGCTTCCTAAGAAGAACCTTGGTCCATAACATGTTCTCCAAACCCAGATCCCAAGGAGACAAGTTTGGTAAACAGAAGTGTTTAGTGTTTGGTGTTGCTCATGTTGGTGTGCTTTTTTTTTTCACACAGGCCTCCAGTGACAGCGTTGCTGTCTCTCCTAAGAGCCGCTACACACCCCTGCCTTCTGCTTCCAGGGAACTCACCAGTCACCGAGGTAGGAACCGTGCTTTTTATTGCGTTTTGTGGCTACAGGAGAGATACCGGGCTGTGCGGAGCTTGGGGATCATTACTGCTGCCTTGGCACTTTGGATGGAACAAGTGATTTTCAAGTCTGTGATAAGAAAACCATACCTGTCAAGCCTCATAATTTTGACTCACATTAAATAGAATTTAGTGGCAGTCTTTTGGGAAGGCAAATAGGTCTATGGTGGAATATAATTTTGTGATATTTTTTTTCTTTAAGCAACGAGATTATCACACTTAAAAGTTACAAAGGAGGTCATTACCTCCAGAGAAAGTGGTGGAGAGAAATTGGGAAACTCACTAATATTTGTAAAAGTGTCACTATTATTATAGTTGAAATCTGTAATTTCAAAATGAGTGAACTCTACATTACAGCTAAAAGGATAGAATCAATATGCAGTTTTCCTTGAATTCTCTGATCCTTGAAATTTTAATTTGGCTTACCCAGCTCTTCCAAAGCCTTGAATTTCTATTGTCATCTCTAGAGTCTGCAAGGAATATAGTTTAAACATGCTTTATCTCCAACTGGCTGTTTAAGCCAAGGACCATGTGATCACTTCTGTTGTAATTGGTTAGGACAGGAAGAGGCCATGTGATGTAATTTGTTTACCCCTTTTTATTCTAGTTATGACCACAGTCATATTTCATAGTTATGAATCTATCTTCCAAGGGTAAGTAAGAACAGGCTTAGGTTGAGGGCTCTACATACTTTTAAACATCACTTCCCCAAGCAGAAAATTGCTCTGTACATTCAAGGGACACTGAATAAAGGCTCTTCCAGCTTTGTCATCCAAGCTGCATTGCAGGATGGGTGGGTAGGAGCCAAGTCTGTAGAGATTATCAGAAAGTGATGGAACTGGCCCTCTAGGGAGATGTGGGGGCTTTGGTTAAATGGCACACTAACATTCTGTAGGATTCCAGGTATCTGTGACTTGGACTTGTGTTTTCTGTTTGATGTCTGGATTCAGTGGAGTTGATTTAATTAATTAATTAATAATTAGTATTAATTAACATAACTAATATGCATTGGTTTAATTAGGGTTCAGTTGTGATTCCATTCTGAAAGTGTGCAATTTGTGAAAATCAATTTTGCTCAACGTCAAGTAGCATAAATAGCTGCCAATGTGTTTTTGAGGGGTATGAACAGATCTCTTCTGAATATTCTTATGAAGGTTTTGAGTATATCCCTTTAAAGACTGTTTTTCACAGGGGTGGGGGGGATTCCTCTACACAAATTATTATACCCTGTCTAGAAGGAATAACAAATTAAGCCTTGCATCATAGTCTCATGGATTTATTTATTAGTCTCTTGTATTTGAATTGATTGAGTTTGTGTTGATTACATGAATAGAAACTGAAGTCTCAGAGCCCTCAAGCCTGCTTCAGTTCATCTGGCCATGAAATTGAGATTTCACAACAGGAGGACTTGATCAAATAAGTGATAGTCATCAGTAACAGGGCAAAGGTCATCTGTCATTGTAACAGTAAAATAAAAAATCTGAACCTTGAAGAAAAGGAATATAAAGCAATAAGTTTTGAAGATACTTGGGTAACACTTGGAATATGGAAAAATGCCTAGTGTGATCTGAATTAAAATAGACACTCTTGAATGACATCAGAGTATAACACCAATGGAAAAAGTGTTATTTAATGGAAGCCAAGACAAATGTCTTGATTTTCCTGAGCAATTAATACACATTTAATACATTCATTGCCTAATCATTGCTAAGTACTTGGATGTTGAAAAAGCAAGTCAGCATCATGAAAGATGGCCAGGTCTTTGGACTTATGGTCATGAGGAGACCAGAAAGAGAGAACCAAAGATGCCCATTAGGCTGAATTACTATTGGGCTGATATGTGTAGGGAAAATATGAGACTAATATATTTCAGCTTGGCATGAATCATGCAGTGACAAATGAGGAAAACGATAGTTTTCAGCACCAGAATGAAACCACTTAATGACATCTTGTTTTTTTTTTTTTGTATTTAAGTTAAAGAAATTATTCTAAGTTTCTGATTCCTTAGATCACCAAACTCCTTGAGGGTCATTTGTTAATATTTCCATGGAAACGGCCTACAAACATTTATCCAGAGAGATGCTTCCACGTTATAAAGCAAATTACACCAGTTGTTTCCCAGGTGAAATCCTCCATGATGTCTGGACTCAGTCTGTAAAGCCCTAAGTGGAAATTCTATTTGCAAGTACTTTTTGATTCATCTGGTTCCCAATCTCTTTTCATTCCGCACCAGCGACTACACAAACTGGTAGGCAGTAGTTCATGCACAAATTGCTATCTTTCTATACATGCCATTTTCCCTGTGCTTGTCCTTTTATGTGACTTCCAATGTCGAGTTTGATAGGCCAGGGATCCATGTCCTCAGGACTGTAGATTCAAATGCAAGAGGAGTCTGAGCTCAGAATAATGATCAGGAGTCAGGGGACTCTATTTTTCCATCTATAACGTACAGATAAACCAGACCTCCTAGAGATAGTGATGCCCAGTGCTCTGTGCTTCCTCTGGGAGATTTTTAATTATTGTACCTTCATGGGATTTCTCCCCTTCTTAATTTCCTTTGTTGCTGTGGGTTGCTAAGTTGTGTCCGACTCTTTGCGACCCCATGAACTGTAGCACATCAGGCTCCTCTGTCCATGGGGATTTCCAGGCAAGAATACTGGAGTGGGTTGCCATTTCCTTCTCCAGGGGAATATCCTGGAGCAGGAAGTGAACCTGTGTCTCCTGCATTGGCTGACAGATTCTTTACTGCTGAGCCAGCTGGGAAGCCCTTATCTCCTTTGTGTAGTTGCTTATGTTCTGCTTTATATAACACAGGTCAGGTCTGTGTATGTCTTGAACTCCTTATAAATGCACAAGCTCCCTGAGGGGCAATATAGATTCTAACTCTTTTCTTTCATATCACTAACTCCTACTCAGGTATAAGCTGAAACACCACAGCTCCAAGGAAAGCTCCTCTGATCCCACTCTATCCATTTGCATTCGGTCAGCTTCCCCTTTTCAGGGGCTGTTTTCCTGGACAGCAGCTTTCAGTGGAGATCAGGGTGGGGTGGAGGTTGGAGGTACGGGTGTTTACTTAGCACTGTATCTTCAGTGCCTGTCACAGGACCTCCTACTTAATCAGAGATCCATAAATATTTGTTCAGTAAACGATGAGCGATAGAAACCCAGGGAAAAGGCAGTACCTTTGGTACCTCTAACTGTTACCTAAGTACCTGGTTGCACATAAATTGCAAGGTAACTTGATTGCATCTGAGGAAGGAGACCCATCTGCCTTTGGGGGTGAGCACATACTGAAGGGAGAGGCCAGTCTTAGAAATGGCAGGCCTCAACTCTGTTGCTTTCAGAAACCCAAGTCATCTTGGACGGGAGCTCTATCTGTTGGTTCATTGCCAGACAGCATTTAGCCATATTGCATAACTTCCAAGTAGATCATTATTTTGAAGTCATAGTTTTCAGACTCTGGTGTTTGGCTGACGGAAAGGAATAGGATGAATTAAAGCAACTTATGGAGTTCTTGTGCTAGTACAGAAGCTCTCAGAGAAGGGACTGGACTCTCAATAAGATGCAGGTTGTGGTAAAGATAGAGTTTTAGAACAGTCCACTTAAAATCTCTCTGAGAATTCTCCTCTAGTTCTGAGCATGTCTTCAAAATATGGGGATATGGTGCTGTATCAGTGATGCCAGCTGCTACCTGCTGCTGGTCTGCACGCTACATCATCAGTGGGTAGCCACATTTATGAGGAATGTTGAAATGTTTGTGGGAGAAATGTCTCTTTCAATATATCCTGGCCATAGGATGTACCCCTGAAAGCCATATATTGCTACTTTTTATCTAGTAGCTATTAGAAGTAGAATTTGCATCTTTATTAACCATTGTGTCTTTTGGGAAAACATTTCTATTTAGAGCAGAGACCATCAATACACCCAATAAGGTGGGGAGGGTAAATATTACTGTTCTCATTTAACAGAGGAAGATACTTGCAGCAATTGCTAGGAAAGACGGAATCACTCAGCAACATAGGAAAGGAAAAAATCCAGACTCTGTGTCCTTGGATCCCAGGCCACCCCAGTTATTTGTCCTTTACACAGGATGCATGAAGCAGATGCAGGATTCACTGAGGCATTGTGCTGGGGGAAAGAGGAGAGAACGTACAGGAAAAGGCACAGCCGGAGCTGTCCACTGTCAGGGGTGCGTTCCCAAAGCCCGTGTGAAGGCTGTGACAAAGTATGGCATCCTTGCCTGTTCGGTCAAAAGAATTGCCTGTTACGCCTTTCTGACACCCTTTTATAAAAAAATTACAAATCTACACATGCAGAAGCAGAGACAATTTGAAAAGCTAAAGAGGAAAATGCTCTGGTACTAGTCTGAATTCAGAGAGGGAAAATTTAATGCACACTATTCACATTATGAAAGACTTTAATGTAAGGAATCAGAGACTTACACATGCAGGAAAGGGCTGACGGGGCAGGTGTCACCCCGAGTCTCAGCTCAGAGACCTGTGATTCTTAAGGGCTTGATGACCATTTCTGTGCATCTCAGAAATCCTTGGGCATCTCCTACTAACTTTCTCAGTCTGTGGCACTCAGTTCTTCAGACTTTATGGACTACCCACATGTTGCCCTGCCCCTTCTTTCTGGAATTCCAAATCATACTGTCTCTCTCTTTGGCCCACTCTAACCAAGAACCATGCACAGAGGGGATTTTGGGAAATGTAGTTTCTAGCCTCTCCTCTGATCTGCAGAGAAAACCTCAGGAGTGGATAGTGTCAGTGCCCAATTAAAACAGACAAGTCGGCACATCTACCGTAATCCTTGCCAACAGCTATCACAGTGAGGGTTTCATTCCAGTTGTTTGCACACACCCATTTTGCAAAGTAACTGCAAAACCAGTGAACATCCCTGAATTATTATTACCCCCACCTCCCAGTGATCAAACAATCTGGAAGATGTACCATAGTTAGCTTGTCATATTATGCACTGGACTTTAAAAGTATGAAAGAGAGCAGGAAGCTGAGAGGGAATCTGTTATGAAAACTTGCTGGGGGATGATAATACCCTATGTCTATGAGTTGTTGGAAACCTTGCCATTATTTTTATTGACACAGTTGTAAGAAGCTCATCCTCTTATCCAACCAGGGGCTTGGTCTATTTGTGTTGGGAATTGATTGCTGGGACTGTCACAGAGTGATTTACATAGCAACTTATCATAATTAGTTATCATTCGCAGTTTCCTTAATGTGCATTGCACTTTATGCTTAGCAATTGATTTTTCTGTATTTCTCCATGAAGCAGCTCAATGAGTGTCATCCAAAAAAGAAGAAAAAGACAGAAAGAAAAACTGCAGGCATTTTTTTTTTTTTTATTTTTTAAACAGTTTTAGCTTGAGATATCATAAAACACATTTTCACAGAAGTCGTAAATGCAGAGAGTTTTGCTTTAACTATTTAAATAAGCCAAAGTGAAATGAATCAGAGGAAAATTAAATGGATATAAATGAAGATGTGTCAACGTAGGTGAGGATGCTTGGAATGGGGAGATGTTGGCTACAAAAACTGTATGCCACCAGAAAGAATACTTCCAGGAAAGCTCAAGATGGGGCTGCTTGATAACCAAACTTCATCATAATTTGTTTTAGCTTATAGGATTTGAAAACAGTCTTTCTCCTTCAGACAATTTAAAATCCTTTTTCTATTTTTCATATTTCTACCATCTTGCTAAGGTCAACCCACAGGGAATGTGAAGGCTTAAGTAGACTTGATCATTATAAATGGAATCTACACAGAATAATAACAAAGACTCAAGGAAAACAAGTGTATTTATTTGCTGAACTCTTACCAGTTCAGCATCAAGAAGTCTTCTTGCCTATTGCTTGTTGGTTTTCACTGACCATTTAAAAAGACGGAATAAGCAATCCCATGGTTATGCTGACCCTGCCAGGTGGTTCTCACCTAAGATTAAACTCATAACCAAAGTGACCTGTTTATTTGTGGCCTTCTGTTCTCCCAGAATATTTTGATTAGTTTTTCAAAGGAGCTAACCATCAGATAATCATCAGATTATAATCATCAGATGATAATCTCAGAAAATGTGATTGATTCATTAAAGATTCAGAGAAGCATGATGGATCCAGCTTTCCTCTATGGAAAGTATATGAACGCTGTGGATAAAAAGAAACAAAGAGGTGGGTAGGGATAGCAGCAGAGGGAGAAGGAGAAAAAGAGAGACAGAAGAAAACTGAAAAAGAAAATGGAAAGTTGGCAATTGACATGGAAGCACTCCTCGCCTAGGGGGACACGGTTGGCCTGTGGCTCCTGCCAAACAACTGCATCGTCTTGGCCTCCCTGTCTCGGATTCTGTGCGCCATGGCTTTGCCCTGGACGTGTGGGGGCAGAGTGTGTTGATTCCCTGTGCAGAGCTATTATTAGCATTTTCTAATTATGTAAAATACTTTCCTCTGATGACATTTTCAACAGAAGCCCTCACTTTCGTGTTTTCTTCCCTTCATAATGCTTTCATGGGCTTAGAATCTTGGGGAAAGTCTCAGATGCTGAGAGATGCTAAAGTTTCCTTTATTTAATCGAGGTGACTAGTGATTTGACAGTCATGGGTGACAGGTTTATTTTATCTGTGTGGCAGCGGGAGTCTATTTTCAGTGTGTGCGCTCTGTACCTAAGTAAAAGGACTTTACTAAGTGCTGAATAAATTGTACTTTCCTTTGATTCTAGACCTTGCTGAAATGGTTTAAAAACTCTAGTCTGGGTCATCAAATTCATCTCCCTGCTGCTTTGCAGGGTCAATAGCTTCACTCTCTGCAGAGCAAGGCTGGGTGGATTGGAATGGAGGGTGGTGTAGATTAAAACTTCCGCATATATATAGATAGATGTGCATGTGTGCTCTCGCTGGCTGGGAAGCTGTCAGTGATGGAAGAGCAAGCCAAGTGGAATCTGAAGATGGATGAATCTGTTAGACTATTACCAGGACTGGCATGGACTTTAGCCAGGAACTTGAAGCAACCTCCTTTAAGCATTTGAAATCCATTGGGGTCCATTTCCTATCCTTTTTCTCCAAGGATGATTTTTCATTTGCAGTCTCCGTGATTGCTTTATTTCTACTCTTTGGACAGAACTGTGGTGCACTCATAGACACACAGGGGCTATGGACTTGGTTCTTTCATTCCAGAAGCAAAGCAAGGAGGGGAAAATGGAATCTTGCTCCACACTCCCAACAGTAATAATCCTTACTTCTGTAGGATGGGAAGTCAAAAGGATAACCCTTCCACCAACAGATAGACCAAGTAAAAATAGTGATAAAAATACGCCCCTCTATTTTTTTTTTTTTTTAAAGGAGGGTCTGGAATTGACAGAGTTGGAGATGAAATGTCCTGAAGTTTTGAAGATGTGGGCTGGTTTTTCTGCCTTCCATTGCAAGGGAAGAGCTGGGATGTGGTCAGGTGTGACTCCTAAGATGACAAATCTTGCCCTGAGCACCAACATTCAAGGAGTCCTCCAGTGTGTGTATATATATATATATATATATATATATATATACTTAGAAACAGAGAACATGGTATATGTCTTGGAAGAATTTATAGTTTGGTTAAGGATATATCAAAAATGAAGCAATGCCAACCAAACAGATATATAATTAAGAGTTGCCTTACTTGGTAAAGACCACAAATGTTAAAAATGCTTAGAAAAGAAAATCAGTAAAGGCTAGAGTAGTTAGGTATGACTGTTGAGGTGTTGGCCTTGAGCTTTGAAGGATAGTTAAAGGTGGAAGGCAGAAGAAGGACATTCCAGAAAAAGGAAATGGGTAAAGAAAACCTGAGGATAGATAGAACTCATTGGAGGCAGGGACCCAGTTTTGAAAAATTCAGAAATAAGTTTTCTTATGTAGAATGAGTTTGTGTTAGGACAGGCCTTGAACAGGTAGAATTTAAATCTAGATTTGATTTAAAGCTCTGCTCTGTGGTTATTAATCTGCAAGCAGTGTGCAAGGGGATTGGAAAGAAAAGAGCCAGGACTTGAGAAGGCCATTGTGGGACTGCCTTGAAGGGAGTGTGGCCCAGTTTTAGAGGCTTTGGATTTCTTGACACCAAGTTACGTGACTGCCTCTAAAGAGCAGGTTTCAAGCACAGGTAATTTAGGAAACAACTGGTAACAGATGGGGAGCACAGCTGGGGCCAGAAAACTGCCAGTGGAGCAGGGGTGGGGGCGATGTAAAGGGAAACTTACAGCCACGATGGAGTTGTGGTCTGAGGTTGCTAAAGGTTTGGTTTTAGGGTATCCTTGGCTCATGTATCAGAGAAAATGGACAATCAATACTTTTCCTCCCTATGTTATTCAAAGTTTTTCTGATATTGCTTTTGAAACCAAAATTTAGAGTACAGAATCAATTAGGGTAATGGTGAAATAATCGAGCATTTGATGCTGCAGGATGGAGTGGCTGGCAAAGAGTGGAAGGAATATAAGAACCATTCTGTAACAAATGCAATTGGCTGACTTAATGGCTGAGTATACTCAGAGGTAGAGGGTACCAGAGAACAGACAGCTGCGAGGAAGCCAGCCTGATTCGTGGGAAGCTGCAGTCTCTGCCTGTATCCCCTCTCCCTTCCCTCTTGCAGGATTCCCCGCTGTCACTCAGCCATGAGCTATAATCTGGCCTGTTAAATGGAAGACTGCTGAAATTAATGTAGTGGAGCTCACGGCAACAGGAACAAACATATAAGAGGCAGGCAGGGCAGCCGCAAAAATGTGTTCTCGTTTGGACCTTTGGCTCAAGATGAGCTACATTCTTATAAAAACTAATAAGGGCCCGGGGTGTCTTATTCCCAAATCTTGGGTTTCTGGAAGGAGAGCTCTTTGAAGCCAATGCTTTTGGTCTAGATTGTTCTGCTGAGAGCTCTGCCCAGCCTTAACTTCCCAGGCTTAGGTCTTCCCACTCATTTGTTGCCTCATCTCATAGAAAACTTTACCACTGCCTCAGGTTTTTTCCTCATGTAGAGCTTTTACAACCTTTTTTGGAACAAATAAACAAACATCTGGAATTGTGTGGTCCATTTAATTAAAAAGTTTGCATTTGGCCAGAAATGGTAAAATCATGAAAAATGGCCTGTCGGCGAGCTCAAGAGGGCCAAATGATGACGTTGTTGGCTGGATTGAAATTGAGTGAGTGAACACCTGCTTGGTTCAGCCTTCTGTCCTCCTGTTCCCCCTTCCAGCCATTAATATTTACTGCTCTGGGTCTTTATCCATACTAATGAAATTCTTGGTTGGGGTTGGTCAGGGGACGGGGCTGTTACTTTTCCAATAACTTGGGATTTGTTGGGATGTGCATACTTTATGAAGGGTGTGGAATTGGGCTTTCTGCCTTCTCGGTTCCCTTAATCAGAATTCCATATGCTTCAGGTCACTGCAGGGGCCTATTTCTGTTTCTTCAATCAGTCAGCCAGTCATGGGTTTTTCGAGAGGAACCCTGTGCTGGAGGTTGTGGGAAGTGCAAAAGATGCTATGAGCTCTGCCTTCAGGAATCCTGTAGTCTAATTGGAGAAGGAAACCTGTACCCATGGAAGGCAGTGGTTAAGCTAGATCCAGGAGTGCAGGGAAGGGAGAGCTGAGTGAGGATGGAAGTATGGGGCGGTGGCCTCGGATGAAGGTAGGAACTGATTGGAAAGCAAATGGGGGAGAGGAGAAAGCCAGGTTTGTCTTATCACATGGGAGTGGCCACTGCTAAAGAAAGGGCTTTATTCCTTCCATTCTCTGCTTCTAAACGTCTAAGACCTCTTTCTCCAAGTCATCTCATAGATACCTAAAAACTGAGACACAAACATGTGTTTAATACAGAAACACAGTTTCAGGATAAATCTTCCATCCCCTACTTCTCTGCTCTTACATTTCTGCCCAATTGTTGGTGCCATACACTTTGAATATAAAAGTTCTAAAGTAACCCTTGAAATGAAACCATTTGTATAGTTGACAAACTTGGAAGAATCCTGGAGGAAAGCTGTTTCACAGTGTTAAAGAGAACGTGGGGAGAGACCAAGTGGCATTCTTGTTTAATTTCTGGCCATAATCTAGGTGAGGAGTACATGTGACAAGCAACCTTAAAGCAGGAGTTAGTTAGAATGATTCTGCCTTTCTGATGCTGCTGCTCTGCGGGGGGATGCCTGGGGTGAAGTAAAATGTTTTTTTTTTTTTTTTTTGTATATCAAAAGAAGAATTTTGAGAGTATTTGGCTTTGCAGAGTATAGTGCTCTGATATGTCTTCAACTTGAGAATTTAATCCCAGGATAAAGTTATTAAAAAAAAAAAAAAGAGAGAGAGAAGCTTTTTTTTTTTTAATTGTTGTCATACAGAATATGAAGAAAGTAGCTGATGGACTGGAAGTACACTGGGTGCCATTTAGGGTTGGCTCTAAGGAAAGTGTGAGTATTGTTGAGATCAGGTGTGAACTGGCAAGGGAGACTGAGAAATCCTTATTGCCCAATGCCTTTTACTGAAGGGTGTGCTCATCCATCTTTGAGAGTTGAATAGTGTAGCCTGAAGGAAGTGAAATGAAACTTAACACAACTTTCAAATCTGACCAGGATTTGAAACACAGATCCAGAGTTCTTTTTGTCAATGCTAGTTCAGCTTTTTTAATAAAATGAAACCAGGGTTTCACCTTGACCCCTCTTGGACTTCTGCAGGAACAAACAGATACAAGACCATGCTGGAAAAACACTCCTCTGTTGTCAGAGGAGTTCTTAGTGCTGGACTCTTTTTTGTTCTTGTGCATCTGTTTCTTTAAATACTCTCTGCAGAAGCATTAGCATGAAAATAAAAGAGTATAGCAACTTGGAATTTTCCATTTGTAGCTTCCTTAGTCTGTGGGGTCAAAGTTCTATCCTCAGGGATGCTAATGCAAACTCTGTGTACTGTTCCAGGGCAAATGTTTCTCCACTAAAAGACAAGAGGGGGTGGGGAGCCAGGAAAATAATGCAATGCTAATTCCCAAACACAGACTGCCTGGAGATTCCAATTTAAATTGTTGCTCTTTTACCCCTATTCCCACCCTCCCTGAAAGAAAAAAAAAAAAATTCCTGTGTTGTAAGGACAGACATCTGTGTAAGAGCAATAAAACAGTCTTCTCCCTTGTGGATTAGCTCTTTATTCCTTTATTTATCTTGCTTTACCTCATCAGTTTTTTTTTCCAAATCAAGGAGAGTCAAAGCGGATAAGATTCTGTCCCTTTCTTTGTTTTGGATTAAAGAAACCCATATAACCATTCTCCCACAGAACTTTGTTTTTTTACTCAATAGAGATCTTTTCATGTCTGATTTCTCCCTTTCTTCATCTGCTTCCTTGGAATCTTCCTAGAACTTACCTCGAAAGTGTACAAATCAAATAGCTGAAATCCCCTGGAGAACAGGTTAGTCAGGGCAGTGAGTGCAGGCATATCTGGGAGATTGTAAAGCACAGGAAGAATTAAAACAGCATAGTGACGTGTTTGACAGCCTCCTTTTCTTATTCTGAATCCCTAGAAATCTATTAATTAATTAAACAAGTATCTATGGGTCATATGGGCTTCCCTGGTGCCTTAGTGGTAAAGAATCCACCTGCCAGTGTGTACAGGAGGGAAAGGGGAAGGGCACAAGATTTGAAAGAATGACAAAACCCAAGGACACAATATTAGAATCAAATGTGTAGAAGATGGCAGACTAGACAACTTTGATTAGACCTTGATCCTCAATCAGCAAGCTAAATGACACACCCAGAGATACCATGACAGTTCCAAGGCACTGTCAAAAGAGCAAGGAATTGGCAGTGGCCCAATTCCTGGAAATCTCCACCCCTTCCCCAAAATAGTTGGAATAATCCTCCCGCTCATTAGCATATGAAATTACCCAACCCATAAAAACTATCTGTTCCACATTTCACAGCTGCACTGGCCCTCTACAAGGCTTACAGTCTTGTCTGTGAAGTGTGCTTCTCTCTGAATCTGAGTAAATCCATTTCTTACCTATCACTTTGTCTCTCACTGAATTCTTTCTGCAATGAGATATAAAGAACCTGAGCTTCATTAGGTCCTGAAACAAGGTACTGTGGGTTTTGGCTGGATTCGAGTCCCAGCCACATGGGTTCAAGTCCCAATCTGAGGTAAACCGTTTCAAATACAGGAGACACAGCTTCAATCCCCTGGAGAAGGAAATGGCAACCTACTCCAGTATTCTTGGGTGGGAAATCCCATGGACAGAAGAGGCTGGTAGGCTATAGTCCACGGAGTTGCAAAAGAACTGGACACAACTTCAGTTCAGTTCAGTTCAGTCACTCAGTCGTGTCTGACTCTTTATGACCCTATGAATCGCAGCACGCCAGGCCTCCCTGTCCATCACCAACTCCCGGAGTTCACTCAGACTCATGTCCATCGAGTCAGTGATGCCATCCAGCCATCTCATCCTCTGTCGTCCCCTTCTCCTCCTGCCCCCAATCCCTCCCAGCATCAGAGTCTTTTCCAATGAGTCAACTCTTCACATGAGGTGGCCAAAGTACTGGAGTTTCAGCTTCAGCATCATTCCTTCCAAAGAAATCCCAGGGCTGATCTCCTTCAGAATGGACTGGTTGGATCTCCTTGCAGTCCAAGGGACTCTCAAGAGTCTTCTCCAACACCACAGTTCAAAAGCATCAATTCTTCGGCACTCAGCCTTCTTCACAGTCCAAATCTCACATCCATACGTGACCACAGGAAAAACCATAGCTTTGACTAGATGAACCTTTGTTGGCAAAGTAGTGTCTCTGCTTTTGAATATGCTATCTAGGTTGGTCATAACTTTCCTTCCAAGGAGTAAGCATCTTTTAATTTCATGGCTGCAGTCACCATCTGCAGTGATTTTGGAGCCCAAAAAAATAAAGTCTGACACTGTTTCCACTGTTTCCCCATCTATTTCCCATGAAGTGATGGGACCGGATGCCATGATCTTTGTTTTCTGAATGTTGAGCTTTAAGCCAACTTTTTCACTCTCCACTTTCACTTTCATCAAGAGGCTTTTGAGTTCCTCTTCACTTTCTGCCATACAACTAAACAACAAAATGGATCATACACTTTATTTCAAATATTGTTCTAAACATTAAGGATAGAGGGACAAATAAAGCAGACAAAAATTTCAGTCTTCAGAGAAATTACATTCTGGTGAGAAAAAGGATTGATAATGTTGACTAAATATGCACAGTTTGAGAGTTGTGAGTTAAGTTTCATTTGGGGCAAAATGAGGACTGCAGCCTGGGAGACAGCACTTTAGACAGCTCTGAGAGACTGCTCGAAAGAGGCAGTGGGGGAAGGTCAATATATACGATTTTGGTGAAGGGGGAATTCAGCGCAATTAAGCACTCATTTTACAAAATTTCTGCTAGTCAGGAGGAACTGATGTCATCATGAAGGGATTTAGTGCTTTTTAGATATGAAGAGATTGGGATTGGGATCATGAAATCAGCTCCTGAAATTATCTGACTATCTAATAACCTGTTCCACAGTCCTGGAGCACAGATTGCTTCACTCCACCCTGAACTCCCTCAGGGGGTGTTAAAGGTCCTCAATGCAGCAGCACAGTCTCCACAGAGGTAGATGGCAAAATGCCCTTGTTGTTCAGTCACTGGCAATGCTCTTGGCAAATGCCAATTTGTAGTTGACAATAACTAAGATTAAAAAAAAAAAAAAGAAAGAAAAGCTCCCCCTGCCTACCCCTGAATTTGTTAGAGTTAAGTATATGATGAAAAGAAAATCAGGCAAAGGAGATAAGGGAGTATGTATTGGTAATTTGAGACTTGATAGCAGAGAAGCCATCACTGAAGAAGTGGCATTGAAGTAACAACTTTACGGTGAGAGCTGGGGACTTGAGAATATCTGAGAGGAAAATTATTCAGGCAGAAGAAAGAGTAAGTGCAAGGTCTTGAGATAGGAGCATGCCTGGTATACACGAAATAGAGCTTCATGAGCCAGTGTGGCTGAGTAAAGTAATCCAACAGGGAAAGGTGGATTGCAGGGACTGGAGATGAAGACAGAACAGAATCAGAGGTCAGAACCTGTAGCATCTTGTAGGCCATTTACTGTGACTGAGGCAGGAAGTAATTTTAAGGTGTTAGCAAATATGGTGGAAATGATATTGTACTACTTTATACTACTCCCTATGTGGGCATTTAAAAAACTCTAACCAACAACTAACTGAAAACAAGAAGCAGTACTGTTGTTGATCAGAAACTATGTAGACTTTGTGTAAATGGATATAATTGAAAGGGTTAATGACAGCAATAAATGCAAGAGAGCTTTAAAATATAAGACTAGCTCCAGGAACTCGCTAAGCACAGGGAACCACTGGAAGTTTCATAGCAACAAACAAGATAGGTCTCTGCAGTGGGTAGGCACACAGGTCAGCCTGTTCATATGCCTGCCCCATCTTTAGTTCAGGAACAGCTCAACAAAGCTGGCTCCAAGCCAGAGCAGTTAAGTATGAGTGACTGGAAGAATAAGTAAGATCACAAGAGTTGGCACAAATGTAATAGCCATAGTGAGTGGGGATGGGTCAATTAAATGACAGAGTACTCATAGATTTGGTTTTTAAAAAAAGGGAATATAAAATAAAATGCTTTTTTTAAAAGATATATACAATAAAATGACATAGGACACTTGAAAAATACTGGAATTTCAAAAAAACCCCACAAAACCCCAAAAGTTGATACATGATAATAACCCAGGAATAACAATGTTAATATCACAAAATAGCGCTGAAGACAATTATTGAAACGATGAAGAGGGGTATTTTATATAAGTAAGAAGATTTAATGGGAAGCTGTAACAATTGTGAGTCTCAATGCATGGAACAACATGGTATTAACATGTTGAAATACATGAGGCAAAAACATCTAGAAATATTAGATAAAACTGACAATTACAATCACAGATGAAATCTTTAGTATATTTTCCATAGAAAATTACAAGTAATGGACAATAAACTTCACAATATGTACATCTTGTTAAACAGCAAACAGAATGAACATTCTTTATAAAAAAAATATATGGAATAATCCCAAAAGCTATCTATAAATTGAGTCATAAATGAAACTGTAGGTCAATCTCTTTTACAAATGTGTGTAAAAGAATCCTCAATGAGACATTAACAATAAAATTTAATTGTTTATATTATAATATATATAATAATATAATTATATAATATAATTAATTATAATATTATAATATAGATAATATATTATAATATATATTATATATATTATTGTTAATAATAAGTAGTATTAAAAAATACTACTTATGACCAAGCAACACTTACCTCATAATTAAAAGGATAGTTTACTATTAGAATGTATCAGTAAGGTTGTCTTATTGGAATATTAAAAGGGAAAATAGATTGCGTATGATCATGATAATAGATGCAAAAGAAAGGGAAGGAAGGAATAAAGCAAACAAAGAAGGAAAGAAGGAAGGAGTGAAGGAAGGAAGGAAGGAAGGGAGGAAGGAAGGGAGAGACCTATTAATTTAATAACCATTTTGGCACATATCTCTTAGCAAACAGGGAATAGATGGTAATTTCCCCAACTTGACAAAGATTATCTCAGAAACCTACAGCAACCTGCAGAGAGAAGAATAAAGGACTGAAAATATTCTCATTAGAGTCCCTGAAGAGGCAGGTAAGGAATATTCTGTATTTCCCTTGAGATACTAGTCAAAGTGATAGGATGTACTATAGCAGCAACAGAAGCAAAAGTGAGAACAATAAAGATAGCAGTGAATACAGCAGTGTTTGCAGCCAATATTATGATTTACATCAAGGATTAACACACTTTTTCTGTAACAGACCAGATATTAAATATTTTAGGATTTGCAAAGCAGAAGATGCTTGTCACAACTTAGTTTCACTTTTATAAAATATAACATGTTAGAATTAAGGCCCATCATGTCTGCAACAGGAAAAAATATAAATGTGCTTGATTAATCTATTTAAAAGATTTTCAGATTGGATCATAAAGATCTAATTCTCTATGTTATAGAGAGAAAAACAAATTAATTTCAGAAAAGTTAAAAAAAGGCTGGTACAGAAAGAGAGCAGTGGCTACGATCTAAATATCACAAAATATTCAAACATAAGAGCCTTAAATGAGTCAGAGGAGTCATTTAGTGGCACAAGACTATTGTCTATTATGTTCACAGATTCTGCAGGTGAGGAATTCCAAGAGAGGACAACAGGAATGACTTATCTCTGCTCTATAATGTCCGGTACCTCATAGCAGGCTTGAAGTCTGGGAGCTGGAATCATCTGAAAACTCATGTACTCACTTACTTGGCAGATGATAATGACTGTCTACCAGGCACCTAAGTTCTCCTTTGTGTGGTCTTCCTTTGCAGCGTAGTGAGGCCTTGGAATACCTCCTAGTACTGGTTAAGTTTTAAGAGCAAAAGAAATTATGAGAGAGTAAGAGTCAGGCAAAAGCCATATCATCTTTTACAATCTATGTCTTCGAAGTCATGTAGCATTATTTTAGCTACATTCTGTTCATCAAGATAGTCACAGAAAACCTGCTCAAGTTTCAGGGAAGAAAAAATAAATTCTGCCTCTTGATGGGGTGTGGCAAAATTCTAGAAGAGCTTGTGGTACCCAAAATAGTGCTCTGACCACTTTGGTCAATTGTAGTCTTCCACAGTAATATAATTGCTCATAAGCAAAATTTCAGTAAATTCCAGGGAAGAGGTAGTACAAAAAACTATGGGCACAATGTATTAAAACTATACATTAATAAGAAAATCAGATTATAAAAGCCCTTTCATCCAGAAATTTTCTAACACTACTAAATCTGAAGTCAAACTTAATATACAAGTTCAAACTATAGAATAGCCAGAGAAATATGATGATGAAATCATTACCTATAAGAACCTATGAGATAGATCTAAGACCATTCTCAGTAGAAAACAGCTTTAAGTACATATATTTTTGTAAAAAGGGTAAAAGTCTAAAAGATAAGCGTCTGACACAAGCACTCAGCCAAGTAGACTGAAAGAAAGTGGGAGAAATGAATTTTTAAAGTTAATGAACAGTAAGAAGTATGTAAATATGTAGTAATACTGTAATAAACAGTATAATGAATAAAACAAAAGATGAATTTTAGAAGTCACTAAAATATTCAAGGAAATTAAACAATGCAAATATACATTTGCTTATATGTAGATAAAAAATTAAAAGCCACAGAAAGAATAGAAAACTGAAGGAATCATAAGAACTAACTTTGCTCAATCCTGTTCAAATGTCTGAAAATCTAGACCAAGTGGAAATTTTCTAGAAATATATAATTCCCCAAAACTGACTCCAGAAGAGATGAAAATGGAAGCATATTGATTTCTAAATTAAATAAAATTTAGTTAAAATTTTAAGGACCTATCACCACCCCCAAAAAAGTACCAAGTTTAGGTAATTTTACAGGGAAATTTTATCAAACATTAGAAGATACTGAGTAGTGCTCTTTTAAGTATTTAACAACTGAGTCTCTGTGAACTCATACACATGCACACACAAAAAATACATACAAACAAACACCTCTCCCCTCACATGTATTGTTGTTGTTGTTCAGTCACTAAGTCCTGTCCCGCTCTTTGTGACCCTATGGATTGCAACACACCAGGTTTCCCTGTCCTTCAACATCTCCAGGAGTTTGCTCAAACTCATGTCCATTGAGTCAGTGATGCCATCCAACCATTTCACCCTCTGTCATCCCCTTCTCCTCTTGCCTTCAATCTTTCCCAGCATCAGGGTCTTTTCTAATGAGTCAGCTCTTTGCATCAGGTGGCCAAAATATTGGAGCTTCAGCATCAGTCCTCCAATGAGTATTCAGGGTTGGTTTCCTTTAGGATTGACTGGTTTGACTCCTAGCAGTCCAAGGGACTCTCAAGAGTCTTCTCCAACACCACACTTTGAAAGGATCAATTCTTCGGTGCTCAGCATTCTTTATGGGCCAACTCTCACATCCATATATGATTACCAGAAAAACTATAGCTTTCACATATGGACCTTTGTCCGCAAAATGATGTCTCTGCTTTTTAATATGCTTTCTAGGGTTGTCATAGCTTTTCTTCCAAGGAGCAAGCATCTTTTAATTTTGTGGCTGAAGTCACTGGGGTTTTGAGCCCAAGAAAATAAAATCTGTCACTGTTTCCATTTTTTCTGTGTCTATCTGCCATAAAGTGGTAGGACCAGATGCTGTGTTCTTTGTTTATTGAATACTGACTTTTAAGCCAGGTTTGTTACTTTCCTCTTTCACCCTCATCAAGAGGCTCTTTAATTCCTTTTTGCTTTCTGCCTTTAGAGTGGTATCTATCTGCATATCTGAGGTTTTATGGTTCTCCTGGAAATTTTGATTCCAGCTTGTGCTTCATGCATCCTGACATTTCACATGATGTACATAGAAGTTAAATAAGCAGGGTAACAGTATACAGCCTTCGCATACTCTTTTCTCAATTTGGAACCAGTCTGTTGTTCCATGTTCGGCTCTAACTGTTGCTTCTTGACCTGCATATGGGTTTCTCAGGAAGCAAGAAAGGTGGTCTGGTATTCCCATCTCTTTCAGAATTTTCCACAGTTTGTTATGATCCACACAGTAAAAGGCTTTAGCATAGTCAATGAAGAGAAGTAGATGTTTTTCTGGAATTCCCTTGCTTTCTCTGTGATCTGTAGTTCATCTGCCTTTTCTAAATCCAGCTTGTATATCTGAAAGTTGTCAGTTCACATACTGTTGAAGTCTATCTTGAGAATTACCTTGCTAGCATGTGAAATGAGTACAATTGTACAGTAGTTTGAACATTTTTTGACCTTGCCTTTCTTTGGGATTAGAATAAAATTGACCTTTTCCAGTCCTGTGGCCACTGCTGAGTTTTCCAAACTTGCTGACAATTTGTGGTCAACTGGAGAAGAGAATATAAAACCACGCCACTATTCTTGCCTTGAGAACCCCATGAAAAGACAAAAAGACATGAGCCCCCTTGGCCAGTACATGTCCAATATGCTACTGGGGAAGAGCAAAGAAATAGTTTGAGAAAGAATGAAGAGACTGGGCCAAAGCAGAAATGACATTCAGTTGTGGATATTTCTGGTGGTGAAATTTAAGTCCAGTGCTTCAGAGAACAATATTACATAGGAACCTGGAGTGTTACATCCATAAATCAAGGTAAATTGAATGTGGTCAGGCAGGAGATGGCAAGAGTGAACATTGAAATTTTAGAAATCTATGAGCTAAAATGAATGGGACTGGGCAAATTTAATTCAGATGACCATTATATCTACTACTATGGGCAAGAATCACTTAGAAGAAATGGAGTAGCCCTCACAATCAGCGAAAGAGTCCAAAACGCAGTACTTGAGTGCATTCTCGAAAACAATAGAGTGATCTAGGTTCATTTCCAAGGCAAACCATTCCCCGTCATAGTAATCCAATTCTATGCCACAACCGCTAATGCTGAAGAAGCTGAAGTTCATCAGTTCTATGAAGGCCTATAAGACCTTCTAGGACTAACACCAAAAAAAAAAAAAAAAGATGTCCTTTTTCATCATAGAGGATTGGAATGCAAAACTAGGAAGTCAAGAAATATCTGGAGTAACAGGTAAGTTTGCCCTTGGAGTACAAAATGAAGTAGGGAAAAGTCCACCGGAGTTTTGCTTAGAGAAAGCACTGGTCATAGCAAACACCCTCTTCCAAATGCACAAGAGACGACTCTATACATGGACATCACCAGAGGGTCAATACTGAAATCAGATTGATTATATTCTTTGCAGCTGACAGTGGAGAAGCTCTATACAGTCAGCAAAAACAAGACCTGGAGCTGACTGTGGCTCAGATCATGAGCTCCTTATTGCAAAATTCAGGATTAAATTGAAGAAAGTGGGGAAAACCACTAGGCCATTGAAGTATGCCCCTATGTGTTTAGAGTGCCAGTTTCTGTGGCATGAATATTTCTACCATGACTGATTTTAAGCTGCATATGTGATATTACTTAATGTGGACTTTGAAGAAATATGCATAATCTGATCTTGTGAGTCAGTGCAAGCTGGCTCCCACACACCACAGTGATGATTCTAAGTCTATTTAAACTGTTTCAGATCATAGATAAATAAGTACTTCCAAATTATTTTTATAAAGAGCATAAAATCTTTATAGAAGAATTGATAAGAATTGCAGAGAATAATAATTTTTATTCATCTGGGTTATGCATATGGATGCAAAAAAGCCTAAATAAAATAATTATAAAAAAATCCAGCCACAAGAGTAAAATATTATGATCAATTAAGATATATTCTAAGTATGCATTGAAGTTTTAATATTAGGATAGCGCTTCATTTATTTTATCTTTTTAATAGATCTAAAGAGAAAAGCCATAATTTTATAAGGTGAAAAGGATACAAAAATAGATGTATATTTCCTAAAGATAATAAATTGCATCTATCTCGGTCCAAAAGCCAACATCAAACTTAATAGGTAAACATAAGAGGTATTCTCATTAAAGCAAGGATAAGATATATGCAATCACCACTATTATTTAATATTTTACTGGAAATAGTAGCCAATGCAATTGAACAAGAGAAAGAAATAATAAGCATGAGAATGGAAAGCATATGGTAAAACTGTCATGTTTATAGATGATTTTATTTGCTTTAACAGTTGGAAACACAAGTGAACTGACTGAAGGACTAAGGAGAGAATTCAGTGATAAGATATAATGCTAATATGGGCTTCCCTGGTAGCTCAACTGGTAAAGAAGTCACCTGCAATGCAGGAGACCCCAGTTAGATTCTTGGGTCGGGAAGATCTCCTGGAGAAGGGACAGGTTACCCACTCCAGTGTTCTTGGGCTTCCCTGGTGGCTCAGATAGTAAAGAATCCACCTGCAATGTAGGAGACCTGGGTTCGATCCCTGGGTTGGGAAGATTCCCTGGAGGAGGGCATGGCAACCCACTTCAGTATTCTTACCTGGAGAATCCCCACGGACAGAGGAGCCTGACGGGCTGCAATGCATGATGTCACAAAAGAGTTAGACGTGACTAAGTAACTAAGCACAGCACAATGCTAATATACAGAAGTCACTGGCTTTTTTTTTTTTTTTTTTTTTAAGTTTCTACTTTCTGATGTTCCCATCAAGAATGGAATGGTTAATGTAAGGTAAAGCATGGTATTGAACATTATGAAAATATTTTTAAAAGTTGAGCAAAAATCAATATGAATACAAAATATTTGTATACTGTGGCAAAATTTCTGTATTTAAAAGCACAAAATCATGCATACGTATACTCAAGCACATACATGTGTATAAATGCATAGAAGCAGTTTTGGAAGGATGGACATAAAAACTTAGACAATAGTTATTTCAATCATCAGGGGACGATCCAAATTAGAATGCAAAAGAGTAGAAGGATCAAAAAACTAGTTTTTTCAGTATCTGAATTTTTGTTACAATGTGCTAGTATTTAATCATGCAAAATAATGAAATAAAATAATTTTAAAAGTAGTAATAATAAAAATGAAAATAATAAAGGATCCAAAGAAGATGCAAGCTTTGAGTAATTTGTTACCATTTTGGAGACTGAAATTTTATTTCCCCAAGGCCAGTGATAAACAAATAGTTTCTTTGAAAATATTGCTTTTATTCCAATGTAAATAGTCCAGTGTTGGGAATCCATTCTAAACTACTCTGCCACTTTTGGAGAATGAGCTGTTCATATGAATTAAATATTCAGAGAGAGGAATAGAAAAAAGTAAAGAGGTCCATGCATCTTGCATATCTTACTGATGATTGGGAATGGGAAGGGAAATGTCCACATTAAGAGCTCCGATTGAGTGATTTCTTTAAAGCCAGGGACTGTGGTGGTATTTTCCATGTGTTTGTGGTCTCATTTAATGATGGGAATGTCTCCTAAAGCTGGATATTATTCCCATTTTATGTATGAGGAAATTGAAGCTTAGAGAGATACTGTGTAGTTTACCAAAGGTCCCAGTGTTAATAAGTGTCCTTCATGAAATCCAGACCAGGTCTGCCCCGAAGCCTATGTTCTTTCTTCCGTTCCATGCTTCCCCCCAATAAAATAGAATAACCACACTGAATACATTTTAATCTGTGTCTTGATGGTTCAAGAAAGCACTTCTGACTTTTTCAGTATTTCAGACATCCTGTGATGAGCATCAATTATCAGAGTAGTAGTGAAGCATGAAAATGATAGTTAATTGGAGGTATCCAGTTGAAAGAAAGCAGAGCAATACTGCATTTACAGAATGTAGTGCTATTATGACAGATAAAGAAAGGTTCAACACAATCGCTTGGGTGATTTTTTCGTGGCCCCTTTGTTACTATGGACCTGTGTATTCTGAAGGTCTTTATCCCCTATATGCTGATTTCATGTATACTATGTTCTGTCATTTTCAGTACTTGTGTTAGACCTTGTTTTGCTGTTTGTTGTTCTATAAATATTGTTTAGATATGTGATGCAATTTTCCCTCTGTTGAACTCTCATAGCAAAAGATCTGATCTCTGTAACCTGACCTAATGCAAGCAGAGTTTAAGTGTACTGCACCAAAGGCTTCATAGATGACCCCTTTGGTTATAGATTATAAATGCCATTTAGAGAAAGCAGGAGATGGCTCCTGAGTGTCTAGTAAACTTCAACAACCACCTGAGAGATACCTCTGTGTGACTGCATAAAATGGAAATAAAGAATGGCAAATAACCCATTGACTATGCACTTTCTCACCCGCTGAGAGCAAAACGCAATCCAGTGCAATTTTAGTACTTACATGCCTCTGGGGGAAATAGACTCCTAAAAATCACCAAGTGCAGCATTGGAAAAATTCCTTAAATTTGCGCTATGCTTGGTGTTATAAAACCCAAGGAACCTTAGACTTTCTCCTTGAGTAAAATGGACTGGTAATTTTATTTTGTTATATTATCCACCAAGCATAATGATAATGGGTCATATGCAATTTAGGAAAAAATTAAGCCTAATAAGAAAAACCTCTAATAAATACTAATAGCATCTTATTGGTATTGTGGTTAGTCTAACCCTCCTATTAACATTTGTTTTTACATATTAAATGATCTGTAATATGTTGGAAATGAAGAGGGCAGTAAAAATTAAAATAAGCATTCTTATATACATGGTACAAATGTTTGCACGCCTCTTCCTGCAGGCAGGTACCAGAAGGGATGATACATAAACGGGAGTGGTACCAGGATATAACAAGAGAGTCTTGATTTTAGGTGTGTTGAGCAGTAAAAATGCTCCATGTAGGGAGTGGACCTTATCACTAACCAGGAATGCAGCCCATTCAATGAAAATCAGAATTCAGTCCTGAGAAAAGGATACAATTAATTATCCCCTCAAATCAGGCTTCTTCTAAGCTAGTGGAGGGAGGAGAGTGGAGGAGTGGAGAAGCTTAGGGAAGCTCCAGTACACAAACAAAAGGGCTTGGGGAGGAGTCCCATATATTGTTAGCTATCCTTTGCATACAATGTGGTAGGATGGGGTAGAACTAAGCGAGTGTTTTCAGGAAGCCTTCCTTACTAGACATGTTCCTCTCAAGCCTATGTAGGAACCTCCTAGGAAAGTCCATAAGGTAAAGATGTTTGAACATGTTTCAGGGATTCTGATTCAGTGAGCCTGGGGTGACTCTGGCTTCTGTTATTATTAATGAGCTCTGATGACTCTTCTGTACACAGCAATTGGAGGACCACTACGTTAAATGATACCGATGAGGAGTCTCTTCACAGGTCCTCTCAGCCATGAGATTCAAGAGAGCAGGGACTGTTTCCAAACCCTGCTGACTAGGGTTATGGCAGTCACAAGGACCTTCTCTTGTCAGGCCCTCAGTGGTTTCTGAGGACTGAGAAGCCTGTAGGAGATTCAGTTACTATGAAGGGTTTGCTGTGCAAGGCACTGTACTGTGCGTAGAAATGCCAAGGGTGCCTTTTTTTTTTTTTTAAAGGAACTTACAGTTTAGGTGGAGACAGCAGACAAAATGCAATGACGTATACAAATGCTGTGAACTGAGGCCCACAAAGGGCTTGGTCATGAGATGAGGGTGGCCTACGTCATTGTAAGGCTTGCGCAGAGGCTGGCAGGGGATGTGGAGAACAGGTCTTCACAGAAATGGTGTTGAGAAAGTTGAGCCCATGAGTGGTATCCACTAGCTAGTCCTAAGTGGTGAGTGAGAGGGAGGAGTGTGAGATGACTCCCGGGTTTTTGGCCTGAGTACTTTTGTAGAAGATGAAGCCATTTCTGAGGAAGGGCATTTGGGAGGCACAGAGTCAGGGGAATGTATCTGGTGTCGAAGGTGTCTGTGCCTGCAAATAGAGATGCTCTAAGCTATGGCTTGGCAAACTTTCGCTGTAGTAAGTGTTTTAGGCTTTGGAGGCCGGATGCTCTTTGCTGTAACTACTCAGCTTTGTCTGCCGTTGTAGACTGAAAGTATTTGTAGGCAATATGTAAGGAAACAGGCATGGCTGTGTCCCAGTAAAACTGTGTTTTCTAAAGTAAGTGACAGGCCAGATTTAGCCCATGGACTGTAGCTTTAAGTGTGAATGGCAGATTTGGACAGAGAGGTATTGACTCCTCTATATCTATGTACACAATGTCTTTCTCTGTAGCCATAGTATCTCAGCTCTCCTTTACAAATGCTGCATGCATTTCATACTTTTTGAACAAGGAATTTTCAAACTATCCAAAAATTGCTTAATAACTATAAAAAATTAAATTTGAAAATGTAAATTAAAACTGTAAGATACATTTTGTATTCACTGGCTCAGCAAAATGTAAACAGCCTGGTAATACCAACTGCTGTAAAGATGTAGAGCAACAGAAACTCAAGTTATTTTTGTGAGTGTGAGTCAGTGTATCTGCTTTGCAAAACAATTTGTTATTGTCTGGTGAATTTGAATATTGCAAACTCTTAAGATCCAACAATTCTACTCCCCAAGTTCTAACCTAGGAAAAGCTACTGTACATATTCAAATCAATGTGAACTATATGCATAGCATTTTCTGTAGTAGGAAAACAAAACAAAAAACAGACAAGAAAACTGGAAACAGCCCAAATGGTTCATTAAGTAAAGTTGAGTAATATTCAGCATGGATGAATGCACAAAATTGGGAGGAAAAACAACTCACTGAATGATATGGTGTACTGTCATTATATAAAGTTCAAAAATGCAAATTAAAACACTATTTTAAGAGTCCTTATAGAAGTGGCAAAGCTATGAAGAAAACCACTAGAATTAAAAACTCAAATTCAGTTGCATTTACCATCAGTGGTAGGTAGAGGCAAAGACAAAAACAACCCAAGAGGTTTATTTATCTCTAAACTTGGTGAGGAGTGCACAGATATTTTTAAAGCTGTAGTTCTTAATACTTAACACATGTTTTTATTTCTCTTCATTTGTAATGGAGCAGGCATTGGATAATAATGAATAATGAGACAAAAGCAAACTCTTACTGACATATCGATTTTATATTTTCAAGAGGTAATTAACTCAAGGTAATTCTTCTCTAAAAAAGAAATGTTAGTTTGGGAGACGGACTTCATATCCAACTTGGGGTCTTTGCCGGTCATGTCGCCTTTTCAGTGACTGAGGCCTGCTGGCTCCCAGTGTTTGATCTGGGCAGAAGGCAGCAGGGCCCGGGGATAGCAAGGAGGAGGGAGCAGTGTCAGGAGGCAAGCTCGTGTAACTCCTGTAGGGTCATTTGAGTTCCCCATCTTAAGGAGAACAAGCATCATCTTTGGCAGAGGACGCAATGTGGTCAGATTCCTCCCTGTCACTCAGCAAGTGATCCCACTGCTGCCTGTATATTATACCAGTCATCTGGGTTTACAGGGACACTGTGTAGTGGTTTTGTGGTGTGGAAGCTATTGCTACCTAATTTTTTTTCTTTCTTGAATATCACTTTGTAGTGTCATGATTACAAGGCTTGGAAGAAGATAAGCTCTCTGTCCATTCTGAGTATAAATGGGCACTTGAGATGAAACCACCTAGTTAATTTCCCCTTATTGCTGCAGGAGAATCTGAATCCAAACCACAACACAACCTAGCCCCTAAATCTCTATTAAAAACCACCTTGGGTAGTCTGGCAAAAGCTTTATTTAAAGTCAGCAGAGAATTGTAAAGTCAAAAGTGAAAAATGGTGCAACAAGAAAGAATCATAAAAAAATACTAGATCAGTTAAATGTAGTCAAAGGCAATTTAGTGTGTTCTGGCACCAGTCCTTATTGATGCAAAGAATGTGATGTGTCAGGGGTCGGCAAGAACATGAAGGAAACGTGGAATGAAGGATGCAGCTCCAAGCTTGACTCTGGGGCAGCCACACGGGCCATGCAGGAGCCCTTGCTCTTCCTCTGGACTAGGGATTTCAGGGAGAAGATTCTGATTATCCCAGTCTGGACATCTGTTCATTCCTTCTTAATGTTGTATATATTTTAAAATTAGGATTTTTTCATTCATGGGAATAAGCCAAGCCAGAGGCTGCATAAATTGAGTCAGGCCAAGAAGGTAGATATTCCTCATCAGTACTTTTTAGTATCCTAGTCTCTTTGGGGTTACCACTTTGACCTGCATTTCGTATTCACATTCCAAGCTGTGATTATTTCTGTCTCATCTTCCCCAGCTCCTTTAGTCAGTATGAGCTGATCTGATTAGTGCTAAGCATTTCTGTAGCTTCCATTTTATTCAGCTGCCATGTTTAGGTACTGTGCTAGGTCCTGTATAGCATTATCTCACCAACCTCATTAAAACCCTACACGGCAGCTCTTTGTATCATGCCAGTTTCACAGATGAGACCAACAAGGGCTCAGAGACTCAGAACTCTTTGGAGGTTACTCACTGAGTAGCAGAAACAGGATTCACCAGGCCTGACTGCTCAGGGGTGTCATGCTAGAGGATTGCCTTGCTAACCTCATCTACAGTGGTATCTGGGGACCATACCTCTGGAGAATGTAGTTGCACTATAGGATAGTTTTAAGAATGAGACCAGTGTTTGAATCCTCACTTTACCACTTAATGGTTTTGTGACCTTGGGCAAGATATTCTGTATCGCCCTCTCTGTAATATAATAATTCCTACATTTGTAAGGTTGTTGTGAGGACCCTGTGAGTTGATATAAATAGACTATTTTAAAGAGTTTCTGGCCCATTGTAAGTGCTATATACATGCGTGCTGCTATTGTGGCTGATGACACTTCTGTTATTAATGTTATTGTTTTTGATGTCTTCCTTGGAAGGAAAGTTATGACCAACCTAGATAGCATATTCAAAAGCAGAGACATTACTTTGCCAACAAAGGTCCGTCTAGTCAAGGCTATGGTTTTTCCTGTGGTCATGTATGGATGTGAGAGTTGGACTGTGAAGAAGGCTGAGCGCCGAAGAATTGATGCTTTTGAACTGTGGTGTTGGAGAAGACTCATGAGAGTCCCTTGGACTGCAAGGAGATCCAACCAGTCCATTCTGAAGGAGATGAGGCCTGGGATTTCTTTGGAAGGAATGATGCTAAAGCTGAAACTCCAGTACTTCGGCCATCTCATGCGAAGAGTTGACTCATTGGAAAAGACTCTGATGCTGGGAGGGATTGGGGGCAGGAGGAGAAGGGGATGCCAGAGGATGAGATGGCTGGATGGCATCACTGACTCGATGGACATGAGTCTGAGTGAACTCCGGGAGTTGGTGATGGACAGGGAGGCCTGGCGTGCTGCGATTCATGGGGTCACAAAGAGTCAGACATGACTGAGCAACTGATCTGATCTGATCTGATCTGATCTGGAGACAGGGTGCCTTCACTGAGGGAAATGGGATTGGCTAAAGGGGAAGTGAAGGGTCAGCCCCATGGCAGGTCCATGCGGTGGAGTTTCTTAGGCAACGCACTGAGTACTGTTGCAATCCTACCTAATGGGGGGCACGCTCACTTTTGGTAGACCCTTTTCTCACAAACGAAGTGGTTTTGGGAGGTCAAATGAGGAAACTGGATTCTATGGGGGTACTCCTCCTAGGTACTTGTATTAACACGTTCAGAATCAGATTCTCGGGTCACCTGCTTTTCTTTCCCATCTACAGATTTACTTCCTGGAGAAACAGGGAGAGGTTTGGAGACTTCCTTGGTTCTAACAGGTCTTATCAGAATCTCTGTTGTAGATTCAGGAGGAGTGATTGGTTTAATGTAAATGCTTTAGAGGATCTGAAAGAGATTAGAGAAACCTATTCCAGAGGATAAAGGCAAGACAGGAGGGAACCATTAATCTCATGGACATTCAATTCCCTAAGAACTTTTTGGGGAGTGACCAGAAACAAGCCAGGCCATATGCTGTCCATTTGCAATCCTCTGAGCTCTGGACTTTTTTTTTTTTTAAACGGATCGAGGCCAATGCCATTGCCTCATTTGGATGGTTCTTAAACTTGAAAAGGAACTGAAAGGTTGAGGCTTGCATGCAGAGTCGAAACAGATGATTTGACGAAAGTAGTCCTGACAAACACCAGGGCTCTCCCGATTGTCAGAAACAGTCTGATGATGACATGTTCGAAGCTTCCCAGACTGGCTTGCGTTTTGGTAAATAGGAACAATCAGGGAAGACATAGTTATGCTGTGGAGAGATCTGAGATGTGGAGAGAACAAGTTAATTGTTCAGCTTCAACTGAGACCTTTCACTCAAGTCATTAATCACAGTGCACAGTCTGGAGCCTTGGCCCCACAGTTCAGGGCTTTAGGCTGCTCTCCCGCTCCAGACCAAGGCTCATTCCAGGTGCTGGCCATTTGCGTTTCCCTCCAACTGGGCTGATTTATGGACCCAGAAATGTTTCCTGGTTTTTCCAAATTCTGTTCCATTACTTTGTAATAAAGGGGACATGTGATTTCTGGTTTTGTGCAGATCCTCAGTTTTAACATCCCTAGTACCAAAGATTTTTTCAATTAGTCTGTGGCCTGTCTTCTGTGACAGAGAGAGTAGAAATGTTGTTCTGTGTTTTGAGTATCAAAATGAAGACTTTTAGAGACTCTCTTGTTTCTTCCCTGCTTGGCTCGAGCTGAAGACACACAAGCCCTGCATGAGGCTTGTTCCTGCATTCAACATCTCAATGCAAATTAAGTCTTGGGAAACCTTAGTGACAATAGCTCACCATAGCGATTGGGATTGGCATTATCCCTATTCTGCCCCGACACATATGGTTCAGGGTATAATAGCAGGCCTTCCATACTGGGGCCAGGTCTCCGATGACAGAGTAAGCCAATATTGAAGACTTCGCAAGAGAACCTGAGTGTCAGAGGAGGACACTGTAATATTGAGGCTAAACAGGGCATTGCCGAGTGTTACCTGTTGGACTGAAAGATAAACCCAATCTAAGCTGATAAGAGGCAACAGATCCCTTGGGAGTTTTCCCAAGTTGCAAGAAAGTAATTGGAAATTGATATTTGACATATCTCTGGGTTGCTTTTTATTCCTGATGACACCAAAGGGTTTGGCTAAGAGTCAAGAGTGACTGACACGTGAAATCCTGCAGTCCACGACTGAAATACGACCTCTTCTTTGCTGAAAGTAAGCAGCTGCTTTTTGACCCTTTGTTTCCTAACTAGCACATCAACTGTAGAGACTTATGGGCTCAGCTTGGTGAAATGAAGTATGAATATAGCCAATCCTGCCTTTCAATACTTCTCTGAAAGAAAGTCTTCACTGGCAGTGGAGAACTGTCCTTAAAATTCAAATCAATTTAATGGTCCTTTTTCAGAGTCTGCTATGGGTTCTGTATTGCATTGTGTGCCATGGGACGTACAAAATAAATACCAAATATGGCCTTTGCCCTTGAGGAACTTACAGGCTCCTGGGAAGGATGATGTGTTTATGAAACACATTTTCCATGCAAGATAAGATATCACACGTGGGCCAAAGTGACTGGAACCTGGAATAAGTACAACAGGGGGTCAGAAAAAGGAGAGTAGGCAGACTAGACTTGTCAGGGAAGACTTTATGGATGAGGTGGGACAAAGACATCGATATCCCAAACCCAGAACGCATCCTTATAAAAACTGCAGGGAACATAGAATCAGGTTGCTAAGAGATTGTGGAGCCCACTTGAAAATAAATTTGTTCAATATGAGGATAGATAATTTAGTTCAATAAATATTTATTGAGTGCATGCTTTGTGACAACTGTATCTAATGAGGTAAGAGATGAATAATCCCTACACAGAACACAAGCGGGTAATTCTCAGATGCTACCTTCTCGTAATCGAGATTTTTAAAGTTATGCTGGCCTGTGTGATTCCAAAACTTGTGATTTTTACCACTTAACATTCCATCTTTCAGAAAGACCTTCCCATGCTTGCTTCAACAATACATATAGTAAAATTGGAATGACACAGAAAAGATTATCATGGCTTTTGCCCAAGGATGATGTGCAAATTCTTGAAGCATCCTATATTTTAAAAAAGTAGAAGATGAACTTACCCAAGATATCTTTGGGTTGAGGAGCTGAGTCTAATTTTTTTGTGTAGTGGAGGAATGACACATCCAACTTCATAAGCTGCTAACAGTGTAAAGAATTGCATGAATGCTGATTGTGACAGGAAGGGACACTGAGTTAGCATTCGAGTAGCCCCAAATTCCTGGGTTAGGGAGTATTTGGAGTAGCATTTGAAAAGTCTGAACCTGGCCCGAACTCATGATCATAAGCAGAGTCCAAGCTCTCTGAAGATCAAATTTTCTTGGAATTTCCATGATTCCCTTTGACAGCTTCTTTGGAAACCCAGTTAGAAGGGTCTTCCATTATTAGCATTTGAGATAGTGTTGCACTGGGCTCTTTGGCTCTCATGAAGTCTGATCTTGGCACTACCCAGATATAGTGGTAGAGTCACTGAAAATTCTGTCTGTAGTCTTCCTTGCAAAATGAGGAAATCTATTATTTGTTCCCTTAAGGTAGAGGCAATTGCAGATTGGTCCAAAAAGAAGAGAAGTCAGGATGACGGTGGTGGCAGTGGTGGTCGTCATAGACACGGTAATCGTTATTCCAAATATCCACATAGTTTTGAATACTATAACCACAGAACACTAGTGAGCCCTGGAAAGAATCTAAGATATCAAGCATCGAGGCGCAGAGGTGTCAGGGTTTATTTAGCTAAGCAATGCCAGAGGAGAACTAGAAAATCTCCCTTTTTAGCTAGCAATCATTCTCATACCACAGTGAGACCCTGCTTTGTAACCCCTGCGTTTCTGCCACGCATGTGACTGCTCTGAAGCTCATTTAGATATCAAATTTAAATGGAATTCCCACAAAAACTTTTTTTTTTTTTTTTAATTTGGAGGGACTGGTGGAAGGAAAAACTAGAAGAAATTTGAAAACACTCTTGATTCCTGTCATTTTCCTTAGTATTCAGTCATTCTCTTCGTCTGAGAGGCTCATTCTGGCCCCCCCCCCAGTATAGATACATAGATACACATGTGCTCACCCACTCATCTGTATGCATGCGTGTGTATTGATATGCATTCCTCTTCATCATCTGCAGTCATTTTACAAATAATGGCTTGTGTGTGTGTGTTTTATCATCTTATTTTTAAAATGAAAATGACAACTTCAAAATTCTTTGCAGAAATAGTTCTTTTATGGTGTAAAAAAAAAAAAAAAAAATCCAGTATGTAGGCCAGGGTCATCTTTGGGTCACAAAATTCCATGAGGGAGTTGGCATTGGGAGGGGATAAGCGGTGACTTTGGAATTTCTGTCCCTCCGTTCTGGGCACATGCATCAAGTTGGTAACAAAGAAGTTAAGTTAGTGGAGAGCTAGTGAAAGAGAGTCCAATGAGAAAGACAGAACAAGGTTGAGAGTACAGAGTATGGGCAGGATGTAGAAGGAGACAGGGAGGTGGGGATGCCCTCCCCACCTCTTAACAGCCTCTGTCTCGTCTGTGAGGTCATCACTGTGCTGGGGGTGGGGTTGAGAAGATAAAAGGAGCTGAGACTTTTGAGTTGAAACTTTTGTTCTTGAGGAAGCTGTCTTGCAAACTTTCTTCTTGAATAGAACCAAAGGGGTTTTGTAGAGTTAGGGACATCAGAGTGGGGCTCAGAGTACCGGGGATAGACTACTCAGAACCTGATCTAGGTCCTGAGTTTAAGAATGAGAAAGTACTACAGGCTTTCTGTAAACTGAGGGAGCAAGGCAGGAGGATCAAAATCTGGCATAGGCTCTACTCGCCCCACCCTGGCTGTCGGTACATCTACTCAGCAGGATGGCTTGTTAGCAGTCATCCAAAGCGCTGTCTAGAGCAGCATTGCCCACAGATAGGAACTTTGAAGCTTCCTTCTATGCTGCTCAGGCCTGTGAGGAAAACACCCTTAATGTTCTTTCCCTGGACTAGCTGAGCTTGGACAGTGAGGAAGCCCAGTGGCTCCCTGAGCAGACTGGCTGCAGAAACCACCCTCTGCGGTGGGCAGCAGAGAATCTGTTCTAATGAGGTGGATGAAACTGGAGCCTGTTATACAGAGTGAAGTAAGCCAGAAGGAAAAACATCAATACAGTATACTAACGCATATATATGGAATTTAGAAAGATGGTAACAATAACCCGGTGTACGAGACAGCAAAAGAGACACTGATGTATAGAACAGTCTTATGGATTCTGTGGGAGAGGGAGAGGGTGGGAAGATTTGGGCGAATGACATTTGAGCATGTAAAATATCATGTAAGAAACGATATGCCAGTCCAGGTTCAATACACGATACTGGATGCTTGGGGCTAGTGCACTGGGACGACCCAGAGGGATGGTATGGGGAGGGAGGAGGGAGGAGGGTTCAGGATGGGGAACACATGTATACCTGTGGCGGATTCATTTTGATATTTGGCAAAACTAATACAATTATGTAAAGTTTAAAAATAAAATTAAATTAAAAAAAAAAATGTAAGTGACCAGAGGGTCCTCTATTTCACACTTCTGAGGGGGTAGCCACAACACCTAGGGTGGGGAGACCCACATTTCCAGTTTCCCACCTCCATCTCCTGTAGGAAGGTTACAAGTAAGTCTGGCCTTAGTGCTCTGCTATTTCCCTGTCTGTAAACATGATATCATGATTATTGTACACATCCTGTGCTCGGTGTCCTGAGGTGTGAGACCTCAGTTGACTTTGAGAAACGTAGAGGCCATTGTGGAAATAGGAAAGATGAGCACAATCATGCCATTATCTGAAGTGTGTGCAGAGCCTGCCTGACAACAGCTAGGGGACTTCGACAAATCAGAGACCACTGTCACATATGGAGAGGTGCTCCCACCTTAGCCTCAGTAGCTGTTTCTTCTTACTGAAGAGTGAGAACAGTGGGAGGCCTAAAGCAAGCTGGAAGCAAATCCCTAGACTTGGTTCATTTCATGACCACAGTGCTTGGTGGGATTATCAGTAAAAGCTCTGGCAGTCCTCATGGGAGAAACGCCAGATAAAAAGCAACTGAATGTTCATTCACCTCTTTTAAGTTCTTTCAGAAATAACTTGATTTACAAAAGAATATGGAATCATCATTGTCAACCAAGATGTCATTGTCACTTTAGGATGTCCAGAAACAAAGGGATATTATATCCTTTGTTCTTAGAGCACTACAGATGCCAAATTATGCACAGGGTTCCCTCATGGCATTGAGTGTGTGCGAGCCTAGAGGCAACTGAACACTGATTTCAGAAAGAGATTGCCTCTGGTGGTGTTCTCACCTGAATATTTCCCTGGAACAGTGGGAGAAAGCATGCCCCCCCAACCCTGCTGCATTCTGATGGAGCAGTAGGCAGCAAGGCAGAGAAGGGCTAGAAATGGTAGGGGCTTTGGGGTAAATTCTTCTCAGCCTCCGTCTAAGGAGCTTGACAAGGGTACCAGTAAAGGGAATGAGAAATAATTCCAAACTTTTGGTTTTGCCGGCACATCAACATATACCAACAGGTGCTTGATTCAAAACATACATGTTTGATTAATGCAGTATCAGGCATCTGGAACAGAGAACAGTGGAATTCGGGGCTTGAGTAGGACTTAAATGTCTTTCATTTTAACCACAGCAGTCTAGATGCACATAGTAGGCACTGGAAATGTTTGTTGATTAGGTTTTCTTTGATTGGAATGACATGGTTGCTTGACTTTGGGTCCAGATGTTTGGCATCCAGCCAGAGTTGTGTGCTCTGCATCTGTCATCAACCTCCCACGGCAGAGGTGGTTGGCTGGGGCAGCACTTCCCCCATCCCCAGGCTGAGGCCTCATTCTGCCTCTTTCAGTTCCTGCACACTGGCTCGTGTGAGCATGGGCAACAGTGTGTTAGTTGTTTAGTTGTGTCCAACTCTTCGCGATCTCATGGACTGTGGTCTGCTAGGCTTTTCTGTCCTTGGAATTCTCCAGGCAAGAATACTGGAGTGGGTTGCCATTTTCTTCTCCAGGGGATCTTCCAAACCCAGGGATTGAACCTGGGTCTCCTGCACGGCATGCAGATTCTTGACAGTCTGAGCCACCAGGGAAGCCATGGGCCACAGAACATGCACCAAATGACCTATGGAGCTGGCTAGCTGTAGAAGTTGTCCTCCACACCCTCATTCCCCTGAGTCATGGTGGTTGTATTTTATGAGAGAAACATTGGCATCTCAGCGAACAGACCATAGCAGTGCTAGTGATAAGGACTTGTGCAGTCAGGTATTCATCCATTCCATTGGTCATTGCAAAACTGCTGAGGACAGGTCCATGAGTTCCCAGCACTGACCAGGAAGCTGAGGAGGAAATATGAGAAGACCCGTGGAAGGGAAAGTAGACGTTTCACAGGTTAGTGGGGATGTAAGACCTTCATTAACTCCTAGGGAACAGTGACAGGATGGGTGGTTCCATTAGTGCTGATGGCATGGGCAGCAGAGGGGAAGGATGCCATATGGTAGAGTGGATACATATGCATTAGACCTGAGTCTGCATTTCATATCTGCCTTGCAACTCCAGCATGTGACTTTAAGCTCAGGCCTCAATTCCTTGTCTTGTAAACAAAGAGAATGTCCCAGGATATTCTTCAGATCCTTCTGTGACACTTTGATCAGAAATTTTGAGATCATTTTCCCATAATTTAAGGTTCCCCCAAACCTAGAACTTACTACTTTCATAGATAAACATAGACTTCTAATGCACTAAGGAACCTGGGATGAAAAGTAGTGAAGGAAGGTTTAGACTGTGCACTCATGTCCAACAGAGGATCAAATGGTCGGATGGCATCACCGACTCAATGGACATGAGTTTGGGCAAACTTTGGGAAATGGTGAAGGACAGGGAAGCCTGGCGTGCTTCAGTCCATGGGGTCACAAAGAGTTGGACACAACTGAGCAACTAAACAGCAACTACCGATGTCTTGGTTAAAAGACAGCAGCAGTTGTAGGTCTGGGAGGATACATTTTGGATAAAAATACAAAGGTTTGTTATGCTTGGGAATGGAGCTCTATTTCAAAGTAAGACAGTACCAAGTTTGATCTTTCTTCATGGATAACATCCTTGGTTCAGTTATTTATCTCAGGACCAAGAGCATCTTGTTGCCCTTGAGTTGGTCCACAAACTGCCTTGGTTCACCATTGTTGGTATGGCAACCTTGTGAGCAGGTTCCGGAAGGCGTCTGCTGCCAGTGTTAAAGATGGCACCCAGGAAACAGGGACTCTATTTTTGTGGGAAATTGAGAAACGAGAGATAGGATAATCTGGATTTGAACCCAGGAAGTAGTGTAGGTACAAGTTATACTCCTGTCTAGCTGAAAGATAGATTCATTACCCAGGTGGTTTCCAGTCTCTTTTGACTCCATGGAGTGAGGTCAAGTGTGTTACCCATACAAAGGACAAACTGCAAAAGGCTTTAGAAACCTCTCACTTGTGTATAGTACTATATTGCTTTCTAAGAGGTTTATGAACCAACTTGATCATTCCCCACAATGATGCAGTAATGATATTCCTAAATGACAAGAGGAACTGAGGTCTGAGTATATTGATAGGGTTAGCTGTTTCTCAAAGGACATTTGATGGATGCTGGAAAAAGTCCTACCCTGAAGCTGTTCAGAACCTTCTCTCCATGGCTGTATTTATTCTATAGTTTAAAATATACCTGATTCTGTGTACTTCTTTTTAAAATACAGGAGCTCCTGGGAAAGAAGTCATATCAAGCTTACTGTCACTTAAATTCAGTTCAGTTCAATCGCTCAGTCATGTCTGACTCTTTGTGACCCCATGAATTGCAGCATGCCAGGCCTCCCTGTGCATCACCAACTCCCGGAGTTCACCCAAACTCATGTCCATCAGTCAGTGATGCCATCCAGCCATCTCATGCTCTGTTGTCCCCTTCTTCTCCTGCCCCCAATCCCTCCCAGCATCAGAGTCTTTTCCAATGAGTCAACTCTTCTCATGAAGTGGCCAAAGTACTGGAGTTTCAGCTTTAGCATCATTCCTTCCAAAGAACACCCAGGGCTGATCTCCTTCAGAATGGACTGGTTGGATCTCCTTGCAGTCCAAGGGACTCTCAAGAGTCTTCTCCAGCACCATAGTTCAAAAACATCAATTCTTCAGCACTCAGCCTTCTTCACAGTCCAACTCTCACATCCATACATGACCACAGGAAAAACTATAGCCTTGACTAGACGAACATTTGTTGGCAAAGTAATGTCTCTGCTTTTGAATATGCTATCTAGGTTGGTCATAACTTTCCTTCCAAGGACTAAGCATCTTTTAATTTCATGGCTGCAGTCACCATCTGCAGTGATTTTGGAACCCAAAAAATAAAGTCTGACACTGTTTCCACTGTTTCCCCATGTATTTGCCATGAAGTGATGGGACCAGATGCCATGATCTTCGTTTTCTGAATGTTGAGCTTTAAGCTAACTTCACTCTCCTCTTTCACTTTCATCAAGAGGCTTTTTAGTTCCTCTTCACTTTCTGCCATAAGGGTGGTGTCATCTGCATATCTGAGGTGATTGATATTTCTCCCGGCAATCTTGATTCCAGCTTGTGCTTCTTCCAGCCCAGCGTTTCTCATGATGTACTCTGCTGCCAGGGTCCAGTCCCGGCTGATCCAGGGTATTCGAAGGGGAGACGGCTTCGGCGACTATTTAAATATTCATCAAAGATATAAAGAGTAATAGAATGAGGATAGCTCAGTAGGAAAATTCAGTGGAGAAAAGAGGCTGAGTAGCTTGGTTTACGCAGGAGACCAATAAAACTTCAAGACAAGAAGCTTGCACCACTTACGTAGGCTGCAGGCATCCTTCCGTTCTCCAGAAGGAGAGGAGACACTGAGGCCTCCCTGGTCGGATCTTAGAAGCCCAGGCATAATTAGTAAGCATGGTGGATTCCGTGCTCCAGATGGAGACTCAGCCAGAGTGAGAGAGAGAGCAACATGGGGAGACCAGTATTTTGAGGAACTGATCCCAATTCTTTATTTTCCAGAGTCTGTTTTTATACACTGAGATGTTATACAAAAGTCACGTGGGGACAGCAGTCCTGACTTTTATTAAAGTCAGGTGCTTCACACAAATGTATACAGAGGTCTTAGGGGTGTTACATCATCTTCTGGTCAGGGGGGCCTGCTGACAATTTACGACCCTCTCCTTGTGACAGTGGTCAGTCAACCAGAGCACTTTTCTCCAAGGGTGATTATTCTTAAAACAGATGCCACCCAAATAAAGTTACATTCCTATAGGGTGAGGGTGTAGTGGGTTTTAGTTAAGGAAAGAATTTACTTAGCCTAAGGTCTAATGTGATTTATATCAAAGGTTAATACTTATTTCTTCTGTATATTCATTAATGTGTGTAAGGGCAGGGGATGTGGAGTCTTAGCAACAAACATTGGCTCAACAAATGAAAAACCCTTCACCAATACAATTTCTAATCAGCCCACTATACTTATACTAATGGTTTTCTAACTTTTCTAAGGAACCTGTTTTTAGAAGGTTTAAAGCATCTCGTGCCTCTCACGGTTGGGAGGCTGTGAGCAATCACATGTGGCCAGACAAGCCTGTCAGGCAGGCTAGAGAACCTTCAGAGGAGTTTGTAGGTTGAAACACTCCTGTCACGCCCAGGAATTATTATTAACTGGAGCTCTAAGTTAACTCCTTCTCCGAAAGAGGTGGTGGGAGACAGCTCCCCGTAAAGTCAGAGGTGTAGGGGAGAGCACAAAGTAGTAAAGTAGGCAGGCTCTGGTTATGGGGGTAGATGCTCGAGAATTTCCAGGGGGACTCCTGAGGCTCGATCCCGCCTTTGTGTATGTTGAGCCTCCTTCCTCATGACCTTTGTCATGGGCAGAGTGCCTCACGCCGGCCCCCAACACTCTGCATCGAAGTTAAATAAGCAGGGTGACAATATACAGCCTTGATGTACTCCTTTTCCTATTTGGAACCAGTCTGCTGTTCCATGTCCAGTTCTAATTGTTGCTTCCTGGCCTGCATATAGGTTTCTCAAGAGGCAGGTCTTCCCATCTCTTTCAGAATTTTCCACAGTTTATTGTGATCCACACAGTCAAAGGCTTTGGCATAGTCAATGAAACAGAAATAGATGTTTTTCTGGAACTCTCTTGTTTTTTTGATGATCCACCGGATGTTGACAATTTGATCTCTGGTTCCTCTGCCTTTTCTAAAACCAACTTGAACATCTGGAAGTTCATGGTTCAAGTATTGCTGTCACTTAAATAGTTGCCTGAAAAAAAAATTTTTTTTTTTAACAATCATTTTCATCTGACATAGCTGAGCACAGAATACTAGATTGTCCAATTTAGGTTAAGTGCAAGAGGATCGGGATAGATTTGGGTTTAGGGAGTTTGTTTGGAGCAACCATCCTGAAGCGGGCATAATAGTGAGTGCCTTGGGACTCCAGTTGTGAATGAGGGGAGTCCCTAAGTGGGGACTAGTGATGCACGGTGTGAATCAAGGGAGATATTGAAATCAGAGTAACTCTTCGTATTTCGGGCTTCGGTTAGTCTCTCTGTGTTGGACCCATCCCTAGCGAGCAGGGTGGGATTGTGACGGATGGGGTCAAACCCATCTGCAATTACTGGCCAAATACCTGGCTGTGGGCATTGGTCCATTTCATACGCTCTCGTATTCTGCTAACTACTTAAGGCAGAAAAAAATCATTCCCGTTTGACTCCAATATGTGCCAGTTGAAACTGAAATCTTCATACTGAGCAAATGTACCAGAGAACACTCTATAAACTTAATGAGGGAGATGAAGAGATATGTGCCAGAAACCTAGAAAATTTAACACTGATGAGGTTATGACTATTATATGTTTAGTTAAATTGTTGACACTGACAGGACGTGGCTGAGGAAATCTGCCATCCGTTTTCTTCTTGTATCAGTGATAATGGTTCCTTGGTGTGCTCTTCCCAGTTAACAAAAATACTCCTCCAAAGTTAAATGCAGGGAGAAGTGACATAAGAAATACTTTTATTATCTCTGCTCTTCTGGGAGTTCCCTCCAGGCACATTATTTAAAGCAGGACTTCTTCCGACTGGCACATGAGTTTGGAGGGAGGGACTTACAGGTTCAGAGGTGAATGTAGAGGGTCCTGAGAGGTGGGAGCCTCCTAACCCTGTGCATGCATATGTGCCCTGGCAAACCCATCTAGCAGAGTGCTATGCTCATCTTCCCCAAATCCCTCTTCTACCTTTCACATTTTCCCTCCCCTCAAAAACAGAGAAAGGTTCTCCTTTGCCTAGTGAATAAAATCTCAACCTCTTTAAGTGGCAGTGAAGGCATAAATGTGATCACAATTTTTGTAAGCTGCAAGATCAGATCAGATCAGTAAGCTGCAAAGTGCTGTATAAATAGTAACTATTTGAAGAGGAATCAGCCAGTGGTAGAAAAAAGTATTGAATCTGGAGTCGGGACACTTTGGTTTGAGTCTTATGCTAGTTGGGTGACCTTGGACAGGTCACTTAAACTCTCTGAAGCTCAGTTCCTTTATAAGACAAGATAATTGTGATAGTTAAATTAATTGAAAGTGACATAGTAATTAGCAAAGAATGGACACTCAATACCTATTAATGAAGACATGGTAACTGAAGGCAATTTAGTCCAACTCTTGAGAACACTGGCTGTGGAGACATGAATTATTTATTTTCCTGTGTCTCTTTTTCCCTGCCTATAAAATGGGGATAAGATGGAAGAGTTAAATGAATTAATACATACCTGGATCTTTCAACAGTGCCTGGGCCATAGTAGTCCTTCTGTAAGTAATGAGGCTCCTATTACTGCTGTGGTTACTTTTATTACTCAAGGACCTGTTCTGGCCTTATCTTTCCAGCTTTGTTTGTTTTTCAGTAAAGAGAGAGCTTCTCCACCAGGTCATAACATCCTTAGGATGGAGACTAATTCTTACCTTTAACTGGTGTGGAATTTACTCAGTGCCTGAAAAATTCTCAATCATTTTGTTGTTTAAAAAAAAACATACAAATATATGCTTGCTATGTCTACACAGCATTGTATTGGAGGTTTTAGTTGGTGCAACAAGGCAAGAAAACAAGAAAGGAAAAAAAAAAAGCCTAGACTGGAAAGAAACAAAGCTCTCTTCATTCACAGATGATCATGTAATAGAATCTGTAAAAAGCTACCAGAAGTAATAAGTGAATTTAGCAAGGTTGGAGGATATAAGATCAATATAAGAATCAATTTGTTTTTAGTTGCTTATCCTTAGGATTGTCACAACTAGACCAATTACCTGCAACACAGAATGAGTAGGGGGTAGTGATGGTAAATAAAATTGGAAAGGCAGGTTGAGACTCAGTTTGATGACATAAATTAATTTGGAATGCTTTTGCTCAAGCTTTTTGTCCATCTGTCCCCTCCCTTCCTTCCTACCTTTTCTTTCTTTCCTCTTTCCTTTGTTTTTTCCCCCCCCTTTCCCCTTTTCTCTTCCTCATTAGTTTGTTGACATAAACAACCTGTCTCCGTGAAAAAAATGTAGAATTTTGTTTCTTAAAAACAAAGTTGTTTTTTTTGTTGTTGTTGTTCCCTTGGATTAAATTAACAAAATGAGCAAATAACAAAAAACAATACACAAGAAATTGCTTTAAACTTTTGGGGATCATTCTGTGAAAAAAGTTACCAAAGACAGAGACGTAATATTAGTCCATGGACCCTGGAGCTGCAGGTATCCGGATTCAAGTTCTTTCTCTTAACAAGATCTGTGACTTTGGCAAGATCCCATCAGCTTTTTGAGGCTCAGTTAGCTTGTTTTTAAAAGGGAATAATGGTTACACGACCTCTTTCTTTACAGGGTTCTCGATAGCTCACTTCAACAACACTTTTTGAGTTCCTAAGAATTGGACCATGACATGGAGATAGAGAGTCTTTCCCTTTTTAAGGAACATTTAGTGATGATATGTGTGAAAATAACTTCAATGTCATGAAATAGGCTGTTAAAGTTGTATAAGGAGAAACATGGGAGGTGCAGAGAAGGGGTTAATTAGCTGTGCCTGTGGAATAGGGGACCGTTTTGCTGCATTGATATCTACACCCAACCTCAAAGTTTAAATGGAATTTTTAACAGTTAGAGAAAGGGGCAACTTCAGGACAAATATAATCTTATATTTGTTTAGCACTTGATTCTTTTGCTTGACACAAATTAGAGTGGTGTAAAAACTATAATTTAAAACTATAAGGGATTATTATTTGTATTCCAGGGGCAGTTATTATTACTTTAAATTATTCTTTGGTAAAGCTGGGGAAATTTCGACCTTAAATTGCAGCAACTTAACCAAATTTGTTTACATAAAAATTCCCAGGGAATTTTTCCATGTTGGAGGAACCAGAAGTCTTAAGAACTTAGCTCCTACTGAGACAAAGGCAAGAGTAGAGTGACACAGATTAGGAGAAGGCCACTGAAAAGAAGAAAAGAGGGTGGTAATTAATGCAAAAGGCATCATTGCAAAATGATGGCCCATTTTATAATTATGGCACAAATAGCTAAGTAAAACTATAAAAATATAGAAACCTAGATGTTTCAACATGGGTACAACATTAACCCAAAGTGCTCAATCTTTGTGAAATGTTGCAACCTGAGAATTTTCCCTTGGCAATCCTGATAAATCATGTGGCACTGCCCCTAGGAGAGAATTGGGGTCACTGCCCTGGGTTAAATTACTCAGTTCTACAGATCCTTGCCTTGGTCCAACATGCCATCTATGCAATGTTGAATGTTTGACAAAATACTGAAGATTATTTGGAAATATAGATAGAAACCGTATTTGGAGGTTTGCAGAAGAGTGGGAAGTGGAGCCAAGAATGTACCTATAATTTAGGGAACAACAATGAGGTCTCATAAAAATAAATAACCATGATGTTAAATAGACTACAGATCATTTGCACCTCGAGGCTTCTCTTAGATTTTGTGCCAGTTGAAAAAAGAAAAGAGAAAAAGTGATAATTGGCCTTGGGCTTTGTGCCAGAAGACACAGCATTTTAAGTAATCAAGAGTCGGACACGACTAAGCAACTAAACTGAATCAAAAAGAATCCCTCCCAATTATTAATATTTAAAGGAAGAAAAACAAAATCCATCAAGCTATCTCGAGTAACCATCCTGGATTTGGAAAAAGACTTTAAGCAACTCTGCCTGGAGTCATACTGTTTTATACTGCTCTTGACTTTATTTGAAAGCTGATGTTGCTATCTAGAAAACCTAACAGGTTTAAGTATTTCGGTTTTATTCACTGAGAAGTCATTTCCAGTCACATTGGAGAAATGTATTCTAGTGTTTGCCAGTAACCACTCCTCCTGTGCTTTAGAGAAAGTAGTGTGTGTGTTGGGAAAAGCACTGAACAGAAGTCTGATGACAAGAGTTCTAAAACTTGCGTCTGCTAGTGCTTGAGTTTTAGACTTTAGATAAGTCAAGTCACAGATGTGATCCTCAGTTCTTCCCCCTGTAAAACAGGACCAGTCATACGTATGCAGCTACCTTGTAGAGTTGTGAGTGTCAGTTGAGAAGTTGGACATGGAAATATCATGCAAATGCAAGCGAGTGTGGGTTGCTACTCCTTGCAGTGGGCCTCTGAGACACAGAATGACAGGATTGGCCTCAGGGACTATATATGAAGCCATTGGTACTTTAAAAAAATATTTTATTGGAGGATAATTACAATATTGTGATGGTTTTTCCCATACATCAGCATGAATCGGCCATGGGTATACATGTGTTCCCTCTATGCTAAACTCCCCTCCCACCTCCCTCCCCACCCTATCCCTCTGAGTCATCACAGAGCACCAACTTTGGGTGCCCTGCTTCAGGCATCAGACTTGCACTGGTTATCTATTTTACATATGGTAATGTATATGTTTGGTACTTTTACCAAGAATGTTGGCTTAGTTTAGTGGTATATGCCAGGGTCCAGTACAGCTTTGTTATTTTTCTTAGACCCGCCCCCGTGTATTCACTCTGTAGGACTAGACCTTCCTCTGCCTCTGAATAAAATCCCAGTTGGTGCCCCAAACTTGCAGCTCACTCTTGGAAAACAAGTCCTCTGTTTGCTGAGTCTTGAAATATTCTAGATCCAGTTATAAATATCCCAGTCTAGGGTAAGAATGTGAAATTCATCCACAGATAACGTCTCTTCTGTGGACTGAGGGACGTCTTCTTCCTTTATTCTTTCATCTTCTTCTCGTTCCCACTCCCCAGGTAGGTTCAGTGAAGAAAGGGAAGAGGAGGAAGAGGCAGGAGGAGGCGGCAGGAGCAGACTTGCCGCCCGTCTGGCCCTGCTTTGCTCTTCCAGGGACAGATGCGTAGTCTGGCCCTTCTCCTTAGGCTGTTTCATGAACAGCTGGAGTCCTCTCACTTGATGGTAATAAATACAGTCTCCTAAGGCTGTTCACTTGTTATTCCTCTTTCAAATCCTGGACATCTGGGAACTTCTCTCTTTTGAGATTTCTGTACCTCCAGCAGGGCAGGATCCAGGGTTAATGCAGGGAGCTTTTTCTTACACTTGGCCCTAATCTCCTCCATGGAAATATAGATCTTTGACTTACTAATAGTGGGAAATGGCTACATCCTCCAAACAGACCTCTTTTATTGAGCCATCTAGAAAGCAACCTCAGCCATAGTCTTTTTTTCATGTGTTAAATTTTTTAGACGTAAGTCATATGTCAGTTCATTCTTATCCTGAAAATGCAGGAGACACATATCAAGGTGTCCAAGTGATCCACTGTATCTCCTCTGATTTGCTTGAGATGACAGAAGGCTCCCTAAGCCTTATCCATGGAGGTGAAGCATTACAAGCAAACCTGAAAATTCTCTCTAAAGAAACCTCCACTTTGCACTTCCAGACTGCTCTCCTGCACCATCCAATATCTTTTCTTGGTAATGTAGAGAGATAAAATCAGCTAAGTGCTGCAAACCTAATTCTTAGATACCTCCATTGTAGGTCCTGCCTAGGTGTTCCGGTTCCCCATCTTAGATGTGGGTCTGGTTGGTTTCTATTGTCTTGAGGCTTTAGTTGAACTTAAATGGAATCACATTGTAACATTTTACTCTATTTATATCCATGCATCCCAAACTGTGGGCTTCCCAGGTAGCACTAGTGGTAAAGAACCCACCTGCCAATGCAGGAGACATAAGAGATGCAGGTTCAATCCCTGGGTCAGGAAGATCCCCTGGAGGAGGGCATGGCAAGCCACTCCAGTATTCTTACTTGGGAAATCCTAAGGACGGAGGAGCCTGGTGGGCTATAGTCCATAGCGTCACAGAGAGTCAGACATGACTGAAGCACCTTAGCATGCCTGCACACATCCCAAAGTGTAGTTTGAAGAACACTGCTTCAGAGAAGTGTTTCAAGATTTGTAAAGTTCTTGATTAAAAATCTCGGGAAACAAATGTAAGATTTTCAGCTATTAAGGTGCTTATTGCACATAAACCTATTAAATAATAATTAAACCTATTAAATAAATTAAAAATTAAGCCTATTAAATAATATGTGGAATCTCTAATTTGGCACCCAGTTTTAGTTCCAGTGTTCTTCAGATATATTTATCTGTACAGCTGATTAATACAGTGTCTCTTTGCTTATGTTTTGGGCAGTGCTGCTCCAGATACAACTTAAGAGTCTTTTCTGATTAGTTGAGGCTTCCACTGGGCATAGCTAAGTATATTCATACATTCCTCTAAAGTTTCCCTACTAAAAGTAACGGGCTTATGTTCATGTGAATATATATTCTGAAAAGAGTCAAATAGTATTAGCTGTGTAGAGAAAGAAAAGAGGTACTTGTTGCCCTGTTTATGAAAGACAGCAAATATTTTAAAAATTAGATAGTACAGATAATACATTAGACTAGGGATTTAGACTATTCGAGTATTTGATTTAGACTTTCAGAGTATAGCTTTGAATTGTAAAGGCAAGTTCAGTTCAGTTCAGTTCATTTGCGTCTGACTCTTTGCATGGACTGCAGCATGCTAGGCTTCCCCGTCCATCGCCAACTCCCAGAGCTTGCTCAAACTCATGTCCATCGAGTCAGTGATGCCATCCAACCATCACATCCTCTGTCATCCCCTTCTCTTCCTGGCTTCAATCTTTGCCAGCATCAGGGTCTTTTCTAATGTGTCAGTTCTTCACATCAGGTGGCCAAAGTATTGGAGCTTCAGCTTCAGCGTCAGTCCTTTCAATAAATATTCAGGACTGATTTCCTTTAGGATGGACTGGTTGGATCTCCTGCAGTCCAAGGGACTCTCAAGAGTCTTCCCCAACACCACAATTTGAAAGCCTCAGTTCTTTGGCTTTCAACTTTCCTTATAGTCCAACTCTCACATCCATACATGACCACTGGAAAAAGCATAGCTTTGATTAGACAGACCTTTGTTGGCAAAGTAATGTCTCTGCTTTTCAATGTACTATCTAGGTTGGTCACAGCTTTTCTTCCAAGGAGTAAGCATCTTTTAATTTCATGGCTGCAGTCACCATCTGTAATGATTTTGGAACCCCCCAAAAATAAAGTCTGTCACTGTTTCCATTGTTTCCCCATCTATTTGCCATGAAGTGATGGGACTGGATGACACCATCTTAGTTTTTTGAATGTTGAGTTTTAAGCCAGCTTTTTCACTCTCCTCTTTCACTTTTATCAACTCTTTAGTTCTTCTTTGCTTTCTGCCATAAGGGTGGTGTCATCTGTGTATCTGAGGTTATTGATAGTTCTCTGAGCAACTTGATTTCAGCTTGTGCTTCATCCAGTCTAGCATTTCATATGATGTACTCTGCATATAAGTTAAATAAGCAGGGTGACAATGTACAGCCTTAATGTACTCCTTTCCCAATTTGGAACCAGTCTGTTGTTCCATGTCCAGTTCTACCTGTTGCTTCTTGACCTGCATACAGATTTCTCAGGAGGCAGGTTAGGTGGTCTAGTATTCCCATCTCTTTAAGGGTTTTCCACAGTTTGTTGTGATCCACACAGTCAAAGGTTTTGGTGTAGTCAATAAAGCAGAAGTAGATGTTTTTCTGGAACTTTCTTGCTTTTTCAGTGACCCAGTGGATGTTGGTGATTTGATCTCTGGTTCCACTGGCTTTTCTAAATACAGCTTGAACACCTGGAAGTTCTCAGTTCACATACTGTTGAAGCTTAGACTTGGAGAATTTTGAGCATTACTTTGCTAGTGTGTGAGATGAGTGCAATTGTGTGGTATTTTGAACATTCTTTGGCATTACCTTTCTTCCTTTCTTTGGGATTGGAATGAAAACTGACCTTTTCCAGTCCTGTGGCCACTCATATTTGCTGACATATTGAGTGCAGCACTTTCACAGCTTCATCTTTTAGGATTTGAAGTAGCTCAACTGGAATTCCATCACCTCCATTAGCTTTGTTCTTAGAGATGCTTCCTAAGGCCCACTTGACTTGTGTTCCAGGCTGTCTGACTCTAGGTGAGTGATCACACCATCTTGGTTTTCTGGGTCATAAAGATCTGTTTTGTATAGTTCTTCTGTGTATTCTTGCCAACTCTTCTTAATCTCTTGAGCTTCTGTTAGGTCCATACCATTTCTGTCCTTTATTGTGCTCATCTTTGCATGAAATGTTCCTTGGTATCTCTAATTTTCTTGAATAGATTTCTAGGCTTTCCCATTCTATTGTTTTCCTCTATTTCTTTGTATTGCTCACTGAGGAAGGCTTTCTTATCTCTCCTTGCTATTCTTTGGAACTAAGCATTCAGATGGATAACAGTGACTTATTTTCAGAGTTTTTATTAAACAGGAAACTAATATAAATAAGAGGCGCTAGAGAATAGGGAGAGCCCCCAGGGTCTTAATAATTTAACACTCTCCAAAAGCACAAGTCACAGGGCAGGGCAGGGGCCAGCGGAATGGTGGGCTGGTCCATAGTTTGTTCCTTCTACGTATTTTCTCCTACAGCCATCAGTTGTATAGGTTTTGAGTCACCTTAAATGTCTTTACCTTTGCACAATTGGTCAGTTTTATACTGTTTTCAGATAGGCATCTTCTTCTTTATTCAACTCACTTTTGAATGTGGGTCATAACTTCCAAGATGCATTTCAAATAAATAGCCTGTTCCATCTATTAATACATTGTGTCTTTAGAAGATGATTGGTTTGATGATTCTTTTTGTTGTAAACTTTGCTAGTATTTGTACTGAATGGTATCACCGTCCTACAAGCCTGAACTGTCCTGGACCACCTGCTGCTGTCATGATGTTAGCCCTGAAACTCCTGCATCCTGGGAATCCTGTCCCTGGGATACGAAACATCTTGGGCTTTGATGATGAATGCCAAAGGTTGGTGTAAAAGTTTAAAATCCATATGGCAGCCTCAAAGGATAGTCACGGGAAGCAAAGCTGTTTTTCGCTTGAAGAAGGTATAGCATAGATTATCTGCCTTCTGGAGTTGCTGTCACTGTTTTCCTGCTTTGTGTTATAACCATGATTTGAAGTTCACGCTGATGAATCATCCACTGTTGTTTCATTCCAACTGATGCAACTTAAGCGTACTTCTTCACTACATTGTGATTGCAAGCATTAACCATCCATCTATTTGACTTTGTCTGTGGAATGTGTAGCTTAAATATTGTGCTTTGTATCAAGATGGCATTAGTTTAATTTTTTACATGTAACTATTGTGAACATATTTTCTAAGAATTCAGATCATAAAGATGAAGATGATTCAAGCACCAATACTAGTATGACCTAGACATCTCAAAGAAGGTTCAATTCAGTTCAGTTCAGTCACTCAGTCATGTCCGACTCTCTGTGAGCCCATGAATCGCAGCACGCCAGGCCTCCTTGTCCATCACCAACTCCCGGAGTTGATTCAGACCCACGTCCATCGAGTCAGTGATACCATCCAGCCATCTCATCTTCTGTCGTCCCCTTCTCCTCCTGCCCCCAATCCCTCCCAACATCAGAGTTTTTTCCAATAAGTCAACTCTTCGCATGAGGTGGCCAAAGTACTGGAGTTTCAGCTTTAGCATCATTCCTTCCAAAGAAATCCCAGGGCTGATCTCCTTCAGAATGGACTGGTTGGATCTCCTTGCAGTCCAAGGGACTCTCAAGAGTCTTCTCCAACACCACAGTTCAAAAGCATCAATTCTTTGGTGCTCAGCTTTCTTCACAGTCCAACTCTCACATCCATACATGACCACTGGAAAAACCATAGCCTTGACTAGACGAACCTTTGTTGGCAAAGTAATGTCTCTGCTTTTGAATATGCTATCTAGGTTGGTCATAACTTTTCTTCCAAGGAGTAAGCGTCTTTTAATTTCATGGCTGCAGTCACCACCTGCAGTGATTTTGGAGCCCCCCAAAATAAAGTCTGACACTGTTTCCACTGTTTCCCCATCTATTTCCCATGAAGTGATGAGACTGGATGCCATGATCTTTGTTTTCTGAATGTTGAGCTTTAAGCCAACTTTTTCACTCTCCACTTTCACTTTCATGGATCTTATTTTAATTAAAGATGAAAAGACTCATGCCACTTAATTGGGCGATAAATAATCAGAGTATTTTGCATGCTATGTAGATATCATTTTTAAAAATTAAAAAGAATTTGGAATTGGACATGGAGAAGATGCAGGGGCACATAAGAAAATTGAATCTCAGTTTTGGGATGAGACATACAAGTACTTCTAAATCAGTCAAAGCTTTTTCATCTTCCAAGAAGGTACCAACATTTAGCAGAAAATAGGCCCCACTGAGTTATCCTGGGTATGTTGCACATACAAGCTGCATTATCATATTATTCTCATGATTGCTCTATGAAACTGATTAAAGTTGTATTTTCTGATGCATACTTTGTGGTTTAAATGTCCTATGGATTAACAAAAGGGGACATTTGGAATACCAAATATGTTGACCCTCTAGAGAGTAGAGCTGTTTTTTCAAATCTGTTGAATAACCATGCTTTCTGCAGTAGATCAAGTGGCCCCTCAAATCACAGCAACAAGATAATTTTCCCTCCGATTCTTGAGTATTTGGACTTGAAAAATCAAATTTCAGATGATCTTCTTAATTTTGGTGAAGATTTTAATGAAACTGCAGAAAACATAAAAGATTGTTATCTTATCTAAATGCAAGTTATACTTCACTCTATACTCACTGCATATTGGCAGATAATGCAAATGTAAATATTGTTAAATGCCATTTACTTTTGAAGTTTTTCAGTTCAGTTTAGTGACTCAGTCGTATCCGCATCTTTGTGATGCCATGGATACAGCACACCAGGCTATCCTCTCTATCACCATCTCCTGGAGTTTGCTTAAACTCACATCCATCAACTCGGTGATGCCATCCAACCATCTCATCCTCTGTCATCCCCTTCTCCTCCTGCCCTCAACTTTCCCAGCATCATGATCTCACCAGCTAAATATCCTGTCCACCCTGTTTATAAGACTGCTCAAATGGGAATACTATGCTTCCCTGTGATTTTGAATCCTTCATAATGAGAAATTTAGGTCACTTTCAGCTTCCTCAAAGCAAGCCAAAGCACTTGAAATATTTGAGTTAATAGAAATGGAGACAACTTTTTTAGATATGTGTCTACAAAATGGCTATAATTATTGATACCCACAGAAAAGATGTTAAAATGTTGCCTTGCTCTAACTCATATTTTCAGAGTATGAGGTGAGAAGAATGTTTCACTAATTTGGAATCCTTTAAGGATAAGCATGGAGAAAAGGATTACAGTAAAACAGAAATTTATAGGGTGTTTCTGCTCTTTGATAATCTATGAAGAGGTCACAAGGAGCCTAGAAAAGAATTATCTGTGTTGTCTGATGTTATGTATAGTATAGAGAAAAATGCGTACAAAGGAAAAACCTCAGTTTTGGAAAATAAGGCTGCTTCTAAACAACCAAAAATGAATCAAGTGAACAGCCAATTCAAACACATCTTTCTCAATTTCTTTATTAAAACTATAACTTACTTGGAATCCAACTGCAATTTCACCAGTTTGAATTATCTCTGTGCCTTAAAACTATTTCCCCCTAGAAAAAGACATTTACTTATTATGGCATCTAATTTGCTTCCTAATGTTTTATAAACAATGGACATGGACCATCTCTATGATAAATGATCGTGTAACTATCTGGTTGACAAACTGCTGATCTATCAAAATAAGCATGTAGATACAAGGTGGAGGAACAATTTTGGAGAGCAGAAAATGAATTCCTATAAGTCTTAAGATCCTGTGCTTGCTAGTAAGTAAACTCTGAAGTGTTCCTTGCTGAAGCACTTTCACTGACATGGTGTTGAGTTTGATGTCTCCACGTTGGACTGACACTAGAACACTAAATTGTAGGCTTGATAAGAGCAGAGTCGCAAGTCAAAGAGAATTTTACATTTGACTATATTCAGTCACCACTGCATGAAGGAGAAGAAGGTATCCCAAATGCTACAGGCAGTTCAGAGAAGTATTATTTGTAAAGGGAATAGTAGAAGTAAAAATATCCTATTATATCATATTAAAAAATATATCATTGTTATTTTTTATTAAATATAGATAATATGTTTATATTTTCATTCTCCCTTTAAAAAGTCATATATTTACATATTTTAAGACTATAGAATAATATGATAAGGTAGTAAAATTTAAATATCAAATAAAGAGTTTAAAAGTTAAAATAAATTGCTGTATCAGAGGACAAGAAACATTATAAAAATATTGTTAAAATTTTCCCACGTATATGTTTATTAGTCTTATGATTAATTATTGTTAACTGCCACTATTAACTAGTCCTCCTTTTTGGTTAAATTATAGGATTTGGGTCGATGAAAGGTAAATAATATAGAATAATATGTGATTTCAAATGCAAATGAATTCTTCATATTTTTATGTTAAAGTAATCACTTCATGGCAAATAGGGAAGAAGTAAAAGCAGTGACAGATTTTGGGCTCCAAAATCCCTGCAGACAATGACTGCAGCCATGGAATTAAAAGACACTTGCTCCTTTGAAGAAAAGCTATGACAAACCTAAAGAGCATATTAAAACACAGAGACATCACTTTGCCAACAAAGGTCCATCTAGTCAAAGCTAAGGTTTTTCCAGCAGTCATGTATGGATGTGAGAGTTGGACCATAAAGAAAGCTGAGAGCCAAAGAGGTGATGCTTTCAAACTGTGGTGTTGGGGAAGACTCTTGAGGGTCCTTTGGACTGTAAGGAGATCAAGCCTGTCAATCCTAAAGAAAATCAACTCTGAATATTGATTAGAAAAGTATCCAATACCTTGGTCCACTGATGCAAAGAGCCAACACATTGGAAAAGACACTCGTGCTGGGAGATACTGAAAGCAAAAGGAGAAGGAGGCGGCAGAGGATGAGATGATTAAATAATATCACGAACTCAGTGGGTATGAATTTGAGCAAACTCTGGGAGATAGTGGAAGAAAGAGGAGCCTGGCATGCTATAGTCTATGGCGTCACAAAGAGTCAGACATGAATTAGCGACTGAGCAACAGCAGCAACTATACAGTGTTTAATGACTTTGTTATGGATTATTCTGAGGGCGGGTTCTGGTATGGATGCACCCTCGGTTGGTTCTCAAAAAACTTAGTCATCCTACTCGTAACGAGTGTGCCTTTTATGAGCCTGTCTTGTTTTAATGCAGGAAAGCAAGTCAAATTCTCCTTAACTGCCTTTTATAAATGATCCCTCCCATTGGCCATTGACTGTAATATAAGTCAGCTTTGTGTTGTTCTTATTGATTCCACATCAGAGTGGAAGCAATGTTTCTAAAATCATTTGTATGTCACTTCAGATCAGATCAGATCAGATCAGTCGCTCAGTCGTGTCCGACTCTTTGCGACCCCATGAATCACAGCATGCCAGGCCTCCCTGTCCATCACCAACTCCTGGAGTTCACTCAGACTCACGTCCATCGAGTCAGTGATGCCATCCAGCCATCTCATCCTCTGTCGTCCCCTTCTCCTGCCCCCAATCCCTCCCAGCATCAGAGTCTTTTCCAATGAGTCAACTCTTCCATGAGGTGGCCAAAGTACTGCAGTTTCAGCTTTAGCATCATTCCTTCCAAAGAAATCCCAGGGCTGATCTCCTTCAGAATGGACTGGTTGGATCTCCTTGCAGTCCAAGGGACTCTCAAGAGTCTTCTCCAACACCACAGTTCAAAAGCATCAATTCTTCAGCGCTCAGCCTTCTTCACAGTCCAACTCTCACATCCATACATGACCACAGGAAAAACCATAGCCTTGACTAGACGAACCTTGTTGGTAAAGTAACGTCTCTGCTTTTGAATATGCTATCTAGGTTGGTCATAACCTTCCTTCCAAAGGAGTAAGCGTCTTTTAATTTCATGGCTGCAGTCACCATCTGCAGTGATGTTGGAGCCCCCAAAAATAAAGTCTGACACTGTTTCCACTGTTTCCCCATCTATTTCCCATGAAGTGATGGGACCGGATGCCATGATCTTCATTTTCTGAATGTTGAGCTTTAGGCCAACTTTTTCACTCTCCTCTTTCACTTTCATCAAGAGGCTTTTGAGTTCCTCTTCACTTTCTGCCATAAGGGTGGTGTTATCTGCATATCTGAGGTGATTGATATTTCTCCCGGCAATCTTGATTCCAGCTTGTGTTTCTTCCAGTCCAGCGTTTCTCATGATGTACTCTGCATATAAGATAAATAAACAGGGTGACAATATACAGCCTTGACATACTCCTTCTCCTATTTGGAACCAGTCTGTTGTTCCATGTCCAGTTGTAACTGTTGCTTCCTGACTGCATACAGATTTCTCAAGAGGCAGATCAGGTGGTCTGATATTCCCATCTCTTTCAGAATTTTCCACAGTTTATTGTGATCCACACAGTCAAAAGCTTTGGCATAGTCAATAAAGCAGATATAGATGTTTTTCTGGAACTCTCTTGCTTTTTCCATGATCCAGCGGACGTTGGCAATTTGATCTCTGGTTCCTCTGCCTTTTCTAAAACCAGCTTGAAAATCAGGAAGTTCACAGTTCACATATTGCTGAAGCCTGGCTTGCAGAATTTTGAGCGTGACTTTACTAGCGTGTGAGATGAGTGCAATTGTGCGGTAGTTTGAGTGTTCTTTGGCATTGCCTTTCTTTGGGATTGGAATGAAAACTGACCTTTTCCAGTCCTGTGGCCACTGCTGAGTTTTCCAAATTTGCTGGCATATTGAGTGCAGCACTTTCACAGCATCATCTTTCAGGATTTGGAATAGCTCAACTGGAATTCCATCACCTCCACTAGCTTTGTTCGTAGTGATGCTTTCTAAGGCCCACTTGACTTTACATTCCAGGATGTCTGGCTCAAGGTCAGTGATCACACCATCGTGATTATCTGGGTCGTGAAGATCTTTTTTGTACAGTTCTTCTGTGTATTCTTGCCATCTCTTCTTAATATCTTCTGCTTCTGTTAGGTCCATACCATTTCTGTCTTTATCGAGCCCATTTTTGCATGAAATGTTCCCTTGGTGTCTCTCATTTTGGAATCTTTTAATGTCATATTAAAATGTCATTTATTTGAGATTGGTTGTCTTTATTTTTTTTATCATGCTAACTGAAAAAAATGGAAGAATATTAAGTTTTTAACTCTTTCAGTGAGAAGCCAAAGTGGAATTGACAGTTGTTTATAGGTATCACTCATAATATGCATCACCTACCTGCAATTTCTCTTTAAATATATTCCAAGTAGTTGGGAAATTGAACTCTTATTTTCATTGTTGTGACCCTCACCTACCCTCCCTTAACAACCCATCTTCTTTGTTTAACTCTTCTTTCTGATGTTCCAAGCCCTTGTGATGTATTGTTTCCTTATTATCTAATCCTTCCCACCTGGAAACCCACACTCTACTTCCATACCCTCACCTCACATGTCACCGCACTTAGCACAGAATATCCACTTCACTAGCTTTTGCAATTTTGTCTAACTCCTACCTATACATCAAGGTCCCGTGAAAATGCCCTCCATCTCACACAGTCCTCTCCAGACTATATTCTAGCTATGTACTTTGATATTTCCATGCCTTCCTGCTTACCTATCATCTTGCAGTGCTCTGTGGAGTTCCACTTACGCTCTCAGATGGATTGTGAGGTAGGGAGCATGCCGTGTTCTGTCCTTGTATCCCCAAGAAATACCTAGAAAAGAGCTAGGCAGGTTGTCATTGTTCAATAAAGATGATGGATTGTTCATTTATATGATGGTTTGTGCAAAATATGATGAGGGGGATAGACAAGTAATAATATTTCTTCTCATGGAAACATTGTCCATAATGTTTAACAGGATATGAAAGAATAAGGCCTTGTTAAGATGGAGAAATGGGGGAGGGTAGAAAAAAATAATCATAATCCTGACTCAGCTCAGGTTTTAGCTTGTACCTTACTACTTCTGGGTATGAACTTTACACTGTGTAAAAGACACACATATGTTTGTGCACACATGCACACACGCACACACACACAGATGGGGTTTGGCCTTGAGTTACATTTTTACTTTGACACAAGTACTCTTAAGCAGCCTAGTCTAAAGTTGGAAAACAAGCCACTCAGTGTCTACTTGAGTTATGAGTTGGGAATGAATTTCACAACAAACCTCAGTGATTTTCCACCAACTATACCAACCCAAAGACAATTTCTAATCACTTGGTAGCCATCGTATTGCGAAAGAAGCAGAACAAAGAGGTGTGCTGCCTGTTTTGCTTACATTTATGAAAACCCACTGAAAGGGGAATGTAGAAAGTAAACGATCCATGGTAAAGCATCGTGAACGAAAGCAGAGGTGCTGTGGTTAGCTGGGCTTCTCAATCCCTCAGATTCTCAAAGCCAAGAGAAAATTTATCATCTTCCACTGAGACATAAACTAAACTCTTTTGGTCATTAATCTGCAAAGTTGATGCCTGCCACGGTCATTCATCAAAAATTTGTGGAGTGAGTCTGGTGGGGCCTCTGGGACATCCGCCTTTGAAATCCAAAGCACTGTTTTGTCCCTGGAGGATGGAGTGACTTTCTCCCCTCACTGAACATCTGGAAGGGAAGTTTCTGCTTCTGCTCTCCCCTGGGCTGAGTCAGGGCCGGGAAGGGGCAGCCACCTTTACTGAATCATGTGCTCGGACTGAACGGTTCTGAATACTCTTCCCTGGGCTGCCACGGGAGGAGAAAGAAGAGAAGGAGTGCAGTGGAGGCACTGTTTAGAAGGCACTCTTTTTGCCTGGGTTACAGTTAACCACAGAAAAAGGACAATTACTGTTTTGCAGTGATTTTTATAGAGGCAAAAGTCTCTACATTTACCATGGTGAGGAATGAGTAGAATCCTCAAGCTACAAGTCTTAATTGTCTATAAATAAATCAAGGAATGGTCCTAGAATCTTGAATCTGAGCTGAATTCACAGCCATGTCTCCAGGCTCAGAGACTAACAGACAATTTGATGAGAATGGACATTTCCTACAGAGACTATGCCCTGCGGCTCCTGAGATGTCTTTTGTCTCTTCAGTAACCGTGCTTGCTGACGCTTTGTCCTTAGCTGGAGGTTGCCTGGAACCTTCCAGGCCTCCTGTGAATTGGCCCTGCTCCTTTCCCAGGCTTCTCTTCTCTATCCTCGGCTCTGCACATAGCCCAGGCACAGTGGCCTCCCTCCTGTGCTTGGAGCACACGCTGTCTTCTCTGCATGTGGCTGTTCACCCTGATTGGAGGTCGCTTTGTGAGGCTGGCTGCTTTTTGTCATTGCGGCTTCAACTCTAGTGTCAACTCTTCAGAGAAGTCTTTTCAGGCCACTCCCTGTATTTTTGTTTTTAAAATTTCATTGAAGTATAGTTAATATATCATGTTGTGTTTAATTTCTGCTGTATAGCAAAGTGACTCAGTTTGTAAAATTTTCACATTCTTTCCATTATAGTTTATCAAAGGAAATCAAATATAGTTCCCTGTGCTATTGAGTGGACCTTGTTAGTTATTCTTCCTATATGTAATAATTTGCTTTTACTAATCCCGAACTCCCAATCTTTCCCTCATCCTTCCCTCACCTCCCTCCCACTGGCAGCTATACCTCTGTTCTCTGTATCTGTGACCAGTTTTGTCTTATTTTGGATTCCACATATAAGTATTATCATATGATATTTATTTTTCCCTTTCTGACTTTCTTCACTTGGTATAATGTCTAGGTCCGTCCATGTTGCTGCAGATGGCATTATTTCATTCTTTTTAATGGCTGAACCCTGGGACAGGAAGATCCCCGGAGGAGGGCATGGCAACCCACTCTACCATTCTTGCCTGGAGAATCCCCATGGACAAAGGGGCCTGGTGGGCTACAGTCCATACAGCCTATGGACTATAGGCAGAGAGTTGGACATGACTGAAGCAGCTTAGCGAGCAAGCATGCAATATTACATTCACCACGTCTTCTTTAACCATTCATGTTGATGGAGCTTTAGGTTGTCTCCATGTCTTGTCTATCGTAGATAGTGCAACTATGAACATAGTGCACTTGTGTCTTTTCAAATTATAGTTTTAGCCGAGTATATGTCCAGGAGTGGGATTGCTGGATCATATGGCAGCTCTAGTTTTCTGAGGAATATCCATACTGTTTTCCATAGTGGTTGCACTGATTTATATTCCCATCAATAGTGGAGGAGGGGTCCCTTTTCCCCCACATCCTCCCTAGCATTTATTATTTGTAGACTTTTTGATAAAGGCCATTCTGACTGGTATAAAGTGAAATCTCATTATAGTTTTGATTTTCATTTCTCAACAAACTGTGGAAAATTCTTAAAGAGATGGGAATACCAGACCACCTTACCTGCCTCCTGAGAAATCTGTATGCAAGTCAAGAAGCAAGAGTTAGAACTGGACATGGAGCAACAGACTGGTTCCAGATCAGGAAAGGAGTGTGTCAAGGCTGTATATTGTCATCCTGCTTATTTAACTTATATGCAGAGTACATCATGAGAAATGCTGGGCTGGATGAAGCACAAGCTGGAATCAAGGTTCCTGTGAAAACTATCAATAACCTCAGATACACAGATGACACCACCCTTATGGCAGAAAGAGAAGAAGAACTAAAGAGCTTCTTGATGAAAGTGAAAGAGGAGAGTGAAAAGATTGGCTTAAAACTCAATATTCAAAAAATGAATATCATGGCATCTGGTCCCATCACTTCATGGGAAATAGATGTGGAAATAATGGAAGTAGTGACAGACTTTATTTTCTTGGGCTCCAAAATCACTGCAGGTGGTGACTGCCGCTATGAAATTAAAAGATGCTTGCTCCTTGGAAGAAAAGCTATGGCCAACCTAGACAGCATATTAAAAAGCAGAGACATTACTTTGGTGGCAAAGGTCCATCTAGTCAAAGCTATGATTTTTCCAGTGGTCATGTATGGATGTGAGAGTTGGACTATAAAGAAAGTTGAGAGCCAAAGAATTGATGCTTTCAAATTGTGGTGTTGGAGAAGACTCTTGAGAGTCCCTTGGACTGCCAGGAGATCCAACCAGTTCATCTTAAAGGAAATCAGTCCTGAATATCCAATGGAAGGATTGATACTGAAGCTGAAACTCCAATACTTTTGGCCACCTGATGCAAAGAACTGACTCACTGGAAAAGACCCTGATGCTGGGAAAGATTGAAGGCAGGAGAAGGGGACGACAGAGGATGAGATAGTTGGATGGTGGATGGCATCACCCACTCGATGGACATGAGCTTGAGCAAGCTCTGGTGATGGAAGCCTGGCATGCTGCAGTCCATGAGGTTGCAAAGAGTCAGACATGACTGAGCGACTGAACTGAACTATAATTAGCAGTGATGAGCATCTTTTCATGAGGCTGCTGGCTTTAAAGCCAAACCCACATATACACTAGTCACTCTCTAGCATTTTTGGTGCATCTCACCTTCTGTTCCTCCCTCTCTCCCCTCCCTCCCTCCCTCCCTTCCTCCCTTCCCTCCCTCCCTCCTCTTATTTATCTTTCTCTCTCACTCAACCTCCACTTAGTTGTAAACTCCAGAAGAATAAAGCCCTGTCCATCTTGTTCACTAGGATGTATCTGTGGTGTGTATTTACTCTTTTTTTTTTTTTGGAACAAATGGTTTCTTTGTTCTCTGGGTGAAAGTTTAGTTGAGGGTAGCATGATACTTACAGAAAACTTTTTTCTTTTCATATTTAAAAGAATGCTTGGACTGACAAATTTTAGGTATAATTTACTGAGACATTTTCTCTTAATCAACTTATATGTTCATTTATTTATTCACTATATCTTAAGTATTTATTATATGCTAGATAACTTGTCAAGATACCACAGATGTCAGAAGTGTTATGGCCATCTGAAAGCTATCATTAAATGGAGAGAGACACATTTGAAAATAAATTTTCATATTTTATATCCAATGTTATATCCAGTTATGTCTTTCTTACTTCCAATTTTCTTTTTCTAACCAAACTGATTTCTTACTGCTCCCACTCTATACTCTCTAGTAAGGCTCTCCCACAGCTATAACTCATCTTTGCTTAGTTACTTTATCCTGGAACTGTCTTCCCTTTGCTGTTTTCTTTTTCACATTTTGTGCATCCTTCAAGGCATATTGAGGAGCTTCCTCTCCACCGTGGCTGTGCTCAGTCACTAAGTCACGTCTGACTCTTTGTATCCCCATGGGTAGCCCACCAGGCTCCCCTGTCCATGGGATTCTCCAGGCAAGAATATTGGAGTGGGTTGCCATTTCCTCCTCCAGGGGATGTTCCCCACCCAGGGGTCAAACCCACGTCTCTTGCATTAGCAAGCAGATTCTTTACCATCTGAGCCAGCAGGGAAGCCCCTTCCTCTCCACTACAGGCTCCACAACCCTGTCGGCTCTCATTGCTCTCTGGAGCTCTTCCCTTTAGCCCGTACAGCATGGGTCTTCTAAAAGTGAGCCCTTTCCACTGATGATGATTTTGTTTGGATCTGTTTGTTCTGTGTCTGTTCATATTAAAAGCCCAACTCAATTCTAACTTCTTTGAGAAAGTTAACCAGTTTAATAATTCTTCTAAGTCTCTGCCAGTATCATAGGTACTGTGGAGAGTATGGTAGCAGTCAATAAGTTCTCACTGATTGATTGGTGTCGAAATTGGGTTGTCAGTTCCAGATGGGGTGCTGAATGAGAGCAGGTCTGGTAAAAGACTCTTCAGCATTCAGCCTCCCTCTAGATCAAGTACAGGCAAAGCTTACGGTGAAAGGTGGTGAAAGGCAAAATTCCAATAGCACAACTATTATTAATCTACTTAAGCCATTAAGTGTTGTCCAGTATTAGATTGGACCGGAAATCCTGGTTTTCAACTCTTTCCTATTTGAACGCCCGAGAGGCTGTCAGCAAGTAAGAGGAAATGCGGAATTGGCTTTCAGTGGCCTGAGGAGAGGAGCTTAAACTCCTAGATTTATGGCTCTGCTTTACCTGAAACTTTTATTTTGCTTTTACTTTTATGTAGCAATTGAGTGTACTATATTCCAGTTGGTGCTTCTTAAACATTCTAAGGAAGCTATAAAAGTAAGTATCAACCAATTTGTACAATCATGTTCATAGTGGTCTTTATTGAACAGTCTATTATGTGGGTGCACCCTAGAAGCCCCCAAAATGTATGACATTTTCAGAAGGGATCTTACAGGGAAGGAGGTAGAATTTCTAGTGTGAATGGTCTGTTTGTAAACTCAATTATTCTAGCTTTTCAAATTCTAGTAGCAGAGGAAAAGGCAAGCAAAGTAGAGTAGTGGGGTTGGGTCCTCATTCCACTCATGTGGAATGTACGTGTGGCTTCTCTTCTTTGGCCAAAGTTTTAGGACTAACATATACACATTACTGTATATAAAATAGATTGCTAGCAAGGCTCTGCTGTATAGCACAGGGAACTATACTCAATAGTTTATAATAACCTATAAGGGAAAAGAATCTGAAAAAAAAAAGATACATATGTATATATAACTAAATCACTTTTCTGTATACCCAAACTAACACAAACTGTAAATCAACCATATTTTAATAGAAATAAGTAGATAAGAATGGGTTGACCTAAATATCCTCAGAAATGATTACTACCTCTAAACTTCTATGTATCAACCCTTATTCAGACAATAAAAGTGAACATCCAAAGACTACTTTGGCCAAAATGAAATTATATGTCAGTGTCGCTAAGCATGCCCCACACTTCTAGGAAGGCCCCATAGTATTCTTTCCTTTGAACTTTCTGGTTTCATTCATATCCTGAAGTGAAGTGAAAATCATTCAGTTGCGTCCAACTCTTTGCGACCCCATGGACTATACAGTCCATGGAAATCTCCAGGCCAGAATACTGGAGTGGGTAGCCTCTCCCTTCTCCAGGGGATCTTCCCAATCCAGGGATAGAACCCACATCTCCTGCATTGCAGGCAGATTCTTTACCAACTGAGTTATCAGGGAAGCCATATGCTCCCTTTATTGCCTGAGATAAACTGTCTATTTTGGGGGGCTCCAAAATCACTGCAGATGGTGACTTGAAGCCATGAAATTAAAAGACATTTGCTCCTTGAAAGAAAAGCTATGATCAACCTAGGCAGCATATTAAAAAGCAGAGACATTACTTTACCAACAAAGGTCCATCTAGTCAAAGTTATGGTTTTCCCAGTAGTTAAATGGCTAAAAGTAATTATTTTAAAGACTTTATTTTTTCACAGTAGTTTTAGGTTCATAACAAAATTGAGAGGAGAATACAAAGATTTCCCTTATTCCTCTGCCACTACACATGCATGGCTTCTTCCTCCAATATCGACATCCTCTACCACACTGGTACATTTGTTACAATTGATGAACCTATATTGACATGTTATTATCACTCAGGGTGCATAGTTCACTATTCAGTTCACTCTCAATTCTGTTTATGCTTTAGGTTTGGAGAAATGTATAATAACATGTATTATATCTACCGGTGCTGTATCATATGGAGTGTTTTCACTGCCATAAACATTCTCTGTTCTCTGTGCTTCCCTTGTTCCCTCCCTTACTCCTCCCCTGGCTATCACTGATTTTTTAATGTCTCCATAGTTTTGCTTTTTCTAGAATGTCATATAAAATCATGCAGTATATAGCCTTCTCAGATTGACTTCTTTCACTTAGTAATATGTGTTTAAGGTTCTTCCAAGTTTTTTTGTGACTTGATAGCTTATTTCTCTTTGGCACTGAATAATATTCTATTATTAGATAGATGTAACTGGATGTACTACAGTTTCTTTATCCATTCACTCACTGACTGACATCTTGGTTGTTTATAAGTTTTGGCAGTCATGAATCAAGCTGCTGTAAACATCTGTGTGTAGGTTTTTATGTAGACATAAGTTTTCAGCATTTTCGAGTAAGTAATGAGGAGTCTGACTGTTGGATCATATGCTAAGACTATGTTTAACTTTGTAAGAAGTTCCAAACTGTCTTCCAGAGTGATTATACCATTTGGCATTTATACCAGCAGTGAGTTACTATACATACTACTATATACGTTCTCTTACTATACATACTCATTGCCGTTTGATGTTGTCAGCATTGTCACATTTTGGTCATTTTAATAGGGGTATATGGTATCTCTAGTTTAGTGTTGTTTTAATTTGCATTTCTCTGATGACATGTGGTATGGAGCACTTTCTTAGATGCTTGTTTGCCACCTGTATGTCTGTTTTAATGATTTTGGACCAATTTTTGATTAGGTTGTTTGCTTTCTTATTCTTGAGTTTTATGACTTTTTGTATATTTGGGAGAATAGTCCTTTATTAGATGTGGTTTTTTGCAGATGTTTTCTTCCAGTCTATTGTTTGTTTTCTAATTCTCGTTGACATTATCCTTCATAGAGCAGTAGTTTTTAATTGTAATGTAGTACAGCTTGCTATTAATTTCTTTCACAGGTCACACATTTGGTCTTGTATCAAAAAAGGCATCACCATACCTAAGGTCATCTAGGTTTTCTGTTATATTATCTTCTAGGGGTTTTATTTTTACCTTTAGGCCTATGATCCACCTTGAGTTAATTTTTGTGAAAGATGTAAGGTCTGGGTCTAGATTCTTCTTCTTCTGCATGTGGATGTCCATTTGTCCCAGCACCGCCTGCTGAAGAGGCTGGCTTTGCTGTGTTGCATTACCCTTGCTACTTTGTCAAAGGTTGGTTAACTGTATTTATGGGTATGTATTTCTTAGCTCTTTATTCTGTTCCGTTGTTCTAATTGTCTGTTCTTTCACACTTTCATGTACCACTTTGTCTTAATTACTATAATTTTATAGAAAATCTTAAAGTTGAATAGTGTCAGTCCTCCAGCTTTGTGGTTTTTCAGTAGCATGCTGGCTGTTCTGGGTCTTTTGACTCTCCATGTCAGCTTTAGCATCCTTTTGTTGATATCCATAAGATAGCTTGTGTAACTATTGAATCTCCAGACCAAGTTGGGAAGAACTGACATCTTAACAATTATCTATGAACATGGACTATCTCTCCATTGATTTAGTTCTTCTCTGATTTCATTCATCAGAGTTTTGTAGTTTTCCTTGTTTAGATCTGGTACATATTTTGTAGAATTTATACCTAAGTATTTTATTTTGAAGATGTTAATATAAATGGTATTGTGTTTTTTAATTGAAGTATAGTTGACTTGCAAAAGTATATTAGTTTCAGGTGTACCACATGGAGATGCATGCTCTTAATCAGCTAAGGCAATCACGTTGCTATGAGAATATGCAGAAGATCCACCTATGCCTTACTTTGGATAGGAAGGGAGGAGCTTGTCAGGAAAGACTTTCTGGAGAGAGTGATATCTAAAGTGAATTTGAAATTAACAGAATAAGGTTTGTGACTTGAAAGATGAATAAAATGTATTTAGCTGGATTGTGGGGTGGATGTCTAGAATGGGAGGAGAATACCCCAGGAAGAGAGTATAGCATGTACAAAGTCCTTGGGCAAGAGCGCACAGCATACACAGGCAACTTCATGGAGCTGGCCAGGCTGGAATTGAGGCTGAGATGGCAAGTTTCAAGTGACAAATATGGATAGATGGACAGGAGTAAAATATAAGGGCCTGGAAATCTAATTTGTATTAAAGAGTTTGGTCACCAACACTGAGGGATTGCCAGGTCAGTGATGTCATTGAACTGATTCTTCCCCCTCCCTCAGTAATTAGCCATATATTTATTTTACATATGTGTTTTTTGTGGTAAAATATAACATAAAATTTATCATTTTGATCACTTATAAGTGTACAGTTCAGTGGCATGAAGTACATTCATATGTTAAACAACCATGGGTATCCATCTCTAAAACTTTAACACCTTACAAAATTCAAATTCTGGACTTTTACACAGTAGCTCCCCATTCTACCCTCCCCCAGCCCCAGCAACTACCATGCCACTTTCTGTTTTTATGAATCTAACTATTCTGATGCTGCTGTTTAGTTGCTAAATTGTGTCTTGACTCTTTGTAACCCCATAGGAGCCACCGGGCTTCTCTGTCCATGGGGTTTCCCAGGCAAGAATACTGGAGTGGGTTGCCATATCCTTCTATAGGGGATCGTCTTGACCTAGGGGTCAAACCCATGTCTCCTGCTTGGCAGTCTAATTCTTTACCACTTAGCCGCCTGGGAAGCCCCCTAACTACTCTAGGTACCTTATGTGAGAGGAATCCTTTAATATGTCTTTTGTGACTGATTTATTTCACTTAGTATAGTATCTTCAAAGTTTTTCTGTGTTGTAGCTTGTTTCAGAATACTTTCATTTTTAAGGCTGAGTAATATCCTGTTGTATATACTGCATTTTCTTAATCTGTTTATCCATTGATGAACATTTGGGTTGCTTCCACCTTTTGGCTACCGTGAATCAAGCTGCTACGAAAATGAGTGTGCAAATATCTCTTTGAGACTCTATTTTCATTTCTTTTAATGTCTACTCAGAGTTGGAATTACTGGATCATATGGTAATTTTATTTTTAATTATTTGAGTAATGCCATACTGTTTTCCATAGCAGCTGTACCATTTTACAATTCCACCAACAGTTCATGAGAGTTCTAGTTTTTCTGTTCTCATGAATACTTGTTACTTTATTATGATTATTTAATAATGGCTATCCTAATGGTTATGAAATGCTATCTCATTGTAGTTTTCATTTGCATTTCCTAATTAGCAGTGATATTGAGCATTTTCTCATCTACTTTTTGGCTGTTTACATATCTTCTTTGGAGTAATGTTTATGAATTGACTCTTTAGAATAATCCCTCTGAGAGTGAGTAGAACGATAGGCGGAGAACAAAGGTGGAAGTAGGGATACCAAATAGGAAGTTTTGCAGTAATCCAGCCAACAGATGATAAGTCTTCAGTAATGCAACCAGTGTATTGGTATACGGGTGATGCTGGTGGTGAAAACCCAGGAGGTTGAATTGAAAGGATTTAGTGATAAACTGAATTGCTGACGAAACAGAACAAAAAGTCAAGGATGCTCCAAATTAAGTGAATGATAGCACCAAAGCCTGGTTGTTAAAATATTAAAATACTTTCATGGAAGCTCCCTAAGACCTCCCAGAGTACCCCTTTATTGGTCCTCCCACTCAGGCCTTTATCCTGAAATTCCCAAATTGCCAATATGCCCCTCGATCCTCCTAATTAAGAGTTAATACTGAGCCCATTTGAGTAGGGGTGGGGCTCTAAGATCCTGCTCCAATTCAGTGGTGAGTGTCCATTCTGATTGGTCATGTTCCCTTCGTACTGATTGTTGTCTTTTTGTGCTCCCCCTGGATGGTAGTACCATTCACTGATATACCAAGACAGAAAAGATTTTCAGGAGACGTGAAAGAGATTCATCAGAGGTGATGAGTTCCATTTTAGAGTCTGTTTGTATATTCCTGTGGAGATAGATAGTTTTCTTGGCTCTAGGGAAAGACATTTAAGAATTTTTGACATATGAAGATTCTAGAATCCAAGAAGTTACCATCCAAAGGAAACATTTTTCCTCTGCAATAACTCCATTGTTTGATAAAATTACCCACAACTTGGCAACTATAAAGAAGAGTAAAACTCTTAACCAGTTTCCTGTAGAGGTCATCTGTATTAGAAATGACTATTGGCAGAATGTTGTACCATTCCCAGAATTTCAGGAAGCCAGGGGTCTGAGAAAGAGCATTCGTCTTTCACTACAGCAACTTAAGCTTATTCCAGAGAAGGTGATTGTTTTCTTGCTCCTTGAGCACGGTTAGCTGTAGACAAAGAGTCTGGTCATATGCCACTCTTTCCTTGATGAACAGCCTACAATTTTACTAGAAGCTGACGAGGCTTTAAATTTCATCCAGAAGCAATGTCAGTGTTTCTGCCTGCAGGATAAGTAAGGATATCCTCCTATGTATTTTATTGGCAATCCTGGTAGCATTTTCTCCATTGGTGGTTTATGTGTAATAGAGACCGAACTGCAATTTTCTGACCTGCCAAGATCCATTATGTCTGGTAACTATAGTTTATGCTTGACAGGATCCACACTTAGGGTGGAAAGCCATGCAAATTAAACTAAGGTTTAGGCTAATTTTTGGTAGTGAAAATTATTCTCCCTTGGTGACCTTATTCAGCATGGAATAAAACAACCAGAAAGCTATTTATGCAGTCCAGTCTTCTTTCTTTAATCCAAATAATAAAAGTCTTTGGATCAGCCTAGCTCCTGAGTCTCATGACTCTCCTGTCTTTCATAGAGTCTAATCTTTTATGGTCATAAGAAGCTTTTCATGTGAATAGATTGGTGGTCAGGTAATAAAATCCTTTCTTCGGAATAAATGCTCTTGGTCTGTTTTGAGATCTGTGCAAATTCCATCTTGGTACTTTGGCACAAATGGTATTTTTTTATTTTTAAGTCCCCATTACTTTGGCTATTAAAGTTAGTCTTGTTTTTATTATTGTTTAGTTGCTAAGTCAAGTCTGACTCTGTTGCAAACCCAGGGACTGTAGCCCGCCAGGCTCCTCCGTTCATGGGATTTCCCAAGCAAGAATACTAGAGTGGGTTGCCATTTCCTCCTCCAGGGGATCTTCCTGACCTAGGGACTAAACTCACATCTCCTGCCCTGGCATGAGGATTCTTTACCACTGAGCCAACAGGGAAGCTCAAACTTAGTGTTATGTCAGAATTATGTCTCATTGTTGATAGAACTGAGAGTATTGACAGGGAACTCTAGTAATATTGGTGATAAATTAGGGGAAATCTCAGTTGAGTATTTAGTATATTTAATGGCCCATTCTGGTGATGACTTGTATTAATATATCTAGTTTACATAGCTTTGTCTCCAACATTGTTTTGACAGTCCATCTACATCCCAGTGGACAGGAAAGGTAATATTAACTATCCCAATTTATGGCTGAGAAATTTTAAGACTCTTTAGGTCAAGGTAGCAGACTGTTTCTAGATGATGGTTCTTGAATTTTGTGAGACAGAGGAGCACGCTGGCCATACTTCTTATAATTGCCATTTCTCGCCCAACACAGCAGAATAAATAGGGTGTTACGGGGTGTGATGCAATAGCAAGGATGTGATATTTTAATTTTAAAAAGGCATTATAGAAGCTGAAGCTTAAAAAGGTGCCAATTGTAGATGTGACACTTGAGGAGAGGAAGCCATAGGTTATTGGGAGATTCCATCCGTCCATTCTCTGAGAGTCTGCGTTGGAGACCTGAAGGAAGGCAGCCAAGTAGAACCGAAGAGCCCAAATGTCTTGGCTCACTCTCCTCTTTCTGCAGGGACAAGATTCTTGTTTTTCATGAACAGTCCTATTTTTGTCAGCCATGAGAAAAGCATTCCACAAAGATAAAAACCGACTTTATGAAGATTCTTCACAGGCATCATGTTGGAAGAGAATGAGTATTCTAAGGACTGAGAATCTTGCTTTTATTCATTCACGCTGGAGTTGTACTACATCCAGTTAGGGCCCTGTGTTCTTGGAGTCAGCTCACTCAGATTTATCATGGACAACAGTGAAAGGATATTCTAGGAAAGAGAATGCCCTTTTTGAGCAAGCACGGGGGAGGCATGTGGGACTCTTCACAACAAACTACAATCACCACCACCATCACCACTCCACCTCCCCACTACGGTTATTATTATTAATTTTAGGAAGGGAGGATGTCACTGTCAACCTCAGTCCGCTCTCTTGTTATATTTTAGTAATTGGTTGGGGAAGAGTGTGCCCAGGCATGTATTAATCACTGAAGTGTGTGAAGGCCTAATCTCTCCTAGGGCGTTCTCCCGTTGTCATTTCCTGAGAGGTGCTAGGCATTACACATGTACACAAACACACACACAACATATGGAATAAAATTCAAATCAAACAATGAAAAAGATGTGATTCATCTCTTTTATGTCTTCTTTTGGGCTTGTTTCACAGAATGAGAGCAAATCTAAGTAGAGAAGTAGATTTTTGAGTTCTAATCATACTACTTCTAAACTCTCCACTTAAAGCTACCCCCTGATCCTCAAAACGGAAATAGATCCACATCACTGAGGTTAAATAAAACACTGCAGGAGAATAACTACAGCACGCAAGTACAGTCTCCTCTGGGGTGAAGTGAGACCAACCTGAATGAATTAAACCATATTTCTAGTAAATGATCAGCTCCAAACCTTCAGCACTCCTACTCAATTATGCCATCCCACTGTATCCTTGGCTGGCTCTCATTACTGCCTTGTTATTGTTGCTTTTTTATGTACCATGCATCTTTGGATTCACAGTTCAACTATCTCAGCCAAAACTTCTCTGGTGGTTTCTTTAGGAGGCAAATGTAATCATTGTCTCTCTGTCCATTCAACAGAGGTGATCAGGATGGGAATGAGATCCAGAATTGGCTCATCGGAGGGCAGCTTTGGCTCCAATTCGAAGCCACAAATGTTGTTACCTGTAGCACTGACAGTAGCCACTGTTGAGTGTATTTTAAATTCTCCCCAGAAGGGTGCTGCTGCCATACCATATGAATTAGAGTCATTTGTGCTCTTTTCCTTCTGTGTTATTTTTTCCTTTTCTCTGATGTGTGGTTTATATTCCCATATTTTTGCCACTTGGTCTAAAGCTTGCATTAGATTATGCTAGCTTGATTATCAAATCCTTTGTTGTTGTTCAGTCACGCAGTCCTGTATGACTCTTTGTGACCCATGGACTGCAGCACTCCAATCTTCCGAGTCCTTCAGTATCTCCCAGAGTTTGCTCAATCTCATGTCCATTGGGTTGATGATGCCATCCAACCATCTCATCCTGTCGCCTTGTTCTACTCCTGCCCTCAATCTTTCCTAGCATCAGGGTATTTTCCAGTGAGTCAGCTCTTTGCATCAGGAGGCCAAAGTACTGGAGCTAAAACTAGTAAATATTTGTATGTCTAAATCTAGTTTCAGTTCAGTTCAGTCGCTCAGTCGTGTCCGACTCTTTGCAACCCCATGAATCGCAGCATGCCAGTCCTCCCTGTCCATCACCAACTCCCAGAGTTCACTCAGACTCACGTCCATCGAGTCAGTGATGCCATCCAGCCATCTTATCCTCTGTCGTCCCCTTCTCCTCCTGCCCTCAATCCCTCCCAGCATCAGAGTCTTTTCCAATGAGTCACCTCTTCGCATGACATGGCCAAAGTACTGGAGTTTCAGCTTCAGCATCATTCCTTCCAAAGAAATCCCAGGGCTGATCTGCTTCAGAATGGACTGGTTGGATCTCCTTGCAGTCCAAGGGACTCTCAAGAGTCTTCTCCAACACCACAGTTCAAAAGCATCAATTCTTCGGTGCTCAGCTTTCTTCACAGTCCAACACTCACATCATACATGACCACTGGAAAAACCATAGCCTTGACTAGATGGACCTTTGTTGGCAAAGTAATGTCTCTGCTTTTGAATATGCTATCTAGGTTGGTCATAACTTTCCTTCCAAGGAGTAAGCATCTTTTAATTTCATGGCTGCAGTCACCATCTGCAGTGATTTTGGAGCCCGGAAAAATAAAGTCTGACGCTGTTTCCACTGTTTCCCCATCTATTTCCCATGAAGTGATGGGACCGGATGCCATGATCTTCGTTTTCTGAATGTTGAGCTTTAAGCCAACTTTTTCACTCTCCACCTTCACTTTCATCAAGAGGCTTTTGAGTTCCTCTTCACTTTCTGCCATAAGGGTGGTGTCATCTGCATATCTGAGGTTATTGATATTTCTCCCGGCAATCTTGATTCCAGCTTGTGCTTCTTCCAGCCCAGCATTTCTTGTGATGTACTCTGCATATAAGATAAATAAGCAGGGTGACAATATACAGCCTTGATGTACTCCTTTTCCTATTTGGAACCAGTCTGTTGTTGTGCCTGGTAATCATTAATTACTTATCACATGAATGAGTGAATATTTTCCAAAATTTATAGGCAATCAAGAAATCATTTTATTAAAGAAAAAAACAGTGTGAAAACATGATGTTTAATGGAACTGATGGGAATAAAATATAAACCACAGAACTGTTAAGAGCATCAATCAAGAATAGCACCAACAGCATTTTATTTTTATTTTGTTGTATTTTGTGGACTCTATAATACAAAAAAAAAATTCTTTGTGAAAAGAAAAGAATTAGAACTCAGTTGATTGGGATTGATTAGTCAGTTAGGACTAGCATCCTACCATGAGCTATGTTTTTCCCCCTGAAACTCATGGGCATTTCTGATTGAAGAGGATTCTGGAAGCTGTCATGTTTGAAAGACTAGAAAAAGAGGACATTCCACACTCATTATGACCTGATTAACAGGTCCTCCGATTTGTGTCCTTCTTCCTAATTAACTGTTAGCCTTTTGGAGGGGAACCACTGGAGAATAGTATGGTTGTGAATATACAAGAGCATTGCTAAATATATGGCTTTTGAGTATTTTTTTTCACTCAATCAGCCTGCTTTTCTGGTGAATGTAATCCCAACTTGTCTTGCTTTAAAGATCAGGTAAGGAAACAGAATCAGCTTGGGTTTCCTGTTCCAGATGATTAAAACAAAACCAGAAACATTGCATGGCATGGCAGCGGTGGGGAACAGAAGTATGGACACCATTATTCTTTGTCTCTTCTTTTCCCTCGGGAGATATCAGCACCCAAACATTCAGCAGTAGGAAGACATTTGGAAAGCACCCTAGCCAAAGGATCTGTGGTAATTGGGAGTCATAAATCAGATAGAGAGGGAGAAAGCATATGGTTGGGGAGGAAAGTGATGATGCAGTTCTTTCAGCTGAGGCTGTTCAGATGCTGTCTTTTACCCAGTAGAGTAAGGACTTCCATCCCACCCCTTTTTACTCCCCCACTGGACCTTCAAGAATGTCAGATGAAATATCATGCTTTTTTTCTAAATGCTGCTGAACCAGGAAGATGTCAATAATCTGGAGGGGATTCAGGCCAGAGCCAAAGAAATGATTAAAGAACTGGGGGTGCCAGTGACCCAGTGGGTGTTTCCTCTCTGCACTTCTAGACCCGACATATGAAAAGACTGTCAAATAACTGGATGTGTATTGTTTGGCTCAGGGAAGACAAGAAGGTGTGGGCTAACTTGTCTCCAATTGAGTTGCCAACAACCAGTAAATTATTGTGTCTTTTCCCCTCCACCTGGACTGTCAGTATATATTTTTAAAGTTTTATTAAAAATAGTTGCCTCAAATTTATTTGCACTCATTTCCTGAATCATTGCAGACTCTCTCTGCCTCAGGCCTCCATGAGTTTTAGAGCAGTCACTGTGGCTCCACACAACTCTGCTTTACCCAGGGAAAGTGTCTCTGGAGACAAAGATAGTCCTCCTCTTCTCCCACTAACTTGTTTAGACATCAAGAGGGTAAGATTTAAACCTATTTCATTGGAGACATATCACCTCCCATGTTTATTTCTGGTTCCCCTTTTGGGTGTGTGAGCAAAATCTTATCAAACCATCACTCAGGAGGCAGATCTGAAATCTGTCTTTCCCATTAGTTTAATGAGCAAGCAGCCCAGGCTGCAGTGGAGGGAATTGGTTAAGCTGTTGCAACCAAGCAGACCAGAGTGCTTCACTCAGCGGTCACAGGGTCCCACACAGCTTCCCAGGAGACCTGGAGCCAGTGAGGCCCTGTTTTTATTGGCCACCTCCTCTCTTAGGCTGGGATCCTCCATGCTGAGCTTCAGACTCAGTGAGGGTATGGAGTCATGTGTCCAGCCAGGGAAGAGGGGTGGGGGCTGCTAGCACTGGGAGTCATAGTACCCTGCCCTTGACACTCCATATTCATGTTTGTTTAATTTCCTCACTTTGTGGCGGAAAAGATGAAATAAGGAAGGCCAACTGACCACACCATAAATTGTTTCTGAAGTTTGGCCGGACATAAAAGTCTACCTTCCCAAGCCACACAACATGATTTATTTTCCGACTCCCGCTCGGCCTCAGGTCCGGGCTAACCTTGAGTTGAGAGGCTGTGCCTTTTTCCTGGTGCTGGTGGTCACAGTGTGTCCTTTCTTGGCAGTGGCCACGGGCGCAGCAAAACAGACCTCTGAAAAGCACATGGATTAATCATTCTGAAGGCATGCTCGCCTCAAAGTTGCCCTGCAGGATGTCTGAGAGGCAGAGAGAGGAGACTGTTGTAGTTCAGAAATGGCAGGAAGAGATGTCTGAAGACACAAAGAGAAGGGAGAAAGGAAAATAAGAATGAGAGCTTTTCAATTGTACATGCTAGCGTTTACACTAAACCAGAGAGTATTACAAAAAAATATATCGCCACTCCTAGAACAAGAACTGTGATGAGTCCAACCTTTTTATTACAATCAGGTTTTCTCTAAATATATTATGCCCCATAGGTCAAAATGATTTACTTCTCTATTTTGGGACATCTGAGTTCTATTCTACCGTTGCCAGTATGTTTTCAGCCTTGCCAAAACTGAGCAGGTCTGCGGTTCCTTTGTAACATCAAAACGGAGACATTTATCATTGAGATTTATCATGGGACAGCCTGCCAGATGGTTTGGGTATTTTAAAGGTGAACTGCATGGGTCTTGATTAGCTCATGTGGACTTCTAGCTAAAGACAACTCTATCACTTGCTCAGTGTAAAGACACTGGATTCCCCTCCACCCAACCCCCTCCCTCTGTTCCTCTAGTAATGCGGAAAATATTAATGTAATGGCAGATGTGGCATAGATTGTCATTTCAGAAAGAAAACCAAGCCATAACCAATTCCACTGATTGCATTCTAATTATAATGTGACCTCCTGTTGTTTTGCATAGAGGCAGTATTCATTTCAGTACACCACTGTAAAACTTGCAGAGTCAACGACCCTCAAAGGGGCAATTGTAAGATTTAAGCTTGGATTTTTTTTGCTCATACCAAAGACCTTTATACTGCCAAGTCTCTGCTGATTGGGCCAGAAAGAATGCATTTGATTATATAGACTAAACTTATTGGGAACAGAACCTTTGTACTTTGAAATGCCTTTCATTCAAATTACATTCAGACATTCAATCAACATTGATTATGATATGGATTGGCAATGCGAATGCCTTGGGGTTTTGGTCTGGCTTAAAAGTTTCCTCACTAGATAACTGCAACCAGGAAGCCAGCTGAGGTTCTTTAACCTTAAAATTGAGTTTCCCACAAGAGCAGGGTTCTCTACAAAGACCAGGCAGGGTTTTCTTATTCCCATCTAATTCAGTATCCTAAGATCATTTCTTTACTTGGCGATTTGGAGTCTTCAAATTTAATCAACTTCTAGGAGCTATGGGTTATCTGTGCATAGTCTTGTTTGTATTAAGTGAAATGTATCCTTGACTTTGTACATGAAAAACTGGGAGAATCCATCTTAGCCTCAGGTTCTAGGTCATGGATTTTGCATAGTGGAAAGAAGTAAGCATTGAGTAAGAATTCAGGTAGCAAAGATTCTAGTTGCAAATGTTGTCTGTATAACCTAGGGCGAGCCTTGGTTTTCTCATCTGCAAAATGAAGTAGTAATAATAAGTGGTCCTAAGGTTCAACTCATAATGTAGGTGATTAGAAAATACTAAGAAGAAATACAAAATTACTCTTCTTATCATTATTATTTATAAGTCAGTGTAGATATATGTATTTATTGGGACCTTTTCCCTGGGGCTAGACCTTTCTCTGACTCTGGAAAATCCTGGTGAGACCAGTGGTCTTTTGGCCAACTTCATAGACATAGTCAAGTTTTTGTTTTGACTTGGAGGTTCTCAAGGTCCTTCCAGATTCTAGCTTGAAAGTAAGCCTGAAATCCACACAAGATGAGCAGAGTTGCCAGGTATCCCTCATTCCAAGCTGATGAACTAGTTTCTATAACCCTATTCTCTTTATCCAGTCTCATGCCATCAGCTATCCCCTTTGTGTAGGTAACTCTCAAATATAATTTCCAACCTCAGTTCAGTTCAGTTTAGTCATTCAGCCATGTCCAACTGTTTGTAACTCCATGAACCACAGCATGCCAGGCCTCCCTGTCCATCACCAACTCCTGGAGTTTACCTAAACTCATGTCCATTGAGTTGGTGATGCCATCCAACCATATCATCCTCTGTTGTCCCCTTCTCCTCCTGACCCTCAATCTTTCCCAGCATCAGGGTCTTTTCAAATGAGTCAGCTCGTCACATCAGGTGGCCAAAGTATTGGAGTTTCAGCTTAAACATCAGTCCTTCCAATGAACACCCAGGACTGATCTCCTTTAGAATGGACTGGTTGGATCTCCTTGCAGTCCAAGGGACTCTCAAGAGTTTTCTCCAACACCACAGTTCAAAAGCATCAATTCTTCGGTGCTCAGCTTTCTTTGTAGTCCAACTCTCACATCCATACATAACTACTGGAAAAACCATAGCCTTGACTAGATGGAACTTTGTTGACAAAGTAATGTCTCTGCTTTTCAATATGCTATCTAGGTTGGTCATAACTTTCCTTCCAAGGAGTAAGCATCTTTTAATTTCATGGCTGCAGTCACCATCTGCAGTAGCTTTCTTAAAATTCAACATTTCCATATATATGCTCACCTAGGATAGTGTTCTGGAAGCTCAGTTCAATATATTCTCTGTTTTTCCACCAGGACAACCACAACTGGGCTGTCTATTTTCACTGTCTCCTAACCACTCCTCTAATTCCAGTCATTTGAGTTCAAAACCTTGGGATCTTCCTTTACTTTCTTCCTCTCCCTTACCACCCACATAGAACTCATTACCAAGACCTTTGTGATACGAATTCTCCCCCTGAGAATGCCCTTGAAAGTACCCATTCTCTCTAAAGTTACTCCTTCTTCTCTGGGTCTAATTCATTCCCTCCTGGCCTGTGTAATACCCTCTTTGATGTTTTTTTCATCTTTGGCCTCTACAGCAAGCCATTCTTTTCTGTCTCAGAATGGTAGGCCAAGTCTCAGATGGCCCTGATGATGCCCATTTCCTATGTTCCCACCTCTGTGAAGGTCCCTCCCCCGTATGTGGACAGGGCCTGTAATGTGCTTGTAATGAATAGATTAAGGAAATGGTGACAGACTGTCACTCCCACGACTAGGCCACCTTAGATTGTGGCTTCTACTTTCCTGGAGAATGCTCTCCCTGACTGCCTTAATGAAGCAAAATGCCATGTTAGAGAGACCCAAATGGCTAGGATGTGCAGGTTGTCTCTGGTCCACAGTGAGGAATTTTGGCCCTGCATCTGCAGGGAACTGAATCCTGCCAACAACTGTGTGAGCTTGGAGACTTCCCTAGTTGAGCCTCAGACGAGGCCCCAACCCTGGCTCATACCTTGAAGGCAGCCTTGTGAAATGCCTGAAAGAAAGGAGCACCAGCTTAGGTGTAACCATATACCTGATGCACAGAAACTGTGAGGCAATGTATGTTGTTTGAAGTGGCTGGATATTCATTGGAAGGACTGATGCTGAGGCTGAAGCTCCAGAACTTCGGCCCCTTTGTGCAAAGAGCTGACTCATTGGAAAAGACCCTGATGCTGGGAAAGTTTGAGGGCAGGAGATGTGGGTGATAGATGATGAGATGGTTGGATGGCATCACTGACTCAATGGACATAAGTTTGAGCACACTCCAGGAGGTCGTGAAAGACAGGGAAACCTGGCGTACTGCAGCCTGTGGGGTTACAAAGAGTCAGACACAACTGAGCAACTCAACAACAACAACAACAACAAAAGTTTTCAGTAATTTGTTACCCAGTAATAGAGAACTGTAATACCAGGGTGGCCAGATTAATACTACATGCTTCCAGGATTCTCCGTATTTGGTCCTGAACTCCATGTCCAAGCTACTTCCTCACTCTTCTTCTTGAGAATCGTGAGCTCTGTTCTGTACATAATTCTGGCTTTCTGACTTTTACCCTCTGCTGACATTGTGACCGTTTTCTGGGTTCTCTTTATGACTAAATCCCATACTTTTTTTAAAGGCTTGCTTAAACGCCACCTGTTCCATAAAGCCTTTTGTGATCCCTGCAGCTATATAGGTCGCTGAGCTGCCTTGTTTTGCATCTTGGGTCACTTTTCATTTTTTACCTCGTAAAGGAGTTGTTTGAAGGCATTGTCTTAGCTCTACTACTGGATTGAAGATTTGATGAAAGAGGAGGCTACTCCCCACTTCTCTTCTCATGCCTTCAGGTGTCCCAGTATAATGCCTTGTGGATGGTGTGCGTTCAAAGGAGGATTACTCATTCCTGAAAGCCAGTTTGTCCACAAGACAGGTAAAATAGGAGTGGTTGTGGACTCACTGGTTTATTTACTTACAAATGCTTTCATATATCCTTTCTCTATCACGTGCCAGGCAGTATCCTAGAGCCCGGGGACAAGACTGGACTCATTGGCACTGTGCTTGAGGTTTAATGCTCTGTGGTTGCCATTTTGAGCTTTTTAATAATTTTGTCTTTGGATCTGTATTTTGTAAGTACAGTCCAATGTGACAGTGGGAGGAGGCTCAGAATCCTTCCATGCCTCCTTGCCTCCCTAAAACAGGTTCTCAACCACCCGTTCTCCTTAATTCCAACCCTGATGGAGGCCTGGGCACAGACACAGGCAGGGTCAGAACTGGAGGTGTGTTCCCTGCACCCCATGTCATCCGATGTGGGCTCTGGATGCCTGTGAAGGTCTGAACTTTCCCTGTGGTCAAAACATGACATAAAATAACAAGTCAAAACACACGTTGAAAGACTGAGGCCACAGGGAAAAAGACAACATCTGTCGCTTTTTGAACAGGGAGCCCTGCAGTTTTGTCATGAACCCTGCAAATTAGGTAGCTCACCCTTGTTTATTGAAAAACCAGACAGGCAGGGGTCCATTTCTAGCAACCGCAACCGACAATAGACAGGAAACAAGAAAAGCAAAGAGTCTTACATGCAGTGAAGACAATAAGCTGAGGTGATGTCTGGCTGCTCCCTGAGTGTAGTGTGGGGAGTCTTTTCCCTTAAGGAGGACAGTTAGGAACCCTCCAGGGCAAGGTGACATTTGAGCTGATATATGAAGGAAGAAAAGAGTTAGGTCAAGTGAGGAATATGAGGCAGGTTCCAGGAGTGGAAAGTGCCAGCTCAGATTCTTTGGGGCAGAACTCAAGCTTGGGATGGTCAAGGGCTTGACATCAAAAGGCAACGCAAGAGATGCCTCATGACTGTGGAGCAGAGGAGATGCGGCGAGTTTACAAAGGCAGGACATAGCTGGGTCCTTTCATGCCTTGCTGGCCCTGGTGAGGAGACATTCCCCTTGAGCCTACCCAGCTCTATGGGTTGTATCTTTTCACTGAAGAATCACTAAGGAGGGGTTTATTACAATGGGCATTTGCTGCAATTTACCTTAATTTTAATTTCTTCTTCTGTATTAACATGGCTATCTTAGATTCTTTAAAGCAGAGATATTTTTCACAAAGCTATGTAACTTAGAAAGGCTGTAAATAGTCATATGTGGGCAAAGGAATTTGGAGTTTCTAGTGACAGTTTTCAAATGGTGCTGTAGTGTCCTTCTCCAGGGAACCTCAAGGACTGTCAGTTTTGTTTGAAAGGTCACATACAGGCACCTCATGGCCCAAATCTAGGATCCAGAACTGTTTTTTCTGCTCTACAAGTTGCTGTTAATCAAACTTGGTGCCCCTCCAAGGGCTCTGTGATCCCCTGATGTTCTGTCCTCATTTCTCCTATTGTCTCCTGTTCGTTTTTCACTCCATGCCTGGACCCCTATTTTGATTATTTTTCATTACAAAACTCTACAGTGTAGTTCAGATCTAGGAATGTTGATGTGTCGCAGGACCATGAAGCCAAATATGCAGAAGAATCAGAGCCCCTGAGATATTTCCTTCTTTTCCCTTGGCCAGCCTCTTCCTGGTGGCCAGCTTCCCTGGTGGCTCAGATGGTAAAGAATCTGCCTGCAGTGCAGGAGACCTGGGTTTGATCCCCGGGTCAGGAAGATCTCTTGGAGAAGGAAGTGCAACCCACTCCAGTATTCTTGCCTGGAGAATCCTGTAAACAGAGGAACCTGGTGGGCTACAGTCCAAGGGGTCGCAAAGATTCAGACACAACTGAGTGACTATCACTTTCACTTTTCTTTCTCTTCACCGGGCTTGGAAGTCAGAGATGGAGAAAGGCAGGTGAGAGGGCCCTTGGGCTCACCTGTCTGCTGCGCCCATTGTGTGGACTCCACATAAATGATAGCCTGAGAGGCCCTCTAAGGCCAACGGTATATCGCTTGCTCACCCGCTACCTGAAACCTGTTTCTTTAAAGACTTGGGACTTTGGCTGAGAAGGAAATTAAGTAATTTTGTTATTTTTCCTTGATAATGCTAAAATTATTAATCCTTGAAGATAAGTACTGTTCAGAGCATAATGAGTTAGAATTGTTGATAATTATAATTTTGAAGAGTCTGAGTTTGCTGTCAGCCAAGTAATTAAAGGGGTGGGACCAGAGTTCTACTTTGTTCATGACAGTTGTGCTTCTGGTAAGAACTCTTGTCTGCATGACAAAAATACCCTCATTCTAGGCCTGTGCTGCCCTGAAAGAGTTAATTAAACCAAGGGAAGTAGTCCACTGGCCTGTGAAGAGAGCTCTGGCCTGATTCCCCCCTGGCCTTCTCTTTTCCCGACAATACGGCCATTGTTTTGGAAAAGCCAGACACCATGACAGATCCCACTCTCCACTGATTGAACAGACCCAGGGTGTCTGGTCACGCAGACCCAGGGAAGTGGCTCCACTTCTTTCCTCCTTCAGTCACTGCCCCCTTCACCCAATTGCCCACAAGCCTCCATTTTTATAAACTTCTTGTGTATGCTAGCGCACGACTAAAAAAATTGAACAAAAAGGAAAGAGGAAGAGAAAATGGAAAACTAATGATTCAAGAAATCACATAGCACGAGATAATTCTATTTTGAAATCACAGCAGTGGCACCCAGAGGCAGACGCTCCCCAAATTACTAGTGAAAACCCTTTGATGTATCCAGTAGTAAGAAAGCCCAAGGCACTTTTTTATTATTATTATAAGAATGCCTCACATTCCCCCAAAGAAGCATTTAGCAGCTATTTTTTAAATGTCCTATCTGAAGCAAGCTAAAAAAAGATTCCTAAAAAGCTGTAATCCTAAATGTGCTTATTTGATTGCTGGCTTTTACTTAGAATAAAAGCCAAGCTCTCACATGGACATTTGAAGTCCTCAGAGACCACTCTACCTCATCTGACCCCACCCTTCTCCCATCACTCACTCTGTTGTAGCCCTCTGGCTTCCTTGCTGTGAAAGGCAAACTGGGGAACTCTTGCTCCCCGCTCAGCCCAGGCCATCCTGGATTTCTTGCCTGTATCTCTTCCCTGGATACGTGGTGGCTGAGTCCCTCCCCTCCTTCAAGTGTTTCCTCCTACATCTCCTTCCTTGCCATGGCACATGTGACCATAGCTTCCTGCCTTGGACATGATGAAAGGGACTTTGCAGGAGTGATTAGGTTACGGATTCAGAGATGTGGAGGTTACTCTGGAGTATCAAGGTGGGCCCAGTGAGGCCTTTATAAGGATTTCTGTAAGAAGGAAGAAGCAGCAGGAAAAAGATGCAACAACAGAAGTAGAGGTTCTGTGACTTGCTTTGAAGATGGAGGAAGGGCCCATGGGCCAAGAAATGTAGGCAGCTTCTAGAAGCTGGCAAAAGCAAGGACACAACTCTTCGCCAGGGCCTCTAGAGGGAACCAGTCCTGCTGACCCCTTGACTTTAACCCAGGGAGACCCATTTCGGACTTCTCGTCTTCAGAACTGAAGGTAATAAATCTGTGCTGTTTTAAAGTACTGTGTTTGTGGTTATCTGTTGCAGTAGCAATGAAAAATAGGACCCAGAACCATGAGACCTCAAGCAATATGACCACGGTAGACTCTGGTTGCTGTGTGAAATCTACCAAGATTTTTTTCTTCAGTGTTTTCTTAATGGCTCAGAGACAGAGGGAATCTTGCACTACCTGCATTCTCGTGTCCTTTGGTACCAAGGCCAGCTTTTGATACTTCAGTTCAGTTCAGTCGCTCAGTCATGTCTAACTCTTTGCAACCCCACAGACTGCAGCATGCCAGGCTTCCCTGTCCATCACCAACTTCCAGAGCTTGCTCAAACTCATCCATCAAGTCAGTGATGCCATCCAACCATCTCATCCTCTGTTGTCCCCTTCTCCTCCTGCCCTCAATCTTTCCCAGCATCAGAGTGTTTTCCAATGAGTCAGTTCTCCGAAAGTATTTGAGTTTCAGCTTCTGCATCAGTCCTTCCAATGAATATCCAGGACTGATTTACTTTAGGATTGACTGGTTCGGTCTCCTTACAGTCCAAGGGACTCCCGAGTCTTCTCCAACACCACAGTTTAAAAGTATCAATTCTTCAGTGCTCAGCTTTCTTTTTTTTTTTTTTAATATAAACTTATTTATTTTAATTGGAGGCTAATTACAGTATTGTATTAGTTTTGCCATACATCTTTATAGTCCAACTCTCACATCCGTACATGACTACTGGAAAAACCATAGCTTTGACTAGACGGACCTTTGTTGGCAAAGTAATGTCTCTGCTTTTTAATATGCTGTCTAGGTTGGTCATAGCTTTTCTTCCAAGGAGCAAGCATTTTTTAATTTCATGGCTGCAGTCACCTTCTGCCTTGATTTTGGAGCCCCCCCAAAATGAAGTCTGTCACTGTTGCCATTGTTTCCCCATTATTTGCCATGAAGTGATGGGACTGGATGCCATGATCTTAGTTTTCTGAATGTTGAGTTTTAAGCCAACTTTTTCACTCTCCTCTCTCACTTTCTTCAAGAGACTCTTTCGTTCTTCTTTGCTTCATACTTAGCAGAATAAGAACCGCGTTGCGTTGGGGACGGTCCGGTACCCAGTTGTGTTTCCACGTGGTTCAGCTGAAGGTGAGGGAAGTGGTGAGAAGCAGCGTTCTGCCTGCCAGGAGCAGTGGGATGCTGCACTTGCATCCATTTTAAAAGCCATTATCACTGTAAGTAGATAGTTCTCTTCAGTTGAAGGATGTGATTGGCCGGTGGGTTTTGAAAGCAATGTCTTTTTATGGTCATTCAGAAAAGTGAATTTCCGAAGTTAGAGGTTACAGCTTGTGGGAAGCATTCGTCATTTTACCTGTCATGGTCTGGGTCCAAATAGGCCAGGAAGAGTAGTGAGGAGGGTCACTCCATGGCCTGTTCCCATTCATTTGTTCATGGAGTCCTCCTAGTTTCTTCAGGGGGGATTAAAACGTTTTTAAAAATTATTTATTCACAGTCCTTCCAGACCTTGTGCCGTCTTCCTGTCTCTAACTTTGCCTTTCCATCTCTCTTGCACCTCCCCTGCCCTCCTTCACCTCCTGAAATGCCCTGTATTTGTGAGGATAACCTTAATACTTGAAACCTTTCCAGCTTTATTTACAAATGATGATAATTTAATCCAGTGACTGGAAAATCCAGAAGTACTCTCCACCCCAAATGTCCTTTTATTTAACTGATCAGTGAAGAAAGCCTACTACTACTACGTCGCTTCAGTCGTGTCTGACTCTGTACGACCCCACAGACAGCAGCCCAGCAGGCTCCCCTGCCCCTGGGATTCTCCAGGCAAGAACACTGGAGTGGGTTGCCATTTCCTTCTCCAATGCATGAAAGTGAAAAGGGAAAGTGAAGTCGCTCAGTCGTGTCCAACTCTTAGTGACCCCATGGACTGCAGCCTACTAGGCTCCTCCATCCATGGGATTTTCCAGGCGAGAGTACTGGAGTGGGTTGCCATTGCCTTCTCCAAAGAAAGCCTAGGGATTATCAAACAAGAGAAACGACAGGAAGAGCTGACTGTTGGGCTCATTTGCATCTGAATGTGTTATTATTTAAAAACTGGAGAAGTGCTGAGTGGATGGGTTAGGGAAATATGGCTGCCATTCTGGAAAGGGTGCTGGCACAGTATACATATCCTGCAGTATTCCCTTGGCATGTATAAAGGGAACATACTGGTGTTTTGGTCACAATGCTGTCTTTTACTGAATCTTCTGTACGGAGATAGGGGGAAAGTTTCAATGGCATCTTCATTGGAATCCACTATGATCCACAAACCATAGCGTCTTGATGGGAGTAGGGAGAGAGGTGTTACTATTGTAAAGAAGTTTTGGATGAACTTTCATTTTGTCCTGTATTCTAAGTACATGGCCCAGGAAAGATGGAATGAGAACTCATTTGGTGTTTATTTAAAAAAATAGGAAAGAGACAGATAGGCAGGAGAGAGATTTCTTGAGAAGCTTATGTTCTGAAGAAGAATGTGTGAGCCTCTTACAAGGGTCTTTTAGTTGCCTTTTTTCCCCCACCTTGGGAAGTTACAGGGCACTCAGTGGTTCTTCTCGCCTTGTGTGCCCCTTGTGGTTGTCACAGAAGTGGGCTGCACTGTGGCATCTGTCTGCCACTGATCTTCGAGGTGGGTTCCGTTTGGATTGTCAGATGCCCTTTCATCCATCATGACCCTGAGTGTGTCCCTTCTGAAAGCGAGACATACTGGGTTCAAGAGGGGCCTTCCCTGGAGCAGATTTGTGCAACAAAAAAAGAAACCATTATTACTGAGTCTGTACAACCTGGCAAACTCTTTGATTCTACCTACTTTTAACATATCAAACCTTTAAAGTTAAAAAAAACTCAGAAAGACTGAAAGAACTTTTCAAAATTTCAGTACAGTTGAGTTTCAGTTCATTCGGTCATATTCCCTTCTTTACCATCTAACTTACCATCCAAGCTTCAATCCTTCTGTCCAGTCTGATATAGTTCTTGAGTGCCTATGAATAAGAGTTAGTTCATATCTGAAAAAGCTCGTAATGTTCATTGGAAGGACAGACGTGCAGAGCTGTGGACCACGTGCTCCTGTAGATATGTGGCAGGTGGAGGGTACGTGGGAAAGGCGTAAGCACTTACTATATGCTGGGCATAGTGCAAAGAATAAACTGATAAACAAACGAAACTGACTTCAGTCTCTACAGAGAGTGGAGTCCGTAGAAATGGTTTATTTTCATTAACAACTGTTACTCGTAATAAGAGCTTTGTAGTGGATATACAGACCTAGAACTTTTGGAGGAACACAATACTCAGTTTAGGGAAGCATTAGGGAGGGTTTCCTTGAGAAGGTGACCCTGAAGCTGAGACCTGACGATGCATCACAACTAACCAGGAAGAAGTGTGGGAAAAGTGTTCAGGTTAGAGGGAACAGCATATATGATGGCACGGAGGACAGATGCGTGGTTTGTTGAAGAACCAGACTTTTAGTTTTCCCAGAGTGTTGTGGGGGAGGTTTGGAGGGAGAGAGAGAAGAACAAGGAAGCAGATGAGGAAACTGGCAACAAGGGTGAGTAAGGGCAAGATCATGAAGAACTTTGTATGCCAACTTAAGGAGTGGAGACTGGCCATAAAGGCTTGGAGAAAATCACTGAAGATCAAGTTGGCTAATTGGAAATATCATTCTGGCTCTGGTTCTAGAGGCAGGATGACTATTTAGGGGTTTGGAGCAAATAATTAATACAAGAAGTGTTGGTCATTTACCAGGGTTTTCTTTTTTCACAATCTTAATAACCCCGAGATGAAATCCTCATACATAGCTATTTTTCTGTACTTGGTATTATCTTATTAGAAAAGATTAAAAATAAAATGCTAACTGATCTTACTTTCACAACACATTGGGACTATTGAAGGCTGAGTTTGTGCTCATTCTTACCTGCCAAGTCATTTCAGTAACACATGGTAGAAATGGGTGAGTGGGGACTTTCTCTAGGATGGCCTTCATAGCCTATGTTGTCCAGAGCAGATTTCATGCACCCCTAAGCATTCACTGCATCTTTTTCTAGAAATTCAACTGCTGCATTCAACCCATCATCAGGTCTGTGTCAGTCACTTTTAAAAAATCCAACATCATTAGAATGATTATACACACATTACAGCTATGTTTCATGGACTCACTGGGTTGAAAGTGTTTACCTAAGGTCAACAACATCATTTCCCTAAAGGACCATTCCTACTCTGCCTCAGATAAATCCTTTGCTGTTTTTAAAGTGCTTCAGGTTATAATATTCCACTTTCATGGCCAAAATTCTATTTACGGCATAGTGTTGACCGTCATGAGATCTCAAAGCACATTCATTATTATGTTGCCAAACTCTGTTTTCCAAGAGTAGAGAGTAAAGGCAGAGAGAAGTAAGATATGAAGGAGTTAGGTCAGAGATGGAGTCAGGGCCCTGGTGGACCCCATGGTCTCAGAACTTAGTACCAGGCTACAGGGCTAAACCCAGGCCTCCCAGTGTTCTGTTAGGGCGGGCCACTTCGGAGGCATGACAAATGGAACCCAGGCAGAGCTCTGCCAGAGTGCAATAGTGGAGACAGTGATGGAAAGCAGATGGAGACTCTGGCCTTCTCTTGGTGAGAAATCCAGTGAGGGAATGGAGAATGTTTGCAAAATCTTAGCGCTCCATTGGGACATCTCCTGGTGCAGTTACAAGTCACTGGCCTCTGTCTGCCAATGGTTTAGTTCGCTTTTGATGAAACCAAATTCCCCTTTGACTTTCTCTCAAAATTTTGAACATTTCCCAAATTTTCTTTGACTCGCTTGCTGGAGGCCTGGAATTAAAAATCCAGCACTAGTGTATGAGAAAAATAAATGAAATCTTGCATTATTGGGGGCTAATGGTTGAGTACGGTGCTTGAGGCTGTCTAGTTTGTGGTTTGCTCTTCAAATGGTATAATCCTTGGCTTGATACAACTTGGGGGTGTCATTTTATCTTTCCTTGTTGGTTTATGGGTGGGGTTGGGGGCCCTCTCTTCCTCCATAAATGTGCTTCAGAAAGACAATGGTTTCTTCTGATGTAAGTGTTCAGAAAAGAAGGCTCATACCCCATTTGTTCTCTGTTTCATGGTTATAGGATTAAATATTCAGCCTGTATATCATATATCTTTGGAACATGTCTAGCTTTTTTTTTTTTTTAATGTTCAGTGCAGTTCAGTCACTCAGTCGTGTCCGACTCATTGCAACCCCATGAATTGCAGCACGCCAGGCCTCCCTGTCTATCACCAACTGCTGGCGCCTACTCAAACCCATGTCCATTGAGTTGGTGATGCCATCCAACCATCTCATCCTCTGTCATCCTGTTCTCCTCCTGCCCTCAATCTTTCCCAGCATCAGGGTCTTTTCAGATGAGTCAGCTGTTCGCATCAGCTGAATGCCAAAATATTGGAGTTTCAGCTTCAACATCAGTCCTTCCAATGAACACCCAGGACTGATCTCCTTTAGGATGGACTGCATGGATCTCCTTGTAGTCCAAGGTACTCTCAAGAGTCTTCTCCAACACTACAGTTCAAAAGCATCAATTCTTTGGTGCTCAGCTTTCTTTAAGTCCAACTCTTACATCCATACACGACTATTGGAAAAACCATAGCCTTGACTAGATGGACCTTTGTTGACAAAGTAATGTCTGTGCTTTGTAACATGCTATCTAGGTTGGTCATAACTTTCCTTCCAAGGAGTAAGCGTCTTTTAATTTCATGGCTGCAATCACCATCTGCAGTGATTTTAGAGCCCCCCCCCAAAAAGTCTGACACTGTTTCCACTGTTTCCCCATCTATTTGCCATGAAGTGATGGGACCCGATGCCATGATCTTAGTTTTCTGAATGTTGAGCTTTAAGTCAACTTTTTCACTCTCCTCTTTCACTTTCATCAAGAGATTTTTTAGTTCTTCTTCACTTTCTGCCATAAGGGTGGTGTCATCTGCATATCTGAGGTCAGTGATATTTCTCCCAGCAATCTTGATTCCAGCTTGTGCTTCATCCAGCCCAGCATTTCTTATGATGTACTCTGCATATAAGTTAAATAAGCAGGGTGACAATATACAGCCTTGACATACTCCTTTTCCTATTTGGAACCAGTCTGTTGTTCCATGTCCAGTTCTAACTGTTGCTTCCTGACCTGTAAACAGATTTCTCAAGAGCCAGGTCAGGTGGTCTGGTATTCCCATCTCCTTCAGAATTTTCCACAATTTATTGTGATCCACACAGTCAAAGGCGTTGGCATAGTCAATAAAGCAGAAATAGATGTTTTTCTGAAACTCTCTTGCTTTTTAGATGATCTGGCGGATGTTGGCAATTTGATCTCTGGTTCCTCTGCCTTTTCTAAATCCAGCTTGAACATCTGGAATTTCACAGTTCACATATTGTTGAAGCCTGGCTTGGAGAATTTTGAGCATGACTTTACTAGCGTGTGAGATGAGTGCAATTGTGCGGTAGTTTGAGCATTCTTTGGCATTGCCTTTCTTTGGGATTGGAATGAAAACTGACCTTTTCCAGTCCTGTGGCCACTGCTGAGTTTTCCAAATTTGCTGGCATATTGAGTGCAGCACTTTTATAGCATCATCTTTTAAGATTTGAAATAGCTCAACTGGAATTCCTTCACCTCCACTAGCTTTGTTCGTAGGGATGCTTCCTACGGCCCGCTTGACTTCACATTCCAGGGTGTCTGGCTCTAGGTGAGAGTATAGTTGATTTATAATGTTGTGTTAGTTGCAGGTACAGTACAAAGTCACGTGTATATACAGGTTATCACAGAACGTTGTGGAACATAGCCAACTTTAACAAAGCTCCACCTTCAACATTTTTCAGTGATCAGATAGGGATGCAAAATCAGAAATCCTGCCCTTCCCGAAGATCTAACACTGTGTTTTCTTTTTTTTTTTTCGATGCTTTAGTATGGTTTATTAAGCTGTGCCTTAGTACAAATGCTGGGGCTTGCCCATGGTGCTCTTAATGTACAAAGCCCTGATGTTCTGCCAATTTTTCTTTAGCAATGACACCAGGAAGTTGACAGCTAAGTGGATGTTGTACACAGGGTCCTCATCTGTCATCTTCACGTGGCCAACAGCCACTGCCAGACACAGCACCTTCTTCATCTGGAACTTGATCATGGACTTCACTTCATCAACTTTGGCCACCATGTTCTCATTGTGGGTCAGCAAGGAAGGGAACTTGCCAGACTTGTTCAGGCCTGGGCCCAGGATTCGGGGGATCTGCTTGATCAGAGACTCTGAAGCCAAAAAGGCATCATATTTCTTGGCCAGCTTCTTGACCAGTTTCTTATTCTTGTTGAGTCTTTTCAGTGCCTCAATGTCCATGTGGGGGATATCCACAGCCTTGGCATCATCACCATGCTGCTGGTCCCCCAAGACACACACGGAGAACTTGGGGCGGGGAGTAGACTTAAGCCTGACGGTGCCCGGGAAGCGTCTGTCCTTCTGAGGGTCATAGTTCTTCAGGCTGATCTGAAGCTCCACTGTCTCCAAAAACTTTCTGCGCTTGTGCTGGTTCCCGCACCACCTCGTAGAGGGTGTCACGGGAGACTTTGCTACTCATAGTTCCCTACGCTGCAATAACCAGAAAAGAGCCTAACACTGTGTTTTCTAAGTGAGAATTTGGTCTTTGACTCTTTAAGTATGGACAAGTGTCCTAACACAGGTTACAAAGCAGTGGATTAGCTATTTGGAGAGCAAGGAAATGACAGGAAATTCAATCAGCAATGATGGCGCCTCCTTAGTCCAGTAACACTCTGAACCTGTACCATCTATAATAAGTGGTTCTGAGTCTTCTGTGATATTCCTGTGCCCACCAATGTCATCCTTCAGCTCAGCCAGAAGACCACTTCCCCCAGTCTTCCTCCCTCTTCTTTCTCTCATGCCACTACCTTTGCTTTGTTGCCAAATCTTAACACAGCAGTTGAGACTTGTTGCCTTTCTTCCTCCCTCTTGCCTCCTCTTTCCCCTACTCTCCCCACTCCTTCCCCATCCTTCATCATCTCGCAGTTACAGTGCTCGCCTGGTCATCAGTCCAATATCCCCTTCAGAGTCGTTGCGTTGCCGACTCCTTGTGATATCCACCCTGAATCTTGTCGTCCCTTAGCTGTCACGCTGCTCTCCTGAGCTCCTCTTGCACCTACACCTGCTCCCTTTTTTTCTCCCCACATCCCTTCAGTCTGATCTTTCCATCTTTGAGCCCCGTCTTCCTTTTTCAAGAATTGAAACCCCTTTGGATCTTTGACCCTCTCTGTACAGGCATCCTCAGCGTTATCTTTCCAGCTCTCACCTCTCCATGAGCTCCAGAACTCCCCTGCCATCTGTTTCCCAGATTTAAAACTACAGCAAAGTTGATCTATTTTATGTATGGTGCATCCTCCTTTGTTAGTAAGTAAGCTCTCAAGGGACATAAATCCATATCCATGTTACTGTTTTAACCTTGGTGCCTAAACTCATGCCTGGAACGTGCTATTGCCTCAATACATATATCTTGAACCAATGGAATGAATGTTAGCTGCAACATTTATTGAGTACTTGTCTTGGAAAGAAAGTATCTCTCTAAGCGCTTAAGGTGATTAAGCTTAAATTGAGTGTTGTTTAGTCGCTAAGTTGTGTCTGACTCTTTTTGCAACCCCATGGACTGTAGCCCACCAGTCTCCTCTGTCCATGGGATTTCCCAGGCAAGAATACTGGGTTGCCATTTCCTTCTCCAGGAGATCTTCCTGACCCAGAGATTGAACCCATGTCTCCTGCATCGGCAGGCAGATTCTTTTATCACTGAACCACCAGGGAAGCCCAAGTTTGTTACTTCACAAAGACATGACAGGATCCCCTGAGACTGACACATCATTTGCCCAGTTTTTAAAACCAAGGACTGTAAAGCAAAAAGTCCCTGGGAAAGATTGAGGGCAGAAGGAGAAGATGGCATCAGACGATGAGATGGCTGGATTGCATCACTGATGCAATGGACATGCACTTGGCAAACTTGGGGAGATGCTGAGGGACAAGGAGGCCTGGCATGGTGCAGTTCATGGGTTTGTAAAGAGTTGGACATGACTGGGCAACTGAACAACAAGAACAAAGCAAAAAGAAGACAACTCTCCTGCTGCTACTGGTGAAAAGACATGACGTGCTTCAACACAGACTGGATAACCAACTCCAGCTTTTAATCACTGAATTTTGCTTGGAGGTCTGTATCTGATTTCTGCCATTTCCTAGCTATAAGAACTTGGCTAAACCTTTTAAGTTATCTGAACTTTTGCTTCCTCATATTAAATTAGTGATATTAAAAGGATACACCTCTGACTCCACAGTGTTTATGCCAACGTATGTTGTATACTGGTCTTGCCACTAGTACAACTCAGCATCAGTGTTATCCCTCAGATAAGGACCGTTCATATTTATGGATAGAATAGATTCTGCTAGGGTCTTGCAGAGCCATAACACAAAACAAAAACAATGAACCACAGGTGTTGAAGTTATGTGCCACTCTTAAAGAAACCTGTATCCCCACTGCCTTCTTTCATTACTTTTTCCATCCATCTATCCACCAGTCTATCAAATACTTACTGAAGTCCTACCAGTGGTAGGCCTGGGCTAGAGACACAAGGACAAAGGTAAATTCCTTTGGTGTGATGGAGGAGGTGGATGTCTGCTGGAATCAATGAGATAGTACAGTGAGGAGGGTGCTTTACCACGCAGGTGTGAACCGAGAGCTTTGGGGACCCTGAGAAGCATACATCTCCCTGATTGTGGTGTAAAGGAAAGCTTTATAGAAGGCTTGACACTTGACTGGATTCTAAATTATTAAGAGCTCTCTGAAGAACTCAGTTTCAGGAATAATATGAAAAAAAGAGAGGCCTCAACCATAGCTTATCATCCTATGCTTTTAATGGAATATAACTGAAAGATAGTTGTATAGTCTAAACAAGAAAAATTAGTATTGTTTGGAGTTCTTGGGGGAAGGCCATAGTAGGAGGACCTTGAAAGGGAACTTGAAGGGTTTGAGCTCGGAGAGACTAGAAGAGTTTATTCCTCTGGAATCTCCTCTGATGTCTAAGGTGGGTAACCCTGATTCCTGGCTGACACATGGCTCATCTGGTTGCTCCATCTTTGTGCCCCTTAAAGTCATCACTTAGGTTCACCTGCCATGGGTGCCAGAGAGGGCTCTGTAGGTCACTGCTAAATCATCAGTCTGGAAAATAACTGGGGAGGCATCTGCTCACCAGAATGGGACAGGGGCTGGAAATGGAGTCGTGTTTGGTTTGGAAACTTCAGGTTAATGAAGCAAGGCATGTGTCTGTAGCTAGGCAGCATAGGGAAGAACAGGAGGGTGAAACTTTATAAGCCTGTGGTTCTTTGGCTGTAGATCTGAAATAATCCAAGAAGACATGTATACTCTACCACCTCCCGCTGCTGGGATCCAGGGAAAGTGCAAAGGGCTCCATGTGTCTCTTTGTAACTTCTCTTTGCTGGAGGGAACAGTTGCACATGTTTCCAAGAAACTTGTCTGGAGACCTTCTGGTTTTTCAGGCTGAATAATTTCTATTCCTTGCTAGACTTCTCAAAGCTTCATCTGAGTTTTAGGGCCAAGGATTGACATAAAGACAGTCCAGAGTCTGAATGAACTTTCACGTGACCTGTTTAAGACCTGTCACAGGGATGTTCTACCCAGAAGAGCTTTAGCTTATCTGGGGAAAGAGAGATAAAGCTGGGTGCTGTCAGTGTTTGAGAAGTAGCTTCGAATGGAGGAAAAAGCTCTAGATTGGGAATAGGAGCCCTAGATTCCAGTTCTGGGCTTTATCTGTGTGACCAAGAATATATTTTGTCCCATATGTTCTGGGCTTCAATTTCTTTTGCAAAATGAGAGTATTAGACTAGTTATTTTTATACCTGTTTCAGTGTAAATAGGAGAAGGAAATGGCAACCCACTCCAGTATTCTTGCCTAGAGAATCCCATGGACAGAGGAGCCCTGGTGGGAGGCTGTCCATGGGGTCGCACAGAGTCAGACACGACTGAAGCGACTTAGCATGCATGCATGCATTGGAGAAGGAAATGGCAACCCACTCCATGTTCTTGCCTGGAGAATCCCAGGGACAGGGGAGCCTGGTGGGCTGCTGTCTATGGGGTCGCACAGAGTTAGACACGACTGAAACGACTTAGCAGCAGCAGCAGCAATGTAAATACTCTCAAATCTTCTTTGGCTGCTCTCTGTGTACAAGTGTTTCTAAAAAGCGTAAGTATGATATCTCCTGCACATTTTTGTCACCATATGCGCAGGCATTCCTGACTCAGCTATGGGCCCCACCTCTGCCATATGCTTCCCACACTTTGTCGGTTGGGCTGTCCTTTATGGCCCATCTCAGTGCAGCATACCACATGTTCTTTAGTGCATGAGGTGACTGACACTGACTCCGTGTCTTGTTCTATAGGCTGCTTCTTGAGGAATCTTGAATCCAGCAGCAAGCCCCACACTAGCTTTGTTCTGTGGAAGGGGAGGTGGGAGAGCAGGCTTCAGATCAGCTCACACATGCTTTATGAAGTGGTCCTGAGTGGGCCTTGTAAAGCAGCTGTTCTCTGCACCACACTGTAGTCTTAAGCCTAGACTTGGATAGAATACTCTCCCTGAACCAAGTCAGATAAACTCTGAGGCTCAGGAAGAAGCACACCGTGTTTGTCCATCCTAATGGCCATAAGGCCCGAGGATGAAGCATTAAACCAATACGGTGGAACTCTAGAAGGCAGAACCAGGACGGAAGCTTCAGAAAGGGGAAGATGTGTGGTTCTCTGAAGTAGTTCCACAATGATGCTTGCTGTGGAGTAGGATATAATTACTAGTGAAATTAGTTTTCTTTTTTCTTTTTTTTTTAATTTTTATTTTATTTTTAAACTTTACAAATTGTATTAGTTTTGCCAAATATCAAAATGAATCCGCCACAGGTATACATGTGTTCCCCATCCTGAACCCTCCTCCCTCCTCCCTCCCCATACCATCCCTCTGGGTCGTCCCAGTGCACTAGCCCCAAGCATCCAGTATCGTGCATCGAACCTGGACTGGCAACTCATTTCATACAAGATATTATACATGTTTCAATGCCATTCTCCCAAATCTTCCCATCCTCTCCCTCTGCAACAGAGTCCATAAGACTGTTCTATACATCAGTGTCTCTTTTGCTGTCTCGTACACAGGGTTATTGTTAGCATCTTTCTAAATTCCATATATATGCGTTAGTATACTGTATTGGTGTTCACACCAGTCAGAATGGCTGCGATCCAAAAGTCTACAAGCAATAAATGCTGGAGAGGGTGTGGAGAAAAGGGAACCCTCTTACACTGTTGGTGGGAATGCAAACTAGTACAGCCACTATGGAGAACAGTGTGGAGATTCCTTAAAAAACTGGTGAAATTAGAATAGCTTTCCCTGTCCCTGTTGGGGTTCTCATGGATATGTATCAATATTTTCAGAGATTTTAAGAGAATAATGCACTTGATTCAAGTCTCAACTCTACCACTTACATGTGGCTATGGCGAGTCATTTAACTTCTCTCAGCTTTATTATCTAAGATAATAAAGAATGTGTTGTGTGCCAGGTTGCATCTTTCACAAGGTAGTAATGTGATTGAAAGAATATCATGTTTTTGAAAGTAATTGTAAGCAATATGTTCTTAACTGTTGGTTATGATTTATAATAGGTTAAGGACCACTTGGAGGATGTGCTCAGTACCATGGAACCTGTCAACAATAAAGTTAAAAAAAGAAACTCAATGTATACACGGTTTTGAAGTTCAGCTTCTTAGAGGTTCACTTGGCAGATCCACGTGTCAAAGTTTAACAGTCCCTGAGATAGAGATCTAATAATTATAATGATACTTTGACCTCCATGATGGAGGCTACATTTCTATTTTTCTATTCTACCTCTGTATCTCCAGTGATCAGACATGCATCCCATTGGAATATAGTTAGGGCATGATTGACATGGGTGACGTGCGTGTGCGTATGTGTTTGTACTATCCACTCATGACTTTCTATCTTCTAGCAGTTTCCATAAAGTGATTAAGCACTATATATGATGGAAGAGGCACAGTGCACTCAGGGTCATAATGTTTCACTCACTAACGAGCCAGAAAAGGATAATCCCACTGCTGTGTATTCTACTAGCCTGGCTCCCTTCTGCAGGTTAATTTTGGTAATGTGTCATATTTTCTCTGACTCAGAGGGATTAGCTGGGAAAAATACAGATTGTATAAACAATTCGAACTCCCTGGATATGATTTGGTATCCCTGTCTCTTTTCAGTCACAGCAGGGTCACACCTGCTAAATATATATTTTTAAATTAATTCCTTTTAGATCATTCTTTCTGAACAGCACAGTCATAATAGAGAAATTGTTCTTTCATATCTTTTTTTAAAGCATGTTTCATAGGTGCTCCTCTTCCAGTTTAAAGGGAGAGTTCTAATCACTGTGCTGCCTATTTTGCATTCATTTTTTATTAAATTTGTAAAGTGAACTATGAAATATATGCAAAAATGCATAAATCATACTGCACAAGTTTATAAGTTATCATAAGCTATCCCTATCCAGATAAAAAAGTAGAATACCCTAACAGACTCCTCTCATGTTCTATTCTGGGCACTAGTCCTTCTTCCTCCTCAAGGGTAGTCAGCATTCAGATGTCTAATACCATAGATCAATTTTACTTACTTCTTTATTTTATATAACCAGAAACATATAGAGTATGTATTATTTTTGTTGCTGTTTTTGTTGTTGTCATTCAATGTTACAGAGTCTTCCATAATATTGGAATCCAGTATAACATTTTTTTCCTTTGCGATTGGTGCTTTTAGAGTCTTGTATAAGCAGTCTTGTCTACTCAAAGGTCATGAAGGTAGTCACCTATGTTATCCTTCAGAAATCTTATATTTTACCGTTATACTTAGAGCTATAACATATTTGACACTTTATTTTCATGTATGATGTGAGGTAAGGGGTCAATAATTAATTTTTCATAAATATATCTGAAAAGACCTTTTATTCCTCACTGTTTTGTCATAAATCAAATGTCTGCATATATGTGAGTTTGTTTCTGGACTCTGTTTGGTTCCATTCATACACTTGCCTCTTCTGGGTCAGTGCCACAGTCTCTAAAATAGTACAGGTTTATAATAAGGCCTAGTACCTAGGGATATGTCAAGATTATATTGGCAGAGGATATGTGTATGTGTGGCTGATTCAGTTTGCTGTTCAGCAGAAACTAACAATATTGTAAAGCAACCCCACACAAAAAAAACGGTTATATTTGCTATTGCATCTCTATACATATTTTGCAATCATTTTGTTTATTTTAATATCAGCAATAACAGTTAAAAACAATTTATGGGATTTTGATTGGGGTTGCTTTGAATCTATAGTCTACTTTGTAGAGAATTGGCCTTGGAGTACAGAATGAAGCAGGGCAAAGACTAATAGAGTTTTGCCAAGAGAACACACTGGTCATAGCAAACACCCTCTTCCAACAACACAAGAGAAGACTCTACACATGGACATCACCAGATGGTCAATATAGAAATCAGATTGATTATGTTCTTTGCAGCCAAAAATGGAGAAGCTCTATACAGTCAGCAAAAAAAAAAAAAAACAAGACCAGAAGCTGACTGTGGCTCAGATCATGAACTACTTACTGGCAAATTTGAACTTAAATTGAAGAAAGTAGGGAAAACCACTAGACCATTCAGGTATGACCTAAATCAAATCCATTACGATTATACAGTGGAAGTGACAAATAGATTCAAGGGATTAGATCTGATAGACAGAGTGCCTGAAGAACTATGGACAGAGGTTTGTGACATTGTATAGGAGGCAGTGATCAAGACCATCCCCAAGAAAAAGAAATGCAATAAGACATGTCTGAGGAGGCCTTACAAATAACTGTGGAAAGAAGAGAAGGGAAAGGCAAAGGAGAAAAGGAAAGATATACCCATTTGAATGCAGAGTTCCAAAGAATAGCAAGGAGAGATAAGAAAGCCTTCCTCAGTGACCAGTGCAAAGAAATAAAGGAAAACAATAGAATGGGAAAGACTAGAGATCTCTTCAATAAAATTAGAGATACCAAGGGAACATTTCATGCAAAGATAGGCACAATAAAGGACAGAAATGATATGGTTCTAATAGAACCAGAAGATATTAAGAAAAAGTGGCAAGAATACACAGAAGAACTATACAAAAAAGATCTTCATGACCCAGATAACCATGATGGTGTGATCACTCACTTAGAGCCAGACATCCTGGAATGAGAAGTCAAGTGGGCCATAGGAGGCATCACTCCAAACAAAGCTAGTGGAGGAAATGGAATTCCAGTTGAGCTCTTTCAAATCCTGAAAGACGATGCTGTGAAAGTGCTGCACTCAGTATGCCAGCAAATTTGGAAAACTCAGCAGTGGCCACAGGACTGGAAAAGGTCAGTTTTCATTCCAATCCCAAAGAAAGGCAATGCCAAAGAATGCTCAAACTACCACACAATTGCACTCATTTAACATGCTAGCAAAGTAATGCTCAAAATTCTCCAAGCCAGGCTTCAACAGTACATGAACCATGAACTTTCAGATGTTCAATCTGGATTTAGAAAAGGCAGAGGAACCAGAGATCAAATTGCCAACATCCGCTGGATCATCAAAAAAGCAAGAGAGTTCCCAAAAAACATCTACTTCTGCTTTACTGACTATGCCAATGCCTTTGACTGTGTGGATCACAACAAACTGTGGAAAATTCTGAGAGATGGGAATACCGGTCCACTTGACCAGTCTCCTGTGAAATCTGTATGCAGGTCTAGAAGCAACAGTTAGAACTGGATATGCAACAACAGACTGCTTCCAAATCGGGAAAGGAGTATGTCAAGGCTGTGTATTGTCACCCTGCTTATTTTACTTATATACAGAGTACATCATGAGAAATGCTGGGCTGGATGAAGCACAAGCTGAAATCAAGATTGCTGGGAGAAATATCAATAACCTCAGATATGCAGATGACACCACCCTTATGGCAGAAAGCAAAGAAGAACTTAAGAGCCTCTTGATGAAAGTGAAAGAGGAGAGTGAAAAAGTTGGCTTAAAACTCAACATTGAGAAGATCCTGGCATCAGGTCCCATCACTTCATGGCAAGTAGATGGGGAAACAATGGAAACAGTGACAGACTTTATTTTTGGGGCTCCAAAATCACTGCAGATAGTGACTGCAGACATGAAATTAAAAGACGCTTGCTCCTTGGAAGCAAAGTTTTGAACCATCCTAGACAGCATGTTAAAAAGCAGAGACATTACTTTACCAACAAAGGTCCAGCTAGTCAAAGCTATGGTTTTTCCAGTGGTCATGTATGGATGTGACAGTTGGACTATAAAGAAAGCTGAGGCCGAAGAATTAATGCTTTTGAACTGCTAGTTCCCAAGAGAAGACTCTTGGGAATCCCCTTGGACTGCAAGGAGATTCAACCAGTCCATCCTAATATTCATCGGAAGGACTGATGCTGAAGCTGGAACTCCAATATTTTGGCCACCTGTTGCAAAGAACCAACTCATTTGAAAAGACCCTGATGCTGGGAAAGATTGAAGGTGGGAACAGAAGGGGGTGATAGAGAATGAGATTGTTAGATGACATCACCAACTCAATGGACATGTGTTTGAGTAAGCTCCGGGAGTTGGTGATAGACAGGAAGCCTGGCGTGCTGCAGTCCATGGGGTCTCAAAGAGTCGGGCACAGCTGAGGGACTGAACTGAACTGAACTGTAGAGAACTTATAGGTTTACAATATGATGTTTTCTAGTCCATGACCATGAGGCTACCCTTTTACTTATTTAGGTCTATTTAACTTATCATGACAATATTTTATAGTGTGTGTGTGTGTAAAGGTCTTGTACATATTTCAGTGTTCAAGATTCATTCCTAGATATATTGCTTTTAATTTTTATTTACTTTTCATTTTGTTATAATTTCATTTACTTATTTTTGGTGCTAGTATATTGAGATAGAAATAATTTCTCTGTGTTGATCTTGAAGCCAGCAGCCTTGCTAAATTTACTTATTTATTCTAAAAATTTGTAAAATATTTGCATTTTTATATGCAAAATCTCATCTCCTGTTAACAATTATTTCTTTCTTTCTAATCCTTATATCTATTTTTTTTCTTACCTTGTAGCATCAGTTAGGGCTTCAGTACAATATTGAGTAGAAGTGGTCTTGAATGATACCTTTGTCTCATGTTTAATCTCAACTTTTAATTCCACTACTAACTATATTGACTGATACATTATTTCTATAGCTACTTTTAACTAATTAGGAAAATCTATTCTTATTTTGTTGAGTTAACCTGAATGATTGTTGAATTTTTGTCAAATATCAAAAATTTGGATGCATTTTAGATTGTTTACTTTTCTGCTTTACTCTGTTAATGTAATAAGTTATATTGATTTATAATAGACTTCATTTTTATTTATTTTTTTAATTTTATTTTATTTTTAAACTTTACATAATTGTATTAGTTTTGCCAAATATCAAAATGAATCCGCCACAGACTTCATTTTTAGAGCAGTTTTAGGCTCATAGCAAAATTGAGTAGAAAGCACAGAGAGTTCTCATTACCCCTAGACAGGTACAGCCTCCCCAACTATCAGCATCCCCCACCAGAGTGGAACATTTGTTAGAGTCCATGAACCGACACGATACATCACTGTCACCCAAGTCCAGAGTTTACATCTGCCTCCGCAGCATCAAACAGTAGAGTTTCACTGCCTGAAAAATTCGCTTTACTTCACCTATTCTTCCTTTTTGTCCCCTGCTGCTGCTAAGTCGCTTCAGTTGTGTCCGACTCTGTGTGACCCCATAGACGGCAGCCCACCAGGCTCCCCCGTCCCTGGGATTCTCCAGGCAAGAACACTGGAGTGGGTTGCCATTTCCTTCTCCAATGCAGGAAAGTGAAAAGTCAAAGTGAAGTCGCTCAGTCGTGTCCGACTCTGTGCGACCTCATGGACTGCAGCCTTCCAGGCTCCTCCATCCATGGGATTCTCCAGGCAGAAGTTCTGGAGTGGGCTGCCTAATCCTTGACAAAGGTCGATCTTTTTACTATCTCTACAAATTGTACCTTTTCCAGAATGTGGTATAGTTGGAATCATATTAAATGTAATCTTTTCTATTAGGCATCTAATGGTTTCTCACTGGGGCTTCCCAAGTGACGCTGGTGGTAAAGAGCCTGCCTGCCAGTGCAGGAGAGACATAAGAGATGCTGGTTTGATCCCTTGTTTGGAAAGATTCCCTGGAGAAGGAAATGGCAACCCACTCCAGTATTCTTGCCTGGAGAATCCCATGGACAGAGGAGCCTGGCAGGCTACGATCCATAGGATCGCACAGAGTCGGACACAACTGAAGCAACCAAGCATGCAGTGGTGTATCATTAGTGTTTAATTTTCAGTTCTCTAATGACATGATGATTAACATATTTTCATGTGTTATTTGCTATTTGTGTATTTTTTTTTTTTTTATGAGGTGTCTGTTCAGGTCTTTGCCCATGTTTTAAATTGGGTTGTTTTTTTTCCTTGTTGCTGAGTTTTAAGGGTTCTTTGTATATTTTCATTAACAGTCCTTTATCAGATATGTATTTTCTAGATATTTTCTCATAGTCTGTGCTTGTCTTATTCTCTTGAGGAATTACATTGATTTTAAACATTACAGTAACTTGCATTCTGGGATTTGCCCAAGTTGACTGCATTGTATTAATACACAGATCCACACAGATATATATATATATATTTATATATACACATACAGAATTTACTGATAATATTATGTGTATAAAATTTGAATCTTTGTTTATGAGATGAATTGTCCAAAATATTTTTCTTGTAATTCTGTTGTCAAATATTAATATCAAATTTTGCTATCTTCAAAAAAGAAGTTGTGAAAATTTGCTTTTCCATTCTCATTTTGTATAACAAATAATTTTGTTATGATTTTGAAGACTTCACATAAAATTGGCGTTATTTTTTCCTTAATTATTTGGAAAATTCATGGCTGGAACCATCTAAACCTGAAATTCTCTTTGTGAAAATGTTTTTAATTATAGACTTGATTTCTTCAAGATACAGAACTATTCTGATTTTTATTGTGTCTGGTTTGGTACGTTTTTTAAAAATGTATTAAAATGTCAAATTTATTTGCATTAACTTATTCACAGTATCCCCATCTATTTGGGGACCTCTGTATTGATGTCCCTCTTTATTTCTAATATTATAACTTCATGTTTTCTCTATTTTTCTCTTGAAAAGTCTTATCCTTACCCTCATACCAGGATTTCTCATTTAGCAAGCCCTCTTTAAAAACCCAACTTTTGGCTTTGTTGATTATTTTCATGTATATTTTATTATTAAAAAAATTTTTTTTTTTTACTGTTTTCTTCACTTTATTGAGCTTTATTTGTTATTCTTTTTTTTTTTTCTTGAGATGTATAATTTGATCAGTGATTTTTAGCTTTCTTCTTTTCTAACATTTGTGTTTAAGGATAAAAATGTTCCTCTAAGCATGGCTTTAAGTGTATCCTACAAATTTTTTATGTCATATCTGCATAGTCATTCAGTTCAAGATCTGTTCTAATTTCCACTGTTTTGCTTGGTTTTTTTTTTTTTTTTGGCCCTGGATTATTTAAAGTTGATTGCTTAATTTCTAAGCACTTAGGCATGCTCAGTTGTTGTAAATAATTTCTAGGTAATTCCATTTTGGCCAGAGAATATGCTCTACATTATTTCAGTCTTTTCAAATTTGTTGACACTTTCTTTATAATCTGGTGTATGTTTGCTTTGAGTGAACTTTTTGTATTGTGCAATATCTGGAATTTTTATAAATGTTCTTCCAATATTTATGGGTATGTGTATGTGTATGATTGGTTTCTTAATCATACTATTCAAATCTTTTCTATGACTCCTGAATTTTTCTTTCACCTACTGAGAGGTCTCTGACTTCCTGCTATGATTTTGGAGTTGTCTCCTTCAGTTATGTCAATTTTTGTTTCATGTGTATCTTAGATTATTTGATATGTATAAATTTAGAACTTTTACATCTTCATGAATAACTGACTCCTTTATCCTTATACAACTTTATATTTTTAGTAGTATTTCTTACTTTTAAATCTAATTTACTTAACATTTATATGTATGCACTTTCTCTTATGGTTAACATTTTTATTATATTTTGCCTCCATTCCTTTACTTTTAAATTATCTGAGTTTTTATATTTAATTTCTTAGTTTCTTATAAGCAGCATAGAATATTTTTAAGTCATTGTGAAATTTTCCTTTTAATTGCATTATTAGCCAGTTTAACATTTGAAATAGTGACCTCTTAACTTACATTTAATATAAGTTCCTTCTGGTCCATCCTCTCTTTTCTTAATGATTTCTTCTGTTGTGTCTACTCTTCTGTTAAATATATCAACTGAATCCTTAGTGTGACCCCTTGTGTTTCACAATTGAATTTTCATTTGATTCTATTTTATAGTTTTTAGTGTTTGCTAAATTTATGTTTTGTCCTCTAATAACTTTAAAATCTGTAGCTGACATGTTCAAGTCCTTGGCCAATTACTCCCACATTTGAGTCTTTGGTAGGTAGCTCTGTACTTTTTTTTTTTCTGGATTTGGGGACATTTGTTTTTGTCTCTTGGTATGCACATGATATTTCATAGAATATCTTATCCTAAGTGCAAAATTATGGAGCTCATTGGAGATTGTGAGTAGTGTTGTTTTCCTCCAGAGGAAATTTATTTTGTGTCTGGGAGACAGAGCAGGGAAAAATCCCCTCAATCCAGTTAATGATGTAGAAGTTAGGTTACAAACTTGGTGAGGCAAGATCTGTTTCTAGTTACCCCTCCACCCGTGATACAGTTCTTCAGAGGCCCAACTGAAAGTCCTGGATATCTATCTGCACTCCTTCTTTCTGGCAAACTTCATATTTAATTCTGTCCTTCAAGATCTGTAAGATTGTTAAATGTTTGGTTCAGCTTCTACATCTTTCAGTTGCAGCTTAAGAATTGAAAATTGCCTCAGGGCAAAAGTAACCCTGGGTGTCAGGGGTGTGTCTTTGTATTTCCATCTTCTGTACTTCCTTTCCCTCCAGGATTTAATGCCCTCAAGTCCCAACTGCCTTAGCAAGTCTGTGAGGGCTCCAAGTAAAATTTTCTGCACCTGTCTTCCACACCACTCCTAGTTGTTTTTCTGAGGAATGTTGGTCTACAAGCATCTCATCTACCATACTCATCAAACTGAGTCTTACTTCACCCATCTTGAATTTGAGGCTAAATAATGATGCTCAGTAATAAGGACCATGAAAAAAGAAATCCACCTCCACCACTTTCTCTCCTAAGTCTTTCTAATTCTAAAGCTAAGCCTTTTTCTATTCAAGCCCCTATTTCATGTCTCACTCTTGGGTAATTGTTTAAAAATCCTCATAACAAAGTACTAATTCTTAAGGTGAAATCTTCCTAAGAGATGGCTACATTTTATTAATAGAGCAGAGCTGAAGGCTAACAACTTTTGACAGAAATACCTACGATGGAATAATAGAAGAGGGAAAATTGTTCTTGTTTGCATGGCTCTCAGTAATAACATGGGGCCATCTACCCACACCACAGCCAACTTTGCCTTCAGATCTCCCCTCTCCATCTGAAACCCTTCCTCTTTTCCAAGCATTCACTGCAAGTTGCTTCCTCATACAAAAGGGGACTTACCCTCCTGAACCTCCACGTAAGCTGAAGAATTTAATCATCCAGCTCAACGCTGCCCACCAGCTGGCCAAATTCATCGCCCTTTTAGAAAAGAGATAACCTGTTTTATCTACTATGCGCAAGAGGCAAAAAGAGATAAATTTTTTCTATTTCATACTATAAAGCAGATCCCCAATACTCCATGAAGGGGATTTTAAACAATGCACAATTAAGCCATTGGTTAGCTGTTTGACCTGGAGAAATTCATTTAACTTCTCTCAGGCTTGATTTCTTCACCAACAAAATAGGTCTGGCAATAATATTTGTTTCATAAAATTGTTGTAAAGATTACAGGAAGTAATGCATGTGATTATTATTTGAGCAACTTTTCAGATTCCACAGAGGGTTTGAAATAAATATTTAAAAATTAAGGAGTATGAAGTTCTTTCTAAAGTGAAAAAAGGGCACTACTGAAAACTTTTGCTGTTGCTTTTTAGTAGTCGGTCATAGCCCCCATTTGGAGAAGGAAATGGCAACCCACTCCAGTATTCTTGCCTGGAGAATCCCATGGACAGAGGAGCCTGGTGGGCTGCTGTCCATGGGGTTGCACAGAGCCGGACACGACTGAGCAACTTAGCAGCAGCAGCAGCATAGCCTCCTTTAGACTCAAATCAAAATCTTATGCCCTAATTGAGTCAGATGGTTGCTTTCATTGCTCCTGTGTCTGCTTTTCTTAAATAGCGGACCTTAATCAACTGAGGAGGTATTGCAGGAAACCAGCTAACTGGGAATCACTTTCTGAGACATAAACACTGAGGCCTCAAGGGGTGAAGGGAGTCTTCTTACTTTTAGGCTGGGTGGGAAGATGTTACAGACTGTGCTCTGATTCCAGAGAAGAAAGGATTATTTATTTACTTCTCCAGACTCTTGGTCTCACATCTTCTGGATGAGTGTGAGGATAGGTATATAGAGTCGATAACCAAACGGGCTCCTTTGTGATCCTAAGCCGTGGCCCACCTTCTACATGAAATTGTCTTTTGGTCTTCAGTGACTCCTTCCTTCATCACATCATTTTCTGCCATCACAGTTTCATTACTAATGACTCTGGATGGCCAAGGACTTTCTGATGAAAATGATTTTTGACACTGAAAATCCAAATCATATTTGAGAATGTGATCTGGTGACAGCTTGAATAATAGTCATTCCTTATGTTAGATGGGGTCTTACTCGTCACAATCTGTGTTTGCTCATATCATTGACCTGTGTAGCAGTTTAAAACAAATAGACGGAAAGAATAGCCATAATTGCCATTCGCCAAGTGTGTTTTGTTTACAAAGTGTCTTCATTTAATTTTTTATCATTTCATTTTCATACAAATCCTTTAAAGTGGACACTATCATTGTCTATGTTAAAGAATGGCTGTTGAGACTCAGAAGGCAAAAATTTTGCTCAAGATCATGAAGCCAATAAATGATGTGGTCAGATTTTCAACTCAGTTTAACTGGCAATATCATAGTTCTTTAACAATACCTTGCTGTCTCTCCCAAGTGCTTTTCCTCAATATGTAAAGTGAGATTGTACCTTGGCGAGGGAGCCATGTCAAGTATGATAGGTAGGTGAGTCAGGAGTAGATTTTTAAATCTCCTAAACCTTAGCCCAAATCTCTTTCTACCGATCATACAATTTTATCTCAATTAATACCTCAACTTTTGGAAATGGGTACTTTGTGAACCTCTCTATTTCAGAAAGACTTTTGTGGTGCTGAAGGTGGAGGTATAATGCATTAAACATCCTAGTTCAAAATAACCAATCAAAAATTCAGATGTCTAAAGAGTTGCCATTTCTACTGTATGTGGATCACTATCAAATTTACTTAATGTCAACATCATTATGCGCAATTTAATCTCTAATTCAGGAAAACAAGTCTGGGTCTCTTGGTGGCTTTGTTGTCAATGTCACCATTATTTTTGAGCCGTTAGTATCAGAAATAGAGAAGTTACTAGAACATTAAATAAGAGAGAATTGGGGCACCTCAGTTTCTTGTTTTACTCTGTACTTCTGTGTCTGAGCCAAAGCACTCATATTACAAGACTAAGGCAGATTTTGGAGCTTAGACAGCTCTTTCTTATTGAATTTGTTCTCTGTTGAGGGAGAGAGATTCTAGAAGCCAGCCTATCTTGGATTGTAATGAGGCTTTGAACAGCTCTGTTACTCCTCTTTAAAACTTGTAAACTTTTCTAAAAGAAGAACATGTGTCTAGGGCTTAAGCCCAGATCCTGGCCTAGGCCCCTCCATGGAGGCTGACTTGATGCTAATTTCATGACTCATTGTAGGTTCGTCCACCCTGATTTTCCTTCCAGGTCCCTGTGAACTATGGCAAGGCTGGAAAGTCTAAGGGCTTGGCCCCAATTCCTCTCCCCGAGCTCCTTTTTTTTTTTTTTTTTGCAGAATTTCCACTCAAGCTCCTCTTTCTGGCCCCTCAATAGGCGATACACATGGGATGAATGGGGAACATATATAGGCTGAGGATACAGAGACGAGAATGACTGCCTAGCCATGGATCTCAGCAATACACAACACTTCCAGCATGCATCTGATGGTGAACGCTTAAATAGCCTGGTGTATCTGAACAAAGAAAACACGTGCAGGAGCACTAAATCTTAGCAAGATAAGGCTCTGTCAGAGAGACGAGAGAAGGAGACTAGGAGGATCTGAGAAGGGGTTAATTGAGGGCGAGGGCAAGTTTTACTCTGTTACCAAATTGACCCATTTGTATCCGTTTACCTTTTTCCCTGGAGTCACTCTCATTTCACTTGCTGGGAAATGGACTGAAACTTGGTGTTGCAGAGGGAATAACTACGTGGATCTCATACACACACGTGCACACACACTCACATGCAGATACACATGGCATAGGTATGCCAGCTCTCTTCCTTGCTGTCTGAGGAATCTACTAACCAATTCTTTCATTGTCCACTGCAATACGAATGTAAAAATATGGGAAGTTAAAAAGAAGTTACAGCCTCCAAACCACATTATTTTTTTCACCAAACCATGATGTCATGGACTTACCTCACCTTTAGTGCAGCCAAGCGAATAATGTGTACTGAGCTTTCTATCATGTACCATTATAATTAGCTCTGTCAGGCCTTAGCCCTGCAACCCTCATGCAGATAATATGATAATATGTCTTCATAACCAAGTGACCTTACATGCACAATATTTCTCCCCTTATGAAGATTGCATGTCAATAAAGTAATTGAGTCTCGGAGGCTGCAGCGAGGGAAGATTTAGATGATTGGACATGCGGAGCAGTGATGTATGACCATTATTATTCCTCTTGTCAGGGAGGCGCGTACAAGCGAGGATGGCCAGGAGATGACAGGGATGACGGGTTGCGTTTCATTAAAAAAAATATTGCTGTTAATCACCACTCTATTCTTTTCAAAGTCACTGAGGAAAGAAACTCTTTTTTCATTTTAGCTCACGATGAACATCCCAAATGGGTGCTCATCATAAGGTTTCCAGTCTCAGTCCCTCACAGGGCATCTTTCTTCCTGTGCAAAGGGGCTAACTTAAGATTTTAATGACAAGATCAGCAATGGGGATGTGGGCAGGGGCCACCCGACCGCCCTGCCTTAGGGCTCCTTGGATTTCCATGAACAGAAGGACGCCTGCTGAGATGGAAAATCGCCTTCCCTTCTCTCCCCGAGAGGAGTGTGCTCACAGGCTCTATAAACAGAAATCAAATGGGAGAGAACCCAATCTGAGACAACTATTTTTACTTGAATTAATTTGTTTGGACAGTTTTAACACTTGGAACATTTATATTTCCATACTTTATAAAAGCAAACATGCTGTTTCTCTAGCTGTAAATTTATCTTATGATATCATAACAGCTGGAAACTTGTAGCCTGGTAGGATTTTGTTTCAAATTTAAACAGCTTGAGAAATATGCGGGAAACGAGGTGTATTTTTCCCTATCTCTGTGTGTTTTCCTATCTCCTCTTGTATTAGGCTACCCTAGGAGTGTTGGCAGTATCACTGGTAGGGTATCGAGAATTTCTGTTAGGCTGGCATTGTTAATTGCTGCTCCGTTGCAAACACTCTTCCTATAAATGCTGAGAATGCTTGAGAGCTCTTTCTAGGGGTGTTGGAGAGTCTTTCCAAAGGGAAAGAAAAGCTAATAGCAGAAGCATCTTTTGTTGGCAGAGGGGCTTCTGAAGTCTTTAAATCTTTGTTCATAAGTAATTGACTAAGATCTAGCAGCCTTGAAGGAAAAGAAGCTGATGGTATCACTTTTTAGTCATAGTATTAGCCTTATGATTTATGGTGTAAAATTAGCCACTGCATCCTCTCATTACAAGTGCTGAGTGATTTCTCCAGGCCAGCAGGAGAGAGTTGTGTGGAATTGAGAACCGGCTTTGTGTGTCTCATTGAGCCCTACCATTTCCTCCTAGGGAGGCCCAGCGAATGTTTTTGGAGAAGGGGATGTTATTTTTCTTTGGTTTTGTTCTGCCCTATAAAAGAAAAGACCAAACATAAATAAATTACTTGAAGGAGCATGAATGTTCAAAGGAAAAGTTAGCCTGTGGGTGACCCAGTAATAGAGGTAGAGAATAGAGTTTCAGATACTGTCATTAAGTGATTTCAACCTCTTCATCCCACTACCCCTCTCCTTCCTCAAAAATCTAAGGCCAAAACTTTCTGATATTTTTTCCATTGAATAGTATCTGGGCTAAATCTCAGTTGCTCAGTCATGTCCGGCTCTTTGTGACCCCATGGACTGTAGCCTGCAGTGCTTCTCTTTCATGGGATTTTCCAAGCAAGAATACTGGAGTCAGTTGCCATTTCCTACTCCAGGGGATCTTCCCAACCCAGGGATTGAACCTGCATCTCCTGCATTGGCAGGCAGATTCTTTACCACTGTGCCACCTGGGATATTAATATATTAGTATCTGGACTAGAGATTATATCTATTTCCCCATTTGGACAGGCTTTCCCTGATTAATTCAAAATCACCTAATAGATTTCAGGAGCACTAGTAAGATTGGTTCGGAGAAGGCAATGGCATCCCACTCCAGTACTCTTGCCTGGAAAATCCCATGGATGGAGGAGCCTGATGGGCTACAGTCCAAGGGGTCGCTAAGAGTCAGACATGACTCTTAGCGTGTCTTTCACTTTTTTTTATCATGATTCACTTTCACTTTTCACTTTCATGCACTGGAGAAGGACATGGCAACCCACTCCAGTGTTCTTGCCTGGAGAATCCCAGGGACAGGGGAGCCCAATGGGCTGCTGTCTATGGGGTCACACAGAGTCGGACACGACTGAAGCGACTTAGCAGCAGCAGCAAGTCTGGTTATTTCAGAAGTCCAAAACCCCTATTCAGATGCTAACATTGAAATTTTACAAGTGGAGTTCCATCTCTTTAATTCAAGGATTTGGCTGCTGGTAAAAAACACAACTCACTCTGGGAGAACAGATTAACCTGTTATCCATTATTTATATCTCAGTGAGAAAAAATAATCTAAATATTTTCTGAATAATGTAAGAAGAGAATAAGCAAGGTAGTAACTAGGTATCTTGAAGGTGAATTTACTGGCTAAGGTAGGATGATTCAGAAAGATGCATAGATGCAAAAAGGACCTGTGATGAGGAGCTTTATACCACTGAAACACAGCCTTGCTGACTTCAGTTTGCTCGAGCCCTTCCACGGTCCAGCTTTCTCCTCACCCCCATCAGCCCTCTTTCCTGGATGGCAGTTCTATCAAGAGCACAGACCTCACAATCAGACTGCGTGAGTTCAAATCCCAGTCCTTCCACTTACCAACTCTGGGACTTGAGGAAGGCACTTAACTTCCTGGGGTTCAGTTTTCTCATTTTTAAAAAGCAGAATAATAATGCCTTTCTCTAGGAAGGTAATAAATATAACAGTCTTAGAACAGCATATAACACAGTTCTGTAAATATTGTCTATTCTGTTATCATCCTGGTGATACCCAGCTTGTATTGGTGGTAGTTGGTGGTCACAATGATGGTAAAGAGTTAACAGATCCTAACTATATTAAATATATTGGGAACTTTTTCCAGTATATAATTTCCTTTTGTAAAGCTTCGATCTGGACTGATTGTTTTTGAACTATTTTAAGTTCCAGTATTTGTAAAAGTCTGAGCTTTTAGATGGCAGTGGGAGTGGGTCAGGGTCCTGGCTCACATGCTCCTCCTTTACCTATTCCATCTCCCCACAGAGAGCCACAGCTCTCTAGAGCCACTGATGACAAAAAGAAAGCATAACATGGGAGAGAGGGGATAATTCTAACTCAGTGCAAATCCCTATCCCCTCTCTCCAAGTTTCCTGACTCCCGTGCCTTACCCCAAACAACCTTCAGGTTAGAAGGGAACTTCGAAATTATCTGCCCTAAGGTTTCTACGCTGAGCTCTGTGGAGCTCTCCTGTTCTGAAAGATGCAGCAAGGGACATGTGGGTGACCCAGCAGTGCTGAGCTGTGGCTTCCACCATCTCAACTCCATTTTCTTTTCATGCTTGAGTCTAATGAATATAGTGTTTATTAGTAACTAAAAAAAATGTATTGCTCATATAACAAAAGATTTTAAGATCAGTGGCCTAGGCAATCTTGTTTGGTCTATGGATGAGACCTAGATTAGGCTTGTTGCATGGTCACTGCTTATTACATTACTCACAGACTCTATGTTTAGAATCTTAGCTCTTTCCCCATCTGTGCCTATCTAGGTGTTTCCAGAGATTAAAGGCTTTCTCCTTGACTGTCCCTTCTACTCCACACCCTGGACAATCTCTTGAACGATTGTAGCACTAACATATGGTTGCTATGGCACTTAGCATCCATGTTTACCAACCCAGTGACAGCTCTGAGTGTAGTTCCAAAGGCCCAGGAAGAAGGAACAAATGGATGAATGAGGTATCAGGAAAATAGAAGTAAGAGGTGAGGGGCAGAAATCGAGCCACGTAATCTCCAAAGTGCAGGCGAACAATCCACTCTCATTTTGCACGAGGAGGGCTTTGACCACCGGAGGAAGATTGATATCTCTCAGCCCCATTGAGCCCTGACGTGAGTCATCTGACCCTTCCATCAGTGGGGCCTGGGCTCCTGCTAACAGATATACGAGCTGATGGGCACTCCCGCCTGGAGCTGCCAGCACAGCAGCTTGGATCCCTTGGTCTTTATTTCCATCCTCTCCCCCTGTTTTTTGTCACTGTGTCATGTCAAATCATTGTCAGGTGGCAGACTGCACACCCCCCAAGTACAAAGGTATCAGGTTTCAAGACACAGGCTGAAATGAATATAATAATGGGAGCCAGAACTCGGCACAGACCACTTATCAGGCAAGGAAACAGCTAATAAGTGTTGCTAGTGGTTTCTGTGGGGGAGGCCCTGAGTGCATTTCCTGGGCAGGCAGGTGTAGCACGGCCTGTCCTGGGGTCCAGTTACAGGCAGGCTAGTGCGATTCGTATTGATGCCTGTCACTTCATGGCTGCCAAGCTGTTGATTCTGCGAAAGACCAAAGGCTCTGGTTATCTGGTAATCAACACTGCTCTCAAGAGCGACATGGGGGAAATTGGAGAAACAGAAATAGCCTTTCCTAAGGAGTGACTGAGGCCATGGATCATGTTGCTGGTTTGTGTTTTCCTTTGGCCCCAACCTTTAGATTGCTCTAGCCTGTCCTTCCTCTGCATCACCAGGTAGCCATTCTCATTTGTCACAACATCAAATTCTCACCCACATTCCCCACTCCCCATCCTTTGATAAACTAGAGTGTAACTAGAATGGCTTGTATGATACCATAGGAAATAAGAATGCTTTTGCATCTCCAGGCAGAAATTCAATCTGTTACTTTTGACAAATTCCCAAATCCAAATGCATGGTTACTGCTTAAGCTTATTATTAATCCCACTCCACCTCACCTGTGCTGAAGACTTAAGTCTCTTTAAAAACGCAAAAATTAAAATCCTGAAGGATTAGTAACAGAAGAATAAAAAACATAATTTATTTCCTTGCATAATTCATTTTCTTGATAACTGTTGCCTTCTCAGCTCCTTTTCTTTTTCTCATTCCAGAACTTTAATATCTTATTTCTCCAAACCATCAATGCCTTGATCATACTAAACTCTGAACAGGCAGCCTCCTATCCACTGATAAAGCACCACTCTTGATTCTTGGGCTTTGTTATAATTTTAATCAATCAGTCTCTCTCTCTCACTCTCTTCCTCTTTCTTTACTCAATTCTCTTCTCCTATATATCACTCTTACCACCACCTCCACCCACAAAAAAAAAAACAAAAAACACTGGAAAGAGAAGAAGCATGCTTGCCCTTTCTATTTGCACAGAATATTTCATAAAGTGCTTATCACTGCTTTGTTAATTCATCAACCCAACTATTCATCCTTCCATCTCCCTATCCACCTAATAAATTCTACTGAGCATTGACCATCAATCAGGCTCTGGTTAGCTGTTCAGGAGACAACAATGAATAAGATGAGATCTCCTTCTGCAAAGAGCTTACCACCTGGTAGAAGAAAGAGACAGCCAGTACTGAGTCCTAAGTGATATGTGATAAGTGCTACAGATGCATGTATGGTGTACATGTATGCTTAGATATACACAAGCATGCCTGTGCCACACACACACAGAAGGAAGTGCAGCTGCCATCTAACCCTAAGTGTCTGCTTGGCTTTTGGCTTTTTCATTCATTCATGGATTAATCCAGTAAATCTTTATTATATGACAATAGCCAGATACTGGGTTAGCTCTTGGGTTTATAAAGATAAATAAGACATAGACCCTTCTTGTTCTTAGGTTTCCTATGAAAAGCAGCCTGAAATGAACCCACCCTGATCTTTCTGACCATGGACTAGACCATTCTCTTCTAATCTGTTTAATTCTATAGGTAAATTAAGAATCATCTATGTTGCACATTTGTTCCCTGTTCTCAAGAAGGATTTGTTATTGCCATTTAGTCACTAAGTCGTGTCTGACTCTTTGTGATCCCATGGACTGTAGACCACCAGGCTCCTTGTCCATGGGATATTCCAGGCAAGAATACTGGAGTGGGTTTCCAGTATTCCTTCTGCCATTTCCTTCTCCAGGGGATCTTCCAGACCCAGGGATCGAACCTGTGTCTCCTGCACTGTCAGGCAGATTGTTTACTGCTGAGCTACCTGGACTTCCCTAGATATCATCAAATATCTACTTGCAGAGGAGTGTAGAGATTATCTGGCCCAAGTCCCTGTTTTTTGCGAATGAGAACACTGAGGCCCTGGTGTAAGTGACATGACTTCTCCAGGTCACATGAGGATTCGTTGGCAGAACTGTAACTTAGCCCTTGGTCAGGCTAAAACATTTCTTTCCACACGTGGTGACGCAGAGCCCCGCAGTGACCTCAGCATAAGTCCCCTTTGCATGAGGTTCTAGAACAACATGCATTCACCCAGGCCACTAGAGGGTGATTCATTGGGCTGAGGGTGTTGTGTGACACTCCTCAGAGCAGGAGGGAGAGGATCTCAAAGGGAAGGGGCTGAAAAGGCAACCCAGGACTCTGGGTCAGGAACAGTCACACAGATCAAACATTTTACCTTCCTGCTTTGCAGAAAGGCTCAAACAAACAAATGAGGAGATGTAATGCCCTGATCAGCTGCTGCTGATGTTTTCAGTATCACACTTCCTTCTGTTGGGAGGCCCTGTACCATGCCGCCTGCTCGTCTTGTCTTTGGGAGACTCTTCTCACAAGTCAGCGGAGCACTATCCCAGGAGGAGTCAGTCCTGGGGTTATCAGCTCATTAGGCCACACCAGTTCTCAGAAGCTGTTACCCAGAAACAGAATTCAAGGATAATGATTTCTCTCTTTGGTCCTCCTGACACTCCTTCTTTCTGGCAAAGGCAATGGGGATAAAAATGACTAAACAAATGATGAAAAGAAAGATTATACTCCAGATGGCTTGTTAGGCCTTGGGAGAAACTGGGTGGACTAAGCAAATGCTTTGACTACTGGGATATTAGTTACTTCCCCAATTTCTACTTTCATTCCATCTGTTGCCTCTGAAAAAAGAGGAAGTGCAAGGCTTTAGTTACACTGAAACATCAGATGTGTTCTGTACGCTGAGAGGAGCCTCTGCTGCGTTGAGTCCTGATCACTATGTTTCCATACCACCACACAGTATCTCCAATGTTCTCATTTTAGAAGCAAGCGAGTTGAGTACTGCAGTGGCAGAATTGGTGAAACAGGCTGTCAGGAACAGAGAGAGGAACATTCATTAACACTTTGTATAAGTGAAAAATAAGCTTGTGAAGAAAAGGCTCCATTGTCACTGGGCTGTGAATCATGGCAGGGAGGAGAATCAAGCCAGGTTTGTGGTCCCTCCCATGACCCAGGTCACTCGGGGTTTCGGCAGAATGTGGGACGTGCTGAGTGCAGGGCTAACCCTTCACTCTGCTGCCTTCACCTGTTCTGTGTGTTTCGCTGGACCCCTGGGTGCCCACGTGGGATGAGCAGTGTGCTTCCAGGAGGCTTCTTGCAAAATAAGCTGCTGATTGCTGTGACAAGACGCTGGCTCTGGAGGAGGCACCTCGTGGCCCTGTGCAAGAGCATCTGTGTTCAGGGAAAGGAAGTCCAGCCTCTATGCTCTTTGTGTCCAGATAGACACTCACAGTTTCCAGGAATAAACAAGGACATTTCTAAATCTGTCTTGGATCTTCACTCACTTTATCTTTGGCCATGGAATGTTGACAAATACTCAGTATGGTTGAGTGACCTTCTGTAGGTCAGAGCAGGCTCCGTTCTGATTGAGTGTAGAAAACTCATAAATCCGGTCAAGCCTCTGACTTGTCAGGGGGACAGTGCTTCATGGAGAGAGACTACAGCCAGAACCAGAGCCCACGTGGGTCTACATCCTTTCTCTATCCATGTGCTACCTGTGCTGCTGGTTCTTCCCACTCTTCCAAGTGATGTCCACTGGTTTGTGAGCACAATTTCTCCTCTTTGTGGACAGAGCTTTGGGGTCAAGCCCTGTAGGATCATGATGACAGAGACCCAGTGGTGTCTGAATCCTAGCTGTGGGCTCATTGCCTTGAATTTTTACAGTCAAAATAAATGTATAAATCCATAAATTAAATAGGACGGGTGAGAACAGCTGAAAGAGCAAGAAGAAATTTGAGTTTTAAAACTTGAACTAAGGAATGGGTCCAGGCTCAGCTGGTTTCATTCTTCTGCTGTAACAGTTCAGCAGACCAGATAACAAAGGATCCCTTTTGCAGCTGTTTTTCTTCAAGTTAGAGAATTTTAGAGCAACAAATGAAATCAGAGATTATCTTTGCAGATGGAGAAACTGATGTCCAAAGAAATTAAGTGACTTTCCCAAGGTTAAAGAGGTATTTGTCACCATAGCTAAGATAAAAGTAAAGCTTCTCCTAATACCTTAGTTGGGTTTTTCTTTTCTTTCCTTTTTTTCATTTAGCTCCTCACTCCACACCACACCCACCCTGCAGGAAATGTTTATTATGGATCTGTTGTGCCCAAAGTTCTAGGAAGGTTTCTCTGGATCCCAGGGTCTGAGTAAAGCCCGATTCATAAACTCAAGTGATGCATACCAGGTGAGGAAAACAGACATGGCAAGAGGCAGCTGTAAAACAGGACAGAAAGATGGGACGACGATGTGCAGAATTTGGATACATGGCACCAGGCCTCAAAGTCTGACGGAAAATGCGAGAACAGAAGTGGCAGGATGCATCTTTGGAGAAAGAACCACAGGGGGAGCAGACTGGGGGCATTTGCTGCTTTTCCTCGCCTTCTTCATGCTTGTTTGGTTGAATGTCTTAATGGGCAAGCCCCCTGGACTGAGTCCCATTTCTCCCACCACCGTAAGGGATGATGGTGACCACTGATGCTTACTCTGGGCCAGTCCTCCCCTAAGTGCTTCACCTGCTTACTGTCTTTGGTCCTCACTGCAACGGTGAGGTGGGCTCTGCCACTCATTTTCAGATGAAGAAGCTGAGGCCTGGGGAAGTGATTTGTCCAAAGATGCCCCATTAGTCAGAGGTAGCGATCTGTCTCCAATGCAGCTTCACTTTCCCTCGGTGCAAAACCATGTTTTCAAAGCCAGGATGGAAATGGAGCAGGCCCGGACACCGTTTGACCACTCTGTGCTCTTCCTGTTTAGATCTAAGGACTTCCTTGCTTGAACCAGAGTGGAGGCGCCGCAGGGCAGGGCTATCTGGGGTTTTCAAAGCAGTGCCACACCGGATAGGGCTCCAGAAGGCTTAGAGGGCCTGTCAGGGCTCTTTATGCATTTTATGGCTGGCTGAGTTTTATGACTCCAAAGAATCCGTTCTTTGTTTTATTTATTGCAGACCTGAAACTCCAGGGTTTGCTTTTTCTTCAAACTTATGACGCATATTGCATGACAGAATTATTTTTCATTTTTGTTTTCCTTTCAGAGCCTTGGAATCCTGTTAGGAAATTTCTAGTACAAGCATTTGGGGGAGATGCCGCTCCTCAGGTTGGGCATCTGGGAGAGATAGACAAGCCCTTATTACAGCGTGGAGGATGGGGAGATTACCTGGCCAAGTATCATTTCAGGTTGTGGCAGAAAGAGATTAGCTCCAATTTATCGCCGCTCACATTTTCCTCTTTTCCTCCAGTTTTCTGAGTGTCATGGAAATGATATTTGTGAATCCCAGGGGCCTCTCACAGTGGTGTCAGTTTAGAGATCTTCCCAGATACATCTAAATGTGGACATAAAATGTAATGGGAAGAAATTGAGAAAATATCTGTTTCTTGATTCTTTATTACTGTGGAGTTAAGAAAGCTATTTCTCATACTATTTCATAAATTTGAATCCAAATGTGTATGTTAATTTGTATTCAGATGGTTTGGGGATGATTCAAACGTGGAGTTTTCTTTTTATAAAGTTTGTCAATTTCCTGGCAATTTACAGATGTATATTTAGACCATGTATATGTGTGCACTGATTGTGTGACATATACTGTGCTATCAAAATTGAGCCTAACTGAACTATGATGGAAAGTTAATATAAGTACATTAAAATAAACAGATAAAAAATGAATGCCTTGTATTTGAACTCAGTGTTTGATTTTAAAAATATAAACGTGAGTGAAATTCATTTTCAGGTGCTTACTCCATTAATATTTTGCCTAAATTAGAGTAAGGCAAAGAGAAACATACACATTTTTCTCTCAGTCTGTTACAATCTCTGTAGTACAAAAACACACAGGTAGATTGCAGACTCTGTGCAATTACTGCCAAACCCCAAGGTGAGAGGTTTGAATTTCATGGAAAATTTTCTGAGACAGGAATACTCTAAGAGAGATATATGGAACATTTAAATGTGTGACGTTACCTTTTTTCCTAATACTGATAGTAATTTTACTAATCAGGGCCAATTATGTCATATTTGTCTGGGCTGTGGTTGACTGGGTTTGGAGTACTTCACTGTTCAGACATAATTTGTTCTTCTGACTCAGAAACATTGCTCTCTCCTTGCACTGCTCAATCCTTAGCAGTGAAAGGGTCCAGTTGGTAGATACAGCCTCAGGTGATAAGAAACATAGATGTTGTTTGTAAAGTTTGGAAGGAATCCAGTGAGCTCCCTAATTCCATTCAAGAGGGTGTAAACCACAGAACTAACTTCTGAGCAGCTTCAGGATAAGATTCCTCTTGCCTAGAGGACAGGAGGGTTACCAGTGTGCCCTGATCCTTATGCTGAATGCAGGCTTTTATAGTGTCCTCTCTTACTCAGCACACCTGAGAGGTGCCTGCAGAGATGACCGGAGTAATGGCTTGATGCAGGGTATAAGACGGAGGTGTCTTTGGAGCTCTCTCCAAACATCGTGTAATTTAAAAATATCACAGACAGAAGATCAGCTAGCATCATGTCTTCTGAATGAACTCTGACCAAAAGGCAGGTTCTTTAGGGCAGAGATCCTCAAACTATAAGGTGCAGAAGAACTCCTTGGGGAGGTCCTTAAAAATCTTGCCCACTGCCCACCAGAATTTCTGATCTACAAGGTCTGGAATAAAGCATATGAATACACCTCAATATTGGGACCTTTGGAGAAGTGCAGTACTCAAGCTCAAGTAATTGACTCTTAGATAATTAAAGATAGAAGAATGGTTAAAGAATCCAGTACACGCCTTAAGCCAGTGATGCCAAGATTGTATTGGGTGCGTGCACGCTAAGTCACTTCAGTTGTGTCCAACTCTTTGTGACCCTATGGACTGTAGTCTGCCAGGCTCCTCTATCCATGGGATTCTCCAGGCAAGAATACTGGAGAGGGTTGCCATGCCCTCCTCCAGGGGATCTTCACAACTCAGGGATCAAAACCTCATTTCTTATGTTTGGCAGGCAGGTTCTTTACCATTAGCACCACCTGTGAAGTCCAATTAAAGCTAAAAGAATGGTTAGAGAATCCAGTATATGTCATAAGCCAGTGATGCCAAGGTTGTAGTAGACAATGTCTATACATTCTGCAGAGTGGTAGAGTCTGGGAAGGTTTCTTGGAAGAATTAGAACTTGGGCAAAGCTCATTGGCCATGTAAGATTTAGATACTGTCAGCTGATATGGAATGGGATGAATCCTATTATTTGTGGACAGCCTGACTAAACGATAATGCTTACTTCTTCCAATAGCCAAGTAAATCATCTTCTATAGCCCTGGTTCAGAATGAGCAACAAGTCAAGGGTATTACTTTCACCCCAAAATGGCCTCGATTTCCCTACTACCCCTTCTAGACATGAAGTAAGGTCGTTCTTTTGTGGTTTCACTGAGTTCAATAGAACTGTCTTTAACAGGCTTTATGACTTATCCTGGACAAGGCAATTAACTTCACTTAGTCTTACTTCCCCCATTTATACAATGGGAGGGTAGCAGTGGATGATTTCAGATCCCTTTTAGCTCTAACATTCCATCTGACCGAGTTAAACACTTCTCATTATTACATGACTGGAAATAGGCCAGGTCAAATGATGTCCCTTCAAGCATAACCATCAAATACAGCTGTATGCTGTAAAGATGGATATTATACTGTTCAACTTATCATCATTAGTTCCCTAGTCTTAGAGTGGGAATGTACTGTAGTTCCTATCTGTCATAGTTAGTATTTGGAAGTCTCAAAGCCTGTGAGATTATTCACATATTTATTTCTGTGTACCACATATGCTCGCCAACATCTCCCCTTCATCATGTGTCTATGACAATATATTGAACAGAAAATCTCCATCAGCTGACTCTGACAGAAGTGTATTATTTACAGAGGTGTCAAAATGTGCTGTTTATAATTGACTGGGGTCATAATAAACCATCCTAAGAATCTTTTCTTCTCATGTTCCTTCTCACTGGTAAATCCTCCACTTGTGTTCTTTCCATCAACAGCATTTTCATTATTTACAGAGGAGGAACACAGTGCAGATGTTGCATGAGTTATATTATAGGGTGACTGTTTCATCTTGGGAAGGTCTCTCTCTCCCTCACTTAGGATTTCTCATATGACAATTAAAGGTGAGGGATGTCAAGTCAACTGGAATCAGTTTCTAAACCACAAAATATACTTCTCAATTTCTCCCAACTTTTGGAGACAGTGTGGAATAAAAATTAATAGTTACACAGCTGATTTCATGTTTTATCCTTATTTTTCCTCTTATTATCTGCGAGGCCTTGAGAAAATAATTGAACTTCTGAGTGTCACAGTTATGTCACCTGTAAAATGTGGATACAAATAATATTTAACTCATAAGAGTATTGGGACTATCAATCAGGTATTGCATGAAGAACTGGCTTCCCAGCTGGCACTAGTAGTAAAGAATCTGCCTGCCAATGCAGGAGATTCAAGAGATGCAGGTTTGATCCCTGGGTCAGGAAGATCCTCTGGAGTAGGAAATGCCAACCTGCTCCAGTATTCTTGCCTGGAGAATCCTATGGACAGAGAAGCCTGGCAGGCTAAGGTCTATGGGGTTGAAAGAATAAGACATGACTGAGTGCACAGACACACAAAGAACTAAATCCAAATTGAAAGAAAAACAACAACAAACATACTCAGGCCAAAATAACATAAAGCCCTATCTTTCACGCGTTAGGAGGCTTCCCTGGTAGCTCAGGTGGCAAAGAATCCATCTGTACTGCAGGAGACACCAGTTCAATTCCTGGGCCCGGAAGATCCCCTGGAGAAGTGATAGGCTACCACCTCCAGTATTCTTGGGCTTCCCTGGTGGCTTAGATGGAAAGAATAGGCCTGCAGAGTGGGAGACCTGAGTTCAATCCCTGGGTTTGGAAGGAGGGAAAGGCTACCCACTCTAGTATTCTTGCCTGGAGAATTCCACGAACTGAGGAACCTGGCAGGCTATAGTCCATGGGGTTGCAAAGAATCGGACACAACTGAACGACTTTCACTTTCATGCATTAAGCGTCTACCAGTAGAGAACCCCCAAATCTTCCTCTACCAGAAAGGCTTCAGAATTTAATGTGGAGGAGTTGGCTGCTGCTTTAGCTTGTCCAGCAGGACGGAGACCACTATATGCCTTCTCCTCTTGCCAGCTATGCACTTCTTCTTGCTCCACTTCCAGATACTCCTTGACTTTTACCTATACAGACCAGGTCTGGTTCTTGCCTAACCTGAAGTAGAACTTCCTGTTTTTATTTTAAGATCAAATTGTTGGCATGTAATAAGTCTTTTTCATTGACTTCTTAAGATTCCATGTGCCAGTCACATTCTTTAATATTTACTCAAACGAGTTGAAAACTTATGTTCACATGAAAATTTGCACATGGATTTTTATGGCAGATTTATTCAATTCCCAAAACTTAAATGCAACCAAAATGTCTCTCAGTAGGGGAATGGATGTATAAACTTTAGCGCGTTCAGACAATGCAACATTATTCAGCGCTAAATGGAAATGAACTGTCAAGCCATGAAAAGACATTCAGGAAACTTAAATGTGCATCGCTAAATGAAGGAAGCCAACATGACAAGGCTACATACTGTATGATTTCAACTATATAACATTCTGGATAAGGCAAAGCTGTGGAGACAGTTGAAAAGATCGGTGGCTGGGCATCCAAAGGAAGAATAGGTAAGCAGAGTACAGAGGATCTTAAGGAAAATGAAAATTCTCCATATGATACCATAATAATGGATCCATGCAATTTTACGTCTGCCAAAACCCACAGAATGTACAACACGAACAGGTAACCCGAGTGTAAACTGTGGACTTTGAGTGATTATGACAGGTTCATCAGTTTTTGAACAAAGGTACCAGTCTGGTGGGGGATGTTGATAAATGGGGGAGGCAATGCATCTGTCAGGGCAGGGGGTTTAGTGAAAGTCTTCATACCTTCCTCTCAATTTTGCTGTGAACCTTAAACTGCTGTTTAAAAACTTGTCTTAATTTTTTTAAGGAAAAAAAAAAAAGGTTTGTGTGTGCCATGCTTACTGAAGCAGAGTTTTCTTGGTCATGGCAGCTACATTCCTGCTTGCCAGCTAGTCTGTCTCCGCCTTGAACATACAGAAACATTTTGGAGTGCAATTCTCAAATGTCAATGGACAGTGTACAGGAAAAGCACTGATTTAAATAAGTATGTCTCTTTCATTCAATTGCTCGGGTAAAAATCCCATATCCATGCATTACCTAAAAATTAGCATAAGGTTATTATCCTGCAAGTATTTCTAGCTTAGCATACAGAGCTAATTTGTGATCTGATCATTAGAGCTATACTTTGGTCTTATAAGAAAATACCATGATCTGTCATAGCAACACCAAAGCAAAAGTGCTTGAACCTGGGGGAGAGCCATCTGGCATTTTACATCTTTTCTCACAACCTTGCTTTCCCTTTTAGAGGCTTATATTCTTCACCTTAAAGTGGGAGGGTAAACTAAATGGCATTTTACATCTTTTCTCACAACCTTGCTTTCCCTTTTAGAGGCTTATATTCTTCACCTTAAAGTGGGAGGGTAAACTAAATTATATCTAAGACCTTTTTTATCTTTACCATCAGCTGATTTCTTTTTTTAGGAATTCTTAGAAATATTTCTAAGTGTTTTTTGCTGAGTTTCTGAAGCAAGTCTCATATGATGACTAGGTTCTGTGTTTGGTTTTCTGTTTTCTTTTAAGGTAAAAAATTTTATTTTTGGAAGGAAGATACAGTCTTCCTCCCTTTATTGTGATTTTTCTTTCTTTATTTGGACGAATACAAGTGAAGATTTATCTCACTTAGGTCTCAAAATTGTTTGACTTCAAAATTTGCAGAAACTATAATGGTGAACTCATCTAGCATTTTAATATAACAGATGAAGAAATTGAGGCAGAAAGCATGGCCAAGGTATAGTTAACTATGGAGTCAATCAAAATCTTATGATTTTGGTGACTTCATCCCTAATCCAGTATTCTTTCAACAATATTATGCCACCTTCTACTTGTTCGAATCATGAAAGATACAAGTGTCCTAGGACCTGACCTTAGTTCAACCAAGGCAGTTGTGTGCATTTCCAAGTATTAAACCTGACAGGCCCGTATTTGTTTGGTTTAAGGATCTTTTTGTTTTGCATTCTCTTGCTAGTTCTCTTTTCAAAATGCTTACCTCTTAAGCTAGATAATATGCTTCCTTTCATTGATCGTCCATTGCCCTCGACCCTAATTCCTACATCACATCTTTGAGTGATGCTCAAAACTATTCTGCATTTGTAAAAAAAAAAAAAAAGAAGAAGAAAACAAATTTATGGTTATCAAAGGAGGAAGGGGAGGAATAAATTGGGAGTTTGCAATTAATAGATATAAAATAAACAACAAGGACATACTGTGTAGCATGAGGAACTATACTCAGCACTTTGTAATAACCTATAATAGAAAGTACTCTGTAAAATAATTGTACATGTATAACTGAATCACTTTGTACTCCTGAAACATTGTAAATCAACTACATTTTTTTTTTTTTTTTAAGTGTTCTGAGTGGAATCTAGGCTGTTGTGCAGAATTTGCAGTTTTAGTTCAGTGCTTTGCCAACTGGATTCTAGTAGTTAGTTTTGGGATTCTGGGATGGGAAATGCACAAAGTCGTGATATTTGCAATAGCCTGTATAATATTGAGAAACACTAAGGGAGCTTAACAGATGAAACCATCTTCAATATCACTTTGCCAGCCATCAGTACAATATAGTGTAGAGCTAAAAGTGTTTTATCCACACTTACGTTGCAGCCACAGACTTGCTTCCTCTAGATGTGGTAGGTGGAATTTTTCATGTACTTATCACTATCAGCGATCTAGGTTTTTAACCTTTCATGGGTCATAAGGTGATATGTTAGCATTTTATGGGCTGTCCTCATTGGATGCCAGAATGTTCGAACTCTTTTTAAATAGGTAACTGACTGCTTCCGCGAGCACTTAGAAATTAAAATTAACTAATTTAATCTTCACCTTTGGGGTTTATCTTGGCTTCTTCTCTTGGTTTTTATTTCATTAAACAGCTTTCTAATTCAATCATGGTTCTTAATACTTTGTAAAGCACAGGAAAATAAAAGACTGAGTTAAACCTGACTTTGGGGAATGCGGCATAAATCCTGTTGCTGATTGCGAAAGCCTTGCCTGTAATAGGCCTCGGCTGGATGATTTACATCACAGAGAAAGGAGAGATCCCTCTGAGGATGGGCTAATGGAAACTGCACGTCTTCTACGTGGATGAAATAAAGTACAAGTGGAAGGCTGAGTGGATGGTCCCTTTGTTGGCCTCTAACACGGCTGCAGAGTGGGTAGTTCTTCTCAGGCCTCTGGTTTCCAGTTCCGTGAAACCAAAACTTTTTTCCAGTGACTCTGAGCAGAGTGTTTGTCTCTGCCCTTCCTCTGTGACAAATGGCAGCTTTATAGAAAAAGGAGTTGAGAGGTGGGGATTTTCTCTAGCAGAGATTACTTGCATCTAATTGGAACCTAATGGTAAGCTCTTTCTATCTTAAAAGGCAATTACTTTCATTTCTTTATTTCAAGGCCTTTCCCCAGCTCAGCCCAGGAAATGAGTACAAAGTGCTCACTCAGAACAAAGCCGAAAGAGGAGATGTTATTTGACAGAAATTGCAAAGCTTACGGTAGAAATGAGAAATGGGCTTGGGCCCTGAGACTGAACTCAGGGCTGTGGAGGTGACAGTCCTCAAGGGCCAGGAGAATCTGAGACTAGACTCAAACTTCATTATTTTTTGAGGGCAACAAAACCCGGTTTTCTGAGTAACTTACTCAAAGACCTGTAGCACAGCCTGCTTAGAAATACTTTCTATGCCATCTGGCACTCCTTGACCCCAAGAATCTGTATTCTGATTCTTGGGTGTGCTCACTCATCTGGCCAAGCATGAGCTTAGGGTGCTCTCAACTCAGAGCTTGCCTCATCACATGGTGAAAGAGAATGAAAGAGTCTTTTAGAGACTCGAGCTTTGGAATTCAAGATGGTGAATAATATTATCAAAGGCCGAACTCTATGAAATGGTGAGGACAAGGAGAAAGAGTTACTGATCAGTATGTATGTGTGTGTGTATATATATTATATATATAATGTATCAATAAATGTATTAACATATATACCATGTATAATGGGCTGTGTGTGAATATATATACACATTCCCCCTATGTGTACAGTGTACCTACTAAGGCCAAAGCACAGGGCAAAGCACTGTGGGAAATTCTTGGTGGAGTAACACAGAAGTCATCTTCTCAAGGAACCTAGGGGAGATATGGTGATCTCAAGTCATTCACTATTCCAGAAATTCTTACCTTTGTTCATGACTTGGTGGTTGAAATAGGATAATTTATTCCTGGGATTTGTGAGCAATTAAGACCATAAAGCTGGCATCACTGCAGTTGCTGTAGTCAGTTTTTCTCCTTTCTCCTGAAAGGTGATGATAATATTTCTAGTTGTCCTGCTTGCTTTTAGAAAAGGTCTCTGCTGGTATCTAACCAGCACAGTCCCTTTCTGCTTCAGGATCTTGGCAAGAACAGGTTCTAATTCTGAAGCGTTAACATTCTTCATGGCTCTGACACCCCTCAGAGGTCCATTTGCTTCTGACCCTGCAGATGCAGGTCGTCACAGATGTTTATTTGTCTGTTACCCAAACTCAGGACACATGTACAGCAGTAAATTTTTCATTTGCCAGAGTTAATCACAGCCATGTTATAGCTTATATCATTCCAACTGCCCGTTGGGAAAGCCTTGAAAATATAGATGGGATTTGTTCTCCAGGAAATAAGTTCAACAACCCAGATGGGTGAGACTACACAGAGGGAGAAGTTTGAGTCAGAGTGCCTCCTTGGCTAATATCTTATTCCAGTCCTGTCAAGGATCAAGTTGAAGACTTGGTATATTCCAAAGGACAGGCTAGTGACAACTGGACTGAGAGAAGCAATGAAAGATTGTATTTGCTTTTTCATTATGTACTTTTTAAATAAAAAAATATGGAGAAAATGTAAGGAATGTTAACTCATGGTCTCGCCACTGATTATGGAAAAGTGTTAACATTTTATCATATTTACTTCAGATATTTTTTATTATTAAGAAATAAAATATTTAGAAAGAAAAGAAATCTCTCACATTCCTCCCACTCATCCTGTTCTCACACTACTCCTCTAAAGCAAATACTGTCATCCTTTTTGTGTGCATTGAGTCCATTTTTATCCTTTCACTTCATAGGTATTTGCACACCCACAGACAGTTTGGGGTGTTGGTTTAGTATCTTTAAAGTGAACTGAAGAGTGTTACACTGTATCTTTGGTCCCCTTGTTTTTGTTTGATTAACATTGTGTTTTTGAGAACGATTTGTGTTGAAATAGATGTGTCTGTGTGTTAGTTGCTCAGTCATGTCCAGCTCTTTGCAACCCCATGAACAGGAGCCTGCCAGGTTCCTCCATCCATGGAATTCTCCGCCAGGCAAGAATCCTATAGTGGGTTGCCATTTCCTTCTCCTGACCCAGAGATCAAACCCAGGTCTCCCGCATTGCAGGCAGATTCTTTACCATTGAGCCACGAGGGAAGCCCTACTGATGTATGTACCTATAGTTCATTTTAACTGCCATGCAGCTTCTGTAATATCAGTTTAATGCCATTTAGTCATTCCTGTACAGGTGGTCATTTCCAAATTTTTGTTATTGTGCCAAGGCTGCAATGCGCATTCATATATATATATATATATGTATTTATCATGTGACGCAGTGTGTGACACAGCTCTTTTACATTTGTATATAAATCTAAATATTTTGTAATTTTCATTACAGCTTTCTCTCTGACACATAAATCATTTATAAAGATTGCTTTTCTTGTCTCCAAATCATGATGTTCTTCCTATCTTTTTTTTATTAATTTCGAATTCAGTTGCATGCAGTCAGGGACATCTGTGTGATACTCTGAAAATTCTGGAAAGTTCATGGGTGCCCTCAAATGTGGCAAATTTTTGTAACTGTATGATGTATGTTTGAAAATAATGTATCTCTTTTTGTTTTCATCGCCTCTCAAACTTGCTCTTCCACAGTCCTGCTCATCTCAGAAAATGGTAACACTGCTTTTTACCCTGTCCTTTAAACCAAAAACTGTAGAGCCATCTTTTACTCAATTTTTTTTTCACACCAATGTTGCATATATTCAGTTGGCTTTTTCTTCAGAATATAGCCTAAATCTGCCTCCTGAAACCACTTTCATAGCCAGTACCATAACATTGTCTGACTATTGTTGTGACTACTGAACTGCTTCCACCCAAGTAAACAGATTCTGTGTTTAGCTAACAGCAGCTGGAATGGTCCTTTAAGTATATAAATCAAATCTTAATACTCATCTGCTCAAAACCCTCCAAAGACTTCTTAATTTTTTTTTCGGAGTTAGATCCACAGTCTTTGCCTTGGATTTCCAGATATCCCCATGATATAGTTCCATAATTTCTGATCCCTTTTTTTTTTTATCATGGCAGTCTTTTCCTTGCTTTCTCTGAGCCCCATACGGCTGCCTCAGGACTTTGCCATGGGCTGTGCAGCACTTTGCCCTCGGCTGGAGGTTCATCTGTCTGACATTTACATGTGTTGCTTCCTTACTTCTTGAAGGTCTCTATCCAAGGTCTTATCAGAAATGCCTTTTCTGAGTACCCTATTTCATATCAGTCAGTTCAGTCGCTCAGTCGTGTCCGACTCTTTGCGACCCCATGAATCGCAGCACGCCAGGCCTCCCTGTCCATCACCAACTCCTGGAGTTGATTCAGACTCACGTCCATCGAGTCAGTGATGCCATCCAGCCATCTAGCACTCCAAATATCTCACTCTCTAATCACGTTTTTTCCCCCTTTTATATCACTTATTTTCTTCCCTTACTAGAATGGGAACTCCATAAAAGCAAGGATTTGACTCTTTCATTCACTGATATACCTCTAGATACAGACTAGTGTAAAAGCTCAGTAGACATTAGCTGAGTAACTGGGGGAAAATATCTATTACTTGGGATGAGAGTTCTATAGATACGTTTTATGTCAGTATTGCTAGTGGTGCTGCTTAATCTTCTACATTTAGGTTCTTCCTAATGTTCTGTAACCACATCTATGTGCTTCCCATAAAGCTGTTCTGTCAAGTTAAGCTACTGACAAACACTCAGCAAGCTAACACAACACGTCTTCTGCAAAGTCGGCTATGTCTTTTGTGACTTGCCAGGCACCTGCCATCCATATGGTAACCCACAGATGCAGACTGTTTTCATCTCCAAAACAGGCAGCTTGAGCTTCAGGAGAGTTTCTGGACAACTCATACCTACCTTTTTATACTTGCCTGGGAACTAACGCATGTCACTTCTACTCACAGCCCATTGAACAGACTTGTTTTGCTGTTTTATTGCAAATGTCCAGCTGTATATTTGTCTTTACTTATTCTACTCAGCAATTGATGTGTGCCTCAAGTATGAGCACATAGGACTTACTTCAGCTTAGGAAAATTTTCCTTTGTTATGTCCTGAAATTGTTTCCCAGTATTTTCTCTGTTGCCTAGTTCTGAAAAATACAATTAGGTATAAGCTGAAGACTTTGTACCTCTTAATTTCTTGTTTTAACCTCATTATGTTTCAGTGCTGTATTCAGAATGATTCCCTCAGTACTATCTTCCAGTTCGCCAATTTTCCTTTTAACTATAGAAACTCTCCCACTTATTCCATTTACAGAGTTTTGAGATATCCATCACATTGTTTCTAGCTTCTAATTTCTAACTGATTATTTTGTTACTCATTTACTCATTTTTTCTCAATTTTTATCTGCTTCATTTTAATACTTTTTTATTTAAAAAGATGGGCTTCCCCTGGTGGCTCAGTGATAAAGAATTCACCTGCCAATGCATGAGATGCGGTTTGATTCCTGCATTGGGAAGATCCCCTGGAGGAGGAAATGGCAACCCACTCCAGTATTCTTGCCTGGAAATCCCATGGACACAGGAGCCTGGCTGGCTACAGTCTGCGGGGTCACAAAAGAGCCAGACATGACTTAGTAACTAAACAGCAACCAATTTTAAAAGATTTTATTTCTTTATATCATTATTTTATGATTATTCATAGATGACTATTTTTTTTTTTTTTCCCCCAGGAATCAAAGCATCCTCTAGTTGTTTATTTTGTTGAATATCTTCCTGGTGCTTTTTTTCTCATTGGATTTGAATTGTAGTTTACTGGCTGATGTAGGAGGCTTCCTTGGTGGCTTAGACAGTAAAGAGTCCACCTGCAGTGCGGGAAACCCGGGTTTGACCCTGGGTCAGTAGAGTGGAAGTTACCTTAAAGAAAAAAAAAAAATTACCTTCACTATCTATCACGCATTGTAGATTTACAGTATCTTCCATGTGGCTGCCTGGAAATCTCGGGCCAGAATCAGATTTTATGTTAGCCGGATGGTATTCCTGTCCTATTGTGGTATGGGGGATATTGTAGATCCAGTAATTAGTAGCTTGTCACAAATCTGACTTCTGTGAGATGCTCTGCTCCTTCCTGTGTCACAGGTACAAGGTTTAATAATCCACAGGCCTGTCATTTCTCAGTACCCTCCCACCCGCTATAGGTTGGAAGGTCTTACCAGGTCCCAGTTTAATGCTATGATTCTGAGTGGGGACCCTGAATCTGAACCTTCTCATTGCCTCTATTTCTAGATATTGAGTTCAACAGTCCCATAGTATAGCATTTGCTCCCTGCTGTCTGTTTCAATACTTTTCTTGTATACGGAGAATTTTATCTTGCATTGGGTACAGATATCCTTTTTTTAAAAAAGATCATGTTTCTTTTTTTTTTAATATTGGAACATAGTTGATAAACAATGCTATGTTAGTTTCAGATGTATAGCAAAATGATTCAGTTATACATATACATGTATTTATTTTTCAATTTTTTTTGTATTTAGGTTATTATAGAATATTGAGCAGAGTTCCCTGTGCTATACAGTAGGTCTTTATTGGTTATCTATTTTAAATATAGCAGTGTGTTCATGTCAGTCCCAAATTCCCAACCTAACTCTTAGCATAAATTTGTTCTGTAAGTCCATGAGTCTGTTTTTGTTTTGTAAGGAAGTTCATTCGTATCCTTTTTTTTAAGATTCCACATAATCAGATCAGATCAGATCAGATCAGTCGCTCAGTCGTGTCCGACTCTTTGCAACCCCATGAATCGCAGCACGCCAGGCCTCCTTGTCCATCACCAACTCCCAGAGTTCACTCAGACTCATGTCCATCGAGTCAGTGATGCCATCCAGCCATCTCATCCTCTGTCGTCCCCTTCTCCTCTTGCCCCCAACCCCTCCCAGCATCAGAGTCTTTTCCAATGAGTCAACTCTTCCCATGAGGTGGCCAAAGTACTGGAGTTTCAGCTTTAGCATCATTCCTTCCAAAGAAATCCCAGGGAGGATCTCCTTCAGAATGGACTACTTGGATTGGACTACTTGGACTACTTGGAAATGCAGTACTTGGATGCAATCTCAAAAACGACAGAAAGATCTCTGTTTGTTTCCAAGGCAAACCATTCAATATCACAGTAATCCAAGTCTATGCCCCAACCAGTAATGCTGAAGAAGCTGAAGTTGAATGGTTCTATGAAGACCTACAAGACCTTTTAGAACTAACACCCAAAAAAGATGTCCTTTTCATTACAGGGGACTGGAATGCAAAAGTAGGAAGTCAAGAAACACCTGGAGTAACAGGCAAATTTGGCCTTGGAATATGGAATGAAGCAGGGCAAAGACTAATAGAGCTTTGCCAAGAAAATGCACTGGTCATAACAAACACCCTAGATAGCATATTCAAAAGCAGAGATATTACTTTGCCAACAAAGGTCCGTCTAGTCAAGGCTATGGTTTTTCCTGTGGTCATGTATGGATGTGAGAGTTGGACTGTGAAGAAAGCTGAGCGCCGAAGAATTGATGCTTTTGAACTGCGGTGTTGGAGAAGACTCTTGAGAGTCCCTTGGACTGCAAGGAGATCCAACCAGTCCATTCTGAAGGAGATCCTCCCTGGGATTTCTTTGGAAGGAATGATGCTAAAGCTGAAACTGCAGTACTTTGGCCACCTCATGGGAAGAGTTGACTCATTGGAAAAGACTCTGATGCTGGGAGGGATTGGGGGCAGGAGGAGAAGGGGACGACAGAGGATGAGATGGCTGGATGACATCACCGACTGGCTGGGCGTGAGTCTGAGTGAACTCCGGGGGTTGGTGATGGACAGGGAGGCCTGGTGTGCTGCGATTCATGGGGTCGCAAATAGTCGGACATGACTGAGCGACTAATCTGATCTGATCTGATCTGAATGGCTGAGTAATACTCAATTGTATATATGTACCACATCTTCCTAATCCATTCATCTGTTAATAGACGTTTGGGTTGATTCCATGTCTTGGCTATTATAAACAGTGCTGCAGTGAACTCTGGGGTGCACGTATCCTTTCACATCATGTTTTCCTCCAGATGTATGCCCAGGAATGGGATTTCTGGATCATATGGTAGCTCTATTTTTACTTTTTTAGCAACCACCATAGCAATGGCACCCCACTCCAGTACTCTTGCCTGGAAAATCCCATGGACAGAGGAGCCTGGTGGGCTGCAGTCCATGGGTCGCTAAGAGTCAGACACAACTGAGCGACTTCACTTTCCCTTCTCACTTTCATGCATGGAGAAGGCAATGGCAACCACTCCAGTGTTCTTGCCTGGAGAATCCCAGGGACGGGGGAGCCTGGTGGGCTGCCATCTATGAGGTCGCACAGAGTCGGATACGACTGAAGCAACTTAGCAGCAGCAGCAGCATACTGTTCCTCATTGCGACTGTACCAGTTTTACATCCCCACTGCAGTGTAGGAGGGTTCTCTTTTCTCCATATCTTCTCCAGCATTTATTGTTTGTAGATTTTTTGACGGTGGCCATTCTGACTGACTTGTGGTGATATCTCATTGTAGTTTTGATTTGCATTTCTCTAATAATTAGTGATGTTGAGCATCTTTTCATATGCCTCTTGGCCATTCATGTGTCTTATTTGGAGAAATGTCTATTTCTCCCCAAAAATGGGTCTTCTGCCCATTCTTTAATAGGGTTGTTTGTTTTTCAGATATTGAGCCACATGTGCTGTTAGTAAATTTTGGAGACTAATCCCTTGTTAGTTGCATCATTTGCAAACATTTTTTCCCATTCTGTGAGTTATCTTTTCATTTTGTTTATGGTTTCCTTTGTTGTGCAGAATTAAAAGACAAATGTAGGTACAGACATGTTTTAGTATTTGAAATTTCAGGTAAAATTTTATTTTTAATGGTATTTTGAGGAATAAGTATTGAGCATGTAAATTCAAAGTGCTATCTTGTCCAGAAATCTTTTAAATTAAAATAATTTATTTTAATTACAAAAGAATTTATTCTCATTATCATAAACTTGGAAACTACAGTAAAACATACAGAAAATATTTAAAAAGTGAAAATGCCAGTCACGTCTGACTCTTTGTGACCCCATGGACTATAGCCTGTCAGGCTCCTCTTTCCATGGAACTCTCCAGGCAAGAATATTGAAGTGGGTAGCCATTACCTTCTCCAGGGTTCTTCCTGACTCAGGGATCGAACTCAGGTCCCCCACAGTGCAGGCAGATTCTTTGCTGCCTGAACCACCAGGGAAATATTTAAGTAACCAATAATAAACTGCTAAGTTGCTTCAGTCGTGTCCGACTCTGTGTGACCCCAGAGACGGCAGCCCACCAGGCTCCCCCGTCCCTGGGATTCTCCAGGCAAGAACACTGGAGTGGGTTGCCATTTCCCTCTCCAATGCATGAAAATGAAAAGTGAAAGTGAAGTCGCTCAGTCATCTCCGACTCTTAGCGAACCCATGGACCGCAGCCTACCAGGCTCCTCCATCCATGGGATTTTCCAGGCAAGAGTACTGGAGTGGGTGCCATTGCCTTCTCCAATAATAAACTACACAGAAATAATTATAGGTAACATTTAAGGGTGTTATCACCCATGTTTTGCTTTTCGCTGAATGCATTTCATACTACATGTTTACTTTTATATCCTTTTCTTTTGCTCCAGACATTATAGGGTGGGTTTACCATGCCATTAAATAATCTTCAAAAGCAATTTTTAACAGCTCCTTAATGTTCCAACATATGGAGGTACTATAAAAACATAAATCATCCAATTTTTTAATATCTCTCATAGCATAAATTAGCATGTGATTACTGCATGGAAGAGTAAGAATATTTTTAAGTCACTTGATACATAGTGAAACACTTCTGTCCAGATATGGTGTTTCAACTTTATATTTCACTAGTAACATAACCATTCTCTAGCCAATTCTAAGAATTATTTTTCCAACTTTGCCAATTGGATGGATGAAAAATGCTGTTTATATGCTTGTCCTTTGAAAAATTCTTACAACTGTTTGGATATTCCTATTTTCACTTCTAGCTTATAAAATTTTACTTATTCTAAATAAAGACTCTAAGTTCTTGTCACTTTTTGGTTTGGCTGGGAAGCCAATTTTAATATTTTCTTTTTTCGTTATTTCTACTTGTATGCCTTTTCTACCTTCTTCAGCCTTTTGTTGTGTACGTTCTTTTACTTTATGACTCCTCAGGCTGCTTGCTGAATTAATTCATTTTAAGTATCTCCGGTTTATTTACAGCCTTACATGTTTTATTACTTCTGTGTCTATATTTTGTTGGCATTGATATAAATATACTTACTCTAATTATTTCTAAAGTGGGTTGTAATTAACTTTTATTTACTCTTTGATCCAATATTTTTAAAGGGAATTTCCAGGTTTTTTTAAATTTTGCTTAAACATTTTTATTAATTCTAGTTTTATTTCACTGGGCTTGAGAATATAATTTTTTTGCTTAAAACTTTATCACACCTACTGAATAAGTGGTCAGATATAAAAATATCCCATGGATGTTTGAAAACAACCTGTATTTTCTTTTCAAAGGGTATAAGGACATGTATGTATATGTAAATTTCTGCATTTATTCATATTTATATTTTTCAAAGCTTTTATTCCTTTTAATATTTATTCACTCTGTCATAGGTTGACAATGGTATAATGTTTCAAAGCTCATTATTTCTGTAGTTGTTAGTGTATATATTTTGCCATTTGATGGCTATGTCTTCTAGCACATAAGTTGCATATCTGTTACATCATCTTTGCATTACATTCCTTTTATCTGCACAAAATATTCTTATTTTCCAGGTTTTTGTTATTTGCCTTGAACATTGTTGTTCTTATTGCTTTTTGCAAGACATTCCCACAAACAATTTTTCAATTTTTAAAACATCTTGAAGTTTTATCAAAGTATCTTTGGTTATCTGAATATATTTAAGATTTAATTTTCTAGCCCAAATTGTTGGGAATATTTATAGCAATTAATCTATTGCTATAATATGTATTTGAGCTTAATTTTATCATATTATCTAATCTTTGTTTGACTTTTCCTCTCATTGTAGTTTTGTTTTCTTTTATCTTATGAAGAGGTTTATATGACTGAAATCCTTTCAGTAATTCTACTAGTCATAATTCAATTTGTTTATCACATGCATGTTAACACTATTTCTCTGTTAAATTCGAGACTACATTTCTGATGAGGGATTTAAATTATCTGAGTTTAACCTGACTTTCTGCTTTCTCTGTATTTATCAGTTTTTACTCCTTTTATCTGGTATTATATCAACTATTTATTATAAAATTCTGACTTATTTTTCATATAAAACATATTTTCAGATTTTGAATTTAGTTGTGTGCCCATTTGACAGTTCTTCATATTTGATCCTAAAAAATTAATTGGTTTCAAAGTTCTTTGCCATTTTTTTATACTTTTAACTGTTACAGTCTTGAGTTCTTGATTTCTTTTTCTCTTTATCAGTTGACAGGTATTCTTTTGTGTGTGTGCGCTTTCTCAGGAAGGGATCATGAATGATTTATCTTTCATGATTTTAAGCTTAGCAAAATGTCTTTCTGCCACCTTTTCACATGAGCAACTTGGACATAAATATCTCAGGTTACAAACTTTTCCCATCACTACTTTGTACAAATTGTTTCATTGTCTTGTGATGTTTGATTTTGCAAAGAAGGGTAAGACCAGCCTTGATTTTGTTACTTTACAGATAAGTTTTTATTATTTTTTATTTTTATAAGATTTTAAATTTAACATTGTGATTTAAAATAAAATGGAACGTCTTTATATTTCTAATCATTTAAAAGTTTCTTGTTTGGCTTCCCCGAAGCTTTCACTTATAGCTATTTATATCAGACCTTTGATGGCAGATTCTCTGTTGTTCTGATTTTCAGTCTCGCTAACACCTCTCTTCAGTTACATCTAATTTGTCTTGAGTGTCATTTATCTTCTTTTCTATTTCTTTTTCTCCATCAAATGTTGGGAGATTTTCCTGTACATTAGGTACTTAGTTTTTTGCAATGTCATTTCTGTTTTACCGTCTCCAGTATGGATTTTCAATCTTACCATTGTGTTTGGGCTTTCTTAACTATTTCCTTGATTCAGCCAATCCCCTTATCATCTCTGCATTCACCTCAGGATGTTTTATTTCATTCATTCATGTATATATTGTTTCATTTATTGAATAAACACATAATTATCAAATAACCATTAGATTGTAGAGACTGTGATGGATTATATTTGGGTTCTCAATTAGAAATATAAGCTATTTCTATTATTTTATATAACTTCTCTACTAGACATTAAACTCTGTGTGAACAGGACCTGCACTTCTATATATTTGAATCTCCTTTTTTTTACACGGTACCTGGCTTATGGTAGTCCTTGAATAAATATGTGTTAAATAGATGCTTAGCAATATTCCATATATATATATATACAGATACTCGCTCAGTCGTGTCTGACTCTTTAGCACCCTGCAGATTGTAGCCCCCCAAGCTCCTCTGTTCATGGGATTCTCCAGGCAGGAATACTGGAGTGGGTTGCTGTTTCCTTCTCCATATATGTATACACACACAAACAGATTAAAGGTCTCTGGAATAGGAGAGGAATGTTTCTAAAGAAAAATTAAAAGATAGTCATCATCTGCAATGACAGGCTTCTCCATCAATTACAGGCCCATAATGTTGCTGCAGGACTGATCAGTTGGTTGAATTTGGATTTGTTGTTCAGCCATTCAGTTTTGTCTGACTCTTTGCAACCCATGGACAGCAGTATGCCAGGCTCCCCTGTCCTTCACTATCTCCCGGAGTTTGCTCAAACTCATGTCCATTGAGTTGATGTTGCCATCCAACCATCTCATGCTCTGTCACTCCTTTCTCCTCCTGCCCTCCATCTTTTCCAGCATCAGGGTCTTTTCCAGTCAGTCAGCTCTTTGCATCAGATGGCCAAAGTATTGGAGCTTCAACTTCAGCATCAGTCCTTCCAATGAATATTAAGGATTGATTTCCTTTAGGATTGACTTGTTTGATCTCCTGAATTTGGATTAAACACAGTAAATCTTTTAATCAGTTAAATCTGCTGCACTTTCTATGCATAGATTTGTTGGGACCCTACCATGTCAGATTTGGCCATGCTGACATGGAATAGTTAAGGTTTATCTCTTTAGTTGTCAACTAATGCTTAGTTAAGTCTCACAGCTAAAGTATTAATATATTGAATTCAAACAGAGCCTCAAGCTCTCCACCCCTTCTGTGGGTTCTACAACATACACAGTCTTCTCATAACATATATTCCCAAGATTTTCAGTGGTAAACATCTGTTTTACTTTGAGGTAGTTATGATAAGCATCTGTTTGGAGGAATGAATTTAACAAAACCAGGACACATTTGTTTGCCATGTTATGGATTATCTAGTTTTGCATTGTTTATGAATAAATCATATAGGATGGATAAACCAGTAACCTCAATAGCATGTTTTATTCTGAGTTTAAAGCATAAATTTATGCATTTGTAATTTTTCCTTTAGAAATTTAAAAATTTATGTTTTAGAAGATAGCATGGATTTTGAATGTAGCATAGCTGTTGGGTGCACAGATTCCAGAAATTTCTTTAGTAAGCTAGAATTCAGTTGGCTGATTGAGAGTCCTGGTGTCCACAACTGCACCATTCAGTGCATTAAGTACAAGTGAGTCAAAGACAGCAACAGTATCTCATGAGAAGAAAGTTTTATATATGCATATATATTTACATTCCGTATTTGTATAATACTTTGCATTTCATCCTCAAAGCTCAGTTTAAAAATAAAAATGTAATGAAGGTTCACAAAACTTCAGGAACTTCTTAAGGTCACACAGAAAATTAATAACATTGTCTGAACTGAAAAATCATATCTTTCCAGTAATAGTCTAGTATTGGCTTACACAAACACTGCTTCATTGATAAGTTATTTTGATATCACATTTAGAGGTTATCAATGGCATTTAGTATGCTGCTGAATCCATGACAATATCCATTTTGAATTCTTTGATTTGGTGTACATAATCGTTCCTAGAATTAATCAAGTACAAGATGGAGGAGAAAGATACACAAAAGATTGATCATGGTGTCATTGCATTAAGGCATCTGATCTCCATTTGTATACCAAAAGACACAGTTGCTCCACACAAGTGTCATTCATTGTATCTCTTCCATTGTTTAAGTGACAGTGTCAATATATCGGATATTATCGTATTATTCAATGCACACACCACAAAAGGCAGATTTTGGTCACTCTAAGGTGACATCATTCTTTATCCCAACCTGGCCATTGTAAAACATGGATACCAACTGAAAACCTGGGGATAGGGAACGATTACTTTAAAAACTCATGTATCACTTTAAGCAAAAGGAAAAAAATAATGACCCAGTGAGACCTGAAGGTGGTTTTGGTCAGAATTCACTCAGCTAGAGGCAAGCAGTTCTCATCTCCCATGACTTTGGCTTCTCTTTAATTTGCATTTTCCATTTCCTTTCTCTGGGCCAGCTATGTGCATTTCCCTGTTGTGCCCCGTGACAGAGTCGGCTTCTGTAGAACCTGCCAGGACTATTTGTAATATCCTGGTTATGCAGAGGCCTCAAGTGCTGAGAAGAACAGATTCTGATGTTTCACAGCTACAGGCTTAGAGATGTTGAGAGAGGGACAATTTGGGTGGAGTTTACATGTGTTTCTCCTTGATGGAGAATTAGGGGTGGGGATCTGGTACAGCTGAGGTCAAGTTGTATTTCTGCCCTCTTTTTTTTTTTTTTGCTTGTGGCTTGGAAGACCAGCCGCAGTGAGTGTGTGGTTTTTGAGCTTGGAGCATGACTTCCTCATTCTAGAATGCCAGGGTTGGGAAGGCCATTAAAGGTCACATTGCCACACCTCCCATCAAAATCAATTTTAGATGAAGCCTGTAAGAAAAAGCAACAGATTCTGTTTGTACAAAAACTTGGCTCCTAGAATCTAAGAGTGCTTGTTACTCTCTGAAACATCTCTGGCTATCTAGAATTGGTAAATTTTATAGAAATGGGGAGAGGAATGGTAGAAAGGACATTAGTACAGTTTCTCAAACAATGTGAAAATCTCTTGGTAACAAGTGGAAAACTTAAGATATATTGTTGATTTTGAGTTGGTATGAAATTCTGATGGTCTTAGGCATATCTTCTGGGACCATCCTGCCTAGTAATGTGGGAGAGAAGGTTCCTGAAGAATGGAAAGAAATGTCCCAAGTTCTACACCCTGTTTCTCTAGGTGTGCAGGAGAGTTTGGTGGGTCTAGAAGGACCATGTTAACTTGTACAGGTCCAGTGACTCCAGCTGCATACATTGTACTGAAGAAAAAGTTTTCTATCCTGGCCAGTTCTGCTAATGTTCCTCCACTTTCCCCTTCAGGTATGGGTTTAAGAGGTCAGGACAAGGGTGTGAGTGCCCTGCAGAAACCACCCCCTTGTACAGCATACCTTCCCATAAGGATCCATCTGGTCTTTGCTTAATTCCTGATGCCAGTTTCAGTCTTAACATTGTCGTTTGTACATGGATCTGGCTTCTGTAGTGGATGTGAGGAGGCTCTTTTCCTATTATTTTCATTTAACCCACCAAATTTATTCTATAACTGATCATGTCCCAGCACACTGTCTCATGCTAAAGTGTTATCATGGAAGCCAAAGAGCATGCTCAGTGTATACCAGCTTCTCAAAGGAAAGGAAGGTCAGGTCCTGTGAGCAATCATGCAGGACATATATGATGTAGCACCAGATCCAGATACTCAGATGTCCATTGAAAGATGTATTGATTTAGGCCAATGGCTGAGTGAAATGTCTATTCTCTTCTAAGAGGGGAGTCTTGCTTCAAGGTGAAGTGGTCTTCCCATTTGAATAAGGTGTAGGTACTTTTGCAAAGTATTTGGTTTCTTTGCACACAGTGAAGACCAAAGAGTAGGTCTTTGAAGAATGTTGCACTAATACCAAAAAAGCAGCATTTCAATGAGAATCTGAGATCTTGAAACTCTGAATAAAAAACAGTGATCTGACATGTGCAACTTCTGTTTTGTACTTTCCTATAGTTAGAGACTTTCTTCTAGCTCTTGAAGGAAGATTTTCTTATTTCATCCCTTCCTCTTATTTTTGACTTTTGGGAGGATCTGAAACATTATTCCTGTCAAAGAGAACTTGGGTGAAATTGTTGCTGTTGTGATCCTTGCCTTTAATTTATTGAGAGACACAGAGGTTAAACGGACACTACGAAGTTGAGCTGTTGTTGTTTTCTTCATTGTGGTCTTAGTCGTAACTCTGGCCTTGAATGTTTCCTGCAGCTCCTTGGATATCTGGGGATGGTCAGAGTCACATTTCATTGTCTCCAGGAATTGTCATGGCCCTGCGCTTAGCATTCCTTCAGGCTTCTCTTCACTGCAGACGAAGACAGCATTTGGTGCCAGCCTCCCCCAGGAAGAGAGCATTGAGGGTTTTAGCTTGGCCTCTTCAAAGTTAAATGATTTTCCATTTCTGTCAGCTTCAGTTCAAATCAGGAACTGTTGATCCTCAGTATACAGTTGATTCCATATTTCTTGCTCAAATTTGTTTGTAACCACCAAATCAGTCCTCATGGCACACTTTCATGGTCATTCACAGACATACACAAAGCAGCAAAAAATTTGAGTTGCCCAATGCTCATGTTCCAAGCTAAGGTCAAATAAGGCCACATTCTGGCTTATTTCAATTCTCGTACTATAAACAAATATCCTTTTTCATGGTCTATTTAGTGCTATCCTCTTCTCATTTTTGTGCTTTTTGTTGCTGATTTTGTTGCTTAAAATTGCCTCCAAATGTAGTGCTGAAGTACTGGCTAGTATTCCTAGATCAAGAAGGCTGGGGACTTATGTGCCTTTTGGAGTAAATAAATACATGTATTCCGTAAACTTTGTTCAGGCATGTATTAATGCATTACTGTGTAGTTGGCTGTGAGTTCAGTGTTAATGAATTAATTATATATTAAATAATAGTCTTGAAACAGATCACAAACAAGGTTATCTATTGACTGGTTGACAAAAATCTTGGGACCAGAGGCTTTCAGGAACCTAAGCCCATATTTCCCCTAGGAGCAATGATTTAGTGTTTGCTAATTCAGTATTTACTGCAGCTTTATAGAACATAAGTACTGTAAATAATAAGAATCAACTGTAATTGTTTAGTGTTTGCTGTAATGGCAGAGATGATTATTATAGACATAATATGTCAGGGAAGGATGTGGGCATGTTATATACTATGTAAACGACCTGTTAGAAGGAGGAAAGGAGAGAATTCGCCCTCAGCCTGAAATTTGTCTAACAAACTAGACAAAAATGCATCATTTTCTAGACCATTTCACTTGGTGAAATGGCTTGTTTTCTTTCACACCCCTAGCGCTTTTCAAAAAAATGATTGTTTAATTGGTCTTACTGTTATGTGTATATTTGCAATCTGAGGACCCATGGAGGGGAACCACCATGCTCTTTCGGAGGACGGTGTATTGTTGAGTTTTACAGTACATCTTAACATTGCCATGAATCTCTGATCCTGCACCAGCCAGTGTTGCCTATTTAATATCGTTTTTGTTTCCAATATTAATCAGTCATGGAAGACTGTGCTGTTATTCTTTTTAACATGTAAACATTTAGATGAGTAAAAACAGTTTATTGATAGTTATGCACAGACAAGTAATTGATAATTTTGTCAAAATCTCTTTGTGCGTTAATTTGGCAGTTACATTGCCTTGGATGTGGAATAAAAATGACATGACGTTTTTATTTCCTGGCACTCATACCTTGGGATGATTAGAGGGGCTAGGGGAACCTTGAGCTCTGTCAATTGGATGGAAGTAATAACAGGGCCTAATCCGCTGAGCACTTATCTTAAGGAATGCCCTCAACTCTACTTACATCAGACACAGTTTAGAAGACCCCCAGACTACGGCACTGTTGAATCACTCATGTTGGGAACCCAGCTACCAAGGGACCTTAGAAATCTTCATTGTATAACTTCTTTAGCTGCAGTTTCTTTTTATTTCCATTTTTGTTTCATTTTTGTAAAAGAGGTCCTTAGTAGGCACTTTATAGAGCTTTCAGAATGCATTCATAACGTTCGGCACTTAATGCCCACATACCAGGCAGGCCTGGTAAACCTGCAAACCCAGCCTGAAACTTTGCAGCCTCTACTCATCTGATTGTGAATTCCCAGGTGTCAAGACAAAATAGCAATAAGAAGTCAGTATAATGTGAAGGTTTTCTCAGGCCCCTGCAAAGAGCCTAGCCAGATGCACATTTCTTATTCCTTTTGGTAAATAGATTCAGATTTGGTATGATTCAACAAACTAAAACATATTCCCTGCTTGGAGTTCGTTTGTGCCTGCTAATTGCATGAGGCTTAGCAGACCCACCTCACACAGGACCAAATAAGGGCTGGCTAGAAATCAAAACTGCCTTGCCAAGCACTTCGGATTTTCCAAAGGAACTATAATGTTCCAGAAGATGTTGATTAATGGAAATGGGGAACCGTGTGGACTGGGGGTTAAGCCTCACAGATTGATAGCCTGTTCTAGTGTTTATTATTTTTGACTCCAGGTTGTGAAATCTTTCCTCCCATCCTCCCTGAAAGGAGCTTCCTCCATTCTGTGGGCTGGATAATGGGAGTGGGATTCAGTATCTCATGGAGAAATCCAAATGGGACTCACAGAATGTTAATACACCCAGGATTTTGCCCTCTGTTCTGCATTGCTATGCCCCCCAAATACAAAACCTAATTAGTGCACCCAGAGAAGCGTTAAATGGATTTCTTGCTGTTTAATAAATGCTTTACGTGCTTTGGTGTCACTGCAAAATGTGTGGTTGAGTGAGGGTGGGAATTGGGAGAGGAAATGGCAGCTGTTAATGCTTGTGTACTTGGGGGTGAGCATCAGAGACACATGTTTATAACTCAGGCAGTTCTTGTTTTCACCCAGGTTTTTCTCCCTTTGGCTGTTGTATCATTTTCATGGGCTTTATCTCAGAGGCCTATTTTCTAAAGATTTAACCCACAATTGTTCCGGCTTTGGATAATCAGAAATTGCTAGTGACTGATATGCACTGAGCACCCCCTGTGTAATGAGCACAGGGACATGGGAGTTGGAAGATAAGATCTTTGTCTCTGGGGAGCTTATGCCTTTTGGAGCAGAGAGAACACATGATATCTGATTTGCAGAGCAGAACTTTGGTCTGACATTCAAAGTCCTCCATAATTTGTTCCTTCTTTAGTTACTGGTCTGTCATATGGATCTTCTCTCTTAAAGACAAGTCTTCATTGGCTTTTACATTTGTGGTTGTCCAATTTTGCTGCATGCTAGCATCAGCTGCTGCTGCTAAGTCGCTCAGTCGTGTCCAACTCTGTGCAACTCCATAGACGGCAGCCCACCAGGCTCCCCCGTCCCTGGGATTCTCCAGGCAAGAACACTGGAGTGGGTTGCCATTTCCTTCTCCAATGCATGAAAGTAAAAAGTGAAAGTGAAGTCACTCTGTCATGCCCCACTCTTTGCGACCCCATGGACTGCAGCCTACCAGGCTCCTCCATCCATGGGATTTTCCAGTATCACCTGGAGAGCTTTAAAAAAATGTTCAAGCTACTGCCTCCATCAAGTGCTTGGAGACCCTTAGACTACATCAGAATCGCCTAGAATGCATGTTAGAACACACATTCCTGGGCTTCTCACCCAGAGTTTGTGAGTCAGTAGATCTAGGACTTGATAATTTGCATTTCTAAAAGCTATTGATAATGCTGCTAGTCCAAAATCATGCTTGAGTATATTTGCTTTTTATCAGTGAAATCAGAATCTGTGTGACTTCAGTATTTTTATAAATTCTTCTAATTTCTAGCTGTGCCAAAATTGAGATCCATGTTGTGTATATTCCCTGCTAATTAATGCACATCATAGAGGTGATTATTATCCACCATTAATTTCTTTGAATGTTTCCCATGATTTGGTTCTTTTTCTCTAACTAGATCATAAGTCTTCATGTTGGGAGCTGTGTATTTTCTACTTTTATTGACTCCCAGGGTACCTGAGACAGAGTGGTCACAGAGAAGTATAATTTGAGTGGTGTTAACCAAGCAAATTTGGGAGGGTGGATGAGAAGAGTGGGAGGTATCATCAATTCCCTTGGTCTCCCCATTCTTCAAAAATCCAGCGGAAGGCTCCCTTCCCCCATCTGTGGACTCATAATGCATTAGAGCTACCTTCTTTCCCCTTCTCTCTTCGCTCCCTTTGGGGAGGGCACATTTTTAATGTTAGTTATACAGAAAGCAACTGCCAAGAGTACTGTATTCATAATGATAAATCCTGCATCCACATCTTGGCTCTGATATTTTTAGTTACAGGATCTTGGAGACATTACTTAAAATTTTCAAGCTTCCATTTATTCATTTGTAAAATAGGGATAAGAACGTCTTCATAGACTTGTGAGGATTACGTGAGTGTGCTTAAAACAGTTCTAAGCATAATACAAAACACAGAAGGCACAGCAGGCCATTTTTCATAGTGACATTGGAGCAAACATACCTTTTTTCTGGTCAGATAGTTGAGAAGCCCATGGATTGTACAGAAATGTAAGAGGAGATTAGCACATGTCTTAGCATCATCCCATCACTGCAGTGTGTGGTTTGGAAGTGTTTAGTCCTTTCCTTTATGAACCAAGAGCCTGGGGAATGGAAAATCTTGAGAAACTCCATAATTAAGATAAAGACAAGACCTTGTTGAACTTCACTGGCAGTGAATTCTACTCCAACATCAGATGTATGTTCACAAAGCTTATTTCTTAGTCAGGAAGCTGGCTATGAGCACCTAGAATTCCGCAGCAAGCTTTGGTGCCTTTAGAGCTTTGTTTCCAGAATGACTCATGAAATAAAGGGGCCTGGTATCATATATACAACTTTTTAGCAAATGTTCTTCCTAATAGATAATTTATGTGCCTTAATTCTAGAATCATAAGCGTTTTTTGAGAAAGCATTGAGATTGCATAGTGATGAAATCAAGTCCTGATAGGAAGCAAGATGGTGAACTAGAGGAGTTAAGAATCTGTATCAAACTATTAAAGGAGGCCCCCGCCCTCTTGCCATGAACTTCTGTGCTCCTCAAGGTGTGGTCCTCACAGAATCACTTGGGCTCTTGTTAAGAATGCAGACTCTCAGGCAACATTATAGACCTCCTGAGCCAGCATCTGAAGTCTTCAGAAGTCTCACGTGATTCATGTACACATTAAAATTTGAGAAGACGGAAGAGTCTCTTAGAATTGGACTTGAAATTGGGAGACCTAAGTTGGTATTGTTTTAAATCTATCTGCACTTCAGTTTCTGCAAAAAAAAAAAAAAAAGAAAAAAGAGTTGACTAAGTCCAGGTCTTTCAATTGATGGGAATAGTTAGTAAAAGGATACCAGTAGAAAAGGTGTACTGATCCAATGGCCAGAAGACCAGTCCTCTTCCTACTTACCCTCCTCTTCTTTGGCAACGTTTTTGGATGCCCATCTCTTTTCAAGCTGCTTTGGGGTGTGTCTGTCCCAGCTGTATCCATTTCCAGTTATGAGACATTGAGAGCTTCCCAGGGACACCCAGCTCTCCTGGCATCCTGCACCAGGTCTGTGCCTAAGCCAAGAGGAGCAGAGACTCCCCTCCTCAGACTTGCCTTCAAGGCAGTTTATGTTTCAGAGGAACAAGTGAGGATAGGCCCTGTCTCTAGGCCACCAGGAAGCACTTCAACCAGATAATAGCCCTCTCCAGTTACTCCGTGCATCCCACCTTGGACAACTGGGAAGGCACAGCAGGGATGATGGGCATTGTTGCGCTCAGCCCCATTCCTGATAGTGCAGAATTAAAGAAAGCACCTATGTGGCTGCTGAATCACTTCCTACTGTTCACCTGTGCAAATGCTGTGCTCAATAACCCTATGAGTGCCTCATTCCTTCTACCCAACTGAGGCAGCACACAGAGCCACAGGGCAGGGAGCTGGCAAGATATTAGTTCAGGACCCCTTAAAGTATCTTTCTTAAGATCGATTTGTCACCAGCCCATTGGGCCACTCAGTCAGCCTGGCTGAAATATACCTGACTGCAGCCTCAGGAAGGCTTGTGTGTGAGGAGTGGACCTTCTCTTCCAAGATGCCCTCCTTTGGTCAGCAGTCTTTGTATCCCAAGCAGACTCATGGAAGAGCTCTGGAGCTGCAGGAGCCAGAAAACCTTGGACAACAACTGAAATACTGAAACTGTGGGCCTGACGCCACCCCAGGGGAAAACAACCAACCACAGTGAAATGAGATCCAAGTGGGATGTATGGATTTTGTTGGAAACATAGGAAAGGGAAATGATAGTAAATCAGAAGGCAAGCCTATCATTCTGAAAGGACTTCTTCCTGCTGCTGAAGTTTATGGGGTGCTTTGGTTACCACCAGGATCTTGTGGGGCCCCAGCTGTCCAGAGCAGAGGAGAGAGACCCCCCGCCCCCACCAGCAGGTGGATTGGTAACAGGATTCAGTGTGATGACAGGCCAGCCTTGTAATTTACTTCTTCAAGGGCAAAGCGACACTGCTTTCGCTGTGAGCTTTAGAGTATTTGAACAGATAAGTGAGTGAGCCTGAGAGACCCAGTAAAGAGAATTGCTGGATGTCAGAGGGGAGGGGAGGACTTTAAAGGAGCAGAACTGTATTCTGAGAAGAAAGGACAGCTGCATGTTCACCCCGCTGACTCTCAGCTATGTCACTGCCTGAGCTCCTCATAGCCCTTTTTGCTGTTGTTTAGTTTCTAAGTCGTGTCTGACTCTATGCAACCCCGTGGACTATATATAGTCCCCAAGCTCCTCTGTCCATGGGATTTCATAGGCAAAAATACTGGAGTGGGTTGCCATTTCCTTCTCTAGGAGATCTTCCTGACCCAGGGTTTAAACCACGTGTGCTGCATCTGCAGATGGATTCTTTACCACCGAACCACCAGGGAAACCCTCATTTATGTGTTCGCCTACATATTTATTATTATCTTACCAACTAAAATGTGATTTCTGCAGGAGCTGGACATTTGTCTGACTCATTCACAGCTGTATCTTTAGAAGTAGCCCACTGTCTGGCTAAAGTAACCCACAGAGTAGGTATATAATAAATGTTTTGAATGAAGAAATGAATTTTTATTGTTTGGGGACTGTCGTCTTGAATAATTCTGCTTGGGTAGCTTTCAGAGCTGGCATAGATCATATTTATATTTCGGTGAATGGTAGGTATGAGGGTTGTTTTCCTTCATGGAGAAGAAAGCATATAAAATAATTCAAGGCCATTTCCTGCATCCCAGAGAAGCTCTTCGAATCCTGTTTTCCTCCCTCAGTCTGTCAGGACTTTTGGAAAAGAACCTTGGGTGTTCTGGGATAAACTTCCTAACAAACATTTATTAAGCACAGTGTACTTGCACTCTACTAAGAGTGGAGGGATACATGATGGGTATCAGAATTCCCTGCTCTTAAGGAATTCATAGTGTGCTGAAAAGTAATAGGTGTACAAACAGATCGAGTCCATCTGTACCTAAGGGCTAGAATGGACTTGTGCATAAGTTATACCTGAGAGAAATCCTTTGAACTTGGGAGGAGAATGAATAAAAGGTAATAGCCTCCCGGAAGAAATTAAGTGTATTCTGAGTATTGAAGAAGAAATAGGGACTGGCTCTAGGTTATGATGACAGAGAAGGGTATTCCAGGTAGCCATAAAAGCATTATGATGCTTCATAGGGAACAGAACCGAGTGTGTTGAGACCTGTAAGTGTAAGGTATGAGGGGACAAGTGATGAGACACTGGAATGGCTTGATAGCCATCCATCATGCCTACCATAGACAGAGAACTTAAAAAAGGTCTCCGAAGTAGAGAGGGATTCCCAAATGAGAGATGGCTTTCATCTCATTCCCAGATGAGAGTTAGGTGAATTCCAATGACTAAATGGATTCAGTGGACAGTTTAACCCAGGATCATTACCTGGATCATCTTTCCAACTGTGACTTCTTGCTCTTCAGGCTCATCTGTTGGCCATCCTATCATTTACACCTTGAGCCAAAATAAGGAAAGAGCCAGAATCATGAAGCAAACTCAGATACCTCCATGATTTCCAAATGAGCAGCCCTATGTGAAATAGTGATTGACTTAGACATCTGAAATAAAATAAGGCTTCCAAATGACCCCTGGGTTTCCTTTATATGAGTCCATTATACCTTTAGTATCATAGCAGATACTGAGATATGTCTTTGTGTATCCATATACATGTGCATTTTTATATAATCGTCTCTTGGTGGACATGTAACACAGAAAGACAGGGGGACACGTGATACACTCCTTTCCCCAAGGTGCAGAGCACCTCTGCTCTCTTCTCTGTTTTAACGTGGCTTTATGGACATACAGAATAAGCAGACAGCGGTACAGAAGTCTACCTACAGAACTGCTTTCCAAGCTCAAAATGAGAGTACGCACAGGGCAATGTAAGTCTGCATTTTGGCAGACAATTCCTCTTGGTGGCTTATCAGTCAGTGCTAGAATACTCTTCCATCATACTCATTACTGATAAGTTTATATTGTACAGATACTTATAATCTGGTATTATTGTTTCTCAGAAAGATATGTAGGAAAAGAAACTAGCTAAACCTCTGGCAACTTGGTGACCTTGAGCTAAGAGTTCCATAATGCAAACAAGATTTATAGTTGAATGTGTTTTCCTGATTATCTGACTTCCTTTTTGGATTTTTGAATACCCTTGGGGATTTGAATCCGGTATCATTTTTGTCATCTGGGTCATGGGCAGTGTCTGTCTTCATTGTTCTTCTGGGACCTCAAGCCCTCAAGTGGTTAACTTCTATGATACCATTCTTGTGATACCATGTCTTTGGGATCACCAGGGGCTTTTGCAGCAATAGGTATATAACCACCCACCCCCGACCCCCCACCCACCAGACTGTTCACTAAGGGCTGTCATAGAGGCTTTCTGGTTTTCTTGTGCTTTGAGCTGAAATTTTAAGATACGATCACAGTCCTTGCCTTTCTGTGATTATTCCAGTGCATCCAGGAGCAGCCCCCTGGCCCACAGTCCTTGCGGCCGTCACTACTGCCCTAACCGCTAAGTGCCACAGCCACTGGGTCACCCACCACACTAGCTACAGAAGGCACAATCAACCACAATGATAATTTGATTAACTTGAAGCAGTTGTTTCCAATGGAGGCAAGATAAGGATCATACAAAATTACCCCAGAATCTGATGTTTGAGGGTCTGTCTCATAGGACCACTTCTGAGCACTGGCATACCAGTTGTTTTGTTAGAGATAATTTAATACAGAAAGTGGTTACCAGTGTAAGAATTTGCCAAGGCTACTTTAAAAAATACCACAGACTGGATCAGTTCAACAAGAAAAATTTATTTTCTCACAGTTCTGGAGACAAGAAGTCCCAGGTCAGAGGTGCTGGAGAGGTCAGTTTCTTCTGAGGCCTCTCTCTGGCTTGTTAATGGTTTCTGGCTATGTCTTCACATGGTCACCCCTCAATCTCTGTGCTTATGTGGTAATCTTCTTTTCTTATAAGGAGACCAGTCATATTGGATGAGGGTCTACCCATATGAATTCATTCTACCTTCATCATCTCTTTTAAGGCCCTGTTTCTAAGTATAGTCATGTTTTAGGTACTAGGGCTTTAGGACTTCAACATGTGGGATTTAGGGGGATGCAATGCAGACCATAGCAAACAATTACTAGAGAGCTGAAAAGACAAGGTGGGAACATTGAAATAACAGAGACAGTAACCCTAAGAAGCAGCTATCCTGCCTTTGATCTAGAGAAATAAAAGGAAGAGATTAAAGATAACCTAGAAGCTTAGATGACAGAGAAGACATTGGGACCCCACTCCAGTACTCTTGCCTGGAAACTCCCATGGATGGAGGAGCCTGGTAGGCTGCAGTCCATGGGGTCTCTAAGAGTCGGGCACGACTGAGCGACTTCACTTTCCCTTTTCACTTTCATGCATTGGAGAAAGAAGTGGCAACCCACTCCAGTGTTCTTGCCTGGAGAATCCCAGGGACAGAGGAGCCTGGTGGGCTGCCATCTATGGGGTCACACAGAGTCGGACACGACTGAAGTGACTTAGCAGCAGCAGCAGCAGAAGCTTAGATAAGGGGCCTTGCATAAATGGGGTACAGACCTCTGAGGATCAGGAACTACTGACTGGAACTGGCATCTGCTGGGGGTACCAGGGCACTGGTATTTGGGAACACAGGAAATACTGGAAGGAAAATTCCCTTTCTCCTCCCTCAGCATTCCAGTCTCACTTTAATTTCCTCTATAAGTAGATCCTAATAGGTGCCCACTGGTAAAGGACAAATATAACCTGCAATTTGCAGCCCCAGCAATTATATGGTATATTATTGAAGGATGGGTTTGAGCTAAAAGACAATAACTTAATAGACAGTATAAGTTGCTTAGCTTCTTTAAAAAAAATAATTTTCTGCTCTATACCCTTGCTTTTCTTAGTAACATGTGAAAACATTTCCAGTGCCCATACCCTTCTAAAGCATGAATTCTAATGGCTGCATATGTATTCCATCATAGGGATGAACCATAATTTAGTTAACCAACTTCCTGTCCTTAGCCATTAGATGTTTTGAAATCTTGTTGTTCTTATCCACAGTAATGCAGCCTGCTAAATCTAAGCACATATCCTTAAATAATCCCTTAGAATAGATTTTTAACTGTAATTACTAAGCCAAGAAACAAAAAAAAAAGCTTCTAAAATAAAATATCACTTTTTCTAAGCTAAGAAAACATGAAACATTTATGGTTCCTTCTGTTCTAGAATATAATGAGGTAAGATTATACCATCCTAATACACTGGGTACAAGGGAGGGCTTAAATAGTGTCTGATGAATGCAGGCAGAAGAATGGGGATGAAATTATTTCAGAGTGAAACAAAACCTTTCCTTTAAGAAAATATTTAAAGGCAAGGGGGCTATTAATGATATCATCTGCCTCAGTTGGTAGAGATACCGTGTTGTTACTGATTTTAACTGAAATGCATTCTTAGCAGAACTAATTTTGTAAAGTATTTCTCTACATAATCCAATTTTGCTCAGTGTTTATGGTTTTGACAAAGGAACAGGCAGGGTTTGTGTCAGTATTTATGGATGGTAGCCTTGTAGGAATTACACTGCCTAGAGGATATTGCTATAAATCTATAATGATGGTTGTTTTTGATTCCATCTTTAGTTTCTGAATTCTAGCCTTCATAATTAGAATTCCATATCATAAACTATTGGCCTGTGACAATTTTATTTTTCTCCTGGGATGCCTGGATTTTCTGAGGTATGACATGCTTGGCCCTCTGTGAAGGACAGAGGTCTTGATGGTTCTGAGCCAGATGTTTGAAGCCCACCTTCCTAACGGAGATGTGATGTGCCAGCTTGAGTGCTATCTTCAGAAAATCCGAATCCAAGCCTTTGTCAGATCCCTGAGGACAATTCCGAGAAAGTTACTACCCCTTGTGCTGGTTTCTCAGTGCTGGAGTATTCTCAGTTTCATAAGACTAAATAAATTGATAAATTCAGCTGATTCAGAGCGTTTACATAATCTTTCCAATGTCAACAGTCATTTAAATTATCCTAACTTTATACTGAATCTCCAAAATCCAATTACTAGCTAATAATAATTGTCAGTTTTAGTTTAAACCTTTAATGATAGGTCACCAGGGATGTGTAGCAGCAGGATTAAATCGCTGTGGACTGTAGCTGTGCCCAGCCTTAAATTACTCGCCTCTTATCTCTGGCTAACAGAGCCACTCTATGTTTTGTCACCGTTTTTGCTAAATAGAATAAATGTCACCAAAATTAATTTTGTCTCCCTTAAATTAGCTTCTTAGTGTGATTTCTCACTTCAGTCAAAATTTATTTCTTCAAGAATTTAATTCCCTTCTTCATCTCTTTTATTTGAGACAGTGAGACTGTTTCAGAGCAAATGTCTTTTAATCACTGGCTGGGAAGTTTTGAGGCTTTCTTTTCGTTAATAATTGCTGACCCTTTAGGGAGACTGTTGGAGGATATTTTTGTTTTATTTAAGCTATCGTATGCTTTTTAAGCAGAGTAGGCTGGATCTTTCTGAAGAGTATCTGAGAAAATTCTGAACCTTGTTATAGACCAAGAAAGATAAAGTTACCACACAAAAATACTTTTTTTCCACATAAGAGATTTAGTCAGCAGGGAGTTTGTAATTAGGTAGTTTAGTTGCTTTTACAACTTTTTAATCATTTTCCAGTATATACTTCTGGCAATAGTTATCCTTTAAGTGAGGCATATGTTTGGAGAGACTGGAAGGATTTTTGAAGTTAAACTTTTCATTGCACACAAGAAAAACACAGATGGGCCACCTAAGTCTGAAATATATCCTAAAGGCAGGATGATAGCACCTGTAAGAAATTCTTTGGTCATCAAGGAAAGTCCCAAGGCATCAGAAGAGTTGAGGGAAGGGAAATTGTTTTAAAAAAGGACACACACAGATATCCATTTCCAGAAAGGCAGTATGAGGAGACCTGTGAGCTGCTCCCCAGTGAAACAAGCACAAATGGTGAAGATTATGAAAGAAAATTAACATCTCTGGATACTGACTTAAGGGAATACAGCAAATAAAGAAATCTTTATTTGAGAAAGCCCAGTGAAACTAAGACAATGAGATTCGGTGGTACTTGAATCATGACCCATTCCTTCCCTCCCCTCCTTGGCTTAGTTTGAAGAAAACTCCAGTGAGCATGTGTGCCAAGAAGGTGTGGATCCCTGATCCTCATCTACCAGTCAAGAGATACAGCATCTTATTAAGAGAGTCAGCCTGCCTTCAAGCCAAATTGTAGAGGTTAAATTCCTGGTAAGCACAGCCATAATTGGAGGGGTTCCTTTCTCTACTCAATACCACTTATGGTATAGATGCTTTATTCTAAGTGAAGCAGACTAAGAATACCAGGGCTGTAATAACTCCATGAGAACAAAAATCTAAACAAAAGGCTAGTAAATTTACTATAGAGAATGACAGGAAAAAAGACAGCTAAGAAGAACTCTCCGGCATTCAAAAATAGTCATTAAAGACTAGACTCAAAGCTACTCCTGCCCATGTGCAATTCAGTGGCATTAATTATAGTAACAGTATTGTACAAGCATCACAACTGTATATTTCCTAAACTTTTTCATTACCCTGAGAAGAAAATCTGTAATCATTACACAGTAACTCCTCACTCCTGACCCCCAACCCCAACAGTCAACAGGAATTAACCAGTAATTTACCAGAAACGGGAGACAAAAAAGCCAAGTGATGTGACATATTCAAATGCTTGGAAATAAAATACTTGTCAAGCAAGAATCTTATATCCAGCAAAACTATCTTTCAAATATGAAGATGAAATAAATACATTCATTTTGTTTACTAAACAAAAACTGTTTTCATTGCTAGCAGACCTGTGTTACAAAACTACCAAGTGAAATTCTTCAGACCAAAAGCAGAAGACCCCACACATGAATTCAAAACCACATTAAAATACAACACCAAAATAGATAATTATATAATAACAAACGATAATATAGATCCATATTACTTCTCTTTTCTTCTCTTAACTGGTTTTAAAAATAGGATATAAAATCAATGTAGAAAAATCTATTGTGTTTCTACATACTTGCATTGAACAATCTGAAAGTGAAATTAAGAAAACAATTATATCTAAAATAGTGTGGATATGAGGATGGCACTACTCTCCCAAATTGATCTTTCAGATTCAATGCATTGACTTTCTTTCCAGTTTCAAAACTTACACAAAACTATAATAATCAAGACAGTGTGATACTGGAACCAGGATAGACATAAAGATCAATGGGATAGAATTGAGAGTTTGGAAATGAGCCATCACATTTATAGTCATCTTGAAGGAATCAGTCAGTCCTAAAGGAAATAAGTCCTGAATATTCATTGGAAGGACTGATGCTGAAGCTGAAACTCCAATATTTTGGCCACCTGATGTGAAGAACTGACTCATTGGAAAAGACACTGATGCTGGGAAAGATTGAAGGCAGGAGGAGAAGGGGATGACAGAGGATGAGACAGTTGAATGGCATCACCAACTTGATGGACATGAGTTTGAGCAAGCTTGAGGAGTTGGTGATGGACAAGGAAGCCTGGCATGCTGCAGTTCATGGGGTCACACAGAGTCAGACACCACTGAGCGGCTGCACTGAACCGATTTACAGTCATCTGATTTTTGATGATGGTATCAAGACAATTTGATGGAGGAAAAAACAGTCATTTCAATAAGTATCACTGGAAAAATTAAATAGTCACATGAAGGAGAATGAAGGTGGGACACTTACCAAGATTTACTCAAAATGAATCAAAGATCTGGACATAATATCTAAGAGTGTAAAAGTCTCAGAAACATGTATAGGTATACATCTTTGTAGCCTTGGGTTAGGCAGTGGCTTCTTAGATATGACACCAAAATCACAAGGGACAAAAGAAAAAAATAAGCTGGACTTTATAAAAATAAAAAATCTGTGTTCTTCAAAGAACACCATCAACAGTGTGGAAAGACAGCTCATAGAATGGCGGAAAACTCTTTGAAATTATATATCTGATAAAGGACTTGTATTCATAATATATAAAAAACATAACTCAATAATAAAAGGCAAATATCCCATTTTTGAAATGGGCAAAATATTTGAATAGATATTTGTTCAAAGAAGATACACAAATCGTCAATAAACACACAACCAGATACTCAATATTATCAGTCATCAGGGAATTGCATTCAAAACCTCAGAGATACCAACCCCTAGGTTGGCTTTAATTTTTTTAAAAAAGACAAATAACAAGTATAGGCAGGATTGTAGAGGAATTGTAGCCCACATTCACTGTCCCTGGAAATATAAAATGGTGAATGTGCTCTGAAAAGAATTTGATACAAAATGTTTTCAAATTACAAATATAGAGTAACCTTGTAATCTTGCAATTCCACTCCTAGGTATATGCCTAGGAGAACTGGGAACAGATGCCCACTCAGAAAAATTTGTGCGTGAATGTTCATAGATACATATTCATGAGAGCTCCCCTAAAGTGGAAATAAATGATGAACTTGATTAAAAAATATTATCCACATGGTAGTGTATTTGGCAATTAAAATAAATGAATTATTGCTGTATGCTATGACCTGGATGAACCTTGAAACATTATGCTAAGTGGAAGAACCCAGTTACAAAAGTCCACATATAGTATAATTATATTATCAATATGGAATCTATATAAATAGGTTAGTGGTTGCCTAAAGCAGAGGGGATTGGGAGAAAGTGAAGAATGACTATAATGGGCATGAGATTTCCTTTTGGATGATGAAGATGTTCTTAAATTGTGATGATGATTGCATAACTGTGCATATATAAAAGAACTTGCATATACACTTTAAAATAGTGAATATTATGCTGTGTTTATTATGTCTCAGTAAAGTTTTTATTTGAAAAACAGCTAAAATTTAGTCAGAAAACATCGATTTAACCCTCTATTTGCATTTTTCTGCCAGTATGACTTTAGACAATGTGCATATTTGTAGGCCTTAATTTCATTATCTGTAAGACAATAGCTTGGACTAAAAAGTTCTAAAGAAAAACTTGAGGAAGTGGGGCAGAGGAAAGGGGCTTAGTAAGGAGTTACAGTAACCAAGAAGGTTCCTCGCACAAAGAACCAGCTTCATAGGTCCAACCCATGTAGTCACACAGGGGCCCTTACTCAGAAGGTCCAGTGCTTGGCTTAATTCTCTGCTGTTTCCATCTTGAATTTCTTATTTTGAACATTGAGTCATGCATTTTTACGAGGCACTGGGCCCCACGAATTATATGAACAGTTCTAATCCTACAGGTAGTGAGAAAGGGCTGGGGTTCCTGTAACAGCCTGCAGTACGCAGGACAGCTCTGTAGATGGTGAATTAATTTCCTTGTCCAGAACACCCTGATGAGAAACACTGATTGCTAAGGAATGGTTGAACTCTGAAGTCCTGTGGTTTTTAACTAGCCTATTAGAAACTAATCTGAAATTTTCAAGCATAGTATGTGTTCTTTAAGAAAGTCACCTTGATTTATTTCATGTACCTAAAAGAAAAGTGGAGAGGGTCCAAGGCACTTAGGGGTTTTGTACCTGGTTTTGTTTCCTGAGATTGATGACATACTCTGTACAAACCATCTATGCTTAGCCCTGCTTCTCTTCCATGAACTGGCCTGTCAAAATTTAGACAGTTACAGCATCCATCAGCTTGTTTTATTTCTGGTATTTGGAGATCCCTTAAGAAATTCCCAACTTGGTAGGCTCTGTGGCAGAAGCAATTCTGATTCCCAGATAATTTATTTGTTGTTGTTGTTATTGGGGTATAATTGCTTTACATTGCTGTGCTAGTTTCTGCTGTGCAGTGAAGTAAACCAGCTGTATGTATACATAAATCTTGCTCCTCGTTTCCTATACACATTCTTCCCTCCCCTCCCCTCCTCTCATCCCACCCGTCTAGGTCACCACAGAGCACTGAGCTGAGCTCCCTGTGCTGTATAGCAGGTTCCCACTAACTGTCTGTTTTACACATGTGAGTGCACATCCGTCAGTCTCCCAATTCCTCTCACTACCTCCCATGTCCACCCGTCCATTCTCTATGTTTTCATCTCTTTTCCTGCCCTGCAAATAGATTTATCTGTAACATCTTCTAGATTCCACATATATGCATTAATATACAATATTTGTTTTTTTGTTAAATAATGAAATTCTAAGCTGATGGCTTTACTCAGATTGTTTCACCTGATTTTCCCATTGGTTTTAAGGTTGATTTTGATTATCCCAACTTTTACAGGTGAGGAAACAATCTCAGAAACTTTAACAGGAAAGATTAGAAAAATATAGTGTGTCTTCTTTTTTCTCAACTGCTGTTAGATGAAATATGAAATCTGTAGATAGCTCTTTCCTTCACTGTCTTTTTCCCAAACATAATAGGTCTTACTAGAAAAATTGCTATTGGAATCAACTGACATATGATTGTGATACTATTATACCCTTGTACAATTATAAAACCATATGGTGGTATTTTCATATTGTACCAAGACTTATTATATGCCCAGGTTGAATATTTTAATACTGTATTTGGGACAAAAATACTGAATTGAAAAGTGAAAGATTTAGTCATTTCTAGAGTAGTATATTAGATATGGAAAAAATTTTAAAGAACTCCAATGCCAGCTCACACATTTTACCAATGTTGTTGAATCTATGTAGATTTAATATCTTACCTATTTTCACATAATTGATGCATGATATTAATGACAAAGTCAGGGATATAATTATGAAATAAAGTGAATTCTGGATTCATCAGTCTTTCTAAACATAACCTTTCTCTCTGGTCAGTTATGTCTACTTGAACTGACAAGAATAACCAATTTGATGGTTTGACAGATTTCTTCTTCAGTAGAAATAACTTGTTTGAGATTTACACAGGATGTGAATATTGTGTATGTGTGAGTTGTAGCCTTTTGAGCGTTATCTCAATGCAGAGTTATCTTCTTTGAAAAGGACTTCAATGTATATAGAAGAATCCAGGAAAAATAATTTCCCCACAAGTTAAAAGAACAGATTACAGACAATTCATGTATGTTGAAGGAACAAGGAATTCTACCACTGGTGCAGGAATGGTAGAACTAATGGGGAGGAAATGGAAAATCAAGTATTTAGAAAGGTTAGAAAAATGTTCTAATTCATGCTAACAGAGCACGTTAGAGCTAGCCTTGTTTGTTTCTTACTGGCCTGTACTTTGGGGATACATCAAGAGGTGAAGAAGGGAAGTTTAATAACTTAACATGGATTTGAACACTCCTTGCTATCTCTCTTTTTTCTACAACTTTATTAAATGGTTAAAACCTGATAGTCAAAACTTGTTGGTGCTTTATTTCATTATACACTTTTTTCCCTTTAATTCTATAGGACACATCTCTGATACTGTGTTTGATTCTAAGACTGTAGCCCTGGAAAGTTCAGCCTTAGGGGTTCCTTCTCAAGCTTCAGTGCAGAGCCTGAAATAACCTTTCCTTGGCCTTACTCCTCTGATGAGTGAACTTAGCACATTTATGACAGAAATAAAGACTGGCTCCCTCAACCCCCCAGTTTACTGAAATATAATTAGCATATTACAAGTATTAGTTTAAGATGTATAACACAATGATTTGATATATGTATAAATATCACCAGAGCAACTTTAGTTAAAATAGATCACTTCATATAGCTACCATGTTTTTTCTTGTGATGAGAGCTTTTAAGATCTACTCTCTTAGCAACTTTCAAATATACAACACAGTAATGTTAACTGCAGTCACCATGCTATGCATTACATCACCAGAACTTATTCCTCTTATAACTGCACTTTTGTCCCCTTTGACTACCTTTACCCATCTAGCCCATCCCCTACCACTTCCCCACCTCTGGTAACTACCGATTTGTCCTTGGTTTCTATGAGTTTGATCTTCTGAGATTCCGCATATAAGTGAGATCATACAGTATTTTTTTTTCTGTCTAGCTTACTTCACTTAGCATGATTTCCGCAAGGTACATCCATGTTGTTGTAAATGGAAGAATTTCCTAGTTTGTTATGGCTATACAATATTCCGTTGTAGATACAGTATACCATATATATCAATATATACCATATTTTCTTTATTCATTCATCCATTGATAGGCTCTTTCCGCAACTTGGTTGTTGAAAATAATGTTGCAGTGAATATGGAGGTAATGTAGTCATTTTATTTCCTGTAGTATATACCCAGAAGTAGAATTTCTAAATCATATGGTAGTTCCAGTGTTAACTTTTGAGGCATCCCTACGCTGATCCCCACAGTAGCTGTATCAGTTTATATTCCTACCAGCAGTATGCAAGGGTATCTTTTTCTCCATGTCCACCCCAACGCTTGATATCTCTTATCTTTTTATGACAGACATTCTGAGAGATGTGAGGTGATATTTCATTAGTGTTTTGATCCACATTTCCCTGGTGATTTGTGATATTGAGCACCTTTTTATGTATCTGTTGACAATTTGTATGTTGTCTTTAGAAAACTATCTAGTTCCTCTGACAAATTTTAATTCTGTAGTGTGTTTTGTTGTTGTTTATTTATTTGAGTCCTTCATATATCTTGGATAGTAACACCTTTTCAGGTATATGGTCTGCAAATATTCCATTCCATAGGTTCATTTTATTGTTTCCTTTGCTGTGCAGAAGTCTTTTAGTTTGATGTAGTCTCATTTATTTATTTTTGTCTTTGTTTCTTGTGCTTTGGTATCATTCAAAAAGATCTTTACCAAGAACTATGTCAAGGAGCTTTTCCCTTATGTTTTCTTCTAGGAATGTCATGACTTCAAATCTTACTTTCGAATATTTCAAGTTAATATTTATACATGGTGTAAGATAGAAGTCTTGATTCATTATTCTGCTTGTAGTTATCTAGTTTTCTCAACAGCATTTATTGACAAGAGTATTATTTCCCTTTTGGGTATTATTGACTTCCTTTATCTAATATTAGTTGATCATATATGCAGGGATTTATTTGTGGGCTCTTGATTCTGTTCCATAGGTCGATGTCCATTTTTTATGCCAGTCCCAGTACTGAATATGAATAGCATGTATAATAGGATATTTATAATCATTTATACCTGTCCCCTGTGAAATTTCTATCATTTATTTCACTAATACATACGCTAAAATCATTTACTACAATGTTACTCTTATTACTTAAAGAAGCAGTCACCTTTTAGATCAATTAAGAATAAAAGTATTTATTGAGCTTTATTCCTTCTCCAACAGTTTTTCTGTCTTCATGTAGACCTGAATTTATGACCTACATCATTTTATTTTTACTTGAAGAACTCTTACAGTTTCTCACAGAACATGGTTACTGGCAATGAATTATCTTATATTTGCTTGTCTAAGAAAGTGTTTCTCCCTCACATTTGAAGGATAATTTCACTAAATGTAGAAATGTACTTTTCTGCAAAGAAGTCTACTGTAATTAATTTTCATGTTCATTCATCTGTTGGAAGTTGGGGGGCGGCTATAACTCCCAGGCTGGGATAGAAAGGAGGCCAAACCAAAACAAACAAAAAGAGCAAAACAGGGAGCTTATCACTGAGCTATCCTTTGAGTACTGACATCCTCACCTACTTCTACTGTGATCCCATTTCTGAATCTTTTGGTTGATTCTTTGAGTTTTACTTTAGAGTTTTTATTTATTTTTTTAAATTGTATTTTATTTTTAAACTTTACAATATTGTATTAGTTTTGCCAAATATCGAAATGAATCCGCCACAGGTATACCTGTGTTCCCCATCCTGAACCCTCCTCCCTCCTCCCTCCCCATACCATCCCTCTGGGTCGTCCCAGTGCACTAGCCCCAAGCATCCAGTATCATGCATCGAACCTGGACTGGCGACTCGTTTCATACATGATATTATAAATGTTTCAATGCCATTCTCCCAAATCATCCCACCCTCTCCCTCTCCCACAGAGTCCATAAGACTGATCTATACATCAGTGTCTCTTTTGCTGTCTCGTACACAGGGTTATTGTTACCATCTTTCTAAATTCCATATATATGCGTTAGTATACTGTATTGGTGTTTTTCTTTCTGGCTTACTTCATTCTGTATAATAGGTTCCAGTTTCATCCACAACATAGGATGAAATGTGCTTACACCATCCTGTTTGGAACCAGAAGTGACACTTTTAATATCATGTACATAACTTGGTTCTTGTTAAAATTCTCTAAAATGTGTTGATTTTTTTTTTAAGCAGGTACATGACTAGCTAATTCAGCATTAACACCATTTGTTTTTGTTTGTTTGTTTGTTTTGTTTTAGCACCATTTGTTTAAAAGATTATTAATTTCTTATTAATTGCCTTGACATCTTTGTAAAAATTAAACTAATTACATGCATGTGGATGCATTTCTGAATTTTCTCCTTTGCTTCATTGATCTATTGCTCTTACTGCCAATACTGCACAATCTTGATTTCTGCAGCTCATGTGTGAGTGCATGTGAAGTCACCTCAGTAGTGTCCTGCTCTTTGCGACTCTATGGGCTGTAGCCCGCCAGGCTTCTCTGTCCATGGGATTCTCCAGGCAAGAACAATGGAGTGGGTTTCTGTGCCCTCGTCCAGGGGATCTTCCTGGTCCAGGGATCGAACCCATGTCTTTTATGTTTCCAGAGTTGGCTGGCAGGTTCCTTACCACTAGTGCCATCCTTTAGCTTATTTTAAGACTTAAATACAGACCAGGTCTCCAAAGGTATTTTAACTATTTTAGGTCCTTTTAATTTATGTATAAGTTTTAGAATTTGCCAAATTCTCAAAGAAATTCCTGCAGGGATTTTGATTGATGTTTTGTAGATCAATTTGAGTAGCACTGAAATGTTAATGATGTTGATTCTTCCAATCCAATTGCAAGTTTTATATTTCCAATTATTTAGGTGCTATTTAATTTCATTCAGGAATGTGTGTTTTCAATTTACAGGCCCATCCCTTAGTATTTCATGTTTTTATGCTATTGCTTAATTTCAATTTCTGATTGTTGCTTTTATGTGTAGATTCAGTAGATTTTTGTATATTCATCTTGTACACAGCTACTTTTATAAACCCATTTTAAGTTCCAACAGCTTATTTCTGTATATACCATGTGATTTTCTATATAGATGATCCTGTCCTTTGCAAAGAAAGGCAGTTTTACATATTCTTTTTGTTTCTATTTCATCCCTTAAAACACTAAATGTTGAATAGAATTTGTAAAAGTGGCCTTCCTGGGTTCCTGATCTTAGGGAGAATTTTTAATTCAAATTAATTGTATTTAATATATATATAGTGCTATTCATGCTGTACATTTTTTCTTGAATGAACTTTCATGTTTTGTATTTACCAAAGATTTAGTTATTTTACTTCATTTGTTGAAATTAATGGCATTTATAAAGTTCTATTATCTTTTTAATTTCAGTATTAATCTGTATTACTTTTACTTCTTTCATTCTTGGTATTGCTAATTTAAGAGTTCTCTCATTTTTTCTGATTCAGTCTGACTAGAGGCATATGGTTTTATTGATCTTTTTCAAGACCATCTTTGATTTTCTTTTCTTTTTTTTTTTTGTTCTCAATTTTATTAATATTTGCTCTTATTTTTATTATTTCTTTGCTACTTGCTTTCCTTTTAGTTTTCTCTTTTTACAGTTGTTTTTTTTAAGTTAGTGAAGTGAAGTGAAAGTTGCTCAGTCGTGTCCGACTCTTTGTGACCCCATGGACTATACAATCCATGGAATTCTCCAGGCCAGAATACTGGAGTGGGTAGCCTTTTCCTTCTCCATGGATCCCAACCATGGGATCGAACCCGGGTCTTCCATATTGCAGGCAGATTCTTTACCAGCTGAGCCATAAGGGAAGCCCTAAGTTAGAGGGGAAGGCACTGATTTGAGACCTATTTTTTCTAATATTGATCTTTAGTCCTATAAATTTTGTTCTAAATAATATTTCAGATCCATTCCCCAAATTTTGATATATTGTTTTAATTAGTTTTTTAAATTTCCAGTTTGATTTCTTTCTTGAATTACAGTTTTAGTTAATATTTTGTTTCTAAATATGTTCAGATTTTTCAGTTAGCTTTATCTTATTTACTTCTGACTTAATTTAATTTTTTGCCACATAATGTACTTTTACCTTTGCATCTTTTTTAAAAAAAGATCTCTCATTCACCAAACATTTTTAATTTTGAAGGGGTCTAAAACATCAAATTTTCCTGTTATGAATTGTGCTTTGGTCTCAGTCCTATAAATTCTGCCTAGTTCTCTATTCCAAATATCTTTTGGGGAAATTAGGGAGTTTTATTACATTATAAATTTAAGCTGATGATTCCCATTGTGTTAAATTTGTATATAGTATGAGGTTTTGAGGTGTGTGTTTGTTTGTTTGGGCTAGTGAATGTCCAGTTGCCTCCAGCATCATTTATTGTAAGTACTCTTCTTTCTCCATTGAATTGTTTTGTTCCATTAAAAAAAATCAATTGTTCATATTTGTGTGGATCTTTTTCTGGCTTGTCTGTATTGTACCAGTGATAAATCTATCTTTCCAGCAATAATATATATTTCCATAATAAACTTTAATATTCAAAAGAGTGATTTCTCCCATTTTATTCTTTTGAAAATTGTTTTAACTATTCTAACTGCTTTCCTTTTGGATAAATATTAATGTAAGCTTGTCTATGTCTATGAAGATATTTGTTGAGATTTTTATAGGTATTAAACCTATAGATCAGTTTAGGAAGAATGATGTTTTAACCACAATTGGTCTTCAAATCCATGAACATGGTATCCGTCTCCAAGTGAACAGAATTTTAAAAAATTACTTTTTACAACTTTTTGTAATCTTCATCATAAAGATCTTTTATGTATTTCATTAAACTTATACCTAAGTATTTCATATTCTTTGAGCAGTTTTAAATAGCACTGAATTATTGAGTTCAGATTTCACTTATTCATTTTCAGCATGTAGAGAATGGTATTGATTTTTCCGTGTCCATTTTCTACCTGCCACTTTATTGAACTCTCTTATTCTAGGAGTTATTTTATAGATTCAGTGGGACTTTCTAAATAGCCAGTCATGTTGTCTGCAAACAGAGACTGTTTTATTTCTTCTTTTCCAGTGAATATACCTTTCATTGTTTCCTTGATTTGTTGCCTTTCAAGATTTGCTTTTGAGTTTTGCTAGTTGTCCCAAAAGCTGCCTTAATCTAGGGATAATTTTGCCCCACTGTTGAGCCTATATCCTCTGGGTACTCTGTCCATAGCCTCGTGATTTAATAGATTTTCCATTCTAGGTGGTGGGCATATGAACTCTTCCCCGCTCTGTGTAATGTCTTGGGATTATTCCTTGTGTTCCCTTCAGGTGGTTTTCTTCCGAGACTCATGTAATTGCCTTATACACATGCCCTGGTCAGCTAAAGACGTGAGGCTGATTATCTGTCATTTCCCAGAACTCTTTCAGTGCAGCTCTTTCCTCTTCAGTAATCTACCCTTTGAATTTTAGCTAATTTGACCTCTTGCTCCTAGCACCACCTCTTCTATTCAGAGAAACTGTGGGCTCCATTTGGGTCCCTGTTTCTGTTGTGGGACCTGGAAATTCTCTTTGGGCAGCAAATTAAACAACCCTGGAAATTACTTCATTTGTTTCCCCTCCCTTAGTGCACACCATCCAGCTCTACCATATGTTGAATGATTGAAAACTCTCCTTTTATACATTTTGTTCAATGTGTTAGTTGTTTGAGGTGTTGAGGGGTAAATTCTTTCCCTGTTACCCTTCTTGATTGGAATTGAAAGTATCAGAAAACCCTCTTTTCACCCAGCATCTCCTTGATAGCTCATTGCTTATCGATTATTATGCTTCAAAGTCTACCATGTGCCTGCAAGCAAGAGACATCAGCCTAGCCATCTTTGTAAGGAAACTTTAATGTTTCCTAAATCTCCTGGCCCTGATGCTTCCTTTGGGGGACAATGCCTACAGGATCTAAATATGGATGTTTGTTCCACCAAGAAGAATATGCATATCTGGCTAAGAAGTTTATGTTTAAAAAGGTCTGGGTGTGCTCTGCTAAGTATAGAAACTAGAGAGAGCACTGAGTTGGCAAGCATAACAAGGAGAAAGAGGCTTTGATGTTGTATACTGACTTTTAAATTATCTAAGAAGATATTCCCTCTATTCATTAACTTTCGGTTGGTGGTGGGTTGGGGTACAAGTTTCTTGCCTTCCAGTGCCCTGAACAGATTCATTATGGTGAGTTTCATGGATTATATGAGGAGAATAATAATTTGAAAGGAACAAGTAAGTATTTGATAACTATAATTATATCAGGAGCTTTAAATTGTCCGCCTTTCTTCACCCAATTCCTTAACAACACCTAGCTGCAATTCATGGGGTTGCAAAGAGTTGGACGCAACTGAGCGACTAAACTGAACTGAACTGAATGGGAGGGTATACTTCCATGGCCCTAGTCCTTTTCTTTCCTGTAAAAAAAGTTCAACCTTTCTTTTTATATATTTATCTTATGTATTTTAAGCAAGCGGATGGAACACAATGTTGCCTACAGTCTTACAGCCCGCATATACCTAGGCCTGTATTTATGGTCAGTATTTATGGTAACACAGAATCCTGATCTGGTTTGACATTCCAGAATTATACAGGAGTTGCCACTCCTCATACCATTGTTTCTGGTGGGACTCTTAAAGACTAATATAGAAAATACTGCCTTCCTCAAGGCAATTCAAGCCCCACCCTACCCTTCATGTCTTATCTTCCAGCCTGCCCACAACTACAACTCAAGTAAATCCTCCCTGGTTCTATTCCAGTGTTGTAATGGTGGAGGTGTCAGACTATATTCTCTTCCTTCTACTTCCATCCTGTTTTTGAAGAGAAGATGGATCAACCAACTAATTTACATCTTGAACTGGCCCCAAATAATGTATTTATAGTTGGAATCAAGTCTTCGTGCTTTCTTAATGAAAACCATGCGGGGAAATAGAGGCAGCTCTGGAGCTGACGTTGCATTTGAGTTAAAATCTGGCATCTCCACACCATTGACAAGTCTGACAGCTGGACCAGCAATCACCTCATCACATCTCTCAGTTGTGTCTCTCCTGGTTTTTGGCATCCTTCCTGTCTAAATTTTTATCAGATGAGCACTTTTCCTTGGCAAGCACTTTAAATGCCTTCAACTTGTTTTATCTCTGAACTGTTACCCCTTGCCCTCAGATGTCATTTCTCACATGTATGACTGGAGGAGATTCGGAACAAATTAGTTAAGAATGTAGCTTCAGAGAGCAATTCCCTTTGGCCTCCCCCCCCCCTTTTTTTTTTCTTCCAGAGTATCAGAGCTTCCTTTTGAGGAGAACTCCATGGACATTTATTAATTTCAGAAAAGCCTGCTGCATGGGCTTGTACAGTGGAACAACTGTTTGTGAGTTTTGATTGTGACACCTCAGGGCTAGCTCTGCCTGTGCTCAGCCATCAGCATTGTTTGCTTTGGCTTTGCTTCATTCACAATAATCAAGGATTGGAGGCTGTGAGCAGCAAGGAGCAAGCCTCAAAGTCCTCTCATAAATTCCAGCCAAATACTATGTTTGGAAGCTCCTCAAGATTAATGACAACCCTCAGCTGTTTAAGGCTGATCTGAGACCCAAGATGAGGTGGCATTCATGCTGTCTTCAGTATTTCCATTTGTAGAGATGGGAGATGGTCTGCAAGTCCCTAGGGCTGGAATGTGGGCCTATACAATGTGCCACCTGCCTGTCTGGTCAGCTCCTCCCACCTGGCATGCAGAGCCCTCTAAAGTTTACCCCCAGTCTCTTCCTCTAAAAATTCACAGCTGTTTGTCATCCTGATCAAGTCTTTGCACCTGCAATAAACATACCTGGGTTTTTCTTACCTGATGCATTGGGAACTGAACAACAACACATGGCAGTAATGCAGCCCTTTGAAAGCTGAAAAATAAATCGATTATTTAGTAAACAACAGAGAGATAAGTAAAAAGAAATCCATAAAAGCTAAATAGATGGCTCTGTCTCTCCTGGGTCACAGTTTGTCCTGGAATGTTGGCATCTTCATCTTTGCATCTGTGCTTGCAACTGAAATAGCTCCTTCTTCAACCCTTTTTTTTCCCCTCAGTTAGGGGAGAGAGAGAGCAGAGAAGGCGATGGCACCCCACTCCAGTACTCTTGCCTGGAAAATCCCATGGATGGAGGAGCCTGGTAGGCTGCAGTCCATGCAGTCGCTAAGAGTCGGGCACGACTGAGCGACTTCACTTTCACTTTTCATTTTCATGCATTGGAGAAGGAAATGGCAACCCACTCCAGTGTTCTTGCCTGGAGAATCCCAAGGACGGGGGAGCCTGGTGGGCTGCTGTCTGTGGGGTCACACAGAGTCGGACATGACTGAAGCGCCTTAGCAGCAGCAGCAGCAGCAGCAGCAGCAGGGGAGAGAGGGATTGTCTGGCTTCCCTGTGGATAGGAAAAGGCAGTTAAATAAGTAAGTCATTTTTCCCCAGCCTATTTATAAGCCTCACAAGTTGATGCTGGGCAGGCCACAAGCTCCAGTGAGGAAACAACAACAGTATCGTCACCACCAATCATCATTGTCATTGGTGGCAGCAGTGTGTGCCACATTTTTTTAGAACATTTATATGTGCCAGACACAATTCTTTTAAAAATACTTTTATTGAGATATAATTCACATATAATAAAATTCACTCATTTAAAGTGTAACAGTATAGTTCTTTTTAATAGATTTACAGAATTGTACACTTGTCACCATTATGTAATTTTAGGACATTTTCACTATCCCAGGAAGGAATCCCCTACTCATTTGAAATCACTCTCCATTCCCCATATACTTTCCAACCCCTGTCAACTAGTCATCTGCTTTCTATCTCTATAGATTTTCCAGTTCTGGATTTCATAGGAATAGAATCATAGAATGTGGTCTTTTGTGACTGGCTTTGAATTTCACTTAGTATGATGTTTTCAAGGTTCATCTATGCTATCATATGCGTTAATACTTCCTCCCTTTTTCTAGATAATAATAGTCCATTTCATGAATGGACTACATCTTCATCCACGGATATAACCTAAGCTGAGTTATCACCTAAACTGTGTTATCCAAATTAACATCACAAATTAACATTATGTACCTCCTGATATAATGCAGTGAAAAAGCACCAGCATGCTATTCTTGTCAAATATGCATTACCTTAATTTACTCATGAAGAAACATCGAAAAAGTCCACATTGAGGGATATTTCATAAAAATAAATACCCAGTTTTTTAAAAAATATGTCTTGTAAAACAAAGAAAGAATTGGCAACTGTTCCAGAGGAAAGGAAACTAAGCAGACGTGATGACTAATTGAAATTAGTGACCCTGAGTTTGATCCCCTACCAAAAAAAGAATATTGGAAAATTTTGAGTAAGGTATTTAGAGGAGACAATTGTATTGTATTAATGTTTGATAATTATACTGTGTTTATATAAGATGTTAATATTGGGGGGCTCTGAAAGAATTGTTTTGACTAATTTTTCAACTTTTTGTGAGTTGGAAATTAATTCAAAATGAAAAGATTTTTAAAAATTATAGTGCGTGATATCTAACAAATCTCTAACAAGGTGAAATCCAAATGTCTGTCAATGGGTGGGTGAACATTCATGAACTGCAGCATGCCAGACTTCCCTGTCCACAAATGTTTATATCAGCATTATTCATAGTAACCAAAACAAAAAAAAGAAACAACCCAACTCCAAATATATTGGTATGTCCATACAATGGGATATTACTGAGTAAAAAAAAGCACTGAGCTACTCATACACAAAACAGCATGGAAAAGTCTCAAAAATATGTGCATAGTGGAAAAAAGTGTAAAAGTGTTATTTGCTGTGTTATGTCTAATTCATTGCCACCCTCTGGACTGTAGCCTGCCTATCTTATTTGTGAGTTTTTTCCACTTTAAAGTTGTGGTTTTGCCTTTGAATTTAATACTTATCCTGTGGGAGGAAACTTGGAGACTATCTAAGTAGTCAGAGGCTCATCATCAGTCTTAGCGTCCATCGGTGGTCCTTCCCTGCAACAGTGTTACTGTGGTGTTTGCCAAATGGTTGTTTTTCTACTTCCATCACTCCTTCCATATTTATTAGCTGAAATTTTGTTGTAAGGAAAAGTGTACTGTTCTCTTCTTACTATCTATCAATGTACCTATGTATCTTTATATTTATTTCATTATGCTCTCAGGTCCTTACTTTATTCTATGAATTATAATCTGTTCCTATCTTTACTTTGTCAATTGAATTATCTAAGATTTTCCCATTTGGAGACCTTTCATTTGGCCTTGTATTTTTTATGTTCTCCCATTATTTATTGTACTGTTCCTTATTTTTCTTCTTTTCTTCAGACTTAGGTTTTTCTTGTCCTAACCCTGAAATTAACCATTTGCCCAAGGAAAACTGATTACTTTTACTGGATAAAGATATTTAGAAGTCATGATGTGGACAGTATTCTATGCACTAATATTATTTTCTCCCTGTGAGTTAGCTACAATTACCAGCCCTATTTCTTGAAAGAACTGGGGTTTCACATAAACAGCACATCCAGGGTCACACAGCTATAGGTGGTGGAGCTGCAATTTGAACCCAGGTGTCTTCACGCTGACGCCCCCACTTAAATTTAACTTTACACTAGGATCGGAAACTTTGTCCAGTATCTCTGAGCCTTCATATCTTCAACCTGAATCTAATGCTATATGCCTCTCAGGGCTGTTGTGGTGACTGAATGCAAGGACATGAGACATTGTCTAGCACAAGATTTGTTCCATATGAGCGCTCAAATACTAGTTAAATCTGAGTTATTTACTTGATAAGTGTGTGTATACACCTGTCTTGCTTTCATCTCTGAGGTGGAAAATATGCAAGTTACAAAAAGAAAAAATATATGACCCGTCTCCTGGATGAACTTGTAATTGGGAAGACAGAAGTATAAATCACAAAATTTCAGGTGAATGTTACAAATGCTGTGATTGGGGCAGTGGAGGAAGGGATGTACAGTCTAAGATTCTGCAAAATGGAAATCTTAGTGTTACATAGTGGAGGCAGCATTTTTCAGCTGAGCTTCAGAGATGGTGGGTTTTAAATAGTTATAGAGGAATACGAAAGGTGGGGAGATTGGCATACAGACCTCAGGACCACCTGTTTTTACATCAGAAAAGAGTTTGGAGATAGGGGACAAAATTCACCTTCCACATGCAGATCAGTCCTTCTGCAAGAGCGTAGTCTTCCATGGGAAGGTGGCATCCATCCTATCAGATATCCAAAAACTGTGGGCACTTCTGTACTTTCCTATATAAGTTTTCATATCCTACTGGCCTGATCAGTGTTGCAACACATATCAGTGGCAACAATTGAGGGATATTTTAAAATGGGGACAGATGTTCTTAGGCAAAATTAGAATTTTGCTGGGGTTTCTAAAATTTTGTAAAATTTGGCTGGGCTTTCTAATGTTTGGCATCAAAGCTGTTTTTGGGTCCAGAAAATTGGTTTGGTGAAATATTTTTGAATACATGTCTTAGACCTCAATCTATGTCAATCTGTGTTTTCATTGGTTTAGAAAATAAGTTTTTACATGATACATATAAAGATGATTTATTTTAACAGTTTAACTATGACTTGTAAATTGTAAATTCTGCTGGAAATTTTGAGAGTGGATACTTAATGAATTTTTTTGAATGCTCTGCAATTTCCTTTAACCTCCAGAAGCTGTTTACCAAATTTTGTTTATTGGAACAGGTGCATTTTTTCCTATGGATAGGTTTATAGATTTCACAAGATTCTCAAAAAGTTCTCAGAACCCCAAATATTTAAATACTACCAGCCTAGAGTTACGCTATCTTGTATATTGGCCACTTGCCACATATGCTTAGGTACATTTAAATTTATTAAAATTCAATAAAATTAAAAATTAAATCGCTCACTTGCACATTTCAAATGCTCAGGAGTCTCATGTGGCTAGTGACTGTGATAGTATACAGTACAAGCAGAGGACATGCTTTCCATCTTTGCAGAAAAGGCTATTAGGCAGCATTGCAAGATGTTGATTTTCAAATGTTGGCATGCATCAGAATCACTCAAATGACTGTCTCAAAAATAAATTGCTGCACCCCAATTTCAGAAATTCTGATTCAGTAAGTGTGAGAGTGAATAGAGTAAATATGAGTGAGTGAGTATGAATAGAGTAAGTGTGAGAGCAAGTATGTAAGTAGGGTTGAGATTTTAATTTCTTACAAGTTCCCAGGTCAGACAGATGCTACTATTAATAGTCTAGGAGCCCACTGGGGAAGATGAGGTTGACTGGGTTAGTGGTGGGTTTCATTTGGGTCATGAAGGAGACAAATGTCTACCATGGCAATCAAATCATGGGTCTGGACCATGCCCATGAGTCCATGTTTATTCTATATCCATTCAAGAGCCTTTGTATCTGAGTCATAATAAATTCTGATAGGCCAGACATGAACAAAAGACAATAAGCCTTTTGGAACGTTTCCTTCTAAAGCTTACCTTCAGAAGAAATATGTATTTTATAGTGGCTTCCAACTTGTCTAGAGTCTCAGAGCTGCTCAGGCCTTGTTATGGAATGTTGTCATGCTACAAAAGAGAACGGTGTTTTTAGTGAAGAAGGCAAGAGACAGAGTGGATAAGGACAAGGCCAGGTGTGTGCTGGACTGCCAAGTCAATGTTGTTTCCGGGGGACAGTGGAGGCCTGGCTTAGGACTCACAGAGTGAGCGTGCCTCTCCCTCATCTCCACCTTTATCTGCAGTGTCATATTCTACCTAAATCAAACACTCAAACCATGCTGGAGACTTGCGATTATTTTCCTGCAGCTCAGGCCATCGTACGTCACTAATGTATTAGGTCTCTCCTTCCTTGTGAGTCCAAATAAGACTTTAAGTTCCTTCCCAAGATAGGATGTGGAAGCTATTACCAATCAGATGAAGCATATTTACTCTCTGGGATGTGAGTGATGAAGAACTGAGAGGACAGGTTTGTCTCCAGCAAAAAAAAAAGAGGCAAAGAGCATTCACCCACGTCTAAAGCATCTTACAACCTTAGTTTCTAACCATTTTCTGGAATTTCTTGAAATTAGCCTGAAGTGGGAATGTCTAAGCAACCCAGAGGGCTGAGTGTACAGACTAACAAGGAAAGGATGTGGAGGATCCTCATTTGTCAAACTGTTATGAGATGATAAATGCAATCCCTACAAAATGCTAACTTTGATTAATTTGGGGAAATGAGAACCAGTTTATTCTTCCCCTGCTGGCACTGAATGATGGTTTGCAGAGTTACTGCATAAGCGAACAGAGAGTGGCAGCTTGACTGGAAAACATTGAGGCTGCTTTTGTGAAGACAGAATTCCATTAGCTAGATGATTCCTGGATGGTTCCCTTTTGGCCTTGTGATTATAACATCCAGGTCACAGGTGGTACAGGCAGACAAGCTTAAGCCAAGATAAGTGATGTTGAGAGGAAGAGACAGTGTGTGTGTGTTCGTGTGTACACATCCATGTACATGTGTGTGGAGGTGAGGGGTCAGTGAAATGTTCAGTCTGGATTATCTCAAACTCAGACCCCTCACTGAGTCCCTGGGCTGCTCAACAGGGATGGAAAATAGATCTCTGAGCTGAGATTTAGGATCAGTTTGCTCCAACCACAGTGCAAAAGTATCTGAGTGTTTCAGATCCCCTCATGTGTAAAGTTTCAGACACAAACTTGTACCATAAGGTTTTCAGGAGACTCATGTCAAAGTCCCTTTTTTCCCTTATCAGAGAGCAGAACAATGAGCAGTCATGCCTGGGATCATTCCGTTGGTAATGATCATTTCCAGAGAGTTGCAGGAAGGACTGATATTACATGTGCAAGTGAAAATATTAGTCATGTAGTCATGTTCCCAGGACTCTTTGCAACACCATGGACTCTATAGCACCCCAGGCTCCTCTGTCCATGGGATTTTCTAGGCAAAAATACTGACGTAGGTTTCCATTTCCTCCTCCAGTGGATCTTCCCAACCCAGGGATCAAACATGGGTCTCCCACATTGCAGGCAGATTCTTTACCATCTGAGCCACGAGGGGTGCCCTGGTCCTACATGTAGAGTAAGTGAATGTGGTGGGAAGGGCACACACAGGAAGTCTAGAAGAACCCAATTTTAATCCTGCCACAGGATTGTGGTGTGACCCAGTAACCCGAGAAAGCCACTTGATTTCTCTAGGGATTCATTCTTTGCTTGTACAGTAACGAAGACAGATTAGAGGATCTTATAATTCCTTCTGGCTCTAAAATTCTGTTGCACAAATGGAGAACTCCGGATCACTATTGAGGTCTCCCAGAATCTGTGACCCCAAATGTGATTGTCTACCTTTCCAGAGCTTCAGCCAGTATCCTATCCGTGAGAAAGATCCTATCCCTGTTACCTTCCTAATCTGTTCCTTCACAGCCCACATTTTCTATCTGTCCAGTCTTCTTCAGGTTAAGCTTTACAGTTCAAAATTTTTAAAACTATTAACCTGTTTTCCAGTGTATTCCTTCACTGAAGACCGGCTTGTAAAATAGAAAAAAAGTAACACCTTTTGATAAACAGGAATGAGGAGATAACCTCCACCTGCCTTGCCAACATTGCCTCCCCACAGAAAGACAACCTCACAGAGATGACAGGGGTCAGAAAAGAGTTAAAATCACAGATCTAGAGAAAGACAGCATGGAAGACCAATGACAGGGTGACCGAAGGAGACATTTCAAAAATATTATCCTACCACACAAGTTGCTAAAGAATCTGCCTGCAAACTGGGAGACCTGGGTTCAGTCCCTGGGTTGGGAAGATCCCCTGGAGAAGGGAAAGGCTACCCACTCCAGCATTCTGGCCTGGAGAATTCCATGGGCAGTATAGTCCATGGGGGTGCAAAGAGTCAGGGACGACTGAGTGGCTTTCACTTTCACACAAGTTACTTCAGTGCAGAGAAGATTTCCCAGGTGGTGCTCGTGGAACCTGCCCACCAATGCAGGGGACGGAAGAGATGCGGATGAGATCCCTGGGTCAGGAAGATCCCCTGGAGGAGGAAATGGCATCCTGCTCCAGTATTCTTTCCTGGGAAATCCCACAGACGGAGGAGTCTGGTGGGCTGCAGTCCATGGGGTCACAAAGAGTCAGACACGACTGAGCACTCATGCTTTGCTATGCTGTGTAGATGGAGATAAATTCAGAAAAGACAGTAGAAGAAACACTTGATCAAAAAGATGAGGCAGATGCAAGGAAGAAAAGATATTCTGGGCAAAGAGCTTTATTAGAAGATAAAGCAAGAGTCACTTTTTGAAGAGTCCTCTCTGCCTTGAAAATTTGAAATGTTGTCAGGGCTATAAAATAGCAAGGGCTCTATATTTTACAAGTATATCTCTGCAAGCAGTCTTCTTGGGAGACCTAAGAAACAGACTGCAGAATTAGAAAACATTGAGTAAAGTTAGCAATGGATAATAACGGTAAACTGAGACTATAGCTGGAGAATGAACACGGGAACAAAGAAAAAAAGATGTTACGAAAGATGAATCTGTAAATACCAAAGCTAATCAAAAGCTCTTGCAAGAGATTGTTTCCTTCTTATCTCCTTTCTACTTTTCCTTTTTTTCTTGCATGTGTTTATTTTGTAAATGTTATGCTAACCGCATGCTTTCCAGAAGAAAACTTGTTCCAATGCTTTATTTTTATTGGATGATTAATTCAGCACCAATGGAAATTATAATTAAATAGATGCAAAGCCCTAACTAAGCTAACTAAAGACAGGTGTCTCAGGAGAAGTCTCAGGTATCTGTACTTTAGCCAAATCAAGCCACCTAGTACCCAATTCTGTTTTCTTAAATTCATTTTTATTGAAGTATAGTTGCTATATAATGTTGTATTAGTTTCTGCTGTACACCAAAATGAATCAGCAATATATGTACATATATCCCCTCATTTTTGAATTTCTTTCCCATATACATCACCACAGAGCACTGAGTAGAGTTCCCTGAGCTACATAGTAGGTTCTCATTGGTTATCTATTTTATATATAATATCTATATCTATAGTGTATATATGGCAATGTCAATCTCCCAAATCATCCCAGCCCCACTTTCCCCTTGGTATCCATACTTGTGTTCTCTACGTCTGTGTCTCTATTCCTGCTTTACAGATAAGATCATCTGTACCATTTTCTAGACTCCACATATACTGCTGCTGCTGCTAAGTCGCTTCAGTCGTGTCCGACTCTGTGCGACCCCATAGACGGCAGCCCACCAGCCTCCCCCATCCCTGTAATTCTTCAGGCAAGAACACTGGAGTGGGTTGCCATGTCCTTCTTCGGTGCATGAAAGGGAAAAGTGAAAGTGAAGTCTCTCAGTCGTGTCTGACTCCTATGACCCCGTGGACGGCAGCCTACCAGGCTCCTCGGTCCACACATTTGTGTCTATATGCAGCATTTTTCTCTTTCTGATGTGCTTCACTGTGTACGACAGTCTCTAGGTCCATCTGTGTCTCTGCAAATGGCATCATTTCATTCATTTTCATGGCTGAGTAGTATTCCATTGTGTGTATGCACCACATCTTCTTTGTCCTTTCCTCTGTTGATGGACATTTAGGTTGCTTCCATATCCTGCTACTGTAAACGGTGCTGCAGTGAACTTTGGGGTGCATGTGTCTTTTTGAATGAGGTTTTCTCTGGGTGTATGCCCAGCAGTAGGATTGCTGGGTCACATGGTAGTCCTATTTTTAGTTTTTTAAGGAATTTCCATACTATTCTCCATAGTGGCTGTATCAATTTACATTCCCACCAACACTGTAAGAAGGTTCTCTTTTCTCCATACCCTTTCCAGCATTTATTGTTTGTAGAGTTTTTTATGATAGACTATAATTTTAAATTAGACCTATGACTCCCTGGTAGGATTTTTGGCTTGTATTTGTATTGATTAATGATAAAATAAATAATAAACATTCTTCATAAAAAGTTTGAAAAATATACAACATTAAGGAATAAAAATAAACTTGTGATCCCACAACCAACCCAGTAATACTTCTAACATGTTTTCTTCTGTTCTTTCTTCTACATATGTCTGTATGTGCATATATTAATATTCAAAATGAAAACTGAGATTATCTTGCATATTGATTTTTATACTTTTTATCACAATATTATATCATGAGCACGTTCCTATATTATTAGTTCTCAGATATATAATTTTAATGGCTGTCCCTACTGTAGAATGTTTGAATTGTTTCTGTTTTTTGCCTTTTTTCTTATTGTTGCCCCATAGTGGGTAGGATCAATATTTCACTTTCCCACTCAGTTCAGATATGAAGACTATTGATACCACACAGGCACCAAGAGAATATGAAAACGTTTATCACTCACATCATGAGGCTTTCTGACCCTGAGTGGGGAAGGGGCAAATGACCTTTGCTTTTATTGTGGCTAAGGATAGATTGGAATGTTGGTTCCTGTGTGCAGGCTAGGGCTCATGGATTTGAACTTCCAACACCAAGGGAAGGAATACCTAGACTTTCTTATTGGCTTTCCCAGATGTGGGCAAAAGGAAATGGGGAAGTATGAGGTCTGAATGCTTTCAGCTGCCTGACGGTGGAGTCAGATGACCTTACACATCAGAAAATCCCAAAGAATGCACTGAAAATCTACTAGAACCAATAAATGAACTAGCAAAGTTGCCAGGTGCAGATCACTATACAAAAATCTTATGTGTAATGAGCAATCCAAAATGAATTAAAAAAAAACTCCATTTACCACAGTACGTAAAAGTATTCATTACTTAGGAATAAAGTTAATAAAAGAAGAGCAAAAGTTACACTACAAAACTCAAAAGACTGAGAAATTAAAGAATACCTAAATGAATGGAAAGACACTCCGTGTTTATGGATTGTACGACAATGTTATTACAATGAACATTTTCCCCTTCTTGATCTTCAGATTCAACACAGTCTCTATTAAAAACCCCACGTAGGTTTTTTGTGGAAATTGACAAGCTGATCTTAAATTTCATATGGAAATGAAAGACATCCAGAATAGAAGACACGGTCTTAAAAAAATAAGACAAAGTTGGATTCATACTTCACAGTTTCAGAGCTTACAGCAAAACTAGTCATGAAGAAAATATGGTACTGGCCTAAGGATAAGCATGGACATCAATACAATAGATCTGGGAATCCAAAAGTAAACCTTATATATAAGGTCAATTTATTTTCAACAACAATATCAGAACATTTAGGTGAGGAAAGAATAGTCATTTCAACAAATGGTGCTGGGACAGCACAATATCCACATCCGAAATAATAGAGTTGGACCTCTTCCTTATACTTCTCTGAGAAATTAACTCAAAATAGATTGTAGATTACTTTGCCAACAAAGGTTCGTCTAGTCAAGGCTATGGTTTTTCCTGTGGTCATGTATGGATGTGAGAGTTGGACTGTGAAGAAGGCCGAGAGCCGAAGAATTGATGCTTTTGAACTGTGGTGTTGGAGAAGACTGTTGAGAGTCCCTTGGACTGCAAGGAGATCCAACCAGTCCATTCTGAAGGAGATCAGCCCTGGGATTTCTTTTGAAGGACTGATGCTAAAGCTGAAACTCCAATACTTTGGCCACCTCACGCGAAGAGTTGACTCATTGGAAAAGACTCTGATGCTGGGAGGGATTGAGGGCAGGAGGAGAAGGGGACGACAGAGGATGAGATGGCTGGATGGCATCACTGACTCGATGGACGTGAGTCTGAGTGAACTCCGGGAGTTGGTGATGGACAGGGAGGCCTGGCGTGCTGCGATTCATGGGGTCGCAAAGAGTCGGACACGACTGAGCGACTGATCTGATCTGATCTGATCAGAAGAAAACATAGGAATAAGGTCCTCATGATCTTGGGTTAAGTAAACTCTTCCTAGCTGTGACTCCAAAAGCTCAAGTGGCAGAAGAGAAAACTAATGACGCACAATATCACTATTGAATGGGAGGACGGTGAAAAGAAAAGCAAAACAGCCTCCTTCCTTAAGTACTTCTTGTATGATGAATCTTAATTTCTGTAGACCTTTTTAAAATCTATATTAGGCTATATGAAATATTTTAACCTAGGGAATAATATTCCCATTTTAATCAGTGAAGTCTCATTTTCTCAAGCTGAGTTTAAGTATCAAAGATTTATTTTTCTTTCAATTTATTACTCATTGGGTCAGAGTATCCATGTCCACTAGAGAACTTGTGAAGACAGTGGGCACTTAGGTAATGGGGAGTTTGGATAAGGCAGTGGTTCCAATGCGGAGAAGGCAGTGGCACCCCACTCCAGTACCCTTGCCTGGAAAATCCCATGGATGGAGGAGCCTGGTGGGCTGCAGTCCATGGGGCCCCGAAGAGTCGGACACAAATGAGCGACTTCACTTTCACTTTTCACTTTCATGCACTGGAGAAGGAAATGGCAACCCACTCCAGAGTTCTTGCCTGGAGAATCCCAGGGACAGGGCAGCCTGGTGGGCTGCTGTCTATGTGGTCGTGTCACAGAGTCGGACACGACTGAAGTGACTTAGCAGCAGCAGCAGTAGTTCCAATGAGGAAGGTAAAGCATAACTGTCTGTCCTCTGTTGCACATTTGATCACTCTTCTAAGAGTATAGTGTTCCTTTATATTTAGTGAAATCCCCAGTTATAGATGTAATCTGAGCCCCACTGCTAGTTGAGGCCAAGGATGTTTGCCAATTTGTGAACTCCAGCAGAGATGAGAGTTAATTTAGAACCCATGTCTTGAAGACACAAAAGCCAAATCACAATGTTTTTAAATTTTCTATTGTTAAATTATTTCAGGGAATTTTAGATTTCTAATTGGGTTAAATTATGGAATTCTATTTTAGTTTTCTCCACCCCTCACCTTTTCTCTTTTGGTGTTCATTGCTGGATATACTTTCAGGGAATCTTCTTGACCTTGCCCAGTTTTACATAAATTATCTTCCTCCAGAATGTGCCAATTCAGTATCACCAGGGTTAGGAACTTCCCCCGAGGCTGTGATTTATTGGCTGTAGAAGCATTGGCTTAAGTAGTGTTTGAATGAACCATTTGGCATGTTGATGAGCCACAGCACTCAATATGATGGTAGTATCTTTATCAGTCAAGTTTACAGTTGTCTGGGTGATGCTGTCCTCTGACTCTTTGAGTTGTAGGGATAAAGCATTCAAGGTCATCTTTTATGAGGGTCTGAACTATGCAATGCATGAATGTTCTTCCCCTATATCTCTGAAGCTCAGATTCGGTTTTGGTGACAGAAACATAGGCAGCAGCAGTAGAGGCTTTTAAAGCTTTGTTGGGACCTAGTGAGTGATCTGTTTCTAGGATGTAGATCTCAGCACATGGCGTGGTGGCTGTTCTTTGCAGGCGCAGTGTCACCCAGTGGGCCTATATACTGCACAGGTTATCAATATTGTTCTTTCTCCTGATTATATAACAGCGGCCATGCCTGGTTGAGAGATACAATTAGTGGTCTTGGGGTAAGATGATTTTCCCTGAGCAGAGCAAAAGTCACAGCTGATGCTGGAACTGAGATATGAATTCAGTCTGAGGTACAAAGATAGGTCTGGGCTAAGGCTACTTTAAGGAGCACTCCAATCTCTATTCCTGTCCATAAATACCAATATTGAAACTTTGACTTAGGTTGTTTCAATCTAAAAGAAAGACTTGTGGTAAACTCAGCAAATGCAGCTCAAAGTGTGCACTGGTGTGCTGACTTCAGAAATGCAGACCAACCAGCAGGCAACAGAACCTAAAAACAAGTCAAAAGCAGAAGCAGAAAGTCTCCCAGGTGGTGGCGGTCACCACTCTGACCATCCTGCACAGAGGGCCAGTTGTCTTTTGGTTGCTCAGCAAAGGGCAGAACCAGTCACCCCTTCCCATAATTGGATCCCATGTCAAGACTCATGATGCCACACGTGGATCAAGAGGATACAAAGACATTCATTACGCATGAGGCCTTCTGGAGAGAACAGGACAGGCATCCTGGCTGGCCCATTTGGCTTCAATGAAGCGGCTAGTTTTTATTGTGGTTATCAGTAGTGTCAGAGAGAGGTTCCGGTATGTTCACCAGGGTTTGCATGATTTGAACTTTCCCACTAGGGCCCAGGGAAAAAGGAAACACCTGGGCTTTCTAACCAGCTTGCCTAGTTGGGGATCAAAGGGAAACCAGAGGAATGGGACCTGTAAGGAAATGGACTCACAAGCCGTTAACAGTCAAATATCAAAACTAGAGCCAGATACTTTATTACACCATTATAAATAATTCTGTAATAAGTATCCTGGTGTACACATCCCCATGGGACTCTGAAGAAATGGGCTTTTAGAAAACTAGGAATCTGGAGAATAGGGTATCATTCAAATACAGTTGGGCACTGACTACTTCCCCACCTCTTCAAGAGTCAGAAGAGTGCTATAACTAACATTTCTCCAACGTGGAAGCACATACACCAGCTCTCCTTTTGGAATTTTGTGCAGTTTGAGAACTAAAATGGTGGTAGCACAGAAAATGGACTTTTCAATGCGTTGCACGGACACGTCCCAAGTACTAACTACGCTCGTTACGGGCTCTGAGAAGCAAGAAATCCTATGCTGTGATGTGCTGTATCTGCTCCTGCTCTGTGTGGCCACCTCACTTTTGATAGACTTTTTTAGGACATGGTTATTAAATTGTGAACTTAATAAAATCTTAAACTTTGAGAGCCTGTGGAGGGTGTGTTTTTGCAATTCCATAGGCCACCTTTGGCTTCCCAGGTGGCTCAGTGATAACAAATCTGCCTGCTAATGCAGGAGACACAAGAGACTTGGGTTTGACCCCTGGGTCGGGTAGAACCCCTGGAGAAGGAAATGGCAACCCACTCCAATATTTTTGCCTGGAGAATCCCCATGGACCAAGGAGCCTGGTGGGCTACAGTCCGTGGAGTCACAAAGAGTCAGACATACCTGAGTTTCTGACCTTATAGGACACCTAAATTTAAGTTTTCAATGTTTCTGAATATCTCCTTAAGCTAAATTTCTAGAACATAAGTGAAAAGATCAAACAGTCTATCTACCAACATTTTTTTTTGGAAAACTTTATTAGTTAAATTTCATTACTTGGGGGCAAATTTTACCTTGAATGTACTCCTATCATTTCCACTACTTAAGTGTTTTTATTTGTGTGTGTGTTGAAAATAATGTGTATCAGAAAGCATGACAGACAAGGATCCTTAATACCATCCTCTTTAAGATATCTTGTTTTTAGATAAATAGTTATTGTGAATACATTTCTGGGTCAGCTAGAAATATTAATTTCACCAAAGAGGGGAAAAAATCAACAAAAACATTAAGCTGAAGTAGTGAAGGAAGTTGGTATTTGCCTCAAATCCAAACACTGTAATGTGGAAATAAAGACTTGGACCTACCACAAGACAGGGGATGTAAGCGTAATACTCCTTTATTAAGTCTGGATCCTCAAAATTTAATCAAGTGGTCTAGGTCTGTGGCACAGATCCTTTCTGGAAGAAAGTATCATCAATTTAGGCTGTCAAGATTTCCACAGGTTGAGAAAAGGAAAATACGAGTGCACAGTCCAAAATTACCAAAGTCTCAAAAACATGTAAGCATAAGGTCACCAAGAAACAGAAAACTCCCAGTGGCATCAGATATTCGAGTTATCACAATCTGAATGGAAAATAATGTATAAAATGGTAAAGAAATGAAATGAAACAGAAAATAAAAAACAGTAAGACTAGGATAACCAATTTGAAAATTTTCTATTTAAAATTTTTCATACAAAATATAATTTGTATATTCAATAATCTAATTATATTAAATATATTAGATCATTGAAGGAAATTATTTGAAAACTAATGAGATGATCTTCAAACCACTTCAGCATTCTTGCCTTGTGAACCCCATGAACAGTATGAAAAGGCAAAAAGATAGAACACTGAAAGATAAACTCCCCAGGTCAGTAGGTGCCCAGTATGCTACTGGAGATCAGTGGAGAACTAACTCCAGAAAGAATAAAGAGATGGAGCCAAAGCAACAAAAACACCCAGTTGTGGATGTGACTGGTGATGGAAGTAAAGTCCGATGCTGTAAAGAGCAGTACTGCACAGGAACCTGGAATGTTAGGTCCATGAATCAAGGCAAATTGGAAGTTGTCAAACAGGAGATGGCAAGAGTGAACATCAACATTTTAGGAATCAGTGAACTAAAATGGACTGGAATGGGTGAATTTAACTCAGATGACCGTTATATCTACTACTATGGGCAAGAATCACTTAGAAGAAATGGAGTAGCCATCATAGTCAACAAAAGAGTCCGAAATACAGTACTTGGATGCAATCTCAAAAACAAAAGAATGATCTCTGTTCGTTGCTAAGGCAAACCATTCAATATCACAGTAATCCAAGTCTATGTCCTGACCAATAATGCTAAAGAAGCTGAAGTTGAAGAAGCTGAAGTTGGTTCTTTGAAGATCTATGAGACCTTCTAAAACTAACACCCACAAAAAAATGTTCTTCTCATTATTAGGGTACTGGAATGCAAAAGTAGGAAGTCAAGAAATACTTGGAGTAACAGGCAAATTTGGCCTTGGGGTACAGAATGAAGCAGGGCAAAGGCTTATAGAGTTTTGCCACGAGAACGCACTGGTCATAGCAAACACCCTCTTCCAACAACACAAGAGAAGACTGTACACATGGACATTGCCAGATCGTCAACACTGAAATTAGTTTGATTATATTCTTTGCAGCCAAAGATGGAGAAGCTCTATACAGTCAGCAAAAACAAGACCAGGCGCTGACTGTGACTCAGATCATGAACTCCTTATTGCCAAGTTCAGACTTAAATAGAAGAAAGTAGGGAAAACCACTAGACCATTCAGGTATATGACCTAAATCAAATCCCTTATGATTATACAGGGGATGTGACAAATACATTCAAGGAATTAGATCTGACAGACAGAGTGCCTGAAGAACTATGGATGCAGGTTCATGACATTGCACAGGAGGCAGTGATCAAGATCATCCCCAAGAAAAAGAAATGCAAAAAGGCAAAATGGTTGTCTGAGGAGACCTTACAAAGAGCTGTGAAAAGAAGAGAAGCAAAAAGCAAAGGAGAAAAGGAAAGATATACCCATTTGAATGCAGAGTTCCAAAGAATAGCAAGGAGAGATAAGAAAGCCTTCCTCAGTGATCAGTGTAAAGAAATAGAGGAAAACAACAGAATGGGGAAGACTAGAGATCTCTTCAAGAAAATTAGAGATACAAAGGGAACATTTCATGCAGAGATGGGCTCAATAAAGGACAGAAATAGTCCTAACAGAAGCAGAAAATATTAAGAAGAGGTGGAAAGAATATACAGAAGAACTATACAGAAAAGATCTTCATGACCCAGATAACCATGATGGTGTGATCACTCACCTAGAGTCAGACATCCTGGAATGTGAAGTCAAGTGGGCCTTAGGAAGCATCACTGCAGACAAAGCTAGTGCAGGTGATGGAATTCCAGTTGAGCTATTTCAAATCCCAAAGATGATGCTGTGAAAGTGCTATGCTCAATATGCCAGCAAATTTGGAAAACTCAGCAGTGGCCACAGGACTGGAAAAGGTCAGTTTTCATTCCAATCCCAAAGAAAGGCAATGCCAAAGAATGCGCAAACTACCACACAATTGCACTCATCTCAAACGCTAGTAATGCTCAAAATTCTCCAAGCCAGTTTTTTAAGAAATCTCCACACTGTTCTCCATAGTGGCTGTACTAGTTTGCATTCCCACCAACAGTGTAAGATGGTTCCCTTTTCTCCACACCCTCTCCAGCATTTATTATTTGTAGACTTTTGGATCGCAGCCATTCTGACTGGTGTGAAATGGTACCTCATAGTGGTTTTGATTTGCATTTCTCTGATAATGAGTGATGTTGAGCATCTTTTCATGTGTTTGTTAGCCATCTGTATGTCTTCTTTGGAGAAATGTCTATTTAGTTCTTTGGCCATTTTTTGATTGGGTCATTTATTTTTCTGGAATTGAGCTGCAGGAGTTGCTTGTATATTTTTGAGATTAGTTGTTTGTCAGTTGCTTCATTTGCTATTATTTTCTCCCATGCTGAAGGCTGTCTTTTCACCTTGTTAATAGTTTCCTTTGATGTGCAGAAGCTTTTAAGGTTAATTAGGCCCCATTTGTTTATTTTTGCTTTTATGCCTTATGATCCAGCAATCCCACTCCTGGGCATACACACTGAGGAAACCAGAAGGGAAAGAGACACTTGTACCCCAATATTCATCACAGCACTGTTTATAATAGCCAGGACATGGAAGCAACCTAGATGTCCATCAGCAGATGAATGGATAAGAAAGCTATGGTACATATACACAATGGAGTATTACTCAGCCATTAAAAAGAATACATTTGAATCAGTTCTAATGAGGTGGATGAAACTGGAGCCTATTATACAGAGGGAAGTAAGCCAGAAGGAAAAACACCAATACAGTATACTAACGCATATATATGGAATTTAGAAAGATGGTAACAATAACCCTGTGTATGGGACAGCAAAAGAGACACTGATGTATAGAACAGTCTTATGGACTCTGGGAGAGGGAGAGGGTGGGGAGATTTGGGAGAATGGCATTGAAACATGTAAAATATCATGTATGAAATGAGATGCCAGTCCAGGTTTGATGCACGATACTGGATGCTTGGGGCTAGTGCACTGGGATGACCCAGAGGGATGGTATGGGGAGGGAGGAGGGAGGAGGGAAGAGGGTTCAGGATGGGGAACACATGTATACCTGTGGCAGATTCATTTTGATATTTGGCAAAACTAATACAATTATGTAAAGTTTAAAAAAAAAAAAAATTCTCCAAGCCAGGCTTCAACAGTGCGTGAAATGTGAACTTTCAGATGTTCAAGCTAGATTTAGAAAAGGCAGAGGAACCAGAGATAAAATTGCCAACATCCGTTGGATCATTGAAAAAGCAAGAGAGTTCCAGAAAAACATCTATTTCTGCTTTATTGATTTTGCCAAACCCTTTGACTGTGTGGATCACAACAAACTGTGGAAAATTCTTCAAGAGATGGTAATACCAGACCACCTGACCTGCCTCTTGAGAAACTTGTATACAGGTCAGGAAGCAACAGTTAGAACTGGACATGGAACCACAGACTGGTTCCAAATAGGAAAAGGAGTATGTCATGGCTGTATATTGTCACCCTGCTTATTTAACTTATATGCAGAGTACATCATGAGAAACGCTGGGCTGGAGGAAGCACAAGCTGGAATCAAGATTGCCGGGAGAAATATCAATAACCTCAGATATGCAGATGACACCACCCTTATGGCAGAAAGTGAAGAGGAACTAAAAAGCCTCTTGATGAAAATGAAAGAGGAGAGTGAAAATGTTGGCTTAAAGCTCAACATCCAGAAAACTAAGATCATGGCATCGGGTCCCATCACTTCATGGCAAATAGATGGGGAAACAGTGGAAACAGTGACAGACTTCATTTTTGGGGGGCTCCAAAATCACAGTCATGAACTTAAAAGATGCTTACTCCTTGGAAGAAAAGTTATGACCAACCTAGATAGCATATTCAAAAGCAGAGACATTACTTTGCCAACAAAGGTCCGTCTAGTAAAAGCTATGGTTTTTCCAGTAGTCATGTATGAATGTGAGAGTTGGACTGTAAAGAAAGCTGAGCGCTGAAGAATTGATGCTTTTGAGCTGTGGTGTTGGAGAAGACTCTTGCGAGTCCCTTGGACTGCAAGGCGATCCAACCAGTGCATCCTTTAGGAAATCAGTCCTGAATATTCATTGTAAGGACTGATGCTAAAGCTGAAACTTGAATACTTTGGCCACCTGATGCGAAGAAGTGACTCATTTGAAAAGACCCTGATGCTGGGAAAGATTGAAGGCAGGAGGAGAAGGGGATGACAGAGGATGAAATGGTTGGATGGCATCACCGACTCAAGGGACATGAGTTTGAGTAAAATCCAGGAATTGGTGATGGACAGGGAGGCCTGGCGTGCTGCAGTCCATGGGGGTCACAAAGAGTCAGACACGACTGAGTGACTGAACTGTTACTGATGCTGAATGAGTAGTTCTAAAGAAAGCATACAAACGCAACACAGAAATATAAGGAGATAGAAAGTCCGAGAGGTTATATGACATGGAGGCTAGAATGAGAAGGGTTTCCATTCATGAAATCAAAGGCCTAGAGAGAATAGAAAAGAATTAGGAGCGGCATCTTGAAGAGATGAGAATTGAAAATTCTTCAAAGTAATGAAAGGCATGAAAACGTACAGGAAGCACATGAAAGAGGAAATTGTATAAAGTTTTCAAAGCTGCAGCTAAACAAATTATTACAACTACAGAGTACTGAAAACAGAATGTTTAGAAGTTAACCTTAAAAGTAAATAGACAGGAAAAAAAAATTCCCTACAAAGAAATTACAATTAAAATGAAAGCGAAAGGCAAATTTCTCAGCGTCAAAATGGAGTTGTTTTTTCAGAGAACTGATGGAAAAGTAAATGTTAGCCTAGAACTTTATTAGAAGTGAAACTATTTTTCTAGCATGAGTACAAAATAAAGAAATATTGACATGGAATGGGAAGAATTTACTACCCGTATAGTCATCTGAAAGAACTTTGAAAGCATGTACCTGAGAAAAAATGGAAATAATCCAGGAAGGAATATTTGGAATGACGTTCAATGTGAAAAAAACATCTGTTTTAGAATCAACATGCTAAGGTCCCCTCATAGCATATAAAGCAAGTGTTTACATAAAAATAAGGAGTAGAAAAACCTGTATAATATTCAAAGATTTCAAAATATTTCTCTCAGTTTGTCATAGGTCAAACAGACAAGCACTAATGAAATAGAAAATACCATTAACAAGCTCAGTATTTTTGTTCCTTTTAAAAATTTTTGTTTTTCTTTTTTATTGAAGTATAATTGATTTTCAGTGTTGTCTTAGTTTCAAGTATGCAGGAAAGCGATTCAGTTATGCATATTCTTTTCAGATTCTTTTCCTTTATAGGTTATTGCAAAACATTGTATTTTTAATAATTCCCTATGTTTTACAGTAGTGTTTATATTCTAATCCCAAATTCCTAATTTACCAGCCTGTAATTTATCCCTCTGGTAAACATAAGTTTGTTTTCTATGTCTGTGGGTCTTTTTGTGAATCCGTTTATTTGTATCAATCTTTTTAGATTCCACATATAAGCAATATCGTATGATATTTGTCTTTATCTGTCTGCTTTTTTCACTTAGTATGATAATCTCTAGGGCCATCCATGTTGCTGCAAATAGGGCTCATTCTTTTTTATGGGTTAATAATATTTATATATATATACACACACACCACATCATCTTTATCCATTCATCTGTTGATAGACACCTCATACATTTGAATGTTTTTAAAACACCATCAGTTCAGTTCAGTCGCTCAGTCGTGTCTGACTCTCTGCGACCCCATGAATCGCAGCACGCCAGGCCTCCCTGTCCATCACCAACTCCTGGAGTTCAAACTCATGTCCCTCGAGTCAGTGATGCCATCCAGCCATCTCATCCTCTGTCGTCCCCTTTTCCTCCTGCCCTCAATCCCTCCCAGCATCAGAGTCTTTTCCAATGAGTCAACTCTTCCCATGAGGTGGCCAAAGTACTGGAGTTTCAGCTTTAGCATCATTCCTTCCAAAGAAATCCCAGGGCTGATCTCCTTCAGAATGGACTGGTTGGATCTTCTTGCAGTCCAAGGGACTCTCAAGAGTATTCTCCAACACCACAGTTCGAAAGCGTCAATTCTTTGGCGCTCAGCTTTCTTCACAGTCCAACTCTCACATGCGTACATGACCACAGGAAAAACCATAGCCTTGACTAGATGGACCTTTGTGGGCAAAGTAATGTCTCTGCTTTTGAATATGCTGTCTAGGTTGGTCATAACTTTCCTTCCAAGGAGTAAGCGTCTTTTAATTTCGTGGCTGCAGTCACCATCTGCAGTGATTTTGGAGCCCCCAAAAATAAAGTCTGACACTGTTTCCACTGTTTCCCCATGTATTTGCCATGAAGTGATGGGACCCGATGCCGTGATCTGCGTTTTCTGAAAGTTGAGCTTTAAGCCAACTTTTTCACTCTCCTCTTTCACTTTCATCGAGGCTTTTTAGTTCCTCTTCACTTTCTGCCGTAAGAGTGGTATCATCTGCATATCTGAGATTATTGATATTTCTCCCAGCAATCTTGATTCCAGCTTGTGCTTCTTCCAGCCCTGTGTTTAGCTCATAAAATAATAGAAATTAAAAACTCCTAATGATAATCAAATGATATGATAAGTAAAAACATAAAATAGTATTAATGGCATGCATCCGTTTGTAATTAAAAAAAAAAAAAAAACTCTCTTGGAACAAGGAATTGAAGGGAATATCTTAACTAGATAAAGAGTGGCTACAAAAAATAACCAAAAACAGAACAAAACTACTACTGGTTTGTTCTTAATGATCAACAGTTGCAGCGTTTTTTGTTTGTTTGTTTTTTTTTTAATTACAAGTTTACTCAGTAAAAAGTAAACTGTTCTCCTAACCCAGACAGTATTTAAGAGGCAAAAAACTATCCATATGTGTTTAGGGGTAAGCCATCCCATAAGGCTGTATCAATTTAAACTTTTACCAGCAGAGTGTGAGAGGGTTCATTTCACTTAGTATTACATTGGAAGTATGAGATAGCTGTTTTAAAAAATATTTACCTTCGGCCTTGGGAGGCTGAAACAGTTTATTGGGTGTTTTTATTTTCTTGTTGTAAACAGTTGTTTGTATTGTTTACCCATTTCGCTGAGGAGATGTTAATAATTTTCATTTTGATTGGTAAAAAGTATTTGCCATGTTAGCGATAGTAACCTCTTGCTCTGTCTTGGAAAATAAATCTAAGACATCTGTTTATTTGCAGTTTGGGTTTTTCTTTTTTATGATGTTTTATTATGTAGAGACTTTTAAGCTTTTACATGGCCAAATCTGACAATATTTTCCTGTGTTTTTTCTGCCTGTGACTTTATGCATATCCCTAGAGACTGGAGACTCTCCAGTCACTTTCTGTTGTTATTGTACAGTTATTTTTTTGCATGTCTGGTTAGGACTGCAGATTTATTTTGTCCCGTTAGCATTTATTAAACAGGTTTTCATTTCCTCACTGATATAAACTATCAACTTTATGATGGTTTAAATTCCTTTATAATAGAATCTTCTTTTTCTTGCTTGCTTTTTTGTACCATTAATCTCTTTCATTTTTTTACAAGTTCCATGCTTAATTATTGTAGCATTGTTATTTATGAGGCAATGATAATTCTCATCACCCACCCCATTCTTCTTCTTTATCTTTTTTCCTCCATTTTATTGGACACTTAGTGAAAAATTGCAAACATTATGCCTGTTCATCTATTTCAAAATGATCTCAACTATCCTTTTTTAAATTTATTAGCTAAGTTGAAAGTCACTTCCTAAAGTTGAAAACTACAAACATAACCAATCCTTTTGATATATTATTTTTAATTTCATTTATCCCATATACTTAGGTAGAGCTAAAGTAGGATTGTAAAGTCAGAAATACATCTATTAGTTTGAAAAAGAGAAGGTAGAAAGGAAATAGTTACACTCTGACATAACCAAAGTTTTTAAAAATTATCCAGTGTTATTTGTCTAACATTATTTCTCCAAAGTATCTCATCTACTCTAGCCAGACAAATCTCTTCATTACTGCCTCTTCAGGTCATGCACATTTCAAATACTTCACTGAGGATATTCCTTTCCAGGGATAGTCTTTCTCTTCTTTTCAGTGTATTAGGAATCGTTTCTTTCAAAAAGATTTTAAGGCCAAACTTTAGCTCCTCCAGCATGAAGCTTTCCTTCCATATTCATTGCTTTTGTTATCTGTTCTATACAGTTTAAATATTTTGGAACTTTTTCTAATTATTGAAACAATAAAACAGACTCCCAGAACATTTGATAAAGAAAGAATACATATTTTGTTAAGCTTTAACTCCCTATTTTGAGTTGTATATATTCCCTTACAGTATTTTAATATGAGTACATAGCTGTAACCTGGTGAACTTACAGTTTTGTGGCTTATTTTAGCATAGACTTAAGCTTCTCTCTGTTGTTTCATTGTATTCATCATTACCATTTTAATGGCCACGCAATATTCTGTAGAGTCACTGTGCTGTTATTTACTTAATCTTTGCTTTACACTCTGTTCCTTATAACAGAAAACTCTGCAGTACAATCTTTGTTATGTAGTTTTCCTCTCTTTGGGGAATGATATCCTTAAAGTAGGTATCCAGAATTGAAATTAAAGGGAGAAACATACAAGTGTTTTCAGGTGTCAATATATGTTGTTGGATGACTTTCAGCCATCAATTTTTTGTGTGAGAAGTTCTGGTATCCCAGCAACTTTGATGTCACTGGACATAAATATTTTTCTATAGATTATTTAAGAGAAGAGGAAAAAAGCATGTTAAATATGTTTGTCCCCGATTCTCTTTTGTATTAATTAGGTTTCTTGAGTTAATTTTTGTCTCCTCAGAGACATTGTAAAGTCCTTGGTGAGAGTAGAGAGAATGATTTTTGTTTATTCTTTATGACCTACATCCTCAAAAAAATGTAGTAAATGTAGTTGTCTTCAGTATTTGTTTCTTAATTGAAACTTTAACAAAATTTCTTTTTGTTTCTCAAACTCAGGGTCAATAGTGATAAATGCATGCAAATTTGTCATCTCCAAAATCAAACTGTATGCTAACTTCACCTAGAGACGTTATGCTTATCCTTAGAAGTTCATTGAAATTTCCAGTAAACATGTATTTTGATTTTTTTTCTTTTAGGATTTCAGATTCATTTATTCTAGCTGTTACTCAATTAACAAGGGACAAGCTTCCCAAACCCCATCATTTTCAGTGTTTGCCATAGAAAGATTAGACAAAACACAGGGCTTTGGTCCTCTAAACCCACGGTTATGGGTGGGACTCAAGAATGAACCTTGGCTCCACATGAAAGTAAAAGCCATCTATGGTAGAGAGGTGCCCTGTTGCTGAGAGTTTGCACCTGTACTTCCTCCTCATTTTATCCTTGGTGTAGAACGGTGTTGGAGGTATCATAGACGGTCCATACATACGGATTCATTGAATGGTTGAATGAATGAATCTGTGTGCTTAGGTTGAATTAGCCAATCACTCTACAAATATATATTGAGCTCCTGTGAAATGCAAAGCCAAGGGTACTCATTACTGTGAAAAAAAAAAAGATAAAGTTGACAGATCCTATACATAGCAGAGGATGGATCTAATGACCTTGAGGTTCTGTCCAGTGCATTTTTCTCCAATTCATGTGCATTCCTTTTGACACATGTCACATCCACAGGCCAAATAAAACTCTTCAAGCTGCATTTATATGATGCATGATGATCCCATCCCACCCCCACCACACATACCCATCTCCCCCAACGGCCTGAAAAAGAGTTGTATGATGTGGATTCTTAGTGCTGGCGACTCGTGGGTTGGGACGAGCAGGGCTCCAGATGGAGCCTTTTGTGGAGGGCTCCCTTTCATCCTTGGCTGTAAGCAGCCTGAGCTGTTATATTATAAATGAGTAATTTACTGCCTCCTCCCCAAGCCCTTCTTTGTAGGCTGTTTCATAGACTTTGTTACCAAAGGTTACCAGCATGCCTGGTGCCTTTGATTTTTGTGGACACTCTGAACCAGAGACAACAGTTGTCGCCTTGAGCATCTGCACGTTGCCTTTGACACGTCCTGCAAATGGGTACCTGCCAGTCCTCTTCCCCAGATGTCCTGACCATTGATTTTTCACTGCTCGCTCTTGCAGTTATTAGCCAGTGTGAGGCCAGGACGCTTAGCTCTCCACTTTAATTATTCATCCTTATGAAGAAAAATTTCCCTTGGATGCTTCATCCTCCTCCAGCCCCGACCTGAGCACACGTGGACTCCTCCTTCCTTCCCTCTCCGAGTGCCTGGTGTGTCAAAGGGCCTTTAACCAGGGCGCCCATTCCATTTATGCCTTTAATATGCATTTTGTGTTCTGCCAAGGGGGTCAGAAGGGCACGTGGAGAAGCCAGATGGCTTACCTCTTCCCTCAGGAAAGGCACTGCTATTTGGTTGGGCACCTTCCCAGTGCAAGGCAGGGGAAGAGTTTCAGGGAGAGTGGATCCAAATGCCACCGTCATCTGAGGGTGCAGCTGCAAGTTCCTCTCGGGCTATGCTTGTCTGTCCTCTGCCACTTTCAGGAGTTTTCCACCAGAAACAGCATTTTAGGAGATACTGAAAAGAAAAAAAAAGGGTGTGGGGGTGGGGAGTGAGGGCTGGGGAAAAGCAACCCGTTTTATTGATGACCTTTGCTCAGACACAAGTTTCTGTTGTTTTTATCTGACTGAAGTAAGAAACCATCATCCATGGATGAAAAGACAGTGGACAAACTCCGTGAAGCCATGAGCCCCCCAAGGATGTATTTATTTTTCCCTCATTTCTGGTTTTTAATGTTCCTTCCTGGCTGCTGTTCCCCAACTTCAACTTTTGAAAAGCCAAGCAACTAGCCAGGCCCGGGGAACTTATTTGTATGCAGCACAAATTTCAGAATCTGTTCTCAGCCTGTGCCGAGTGAAAAATGGCCTGCATTTTCTTGATAGCCCATGTGGTTGTAAAGAATAAATGGCTAATGAATTACAGATGAACATTGACGCAAATTAATCTTCCCGCTGTCCCTGGGTTATATGGCAGCCATTTAAAAGTTTAATCAATACACTAAAGTTGAAAACATGCAGGCACTGCAGTTGTTTGGATGTAATAAACATCAGAGGGAACCGGGAGGTTTGCACTCAGTCCATGTATCATAATGACAGCTATTTATGTTTAATGGACTAAATATTTTTTATTGGAAGGGAGCAAATGTCAGCTTAACTTTGTGAGCCCCGCATTCAACTTTCCTTTGAGGTTGGTGAAAGACGGCTGACGTGTCATTGGAAATGAAATGTTAAGGGGGGAAAAAGCGCAGCAGAGACAAAGCGAGGAGAAGGCGTCGTTTGGAGACGTGATACAGCGCGAACATTCTGCAGCAATTCATTAAGGAGAACGTAAACTCTGATATTTCTAATGTTGCTGTAAAATGGTTTATAGGAACAACCTTAATGGTTATTAGGGAAAACAAGTGCCCAGATCTGCCAGATATGCCGTTCTGTGCAGGCTTTTGTTTGAAAACTCTTTACCAGGTCATATTTGCTGGAGATTTATAATTAGTCCTTTTTCTTAATGTGAGAAGTGGGGGAGAAGCAGCATGATGGCTCTCAGCCCTTGGATTCCACAGATCTTTCCTTTTGAATGGTGTCCAATGACTTTAAATAACCATGTGTTCTCTTTTGGAATACTTATATCTTAATTACTTTTCAAGTCGATATTTTGAAGCTCTGCTGTGAATCTGGTAGGGCCATGGAGGCTAAAAGATAGAATGGACTTTGCTAGTAGCCATACCATCACTCTGGACAGAACAGGCTGAAATAAAAAGGAGGGAAATAGCTTTGGCTAAACAAACAAGCAAAATGTGTGTGTATGTGTGTGTTTTGCATTTTCTTTCTTTTTTCTCCCAAAGTAAAATTGACAAAGTATGTTATTCCTGTGGAGCATGGGGTACTGGAAAAAGGCATACACTTTATAAAAATAATTAGAAACATTTTAGACATGGAGAGCATGTTTTAATGTCCCTTTTGCATCCAGTTGCTAAAAGTCCTCACGTTTAATGGAAGAGTTTTGAAGAAAATAGTTATCAAGGTGGAGCTGTGAGATACCTAGCTATCCAGTATTCAACTCTTTAAAATATATATGTATGTGTGTGTATATATATGTACATATATTTTAATGTATAAGAAGATGCCATAAGTATGTATATATGTACAGTCATGTATATACATGGCACACATGTACATGTGTGTATATATATACATATATGCCATATGTGTGTATATATATATGTAAATGTATGCATTTACATATATATTATACGTATACATGAAAAATTTTAAGGACAAGAATTTTTATTCTAACTGGGACTAAGATTCAGAGGAAATCAGCACTGTGTGACATTAGGTTAGTCAACGAAACTAATGGATTCTCTGGCCCTTCCTCTTCCTATCGGCAAAATGATGAGATATTTTCGTTCTGAAGACCAAAGCATCACTCACTGTCCACCGTGAGGATGTCCCACCCTGCTGCTTCTCATGCCTCCCTCCCTGTGGCCCCTGAACTCTGCTTTATTTTTCCTCCTAGTTCTTTTTCTCCTTGGTGATTCATTTAGTTGTCTGTTCATTTTGTGTTTCCACTGTGTTACTCTACAGTCCATGGTGTGGGAAAGGAGAGCAGGAATGGGAGGAAGCAGGAATGTGATTTTGGTTTTTTTTTTTTTTTTTGCTTAGCTTATAGAATTCCAGGGTTTGGCCCATAGTAGGTTCTCATAACGGAGAAGGCAATGGCACCCCACTCCAGTACTCTTGCCTGGAAAATCCCATGGACGGAGGAGCCTGGTGGGCTGCAGTCCATGGGGTCGCTAGGAGTCAGACACAACTGAGCGACTTCACTTTCACTTTTCACTTCCATGCATTGGAGAAGGAAATGGCAACCCACTCCAGTGTTCTTGCCTGGAGAATCCCAGGGACAGGGGAGCCTGGTGGGCTTCCATCTATGGGGTCGCACAGAGTCAGACACGACTGAAGTGACTTAGCAGCAGCAGCAGCAGGTTCTTATAAATGGCAGTTAAATGAATCTCAGGCTATCATTTCTTATTGCCTTTAAAATAATAACTACAGCCATTTTGGGATCATCTATTATGATTTCTGAGCAGTGTTAGTCTTCATGTTCTCAAAACAGCTACTACTCTGCCTGGAATCATTTTACGAGTCGGGACAAGATGAAGAAGGCGGGTCTTTTCCTATACGGCATTCACTTTTTGTTTGTGGGTAGACAGCTTCCTAAAGGCATCTGCCTAGTCCTCATTGCCCATACCACATCATTGGAAGGCTGGAAAATCTAGTGTTTTAGTTTTCAGACTCTTACTGCAGAGGAAGGTATGATAAAAGAGAGTCAATCCATAGTGTCTGCTCCATAAGATAAATCACACTTTTTGTGTCCCTACAAAAGGCTTGGAAGTTTGTTAGATGTCCATTTGTAGAGCAATTTACATCATCTTTATAACCCCCTTGTTACAGAAGAGTATTTATTCACATTATTTTAGGAAGTGGTAGAGCCGAGATGTGAAGCTACATTTGTCTGAAGTAGAAACTCTAGGCCTTTTCTCTAATGCCCTGTTATTTTAGCTGCCATTTTAATTTCAAAATGAAGGATGGCAGGGCTACCAGTTCACAATGAATACACTGTCTTGTGAGTTCACTTAGTACACTGAGTCTCTTTCTTTGACAGTTAAGTAGGTGGCATCTTCTCTTCTTTTACATTCAGCCTTTGAACATTTTATACAAAGTGGTTAGGAAGGTGGGCTCTGGCATCTGTCTTGATTCAAATCCTTGCTCCATCACTTACTGCCTAGAACAAACTGCACAACTGCTCTGCTTTAGTTTCTTTATCTTTAAAATGGAAATAATAATAGTATCTACAGCATGAGTGTTTTCAGAGGATTAAGTGCTTAGAACAGTGTCTCGCACTCAATAAATGTGGATTATTATTATCACTGTTATTATCCACGTTCAGTGTCTCTGATTTTGTCTACAAGATCAGATTGAATTTTGAGGGGACAGGATCATGTTTTATCCCCCTCTTCATTTCCCCAAAATGCTTAACAAGTTTCCAGGCACATATTTACTGAGTAAAAACTCATTCTAGAACAACACTGCATAAGTTAAAATCCTTGTTCCTTTGATTTAACATCTCTTTGCCTCAGCTTCTAAATCCAAAAATGGGGAGACTAACACTATCTACCTCGCAGGGTCATTGTGAATATTGAATGTGATAATGCACTTAAAGTTTTTAAAGTGTGTAATAAATAGAGAACACTCAGTGTTAGCTATAATTATTGTAATCATGCATGGATTACTAGTACTCAAAGAGTGAAACTCCATGGGATATAATCTGATCTGTAATGATTCTAAAGGAAATTTCTCTCAGGCAGTTTAAGGTACATGATTATTAAAGAATAACCTTATCTTTCTGGTAAATCCATGTTGAGTCTATACTGTGATCCAGAATATGTGATATATATGGGAGATACAAAAATATATAAAACACAGTAGGAAACCCAAGTGGTGATGGACATGAGCAATGTTCACCCTCAAAAATAACTTAATACTTCAGAAGTAAAACTACCCTGGGATATAACTTTTCCATTTATTAAGCTAGCTAAAATAATCAAATAAACCAAACTTTGTGCCACTGAATGGATTGGGTGTATGGCAATATGTTTTGGAAAACCGTTTTGACCCTGTGCATTGAGACTAGAAAATATTTAGATCCTTTACCTAATAATGCTACATTAGGAATCTGTCCAAAGGAAAGAATCTGAAATACATAAACAAATCATCTTTATACATTAAAATGTTCAGTGTAGTAATGTTTATAACATCAAAGAAGAAAACAGTCAGTATCATAGGAATGCTAATTATGACACATCCACAGAGTACAGTGTTATATAGCATTCAGTGTTGTTTAAAATAATTTTAATGTAGCAGGCAAACATTTATTCAATAAAACAAATGAAAAAAGTGTTTATATGAACTCATCAATATTTATGACAGGGGTAGAAAAAAGACTAGAAGTCAAAACATCAAAATGTTAACTGCATTTTAGTTCTGGGCATTGAAGTTATGCATGAGTTTTATTTATTTTTCTTAGTACTTTATTGTTTAACAATGAGCATATAGATATAACAAAACTTAAAAACAAAGCCCCCTAGAACAGTATGATTTTTATTAAAATAGTTCTAGGAAAAAAGTAGTGCTAATACAAAAAAAAGGATTTATATACGTTAGGAATTGTATTCAACCGCAACTAATCAGTTCAGTTCAGTTCAGTCACTCAGTCCTGTCCGATTCTTTGCAACCCCATGAATCGCAGCACGCCAGGCCTCCCTGTCCATCACCAACTCCCGGAATTCACCCAGACTCACGTCCATCGAGTCAGTGATGCCATCCAGCCATCTCATCCTCTGTCATCCCCTTCTTATCCTGCCCCCAATCCCTCCCAGCATCAGAGTTTTTTCCAATGAGTCAACTCTTCGCATGAGATGGCCAAAGTACTGGAATTTCAGCTTTAGCGTCATTCCTTCCAAAGAAATCCCAGGGCTGATCTCCTTCAGAATGGACTGGTTGGATCTCCTTGCAGTCCAAGGGACTCTCAAGAGTCTTCTCCAACACCACAGTTCAAAAGCATCAATTCTTCGGCTCTCAGCCTTCTTCACAGTCCAACTTTCACATCCATACATGACCACAGGAAAAACCATAGCCTTGACTAGACGAACCTTTGTTGGCAAAGTAATGTCTCTGCTTTTGAATATGCTATCTAGGTTGGTCATGACAACTAATAAACACCCTCAAATAGCAGTTGCTTTAATAAGATACTTTCATATAACATGAACCCCAGATGTATACCATCCATGGCTGGAATGATACCATTCAAGCTTGTTTTATTTTTGTTCAGTGTTCCAATAGACCAGCTCCATCCTCTAGTTTGATTTATGATCACAATATTGTTGCTGTAGCACCAGCCTTTATTTCCATGTTCCAAGTAGCAGAAAGAAAGAAATATTAAAATAAGAAGGATATTGCTCCTAAGCAATGCAATTCTCTTTTAATAAGATGTGCCAGGTTTCCTCCATAACATCCTGCTTTATCTTATGCCCACCATCAAGGAGCATGTTGCTGTGCTCAACAGCCTAGGGTATCTGTGTGAGATAAAAGAGGAATATGGATGTTGGGTAGCTGATCTTACTTTCTGATTTTATTTTCAACTCTGCCACTTGTCAGCAGGTTGATTTAACTAAGTCTGTTGCCTGGGTGGCATCAAGGAGACTTCAAGGAACGTTTCAATATTGCACCATAGGCAACCAGTATCATCAATTGTGCTTTGTATACAGGATGAGTCCTGTTTGCCACTCTAAGCCCCCAGTTTCTCTTGTGCTTTCATTTCCTCCCCTTTAAAATAGGCATAATGAAATTTTTATTGCCTTTTAGTATTGTTGTAAAATAATATGGTTTTATAATTGTGAAAGTCTTTTTGGAAAGGGTAACTCTGTTATGCAAATGTAATAAGACTAGTAGCTAATAGAAATTGAGTGCTCACTCAATGCTAGTAACTTTGGGGCTTTTTATACACAATATCTCATTTAATCTTAGGAATTATATATTATGAATATCCTCATTTTTCAGGTATAGGTATTGAGACACAAAGAGATTTGAACCCAGGTTGTTTGGCTCCTGAGTCTATTATACTGGTTCTCAAACTTTAGTGTGCTTAAAGATCACCATATACTTGTTAAAGATACAGGAATCTAGGATCAGAAGTCAGATTCTGCAGCAGGTAGGCTGCCAAGTATACTTAGCTGGTCTCAGTTCTACCAACTGTAAAGTCTTGGTTTTCCAGCAGTGTGACTGTGTACCTCAGAGACACACCGCTTCCAACTCCTGAATTCTGCTCTAGCCTTTCCCTGATCTTCTCTGTCAAGGAGACCACATCCATTTGAGCAGCTATTTGAGTAGCATGCCAAGTATCTGGGAAGCTTTGTTATTTCACTTAGGAAACAGAGCACTCACTTATGAAGCTACCCCTTCTACAGTATTTTGGGTACCATCAGAAGTGACGAGACTTGGACCAATAGGTTTGATTTTGTTGATTGGATTTTCATTATTTTTCAAAGAGAATGTCTGTGAGGTCAGGCATGAGGACTGATGGATCAAGGAAAGATGAGCAGTTAGTTTCCAGGAAGATCAGGAGTATATGCCAAGCTTTCTTCTTGGCCCATGAGTGATAGATGTGCGATGAGAAGCTCTGTGTTTGCCATTGGACAGGCTCCTCAGGACAGAAGACAAGGACAGTGTCATTTAGAGATCTCAGGAGACTCACTCCCATACTGGATTCAGGAAGAATACCAGAACAACTGAATTTTGGGAGCAGTTTCAGTTCTTTTTAAAACTGTTCTTTCTTGCCATGGATAAAAACCATCAAGTCAAATCATATGTTGTGATGTATTTGAGCACCGAGGGCTGTAGGGAGAGGGAATGAAAGCTATGGATAAGGATTTATACGAACTATATTTTAAACCAAATTGGTAGGCTTCAGGGAGAACACAAAGTCCCTTAAGGACTCACAGATTTGAATTCTGTTTAGATCCATTTTATAGGCAATGTGTTAAAAAAAAAAAAATGAGGGAGCAAAAAATGATACTAGTTATCTCGTATGATTGTTTAGAGGATCAGGTGATGACATAATCCATGTAAAATGCTCATTACAGTGCCTACATATAGGAAACTCAATAAATTAGCTATGATGGTGATGAGGAGGAGGAGGGCAAGAAATCTCCTATGACTTTCTTCATAAAATGTCTTTCAATTGAGGATTCCCATTGTCAACAGACGCTGTCTTTATAACTAGAAAATTCATTTTTAAAATACTATCATGAAATGAAACACAAAACTTTATTGAAATAAGCCCAAAGTCACAGAAACATTGCTCATTGCATACTTGTCTGGTGTGTCAGACCCTTAGGTGATCTTTGATATAATGGAAGGAGCGCTGAATTTGTAATCAAAAGAACTGAAAGCTAACTATAGCTTTTCATTATAATATTTGTGTCTCTTTGAATATATTAGTTACTCTTTCTAAGTCCCACTTTCTTCTTCTGTGGACTAAGGATAATAAAGCCTACTTAGTGGAGAAGGAAATGGCAACCCATGCCAGTGTTCTTGCTTAGAGAATCCCAGGGACCGCAGAGCCTGGTGGGCTGCCGTCTCTGGGGTCACACAGAGTCGGACACGACTGAAGCGACTTTGCAGCAGAAGTGGTCATAGCAGAGAAGGCAATGGCACCCTACTCCAGTACTCTGGCCTGGAAAATCCCATGGATGGAGGAGCCTGGTAGGCTGCAGTCCATGGGGTCACAAAGAGTTGGACACGACTGAGTGACTTCACTTTCACTTTTCACTTTCCTGCATTGGAGAAGGAAATGGCAACCCACTCCAGTGTTCTTGCCTGGAGAATCCCAGAGACGGGGGAGCCTGGTGGGCTGCCGTCTATGGGGTCATACAGAGTCGGACATGACTGAAGCAACTTAACACCAGCAGCAGCAGCAGCAGTGATCATAGAGAATATACAAATTGATGTATTTTAGAGTACTGGATATAGTGTCTTATACATAGGAGGTGATCAAACAAATAATCGATGGTGTGAAGGGCTATGGCAGTTCTCCGGAAGAGATGTGCTTCTGGGGAACAGTCTCCATGTTCGGGAGCCCGCCTTGATGCACGAAACAATTCTATAAAAAAATAATTCAGAACTGAGAACTCCCTTTTTAATGTTAGATTAGCTGGCCTAAGGACTTACTGTTCCATGTTTGTGGGCAGAGATTTTGCTATGATGTTCTTCTTAGTGTGAGAAAAAATCTTCTAGTCCACATTATCACCCACACAGTGCTGCTCAGTGAGTCCCAAGTACTTCCTGTCCTTGGGAATCTACCTCGTGTTTTTCCAGTAAGAAGAAGTCTCTGCTCTGTGCTGCAGCTGTCAGGAACTTGGATTGTCTTTAATATCCAAGAATGGATTGCTAGATATCATACCACCTGTGCCTATAGCACATGAGCGTGGGTAATTCAGGATGAGCAGATTATGCATATGTGAGTTCAATAACAGGGGTGACAGTGAATATCATATCTCATTCCTGATGGAGGGAAAGCACTCACTCTTTAATAGTGTGTTATCTATGGGTTTTCTTTTTATAGGTTTCCTTTGTGAGGCTGAGGAATTTTTCATTTATTCCTCTATTTCAGAAAGTTTTCATTGAGATGAATAAGTGTTGAATTTTGTCATTTTTTCCTGCATTATTTGACATTATTATACATTTCCATAGCAAACACCCTCTTCCAACAACACAAGAGAAGACTCTACATATGGACATCACCAACTGGTCAACACCAAAATCAGACTGATTATATTCTTTGCAGCCAAAGATGGAGAAGCTCTATACAGTCAGCAAAAACAAGACCTGGAGCTGACTGTGGCTCACATCATGAACTCCTTATTGTCAGATTCAGACTTAAATTGAAGAAAGTGGGGAAAACAACTAGACCATTCAGGTATGACCTAAATCAAATCCCTTATGCTTATACAATGGAAGTGGAAAATAGATTTAAGGGACTAGATCTGACAGAGCGCCTGAAGAAATATGGACAGAAGTTCATGACATGGTACAGGAGACAGGGATCAAGACCATCCCCAATAAAAAGAAATTCAAAAAAGCAAAATGGCTGTCTGAGGAGACCTTACAAAAAGCTGTGAAAAGAAGAGAAGTTAAAAGCAAAGGAGGAAAGGAAATATATACCCATTTGAATGCAGAGTTCCAAAGAATACCAAAGAGAGATAAGAAAGCCTCCCTCATCAATCAGTGCAAAGAAATATAGGAAAACAATAGAATGGGAAAGACTAGAGATCTCTTCAAGAAAATTAGAGTTACCAAGGGAATATTTCATGCAAAGATGGGCTCAATAAAGGACAGAAATGGTATGGACCTCACAGAAGCAGACGATATTGAGAAGAGGTGGCATGAATACATACAAGAACTGTACAAAAAAGATCTTCACGTCCCACATAATCACGATGGTGTGATCACTCACCTAGAGCCACACATCCTGGAATGCGAAGTCAACTGGGCCTTAGGAAGCATCACTGCAGACAAAGCTAGTGCAGGTGATGGAATTCCAGTTGAGCTATTTCAGATCCCAAAGGTAATGCTGTGAAAGTGCTGTGCTCAATATGCCAACAAATTTGGAAAACTCAGCAGTGGCCACAGGACTGGAAAAGGTCAGTTTTCATTCCAATCCCAAAGAAAGGCAATGCCAAAGAGTGCTCAAACTACCGCACAATTGCACTCATCTCACACGCTAGTAAAGTAACGCTCAAAATTCTCCAAGCCAGGCTTCAGCAATACGTGAACTGTGAACTTCCAGATGTTCAAGCTGGATTTAGAAAAGGCAGAGGAACCAGAGATCAAAGTGCCAACATCTGTTGGATCATCGAAAAAGCAACAGAGTTCTGGAAAAACATCTATTTCTGCTTCATTGACTATGCCAAAGCTTTTGACTGTGTGGATCACAACAAACTGTGGAAAATTCTGAAAGAGGTGGGAATACCAGACCATTTGACCTGCCTCTTGAGAAACCTGTAGGCAGGTCAGGAAGCAAGTTAGAACTGGACATGGAACAACAGACTGGTTCCAAATGGGAAAAGGAGTACATCAAGGCTGTATATTGTCACCCTGATTATTTAACTTATATGCAGAGTACATCATGAGAAATGCTGGGTTGGATGAAGCACAAGCTGGAATCAAGATTGCCGGGAGAAATATCAATAACCTCAGATATGCAGATGACACCACCCTTATGGCAGGAAGTGAAGAAGAACTAAACAGCCTCCTGATGAAAGTGAAAGAGGAGAGTGAAAAAGTTGGCTTAAAGCTCAACTTTCAGAAAACTAAGATCATGGCATCGGGTCCCATCACTTCATGGCAAATACATGGGGAAACAGGGGAAACAGTGGAAACAGTGGCTGACTTCATCTTGTTTGGCTCCAAAATCACCACAGATGGTGACTGCAGCCATGAAATTAAAAGACGCTTTACTCCTTGGAAGGAAAATTATGACCAACCTAGATAGCATATTAAAAAGTAGAGACATTACTTTGCCAACAAAGGTCCATCTAGTCAAGGCTATGGTTTTTTCCAGTGGTCAGGTATGGATGTGAGAGTTGGATTATAAAGAAGGCTGAGCGCAGAAGAATTGATGCTTTTGAACTGTGGTGTTGGAGGACTCTTGAGAGTCCCTTGGACTGCAAGGAGATCCAACCAGTCCATTCTATCCTAAAGGAGATCAGTCCTGAATATTCACTGGAAGGAGTGATGTTGAAGCTGAAACTCCAATACTTTGGCCACCTGATGTGAAGAGCTGACTCATTTGAAAAGACCCTGGGAAAGATTGAGGCCAGGAGGAGAAGGGGACAACAGAGGATGAGATGGCTGGATGGCATCACTGACTCAATGGACATGAGTTCGGTAAACTCTGGGTGTTAAGGATTGACAGGGAGGTCTGGCATGCTGCAGTTCATAGGGTTACAAAGAGTCGGACATGACTGAGCAACTAAACTTAACTGATATTTTTTCAAGCTGTTGATGTGATGAGTTATAGTTATTTTTGAATGTTGAACCAACCTTGTATTTCTAGGATAAGCCATTCATGGTCATGATATATTATATTTTTGGTATATGTTGATATACACATATTTATTATGGATTTTTGTATGAATGTTCATGAGGAATATTGTTCTCTAGTTTTATTTTCTCACATAATGCTGGACTAATAAAATACATTGGTAAGTATTCGTGTCTCTTCAATTTTCTGGAAAAAATTTGTGTAGATTTGGTATTGTTCTTTTTTAAAGAGAAAGTTGACTCACTTCCTCATTTGTGCATTCATGTATTTGTTCATTTAGCAAACATTATAACTACGATTTAAATTCCAGGACCTGTAATAGATTCAAAGATGAATAAGTAAGCATACCTGATTATCTCCAAGTTCAAGGAAATTAGAATTCAGTCAGTTCAGTTACTCAGTCATGTCCGATTCTTTGTGACCCCATGGACTGCAGCACGCCAGGCCTCCCTGTCCGTCACCAACTCCTGGAGTTTACCCAGATTCATGTCCATTGAGTCAGTGATGCCATCCAGCCATCTCATCCTCTGTCGTCCCCTTCCCCAGCTGCCTTCAGTCTTTCCCAGTATCAGAGTCTTTTCAAATGAGTCAGCTCTTCACATCAGGTGGCCAAAGTATTGGAGTTTCAGCTTCAACATCACTCCTTCCAGTGAATATTCAGGACTGATCTCCTTTAGGATAGAATGGACTGGTTGGATCTCCTTGCAGTCCAAGGGACTCTCAAGAGTCCTCCAACACCACAGTTCAAAAGCATCAATTCTTCGCGCTCAGCTTTCTTTATAATCTAACTCTCACATCCATATATGACCACTGGAAAAAACCATAGCCTTGACTAGATAGACCTTTATTTGCAAAGTAATGTCTCTGCTTTTCAATATGCTGTCTAGGTTGGTCATAACTTTCCTTCCAAGGAGTAAAGCGTCTTTTAATTTCATGGCTGCAGTCACCATCTGTGGTGATTTTGGAGCCAAACAGATGAAGTCAGCCACTGTTTCCACTGTTTCCCCATGTATTTGCCATGAAGTGATGGGACCCGATGCCATGATCTTAGTTTTCTGAAAGTTGAGCTTTAAGCCAACTTTTTCACTCTCCTCTTTCACTTTCATCAGGAGGCTGTTTAGTTCTTCTTCACTTCCTGCCATAAGGGTGGTGTCATCTGCATATCTGAGGTTATTGATATTTCTCCCGGCAATCTTGATTCCAGCTTGTGCTTCATCCAACCCAGCATTTCTCATGATGTACTCTGCATATAAGTTAAATAATCAGGGTGACAATATACAGCCTTGATGTACTCCTTTTCCCATTTGGAACCAGTCTGTTGTTCCATGTCCAGTTCTAACTTGCTTCCTGACCTGCCTACAGGTTTCTCAAGAGGCAGGTCAAATGGTCTAGTATGCCCATCTCTTTCAGAATTTTCCACAGTTTGCTGTGATCCACACAGTCAAAAGCTTTGGCATAGTCAATGAAGCAGAAATAGATGTTTTTCCAGAACTCTGTTGCTTTTTCGATGATCCAACAGATGTTGGCACTTTGATCTCTGGTTCCTCTGCCTTTTCTAAATCCAGCTTGAACATCTGGAAGTTCACAGTTCACGTATTGCTGAAGCCTGGCTTGGAGAATTTTGAGCGTTACTTTACTAGCGTGTGAGATGAGCGCAATTGTGCGGTAGTTTGAGCACTCTTTGGCATTGCCTTTCTTTGGGATTGGAATGAAAACTGACCTTTTCCAGTCCTATGGCCACTGCTGAGTTTTCCAAATTTGTTGGCATATTGAGCACAGCAGTTTCACAGCATCATCTTTTGGATTTGAAATAGCTCAACTGGAATTCCATCACCTGCACTAGCTTTGTCTGCAGTGATGCTTCCTAAGGCCCACTTGACTTCACATTCCAGGATGTCTGACTCTAGGTGAGTGATCACACCATCAGGGTTATCTGGGTCTTGAAGATCTTTTCTGTATAGTTCTTCTGTGTATTCTTTCCACCTCTTCTCAATATTTTCTGCTTCTGTTAGGACCATTTCTGTCCTTTATTGAGCCCATCTCTGCATGAAATGTTCCCTTTGTATCTCTAATTTTCTTGAAGAGATCTCTAGTCTTCCCCATTCTGTTGTTTTCCTCTATTTCTTTACACTGATCACTGAGGAAGGCTTTCTTATCTCTCCTTGCTATTCTTTGGAACTCTGCATTCAAATGGGTATATCTTTCCTTTTCTCCTTTGCTTTTTGCTTCTCTTCTTTTCACAGCTCTTTGTAAGGTCTCCTCAGACAACCATTTTGCCTTTTTGCATTTCTTTTTCTTGGGGATGATCTTGATCACTGCCTCCTGTGCAATGTCATGAACCTGCATCCATAGTTCTTCAGGCACTCTGTCTGTCAGATCTAATTCCTTGAATGTATTTGTCACATCCCCTGTATAATCATAAGGGATTTGATTTAGGTCATATACCTGAATGGTCTAGTGGTTTTCCCTACTTTCTTCTATCTAAGTCTGAACTTGGGAATAAGGAGTTCATGATCTGAGTCACAGTCAGCTCCCGGTCTTGTTTTTGCTGACTGTATACAGCTTGTCCATCTTTGTCTGCAAAGAATATAATCAACCTGATTTGGTGTTGACCATCTGGTGATGTTCATGTGTAGAGTCTTCTCTTGGGTTGTTGGAAGAGGGTGTTTGCTATGACCATTGCGTTCTCTTGGCAAAACGCTATGATCCTTTGCCCTGCTTCATTCTGTACTCCAAGGCCAAATTTGCCTGTTACTCCAGGTATTTCTTGACTTCCTACTTTTGCATTCCAGTCCCCTATAATGAAAAGGATATCTTTTTTTGGGTATCAGTTCCAAAAGGTCTTGTAGGTCTTCATAGAAATGTTTAACTTCAGCTTCCTAAGCATTACTGGTCAGGACATAGACTTGGATTACTGTGATACTGAATGGTTTGCCTTGGGAATGAACAGAGATCATTCTGTTGATTTTGAAATTGCATCCAAGTACTGCATTTTGGACTTTCTTGTTGACTATGATGGCTACTCCATTTTTCTAAGGGCTTCTTGCTCATCATAGTAGATATAGTGGTCATCTGAGTTAAATGCATCCGTTCCAGTCCATTTTAGTTCACTGATTCCTAAAATGTCGATGTTCACTCTTACCATCTCCTGTTTGACCACTTCCTATTTGCCTTGATTCATGGACCTAACATCCAGGTTCCTATGCAATATTGCTCTTTATAGCATCGAACCTCGCTTCCATCACCAATCACATCTACAACCGCACATTCTTTTTGCTTTGGCTCCATCTCTTCATTCTTTCTGGAGTTAGTTTGCCACTGATCTCCAGTAGCATATTAGGCACCTACCGACCTGGGGAGTTCATCTTTCAGTGTCCTATCTTTTTGCCTTTTCATACTGTTCATGAGGTTCTCAAGGCAAGAATACGGAAATAGTTTTCCTTTCCCTTCTCCAGTGGACCACATTTGGTAGAACTCTCCACCATGACCCATTCATCTTGGCTCACCCTACATGGCACGGCTCATAGTTCCTGAGTTAAACAAAGCTGCAGTCCATGTGATTAGATTGGTTAGTTTTCTGTGATTGTAGTTTTTGTCTCTCTGCCCTCTTGCCCTCTCTCAGTGCCTACCCTCTTACTTGGGTTTCTTTGACCTTGTACGTGGGGTATCTCCTCACGCCCCTACTCCTGACCTTGGCACTGGAGTGGTGAGCATAGCTTACGTGGTGCTGGAGCAGCCAGTGGCTGAGAGGAGATATCCTACATCCAAATTACAATGAAGTGGGAATAATAATAAAAATGAAATGATGGACTATGATGCAGTGAGATATGGGTGCTGGATGCATAATAAATAGTACACAGGAAGAACAAAGAAGAAGCCACTAATTCTGCCTGAAGGAAATCTAGGTTAACTGTCTAGATCTTTGCCCTGTAAGACCCGAGTTCATGTTTGTTGTTATTGTGGTTGCGACAGCGTCTGTTCCCTTTCCACAGCCATGTTGGCCTCCTGAAACATTTCACTGTCATCCAGGAGGTTGCAAATTCATTGTTTTAGTTAATTAATGGAGGTTTTTTGGAAATTAGTGCTCTCCTGTTATTAATTTTCAGTTAAAGTTATCTATTGTGATTTCCACTTTAAAAATAGATTCTGTCTACTTGACTTGCTTGTTACTCTTTGGTAGTAAAATATAGCTATAATGGCTCTGTGGAGTTGTCAGTTATTTAAGTATTCATGCATATTTAGGTAAAGCCTGGATGGCTTGGAATTATTTTAACATGACTAAATGTGTCATAAAAATTTCTACTCCAAGAGTATGCTGTAAATGCATATGCTCAATTTGGGAAACAAAATAGAACTTTAGGTTTCAAAACATAAATGCTTAGCACATATTGTACTTATTTTTCCCTGTGTGCTGAGCACAATGCTAGGACCTCAAAGACTGCATTAGACACATCAGATTACCTACTCTCATGGAGCTTAGAGTCTAGTGGATATTCATTTATTCATTAACCTATGAATATATGCTGAAAGGCTTCTGGTGTGCCAGATGCTATTGACAGATGCTCTGCTTTGCCATACAGATGAAAACATCCATATACTATACTAAACATCCATATACTCTGGTACATGGTCAGACCCTAACAAACACTTAACTGACTATAAAATTACCCTTTCTACTTTCTTTACCATATGAAAATATTTTATATTAAGGAAGAATATGGAAGGAAAAACTGTGCTGTTTTTGCTCACTCAGATACATGTTTTCTTCCTGTTTGGAGACTGCAATACTAGTCTTCATTTCATTCAACCCTTGCAGTTATATGTGGTTAAACAAGTATGTTTTAGTCAAAGCAGTGGAGGTGGAGTTAGTGAAGGTGATGGTGTCATTTCTAACCAAGGCTTTTGAGAAGTGGCTGTGTGTCCTACACTTTTTCTTCAATAAGACTGATCCATGTAGCAGGACTGGGTAGGAGATGGGAGAACTACAAGAATCAAGCATGACAGAAGATTCCTGGAGGACCCTTCCTGAGTAAAGATGATATAGACTTCTATTGTGTTAAGTCACTGAAATTGTAGGGCTTGTTTGTTACAGCATCTTGCCTAATTCTTACTAATACAGGAGTAGGACAGTTATAAGATGGCTCATTCCTGTAACAATTATGACAAATTGTCAAGGCATATTCAAGGTAGGTTATCATTTGGCAATGATAATTCACATTATTCAGTAGCTGCTGCTGCTGCTGCTGCTGCTAAGTCACTTCAGTAGTGTCTGACTCTGTGTGACCCCATAGACGGCAGCCCACCAGGCTCCCCCGTCCCTGGGATTCTCCAGGCAAGAACACTGGAGTGGGTTGCCATTTCCTTCTCCAATACATGAAAGGGAAAAATGAAAGGAAGTTGCTCAGTCATGTCCAACTCTTAGCGACCCCATGGACTGTAGCCTACCAGGCTCTTCCGTCCATGGGATTTTCCAGGCAAGAGTACTGGAGTGGGTTGCCATTGCTTTCTCCATATTCAGTAGCTGGTATTCGTCAAAGTTATCTTACTGGGCATGAGGGTTGTATAGACAAGGATTATTATTTTCATTTTAAACATGAAAACTGAGGTTCAATAAAGGCATGTTACCTGCCAAAATTCTGAAGCCTAGAATACAGAGGAATCAATGCCAGCACTGAGATACTCTGTTTCTTATTACTGTCCTCTTACTCTCTACTACCTTCAATATAGATTTTACCACCTTTGTTATTAGGTTGGTGCAAATAAAACTGTGGTTTTGGACCATGAATTTTAAATCATTATAACTAGGCTCAAACACATCTTTATTAATCAGAATAGGAATCATTACAATCAACACATTTTTGCCAATGAGAAATAACTTTGCTTATTCCTGTAGCATAAAAAATCCATGCCTTGGAATTCAGTGAACTCTTGGAAAACATTTTCTACATCCTGCGGTATTTTCTACATCCTGAAAGTATTTTCCCTGCAAAAAGTTGTCGAGATGCTTGAAGAAATGGTAGTTGGTTGGCAGGAGGTCAGGTGAATATGGTGGAGGAGGCAAAAAATTGTAGCCCAATTCGTTAAACTTTTGAAGTGTTGGTCATGTGATGTATGGTTTGGCGTTGCTGTGGAGACCATTGCTGGCTGCAGGCTTTGACCACTGCTGGCTGCAGGCTTTGCAGTTTTCCGTGCATCTCATCAATTTGCTGAGCATACTTAGATATAATGGTTTCGCCAGGATTTAGAAAGCTTTAGTGGATCAAATGGATAGCAGACCACCAAACAGCGACATGACCTTATTTTGGTCCAAGTTTGGCTTTGGAAAGTGCTTTGGAGCTTCTTCTCAGTCCAACCACTGAGCTGGTTATCACCAATTGTCATGTAGAATCCGTTTTTCATCACACATCACAATCTCATTGAGAGATTGTTCGTTATTGTTTAGGATAAGAGAAGACCACACTGCAAAATGATTTTTTGATTTGCCGTCAGCTCACGAGGCACTGACTTATCAAGCTTTTTCACCTTTCCATTTTGCTTCAAATGCCAAACAACCATAGAATGGCTGACAATGAGTTCTTTGGCAACTTCTTGTATAGTTGTTAGAGGATCAGCTTCAGTGATGCTCTCAGTTGGTCGTTGTCAGCTTCCAAACTATTGATGACCAGCCACTACTTTCCTCATCTTCGAGGGTCTTGTCTTCTTTGCAGAACTTCTTGAACCACCACTACACTATCCATTCATTATCAGTTCCTGGACCAAATCTGTTGTTGATGCTGTGAGTTGTCTCTGCTGCTTTACAACAGATTTTGACCTCAGATAAGAATTTCACTCAACTCTGTATAATAGGCTCCAGTTTCATCCACCTCATTAGAACTGATTCAAATGTATTCTTTTTAATGGCTGAGTAATACTCCATTGTGTATATGTACCACAGCTTTCTTAACCATTCATCTGCTGATGGACATCTAGGTTGCTTCCGTGTCCTGGCTATTATAAACACTGTTGCCATGAACATTGGGGCACACGTGTCTCTTTCAATTCTGGTTTCCTCGGTGTGTATGCCCAGCAGTGGGATTGCTGGGTCGTATGGCAGTTCTATTTCCAGTTTTTTAAGGAATCTCCACACTGTTCTCCATAGTGGCTGTACTAGTTTGCATTCCCACCAACAGTGTAAGAGGGTTCCCTTTTCTCCACATCCTCTCCAGCATTTATAGCTTGTAGACTTTTGGGTCACAGTCATTCTGACTGGCATGAAATGGTACCTCATAGTGGTTTTGATTTTCATTTCTCTGATAATGAGTGATGTTGAGCATCTTTTCATGTGTTTGTTAGCCATCTGTATGTCTTCTTTGGAGAAATGTCTATTTAGTTCTTTGGCCCATTTTTTGATTGGGTCATTTATTTTTCTGGAATTGAGCTGCAGGAGTTGCTTGTATATTTTTGAGATTAGTTGTTTGTCAGTTGCTTCATTTGCTATTATTTTCTTCAATGCTGAAGGCTGTCTTTTCACCTTGGAGCCTATTATACAGAGTGAAGTAAGCCAGAAAGAAAAACACCAATACAGTATGCTAACGCATATATATGGAAATTAGAAAGATGGTAACGACAACCCTGTATGCGAGACAGCAAAAGAGACACAGATGTATAGAACAGTCTTTTGGACTCTGTGGGAGAGGGAGGGAGGGGATGATTTGGGAGAATGGCATTAAAACATGTATAATATCATATAAGAAACGAATCGCCAATCCAGGTTCGATGCAGATTACAGGAAGCTTGGGGCTGGTGCACTGGGATGACCCAGAGGGGTGGTATGGGGAGGGAGGTGGGAGGGGGGTTCAGGATGGGGAACACGTGTACACCCATGGTGGATTCATGTTGATGTATGGCAAAACCAATACAATATCGTAAAGTAAAAAAATAATAATAATTAAAAAATTAAATTTAAAAAAATTCACTCAAATTTACTTTTTGTCTAACATCATTCCCATAGTCTAAAATATAAAATACACAGCAAGTAATAAATCATTAGTAAAAAAAAGTGAGAAATGTGTATTAAATTAATATATAACATAACCACATCTACTTAAGAATATATTCCAATATCAAATGGCAAAGTTCAACATGCAAAACTTCAACTACTTTTGCACCAACCTAATATATTTGCAAAGAGTTGACTCATTGGAAAAGACTCTGATGCTGGGGGGGGTTGGGGGCAGGAGGAGAAGGGGACGACAGAGGATGAGATGGCTGGATGGCATCACTGACTCGATGGACGTGAGTCTAAGTGAACTCTGGGAGTTGGTGATGGACAGGGAGGCCTGGCGTGCTGCAATTCATGGGGTCGCAAAGAGTCGGACATGACTGAGCGACTGAACTGAACTGAAGCGAATATATTTGTATGTAAAATTAAGAGTGATTTGCTTTTTCATTTTATGTGTTTGTGTATCGCCTTCCTTCTGCCACTATGTTGTCGTGTCCATGGGCTGAGACTTTATCCTCCACTATATCACCATCTGTGAGAACACTTACTGACACACAGTAGGAGCTCAGTGAATAATTGTGTGATGGAAGAAGCATGGCTCAGTAATTGCTAATAGCCTTTATTAGTCAGGCATATTATAATGCAAATTAAACGTGAACCTTTTACATTTTTGTGAAGATACGATGGAAGGAAGGAAGGAAAGAAGGGATTATGTTGGTCTAGTATCTAATCAAAGTTTAAATTTGCTTGTTAAGTCTTTTTTTAATCCAGTGCAGTGGTTCTCAAGAATAACCTCCAAGGTCAGCAGCATCAGCACGGCCGCTGCTGCTGCTGCTGAGTCACTTCAGTTGTGTCCCACTCTGTGCGACCCGATAGACGGCAGCCCACCAGGCTCCCCCATCCCTGGGATTCTGCAGGCAAGAACACTGGAGTGGGTTGCCATTTCCTTCTCCAGTGTGTGAAAGTGAAAAGTGAAAGTGAAGTCCCTCAGTTGTGCCGACTCTAGCGACCCCATGGACCACAGCCTACCAGGCTCCTCTGTCCATGAGATTTTCTAGGCAAGAGCACTGGAGTGGGGTGCCATTGCCTTCTCTGTCAGCACAGGTAGGAAACTTATCAGAAATGAGAACACTGGAGCCCTCACCCAGACCCACTAAATGAGAAGCTATGTGGGCAGCCCCAGTGGATCTGCAACAAGCGGTCCAGGTGATTCTGAAACCAAAGAATCAGTGATCTAGAACATACCTCCCACCCTTCCTGGTTTTCATGACATTTAGTTTTTTTTAAAAGCCTGGGTCAGTTTCATCGTAGAATGTCCCACATTCCAGATTTTTATGATTGCTCTCTCATATTTGGTTCAGGTTTAACATTCTGGCAAGTATGGGACTATTTCATCATGTTGAGAAGCACATGATATTTAGCCATCTTTTTTGTAGTAAATGCTAAGATTGATCATTCGTGAACATGGTTATCACAATATTAATGTAATGTAAAGGTATACGTTCCCCTTTCTAATGAATAAGTAACCTAAATAGTGGCAATTCAACGCTGTGTGAGTATTTTCTTCCTTGAAAAACTTTCACCCAGTAGTTATCACATCAGTTGATAATTTTTGCCTGAATCACTACGCTGGAGTATGGTGATTTTTCTAATTTTGCTTTCTTTCTGCATTAAACAGTTGATGTTCTTTAAATAAGAGCTTTCTGTGTTTTCTTGCATTTATTTCTTTATGTGTTTAAGTATCACTATGAATTTAAATTTTTTAAAATTCAATGTGGCAAGTTAATTCCTATAATTATTCTCTTTGATATGAAAATAGTGCCAAATTGGGTCAGAGTGAGCCTCTTCAAGCCACTGACTCTCTTCTTCCCTGCATTCTGGAGCTAGATGTTCCAGGCTGCCTGTACATTTCCTGCCCACAAACTGAAGAAACCCTGGTTATTGGTAGAAAATACTTTTGGAAACCAGTATCCAGATGCTAGATATCCTACTTAAATATGTGCACACATGCATTCATACATGTATAATTTTTAATTATGATTTCTTATAAGTACCCCAAATTTAAATTCATGGAGTCACCTTCATCTTCATCTTCTTTCTCTTCATTTCCTTCTTCTTCTCCTCCTACCTCTGTCTTCCTCCACCCCTTCCCTGCTCTCTCTCCCCTCCTTCCTCCTTCTTGCTTCTCCTCTTCCTTCTTCCTCTCCTCCTTTTAACTTCAAAGGCAGTGGCATTGCCTCTCTATGATTGTTATTCCATATCTCCCTCTTTGACCACAGCCTTTAAAATTTCTCCCTTGAAGGACTCACATGATTAGACTGAGCCCACCCAGAAAGAACAGGCTGTCTAAATCCTGGGTCTGTGTCTTTAACCACTTCTACAAAGTCCCTTTTGCCACGTAAGGTACGTATTCACAGGTTCTGGGGTTCTTAGCATGTGGACACCTCGGGGACCATTTTATGTGCTCTACATCTTCTCTCTCTCTCTGTTTTGTTTCCCTTCTCTCACAGTGAAGACTCTGACTTACAACCACTTCAATATATTTGCACATTTTCTCTATCCTACAGAATAACTTGAGAATTGTATCAACACTAACACTAATGACAATAAGCTGCAAAGTAACGCTCAAGCTTTCTTTTCAGTTTTGTTAGTGATGGTGCTATGCTCGGCTACCTCTCACTCAAATGTACAGTTGAAGGACTGTCAGTTTGGTATATGCTGCTAAGTCACTTCAGTCGTGTTCGACTCTGTGCGACCCTGTAGACGGCAGCCCATCAGGCTCCCCCGTCCCTGGGATTCTCCAGGCAAGAACACTGGAGTGGGTTGCCATTTCCTTCTCCAGTGTGTGAAAATGAAAAGTGAAAGTGAAGTTACTCAGTCATGTCCGACTCTTCACAACCCCATGGACTGCAGCCTATCAGGCTCCTCCATCCATGGGATTTTCCAGGCAAGAGTACGGGAGTGGGGTGCCATTGCCTTCTCCGAGTTTGGTATATGGTTAGGTTCATTTCTGTTTGTACCCAGTTTTAAGGTTTGTTTTTTACCATCTTTTTAAAAATCTATTCATTTATTTTTAGCTGTTCTGGTTCCTCATTGCTGTGCTGGCTTTCTCTAGTTGCAGCAAGCAGGGGCTACTTTCTGGGTGTGGACGCAGGCTTCTTTTACTGTGGATTCTCTTGTTGCCGGGCATGGGCTCTGGGGCTCACGGGCTTCAGTAGCTGTAGCATGTGGGCAGCTTATAGTCATGGGGCACAGGCTTAGCTGCTCCACAGCATGTGGGATCTTCCAGGACCAAGGATCGAACCTGTGTCTCCTTCTTTGGCAGGCAGATTTTTGCCATTGAGTCACCAGGAAGCCCCTTCCCATCCTTCTTGATTTATTATATTTTTGAATAATCAAAATACATAAATTTAAAGGGAGGTATATCCAGAGGAGTCCCCTCCCAATATCCTTCCCCTACTGTTACCCATCCACCACATACATCATTCTTGGTAGTCTATGGTTTATGCTTTCCATGTTTCTTTTTGCAAAACACGTATGAAGATGTGTGTTTATTTTTTCATCTTATTTTATTCCTTTCCTACCTAAAAGTCCATGTACATTTTCACTCCTTGCATTTTCACTTAGCCCTGTGTACTGAATCTGTTCTGTACCTGTATGTGCCCAGCAGTATATCCTGGGAGTCACTCACCATCACATGGTCATAGAAAATTTGAAAGGAGTAATAATTAAGCTTTTCAGTATGCCTCTGTATTGTTTAACTTATAACAAATATAATATTTGTGACTTAATGTGCCTAAAAAGAGAAATATATACATAGAAAATGCCCTTTTTTAATGCCTTCTGCTTACTCACCTCATCACTGATCTTTTTTCTTCTTGTTTGTATAACATTTTGTCGATAACGTTATTATGGCAAATTTTATTGCAATTATCTGACAAGTTATCTGCCTTTCTGGCCTGTTAGTTGCTCAAATGTAAAAACCTCTCCCATTTCTTTCTTTCTTTTTTTTTTTTTCTTCCATTTTGGCTTTCATTCATTGTCCCTGGCATATAGGGCTTCCCTGCTTACCCATACAGCCTGAAATTCTGTTAGAGATTTATTCAGTTGGTCTATTTTTTAGTATGTGTATTTTTTAAGTAAAATATTTTGTCTGAAGTTATGAATCTCATTTCATTGTCAACTTCTGCCATCCTAATGTGAATTAGTTGGCAGAGAACTAGTTGTTTCTTAGAAACAGTGTAAAAAAAATGATGTGTACAGGTTTCTGAGAGAGGATAGTTATGTTTTGATAAAGGAATTAAAGCCCCCATAAAGGCAAGAGGGTATATGACATTCATGCATATGCTAGGAGGGAAGGAGACATACCAAGGAAACAAAAAGAGGGAAATGTAAAAAAATTCTATACCTGTGTTAACTATGTGAGCCATGCACAGGATAGCCAATATGCTTAGATGAAAATAGACATTATATTCACTGGGACAGAAACAGCCTTTATAGAGAATTTTCTCCAGATGCTGAAAGGCTGAGGCCCAGAAGTTGCCGCGTTGCACAGGACAACTGCCACCACCCAGCAACTAGAAGCTGACCTTTGGATTCCGCCACACTGGCAAGAGCTGATATGCCCTTTCTCATGCTTCCAGAGGATACTTGGGGAACCAGAGACCCCCGCTTCCCTGAGTGTCCTGAGCCACCTCTCATCTTTGAGCTCATCAAAATTGGGCTGCCAACCTCAAGACTAAACGTACTACATCTCCATCCTTCCTGAGCTCCTTCAGTCAGGTCCTCTGGATTTGTGGAGGTGCATAGTTCAGCCTCAGAGCTTTGTTTAAATTTCAAATCAATAAAGAAAAGTGAGCCAGTAAGAAGCACAGTATTAAGTACCATCCATATGAAGAGGTATCCCCTCTACCACATTTCTGTTGAAATCCTGAGAAATGTGAAGAGGCTGGAGCAAAATGAAAACAGACTAAAAATTATGTCAGAGACCAAAATACAGTAAGGGAACGGAACCTTTGGCAGTTAATCAGGAATCGCTTGACTTTGAGTTCTGATGTGGTGTAACGATGTCAACATATTCACACCAACACACACACCACGTGCACACACAACACACTTGTGTGTGAGATACAAACAAAAACGACCCACACATATAATTCTCAGCCAGACATACAGAGCATGCATATAACAGTGTATTTACAAGTACCATGTGCCCACGTGTAATTTTCACGCACATAAAACACACAGGTGTGCATACATACATACATGTGACTTGGTTCTTAACTGGTTACTATAAAGATGTAACCCTTCCATCTGCCACCTTATCCATACATTTTTATTTTGATGAAAAAAAATAGCAGCAGAAGGGAGAAAATCTCTCCATCAGAAAATTTAGAGGGAAGAGATTCCCAAGACATTGTCATGTATTTCTGGTTATTTTTGGTGGTTAAGAGAATTATTTGAAAACAAAGAAACCTTTCACAAAGCCTCTAAAATACAAAAGATTTAATAACATTTACATCTGTGTATCAGCCATGTCTGTAATGCGAGTCATGAATAACACATAAACCAGAGCACGGAGAGAACAGAAGTGCTCACACATCATTTAAAATCCAACCCACCCCATCGTCGGTGGAATCAAATACACAGCAGGAGCAGTTCCAGTTGACACACACACAATATAGTCATTGAAAATGAAAACATATTAATTATGTTCCTAAGGTTAGGAGAGAACAGGCAGGATCCACTACCTGTTCAACTCTGTTGAAATTCTGTACTGAAATGTACATCATGAGTTGCTTCCTTATTTTTCTTAAGAAATTACAGAATGAGGGTTTGTGTGTATTTGTCTTGTTTTATTGTTTATTTGAAATCTGCACTTGGGGCTCTGTCCTGCCTCCTTGCTGTGCTGAAAATGGTGAAGGAGTTAGCGTAAGAAGATAGATCCTTGTTGCACTGAGTAACTTGCAAAAAAGGAATTCATTGTTGAGCAACAGTATTGTAAAATGATACCTGCATAATTCTAGGTGGTTTATATGGAAGGCCATGCTGCTGGAGAATAGCTGTCTGTTACCAAAACCTAGAGCACATCACATAGCAACATGTTTGAAACACAGGGAAATCCTTTCATTCCAATTTGGAGAACGCTCCGGAGCCCGAATTTGGAACTGCACCTTTCCGGATCAGTTTACCTGGCTCCTGTGAATTTCTAGGGATCTCCTAGACTCTCTTGTAAACTATGAGATCCTTACATTCTGCCGCTTAAAAGCCTTTGGGGCCATGATTCAGAAGGCCTTGTAGAGGGACATGATTTTTGTTGGGTGTTCACATTTGGTATTTGTTTATACTTATTCTCCCAGTGTTTACTTCCAAGAGTCAAGAGAATATTCAAATAATGTAAATTTTAAATCAGTACTTTAGTTGGCTGGCTTTTTTTTCCCGAAGTATAGTTAATTTACAGTACTGTGTTAATTACTGCTGTACAGCAAAGTGATTCAGTTATACATACATATGCATTCTTTTTATGTATTCCTATCCATTATGATTTATCACAGGCTATTCAGTACAGCTCTCTGTGCTCTAGAGTAGACCTTATTTATCCATCCTGCATTATTCCTGGCTTTTGTTCCCATGTTTGTCTAGCAAACCTTTCCTCCTCTGGTTGCTCTTTCACTTTCTATCTCTGGGCCACCGTCTGTCAGTGCCAGACCATCTCTTGTGGGACCTGAAGAACTTAAGATGAGCTCTACAAATGTCAGGGAACCCCTTCCTCTTTTACTTTGTATCTTGTTTCAGAGGGAATTTTCAAGCATCTCATAGCCTTTGCTGCAGCAAAAGGTTAATAGTTCTCTCTTTTTTATGTACTATAAATGGTCAATTTCTAAGGACAGTGTTTCAGGGCGAGTTGAGTGTAATTGCTAAATAATATAGTCATTCTCATTTTGAATGAGTAATCCTTTCATTCCCAATGGTTCTACCTGTATGTGTGTATGTGTGAGTATACAGACGGGCATGGGTGAGACTTCCTCTGGGGGGAAGCCACAGCCATTCCATAGGAGTTTGCACATTTAAGCATGTGGATTTTAAATGTTGTGCCACATCCTGGGCCTCTTAGGCGCTGCAGATTATGTATAATAGATGACCTGCATTTACAGAGATGTGTGCTATACAGATGTAAATGTTATTATAGCTTTTATATTTTATGTTCTTGTTGAAAGATCATTTTGTCTTTGAATAATATGGCTGTTCAATTTTTTTTGGAGGGGAGGGGGTTATCTTTAAAAGAGAATATGAAATGGATATTGCACATCATATATTTCTTAAAAGTAATTTGGAATTTTAGGGTCTGGGATTGGGGCTGACTGATACACTGCCATGATGAGATATAACCCCTGGAAAATAACAGCACCAGCACATGCCTGCATCTGTCCAATCTCATAATTCACTTTCACATTGGATTATGGATGTCTGTGCTCAGTGAGTCTATCTTCCCTTTAGGTATTATTTCAGCCCTTTGAGATAATAAGGAAAGTTTAATTGCGTTGTTAATTGATTTTTTGCACAACATTATTACCTTGATTGATTGCAGAGTTGATGAAAATGTTAGACACAGGCAGCGTGGAGTATCAGCCCGGGAAGGAGTGGGAGCCTTGTGGAGAATAGATAACCTTGATGTTAAGAGCTATATCCTTCAGATATGTCTTCCCTTGACATATTGATGGCCCTTGAAAAGGGAAAAGCTGATTGTATGCAGAATGCAATCATTAAACCCACTTCAGCTTGCTGTTGATTAATTTGTTTTTTCCTGAAGGATCTAGTTATAGGGAAGGCCTCACTTGTACCAATAGAAGCCATTTTCTAGGCTCTAGCCTGTATACTTAACCCTCTGGGTGCAGAGGAATAATGAGGCTGGCATGGCCAATACAGGAAGATGGTCTCAGGATGTGTACAGGGTGGACTTGACCCTCACAGACATCCTCACCCTCAGCAGCACGACTCTTTTCCCCAGCACAGTGCTTATTTCCACTGAATACCAATTCTTTCAAAATGCCAAGGTCAGGCAGCCTTTTATTGAGACCTGGGAGTAGGATGAAATGGGAGCTTTGGATGCCCAGGGAGGCTTACTAACCAGGATTCCAGTGGTTTCTGGAGAGGACATGGCACTTAAGAGTTGTGTTGCACATTAGATAAAACCTTGCATAAATTTGCTCCAGTGACTGGAGGATTTGGTTTCTTATTGGGGTGTGTGTGTGTGTGTGTGTGTGTGTGTGTGGGAGGGATTTGTATGTAGAAAGATACAAAGGGATTTTTTGAATCAATCTGTTATATTTTCAGTTACTCCTCTCTCTGGCCTTATATAACTCTTACCAAGAAATGTCTATTGAAAGCTGTCATGGTAACTATAGTTCAGAGCCGTCCTGATGGTACCAAAAAATCAGGTTGGTTGGTTGATTGATCCATTGGACTCCTGCCCTGTTTCCCTCTCCCAAACTCACCCCACTTCATCCATGGCTGCCCGGTCCCAGACAGAGAGTGAAGCTTCATGGGGAAAGGAGTCATCTTGGCCAGCTACAGGACAGAAGCTTGTAGGTGTGTAGTGATTCTAGAGAGCCCCCATCTTCTAAGGAGAACATCAGAGTCCCCCTTCTCTCCCCACCCCTACTACTACACATCTGGAGCATTCTGACTTCTTTTTCCATCTTCTTCCCTTTGTGGCTGTCCCGATATGCATTTAAAGCAAATTTTAATGGTATAGAATTGTTGGAGACCTACCAGTAATTACATTATCTTCCTGGGGTCCTGAGCCCCCCAGGAGAGATCACATGGGCTTCAGGACAGAAGAGAGACAGCTCACGGGTCTCCCAGAGCCACGGTGTAGTCTGTAGATGGAATTCACACCATGGTCCAAAGCACAGTTACTCCCCAGTCCACCACATACCCCCTCCATTCAGAGCCTTTCTTCTGCTGAACTAATGACTAGCACTCAGGGAGTCTAATATCCACAGAGTCTGGGCCCTCAATTACTGTAATGGCTTATAATGAGATTTTGGCCAAGTAGCAGGTAGCAGGTTATTACTTCCTGCTCAGCGTGGGCAATGTCTACGCTGTTAATTTGTGTTGCTGAATGTGGCTCAGAGTTGGGCATCAAACTGTCAGAGCCAGATGTATTCTATTAGGTGGAAGGCTCACAGTAGCCCATGGGCAATTTTTTTTTCCAATATGGAGGCATGTTAACTCACCACAGGGTGAATCCTGATAAACTCAAGCCAGCCAAATAAAAGGGGTAATATTCTAAGCCATCAAAGTAGTATGTTCCAGAGACAGATAACACCTGGTACCACCCACTGGCAGCAATGTCTGTCTAACCCAGGCCGTTCCATTGATAGGCAAAAAGTATACCCCTCTTAATATTGATAGAGAGACTCTGGGGCCTTCATTAAGATTTAATGAGCCTGACTCTAATGAATACCCTTATAATATGCTCTCCTATTGTTTACTTTGTCTTTATTTTGGGCAAAAAAAATGTACACGAGGTTCATATTGCTCTTATAAACTGCATCCTGCTATTAATTTTTACTTAAACTATAGTTTCTTTGGCATTAGCATATATATATATGCATATATGTGCTTTTTTTCAAAGCACGTTAGAAGAGGAGGAGTTGAAGATTAGGAAGTAATGAAAACCATTTTGACATTTTGCAGTGAGAATTGCTAGTGCCCAAGAATTATGCTGTGCTCTCTGCAATGACATACTTCTGGTTATTTTTTTGTACTGGAAACTTGTTTCTGTTAGATCATATATCAGCGGATTCCTTTTGTTTTCTTTTTGGAGAGAGAAATTCAGAGTGTCCTGGAATTAGGAAAGATTATGGTAATATCAGCACAGAAAAAGTTTGTTTGGATTCTAATGAAGGGCAGATGGAGGCTGGACTAACGGGCCCAAGAAGGAAGGTCTTTTCCTCAATTCTTGCAGTTTGAATTATGACAAACTCAGTTGTTATTGGGTCTGCTTAATTTTATTTGAGAGGTTCTTTTTGCAGCTTGAAGAATGAAAAAAAAAAAGCAACTTGTCTTTATTTTCAATGGCTCTCTTGAGAAATTTTAGCCTGAAGAACCAGACAGAACTGTGGATGTTTTCCCCTCTTTTGATGTGAGCTTTCTAATAGGAACAGACCTGAAACCCAAAAGCAAATTTCTGCTTGAGAGCGAAGCCAAAATTCCCATTCAAACTCTGCAGGGGGACCCCCGCTGCTCACATTTGTTCATATAAGATTCTGTCATTTTAGAGAAAAGCTAAAGACTTTCTGGGAAATTTTTTCTGCAAGTTTTTTTTTTTCCTTATGCTTCATAAATTATGGTCTGTAGATTCAGTTCCAATCTACTTATCCAAAAAACTCTTTTCTTCTGTTAATGTAATCTGCACATCACTTAAATTTAAACTTTCATGTTTTTCACTTTGTATTAAAGTGCTGTAGCAGTCTTCTATTATTATTATTTTAGGTAAGGTTTGTTTTTAGACTGTTGTTAGGAAGACAGTAAAACCTCCATTTGCTAAAACTCGATACACTAGATTTTTATCTTGGAATTTGAGTGGTCTTGATTCTACAAGAAGAAAAGCTAATGTTAAAGGTTTTACTTTTTTAAAGGGGCAGGGGAGGGCCCTTTTAGGTTGCCCTAGAACTTTGTTTCTCAAAGTGTGGTTCCCTAATCTGTAGCATCACTGCCACCTGGGAACTAGCAAAGTTGCAAATTCTTGGCTCCAGCTCAGACCCACTAAACCAGAAACTTTGAGGTGGGGCTCAACAATCTGTTTCAACAAGCCTTCCAGGTAACCTGGGCTCCAGGGAAAGTTGGAGAATTGCTGTTCTGGGGGAAAGCCATGCAGTTCCTCTACCTGCCCATGTCTAGGAGTGTGTATCAAACTCTGGGGTTCAGAAGTATCCTGAGATCCTTTCACCCATTCCACAATAACTAGCTATCTGTTGAGTATCTCAGGAAGCAAGGATGAAAAACTCTCATCTCTGCCATTGGGGAGTTCCTGTACAAAAAGAGGTCTTACGACCTTGAGAAATGTTCACTGAACAGTCGTCCCATCCTAGTGAAACCTCTGAACTGTATTATCCTCACTACAAATCCTCATGGGTGGCCATCATGAGGTACCTAGTAAAGTACCTACATACATATATATATATATATATATATATATATATATATATATATATAGTAAAGTAAACCATGAGGTACCTAGTAAAGACAGGTACTCAAAAACTCAAAAAAGGTTTCCAGTGAAACATGAGTTAATAAGATAATTTAATTAATTAACTGGAACTCAGCATTTCCCGAGTGGCAAGTCAATCCCATGACTGTTATATTAGGAAAGTCTGAGGGAAGGAAGCGTGAGAGCCATTTTATTTTTGCTTCACTGACCATTTGAGTAGACTCTCAGCTCACATGCAGAACCACACCTGTACTCCACTTTCCTCTAATCCAGTAGATTCAACCTTTGTTTACTCCCTTTTTCTGGTGGAATCCACTCACTTATTTGAATTCTAAAAAGTTATCTTTTAAAATACCAGCTCTTTGAAAAATAATGATATGTTCAAGATCCCTGGAAACCCATGAATACCTCATTTCTCCTCAAGGGAGGTGGTCATTTGTTGCTCTGGGCATGAAAATAATCACTGGCCCGTGTGCCAGAGGCCAGTGATGGGGGAACTACATGATGATCAAACAGAAGCTGGAATAAGTTTTATTTTTACTTGAGTCATTTCTACCTCTTTTTTACTATTTTTTCGTTCATTTTTGTTGGAGTATAGTTGATTTACAATGTTGTGTTAATTTCAGGTGTGCAACCAAGTGATGCAGTTATGCATATACATGCATCTACTCTTTCTTTTTCAGATTCTTTTCCCACATAGGTTATTACAGAATACTGAGTAGAGTTGTCTACCTATACAGTAGGTCCTTATTAGTTATCTATTTTATGCGTAGTGGTGTGTGTGTGTTAATCCCAGTCTCCTACATTTGTCTACATCTCTTTTCTGATTAACCCGGGCAGATACTCTAAGAAGGAAGACCACCTTTGGGTGGAAGGCAGCCAGGATTTGCATGGATGGAGCACACATGCTTTTTGTATGTTTTATTGACCCAGTTTTTCTTTAATTTTTATGTTTTTCACTTTTTTTTTCTTTTTTTGCTATCAAATGATGATTAGTAACTCCATGCCATTGAATGGCTTATTTCCTTGTAGACTTCCCTGATAAAAACAAACTTTTTCTAAGAAGTATGGGAATCTATCTCTGTTTACCTTTGCATGTTTCTTTACATTTATACAGGTGATATGCAAATATCCCCAAACCCTGAGCCTAGAAGACTAATTAGAGCAATTGATGGTAAAGAAAATTAGTCCCTGAAATCCAGACCAGAGGCATCTGAAAGGAGGGGTGAGCAGTGGGGGGTGTCTGGTAACCCCATTCTCAGGAAACGTTGAGCACAGATTGAACAAACATGACGTATTGATCATTACAGAACCTATAATTGGCGACCAAAAGCCCAGTGTGACTTTAATGGCCCTCCCTGAATCGTTGCCATCAGTTATTTATTTAATTTTTTTAGAAAGAAAGCAGCTGTTTTTCCTAAATTCATGCTGCCCTCTAGTGGCCACACTCCCAACCTCACGTAAAAGGTGGAAAAGATGAATGTGGAAATCATGGTAGGGATGACAGAGGTGATAACGGGGTGAAAAAAATTTTTTTTTCCTTTTCTGTCTCCTATCTGAAAGATTTCTGAGTTCTTTAGTCAAAAACTTAATAAATAAAAATGAAGCCATACCACGTGACCACTGTCCATTTTGACTGACAGCCTGGCTGGTGGGCTGTCCATCAGCGAGGAGCGCAGAGGGATCTTCATGAGTCCGAACTCATTTGCATCCCATCTTGGTGTACACTTGGAATGCAGCCCATCTCAGATCCATTAAACCCTACTTAGAATGGGGAGGTGGGGAGAGGGGAACACAGACCAAACTGGCTTTAAGGATTCAAGTTTCCCTGGTGGAAAAGTAGGTATGAATTAGGTTGTGGATCTTTGACATTCTTCTATCCTAAGGGCAGTGTCCTATAATTCAGAGGGATTTGTACTGGAAAGATAGCATTGCTGGGACTTTGGCAGTTCAGTAGTGAGGAATCTGCATTCCCGCTGCAGTGGGGCATGGGTTCGATCTCTGGTCGGGGATCTGAGATCCTACAAGCAGGCAAGAAAGATAGCATTGCAGTTGTATGATGTCCGACCTGGTAGTGTGACCTTGGGGAAGCCCCTTAGAACCTCCTCTTGGTCCTTTACTGAAAATGAAGATCTTTAAATTCTGTCTCAGTGAGAATTCTTCAATACCTTTACAGAAATACTTTCAAAGAAAAATTTCCTATTCTATGTTCGAGCTTACTAGAAAGCACAGCAAAATAATCAAGTATCATAGGAGTGAATGAGTGAATCATTGTTTAGGAAGTCAGAGTGAAAACCGTTTCTGGCTTTATTCTTAACTGGCACACACACAAAAATATATGTAACCTGAAAAGAAAACTCCAAATTTGGGTTGCTAAGAAGATTTAGCAACGGTGGGTTATTGGTTGTTACTTTTTGTTTTTGGTTTGGTTTGAGTCGGTTTTCTGAAGAGGGGATGTTATGGGAGCATGGAAATATTTACTGTGGCATTTGATCTCTGATATTTACATGTTCCTCATTGATTGAAATATAGCATGTATTGAGGTCAGAGCCAAGCATATTACCGATGTTCAAACAAGGGAGCAAGGGAGCCCACACTCAGACCTGGGATACCTTCCCATCCATCTCTGCCTACGCACACGACCCCCAATACAAAATAATTTAAAGAGCATTGACATCTGAGGAAAAGCATGTTGACTGTTTCCCTTCCAGGATTCACATCATGGAAACATGCACTGCCAGATAACTTTTAAATCTGTCAGCTTCGTGTTTCCTCAATGTGGAGAGGACACTGAATGGTCTGGTCAGGTCTGGGAGGGGCTGCAGCATCTGCAACCAGAGCACAGGGCCCGGGGGCTCACAGTGAGACTGCGGATCTGGGTACCAGGGATCCACTCAGAGGTGCCCCTGTCTCTCGGACTTGCCCCCGCTTTCATGTTTCCCACTAACAGGTTATTTGAGGGAGAAACTGGCCCTGCATCTTTTTTAATCCTCTCCTTCCTCCTTCTCTTCTAAAATGACAAGCCTCATTTCAGCTGCCCTGGGAGCCCGAGTGCATTTTCCACAGGCTCTGGCCTGTCACATGTCAACTTGTCTGCCTGCTCACGTGACTGTTCCTGCAGCCTCCTCAGGCTGGCAGGGGGTAGGGGGCGCAGGGGGGGGGGGGGGCAGGGCGGGCACCAGCTTCTCAGCCTTGCATTCCTCTCACCTTCAGTAGCGATTTTGCCGAGATACTTTCCCTGCTGACTGGTTTCCTTCCCCAGCTTTTTTCTTCCTTACAAACACACGGGTGAGACTTGACAAGGCCCAACATTTGTCTAAGGAGGCTATATAATCTGTTCTCTCTCAGGAGAAAGTTTAACCTTCCTTCAGGCCTCACTGGCGCGGGCTGAGCACGGTGGCCAAGTGTCCTTTCCTCAAAGGGAGACGGTGCCCAGCATTTGTGCCAGCTTTCTTTCAGTATAATGTATCCAAATGTATCCAAACCCTTGACGAGGTGACCCCTACTGTGGTTTTTTGGATGGCATTTGGTAAGAAGCAGTGTATTATAACCCCACGATGTAGATCCTCTTGTGCATCCAGAGTACTTACATATGTCCTGTGTACTCTTTGTGCTAAAAATAAATACAAACTGCCATTACTTAATCCAGAATATACTGACAGCAACTAAGCTGCACATAATGCAATTTATTATGGATGAAAAAGTGACCAAAGATTTATATCTTGTCGGCATATTGAAAACTGCACAAATTCATGGAAAGGAATTAGCCTTTGTAGCAATAATGAAAACAAAATCAAATTGAAGTGAACTAAAATGACACACAATAAAATGTGTTGTCTAAACTTCAGCAGAGGACTTAATTCTTCCTGTCACAATTTACATCTGCAAAATTTTACTCAAGGAAATGTAACCTTGTGAAAATCAATGACTTAAAGAGATTTAGAAGGTATAACCAGTAAAATTTGATATTTGCCAAAAGCTGGTGGAGGAATTTCACCGTAATGTAAAAAATTACATGGAAAAGAATTAATCCCCTTTGAAAATAATTTCAATAAAAGAAAAATGAAAATGTTAAAAATAGAATATGGCTTGACTTTGAATTTAAAAATTAAATTAAATTGATGAAATATAGTTTTCTCTGAATAATTAATGTTTTCTGAAAGAAAAAGTACCAGGCTAGTTTGTGTTATATTCATAAGCCTTCAGCCAAAGCACCCTGGGGGTCAAAATGGCAGAATTCAGAGGTCCACCATGGCAAAATATCAGGGTTAGCAGAGCAGGGTGAGAATATCCCTCCTGGGGTTGTTTTATATAATAAAGGAGAAGAGAGTAAAAAAGTGCACTCATTCAAGAGACTAGACAACCTCCCTTGAGCAGCGCTGTTTGAGGCGGTCACTTCAGAACTTAGCAAGGATGGCATGCCCACCAGTCCATGGAGAGGACAGCAGGAGCTCTTATACACCTTTTGGAGTTTAGCAAGTGATGCATCACCATGGCACCCTGTTCCAGCAAAGACGCAGATTATAAGCTGAGACTCTTGCCTGAAATCATGCTCAGCTAGTTTGGGAGGAAGTCTCACTTAGTCTTCTCTCCCTTTCCATGGGTCAGGTGGAGAGCCTTTCCCCGTTTTATTTCCAACCTAAGGCTTCCCAGATGGGTCTGCAAATGAAGGGAAAATATGCTCCCCACGGACAGTAGACTTTGTCCTTCCTGCTTCCCCTAAAACTGCTCCTAAGCAACCCCTTCTCTTAAGACCATTTTAAAATCTCTCTTCTTTTTGTTTTCTTTAAAAATCTCTTCTTTGTTCTTAAGTAGCTTATGCTGAAGGAGGCTGTTGTACTTGGAGCCTGCAGTTCTGCAAGCTCTGCTAAATCCTGTGTGATGTCCACAGTGGAGCTGATAGTCCATCACACAGGCTGACCTCGGAGTATTGCTCCAGCCACTTCTCAAGACCATAAAGCATGGCTGTTTATCCCTTCTAGTTCCCGGTTTACTTAGGACCTGCATTTAACAAAGGCCGAGGAATGCGCTTTCTGGGGAATGTCCTTTCCCCTGTACGATGTTTACAGCTCTTAAGGCTGGATGATAATGTGCCTTCAGTCCACTGAACTCTCTCCAACCAGACGTCCTGATTGCTTTGTTTTTGTGGGAGGAAAGTGTTGAGCATAAAAACAACATCAGTGTTGAGGAATTGAGGCTGTTGCCTTCTGTTTCTTTGCAAATATTTAATCTGTGTATATTTTTAAAACATTTCAGATGCCTGTCATCTTAACGAAGGTTAAAGTATGAGTGTTTAACAACTGAAATTCCTCACTTTATGGATTCTGTTTAAATTGTGTACAGATAATTTGAATGGTATTAAATTTATCTATTCAAATATTTATTGAACACCTCCTTAGTACCAAGTACTGTTTGAAGCACTGGGTATTAGAAATTGAGGAGGAGGGATTATTGTAGAGGCGACATGTTCACACTATGTATAATGTCACACAGAACCTTCCATGATGAACCAGAAAGACTCTGCAAATATTCTTTCCATCTCTGGGCCCACCCACGTCTTCACAATATCATCATCACTCTTTAGAGGCCACAAACAGTCTGGTTCCTTGCTTTACCCGTACAGATGGGAGAACAGGAGTTGAATGAGGAGTCCTCTGTCCCTTGCTTATTTTGTAACAGTAATTATAAGGTGCTAGTGATCACAAACAGATTACAATCTGTTTGTCATTACACAGTTACACTTACATACATTTGTGATAATAGCATTTAAAGCAATGACTACCCAAACTAACGTTATTAGTGATAATAAAATCTATATTTTCTCCATGTTACAAAGATGAATTTATTGGTCCAGCTGGTATTCCATCATCAGATGAGTTTTGGTATGAGGAAAGTATTATTCTTTCACAGCTAAAATATAAATGGTAGACCATTTACTCTGATATTTAGTCTTCAGTTCTGTTGACCATAGAGTTAGGAGACTCGAGCTATGTCAAAGCTAGGGAGACATGAGCTAATTAGTGGTGAGCATGTCCCAGCTCTGGGTATGAAATGCAGGTTGCAAGAAAGTGAGTGGAAATTCTTTCCTTGGGTGTTTGGAGGTCCAGCAGAGCTCCCTTTTATGTATTATGGGAAAATGGGCTGGATGGGTTTCAAGAGCTGACTTGGTCCAAATCAAATTTTGATTAACTAACCGTTGGCTCTGTCTCCTACATCAGGCAGTGTGGTACCTGGCATCCTTATCTTCATAAGGGAAACATTCAGAAATGCTGAATCATCTATTTCACAAGCAAGGTGGAACTCTGGGATATCTGGCCCCTTGCCTTCATCTTACAAGTGGGAAAACCAGCCCAGTGAGGGAACATATGTGGGTATGTGTCCTCAGCTGTTAGGGGCCAAACTGGCTTTAAATACAGGTCTTTCCCCACCTCCCCTTACTAAATAGATGGTAAGACAAGGCCATATGGGATGTCAGCAAGTCCTGGGGTGTTTGCTGGCCTCTGCAAGGGTATCCAAAGCTGTCCTTTCCAGGACACTTAGAGTTTTCCTCAGTCCTATCTGACCATGGCCACACTGGTGCAGCCAAGAAAAGATGCTGAATCCCAACCCCCAGGCAGCCCCAAGGTCATAACCTAACCTGCATAATTAGAACACCCATCCCAGTGTGGGGGTGGGGGACATTTTAAAGATAAAGGACCTCTTTAAAATAGATTTCCCCTGACATATTGTTTCCAGAGCTAAAGTTTTAAGAGCTTACAGTGATGGCAGAGCTGGCTACTTAAGAAAAATCAGATTGTCCCATTTGGTAGGAGAAGATTCCCAAGGGGACAGGGCACTGTCAGGGCTCCCCAAAAGAAACCCCCATGCAGACTACACGTCAGCCTGATTCGCAGCGAGCCTGCTTCACTTATTATGGGCAAAGCCAGATATTTTAATTAAAAACACTGCATACACCATTAAATGTGTTGTTCCCCATCTAGTCCCAAGACATTTAGAGTTTGAAGAGATACAAACAAGTGAATGCATTGCAGATGTACACAGAGACCACCGCCTGCCGAGTCACCACCAGCGGGTTCCCGAATTCCAACCTCGGAGCGCCTCCCCATCAAAGCGTTCTTTCCAAGCAAACTGTTTCCTCCACAGTTTTCACAGTTTATGGCAGTTGCCATTGATGGAAAAGGAAGGCTGGGGGAGAACAAGAGAGAGGAAAACACACCGTCACCGTGTCCCTTCATTTATGAACAGATCCTATTAGGTCACAAATAACCTTCATGACAAATGAAGTCTTAGGGCTGGCTTCCCGCCCCCCGCTCCATGTTAATGCTATTTACTTATTTATTTATTAAGCATGAAAGTCCTCTTTGGGGGCAGGGTTATCCATTCCCAGCTGTGAGCTCAGGTCAGCGGAGGCTACCACTTGGTCAATTTAAGCAGTCGTTGGCGGTTCAAGTTCAGAAATCTCATCTGACTTTAACTGTCGCTAGCTGCACCACCTTTCTCCCCAGGGGAGCAGCAGCAGCTGGATTTCATTGTCGGGCTGCCAGGCTGTCCCTGCGCCTTCCTGGAGGAGCCCGCAGACTGAAGGCCTTCCTTTCCAGATTTTATTCAAGGTGACAGCTCCTCGCACCTTGGCGCTCTGACCACCTCAAGTAGCCAGGATATCAGGGGGTATGAGTGTGGTCCTCCTGCAGAGTCCAAATTTAGATTGACTGAGGTCATCCTCGGGCCTCATGACCCCAGTGCTCTAATGGAACAGGGCTGCTAGGAACTTGGCCGTGGTAGCAAGTTTCGTAATGATGTCTGGGGAGAAACGCTGTGCAGGAGCAGGCGAAGAAGACCCCAAGTGCTGGAGAGTGATGTCAGCTTTTGTTAGAGCAGCAGACAGTGTTAGAATATCCTTGGCATAATATGGCTCTGGTATCTCTGTCAGCATCTCTGTTTTCTGTCACCGCACACAATCCTGGGCCTGTCTCGAGCCCTGACAGTGTCTTTTCAGATCAGGTTATGCCAGCCCGGAGACTGGCTCTGCTCCCCACCACACAGCCCCTTTGTTTGAAGTCGGCCCTCTTGTCATTAATGCACTTGATGTCTATTTAAATCTGAGGGTGAGCGCGGTATCTGTTTTCCCGTCAAGAGATCATTGACAATATTAATACCTCATGTCCTTGCCTCATTTTCCAAGCTCTGACACTTTGCCACAGTCTCCTGCATTCATCAAACAGCCCTTTCTCACTGGGGTGTCTATAAACCTTCTCACTTTCAGGCCCACAGGAACAGGGCAGGCCTTAAAAAGGACTTTTATCAGTGCCGACCAGAATAGAAGGGCAGGGTTGCACATGCCTCAGAACACACTCCCTCCCTCCACATTACAGCCCACGTTCAGGAATATCCAGCCTGTTTCTAGAAGGGCAGTTGCTATCCAGGTTCTCTATAGGCAAGGTCTGCAGTTGAAGTTTGCCATGGAGAGAGTGCAGAGAGAAGAAATTCAATCCCCAATGTGCTGGAGAGTTTCCTGCAGTAAATGCACCCACTGATGGTGTGTGTGTGTGTGTGTGTGTGTGTTCACGTGTATATGTGTGTGTCTGTATCTGCCTTTCGTTCCTTCACTCAAGAGAAAGACTATGTTCTTTATAACATCTGACAGCCCTATTCATTTCTTTTTATAAAAATTCTTGCTGTCCTGGTGCTGTAGAGAGAAATTAACATCCTGTAGCCTCATCCTTCCACATTCTTGAGGATTCCTTGGAATCAGTTATGTTTAAGGAAGCCCCTTGTGGATTTTCAAAGACTTTTGAGACACTCCCAACCCAGGCCTGTAGTGGGTGCTGTTCCAGGACTGCAGCCTCAAGAGCTATATGCCCACAGACCTGTCCTGGCTCTGATGACCATGTTAGCACAATTCCAAGTGTTGTGTAATTCAGCACACTAAAGGGAACAGCTCAGTGTCAACAGCCGAAAGAATAATTTAGGCCCCAAGAAGGGTCTCAGGGAGGTTTCATCCAACCTCAGTGTTTCCAGGGACCAGACCAATACTGGAAAGCAGAACTTGGGGCCTGGGGGCCAAGGAGAAACAAAGCATGGCCAAGGTGAGGAGTGGTCCACAGTGGGCTTTCTCAGGGGACCCTGGCAGGAAACAGAGGTGATGACAGCCAGCCCAAGGCCCATTCTGAGGCCATGAAATGATGTCATCCTCTCTCGATTGCAAACTTGCAGAGATTCTGTGACCCCAGCAGTTCTCCATGTTATCCCAAGTCATCCAAACCAAGGAACATCTGCCTTGTCTTTAAAAGTTTCTAAGTCATTTTTAATCCATGTTGAAGAATACGGTCTATAGTTCTGTAGTGGAGAAATATCTCCTGTACAGTGACCCAAGTATTCACCACGTAGGACTTCTGATGTGAAGAACCTGCTTGATTTTCAAGTGCTAATTTATCCATGATGAATAGTAGATGGTGATTGTTAGTTTTACACTATCAAAATAATAGGGAAAAACATGTATATAGGTAACTGTTTTTACAGACAGATTTGTATTTCATGAATTTATGTGTTATGGACACATTTTTTTTTCTGGTTATGCACATTTCAGAGACTCAAGTACTATTAGTAATAAGATAACTCCATGAAACTGAGTTTTAATTTAGTTTTTCTAAAATTAGAAGGAAAGAAACCAAAGGTGGCAAAAATCAAATTGTTGTTATGAATACTTTCACACAAAAAACTTGTGTTTTCTTAATAATCCTTCAAAGCTTTCAAAAGAACTATGGCAAGTGATTTCTTATGGGTATTTAGGGTAAACGATGAGTTGATTGAAAGGTTTGACCTTATTCTAGGGGCATCATTTAAAGTCCTCTTATAATCTCTGTGAAAGACAGAAAAGCTGTATATGGAGCCAGAAAATTATTTAAAATAAAACTGAAGATGAAAATCAAGTGCATTCCAACCTGAGAGTATAGTTCAGGACCCCTGTAAGAAGAAACCATTTACTGGCAGAGACACTGTTACTTTCCATGGGGCGTTTGCGAATGCCATCCTTCCTTAATCATCCATTATGTACTTGATGTCTGCTGCGATTTGGAAGGTTCTGCCTGGATATTAACAAAATTGATTCATGATAAAGGATTTGAAATTCCACATTCTGGAAGGATTGTTTTATATCTTTTGTTTGGGCTGAGCCCATCTTTTAATTCTTAATTTTCCATTTTTAGAAAGTCTACTAAAGGAACTTGGAGAGAGAATGAGGGTTTTGCTTTGTTTTGAGAAGTAATTGGCCAAACTAGAAAATTCTTTAAAATGTGAGCGACAAATCATTCAGGAAAAATATTCTTCCTAGGAGCCTGTGCTCTGCTGACATTTCATTTGAATGTCAACTCTGAGGACGAGGAAGTAGGGTCCTTCCCTTTGGGGGCTTAATCCGTTTGCCACCGCCCATGGGCTTTGTGATTATATTTGTGCCACGCAGCACCAGTGTTTTCTTGCTATAATACTTGTGCCGCCAGGAATAATTGTGTATCTTTTAATTTGCAGGTGTCCTGGGGAAGTGCCGCTATGTTTACTACGGGAAAAACTCAGAGGGCAACAGGTTCATCCGTGACGACCAGCTCTGAAAGGCAAGTTCTCTGTGCCTTAGCCAGTGACATGAGAGTGAGAAAAAAAAAGGAAAAATAAAGGAAAAGCTAAATGAAAAGATAATGGCCTACAACCCTTCTCTGTAGGAAAGCTATGACTTCAGCTTTTGGTACCTTCTGCTGACTTGGCCAGGCCTGTCAGGATCATCCTTCTGCCTTAGACTGAGTGGTCACAGAGAGATTGACATGATTGCCCTTAAGCAGGTCTCATCCACTAGGGTGACAGACAGTGGTGGCGAAGCACCAGGGCTGACAGGATGAACACCATGATAGATTGCCTGGCCCCTCCACTACTCACAGGGGAGCAGAGGTCACACCTGGGGCCTCCCTGAGCATGCTCAGTGGTTGTCGTCAAGTGCGAGAGACTGTGTCTTCAGCTTGCCTATTGAGCAGAGATCCTTCTGATACCATTGTGCTGTGGGTTAATTTTTAGTGACAGAGTCAGTTTAGAGGAAGCCTCCTTTCTGTTATTTCCCTTAAATCTTAATCTTTGGTATTCTGCATAGTCCCCTCCCACCCCATCCTCATCATCCTTTAGCATATTTATCACGGGCAATTCATTTCAGTTTGCAGTTTTTTGGAGAACAGAAGAGGTGAGTTCTTAGCCATGTTGTATTTTTATGATGAGCTTTGTGCTCTTACAATTTGTTGTTTGGAGTAAATTGCTGTCACTAAACCTTGACTTTGAAAGCATGGATTTTACCATGTTTTGTTCATTTCTAAATCCTCTTCTTCCCCTGAATACTAGGCAGTGTCAGGCATCTTTCCCAACACTGGGTTCTATCCGGGGACTCTTATTTATTTATTTTTAACCACATACCCTCCCAGCTACGTCTATGGCCATATGTGTATTTGGAGCTGGCTTACTCCTTTGGGTGCTATATAAAGGTAGTGAAGTGATAAAAGATAGAGCAATAGGTCAGGAAGTTAAAAAGGAAAGTGGAGACTGTAGAAAACACTCACGAGACCAAACAGTTTAATAAAAGGCACAAACCCTTTGAATTTAATTTCTCAGAATCTCTCAGAAATGAAATCCCACAGCTTGTGAGATGGTCTTTGTATATCTTTGTTTATATTCCAGTCCTAATGTTACAAGGAAAATGAGCATGATCATGCTGGTTGGATGGCTGTAATTCCATGTAATATACTGGTACACCAGTAAAGGATGTTTGAAAGGCTATTTGCTCTTGACACAGTAGCATTTATGTTTATTTTGATTTAGACCAAGTGTTCATTGTCCAGGGTCTCCCAGTATTCGGTTAGTTTAAGGACAACAAAACATAAATAAGACTTATTCCTAGTTATGGATACCAAAAGACTAGAGAGCTGCTATGGTAAAAGTCTTTAAGTCTCAGAACCCCTGAGACACCCAAGAAGAGCCCGCTTTCTCTGTTCAAGTCCATTTCCATGGCCTCTGGCCTACTGAGTGAACACAGTCCCTGAATGACTTGCGCTGGGGTTGGCAGGAGTCCCTCTTGTAGATTACACACAACATTCGGTAATCAGTTATTGAGACAAATTTAGATCAAAATCCTTAGGGCCATTAATAATTAGAGAATATTAAATGTTTGGCTTTATCTTTCAAATCCATTAATAACCAGCGTCAAGTATCTTTACTCTTTTTGAAACAGCATTGAAATAATGCTTTAAGTGAGCTGTATTCAGCCCCACCCTGGTTCTTTGTTTAAAAGCACCAGCACGTGTTTCGTCCATGGCATATTACGGGCAGCCGGAGTCCTGTGCAAGGGCAGCTAGACTAGTCCAATGTCACATCCAATCTTGTGGCACATATATCCTTGTCTTTATAAAAGGCTTTAACCCTGCCTCAAACAATAAAAAAGCACTTGTGAACTGACCACAGAATTTTTCCATCTTTATTTTTCTTACTTGTTTACTTTTCTTAATGTCAGAACCATTTGTATCATGCGCAGGAATGTCTCCCTCAATGCGAGCTTTGGAGGCAAAAAATATTTTTGGAGCGAGTTATGGACCACATTGTTTCCCTCTCTTTGGGTTGTTTATTTTCTTCCAAAATGGTGTAATAACTTTCATTGAGATTAGCTTTAATTATAATTTACGTAAAGGCCTTAAAACAGTATATTCATCTTAATGATAGAATTATAGTGAGTTCTGTTTCTCTTAAAGAGGGATAATGATAACGAATTAGTGTTGGGTTGTTTACAGTTCCACTGTTTGTTAAGGAAGATTTGCTGTGCTTGAGCGAGATTTTGGTCTGAATTGGCAGAGAGGAGAGCGATGCGGCATGCTTAGCTTAAATCCCTAGGAATTTCCCAAACCTTGTTTTTCAAAGTAGAGAATTAGAAGGTAATAAATTTAGTCCAAGCTCAGACATACTTTATACCCCCTTTCGCCGCTTGGTCTTTCTACTTTTGACCCTGTTCCACTGAGTTTCTTCTTCGGGATTGTGGAGCCGGGTAGCCCTGTGTCCTTCCAGAACACCCATCTGACTTGAGAGTCCCTGCAGTAAAGGCCATCCTGGAGTCCTCTGTCGCCTCAGCAAAGGCAGGGCGGACTGTCTCTTTCCTAAGTAATGTAATTTTATAGAACAATTTGTTCCTTGGGGAATAATGTTTTTGATTGCAGGGAATCCTATTAAAAGTACAACTATTACAATCATTTGCTTTTACTTTTACCAGCCTTGCTCATAAACCCTCCATCTGTTCGTTGCTTTAAATAGAGGAACATTATAAGAGATTATCACTCGATCAAGCTGCACGTCTGAATGCTGTGCATTTTCACATATTCATGTGTGCTGAGGAATACAAGAAAGCAAACCACAGATTCGGGATAAAAGGATTTTCATTTTCTGTTTGTTTGTTTTGTGTGTGTGTGTGTGTTTTCCAGCAGGGATGTATCTTGCACATTTTCAAGGGAAAATGTCTTTCTTGTTGCTTCTAAGAAGTAACCTGGCTGTCTTTTCTTGTCTTTGTTAATAGGCAGATCAAAAGCAATCCACAGGGCTCTTTACATCAAAACAATGAGTGTTTGGTAGTTGTTCGTCATAAGAGCAGCCTAAGTCAGATGTGCATTGCTGTCTAATGCCCAGGGTGGACAACACAGAGTCCACTGAGACCCCTCTCTGCTGCCCATACAGCACAGCTGATCCAATGTGACATTCACCATCTGCTTTTCCTAATTCTCTTTCCAAGAAGAAGCCTTTGCTGCAGAAGGCTGTGAGTATGACTTGACTCTGGCCTCTATAACTTGTCTAAATACCATGCTGTAAACTACCATGGCTAAGACCTAGAAAGGGGAAGAACACTGGAGGGGCCCGAGACATGCTGGTTACTTGTTTGTGTGACGGACCATCAGCCTTTGATGAAGCAGTGTGTTATTTCTAGTACATCAGCAAATACTTAGAGGATCTGAAGAACATCCAAAGACAGTCACCTCTCTGAAATGATTATCTTGCTACAAATTTACCTGAAAATTTCTAGCAGTTGTAGTTCTCCTTTGGGTAATTATAATCCTGAATGTTAAGTTGCCACTTTATGAGTGAAGTAGGTAGTGTTATTTGTACATATTAATGTGTTAGCACATGCTGTTTTTTTCTAGAGTAGCATGGAATGTGGCAGTCTAGGACAAGGGAGTTTTCCTAAGAAAGAAGAGAAGATTCTAAGTTTGGAATATGTCTAGGGATGAGTGGCTAAAGTAAGAATGATGTAAGTGGTAATACATGGGATCATGCCAAAGGAGAGCTTGAAGCAGAGCCTGGTGCAGAATTAACGTGTGAACTCTTAGTGGATATGGATATAGGGTGCTGAGGGAATAAGGAAAAGAAAGGGAAAAGACAGTTGATGCCAATTAGAAAATTTGCTGATGTTCAGCACTAAAGTGGTGTTGAGCAGTTTTTTCTCATCAAAATGTAATCATCTTTGATCTGAGACATTTATATATGTTGGATCAGTTCAATTCAGTTCAGTTGCTCAGTCGTGTCTGACTCTTTGCTACCCCATGAACCGCAGCACGCCAGGCCTTCCTGTCCATCACCAACTCCCAGAGTTCACCCAAACTCATGTCCATTGAGTTGGTGATGCCATCCAACCATCTCATCCTCAGTCGTCCCCTTTTCCTCCTGCCCTCAATCTTTCCCAGCATCAAGGTCTTTTCAGATGAGTCAGCTCTTTGCATCAGGTGGCCAAAGTATTGGAGTTTCAGCTTCAACATCAGTCCTTCCAATGAACAACCAGGACTGATATCCTTTAGGATGGACTGGTTGGATCTCCTTGCAGTCCCAGGGACTCTCAAAAGTCTTCTCCAACACTGCAGTTCAAAAGCATCAATTCTTTGGCCTTCAGCTTTCTTTATAGTCCAACTCTCACATCCATACATGACTACTGGGAAAACATTGGATACTAATCCTTTATTGGTTATATCATTTGTAAATACATTCTTCCATTCAGTGTATTGTCTTTTCATTCTGTCAATGGTTTCCTCTGCTGTGCAAAAGCTTTTAAGTTTCATTAGGCCCTATTTGTTTATTTTTGCTTTTGTTTCCTCCACTTTAGGAGACAGATTCAAAAAATAGTTCTCTGATTTATGTCAAAGAATGTTCTGCCCAGGTTTTCCTCTAGGAGATTTATAGTATCTGGTCTTAGATTTTGAGTTTACTTTTGTGTATGGTATTAAAGAATGTTCTAATATAATTCTTTTCCATGCAGTTGTCTAGTTTTCTCAGCACTATTTATTAAACAGACTGTCTTTTCTCCATTGTGTGTTCTTGCCTCCTTTGCTGTAAATTAGTTGACCATAAATGCATGGGTTTATTTCTGGGCTGTCTATTTTGTTCCATTGATCTGTGTCTGTTTTTATGCCAGTACCATACTATTTTGATTCCTGTAGCCTTGTAGTATAGTCTGAAATCAGAGAGCATGATTCCTTCAGCTCCATTCTTCTTTCTCAAGGTTGTTTTGGCTATTTGAGATGTTTTGTGTTTCCATACAAATTTTAAAATTGTTCTAATTTTGTAAAAAAAAATTCATTTGGGATTTTGATAGGGATTGCATTAAATATGTAAATTGCCTTGGTAGTATGGTCATTTTAACAGTATTAATTCTTCTAGTTCATGAACGCAGCATATCTTTCCATCCGTTTGCATCATCTTCAATTTCTTTCATCAGTGTCTTAATATTTTTCCATACATAGGTCTATTACCTCTTTAGGTAGATTTATTCCTAGATATTTTATTCTTTAGATACAATTGTAAATGGGGTTGTTTCCTTAATTTCTCTTTCTGATGATTAATTCTTAGTGTGTAGAAATGCAACAGATTTCTATACATTAACTTTGTATCCTGCAACGTTACTGAATTCATTAATGAGCTCTAGTAGTTTTCTGGTGGTGGCATGTTCAGGGTTTTCTATCTATAGTATGATGTCATCTATGAACAATTGTAGTTTTACTTCCTCCTTTCCAACTTGGGTTCCTCTTCTTTCTTTTTAGTACTTTGATTTTTAATATTTCTGCTACTTCCCTGGTGACTCAGATGGTAAAGTATCTTCCTGCAATGCAGGAGACCCAGGTTCGATCCCTGGGTTGGGCAGATCCCCTGGAGAAGAAAATGGCAACTCACTCCAGTATTGTTGCCTGGAAAATTCTCTGACAGGAGCCTGGCATGGGGTTGTAGTCCATGGAGTTGCAAAGAGTCAGACACGACAGCAGCTAACACAACACAATACACTATTTAACTCAGTCTTTCATTAAAAAAAAAAAATGTACTCTAACTTTTACCCTATATTTAAAGTTTCTCAGACTATCTATTATAGCATAATTGCTAGAAAAAAATTGTCCTGGGCTTGCAATAACTTATTTAAAACAATAACAACATTTCTAAAATATTTTAACTAATTAATTGGCTTATCAAAAAGAGTTGTCAAAAGTCATCCTAAATAGCCTGTAAAGTGTGTATGTGTGAGAGAGAGAGAAAGAGAGAAAGAGACTTTAGAATCTGTGTAGAGAACTCCTATACTAACATTGTAAATAGCTTTCTCACTTGCCTGTGAGCTCCACCATAAGTCAGCTTTTACTCACATTACAGTGCTACATAGAAAAATGTATCTGTATCATACCTAATTAATTAATATCTACTTTGTGCCTTCTTTCTTTTCTTACAAAACAGTTACCTACTTTCTGTGACTTGCTTAGGCTGTGGTGTCACAGAATCATGATGTTTTTGGTTTTCCCCCATCTATAACCTTTGAGACCTAATTTGAACTAGCAAGATCGTTGTTTAAAGTATAAAGTATAGAGCAGTTTTGTTTCAATTAGGTGATACCATTTTTGCTAAGTGAAAAATAATACATGAGTTATTTCAGAAAGTTAATAGATAAAACTAAGTTTCACCAATAGACTATCCATATTTACCTGTTTACAAACTTTCATTCCCAACTTCCATATTTGCCTATTTGTATATAAAGACAGTCTTCCAAAAAACTCCATTATCTGCAGAGCCATAGTATATAATCCACTTTCTGTAGCCACATTAACTTTCTCTATGTTGCTCAAACATAATAAATGTAGGAGCATGCCTCCAAATGAAATACTCTCCTCTCCCTCCTTTAAAACTTTACTTGATATACCCAACTGAGAATGATACATTGTCAAAGAATTGCTACCCTGTGAAAGGTTTGCACTTAAATAGTCCATGCATTCCTTGAAGTTTAAAGAGGTTAGGATGGTGGTGGAGGTTACTATCATGAGAGTCAGTGTAGATATCTTCACAAATCAGGCTTAACTACTGCCTAACAAATTAAATGTAACTGAAAAACAAATTAGAATCTTGACACCAATTTATTAGCCAGGCTTATAGGTTTACACTACAAATATTTTATGTGTCATATAGGATATTGACTTATCATATATTAAAATGGATTTTGCAACCCTGTTTCGGCAGTTTGGTTAGTGGACCACTTAGTGGGCAATATTATATTCCTGGGTTCTTTCATACATGTTTTATTCATACACATGTGCATAAACACATATGCATATTATAAACATATAGATGTTTTTCCTAGAATTATTTTATGATATAACATTTAATCAAGCACAACACCTATTTTATTAAAGTACCGTAGTCAAGAAACTAGGCACACATATGGAGGACATTTGTGAGTGAAAACTGGGCTTAATTATTGAATTTAAAAACCCTAACATTTGCATGTACTTATTTCCTCCCACCCCTACTGGATCACTGATTTCTCTAGAAATATTTTCTGAGTTATTCCATAGTTCAGGTTGCCCTCTCTGGTTTTGAAACTGACTTCAAAACCTATGCTTATCCCTGTGGCGGATTCGTGTTGATATATGGCAGAACCAATACTATATTGTAAAGTTAAAAAACAAAATAAAATATTAAAAAATAAAAAATAAAACCTATGCTAATCCATATCCAGAAGGACACACTTGGGGATGCACTCACTCCAAAGATGTTTGTTGGGCACCTTCAAAATCCTAGAGATTAGAAATATAAAAGTAGTAAGAGTTTGGCTTGCTTCTGGATAACTTTTATCTGGAGGAGACTGATATCAGTTCAGTTCAGTCACTCAGTTGTGTCCAACTCTTTGTGACCCCATGGACTGCAGCACACCAGGCCTCCCTGTCCATCACCAACTCCTGGAGACTGATATACACATAAATAATCATGATATGCTCTGATGGGCACAAAGTTAAAGATTGCACCAAAGAACTACATGAATTAAGGCCCAGAAATGACAGTGAGAAATTAATTCCAAATGTAACCATATTCCAACCACGTCTACAGTTAACATCTTGATCCCAACTGCTGTCATTTCTTACCTGCATCATTCATCCCGACTCCACTGCTCACCAGTCTCCTAATTCCACTCTTGCCTTTCTACAATCTATTCTTAACAGAAAGTCAGTGCAATCCTTTAAAAAATGTGAAATCATAATCTGTATCTCCCCTACCCATGGTTTCCCATCTCATTTAGAGTAAGAGCCACAGTCCTTACAAGACCCTATATGGCCTGGTATGATCTGTTCTAGAGAAATCAATGTCCCAATAGCTTTGAGAATGAAGTAGAAATAAATGCAAATATCATTCCCTGTCACTCCCCATGCATTCTCTTTACTTCAACCGTGCTGGCCAGTACTGGACTTTGTACTTGCCATTCAGGTCTTTTCTCAAATGTCACCTCCTTAGAGAGGCCTTCTGAGACCACTCTATCTGAAGTAGCATTCCCGCCCCCATCTCACTCCACTTACCCTGCTTAGTTTTCCTCTGCTGCACTTGTCACCACTTGACATATTATATATTTATGGAAGCGGGTATTTTTCGTCCAAACAAAGGGAAGGACTTGTTTTGTTCTGGGCTAAAAGATACCTTGCATAATTGTTTTATGAATGAATGAAAGAATGCTTCCAATTCACAGAAGTCTGTTAGGCTGTGTTTACAGACATATTGTTGCAAATTAAACAGGATGAGTCTCTTTCATCAAAGAGATTTTCACTTGAAAAATCCACCCTCCCCCTTTCTTTATCCTGGATGAAGCAAACAAACTACTTCATTCTGTTTTAGAACAATGTAGATTGTGGAAACATGAAAAATGGGCAGTGGAAATGGGTTAACAAGCAAATGGGAAGGGAAGGTTCTTGTCAGGAAGCAGAGTGACAAGATGATGTGCAACTTGACCTTGGATGGATTTGAGAAGGTCTGCGTGATAGCGGCTTCTCTAGTTACACCTCAAGCAACCAGCAGGCTGTATGAATTTGGTTGTGGACACTGGCTGTCTCTATCAGAGGCTGTATACCTGGAGATAGAAAAACTTGTCATTCACTCAGCTAAAATTTTCAAACAGAATCTAATCTTTATTCTCAGTGTATAATTCTTATATATTTTTTTTTTTGTTATTCAGTCCCTAAGTCATGTCTGACTCTTTGCAACCCCATGGACTGCATGCAGCATGCCAGGCTTCCCTGTCCTTCACTCTCTCCCAGAGTTTGTTCAAACTCATGTCCATTGATTCAGTTCTGATATATACTCACATATGTATATATATATATGTGTGTGTGTGTATATATATATGTTCTTAAATATACGTATGCTGCTACAGTTAAGTCGCTTCAGTCATGTCTGACTCTGTGCGACCCCAGAGATGGCAGCCCACCAGGCTCCCCCGTCCCTGGGATTCTCCAGGCGAGAACACTGGAGTGGGTTGCCATTGCCTTCTCCAATTCATGAAAGTGAAAAGTGAAAGTGAAGTCGTGTCTGACTCTTAGCGACCCCATGGACTGCAGCTTACCAGGCTCCTCTGTCCGTGGGATTTGCCACGCAAGAGTACTGGAATGGGTTGCCATTGTGTATATATATATATGTTATATATACTTATATAATTCCTACATATTATATATACATATTATATTCTTAGTATATAGTTCTTATATATGAAATGAGATTTAAAGATAAATTCAAAGGGAGAGTAATATTATTTATAAAACAAACTCTTGTCAGACATAATTAAATTATTATTTATCCACCATGAATAGAACTAACTTACTTTAACTTTGTAGCTTTGCATCACAATCTTCTCAAAACTTCAGATAGGTGACTGTAAATTAATGAGGTATTTTTCCTGTCAGGAATGAAGTTTAGAATTTTATGAATCTAATTCAGTTCAGTTCAGTTCAGTTTAGTCGCTCAGTCGTGTCTGACTCTTTGCAACCCCATGAATCACAGCACACCAGGCCTCCCTGTCCATCACCAACTCCTGGAGTTCACTCAGACTCATGTCCATCGAGTCAGTGATGCCATCCAGCCATCTCATCCTCTGTCGTCCCCTTCTCCTCCTGCCCCCAATCCCTCCCAGCATCAGAGTCTTTTCCAATGAGTCAACTCTTCCCATGAGGTGGCCAAAGTACTGGAGTTTCAGCTGTAGCATCAATCCTTCCAAAGAACACCCAGGGCTGATCTCCTTTAGAATGGACTGGTTGGATCTCCTTGCAGTCCAAGGGACTCTCAAGAGTCTTCTCCAACACCACAGTTCAGAAGCATCAATTCTTCGGCGCTCAGCTTTCTTCACAGTCCAACTCTCACATCCATACATGACCACAGGAAAAACCATAGCCTTGACTAGACGAACCTTTGTTGGCAAGGTAATGTCTCTGCTTTTCAATATGCTATCTAGGTTGGTCATAACTTTCCTTCCAAGGAGGAAGCATCTTTTAATTTCATGGCTGCAGTCACCATCTGCAGTGATTTTGGAGCCCCCCAAAAATAAAGTCTGACACTGTTTCCACTGTTTCCCCATCTATTTCCCATGAAGTGATGGGACCAGATGCCATGATCTTCGTTTTCTGAATGTTGAGCTTTAAGCCAACTTTTTCACTCTAATTAGGTAATGATAATTATCACTTATGCAAATACTATAAAAACATTTTATAGCTATCAATTAATTTAATCATGCAACAACTCCATCAGGTCAGTGCTCTCATCCCCATTTTAAAAATAAGGAAAGTAAGGCCCTGAAAGGCTCAGTCACGAGACTGGGTCACACACAGGTGAAAGTAGTAGTCGCTCAGTCATAGCCCACTCTTTGCGACCCCATGGACTACATGTAGCCTACTAGGCTCCTTTATCCTTGGAATTCTCCAGGCAAGAATACTTGGAGTGGGTAGCCATTCCCTTCTTGCCTAGAGAATTCCATGGACAGAGGAGTCTGGCAGGCTACAGTCCATGGGGTCACAAAGAGTCAGACACAACTGAGTTACTAACAGTTTCACATACAGGTAGTAGCTGTGAATTCCATGATGTTAATTCAAGCTCTCTAGGCCCAAAGTCCATGCTCTTCTTCACTGCAATATCTCAGTGGAAGACATTCTCTTACTTTGTAAAATTCACATTTTTCTGATGATGGAGATGCTGCTCAAAACATGTTTGAAAGTCCTCTTTTGGAACAAATCTTAAAAGTCTCTTACAAATCATTCATAAAATGAGGCTTAGGGTGAGCAAAAAGAAAAAAAAATATAGCATTCCGTAACTCTGTGACCCAATTCATTCCCTGAAATAAGTTTTTAAAAAGTACACTATAAATAAACCCAAGATACCTTCAAATGAAAAACATTTTCTATGATTTAAGATTTTTTTGAAGCCCTTCTATGAACACTTAGCATAGTGACTTTAAAGAATTAATTGCCTGGAAAGCTCACATCCTGGTTTCTGCTTTCAGTCAGGAAATCATTAGTTATGTTGAAAATCTGGGAAAATTCCATCTTAGTGGATGGTTATGAATGGTGCCCCAGAACCTAGAGGCCAGCTTCTCCTTCTGTTCTGCTCCCTGCTTTGCTCCTTTGTCTGGCTTTCACTTCCCTGCCAGGTAGGGGAGGAAATGAAACTGTCCAAAGGCAGCTGAAGTGGATCACCACTGAAGGTAAAGGGGACTACAGCGTTTCTTCAGACGTGAAATTTAGTGACTTTGTGAGATACGATGCATATGAAAGTGCTTTGCAAAATACAGTGATACCTAAGTATAAATAACTATATGGTAAACTTAAAAACTCTGAAGGCATTTTCAAAAAGGAAGTCTTGGAAATGTTTTAGGTGATCGATTTCATTCCTGGAGTCAGAGCAGTCTCTCAAGTTGGATACTTTGAAACAGACCAAAGCACAATATCTGCATCATTCCTAGAGTGGGGACTCTAAAGTTGGTCACCTTTTTATAGCTGAGTCTGGTATACTCAGTTATCTACTGCTTGTTAGCTAGACCAATGTGTTTTTCTAGGTAATCACTCAGAAATCTGTCTTTCCCCTCTTGCTTCCAACATATTTCATCTGTTGTTATCTCTCTGACCCCTAGACTCCTTGTATGTCTGACATCAATGCCACTTCTAATTTTGATCGTTCATTCTCCTTTAGTTTTACTAATTTCCCAGACATTCCTTCTGGCTTGAGTCGTCTACCTTGGGCTTTGACACTTCTACCCAGACCTTTACTTTCTTTAAACCTTTGATGTCCCCAGTTACCTTGGGTAAGAAATTTCATTTTAGACTCCTGTAATCCCAACCCTGACTAGGTCATACCCCTTGGGGAAGATCGGAGGGAATTTGGACATCACTTATTTGATGTATATTTAAAAATCCTTAATCTTGTCAACACTCAATACTGGCTTACTTTACAACTAAAAATCCTAAACTGTGGCTTGAAGCTAGCCTCATTATTTCAGGCTAAGTTTTATCTCTGATGGTTTCTCTTATCTTTACATTTCCCCCATTTAGCTATTAAAGCAATTCCCAGTGGTTTTTAGTTCTCTCTAAAATTGTTTTCCTCTTCTACGCTGTTTGGCAGAAACTGGGAAAGACTATGGCCTTTTGTTCATCAGTGCCTGTATTTGCTTCTAATTATAAAGCGCTATTTCTCACCACCTAAGGAGGACTGAGAACTTGTGCTTGTATATATGTATGCACATACATGTGTATTTATATACTTAATCTCTTCTTTTTATACAAATAGTTTCACATGCAATGTCCTGCACTTTCTTTTTTTTTTTCACCTAACATCCCTAAAGAACAAAATGGGTGATAGTCAGTTTTATGTGACAACTCGACGGGCTGAAAGTGCCCATGTTAAATGCTATTTCTGGATGTCTCTTTGAGGGTGTTTCTGGATAAGATTAGCGTTTGAGTTGGTGGACTCTGAAAGTAGATTTCCCTTCCCAATGTGGGTGGGCATACTCCGATCTATTGAGAACCTAAATAACACAAAAGGCAGAAGGAGGAATTTGCCTCTTTTATTTCTGCCTCACTACTTAAGCTGGACATCACATCTTATCTTGTGCCCTTGGATTGAGCTTTACACCATTGGTTCTTCTAGTTCTGAGACCTTTGGATTTAGGCTGAATTACAGCACCTGCTTTTCTGGGTCTCCATGGCAAAGTTTGAACTTCTCTAGCTCCATAATCACATTAATCAATTCTTCATGATAAATATTTATCTATATCAACATCTTATTGATTCTGTGTCTCTGGAGAACCCTAATACAGATGGTATAGTATTGCTGAAAGACACATTAAATCAAGAAGATATGATCATGCATGCTTATATGTCTATCAGAATAGAGCCACATATTAAAAAAAACTGCTAGAACAATATGGAGGGGAGGAAAAATAAGCAATTTTGGTTGGAAACTTGTAGGCATACGTTCTTCAGTGTGTTTCAAGTCTTAGTAAAATTTTTAAGATTTAGTAACTCTGTAAGTTTAAGTGCTTCACAGTTACACAGACATCATTTGTCAGGATAACTATTTACATTGTTTCTCCACGTACGTGTTTTGTGGGTTTGAAAATTAAATTTTTAATTTTAACTCATTTGAGTGCAGTGGTTTGTGATGGCACTTTCTGAGACAGTGGCTCAGTGGAGGAAACCTCTTGCTTGGCCATTTAGGTCACCTGATCTGTCTCTACTGGATTTGTCCTCACAGGGTCGTGTTCAAACTGTCGTGTGCTCCTCCTTCTCTGGAGGACCTTGCAGCCAGAAATAAATGTAGTTCTTCCTATCACTGAGAAGCAGCTGAGGATTTTTTACAAAGTTTGAAAACCAACTAGAGTGATTGGTAGCACAAAGCAGTAGTTATGCTGAATTTTAAAAAGAAACGTCAATATGTTTAAATAGTTAACTTTTCAGATATTATCATTATAAGGTAGTAGCATGTGCAGATCTGAAATGATTGAAGCTTAACACTGCAGAAAGACTCTTGGGACTCCCTTAATATTCTAGATATAAACACTTTAATGTGTTTACAGATCATCTTTTGAGAGTCTTTGGCTTACCTTTTTCCTTTATTGTCTTTTGATGTGATCAAATTCCTTAGTGTTTATAAAATATATGTACTGGAGAGTGCCAGGCCTGTGATGTATTTGATGAAATTCTTCAATATCTTGAAATCATGAAGTTATCCTATATTTTCTGTAAAACCTATAAAATTTTGTCTTTCACATTTAGGTATTGTATCCATCCAGAATTTCCCACGTAATGGTGCAATTTGGGATAGAATTAAACTTTTTGACTACATGGCTAGCTTATTGTTCCACTTTAAATGTTCCTTCCTTTTCAGAACCATCTGTGGCATTACCAAATTTGTGTATATATGTGGAGTTATTTCTGGGCTCTGTTTTATTCAACATGGGTAATTACCTTCTCTTGTGCCAATATTACCGTATACTAATTTTCCACTTGCTATAGCTGTGTGATTTTTTTTCTCCTTCCTTTTCCTCCTCCCTCTTTCCTCCTTCCTTCCTTTCCTTCCTTCCTTCTCTCTATTCTTCTTTTCTTCCTTCCATCCAATGATCTTCCACCTTCCTTCCTTTCCTCAGTCTTATTGAGGTCTGATTTACATACAATAAACAATTCATGAGTTCATTTTAAGTTTAGAGTTCATTTAAAGTTTAGATGAATTGTGCCAAATTCATGAACCTGTATATTCACAATGCCAATCAAGATATAAAACATTCTCATTACCCCTAAAAGTTCCCTTATACTCCTTTACAGCCAGAACCCCCAACCCTACTCAATGACTCGTTTATTTTTGTCATTATAGATTAGTTTTGCTTTTTTCATGAACTTAATATAAATGGGGTCATGTAGTTCGCAAAAAGTTGGACATGACTGGGTGACTGAATAACAACAACAAATGTACTTATTTTGTGTCCGGGTTAATTTGCTTAGTATTATATTCCTGAAATGTACCTACACTGTCACTTTTCATTCCTGAATGGCATTCCAGTATATGAAGATACAACAATACCACAATTTGCATCTCCATTTTCCTTGGTGGATGTTTGCCTTTTACCAAGCTTGGGGGTATTTTTTCTTATTCTTGGATACAATATAAAATTCGCCATTTTAGCCATTTTTCAGTGTATAATTTAGTGGTATTAAGTACACTCACCATCTTGTGCAACCCTTGTCACTCCATTTACAGAACTGTTTTTTACCACGCTGAACAGAAATCCCAAAGCTATTAAACAATAACTCCCTATTTCTTCCTTCCCCAGCCTCCAGTAAATTCATTACACTTTCTGTCTCTGTGAATGCGCTTATTCTACATACATCAAGTGGAATCATTAGCGTATATATCTATCCTTTTTGTGTCTGGCTTATTTCACTTAGCATAATATTTTCAAGGGTCATCCATGTTTTAGCTGTATTAGAATTTTATTCCTTTCCTTTGTACAGATGAATAATATCTCATTGTATGTATATCTCACATTTAGTTTATTTGTTCATCTTGCTGGATATGTGCATCGCTGTGCCCTTTTGGCTGTTGAGCTTGATGCTGCTATGAACATGGATGTACACGTATCTGTTGAGGTCTCTGCTTTCGGTTCTGTTGGATATATAGCTGAAAGTGAGATGACCACACCGTAAGGTAGTTCTGTTGCTTAAGGTTTTGAGGATTTGCCACGCTGTTTTCAAAAGAGTTGCACCGTTTCCAACCACGATACATAAGGGTTCCAATCTCTGGTGTTTTGTTTGTTTGTTTGTTTTTTGGTTTATAATACCCGTTTAGTGGTATGAAGCGGTATCTCATTGTGATTTTGATTTGCATTTCCCTTATGACTTGGGACGCTAAGCACCTTTTCATGTGCTTGTTGGCCATTCACATATCTTCTTTGGAAAAATGTCTGTTCACGTCCTTTGCCAATATTTTATTGGGGTTTTATTTTCTCATTTATTTTGAGTTGTAGTATTTCTTTATATATTCTGGATCCTAATCCCTTACCAGATACATGATTTACAGACATTTTATCCCAGTCTGTAGGTTGCCTTATCACACCTTTGATAGTGTCCTTTGTTTCACAAAAGTGTTACATTTTGGTGAAGTCCAGTTTACCTGTTTTTGTTGTTGTTGCCTTTGGTGTCATATCCAGGAAATTATTGCCAAATTCAATATTTTAAAGATTCTCCTTAATGTTTTCTTCTAAGACTTCTATAATTTTAGCTCTTTCTTTACATCTTTGATATATTTTTTGTTAATTTTTGTATATAATAGTAAGGATCCAATTTCATTCTTTCACATATGAATATCCAGTTTTCCTATAGCCATTTTTTGAAGAAACTATTTAAAAGGAACTGTCACCCTTGTTGAGAATCAATTGACCACACATGTGAGGGTTTACTTCAGACCCTCTCTTCTGTTGCATTGCCGAATATGTCAGTTTTTGTGTCAGTACCACACTGGTTGATTATTATTACTTTTGGTAAACAACTGCATAATTGCTGGGTTATATGCTAAGAGTATGTTTCAGTTTGGTTAGGTTCAGTCGCTCAGTCACGTCCGACTCTTTGCAACCCTATGAAGCGCAGCATGCCAGGCCTCCCTGTCCATCACCATCTCTCGGAGTCCACTCAGACTCACATCCATCGAGTCGGTGATACCATCCAGCCATCTCATCCTCTGTCGTCCCCTTCTCCTCCTGCCCCCAATCCCTCCCAGCATCAGACTCTTTTCCAATGAGTCAGCTCTTCGCATGAGGTGGCCAAAGTACTGGAGTTTCAGCTTTAGCATCATTCCTTCCAAAGAACACCCAGGGCTGGTCTCCTTCAGAATGGACTGGTTGGATCTCCTTGCAGTCCAAGGGACTCTCAAGAGTCTTCTCCAACACCACAGTTCAAAAGCATCAATTCTTTGGCACTCAGCTTTCTTCACAGTCCAACTCTCACATCCGTACATGACCACTGGAAAAACCATAGCCTTGACTAGACGGACCTTTGTTGGCAAAGTAATGTCTCTGGTTTTCAATATGCTATCTAGGTTGGTCATAACTTTCCTTCCAAGGAGTAAGCATCTTTTAATTTCATGGCTGCAGTCACCATCTGCAGTGATTTTGGAGCCCAAAAAAACAAAGTTTGACACTGTTTCCATTGTTTCCCCATCTATTTCCCATGAAGTGATGGGACCAGATGCCATGATCTTCGTTTTCTGAATGTTGAGCTTTAAGCCAACTTTTTCACTCTCCACTTTCACCTTCATCAAGAGGCTTTTTAGTTCCTCTTCACTTTCTGCCATAAGGGTGGTGTCATCTGCATATCTGAGGTTATTGATATTTCTCCTGGCAATCTTGATTCCAGATTGTGCTTCTTCCAGCCCAGCGTTTCTCATGATGTACTCTGCATATAAGTTAAATAAGCAGGTAACAATATACAGCCTTGACGTACTCCTTTTCCTATTTGGAACCAGTCTGTTTTTCCATGTCCAGTTCTAACTGTTGTTTCCTGGCCTCCATATAGGTTTCTCAAGAGGTAGGTCAGGTGGTCTGGTATTCCCATCTCTTTCAGAATTTTCCACAGTTTATTGTGATCCACACAGTCAAAGGCTTTGGCATAGTCAGTAAAGCAGAAATAGATGTTTTTCTGGAACTCTCTTGCTTTTTCAATGATGCAGCGGATGTTGGCAATTTGATCTCTGGTTCCTCTGCCTTTTCTAAAACCTTTAGCTTCGTTTAAAACTTCTAAATAATTTCCAAAGAAGTTGTATCATTTCATACTCTCAGCAGCAATGTATGAAAGTTCAGTTATTATATATATAAGCAAACATTTAGTATTAACGGTCTTTTAAAATTTTAGCCATTATATTTCAAATGTAGTGTTAGAGTATTGTGATTTTATTTGCATTTCCCTGATGATAAGTAATTTTCAGCATGTTTTCATGTACTTGTTGGACATTCATAACTCTTCTTTCATGAAATATCTGTTCAAATCTTTTAATTGGCTGTGTGTCTTGTTATGATAAAGTTGTAAGAATTCTCTATATATTCTTGATACAAGTCTTAGTCAGGTGTGTGTATTGCAAATATTTTCTCCCAATCAGTTGTGCCTTTTTGATTTCTTAACAGCATCTTTCAAACAACTTTAATTTTTTTTCTCATTTTAGAAATAATTTCATACCTACAAAAATTTGCCCAAAAATAACACAAAGTATTCCATTATTACTTTGTTATTTTCTCCCTTTCAGTTACTTTGAGTGACTTTTTCTTTCCTAGTTTGATAATACGGGAATTTTTATCATTGACTTCTAAGCTGTCTTCTAAATAAAAGCATTTAAAGCAACACATTTCTTCCTAATTACTGTTTTAGCTTCATCCTCACATTTCAACATGTAATGATTTTAGGTCATTCCTTTAAAAATATTTATAATAGTAATTATAATTATCCAAGAAAAAAACCAGGAGTATATCTGTGTAAAAGGCCTAAAAAAGGAGGAAGTTATTTTAAGAATAAAATGAAAGCAACTGGAAACTCCAGGGAAAATGTAAAACATTTAGAAAATGGCATTCCTTTGTTCTATATTGAACCATAGTTACGTAATCAAAATTATTTAAACAATAATAAAGGTCCTTACAAGTGAAGCTTTCTTCCATTATTTACTTCTGCTGCTGCTGCTAGGAAACTTTTTTTTACTAAGGTAATTACTAACGTCATTAAGGTTCTTCAGGATGCAATTAAATGCTGATCTCTCTTCATGAATGTACCTTCTATGTGGTGAATCCTTTGTAAGTCCACTCTTAAAAAATATGTATTTATTTATTTGGCTGGGTCTTAGTTGTGGCACTCAGATCTTTGATTTTTTGTGTGTGGTGTTTGGAATGTTTAGTTGCAGCATATGAGATCTTCTTTTTTTTTTTTCTAGTTGCAGGATACTTAGCTATGGCATATGGGATCTAGTTCCCTGATCAGAGATTGAACCCAGGCTCCCTGCATTGGGATTGCAGAGTCTTAGCCATTGGACCACCAGGGGAGTCCCTGTAGGTCCATTCTTGTTCAGCTTGAGAACATACTTTTTTTGTTATACATAGATTATTATATATATTCCACTGATTCTGATAATTTCTTCGGGATTGTCAATTATAGCATCTTACAAACCAATAATTTAACTCAATAATACCTTAACTCAATAATTGTACTTTTCACCTTTTTAGTTTACTTGTCCAGCTACTGTCTTTTCCACGATCCTGTAACTCATTCGTTGTATAAACAGTATGATTCAGTTCTGGATTTCCAAAACTTAGCCCACCATCAGGCACATTGTAACTGCTCATGCTTACTAAATGAATTAATCTGAAGAAACTTGATCTGGTTATTATGAGAACATGTTACTTTTTGGCTGTTTCCTCAAGAAAGGAGAAAAAAGAAAAGAGTGAGAGAAGATGTGATTGAAGAGGAAAGGAGAATACTGAACACATTTAATAGATGTCCCCTCTCTAAAGCACTTAAGCAGCAGCAAGCATACCCTTGGAGCATGTCTGATGATATTTCAGAGCCTCTCTTCACAGATCACCTTGCAATCCCAGGTCACAAGGTGGGAGCTGCCAGCAGTCCTGGTATTAAACCACTGCACTGGCTTCCAGTCCTCCTTTAAGTGAGGTGGCTTGTGGTGGACTAGCCTAGGGTAACTATGCCAACTTACAGCTGTCCTGTCCCTGTCTCCCTGCCAAACAGACTTAGATTTCAAGTGAGTAGTTTCACAAGCCTGCAAGGAATGGATATTTATAAAGACAAGTTATGTCGTGGTCATATTCACATAGCATCACCATCAGCTCAGCATCCAGGCAAACCAGTTATTTCCTGTGAACAGTTGGCTTTATGGGCTGCAGGGAGCTGGGAAGATAGACTCATGGGGAAAATACAGGACAAAGGGGTCTGACCAACTTAGCTATAGGGAAGCATACAACCTTTCTTCTTTTCATTAGGGCTTTTTTCAGAGGCATTTGACCTACAGTGGAAGGAGCATACATCTGAGAATTAATGGATCTTGTTTTGGGTTCAGGGACTGCTACTTACTTGCTTAGTGTCCTTGAGTAAGTCCCTGCCTATCTTCCTATCTCTGGGTCTGATTTCCTTATTTGAACAATGTAAACTTCATAAAGGTATTTTGAGGATTATAAAGAAATAATGGATGTGAGCATTCTTTGATTTCCTTATTTGAACAATGTAAACTTCATAAAGGTATTTTGAGGATTATAAAGAAATAATGGATGTGAGCATTCTTTGAAAAATATAAATTATACTGTGCTTTTTCTTACTGGGATATGCCTCAAGGCCATTCAGCATACTGTGTTCAGCTCTTACGTATAAAATATTAAAGGGAAATGTTACCAAACCAGGAAAAATTGCTTGTGTTAATTACCAGTATGACAGGGAGAAGCTTCCCTAATACTTAATTTTCTTGTTTATTAACCTACTAGTCAAACATTATTGAACATATCATGAAGATCATAAAAAAGATTTGAGTGTGTATTATTCAGTTATCCAGACATTTATCACGTGCTCAGGTGAAAGGCACTAGGTTAGCTCCCATGAGTGAACTAGTAAGGAAAAGGAAGAGAATCCACATTCAGAATTAGGTAGTTATAATATGTCAAGGCTGCATTAGATAAGTGTTATATTTCTAGTAGTTTTAGAATCACAACACATCGGACATGTATACCTATATAATATCTCACTTCCTTCAACTATTACGTAAGGTATGAATTCTGTCGACACTGTACTTTGATAACTAAAAAATATCATACTGCAGGGAATATTCTAAATATTTCAAGTAGATATGATTGTAAGAAAACTCTTCCTTATATTCACCATCTGGTCCTGTCTTATAGCCACGCAGCTTGCTGCCTCTTATACATAATGGTCACCACTTGGACATTTAAAGATGCCCATCATGCTTCTTCTATGCCTACTTTTTGGCCCCCGGTCCCTTCCCTCTTAATTCTGCTTTGTGTCTTAGGAACCTGTTCAGTTCTTCCTGTGTCCTACTCAGCATGTCACATTCCACCTGGCCTCAGAATTCTAAGAGTGGTTCTACCAAGGCGGAATAGGATGTGACTGTAATCTCCATGTTGAAAGTCCTCACGGACATTTATAGTCATAGAGATACTGGCAAACCCTAAATTTGTTTTCATGTTGTGTATCTCATTTTCCATGTAAGTATATTCCCTCGTTCTGTGTTTTTGAAGTTTATTTTTCAGAACAACATTCACAACTTCACAGTTGTATTTACTAAATTGTATTTTTAGATGTTGGCATAAGCTGCCTCTAACACAAGTCATCTCCATTATAGTACAGTCCCCACTAGGATCAGAGGGAGAATGATTCAAAGGTTGATGCACAGTTTATAACTCATGCTTTGCCCCAGAGAGTTTGTCTGGGATTCACTTTTAATCACTTCCCACAGTTCTATTTATGATGTCAGCGTTCTTATACATCCTACAGAAGTTCCCAGGACCCATATGATTTATACCACCAAGACTCTCCCATTAAAATTGTGAATAACCCTTTCCTCCAGGAGTCAAAAAACAATTAAAACTTGACATAGGAGTCAGATAGGGACAAAAATAGCAGCTTTATCATTGATATAATTAAATGCAAGTATGTGGAATGGCCCTGGCCAAGACTGTACAGCCCTTTTGCCAGTTGGCTGGTGGGGGTGCTCTGTGCTCCTTTAAGCTTCCCTATCTCCTAGCAACCAGAACTAAATAGGAAATCAGAATCTTGTAGGCAGGCAGGTGGACAGCACAGAAAGAGTGCTCAGAGGGGCAGAGCTGCACACACTAGGCTGGAGCCCAGTTTCCCACCGCACATTAATTCCTCTCTTGAGGTGGGGAGAGGCACTTCTTCTGAAGAGTGACTGTCTGCATATTTCAGCCGAAGAGGAATACTGAGCGAGGGAGAGAAGGCTTCCCTCACATCTCCTTACACTCACACATAGGCGCTGAGTCCCTTTCGCGTCGTCAACTGCAGGATGATGGGGCTGGCTTGTATGGGTGCAGGGACCTCTTCCAAGGCGACCTACTTGTCCACACTCAGGCCCAGTGGCCACTCCCCTTTGTCCATGGCCTGTGAGATTTTGTCTGCGGGGCTGACAGCCCTGATGTCAGCCTGGAAACTGCACACATCTGACCCAGCACATCATTTCATCTCTGTGGAATGTCACACTCTGTGAAGGCCAGTGTTGCTTGATGTTGGACACCTAGATGTGGAGGGAAACATTCAGCTCTGCAGCTTTGCTTCTCTCTCCATGAAGTCCCTGTCCTCCCTGTGCCACCCTGGGTGTGAGCCTGGAGTGGAAAGACCTCTGACTGAGATGGGGAATGTTGCAATAGACAGGCCCTCCATCTGCTCCTTGGGGTCCTTTTAGACTTGCCTGTTTATATTCCTCTCCCTTCCAGATTTCCCTTTTATCCTGGAGACGAAGCCCAAAGAGGCTCCTCCACTTTCACTATCACTTGTTATGAGTCCTCTTCTCTCTCCTAGGATCTAATAGTTCTATCTTGTGCAAGTTACCTGGAAGCTTTTGCAATCTCCTGTTCCACTCATGAATTACTAAAGTAGGTAGAATGTCCTTTCAGTCTCCCTACTTGAGCTGTGTGTTTCTACTTCTGCTTCACCTTCCAGAAGCTATCGCCCCATCATACAGATGTGGCTCCTGGGTCCATTTGCTTCTTAGGTGTGATGATTGAAGAAAAGCCTGGTTGTAGAACTCCATTTGCAATATTTAGAAGATCTGTTTGTATTAATTATCCAAACTTTCCCTATATACCCACCCACCACCTCTTTTTATTTTTTTTACTAGTAATACCTTTATTCTTTTCAAAATAATTCCATAACCAGTATCTCATTTGGACCTCAAAAGGATCTCATGAGTGAGCTAAATCATGATTCTATCTTTCCATTCTATATCCCAGGACAGAAGCACAAAAAGGTGAAGTCATGAACCCAAGATTTAGGAAAGAACGGTGGCAAAATCGGGACCAGACACCACATCTGACCCTGAAGCAAGCACACCTTCTACTGAATCTGTGTATACAGACCTCACAGGGTCTTAGCAGTCACTAGGGCTCCATGATTGACAAGATCCCCACGAGAAGCCAGTCCCATCAGCCCCTAGTTGAATGTCCTGCTTTGAGAAGGCACATCCCCTGAGTAAATGGAAAGAATTATTTATTGTGGGGGAATAAAACGAAACTAAGCCAAATGAAGCATATAAGGTTTGGGTGACATTTAGGTGGCAAGAGCCAGAGTTTAAGTGAACTGGAAACTGATGGGAGATGAGGCAGTGGAATGACACAGTTTAACTCTTTGAAACCTGTTTAGTGTTTTAATAGCTCAGATGGACTAAAGGAAAAACAGAACACTCATTTAGTCATTAAAGAACCCTGGTACTCTGTTAAATCCATTGGGAAAAAGTTTGGATGGACCAGAAGCAGCAGTTTCTTTATGTTAATGAGAGAGTGAATTATAGACACACATCCACACAGAGCTTGCAACATTGTGAAGCTTTGACTTTAATTAAGGCCTGTGTTTTTGCCCCTCCATCCTTTATTAAAATGAAAGCATCATTAAAGAGAAGAAAAACAATAGACAGCTAAAACCTCCCACCAAGAAAACCTCTGCTATTTTGGATAGCTCATATGCCAAATTATTCCACTTTAGTGGAAAGAAAAAACTAATGCAAAGGAATCCATGTGTACAGATGACTGGAGTGCATCCACCCATCTCCCAAAGCAGCACATTTCCAAAGGGCACAGATAGCCTCCTGCGATGCCTCTTTTGTTAGTTTAATTTCCTCACGATGCATCATCCTCTAAGGAGATGGGCCCAAGTTCTCCCTCTCTTTCACATTGTTTTCAAACCCAGTTACCACTGCATGCATTTCCAAATGACAGAGTGACTGGGTCTAAACCTTGATATGTCGAGAGAAAACCCAAACTGACAGTTGGAAGGGGCAGAAAGAGGAAGGCGCTGCCCATTCCTCCCTCATCCCAAATGTCATCCCTTCCTTGTCCAGGCTGCCCAGGCAACCCTGATGAAGAAACGAGCAGACACTTGAAAGTTTCTGACAGGTGTCACGGGTGCAGGCACTGAGAAACCGGGAGAGATGGAGCTTGACGTGACAGTGGCAGAGCTACTGAGGCTGGCTCCAGGACATGCAGAGTTTGGTGTCTGTCAGTTCCAATCCTTGTCACGCTCCTTCTCCATAATGGTAACTGCAAACAGACAGTGCCAGCGGGAAGTGTTCAGAAAACTTAAAAACATCTTTTCCTGACCAAGTGCCAAGCTGCAGTAATGTAGGATCAGCCACCCAAAGTGGGTGCACTCCAGCTAAGCGCGTCAGAAGCGGGTGACAGGGCTGATCACGCTGGTGGGGTGCACAAGTTGCTTGCTGTCTTTCTTTGTACTCTGCCTTGCCCTCCAAGACTAGAGTTGCAGTCTCCCATTCCTTTCCACATTTATGCATGTGATTTTTGTTCTGCCAGCATCTTCCTCCACCAGTAACTTCTGATGACTCTTAATTCCTTGCATGTAATGATCTCTGCAACAGATCCTGCTTGATCTGAATGTTTGGCAATCCTGCTCTTCTGACCTGGCTGGAGGGTGATCTATAATGAGAGAAGAAGGCCAGCTTCTTGGTAACACCATGCAAATAGTTTCATAAATATTGCTCCATTGCATTACTTTGAAATATTACTTCTTTTAACGGTCTGCCAAAGTCAAATAATTCTGCTAAATAACAATCCATGGCTAGGCCTCTCACCCAACCAAAGTAACAGGTGGTAACCTGGTGGGAGAAGCCAACTTGATTAACTCCAGCCCAGAAGTGATGGCTAACTGGCATTAAGGCAGGATGGATGATAGCAGGTGCGTGTATAATCTTTTACCTGGCCTTCCAGCTTTCTAAGAGGGGATGTATTTATTTAATAGTTCTTAACCCAATTCATTGGCTTGCGGTTAAGCATTTTCAAATAACATAAGGACTTTATAAGTGCATTTATTTAAATAAAATCCAACCAATAATTATTTGACAAAAAGTCAGTGGCGCATGTAGTCTCTGAGTCTGGTTTCTACCGAAAATTCCACGGGGCCTCAGGCAGAGTGATAAATCACCCAGGGTGCGACTGTCTCCCTCTCCAAATGCCAAGAGTCAGTGCTGAAGTGGAAAGAGTTCTGGTGTCACAGTGACCCAAGTGAGCCTGAAATTTGAGAATGGCAGGGGACCAGCCTAGATATTTGTGTTACAAACTGCACTGTGAAGTGTCAAGATAAGTTTAGGCCACAGGTGCTGTTGTATCTTAGCTTCAGCCAATTTCTGCTCTGGTTTTGTGCTCAGTGACTGGAGGTGATCTTTTTAATAGAATATCTCCTTTCCAGGGGGCCTGCATGAGAACAGTGATGGTGTCAGCTGTGTCAGGACCCACACGTTCTCCCCATGTACACACTGCTCTTAAAATCTCCTCCTTTTCCATCTCTCCAGCTCATGTGTCAGCAATGTTGACTCCTACATATGTTTTTCTAACCAGTTTTATCTTCCAGCCTCAAATTTTGCATCTCTGTACAGACAATAACCCCTGAAACACATGTATACTAGGCTGAAGGAACATGCTGCTCCCATCAGCCACGTGCTCTGCTGGATTTCCTACTCTGTTTGGGGCCCTGCCTCCAAACCTTTGAAATCACCTCTTCCTTTGCTCCCTAAAGTCAAGCAGTTATGCAGGCCTGTCAGTTTTTTCATATAAAACCTACATCTGCCCCCCATATTTAGTTTTGAAAGAATGTTTTTATAATTTGTTTTATAAAATTACACATGTTCATCATGAACTTTTCAAACAATATGTCAAAGCATAAAGAAGAAAGACAAGTAAAACCAATTTTTTAAATTAAAAATAATATCCAAAATCATATTGTCCATAAATAGCTCATAAAATTAGATAACATTCTTCTATATTGCTTTTGTGCACATAGATGAATAGACGGATGGATGGATGGAAAGAAAGCTTACTAAAACTGTATTATGATGCCCATGTTATTTTGACAAAAACATTAAATGTAATTTTATTTGATTTTGACAGGAAAAAAAGTAAAACAATGAAAATGAAGGCAATTGTTTAACTTTATTTCTTTATGTAAGAGATAAATGCCTAAATTATCTGAAGATGAAAGAAATGAGCTTACAACTTTAAGAGATTGTGGAAGTATTATTCTTAAAATTCCACTTCAATTTTCATCAGTAGGGATCAAATTCACCCTAAGGGAAGTAAAAAGGTCACCCTCTTATACTTCCTGTTGGCTGCTCATCCTCCACCTCCCAAATTTACTTACCAAGATGCGTAGCATTTGTATTCTGTGATCAAACTGTCCAGAGTTTAATGTCTCGGTTCTTCATTTGAATTACTTTATTGCTCACACTCACCACCAGTCATTTCTCTGAAGCTTCTCCATTTCTGTGTGTGTGTTTTTATTCTCTCTGCTTAGTGAGATTTGATTGTGGAGTACTTTTATCTAGAAAGAGTTTCAGTGCTGCTGACATTGTGTTCTTCACTTGCTGAAGTCATACTTTCATTCTTTAGCAATATGCAGACGTTGTACTGTTGGTTTCTGAATTTTGAATACTCCATGCTCATCAGGCTACATCATCACCGTTTTCATTAGCCTGGATTTCATCATTGTGTGATTTTATTCCTAACCCTACCCCTCCCTTTCCCCGCAAAAAGAAAAAGGACTAAAGGTGGTTATATGCTGAAGTTCTGTCACATTTGAAAATATCTTCAGTTTGTTCCTGTACTCGAATAACAACTTGACTCCTTACTACATTCTTAAATCTTGGGGCTTGATGTCAATATTTATTGACATCATTCCATTGCCTATTGTAGAAATATGAGATATCTTTTTCTTTTTATCCATTCTCAATCATTATTTATTTATTTGTATGTTTCTATCCCAAAGTGAATTTAAAGAATAGAGAAAAACATGTAACAAGTTTGATGTAATAACCAACATCATTTTCAGCAAGTTTTAGCATGATGATTTATCTACTTAAAATATCTTTACCCTATAAAATAAAACATACAAACTTATGTTGTTGTTGTTGGTCACTAAGGCATGTCTGATTCTTTGAGACCCCGTGGATTGCAGCACGCTAGGCTTCCCTGCGGAGAAGGCAATGGCACCCCACTCCAGTACTCTTGCCTGGAAAATCCCATGGATGGAGGAGCCTGGTGGGCTGCAGTCCACGGGCTCGCAAAGAGTTGGACATGACTGAGTGACTTCACTTTCACTTTTCACTTTCATGCATTGGAGAAGGAAATGGCAACCCACTCCAGTGTTCTTGCCTGGAGAATCCCAGGGACGGGGGAGCCTGGTGGGCTGCCGTCTATGGGGTCACACAGAGTCGGACACGACTAAAGCGACTTAGCAGCAGCAGCAGCAGCAGCAGGCTTCCCTGTCCTTCACTATATCCCTGAGTTTGCACAAACTCATGTCCATTGGGTCAGTGATGCCATCCAACCATCTCATCCTCTCTTGTGCCCTTTTCCTCCTGCCCTCAATCTTTTCCAGCATGAGAGTCTTTTCCAATGAGTTGGCTTTTCGTATCAGGTGGCCAAAGTACTAGAGCTTCATGTACTTCATCTAAGTGTTCCTTGCTCACTTTATTTACCAGTACTCGTCCACAGAGGAATCTCCTGTCCTTAATTTGGTGTTTTGCAAGTTCTATACATGTTTTTCCTGGCTTCCCTGGTGGCTCAGACGGTAACGTGTCTGCCTGAAATGCAGAGACCCAGGTTCGACCCCTGGGTTGAGAAGATCCCCTGGGGAAGGGAATGGCAACCCGCTCCAGTATTCTGGCCTGGAGAATTCCATGGACAGAGGAGCCTGTTAGGCTACAGTCCATGTGGTTGCAAAGAGTCGGATACGACTGAGCAATTTCAGAGATACATGTTTTTATAGCATTCTTACATATGTACGTAGCTAAGAATTATGGATATATAGTATAATATTTTACAGACTGTTTCAGATTTATTTAAATGATATCATACAGAATTTATAGTTCACACCTTGCTTTTCTCCTCCAGCATTACTTTTGCAAGATTTCTCAATGTCAGTACAAATAGTTTAATAATTTTCATATTTTTCCTATTGATGGATATTTAGATTGTTTCCAGTTTCACTATGAAAAGTATTGCTGTAGCAAATAAAACCTGTTCATTTGTGGCCTTGACATGTGTGAGAATTTCTTTAAGCATTCAGAGGTGAATTTGGGGCCATGAGTGGACTGTGTGTGTCTTTAACTTGACATTTCTAAATAACTAGATAAATTTTATATCACAATCAGGGCTGTATTATACTTCCCAGTAATTTGCATACTCACCGCCACTTAAATTGTCATACCTTTTTTTCATATATTCCCATGTAATAGATTTTAAATGGTATCTTAATATTAGTCTCTTTTACTTCTCTGATGGTCCACTGGTTAAGACACTATGCTTCCAGTGCAGGGGGTATAGGTTTGATCCCTGGTCAGGAAACTCATATCCCACATGCCATGTGGTGTGGCAAAAAATAAAAAAAAATGAATTTGAGAAGTTTTCATCCCTTTTACAATTTTTGAGTACTGACTGCCAATGAGATTGAGCATATTTTCAAATGTTTAATGGTCTTCTTATTTCTTCCTTTATGGTTCAATTTAGTTCAATTCAGTCACTCAGTCGTGTCTGACTCTTTGTGACCCCATGGATTGCAGCATGCCAGGCTTACCTGTCCATCACCAACTCCCGGAGCTTACTTAAACTTATGTCCATCGAGTTGGTGATGCCATCCAACCATCTCATGAAAGAGGACAGTGAAAAAGTAGGCTTAAAACTCAACATTCAGAAAACAAAGATCATGGCATCCCGTCCCATCACTTCATAGCACATAGATGGGGAAACAATGGAAGCAGGGAGAGACTTTATTTTTCTGGGCTCCAAAATCACTGCAGATGGTGACTGCAGCCATGAAATTAAAAGACGCTTGCTCCTTGGAAGAAAAGTTAAGACCAACCTAGACAGCATATTAAAAAGCAGAGACATTACTTTGCCAAAAGAGGTCCGTATGGTATAGCTGTTCATATCCTTTGCCAATTTTTCTACTGGCTTGATTTTTCTCTTATTGATCTTTAAGGGTACTTTATATAAGCTATTTCCAATTCATTAGCAGTTTTATGTGCTGCACATATCTTTCCTAATTCCACGTCTATTTGCTTAACATTTTGTGTGGTGTCTTCTGTAGTAAGAAACATTTTAATATATTAATAGTTGAATTTATTTTTTTCTTTGTGATCTGTGGTTTTTGTAGGAGAAGGCAATGGCAACCTACTCCAGTACTCTTGCCTGGAAAATCCCATGGACGGAGGAGCCTGGTAGGCTGCAGTCCATGGGGTCCCGAAGAGTCAAACACGACTGATCAACTTCACTTTCACTTTTCACTTTCGTGCATTGGAGAAGGAAGTGGCAACCCACTCCAGTGTTCTTGCCTGGAGAATCCCAGGGACGGTGGAGCCTGGTGGGCTGCCGTCTATGGGGTTGCACAGAGTCAGACACGACTGAAGCAACTTAGCAGCAGCAGCAGCGTGGTTTTTGTATCTTTCTTTAAAATCTTTTTGAGTCATGAGACTGTAAGGATAATCTTGTACATTCTTCTAAAATTTTAAAATTATGCTTTTTTGATAATCACAGCCAACATACTGAATTAATTTATTTTATATACAAATGTGGAACCATATTCTAAATAATTTAATATTCTGATCTTGTGAGAATTTTCTCTTGATTCCAAAAGTTTTCTTCTTTCTTTTTATTGAACTATAGTTGATTTATAATATTGTGTTAGTTCAGATGTACAATAAGGCGATTCATATATTGTTATTCACTCACTCAGTCTTGTTCATCTCTTTGTGACCCCATGGACTCCAGCATACCAGGCTTCCCTATCCTTCACCATCTCCCTGAGTTTGCTCAAACTCATGTCCATTGAGTTGATGGTGTCATCCAACCATCTCATCTTCTCTTGCCCCCTTCTCCTCATGCCCTCAATCTTTCCCAGCATCAGGGTCTTTTCCACTGAGTCAGCTCTTCATATCAGATAGCCAAAATATTGGAGCTTTATAGCTTCAGCATCTGTCCATTCAATGAATGTCCAGAATTGATTTCCTTTAAGATTGACTGGTTTGATCTCCTTGCTGTCCAAGGGACTCTCAAGAGTCTTCTCCAGCACCACAGTTCAAAAGCATATGTATTTATATTCTTTTCAGGTTCTTTTCCATTTTAGGTTATTACAAGATATTGAATATAGTTTCCTGTCGTTGTTTGTCTATTTTATATACAGTGGTATATATCTGTTAATTCCATATTCTTAATTTATCTCCCTGTTACCCCTTTGGTAACCATAAGTTTGTTTTCCATGTCTGTGAGTCTGTTTCTGCTTTGTAAATCAGTTCATTTGCGTTATTTTTTAGGTTCCACATATAAGTGATATCACATAATATTTATCTTTCTCTGTCTGACTTACTTCACTTAGTATAATAATCTCTACATCCATTTATGTTACTGCAAATGTTAAGTACATCATTCTTTTTATGGCTAAGTAATATTCCATTGTATATATGTACCACATCTTCTTTATCCACTCTTCTGTTGAGAAACATTTAGGTTGCTTCCATGTCTGTAAATAGTGCTGCTGTGAGCATTGGGGTGCATGCATCTTTTCAGAGTTTCCATCTTTTCTTGTCATATGTCCAGGAGTGGAGTTGCTGTAGTGTATGGTAACTTTATTTTTAGTTTTTTAAGTAGCCTCCATACTGTTCTCCATAGGGACTGCACCAATTTACATTCCAATCAATAGTGTATGAGGATTTGCTTTTCTACACACCCTCTCCAGCATTTATTATGTGTAGACATTTTGACGATGGTCATTCTGACTAGTGTGAGGTTATATACATCATTGTAGTTTTCAATTGTGTTTCACTAATAGTTAGCGATGTTGAGCATCTTTTCATGTACCTATCGGCCATTTGTATGTCTTCTTGGAAGAAATGTCTCTTTAGGACTTCTGCCCAGGTTTTATTGGATGTTTGTTATTTGATATAGAGTTGTATAAGCTGTTTACATGTTTTGGATATTAAGCCCTTGTCAATTGCATCATTTGCAAATATTTTCTCCCAATCTGTAGGTTGTCTTTTCATTTTGTTTATGGTTTCCTTTGCTGTACAAAAGCTTGTGAATTTGATTAGGTTCCATTTGCTTACTTGTGGTTTTGTTTCTTTGGCCTTGGGAGACTCACTATTAGTTTTTTATTGCTGAAATGACAACTTAAAGGGAGCACAGTCACTTAATTAATATTTCAATCATCATTGCAATATAGTAACAAAGATAATGGAATTGTGAAGGTATCTTCTTGTCAGACATTTGCCACATTTTTCTCTGATTGGAATTAAGAGTTAAGAGCTGCATATCATCTTATATACCTCTCCTGGTTAATATAACATAGCTAGTTGTTCCTCTTCAACTGGGATTTTTCTCTGACATGTTATTTTACTCCCTGAATGTTGTTTAAAGTTTGGGCTGAGGTATGGTAGGCCACTTCTGCCATTAATTGTCTAGTATTAAAACAGGAGAATTTTAGGCCATGGTAATTCCAGATCATATGTGCATACATACATGTGTATGTGTTGCTTTTTTTCTTTTGACTTGGGAGCCTGATCTAAAAAAATATTGTTTTTTTAAAATTTTATTTTATTTTTAAACTTTACAATATTGTATTGGTTTTGCCAAATATCGAAATGAATCCGCCACAGGTATACATGTGTTCCCCATCCTGAACCCTCCTCCCTCCTCCCTCCCCATACCATCCCTCTGGGTCGTCCCAGTGCACCAGCCCCAAGCATCCAGTATCGTGCATCGAACCTGGACTGGCGACTCATTTCATATATGATATTATACATGTTTCAATGCCATTCTCCCAAATCATCCCACCCTCTCCCTCTCCCTCAGAGTCCAAAAGACTGTTCTATACATCAGTGTCTCTTTTGCTGTCTCGTATACAGGGTTATTGTTACCATCTTTCTAAATTCCATATATATGCATTAGTATACTGTATTGGTGTTTTTCTTTCTGGCTTATTTCACTCTGTATAATAGGCTCCAGTTTCATCCACCTCATTAGAACTGATTCAAATGTATTATTTTTAATGGCTGAGTAATACTCCATTATTTATATGTACCACAGATTTCTTATCCATTAATCTGCTGATGGACATCTAGGTTGTTTCCATGTCCTGGTTATTATAAACAGTGCTGCGATGAACATTGGGGTACATGTGTCTCTTTCAATTCTGGTTTCTTCAGTGTGTATGCCCAGCAGTGGGATTGCTGGATCATAAGGCAGTTCTATTAATTCACGTCAGAGAATGTTTTGCCTACATTCTCTTCCAGGAGTTTTATGAGGGCATGTCTGTAAACTGCTTTGGGTAGCATGGCTATTTTAACAATATTAATTCTTCCAATCCAAGAGCACGGGATATCTTTCCATTTTTTTGAATCATCTAAAGTTGGAAGACTATGATTTTTATGCTCATATCTTTAACCAACTGAAAAAGTAAGACTAGGCAGATTGGCAGGAGATAAGAATCAGGGTTTTTTTTTTAATATGGAAAAACAGTGGGAAACATTTTTCTTCCCCCACTAATTCTAGACTCTATTCTGTTCCATTTGTTGATTTACCTATTCATGGGCTAGTTGTTTGAATTACTGTAGATTTATTATTTTCATAAAAAATGGGGTAAAACTTGAACCTGTTTTTCAGTAACCTGCTAACTGTTATTTACTCTGACTTTTGTTGGCTTTATATGGTACAAATGTCTTTTCCCACACTGCTGCTCCTGCTGCTGCTAAGTCGCTTCAGTCGTGTCCGACTCTGTACGACCCCATAGATGGCAGCCCACCAGGCTCCCCCATCCCTGGGATTCTCCAGGCAAGAACACTGGAGTGGGGTGCCATTGCCTTCTCCGTTCCCACACTGGGACTTGTCTTTTTATCCTTTTACGTGTGTCTTTGGATGAGTGAATATATTTTTATGAACCCTAATTTTCTAATCCTCTTTCATGGTTACTCTTGTCTTTTCCCATTACAACATCTTTGCTGCATCAACATCACAAATATATGTTGATATATATTATCTTCTAGACACTTTACTGTTTCACTTTTTATATTTAGATCTTTATTCCACCTTGCAAATCAACTATTTGTATTGTGGAAGGTACTGAGAAGATTTGTTTTAATGCATGAATATCCAGTGACCAACATCACTGATTAGAAAGACCATTCTGTGATATCATCTTTGCCACAAAGTGTCTCCATATGTGTAGGCCTGTTTCTGGACTCACTGTTGTGTTCCACCAATCTATTTGTCTTTCCTTGAATAAGACCACATTGTCTCAACGAATGCAATTATATAAAAAATCCATATCCATTAGAAAAGTTTTGTACTTCTGTTTTTTTCTTTAACATTATCTTCACTATTCTTGGTCCTTGGAGATTCCATCTAAACTTTAAAATCCACTTAAAATTTTGGCAAAAAGCAACCTGCCAAAATTTGGATTAGGATTATACTGAATCTATATATCTTTTTAGGAAGAAATTATAATCTTTGCCATATTAAGTCCTCAGATCCCTAATGATCATTTATCCCTCAATTTATTTTCTTTCTTTATTTCTAAAGATCTGCACTTTTCTTTGTAAATGTCTTCCATTTCTTTTGCTAGATTTATTTCTATATATTTGATATTTTTATTAAATCATAAATTTAAGTTCTACATTTAGCGATACATTCCTATTTTACTGAAAGTTTTAAACTACAGAAATTGATGTTTAATGACTAAATGCATTTTTCAGCATCTGTGGAAAGAATCCTAAAATTTATTTCTGTAAGTCCATTAATACATTAAGTTATATTTGTTGTTCAGTTGCTGAGTCATGTCCGACTCTTTGTGACCTCATGGACTGCAACACTCTAGGCTTCCCTATAGCAAACTTCCATCTCATCCTCTGGCACCCCCTTCTTCTCCTGTCCTCAATCTTTCCCACCATCAGGGTCTTTTCCAATGAGCATCAAGGTGGCCAAAGTACTGGAGCTTCAGCTTCAGCATCAGTCCTTCCAGTGAATATTCAGGATTGATTTCCTTTAGGATTGACTGGTTTGGTCTCCTTGCTGTCCAAGGGACTCTTAAGAGTCTCTACCACCACAGTTCAGAAGCATCAATTCTTTGGCACTCAGCCTTCTTTATGATCCAACTCTCACATCCACACATGACTACTGGAAAAACCATAGCTTTGACTATATTTCTATATTTAAAATATTGAACCATCTTTGCATTTCTAGAATAAATTCCACATTTTTATACTGTCATTCTTGTAATATACTTATAAATTGAGTCTGAAACTAATTTTAGAATTATCAGTTGATACACATGAGTGAGTTTTTATATGGTTTTCTCTTATTGCACTTTCTTCATTGGATTATGATACCAATATTATGCTCACTTCATAAGATCAATTTGGACTTTCCCCTTTATTAATAATTTTAAATGGTTTATAGGGATTTTAAATTTTTTCTTAAAGGTTTTCCTATGAAACTTTCCTTTATGAAATCATCTAGAACTGGAAGTTTTTAACAGTGGTGTAGAGGTAAAAGTTAATTAAAAACAAAATGGTAGATATTGAGCCCAAGCTTTGCATATTTACTCAAATAGATGTACTTTCCATCTGTATTTTTCCATTTGTATTTCTACCATGTAAATGGATAGGATTTGATCTTTAGAGTTTTCAATTCATTATCTTCTAAATATTCTGTGATTTTAGTTTGAATTTTATATTTGGCAAAAGAGCCGTTTATAGGACTTTACTATATTATTGTTTTGTTATTAGTATTTTGTAATGCTAATTACTGGTGCTGTATGATTGTGAGCATAGAACATTTTTGATATTATTTAGAAATTTATTGGAAGCTTCAAAATAACCTTGTATATGGGCAAGCTTTCCAAATATTATATTGCTTGAAAAAAGGGTATATTCTTTATTTTCAGTGTTGAAGCTAAAAAGATGTCAATTAATATACCTTCTAAGGAAAGGTGAATTAAGATCTTAGACTAGTATGTTTCTGTTTATCCATGTAGTTTCACAGCTGTGATTTGTGCTTCTGAATGCATGTAATCATAGTACTGTATTGTACTTAGCCTGATAAAGTGACTTTGTCTTTTTTTTTTTTTTTAAAGAATTCAACATTGTGTATTGAGGTTGGCCAATCTACTCTCTTTTTATTTTATCTTTCTTGTTTATATTTGCCCTTCTTTTTTTTTTTTTTTTTCAAATTTTGTGTCACATGTACTATATATGGAACAAAGACTGGTGTTTTGCTTTTATTTTTCCCTATCAATGTTGATGTACAAATGTGTCATTATGAAAATTTTCTAATGATCAGCAAAGTTGAAAGACTTTTACAGTGAATGGCCTACAAGTTTTGCTTTTTAATCCAACCCAAAATTATGTCTTAAGAGACAGATTTAGTTCATGTGAAAATATTGATATGTAAGTGCTTTTGGTTTATATTATTCTATAGTTCACTTATTTGTTCATTCACTTAAATTATTTCAATATATATTCTTTTCTCTCCTTTTTGATTTTGTGATTATCTTGATATTTAGGAAGTCTTGTACTTTTGCTAGAGATTACTTTCATATATGTAACTATATGTGAAAGTGAAAGTCGCTCAGTCATGTCCAACTCTTTGCAACCCATGGACTATACAGTCCATGGAATTCTCCAGGCCAGAATACTGGAGTGGGTAGCCTATCCCTTCTCCAGGGGATCTTCCAGACCCAGGAATCGAATTGGGGTCTCCTGCATTGCAGGTGGATTCTTTACCAACTGAGCTATTAGGGAAGCTTTAACTGTATATTATATCCTTAATCATCTTTTTTTTTTTTTGAAATTATCTATTATTTTCTGTGATTGTCAGATTTGTGTGTCAACTTGTCTAGGCTATAGTACCCAGTTATTTAATCAAGCAGTAGTTTAGGTACTGCATTAAAGGTATTCAGCAGTCCAGGTTCGATGCATGATACTGGATGCTTGGGGCTGGTGCACTGGGACGACCCAGAGGGATGGTATGGGGAGGGAGGTGGGAGGAGGGTTCAGGATGGGATACACGTGTATACCTGTGGCAGATTCATTTCGATATTTGGCAAAACCAATACAATATTGTAAAGTTAAAAAATTAAATTAAATTAAAAAAATAAAGGTATTCAGCAGATGTGATTATCATCTGTTAATCAGTTAACTTTAAGTAAAGGATTATCCTTAATAATGTGGGTGGGCCTAATCTAATCAATTGAAAGGTCTTGAGAGAGGAAACCTGACATTTTCCTGAGGAAGAAGAAAGTCCCGTTGTAGACTACAGTCTTGTCCCTATCCAAGAGTTTGTAGCTTGCCTTTGCTGTGGAGTACTCTGTGTATTACAGCTTGCCTACCCAATTGTACAATTAAAGAAACTAGTTCTCTGCTCTGTGTGTATGTACATATATATTTTTTCACTGGTTCTGTTTCTTTGGTGGAAATACAGTGTCTAAAGTGGGCAATAAATAAGTTAGCTTTAAATTTTTTCTCCTCTTCCTCTGCTATCTGACTTTATTCAGTCATGTATTCTTATCGTTAGTGTTTTAATATTTTAATTTTATTAGAGTATAGTTAATTTACAATTTTGTGTTAGTTTCTGGTGTACAGAAAAGTGATTCAGTTATACATATATTCATTCTTTTTTATATTCTTTTCTTATGTAGATTATCACACAATACTGAGTAGTGCTTCCTTGAATATCGAGTAGGTCCTTGTTGGTTATCTATCCTATATATGGTATTGTATGTGTGTTCATCCCGAGTTCCTGATTTATCCTCCCTACCACATTTCCCTTTTGTTAACTGTAGGTTTGTTTCTAAAAAGTTTAAGTCTGTTTCTGTTTTGTAGATAAGTTCATTTGTATCTTTTTAAAAATCAGATTCCACATACGGGTGATATCATATGAAATTTGTCTTTGACTTATTTCACTTAGTAAGGTAATCTCTAGGTCATCCATGTTGCTCTCAATGGTATTATTTCGTTATTTTTTACGGCTGAGTACTATTCTGTTGTATATACGTACCGCATCTTCTTACTCCATTCTCTGTCAGTAATCATTTAGGTTGCTTCCATGTTTTGGGTATTGGAAATAGTGCTACCATGAACATTGGGTTGCAAGTTTTCCTTTAGGGTTATGGATTTCTCTAGATATATACCCCTTGAATGGGATTGCTAGATCATACAGCAGTTTTTTAAGGACCCTCCATACTGTTCTCCATAGTGGTTGTACCAATTTACACTTCTACCAACAGTGTAGGAGGCTTCTCTTTTCTCCACACCCTCTCCAGCATTTGTTGTTTGTAGATCGATGATGGCCATTCTGAGGTGACACCCCATTGTAGTTTTGATTTGCATTTTTCTGATAATTAGTGATGTTGAGCATCTTTTCACGTGCTTCTTGGCCATCTGTTATTAAATTTTCATGTTTGTGTGTTATTAAGGTTTGGTGTTTGTGTGCATACTTAAGAAAGCTCTCTCCTAAATATAGCATGCTTTGGGGAAAATAGAGTTAGGATCAGACCGTTCAAAATCTAAACCCTTGCCCAATAATCAGGCAGTCAACGAATGATGTTAAGTTTTTAATAAATAGAGGAATGAACAATAAATACAGTATTTAAAGAAAAACAAAAATGCAAGTAGTTTGAGCGGAGGAGGTATGAGCAGGTGTTGCATCTGTTGATTTCTGGAAGCAAGGGCAGCAGTCACAGTGGCTGGGCAGTAATGTGCAGCAAGCCATCAGAGGTAGCACACATGGAAAAGGAGAGCCAAGAAGGGCAATAAGAAGTCGCTGGGCTTTAGGTTCAGTTTTGTACTCCTCTGGAACTTGCCGCCATTCCCTTATGGTTTGAAATTTAACACTCTGATAAATATCTTTCATGGATAAATGCGACTTCCTCAGTATGCCAGCATCATCGCTACCAACTTCAAATCAGGTACATATGATCTAATTCATGTAGCAGAAATAGGCCCTGGGAAGAACAGACCATACTTGATTTATGTGCTTTAAATGATACCCTTTGATTTCTAGCTTTTAAAGATCAGCAGACTTTTCTATCTCCCATTTCCCCCCCTCTCATTGCTCAATTGTCATTTGCATAATTTCTGTACTGTTGTAGCCTGTATCATTTGTATTCTCTACTGTTATAATTGCCTATCTTATTTGTTTTCTTTCAGTCCTTATTTTATAGTTTAACCTTTGTTATAGAATCAATGCCTAGCTATTAGATGAAAGACTGAATGTCTTTTGTCCCTCTGTGCCTGTCGTGGGCTAAACATTTGTGTCCCTTAAAATTCATATGTTGAGGTCCTAACTTCCATTGTGATGGGATTTAGAGATGGGGCCTTTGAGAGGTAGTTAGGTTTATATGAGGTCATGAGGGTAAGGCTGCCGTGGTGGGATTAGTGTCCTTATAAGAAGAGGGAGAGAGACCAGGACTCTAGTTCACTCTATGATGTGAGAATACAGTGGAAGGCAGCCATCTGCAAACCAGGAAGAAAGTTATCACCAAGGGTTGAATCTGCCAGCACCTTGATTTTGGACTCCCCAGCCTCCAGAATTGTGAAAAATAACTGTCTATTGTTTGTGCCACTCAATCTATGTTATGCTGTGGTAGCATCTCAACTTGATTAAGATAGTTCCCCTCCCCATTTAATAAAAAATCTACAATAGCCAAGAGAAGGTACTCACCCCAAGCCCACATACACATATCTACGCCATGTTCTGATCAAACACTCTAGAGTTGTCTGCCCAAACTACCCTGAACTCACTTCCAGGACTTCAAAAGAGCCAATATAAAGATGCATTACCTTTAAAAGAAACAAGAATATAACAGACCGCTGAGGTCCCAAGAGAAACTATAGCAGCTTACGAACAACAGAATGATATATTTGAGGTGCTAAAAAAACAAACAAACAAAAACTACCACCATGTAATCACACCATCATTGTTGTTCATTTGCTAAGTCATGTCCAACTCCGCAACCCCATGAACTGCACCACGCCAGGCTTCTGTCTTCCACTGTGTCCTGGAGTTTGCTGAAATTTATGTTCATTGAATTGGTGATGCTATCTAACCATCTCATCCTCTGCCACCACCTTCTTTTTTTGCCTTCAATCTTTCCCAGCATCAGGGTCTGGGAAAGCATCAGCTCCCTCCAACGAGTCAGCTCTTCACATCAGATGGCCAAAGTATTGGAGCTTCAGCTTCAACAACAGTCCTTCCAATGAATATTCAGGGTTAATTTCCTTTAGGATTGACTGGTTTGATCTTCTTGCAGTCCAAGCAATTCTCAAGAATCTTCTCCAGCACCACAGTTCAGAAGCATCGGTTCTTCAGTGCTCAGCCTTCCTTATGGTCCAACTTTCATATCCATACATGACTATTAAAAAAACCATAGCTTTGACTAGACGGACCTATGTCCACAAAGTGATGTCTCTGCTTTTTAATACACTGTGTAATTCCAAATGTAACAGAAATATCTTTCATAAGTGAAGAAAAAAATAAAGATACTTTCTAGATATACAAAGACTGAGTGAATTTGCTGTCTGCAATTCTATGTTAAATAAATACTAAAGAGAGCTCTGATAGAAGGGAAATAATCTGATGCTGTGTGGTGAACCACACTGTGTCCGTACGGTCAGCTTCATCTTAGCCTGGCTGTCCTGCACCCTCTCCTTTCCCTGTGACTGAGCAGTACCTAGCTCACAAGGAATGTGCCTATGCCAGATGAGTTCCCCATCAGCTTCTACCTTTGGAATCTGGAAGAATGCCTTTTTCTGTTTCAAATGGTTAAATGGTCATGAGACCCTCAGGGAGAGGAAAAAATCCTTGGTTCCCATCTTGCAGACATGCTTCTCAGTTGGTAGCCCAATTCTATTTTTAGCTTTAGCCTGTTGTACCCCTTCCAGCTCCTCCAAGCACAGCTGCAAATGCCTTTGGATCATTGTCCCCACATCCTGCCCATGTGTAAGTTTCCCACAATAAACTTCATAATTATACTTTATGGAGTCGCCTGCTTCATTTTTCAGTCTCAGTGTTTCTTCTCAGTTCAGAGGGTATTATTCAATACCTCCACCTCCCAGCAGATGGAATCAGGATATGTAAGAAGGAATGAAGGACACAAAGGAAAAGGTAAATAATTGGATAAACCAACTGTACCAAAAAAATGTCTTGTGAGGTTACAAATATATATACAAAATGAAAATGTATGATGGCAATACAAAAAAACACCAAAGATACCAGGGAACAAATGGAGGTTAAGTATTCTAACCTCAAAATTATCCAAGAAGAGGTACAACTACTAACTTATGTTGGACTCTAAATAATGCATTATGTAATATCTAGGATAATCACTAAAAGAATAGAAGAAAACTTCACTTGTAGTAAGCATGAAAATGAAGAGGAAAAATAATAAAAAATATTTGATTAATCAAAAATGTCTAAAGCAAGGAGAGAAAAAGGAATCAAAAGTAGATGATGCATGCAAAATATCATTAAAAGATGATAGATGTAAATGTAAATACATTAGTAACAATATTACATGTAAATTGCGTGTTGTTGTTCAGTTGCTAAGTTGTGTCTGACTCTTTGCAACCCCATGGGCTGCAGCACACCAGGCTTCCCTGTCCTTCGCTGTTTTCCAGTTTGCTCAAACTTGTGGCCATTGAGTTGGTGATGCCATTCAACCATCTCATCCTCTGTTGCCCCCTTCTACTTCTGCCCTCAATCTTTCTCAGCACGAGTCTTTTCAAATAAGTCAGCCCTTCGCATCTGGTGGCCAAATGTTGGAGCTTCAGCATCAGTCCTTCCAATGAATATTCAAGATTGATTTCCTTTAGGATTGACTGGTTTGATATTCTTGCAGTCCAAGGGACTCTTAAGAATTACATGAATATTTCAATTAAAAGGCAAATACTATTTGACTGGATAAAACTCCAAACCTAATGATATTATGCTTAAAAGGAACAGGACAATTTATAGAGAAGTAGAAAATCAAAAGGATGGGAAAAAAGATATGGAAACATTAGCCCTAAGAAACCTCATATCATATAATGCATGAAGCATTACTAGGGGGAATTTTATAATGACAAAAACTTGACTGCCTGGAAGATAGAAAAACATTACATTTTTATGAACCTAAAACCACTTTAAAATATATAAAGCAATAATTGAAAAACTAGAAAAGAGAAAGAAAGAAATCCGTAAGTAATATGGGAGATTTAACATACCTCTCTTCATAACTGATAGCACCAGCAGACAAAAAATTAATAAGAATACAGACTCCATTAAAAACATAATTAACAAACATGAATGTAATGGAGGAATGAATCAGACAGTGAAAGGAATCACATTCCTTTCTAGTAAGTGTGAAACATTTACCAAAATTTGTGAGAAGCTCAATTTTGAGGTTAGTGTCAACATTTCAGAGTTTCTCATCCTGGACACTGTTAACATCTTGGACTAATTCTTTGTTGTGAGGGGCTCTCCTAGGTACGCATTATAGGATGCTTAGCAGTAGTCCTGTCCTTGTTTCCACTGGGTGCTAGAATCAGCTCCCCTCCAATAATGTTGTCAAAAACAAATGTCTCCAGATATTACCAAATGTGCTCTGGGATGAGGGAAAAGTCAAGACTGATTTAGAATTTTCTCTTTTAAAATGCTTTAATGAAGCCAGTAATCAATAATAAAAGATTTCTATAATGTGCAGTTAAACAATACAGGCAGGTAATCAAAATGGAAATTATGAAGTATTTTAATATGAATTATAATGAAATAAGACATATCAAAAAGTATTCAATGCAACTTAAGCTGTTCTTAGAAGAAACTGTGTAGAATTAAATGTGAATATTAAATAGAAGAAAGTTTGAAAGTCAAGAATGTGAAGGTCAAGACTCCTGACTCTGGCCAAATGAGATCAGCAAGTCCTGTCCTCAGAAAACTGAAAGAAATGAACAAAACTGAGCATGTCATCACTCTGGAATTGTACCAAAGTCATATGACAATCTTTGATAAGCTGCTGAAGTTCGGGCAACAACAGTGGGAGTCTGGCATTCAGGCTTGCTGCTAGAACTACTCTCACTAACCTCTCCTCTAACAGGTGATGTGGGTGTTGTGCCCAGGAGAGGCAGACCATGAGGACTAACACAGGGGAAGGGGGACTCCTTCCATCTGGGGCAGTGGTAACGCTCATGTTAAATGGAAATGATTTCTCTGAGACAAACAAGAAGAAAGGCCAATGGCTTCATTCTGGTACTCCAAGATTACAGGTACCATGTAACCTTTAGTCCGTTCACTTCAGCTCAGTTGCTCAGTCGTGTCTGACTCTTTGAGACCCCTTAGACTGCAGCACGCCAAGCTTCCATCACAAACTCCCGGAGTTTCCTCAGACTCATGTCCATTGAGTCTGTAATGCCATCCAACCATCTCATCCTCTGTCGTCCCCTTCTCCACCCACCTCCAATCTTCCCCAGCAGCAGTATCTTTTCAAATGAGTTAGTTCTTCACGTCAGGTGGCCAAAGTATTGGAGTTTCAGCTTCAGCATCAGTCCTTACAGTGAATATTCAGAACTGATCTCCTTTAGGATGGACTGGTTGGATCTCCTTGCAGTCCAAGGGATTCTCAAGAGTCTTCTCCAACACCACAGTTCAAAAGCATCAGTTCTTCAGTACTCAGCTTTCTTTATGGTCCAACTCTCACATCCATACATGACTACTGGAAAAACCATAGCTTTGACTAGAAGGACCTTTGTTGACAAACTAAAGTCTCTGCTTTTCAGTAAGCTGTCTAGATTGGTCATAACTTTTCTTCCAAGGAGCAAGCATCTTTTAATTTCATGGCTGCAGTCACCATCTGCAGTGATTTTGGAGCCCCCCAAAATAAAGTCTTTCACTATTTCTATAGTTTCCCCATCTATTTGCCATGAAGCAATGAGACCAAATGCCATGATCTTAGTTTTCCCAGATGCGGCAAACATATTCTTGGCCTAATCTGTGTATGTGCTCAGTGGAGACACAAAATCTGCAAGCTATTTTTACACTCCTTCCTTACTCTGAGGCTGCATACATGAACCATGAGACTCAAAAGCGACTATAAGACAATAAAACCCAAGGCAGACTGAAAACATCCTGGATTTTTAATGCCTCCTATTTAACATATTTAAATCATCCCTATAACTTAATAATAAGACAAAAATGCAATTAAAATGTAAAGTATTTGAATAGTCATTTTATCAAAGAATTTGTAAAAATGGCTAATTAGTACAAAAAAGTACTTACTATTATTGTTAGAGAAATGTAAATTAAAATCACAATGAGATATCACTATACACCCACTGAAATGGCTGTAGCCAAAACAAAATGTAGTAACCAAGTATTGGTGAGAACGTAGAAAAAAATGGAAACTTTGTGCATTGCTAATGATAATGTAAAATAATACAGAAACCTTGGATAATAGTTTGGCAATTTCTTCAAAATGTAAAGGTAAATTTACTATATGATCACTATGTCTATTCCTGTTAATCTATTCAAGATAAATAGAAAAAATGTACTTTAATATTCAGAGCTGCATTAGTCATTAATTCCTGATACTTCTCATTTATGCCTTCCTGCCTTTTTCTCAATAAGCCCCTAAGAAGGTTGATCAAGAAAAAAAAGGCACAAATTGCAAATATCAGTAATGAATAAGGGGATGAAAATCCAGATCCTATAAACACAGAAGGAGTAGATCATGAGCACCTTGTGCCAACAAATTTGAAAATCTTTATGAAACATTCAAAAATTTTTTAAAGCAATTGACTAAAACTGACACGAGAAGAAATAGAAAATATGGTTATTCATATAGGTGATAAAGAAATTGAATTTTTAATTAAAATTTCTCCCAAGAGAAATCTTCAAGCCCAAGTGGCTTCAATGGTGAATTCTTTCTGTACTATATGGAAACTAGAATCAATAATAATCTTACATAAACTTTTCAAGAGATAATAAAAAGCTGGTATTCTCATTTTTTTTGCAGCAAACATTCTTGACATAAAACATGACAAAGACATTACAAGAAAGGAAAATTATATGTCAATCTCATAAGAAAGATGCAAACTATAACCAAACCATTAGCAAATGAAATCTAAAGATATAAAGAGGCAAAATATACTACAATCAAGTTGGGTTTTTAAGTTTGTTTCAACATTCAGAAATCAACCCAATAATGGAAGGGAATTTCCTAAACAAAAGTATCTGATAAAAATGTACAGCTAACACAATTTTCATGTATGGTCAACTGTTGAAAGCTTCTCTACTGAGATCAACAACAGAAAGATGCCACCTACCCCTACTCCTATTTGGCACAGTAGGTAAAGTTCTAGACAGTTCAAAAAAGGAGGTAAGTGAGAAGATACAAGGAATGAAAAGTTTGGAAATTAAAAAATAAAACTATATTATTTGCAGATTATATTTTGTGGAAAATTCAAGAAATATCCACAGTAAGAACAAACTTTAGTATTAATAAGTGAATTTTGAAAGAATGCAAAAAACAAAGTTGATATAAATAATTATAGTACTGTATACCAGCAACAAGCATTTAGAAAATGAAATTTTAAAAACACCATTTAAAACAACATAAAACTTCACATTCTAAAGGAGAAGTCTAATGAAAGATGTACAAGTTCTCTATACTGAAAAGTACAAAGAAATATTGAGAGAAATTTAAATAGGTATAAATAAAGATAGGGATGGATATGCCCATGGATATATGGGATGGATATATCCATATATTGAAAGATGTAGTGTTGTAATAATGTCAGTTCTCTTCAAATTAATCTCTCAGTTTAATAGTGCCAAACAAATATAGACTATATCTTTGACCTATAGACTTGTTTTTTGTCATTAAAATTGAAAACCTTCTTCCAGAATTTATATGGAATGGTAAATGGCAAGAAGAGCCAAAACTCTCTGGAACAAGAAAAACAAAGCTTTATGGTAAAGTTTCGTGTGAGGTTTAGGTAATTAAAGCATACTGTACTTGTGCAAGGGTAAAATATAGGGTGACTTATAGGAATAGTACTATAAAGGAGGGAGCAATTACTCTCACAGGTAACAGTCAAAACAGCTGGACCAAATTATCTGAAGGCACAAGAAATTGACCAGTGACATAATAAACGCTGAGAGGCGTTGACTCTTGCTAAACTGCAGCTGCATCAGGTGAGCCCAGGTCCTCTCGCCTTGGAGTGTCCCCTACCACCATCTTGTCCTTAGGTCTGGTGGTGGGAATCCACAGCCTTACGGACTTGAAATGAGGTGGCAGAGTTCACAGCGGCAGAGCAGGTAGACATTGAAGCAGTAAGTTAGGAAATGGAAACCCACACAAGGGCTGAGATCCACCATCTTACCAGAAAGATACAACATCCTAATTAGGTATGCAACTAACTACAGAGCTTCAAAAATGACCCTTATAGGTTTAACTGCATCCCTCCAAAAGATGTGCATGAGCCCCAATCCAGTATTAATGCTGTCCTTGTAAGACAAGGTAAAGAGACACGATGGGATAGATCTTTTAACAGTTGTTGCCTTTGGAGGGGCAATGACTGGGAAGGGCCATGAGGGATTTTTGGTGGTACCAGTCCAGTTCTGTTTCTCAATCTGGGTTGTGGTCATATGGCATGGCAGTTTCCACGTTTTGGAAAACCCACTAAGCTCTACTCTTGTGTTTTGTGTAGTGTTCTGCATGTATATCATATTCCTATAAAATTTTTACTCCAGATATCTAACAATAAATAATATGCCTGTTGTCACCATACCTATACAGTCCTACACCATACAGTCCTAGAACTAATTTTGACTTCTAATACTGTGCTCCAAACCAGTAAAAGACTGATAGGTGAAAGATGATAGTTACATACATACATAGGTGATAGATAAGTGATAGACGATAGATAGAGTGATAATGAGAGATAAATAGACAAATGATAGATAAATGAATAGTTGGATGGATAGACAGGCAGAAAGGCAGATACCCAGGGCTGCTTGGAGAGCACTCATTACTGCATGTTTGGGCCAGGAGAGAATACTTTTGATGTTGACATAAAGCAAAAATATCTTTAGCAGTTCCTGGGAAGAGTGTTAAAAAAATAACAGAGCAGTCAGCCTGAAGAGAAGGATGCCTAGTTGCCCTATGACAATTGGAGGTTTTATAACATAAAAAAGCAATTCTTACAAGTACTAAAATTTGTTAATCCATGAAACATCATAAAGTGGATAGATATGTTCACAAAATGATAACATAACTGACTCATTTGCTTGATATCTAGTTTCTCCTCATTGCGTAGTTCAAGTGATAGTTGTATATAACTCTTAATTTTTTCAAAAAAGATATTTTAGAAAAACAAGACAAAACAACATAAAAACACAGCAAAAACCACAAACAAATTTTTTTTTAATGTGCTGAAATGATCCTATGAGAGTACTGACTCTCAGATCAGAGGGTACACTTCAAGAATGACCATTATGCATGCCTGAAGCATGGGCCTGCTTCTAGCAGTTCCCTAGATGTGGACAATTAACCATTTATTTTTGTGGTTAATGCAGCACATTTATGCAGCAGAGAGAAATGTGCTGGAATGCATAGCATTCATCACTTGCATCTGATAAGCAAGCAAGACCACAGTCAGAGACTTTGTATCAGGCAGGTAAAGGTTAGGGAAGAGGAAGACAGGAAGCTATTTTTAAGAAGAGCAGAGTGGCAAAAGCAGGCTTCTTGCAGCTGGCTGAACCCTCATTCCATGAGGCATTGTTCACCATAGCTGTTTGCTCTGTGAGGGACTTGGGAATGAAGAAGCCCTTCCCTGTATCTGGTATCTGGGGTCAAGCTCTCGTCTTACGCTTTGTCAGAACGTCATTTCCCATCCTTGACCTCTAGAAAAAGCCATATTCTCTAACCATGTTTGTTGATGTCTTCCACTCAGTATTATCATCCCTCTGGTCTACCATGCATGCAGATACAAGTTAAACCTTGCAGGTTAATAAAACCCTATTGCCGTACTGAGAATGTTGCTCTCAATTTTAAGAGGAGTCTGCTGAAAGTTTTGTCTTGGACTAAAATGATTTATGTTTTGCAATGAGTACTCTGTCTCTCACGTGGCATCAGATTGCAGGTTCTGTTAACAAATGTGGGATTCGTCAGGGGAAGCTCTTTCAGATGTCCAGTAAGAGATGGTTTAGCCTAGGATAGAGGTCAGCAAGCCTTTTCTGTAAAAGATCAGGTAATAAGTAGCTTATGCTTTGCCAGCCCTGTGATCTCTAGCAAAAGGACTCCACTCAAAATAGCTATAGACAATATGCTAGTGAGTGGGGATGGCTGTGGTCCAATAACCCATGATTCACAAAAGCAGGGGGTAGACTGGATTTGGCTTGCAATCTGAGGCTTGCTGACCTCTGGACTAGAATGCTGGTAGGGAGATAGAAGATTTTAAGAGATGGTTAAGAATTAATCAGGTCTTTCTCAGGGATTGGATGTGAAGAGAGAGAGGGGTGGTCACTGACTCACAGATACAAGTCAGCTTCCTAGAGTGATCCTGCTGCTGCTAAGTCGCTTCAGTCGTAGAGGCCCTTAAAGCTGTGTCTCCAGCTCCCCTGTCCATATCTTGTACTCATTAACTATTGTTTTGGCTGTTTTTCACATTTGAACACTTTTCCCAAGCTTCCAATTTTCCCACCTGTGAGTCCACAGTACCCTGCAGCAGATGCCAGAAACTTGATTTGGCAGTTTCTCTTGCAGGGCTGGGATGTGACCTATTCTCCACTGACCCAATGCCCCTGCTTGAGGCTCTGATTCAGAAGCAAGGGACTCAGTACAGCAGACACTGCTCTGAGGGGATGCAGAGAGAGATGTTCTGAGGGCAGCAGTGACTGACGTTCTAGTGACATGTCCTGACTCAGCATAAGGGTGACTGTGAGCTGCAGGGTCTGAGCCAAGTGATGCTTTCACTGATGTAGCCTGAGATAGAGGTTGTAAGGTTTTCGGGTTTGGAGGTTCTCTGGTTCTCTCCCAGATAACTCTGCAAGTGACATAATGTCTTCCAGGAAATGTCTTTCCTTCTTGAACTTGCCACACTGTCCTGCTGTGCATAACCAAGAACCCTCATTGGTACCTTCCTTCATCTCTCTCTCTCTCTTTCAGTCCTTTAATCCAAGCAGAAGAGGATTCTGTAGAAATGCCCAAATAATCCCTTCCATGAGACATCTTTTGGCTGCATCGAGCCTTAAGGATTACCCAAGAAAATTGTTTTTCAAAACCTAAATGTACAAAGCAGAATCACTACGAATTAAGCACTGTATTGTACAAATTGAGAGGAGAAAATAAGCTTGAAATCAAGTTTTCGAGAATAAAATAAGGATGGCAATTGACAAGAGAAGAGAAGGGTGCTATAGGCTGGAAAGCCCATACAGAGCCTCAGAAGCAGCAGGGAGATTGGTTTACATTTGTGTGGGGAGGTGGATCAGGAGAGGTGTGGATGAGCAGGGCCAGGGCATGCTACCAAGGCCTGGGATGTCAGTGTGAGAGGCGGGATCCTCTCTCGTAACAGACCAATGTCTACAATCCAGTGCTTCTCTTTCTAGGCCTTTGCAACTGCTGTCCTCCCTGCCTAGAGACACTTCTCCTTATTCTTTATGCTGGGATGATCCTTCCTCATGGGATGGGTTATGTTATAGGTCAGGTATTCAGGGAACCAGGTTCCGAGACCAAGATTTGCATGCAGGTCTCCTGGGAAGTGTCCTCAGGAGCTAGTCCTTATAAGGAAGTGAGAGGAGCAGGACTGGGCAGAGAAAGTAGCTAAACTGGATGGAGCTGCACCCAATCCCATCAGCCGCTCTGGAGCTGGGACCTGCTTCAGAGTTGTCCTGCCTTGAGGCAAGGAACTCAGGCCTTGTATCCCCTTGTGGGCCCATCATTGGCTGTAAGTGCTCCAGAAAAAGTATGTTTTCTTAGGTTGGGGATTCTTCAGCTTAGGGCGATTCCAAGGATGGAGAAGGGGAGGATTAGTTCCTTGGCCCTGAAGTAAGGATTCTACAGACTGACTCCCACCCACCCTTCTCAAGTAGGTCCCGTGTTATTCTTTTTTATAGCATGCTATTATTTTCCCTCCTAGCACTTATTATGATTTATAATTGCATATTTATTTTTATATACTTGGTTACTGTCTATCTCTTCCACTAAGCTCTAACAGTCATAAATGTAAGGACCGTATTAATCATAAGTGAAAGTGAAAGTCACTCAGTCGTGTTCGACTCTTTGCAACCACATGGACCATACAGACCAGGGAATTCTCCAAGCCAGAATACTGAAGTGGGTAGCCTTTCCCTTCTCCAGGGGATCTTCCTAACCCAGGGACTGAACCCAAGTCTCCTGCATTGCAGGCAGATTCTTTACCAGCTGAGCCACAAGGGAAGCCCAAGAATACTGGAGTGGGTAGCCTATCTCTTCTCCAGTGGATATTCCTGACCCAGGAATCAAAGTGGGGTCTCCTGCATTGCAGGCAGATTCTTTACCAACTGAGCTATCAGGAAATGTCCCTAAGCCTCACTGTATCCCTAGCATCTAGCAGAGTGCCTGCACATAGAAGATGCTGAACCAGTATTTGTTAAATGCATGAGTGAATATAAAAATAAAGACGTAAAGCCATAAAGCAGACATAGTTGGCATTGGTGGTTGGATCAGAGCAGCAGGTGGGCATGCAGCCTAGACCAGGGAATGAGGGGCTGGTATTATGGGTCACCTGAAGCCCCCAGGAATACAGATGTAGAGACCACGGTGAATGAGGTAGCAGAAGAGAGTGTGAGTCCAAGACATATGTGACTGCCTTTGCTTTATGGAAGACCAGCCACCTTCGACTTTGCTGGAAATACCGAGGAGCTCACACTAACAGGGTGTGAAGCATGAACCCTGGACCGGAAGGACAATCATGAGATGCCTCACAGAGGCTGTTTCATCAGCAACAAATCTCTATGGGAATTCAGAGTGGTTGCTAAGTCACTTCAGTCGTGTCCGACTCTGTGCAACCCCATAGACGGCAGCCCACCAGGCTCCCCCATCCCTGGGATTCTCCAGGCAAGAACATTGGAGTGGGTTGCCATTTCCTTCTCCAATGTATGAAGGTGAAAAGTGAAAGTGAAGTCGCTCAGTCCTGTCTGACTCTTAACAACCCCATGGACTGCAGCCTACCAGGCGCCTCCATCCATGGGATTTTCCAGACAACAGTACTGGAGTGGGGTGCCATTGCCTTCTCCAGAATTCAGAGTACTTCCTGTCAAAAGATGGCTCGTCTCTCATATCATGGGGCTGACTAGTGGTAAAATTAAATGTCAGCCAAATAACTTCCTGTGTGGGTGAGTGGTTTCTCAATCCATTATGCATGTTCACACAGCAATAGATTAAGGGTGAGGTCTGACATCAAGGCTAAGACACCAGATAATTAATCAAAACCCTAATTCATTCCCACAAACCTCTGAGCAATGCATTGAGCTGCACGTTGTGGTTGATACAGGACTTTTATTCTAATGGGAGAGACTATACAGCTTAAGACAATGTGAGCTGGGAATGTGGAAGTCATGTCATTTAGGGGGAAGCACCTTAAAGACTGAGGCCACAGGCCTCACACCCCATTTCACACAAGCTTGTGCTGTAAATCACAGATTCAGCCTCCTACTTAGGGACATGTTTAAACAAAATGTTTCAATAAAAAAATTTAGCCAAGCTTATAGACAGTGTAAATTCATAGCTACTATCAGCTTGGATGTAAGACAAAGAATGGAAAAGGGGCTTTTCCTTAAGCTCACAGCTCAAGCGCTGGAGAGCAACTCTGGGTACCTAATTGAGGCCTTTTGATTGGAGGCAGTCTGAGCAGAAGTTCATCATATATAGCCAGCACACACACCATGGGTTGTAGAGGGTTTGTGCTCATAATTCTTCAGGGCAGTGTCTGTGATTCACAGAACCACCATCTTGGTGTCAGAAGAATAGGTGCCCAAAATGGTAGTAGTCCTAAAAAATGTACTTTTCTGTACATGTTGACTTCCTAAGCGTACCTTTCTAATGAGAGCAACACAGGCTGTGAACATCATGAAGTCTGGGAAAGAAACTGAATGTCGATGAAAAAATCAAAACGGCTTGATGTAAACTGCAGAAAGGGCTTTCCTGGTGGCTCAGTGGTAAAGAATCCATCTGCAATGCAGAAGATACAGGTTCAGTCTCTGAGTCTGAAAGATTCCCCTGGAGAAGGAAATGGCAACTCACTCCAGTATTTTCGCCTGGGAAATCCCATAGACAGAGGAGCCTGGCAGGCTACAGTCCATGGAGCAGCAAAGAGTCAGATACGACTTAGCGACTAAACTACAGAACAAACTGCAGCAATACTACTGAAGGGTTCTGCATGGGGTTCACGTAGCACAGTGGCAGAAGCACAGGTGTTGAGATCAGACCTGCTTAAGTGCAAATGCCGTATGACCGTGGCTGTATTACTTGACATCTCAGAATCAGTTTCTTCATCAATATGATAGGGTGTTAAGTCCAATCTCAAAAGGACATGGGTGATGCCACACACTTATTTCATAAGAATGATAGATACTATTATTTTTAGTTTTACTGTTGTTACTATTTCTACCATCTTGCCTAAAATAGAGCTATAGAACTGGGACTCGCCACTCAGCAGGTACCCCAGAAAATGGGACTGATCCAGAACCCCTAGCCTTTTTGCTGTCAGGCTCACATGTGGTATCCTAGCCTTACAGCTGAGAGGTCCATTTCCACACCAAAGCTACCCTTGACAGAATTCTGCTTTGAACCAAGTTTGCACTTGTCCCTGGAGACACGTAAAGGAGTGAGAACCACGGGGCTGATAATCACTGAGGGAAGAGACAGGAAACAGGCCTCTCCCTATGACATGTAGTGGAGAAGGGGTTGCAAGTGCAGCCAGGGCGTCAGGGGGAAGCCTGAGGAGGTCAGTGAATGCTTTCTGGAAGAGGAGAAGTCAGAAGGGTCTGCCTGCCTAAAGGTTGGCACCAGCTCCATTGTGTTTTGGTGCCCCAGCAGGTTCCTGTGGGCAGCCCCTTTCTCGCCTTAGTAAGGTCTTCAGATCCCAGGTGACCCAAAATTCATCATTCCTTCAAGAGTCTTGCTCACAGGATACTTGCAAATTTGATGAAAACTTGGATGATTTAGACTTAAGTCATCCTAGCCAAGAGCAGTGGTGAGGCAGGACTTGAGTGACGTGACAGAGCTTTGTAGGAAGCGCGGGACCGTCACTTGTCTTGCAGGCTTCCTGGTCTGCCACGCTGTTCCCTGGGTGCCTTGCCAGTTGCTGGAAGGTGCGCCATACATTTGGTACCCTGATTCTGGGTCAGGAGGAGGTAATAGGTCGCCTCAAAGAGAAAGTTCTCCACTCCCATGGTGCTCTTGACTTGGTGGGTTTTGCTGGAAGAATGTTTCCCATGACTAGGGCAGGTGCCTCCTATGCGAATCCTACAGCAAATCCCCCAGAAGTTGATTCCCCTCTCAGCTAGATCTTAGACATCTCTTCATGATGTTCCCAGAGAGGGACCTCACTTCCCTCTTCCTTCTTCCATTCCTTCCACGCCTCAGTGGGAGCTCAGGGTCTCAGGATAGCCAGGGCCTCTCCCAATGCACCCACACTGCTATGGCTGTGGCCACCCCCTCTTTATCCAGGGTCCCTGCTTCTCCTACATTCCTCACATCCTAGGATTTTGGCATCCTTCACGGTGAGTGAGTGGTCTGATGCCAGCCAGAGTCTGGGAAATGAGGCGTCCACCCCAGTTTGGGGTGTGGGAGGGAGTGGACAGGGATGGGGATGCAGCAGCAATCCCATTACTGGTTCCACAGGCAGCAATCGCCCCCTCTCCACATTCTCAGCATAGTCACACTGGTCAAATATTATAAAATGATAGAGTACAACATGCCTAAATACATCACTGATTTGCCAATAATTGGTATCGGTGTAGAAGTCTAACTGGCAGAGCAGCCACCCGAGGGATTGATTTTACTGTCTAATGGTTGAAAGAGATGTTATCGTGATTAATTAGGAGTCAAAAACAAATGCGTCTTCTATTAGATCTCCTGTGGCATTCACCGGAAAAAAATTCTACATGTGTCTCAAAAATGTTGGAACCCTAAAAGGACAGGGTGAGGAGGGAGCAGCCCATCCCTTCCACAGCCTGTCCTGCAGGAAGATAACGTTGTGAGCACTGGGCAAGCTGCTGGGAGTTTATCGACCAACAGGCAAGGGGGTGCCCATCTTTCTCTTCTTTCTAACTGCAGCCTTAAATTCAGAAATTAAAAAGAGAAGGCCACCACTGAATACAGAGCTTCCGCTGGAGTCGGTAGGGCAGCCTTCCTGATCTTGGCTGAATGTAAGTGTTCCACTTACCTTGCTATCCCCAAAACTGGTGAGCAGTCAGGTACAGGATTACAAAGGCACTCAGAAGCACCTACAGGATAATTTCCAGAAGTCATAGACAGAGTGCTGAATAGTGTTATCCTTAAAGATGAAAGACATGCATATCATCTGTATGATGGCTGAATTGTGGTCGAAGAATACTTGTACAGAAAATCCCAAGGAATTTAAAAATAGAAATATTACTTGAGCATTTTTAGTGAACTTTAATGGAGAAGGCGATGGCACCCCACTCCAGTACTCTTGCCTGGAAAATCCCATGGATGGAGGAGCCCGGTAGGCTGCAGTCCATGGGGTCGCTCAGAGTCGGACAGGACTGAGCGACTTCACTTTCACTTTTCACCTTCATGCACTGGAAAAGGAAATGGCAACCCACTCCAGTATTCTTGCCTGGAGAATCCCAGGGACGGGGAGCCTGGTGGGCTGCTGTCTATGGGGTCGCACAGAGTCGGACACGACCGAAGCGACTTAGCAGCAGCAGTAGCAGCAGTGAACTTTAAAAAAACATTCATTGACTTTAAAATACCTATTCATCCAAGATGATAAGCCATCATATGAAACAAAGCTATAATGAGGGTCTATTTTCTTTTGGATTTGTGAGCTAATTTCTAACAAGCAATCTACATTAGGTTGTTGGGTTTGTTTTTTTTTTTTAAATTTTATTTATGATCTGAAATTTTCTCTGCTCTTAACTTGAGCACTATCTGAGTTAGTGAAGCTGAAAGTGAATCTACCTGCCATGTAGGTATCACAAAAGGCTGAATTATGAGCACACTGGAAAACATTGTGAGCTCCCTGTGCCAAAATGTAAGTGCTCTGCCATTCAGGAGCTGTTTGCCATTAGAGAAGGTATGTGACATCTCTAAACCTCTGCATTCTATTTGCTGTCACTGGGGTTACTCAACAAATATCTATTAACAAATATTTGTCAAACTTAGAGACTATAGTGAGATTCAAAAGTGCCTGGTCCCTGCCCTTATTGGAGCTTAGTGGTAGCTGGGTGATTTTAAATGGGATAGTGTATGTAAGAGGATTCTGAAGTCTGTGATCTGCTTACTAACTGTAATATAGTGTGTGTATATGTGTGTGTGTGTGTGTGTGTGTGTGTGTGTGTGTGTGTGTATAGGTGTATAGTAATCACTAGATGATTTCTGTGTTCATCGGGCCTGAGTTGAAGCCATCCCATCATCCCATGAGATGTTTATTCAAAAGTCTACACTACAGGTTCAAAAGACTGTCTGCCAAGTTAATTTCCTGAATTTACTTTTTTTTTTTTTTTAAGGACATTTTTCCCACTAGGAGAATAGTGTTCACCTGCAGAACTCAGATTAGAGAACAAGACCTATGTCAAGGTCACCTTGATGAAGGCATCCCTCCCCTACAACTAAACAGAAAGTTTTTTTTTCTTTTTTTGCTAAGTGTCAGGACACTAGACTTACCTTAAATGCTTCCCCAGTCTCCTTGCCATTCTTCAATTTCCACATTAGGCAGATCAGATCAAACCAAATCTTGACCTGAAGTTAACTTTTCTCATCATCTGACAGTGCCTGGATGCCCACTTTGGGCTGGGTTCTGTACCATGGGGCAGGGACACAGTGGACTCTTCGGCCCTTGTGGAGCTCACTGGTTTATCAAAAGGCCCTCAGAGAAGTCCCCACTTTCTCCTTTTTAGGCAATTTTGAGGAAGAGGCACAGAAGCGAACCCTCAGCTGCTTGAGGATGAGGTGGGAACTTGTATAATCATCTTTCCCTGCTCCACCTGTTTCAGCCGCTCTGCACACTCAGTGAAAAGAATGGCCCAAGAAAGCTGCCCTCAGCACCACACAATTTATAGGCAGAGAGTGGTTTAAAGGAGCCAATTTTAAAAGCTTCATGTTAAATTTATGTGGGTTTTTCCAACGAGTTTACCAGGAGAAAAAATATATATATAGTGTAAAATGTCCACAGTTTAGCTATTCAATTATCCCCTTCTTCCTCATGGGGAAGGGACTCCACAATAGGAAACCCCTTTTCTCTGACCCACTGAAATCATTCACTGAAAATAAGAATCTCGAGTTCCTCCCCAAAATGCTGACACATTTATCAGACCTGCTCCTGGGCAGGCCAAACTGACACCCCCTCATCTATTCAAGTCTTACATCTTGGTCCATTCAGTGAATGGGCAGTGCCTGTGACAGCCATGGAAACTCACACTTTTCCTCCGATTATTATGGGATGTGTGTGTGTGACCATAGTTAATAGCAAGTGGCTTTTGATTCCAATGTGTTCCTCTTTTTGAGCAGAGTCAAGCCTAGCAACATAATTCCTCCACAGAGATCATTCATTTAAACATCTTTATTTCATGGAAGAGGAAATTGAGGCCTGGTGATGAAAAGACTTTTCCCAAAGTCAGCAAACAAGTAGAAGGGCCCTTAATAGGCCTGATTTCTGTGTCCACTGAAACCTCACCCATTCTTTAAGACCCATTTCAAATCCCACTTCTTCTAAGATACATTCTCTGGGCCTTTTTTGCCCCTATGTGGGCTATGCTTTCTCCTGTTTGTTGTCTGGCTGGCTCCTTCTCATCCTTTAGGACTCATTCTCAATGACCTTCCATCAAAGAAGTCCTCTGTTGTTACCCAATAAGGATTAGATTACAACCCCCCCCACACACCTGCCCCCCAGCTGTACCAGCTGGACAGTGAGTAATCCTGAAGTTTAATAATGATAGTAATGCTGGTATATAATGTGCTTAGGCGCTCAGTCATATCCAACTCTTTGCGAGCCCATGGACTGAAGCCCACCAGGTTCCTCTGTCCATGAGATTCTCCAGGCAAGAATACTGGAGTGGGTTGGGATTCCCTTCTCCAGAGGATCTTCTCAACCCAGGGATTGAACCCAGGTCTCCTGCATTGCAAGCAGATTCTTTGTCATATGAGCTCCAGGGAAGTTCCTGGTATATTATATATATATATATATATATATATATATATCAGATCAGATTAGTTGCTCAGTCGTGTCCGACTCTTTGCGACCCCAGGAATCACAACACGCCAGGCCTCCCTGTCTATCACCAACTCCCGGAGTTCACTCAGACTCACGTCCATCGAGTCAGTGATGCCATCCAGCCATCTCATCCTCTGTCGTCCCCTTCTCCTCCTGCCCCCAATCCCTCCCAGCATCAGAGTCTTTTCCAATGAGTCAACTCTTCGCATGAGGTGGCCAAAGTACTGGAGTTTCAGCTTTAGCATCATTCCTTCCAAAGAAATCCCAGGGCTGATCTCCTTCAGAATGGACTGGTTGGATCTCCTTGCAGTCCAAGGGACTCTCAAGAGTCTTCTCCAACACCACAGTTCAAAAGCATCAATTCTTCGGCGCTCAGCCTTCTTCACACTCCAACCCTCACATCCATACATGACCACAGGAAAAACCATAGCCTTGACTAGACGGACCTTTGTTGGCAAAGTAATGTCTCTGCTTTTGAATATGCTATCTAGGTTGGTCATAACTTTCCTTCCAAGGAGTAAACATCTTTTAATATGTGTGTATATATATATATGTCAATTATATTAATACTAGTATGCATGTCATACAAGTGTGGGGGGTTAAAGTCCATGGCAGAGAGCCAACAAAGACAGATTTGACTTGCAGAAATCAAGGACAGGCTGGAACCTACAGACTGAACTGGAATAAGGAGGACAGCCGGGAGCCCATGTTGGTCTCTTACCTCTGACAGACTCTAGCTTTGAGGAGCAGTGGGCTTTAGGAGAAGCTAGCCCCATTTGTCAAGCTGGCGCTTCTTCCAGGCAATAGGAAAGCTGAAGTAGAAGACCCAGCAGGAGTTTGGGATGCTTTGAGCCCGGCCTCTGTCCCAGACCACTCAGAGGAGCCGACAGATAAATGACAATGCGTGGCCTCCACTGCCCTCCCAAGAGGAACGGAGCACATGCGCACCTCCACTGCCCTCTTCTAAATCTCAGACGGAATGTCTTGTGTGGCCCACATTAGCCTGAATCTGTGAAGGGGAAGGAATTCTGGGAAATGTTTCAGTGTGACTGAGTCCATACAATTGAAATTCACTGCAGTGTCCCCTCCCCCCGCCTTATTGAATTGGCGTCCATCAACAGCCTTTTCAGCTGTAAATAAAGACAATAGCAAATTACGGGAAGGTCCCAACGTACCTAAAATTGCCCTAAGAATTCCACAGTCTCAAAGGCCTTCTAAGATCTTTCTTGAAATAAGCCATGTCCAGTGACTTTCCTGCTCCAAAACTCTTATTTCACCCTTGTTCTCATCACTCTACTTTATATCTATAGGACAGAGTTCTTCTTTACTCAGTTTTTTTATAATAGTTCTCAATTTCTTCCAACCAAACTTTGTCTGGGAGGCAGGTTGGGGTTATGTAGCAGATTTGGATTTTGAGAGCTTAGTCTTGCCCAGGGCCGAAGTGGAGGGCCTTGAACTCTAGCCTCCTGACTTTCCTCCTGACTGGGTAACAACGCACAGACGAGCCTTTCTTTTCTGAAGTGCCTTTATCGTTTAAAAGGAGAATTCATTCTGTCGCCTTATTTTGGAGAGCACAAAACAGAGCAAAAGTCCCCGTGGCAGAAAATAAACTCAGTGGTAATTCCAAAGGGGAGTTGCCCTTTGTAACACCTTCCATCTTGGAAATATGTGACTTTCGTGTATACCTAATGCTTTGAGAAAAGACTCTACATGCCTGTTTATTGCATGTCATATCTTCCAAATTAGCAGGCGTGCTCCTAAAGCAAGAGAATCCCATTGCTGCTGGTGCCTCCTCCACATGTGTCACACACCAGGGTGCCTGCTTTTCAAAGCAACGCCTGATGGAGAGGGAATAAGGTGTCATGCCTCCAAAACAGTTTACTAAAATTGCATGCAGGAGAAACTTTAAACACAAGGATAATTCACACAATTAAACACAAAAGAGCTTTTGGATAAGAGGTGGCCAGGGAAATGATCCACCTTGCCTTTGAGTATCCCCCAAGTGACCCCCCAGAGCAGCTGTACAAAGCACAAAAGACATTCCCCCAGCTTCTGTATCATCACCTGAGCTGCACGCGGTTGATGGTTAAGAAGAGCTTGGCTAATTCAGTCAGCTTGGTTCTCTCTGCCCTGCTCTGACTGACAGGCCAGGCCCCTGCTCATCCCTGAAAACTAGCATCAGGGAATGACATACAGTTTGATAACATAAGATGCTTAGGTTTTTTGGCTCAAGTGAGATGTTCAGAGCTAATAGCCCTGTGAGCTGAGTTTTAGCTGCGATCTGCACCTTGAGATATCCGTTATGTCTGGCTCAGGAAAAAGGGGAAAGAATGAGAGCTTATTTCTAGAAAGGTTTCCGATGAGCAGCATTTGTCATTGAAGGGGAAGATGGGTATAATTAGCTTGTCAGTCTAGTTTGGGCTGAGCAGGCTGTCTCTGCTAAGAAAGATGGACTAACTGCCAGAGCCACTGACAGGCAGTCGATAGCGCAGCAATTAATGTCATAAATAATTCCAGAACCAATTACATCAAAATGGACTCGGAGCTTTAAAAAGGTACAGAATTCTCTTATTCTTCCTGCTAACAGCAAGAAACAGCTTTCATTTTTCTCTGTAATTACTTTTCATTGTATATAGCAATACAGCTGAGCTTTTTCTGTCCATATTTAAGCCTTGTCTTTCTCCCAGCCTCTTCCCCCACCGCCAGCCTCCCTCCTTCACCCCACAGGACAAGGCTGTTAAAGTCGATCTTCCCTGCTAGAGCAGTGGGGTGAATGTATAATCTTTTAACTTGGCTGTTGCTGGAGAACTCCAGCTACACCTAAATGATTAAGAGCCGAGTTTTCGAAAATGTCATGGACAATGACAGCCGAGTGCCCCAAACAATGGCATTTGGAAATGAAGACATTTGTGAAATAAATGGATTTGTCTTATTATTTTAAAGGTTGCTGTGACTTTGCTTACACTGAATTTATTGATTTCTTTTCCCCTTCTCCTCTTCTTCTTCTTCTTCTTCCCCTCCTCCTCTGTGTAGTTGCAAGCATAGAAGCCAGGCCAAACTATTCCCTCTGCTCTGCAAGCGCAATTCAATACCGCCCATGTGTGCTAATGGGCATTTTTTTTTTTTAAGACGGACGATCAGTCTCTTTAGCATAGCATTTTGCTTAAAAGCTATTCTCTTGAGCTGTCTCAACTCTTCGTCTCGTTCTCTGTGCGTTACAGCACATATGTAGATAACACAAAGGCTATTATAGCCATAATCGCAACGACATACCAGATACCACTGGTGCTAATGGCCTTTTTTTTTTTTTTTTTTTTTGCTCTAGCCCCATCAGTTGCTTCTCTGGCTGGTTTAGAGAAAGGAGGGGATTGTGGGAAAGCAAATTACTGTAGTATTCATTCACAGCTTTGTTCCTGGCCTGACAAACATTTCCAACTTTTCAACCATGGTGGCATTTGCTCCTGAGGGACCAGAGAAAATGGCTTATGAAGCTCCCACAGCTTTGAAACCGGAAACAGCTGCTGGTGTCGCTGGCAGTTTGCTGAGTGTGCTCTGGCTTTGAGCTCCTGCAGCTGACGGCTCTCCCTTTAGCAGGAGGTGTCACTGCGGTGAGTGGTAATTACAGCGCAAGATTTTAGAGGACACGGGATAATTAGGCAAGCCCGCGCAGGCATAAACACTGACATTTACCATATTAAAAACTGGCGATGTTGGCATTTTCCTCCCTCCTAAGACCACAACAATAGCAACCTCACCAACAAAGACACATTTTCAAGAGAACAAAGGGTCTTTGCATCTGGGGGATTTGGGACACCCAGTGTTCAGCAGTTGGTATGGGAGGGATTCTGCTGACCTCTTCTGAGAGGGTCTGGCTGAGGTTATGTGGCTCATATCCTACCCTCATAATCCTTGCCCCTGGATACACAATGCCGTATCCTAGGTTTGGATGATGGAGGGAGAGGTATATGTCATAAGTGCTACCATCCAGAGAGAACCTCTTGTCTTCCACTTCAGGTGGGGTATTGGTAGACTTTCCCCTTCACCTGGGTGGTTCTATGGCAATGACATTAGGTATATTTCCTGGCTCTTTGGCAAATGACAGGCAGGAGGAAGGTAGGAGACTTCCAACAATAGTCCTGTAAAACCAAACCACCTCTCCATGGGCTCAAGCTGCAGGGATGCTCCTCACTCTCCATCCCAAGTAGAAACAGAAGAAATGCCACCCTCCCAAAATTCAGTACTCCCTTGGGTCCAGCTGAAACCACAGGAGGGGTCCAGCCTGCTTCCACTTCTGAAGGATACCAGTCTGCTTTTAGTGTGATGCTGTAGAGCCAGGACCCATGTTTGAATCCTGGCCTGGCCATTTTCCTATTAAAGGACCCTGGGTAACTCCAATCTGCAGTTTTCCCCTTTATAAAATAACAAAATAGAACTATCTAGCCCATTGGGCTGTTGTAAGGATAAAAAAATATAGCTGTATATTTACAGCATTGTGCATACTGAGTTTAGTAAAATAATAGGAAGAATTTGGTGAAATGATTTATGGTTGTAGAAGTTCATTTGCCCAAAGTAGGGAACTGTGTTTGAGCTTGATTTTCCCAAGAAGAAAAACAGCTCAATCAAGTCAAGTGTCCTATGCTTGGGAGACGGAAGTGGTTAAGTGAGGAGCCCTGGATACTCTCTGGATGCAAGAATGGGAGAAATGTTTGGTTGGTGATGAAGTGGTGTGAATCTGATGTCACATCGGCTCCCTCACTGACCCTACAGATGTAGGGGAGGCCTTTCTTCAGGCTGAGACCAGATTCCAGCTTTTTGGATGAGAACTTCTCAACATGGTCTCTATTTTAAAACATACTCCTGACCATGGAGGCCTTCATGATATATCAGAACATTGGCTTTTTCTCTGGTGAGGGCTCAGGACCTGTATCCCCTAAAGTAAGTTGTTGGGAATGGGGTCATGGAGGCATGTGATCTGGAGGGAAAGGCACTGCGGATCTGTGGAAAGAACTGGAAGCCTTGATTTAGGTGACTGTGTGCTAACTGTATCACTCTGGACAAATTACTTCAACTCTCTGAACTTGAATTTCCTAACTTATCAATAGGAGAAAATAGCTTGCCTCCACTCACCAGTGCTGTGGGAAGAATACATGAGCCATCCCAAGTGAAACACCTGCCTATTAGATACTAAATCCTTTGCATATTCCCCTTCTCATCTGTCAGACACCTGGCCCATCGCTCAAGGAGTTTGTGAGGATCCGGTGTCAAATGTACGTAAATATGAAGTAATTTCTTGTTGTTATTATTCATGGTACCCTGAGGAGCTTTCTCTACGTGGCTCTTGCCTCTTCAGGATGTCTGACTCTGTGTTCCTTGTCCTGATGCTGGCAACAATGCAACCCTTCTGGGATAGCAGCAGCAACAGATGCTAGCAAGCTGAACTGGAGATGGGTCCTGCTCAATTAGCTGTATTTTCCAAATTCAAAATAAGCCCAGTAAATGTATTTCAGCTATTTTTAGATATAAAAGTTAGGCCTTAAGAGTGTTTTAGAAACATAAACATCAGAATTTCCAGAATCTTTTAATGACTTGTGAAAGTCACTTGTAAAAGGATCACATATTTTAAGTGGTAGCTCTCTTAGACGGTTTGGTCCCACTGAAGATGAGCATCTCCGCAGGAACTGAGCAGATGGTTCAGCACCCATCTGTACCAAGCAAGAGTTTGCTTGCACAGGGAAGGTCAAGGCAAGATTTGTGGTTAAGCCAATGAGAGAGTATGACCTATGAGCAGCTTTCAGCACTACGGTGGTCTCTCTGGATTTTGTCTAATATGGTCTCAAAGCTGTGCTCCCTGTGGGCTTCCTTGCCTTACTAATAGTTTTTGCTGGTGTTTGGTATCTTGGGCATCCATTCTTCTTCCCCTTTTTTCCTTGGCCTTAAAGAAGCTGAATTCTTATCTACCTTGTAGGTAGTGTGGGTTATTGGACAAGCACATAGGTTTTTGAATCAAACAAACTTGAGTTTAAATAATAAACCCGATGCTTTCTTAATCAACATTGTTGGACAAATTAGCCAATAGTTCTTAGTCTTGCTATTTCTTTCCTTTTCATTTCTTTCTTGTTTTCTCCTCTTGGTATAATGGGTAGAGTAATACCTGCTTCATAAGGTTTTAGGGTGGGTTACATAACATCCAACAAGCTAGTCATGAGAGTAGTAGCAAAATTAATATTTGTAAAGTCTTAGGCCAACCTTGCTCCAGCCAGCCTGCTCCAGGTGTCCGGAGGAGGCCACCCTTTCTGCTGGACAATGAAAGGCCTGCAGTCCGGGCTACAGCACAGCCTCGGGGTCATGGCAGCCCCCACCCCTTGGCTCCCCAGCCCCAGCCCCAGCCGCCTGCCTGGCCACCAGCCTCTAAACTTCACAGACCTGGGCTCTGACCCCAAGGGCCAGGTCCAGGCAGTGATAATAATACTAGTAGAAGATACTATGATTTACACTCTTACTCAAGTCACAGATAAAAATGATTGTAGCTAAAATCCCAATTCATTTTCTGATTTGAAATTCCTTTTTGCAATCACTGTAAAATATGCACAAAGCACCAGGCACACAGTAATCTGTGATTATTGGTTTCCTTATTGTTTGAACTAGAAGGTAGTCCTTAGGTCCTCACATTGAATTTTGGATTCACTTGAGACATCTGGATTCTATGTTGCACTCTCTTCCTCCCAAGGCACTTCCAGGGGGACAGATGACGTCTCAACACCGCTATTGCCAATGCCACTCTTGTGAATTGGGAAACAGGTTTGGTGGAGATGCTGGCTGTGATGTTCCCAAAGAAGCATAGAAGTGGGTGGAAAACTCTAGCCCAGGGTCAAAGATACTATAGAGTATTAGACATTTCCTAAACTCTTGTTTATTAGATATTCAGTAAGCTCTTGTTTGTTTTATTTTCTGTATAATTCAGAAAGTACTCAGAGCCTACTTCTGCCCCCACCCCCAGCCAGTATCTCTCTCATTTTTCTCATCATCCAAGTCTGTCCCTTCTTAATTCTGATAAAAGTTTGTCCTTCTTGGTATGTTCCAAAGTTATCAGTTCTTCTTTCCTCTGGATTGTTAAGACTGAGAAGCATAGGAAACTTTACATTTGTGTCTATTGATATATTTCTGCCTCTTGGAATAGTGAATGGAACTCAGTGAACAGAACTCAGTAAATATTTGTTGAATGAATGAATGAATGAATGGCTTTAACTAGAGCCCTTTAAAATTTGATATGCTCAGAGAGCTTCTTTTCTAAAAATGAGGAAAACCAAGTTTTCTAAGAAAAAACATAACCCAACCTCTGAAATTTCAGGTTAGATTTCATTCTCTCAAATGACCACGCTCTTTTCTTATCAGAAATGATTCAAGTGCCTCTACCTGGTAGGCTTTCTATAATCTTACACAGCTGGTGGCTGACTTAAACCACATTGTATGTCACATATATTCCTAATTCTGAAGACTAATAGAAAAGGCATTGTAGATATCTCTTTGAATATAGATTCCTTCAACAAAGCTTGTGTCATCTATAGATTTGATAAGCATGACTTTGTTGTCATTATCCAAGTCTTTGTACAAGAAAAATATCAATACAAAAATTTTGAAAAGTTATCTTTTTGTGTCACCTAAGATATAATACTTATACATATAAGTATGCTAAGTATAAATATTACTTAATATGACTACTACCTACATAAATTTTCTGTGCTTCTTGACTAGGCAAAGGTTCACTTCTGTGGGGTTATTATTATTTTTTTAAGATGACAACTAACCCCTTCTTACCATCACCACCCATAAATAATCTCATAATAGTCCATCATAAATACATTTCTTTCTCTTCTAATAGAACCACCTCTCTGAATGGACACCCTCGAGTGACACTTGAGTTTATTAACCAATGAAAATATCACCACGAGCAGCACCCAAGAACAGGAGCTAGGGTATTATTGAGTAATGCGTCTGAAGAATGTAGGCATGGTAGTAAAGAGAGACAGCCTTTTTTGAGCCTATCATTAATAAACAGAATGCAGAGATGAATTCTGGGCTTTCAAACAGTCTATCTCCCACTTCTTATTTGACCTGACTGTGCTGCTGCTCTTGGATTTCAACCTGATTTGAACACATACATTCAAGACTTAAGAGACATCTTAAAAACCAAACTTAGAAATTTTGTATTTCTTATACTGAAAAAAGACTGTGTCCAAGTTTGAAGAGTAAAGAAGATGCATTTAGTTGGAAGCTCTATTAAAAAGAGTAATAGATTCAGGGAAGTACAGAATGTTCACTCCTCTGGTCTTGCAGGGAGCAAACATTTTAGGCTTCTTATGACATAAGAGCCCTTAACCCAGAAGTATATAAAGCCAGCCATATGATCTTATAGATTGACTTGAACTGAATTTCTGTCTCTTATAGCTGAAAAAGGCCTAACACAGTATCAAATGGTTCCTTTTTCCGTTTAACTTACATTATCTTTCTTACTTCTATTCTCTTTCCTTGTTCAACTCATAGGAATATCTCATCCTTTACACCTTTAGGGAATTTGCCATCTCATTTGTCACCATTTCATATTTTATATTATTGATTTTTATGTAGTTGTCTGGTTTTTATCAATAAATTGCAAGTTCATAGAAAGTAAGATCCTAAACTTCTTTGAATTACACCTAGTATAACTTCTTTCCACACAATAGATGTTCAGTTAGTATTTGGAAATGAGAATGAATGGCAGACATGGAGAAATTCACATGCCATAGGGTTAATGAAGTTGCCACTCATTAATTCATTCATCAAATACTTATTAGATATTTACTGTATATATGGGAATGAACTTAGTCTGAAGATACATGTATTCTTCAGAAATGTTACAGATTCCCAGCATGTTGATCATTCAGGAGAAGATTTTGGAAGAACCACATCTAAGTTATCATTTCACATTCAAATACAGAATACAGCTCAGCCTACTGGACAGAATATAGATGCAAATTCCCTGTGTTTAATATCTGTCATTAAAATGACAGCAATAAAGCCTAAAACCCAAAAAGGGAAAATCAGCTGGGTCCTTATAGATTGTTGCAGCCAAGAGCAATAAAAACTAAATCAATCACAAATTGTGGCAATAGATAATTTAGCTGGGACTGGAAATTAAATGGAAGGACATTTCCAGCATTCAGCCCCATTTGTGGGAGGATGAACATGCCCTCAGAATTCAGATGGACTTCAGTGAACAGTCAAGGGTGACTATAGGAGAAAGAAGAGAAAATTATTTAAATAAGATTTAAATTGCTTTGTTTCTTTATTCCTCCAAAGGTTGCCTTTGTTACTACACTGCAATATTTAGCTATCAAGATTTCTGACACACTGTGGGTTCCTTGGCATTTTAACCCTTGTTCAAGGAGAAGAAAGGCAGCTCTCCTGATAGTGGGCCTATAGTCTGGGCAGCTGGAGCCCAATCATCAGCTTCTTGATAGGGCTGGTTCTGGAGAAGGGATTTTTGGTACAGAAGCAAACATGGAGAGAGGTGAGGAGTACTCTTAGGAGCCAGGAGATCTCTGTTCCAGACCTGTTTCTGCCACGGTCAAGCACAGGTAGACAAATCTGGGCTTCTAAATTCTCACTGGCAAAGGGAAAAGATCTAACTCAGTGGCCTCTTAATGGTTAGATTTTGTAATTCCATTATTAACGATCAGTAGAAGTCCCAGTATCATGGCCTTGACCTTGAGAAGTTTGGCTACTAGACTGAGTGAATGCCTTGAGTTTAGGAACTCCTCCTCCCCACCACCCCAGAAAACATTACATCTAGAATTAATGGATGAATGAATGACCAATGGGCAGTCTACCGTTATTTGTGAATTGGCTCTCTAGTTCACCGCAGTATTCCCAGTGAAGGATCATTTTTTTTTTTCTTATTCCAAATACAGTATCACTTTTTCCTTTGGGCTGATGCAAGAATTTCTGCATTCATTTCCAATGTTTGCTGTCTCTGAAGGGGATTTCCATTGGATGTTAAGCCATCTTTTCTGATCCATCCAATATGGGCTATTGGCTTTGTATTACAACATGCAGGAAAGAGAGTCCAAGCCCTTTCAGGAGAAATGGATGGGGCTCAAGGGTATTCCAGCTACCTTTGAAGACCCTGAAGGCAATATTTTAAGGAACAAAATGCCTGCCCCCCTGCCATTGGCATGAAGAGTTGATGTAGGCCAGTCACGTAAATACAGATGAATGAACTTAGATGAACGTGTTACCTGTAAGGTGGGGCGTCCAAGTGACAGTGGACAGTGTCAAGAACAAGGAATGAAAAGGACGGAGTAGAGAGTGACTAGGAAGACTCTTTGGAAAGTGTCAGCTGATCAGTGGATTTTATAACCATGTTCAAGGCCATTCTAAAGGCCTCAAGAAATTTCTTTGGATATGAAAGTTAATATTTAGCGAACTATTGATAAAGGGACATGGATAGCTTCTTTGAACTTTAGGAGGGAAACCCAGTTTGGAAACAGAAAACAAGTTAAGCTCTTAAACATTCTGACTTTCATTTCTAGCATCAGGATTGTTACCTGTTTCTGGAACCCAGCAGGCTTTCTGTTCTTCCAGGACCCTGTTCTCTCTACCAACCTCCATACTCCTTTTATCCTTTTAAACTTCCATTTCAAGTTCTTTCTAAAGCAGAAAGATCTGCCAGATGTTCTCAGCCATCTCTTCACCACCTACTCACAGAATTTACAATAATGACAAATATTTGGGGAGCATAGCAGACTGAGTTAGGCACATTACGTGTATTACCTTAATTGACCCTATCAAGAGGAAAGTATACGTATTATCCTCATTTAAAAATAGGAAAGCTGAGGCTTAAAGAGCTGAAGCCAATTTTCCCAGTGGAGCTGGGAGTCAAAGTCATGCATCCTAAATCCGGGCCCACATGTTGAACCCACTACAGTACCGCATGACCTCTACTGTAATGATTAGAACTGGCCCTTCCGAAATAATCATTCACTGTTTGCTTTAGATATGGTTTTTATTTCTGTATCCCTGGAATGCTGTTTAGATCTCTTCTGCCAACCTGGCCCTAAGGTCTGTAGACCCATGCTCATGCCCCTGCCCTTCTTGCCACTGCCTCCTCTGTCCCCTCCGTTCTACAGTGAGAGCACAGTGACACCAGCATGGCAGGTCTCTCCAAGCCCGCTGTCTCCTTGGGGCCCTAATTAATTGCTTATTCAAGACCAATTTCCTACAGGATTGTCCTTTTGTCCACCTCCGTCTCTCTGCTAAGCTGTAAGAAGCCCAGGAGGCAATGTAAAATGATTAGTCCCCCTGTGTACACACAGCCTCAGCGCAGCTGGGCTGCAAAGCCAGTTTATTATCTTAAGAAGAGGATCTGGTTTAGCCTGAGTTTACATCTCATCTGCCTCCCATTCATTAGATGAGCTCTGGGGCTCGGCTTACATTGCATAAACTCAGCTGGTATGTATACAATGCCAGCAATATGGAGGAGGCTAACATGTGTTGAATACATCTACTGCATCTCAGGTCTCTGAAGGTCACTCACTAAAGTAATATATGGTGCTAGTGTTGGTGGCTGAAGGTCAAGTCATCTTGCTTTTCATAATGCATAAACCTGAAACTCACTCAGACACCAATCATATGACCTAAACCTTGGAACAAATATTTTACTAAGTAAATCAGTGAGCATGCTGGCATTTCTATTAACCTTCAATGCACTGCTGACAGAAAATGAATAATGATAAATAATAACTCAAGCCTGTAAATCATGCTTAGCATCAGAAGCAAGAAAAAATGCTCATGTGTGCTACCATCTGTTAGGAGGAGAGCAGCAGGGACTGGAGGAGAGGGGTGGGAGAAGAGAGAGCGGGCTGCTAGTGGCTGGGGTAAGCACCTTTTGGATTCAATAAACTGACCCAGGAAGGGTAAGCCACTCAGAGCAGGATTGATGGCTTAAGAAAAAATCCCTTTTCCTCCCGTCTTCTGTTTGATGGACATCAGTTCTTGACTTTGATCTGCCACCCTTGGGTCTTTCCTCTTTTCCCCATCTTCTGCCTCATTAAATCCATTTCCACTTTACCCACTAGGTTTCGGGCCATTTATAAAGGAGCCCTCTAATTAAGCAAAACCCTCTTGGTGACACTCCTCTCTTCCCCTCCCTGCATCTCAGTTATAGCAATTGGTTTTCCTTGCCCCATGGGCAGGAGTAGAAGCTGAACCGTTGCCCCCAGGTTGTCGCCCTTCCTTATAAACACCTTTGCAGAAGGAGGTCCCAGGCAGAAGGGCCTCCAGCCTCCCAGCCCAAAATGGTTTACTGTGATTCCAAACAATTTGACAAAACCCTAACCTGACCCCTAGGTCTTTACATGTGAAATGGTAAAGGCTCCATGAAACATTCCCCCTGTAGGGAAACCCTCAGTTCATTTGGATGGGGAAGTTCTAGAAGCTGATGCGTGGCACCGAGGGAACCTCTTCCTGGGGCTTCATTTGCTCTTCTCTTTCTTTCAGTGGAGCCAACATTTGCCAATTTATCATTGCCTTCAAATGCATTCTGACCAAGAAACACACAAAAGCATGGTCTATGTTCAAATGTCTTGGAATAAAAATCCCCCCTTATCATTTTCTGTGGGCCCTGACCCTGGATTCACTGAGAAGCCTGTCTCGAGATCACACTGACCCCTTCTCTTTGCCTTATGACCCCAGCCTGCCCAGACAACAGGCTGCTAGAGAGGAAACCAGGACTTTCAACAGACTTTCCATCTCAGACCCCATGTTTTGTTCTCCAAGAGAGATGGGGAGCAGCCATGCCCGCAAGGGTGCCAGCTCATTGGGTTGAAAAGGATATTACTGAGCATAATGTGTGGCCCTGGAGCTCTGTCCATGCTGACTGCTTTGTGAGTTAAGTGTGTTCTTCTTCTTGGGAATTGTATAATCAAAGAGAGAATGCTTTCCTTTTACTGTCTGAAACATGAGTCTTCTCTGAATGCCAGTAATTTGAAGTCTTTCTGTACCCCTCATCAGAATTATGCTAAGTGATAATAACCCAGAGAGTGTAAATGGAAGAGAAGTAGTGCTAGTTGCTCATATCTGCCTTGGCCTTTCCTTTACTAGCTGTTGGATCTGTTTCCCCATTTGGATTTGGGGCCTCAACAGCGAATCGGCAGAGAAATGCGGCCAAAGAGCACTCAGTGTTCAGTGGGAACTGCGCTGTGAACTCCCCTCCACACTGAGTAACTGTGGGCCTCACCCTCTGGGCCTCAGTTTCCCTTTCCATTAAATTGTGAATTTGTGTTGTAGGTTCTCTTATCACTGTCTTTTTGCCCTCCCTTTCTTTTTATTTCCTTACTGTCCCCATTTTTTTAATTAGAGGGGAAAACATGAAAGAAAAAAATGAAAGGAAAAGCAGAAAATTAGCATTTTCTTGGCTTCACATTTCGGTTATTAATATTGCAATTTGGAGTAATGAAATTCACAAAATGCAAGAGGTTTAAGGTTTTCCTGGAGGGGTGAACTCCATCTCATAGTATATGGCTGGAATTTCAAGGTAAGGTTCATTATGCAGAATGCACAATGTGGGCAAGCTAACAATGCCATAAACCCTTCACTTTTGCATTTCTTGACTTTAATGTTGCATTACTGTAGGTTTTGAGTTTTAATATGTTGTATAAATACAGAATACCTATTTGTAAGTATAGGCACCACGCAAGGGAGGATTTTTCTGTTTTAAATCTCAGGCTTTGAAAGCCCAACTGTGTTTGCTCTCTGCTTGACTTTGTTAGAAAGCAGGTGGGAGAAAGTAGGGCAGGGTGAGTTACCTAGGAACAATCCTCATTTATGTCCAAATCCATTATGAAAGGCAGAGCCTTGTTTTTTACCCTCACTGGAGTTTGCAGAAGATTTAGTAATGGAGACTGGAGGCTCGTGGGAGGGGAAGCATCAGGATAAAGGAGAGATTCTGCTTGGCTCATCCCTGGCACCTGCCCAGGCCAGCCCTTCCTTTGGCTCTGCTGATCATCAGTGCCAGCTCCCTCTCTTGTCGTCTCTCCGATTAATGATGTTGTTCCCACTGAGCAGTGGGTGGAAGTCTCTGGGCAACAGAGAAGATGAGAGTAGTTGCACAGTTTATCTCTAGCAGAGGACATGGTAAATTCCCTGTACTTTACATGGCCCATCAGTGAATGGGGGATGGATGTTCTCCAGGGGATAATGTTGGGTTCCCACTGTCAAGGACCTCCCAGGCCCTCAGCCAGTCTGACTAGGTGCTCTCCACCATCAGAGTCACCAAAGGGACTACTCTTTTCTCTGTTAGGGGACATAGTCAGTCTCAGCACTCATGGTTGTCTGATGGGAGGCCCTGTGACCCATGGCTGGGCTCCTATTGATCTTATTGGGCATGGACTGAGCTGGGAAATAGATTGATATTATAGGAGAGACTAATATTGTGGAGAGGCAGGATTGGGAAAGAAAGCAGAAGTCAACTTTCAGAACTCAAAAATCAAATGATTTATACCCCAGGACTTCATTTATGAGCCCTTCTGCAGGACTCACCAATCTGCCCGGAGCACCATTCTGATGCACGCCATGCCCCTAAGGTGACAGCATCTCAGCATTGTACGTGCTTGAAGCCAAGGGAGGCCCTCAGGGTAACATAGCTCTTCTCAGATCTTTTCTCCTCTAAACTGCCACAACCTTAAGGCCTGTGCCCCTTCTAAGATGCTTGACACCTTTTACTCTGCCTTGACCATTGGTTTACTCTGTCTCCTCTACTTTCCTTTGAGGTAAGATTTTCTCATGTCATAATCAGTCGACTCAGCGTTTATGGCATCTACCATATGCCAGATGCACTAATGGGAATGAACCCATCTGCCAATGCAGGAGACACAAGAGACTCAGGTTCAATGCCTTGAAGTAGGAAAAGGCAACCCACTCCAGTGTTCTTGCCTGGAAAATTCCATGGAGAGAGGAGCCTGGCAGGCTACAGTCCATGAGGCCAAAAAGAGTCAGACACCACTGAGTGATTGAACACACACACACACACACACACATACATCATGTTCCAAGCCCTTGGTATCTATTATATCCATTTAATAATACATAAGACTATGGTCCTTGCCTTCAAGAAAGGATATTACATGAGTAAGCGTGCTCACTCTTTGGGATGGTGCTGTGATAAATAAGCACACACAAAGGGAGAAGAAATTCTCTCTGCCTCAGGCAGTGGAAGCTTGGAAGAGTGAAAGTACATTCAGGGAATGCCAAGCAATTTACTATGATTGTTACTTAGGACTAAAGGGCGGTCCCAGTGAAATTGAGATTGAAAAGTAGGTTGAGGCCTGGAGGTCAAGGGCATGTCTATGTCCTTGCCTGCTACTGCTACTGCTAAGTCACTTCAGTCGTGTCCGACTCTGTGCGACCCCATAGATGGCAGCCCACCAGGCTCCCCCGTCCCTGGGATTCTCCAAGCAAGAACACTGGAGTGGGTTGCCATTTCCTTCTCCAATGCATGAAAGTGAAAAATGAAAGTGAAGTCGTTCAGTCGTGTCCGACCCTCAGCGACCCCATGGACTGCAGCCTTCCAGGCTCCTCCATCCATGGGATTTTCCAGGCAAGCGTACTGGAGTGGGGTGCCATTGCCTTCTCCGTGTCCTTGCCTAGAATTGCACATTAAAGAAAAGAAAGAAAGAAAGTGAAGTCGCTCAGTCCTGTCTGACTCTTTGCAACCCCGTGGACTGTAGCCCATCAGGCTCCTCCATCCATGGGATTCTCCAGGCAAGAATACTGGAGTGGGTTGCCATTTCCTTCTCCAGGGGATCTTCCCGACCCAGGGATAGAACCCAGGTCTCCCGCATTGTGGGCAGACACTTTAACCTCTGAGCCACCAGAATTGCACATTAACACTTGATTACTGCAGGACTGGAACTAGAGGCCTGGGGGAGTCTACATCTGGAGAGTCTTCATGAGACCAAGCCTGGGTCTTCTAGCATCTGCAGCCAAGCCAGGGCTACTGCAGTTAGCAGACTTATATGGGTGCTCTGAGGTCTACCTGCCACATTTTGAAGAGCATGCAAAATCTCCCCTTTCCTGAAATACTTTTCTATCTCAAAACTCAACATCGTTGGTATTATTCATGTGGGTTCAAGTATGGTGTTCTGAAGGCATAGGTTAAGCTCCAAATATTTCACCTGGTGAAGACAACATGTTTTGATGTTACTTGTCATGAAAACCTGGGACCATTTCAGAATCACAAACCTAGCAGGCATCTCAGAACATCTGGAACTAGAAGATACTAAGTCCATGATAGAAGCCCTCTTGAAGGGAGTAGAAAAGTGGTTCTAGAAGCAAAGGTTACTCTTGTCCCGACCTAGAACAACCTAGATTCTCTCAGAGCTCTTCTTTCCTAAGTCAGAACTGAGGACTTCCACTAACCCACCTTGAGGTATGTAAGTCAGGATTGAGGACTTTCACTAAACCATGTCAGGACATGTGCTCTTGTATATTTGTGCTAAAAGGAAGAAAATTACCCTCTCTGTGCTAGGATACAGTGGTGCCAGCTGATACATTAGCATCCTGATCTGACATGGCTGTCAGAAAAATTATCCATGACCCAGAAAGGCCACACTAAAGGTCATTTATCCCCTTACTTGGCTTTGGCTGAGCTCTCCCCAGAGAAGGCCACACCAATTAGGCAAAAAATAAGGCAAATTGTGTGTGTTGTAATGCCTGGTGTTGACTGCTAGCTACCCCAGAGAGGCTTACAAATTAATTTCCTCATCGTATCCTTGTTCTGAAACCAGTTCCAAAATGGAAACCTCAGCACTTTATCTTCTTAATCTCTTATTCCCTTCTCATCCACTTTTTTTCAAAACAAAATTAAATCATTTAGCAACGATTTTAATAAGCACTAAAAAGTGTAATGAACCAGATAATGAAGAAGAACTCATATTATTTTCTTTATCTACTTTGTAGTTAATTTATTTTGTATGTTTCCTTTGCATGCCTCTTCCCTGAGAGGCTTTTCAACATTAGGGTTGTATTGTAGGTAAATGTTTCATTTAGTTGCACTGAAACCTCATAAAAGAAAAAAAAGAAAAAAATCCAGATTTGAAAGCTGGATGGACTCCTGTCCAGATCACCCAGGACAGGATTTCAAAGCTTATGCCCGGGACATAGTGCCCCCTTTTGGGACTTGGTGTCACTCAGGCCCCAGTGAATTCCCTCTCAAGATCAATCCAAATATTGGTCCCTCCTGAGACTAAGGAAGCCATGCTAATTTCTACTTTGAGTGTGAAGTACAGTTGGAATAAGAGGTATGGCCCATGCTGGACTGGACTTCTCCTAGTCTAGAGTTATGATCCTTGGTTGAGAGGGTCCAGACTAGGATGTAACTGAAGCTACAGGATCCAAAGTCCAGGCACTCCTGTCTCCTAGGAGTTCTTCCACATGGCTGAGCATCATTTGCCCATTCTCTGTAAGATGCTCATTACTATTCCATAACCCATTAAGCATGTAGATTAGGTAGGGAAATTAGGTGGGTATTCCTTTCAGTGGCTCCTCATAGGAATGGTCCAGGTGATGGGACAAGCAGAGTGGACCACCTAAAGACTACTTCTCTGACACTGCATCCACCTTGCTTACAGCCCCCAGAGTGAAGTAGACCAGCCAACCTGGGGATATTAGACAGAATGGATAGTACAGAATATACACAAAAGCCATCTTCCCCCACCCCAAGTACAGAGTATTTCCGTTTAAGTGAAAAGAAAATACAAGTGTATTTGTTAAACCCAATCCCCAGGTTTGAAAGCGTGTAAAGGAAGGTGGGAAGGGGGGAAAAATAAGAAAAGAGGGAAAAAGAAAGAAGGAAATTCACTTATTTAGTTGCACATCAGGACATTTTAGAAGGAAAAATACATCTATTAAATGGCAACAAGCATGATCCAGATGGCTCAGTGGGTAAAGAATGCACCTGCAGTGCAGGAGACACGGGTTCAAATCCTGGGTTGGGAGGACAGCATGGCAACCAACTCCAGCGTTCTCGCCTGAAGAATACCATGGGCAGAAGAGCCTGGTAGGTCACAAAGAATTGGACATGACTGAAGCAACTGAGCGCATGACCCTAATTGGTTTAACCTTGAAGATGAGATTGAGGATGAGGTTCCTGGAGACTGTTTAGAGTTTAGGATTACTAGCCTCTGGGAAAAAAAATACAGAAGGAAAAGGGATCAATGGTGAGAGATATTTGCCTCCCAGAGAGGCAATCTGGGGGTATGTGTGAGGAAGGAAATTCCTTCCTACACAGAAGGTATCTGTGTAGGAGGAGGACCCTTAAGCTTCTGGACTCTAGGGAGAAGTATGGACTGAATTATAGATAAGTATTACTCAGCTCTCTCCGAGTCCTTCATGGAAGCCCAGGGTGGAGCAGAATGAGTTGTACAACCTGGCTGTGAACCCTGACTTTCCCATTACTGGCATGGTATTTCTCAGGGCCTCAGTTTCCTCATCTTCACAGTTGATATGAAGATTGGGCCTATCACATGGGTAGCTCACCGGTACCACTTGGAATAAAACTCATGACCCAGGACTGTGAATGCCGGCAGGTCCTCACAACCCCTGGGGCTTCTGTAGATGCTTCCTGTGGCTCTGAGCCCGTTCCTCTCACCCACCCCTCTTGCTTTGCTCAAGCTCTCCTCCTCCCCTGCAAACTCCTGATGTCCTCGGCTCTGTGCTAACAAGGGGTTTTCGGGATCGGGGATTGATTAAAATGTAGTGGCATACCCTCATTTTGCGTCACCGCGTGTGTGACTAATAGCCATGGAATTCATGCCACAGATAAATAATTGGCCCTTCAGCCATCTTCCATGTCTTCAGAGACGCGCAGCCATGATCTATCACAGCCACAGACATCTCAATGAGCATCATCTCTAGATCATAATAGATCATGTTACATTTGTATATGCTCAGGAACATAATTTACTATTAAACAGGGCCAAGATCAGCTCCAAAGAAATTATCCTTCCGCAGAAGCGGACTCTTCGACTGCATTATATGCACGGTACGCTTTTTAAAATATTAATTATATTGTAAACTAAAGGTTTACTTTACCTATCATAAATCTGAGTGTCTCTTCTTTCTGTGTGCCCAATAAATATACTTCTCATCAACTTTTAATTATGTTGTTTGCATTATCCTGTCCTGAGGATGAGAGGGCATGCTAAATCATGGCCTTCTAATGTGGACCGCAGCATAAGTTTAGTTAATTAAACCATATATTTTATTAGTTCTTGCACCTTCATCTTGTAAAACTATGCATTATTATGCTGAAGGGGGGGCATAAAATAACACAGCAAGGGTGTTTTTATGATTGTTGTTGTTATTATTATTAGTATATCTGGAGAGTCAGATAATTTAGGAAAAGTTGAATTGTATTATGTCTTTATGGTCCTGCTGCCCTCTGGACTCTCGCCATACTTTCTTTCTGAAAGGTGGACATATTATCAAAAGGCCAGGACGCAGTTTTGAGATCAATTCCAGACCTGAGGATGAAACTTGAGCTTGTGGGATACAAACAAGGCAAAGAGCAGCTCCCCAGATAGACTCATCCAACCCAACTCTTCTCTTCCTTTATTTTGTGCCTTTGGGCAAATGACCTTTGATATGTAGGAGCATTTCTCTCTTTAATTCACACAGAAAAATCATAGGGACTTAGAAATATTAACAGTTCTCGTTCCAGATTTTAGAGAGGTTAGCCATGGCTTCTAGCATGGATGTCTGAGGCATCCCTAAAGGTAGGAAGCTTGAGAAGGAGATGAAGCGATAGAGATCCAAAGCCCGATTGGGTGATATTGAAGGTATGCCTCTGTACTATAGGTCAGGAGTTGCTGATAAGTAGAAGCTTAGGAGCCAAAAAAAATTGAGTTGAAATCTTGCTTTGCCATTTACCAGCCAAGTGACCAAGAAAATAGACATCTGACTCCAGACTCAGTTTCCTCATCTGCAAATGGGGTGCATAAAACTACCCCTTAAAATTATTGTGATGAGTAAGGGAGCTATGTCAAGGGTTTGACATAGTGCTGAAACATGTGTAATAATTGGGTTACCTGTTGCTGCTACTGCTGCTTCTACTCTTATTGTTGATATTCCCGGAATCTGTTAGGTCTGATGAGTGGCTGCACAGCCTTGACCTGAGTTGCAGGCCCAGGGGACCAAATCTGCAGCGTCAGTCAATGGCTGTACCATAACACAGCTTGACCCAAGCCGCTCTTGAATGAAGATGGCTGGCGCTGATAGCTAAAACTCTTGTTTCTGGCAAATTCTCTATGTCCTCTCTTAAGCCCATGTTGACCACTGATTTGCATTGTCCTGTAAGGTTCCAATTGCTCTGTCAACCATCCCTTGGCTGCAGACCACTGTCTGTAGTCATTCTCCTGACTTTCCCATGGAGACATGCATCGCCATCCTCTTCTCTGCAGGAGTAGAGGCAGACCTGCTCAGAGATGCAGGGGGCTGCCACCCCATTCAACAGAGAAGGTCCCTTTCCATGCCTGCTCCTTTATAACCAACTCCAAGGAATGTGTTGCCTTTATCAGCTACCACATTCTCCTCCCCTCTCTCCTACCACCAAAAAAGTAAATAAAGAGCAGAAGCAAGATCTGTTTTATTTCAACTTTTAAAAGCCTTTGAAGGCACAGCTATTTGAGAACATTTTAAAAAGTGTTTCGTTACTTAACTGCTGCTCAGGTGGTGAAGCCCCCCTCATTCTTCCCACAGGGAAGGGAAGAAAGGGAGGTTGTGTTTTATGGTTGGCTCAGGCTTTTCTCCTACCCACCCCCCCCAACCCCCAGCTGGAGGGCCCTCCATTTGCGCTGCCCTCCAGGCCAGAGTCCTCAGCAGAATGTGCAATAAACAAAGGCAGTGAGTCACAGCAAAATGGCCAGGGTTGACTGGAAGAGCCTTTGCTTGAAGCTCCCTCCCCTGCAGGAGTGTGGGTGGGGACCAGGGCAAGGAATTCCCAGAGGAAGACTTCTCGCCTATAATGGATCCCATATGCCCAGGGCTGAGTTCTGATATTCTCCAGTCCTGAAGCACCTAGGCTTTGATTTTTATTTTATTTTTGGATGGATGGAGGGATAGAATCACTATGCTTGGGCCTCAGATCTCAAGTCGACTGTTCGGCATTAAATAAAGCATTAAACACAAAGGTGCATTTTTTCCCCCCAGTGTGCCTGTGTGTGGTCTCACCTCCTCCTGCTGCCCTGAGTGGCTCTCAACTCCCTTCCCTTAAGACTATCTTTATCTACCTGTTTTAAAAATTGCAGAGAGGTTCGTGCTCTTAACTATGAAAATGTCACTTGCATTTCCCTCATCTAAGGACCCTCAAGGGCAGTTGACACTTTCCTCAATGTATCTTCCTGTGGATGGGATAGAGCTGTGAAGAGCAGAGGAAAAAGTGGAAGGGAAGGGATTTCAAAGGAGGTCTCATATCTAAGAGTCAATGATTCTAGTCTAGTCAAGTAGCTGAGAGAATGAAAATTAGAGAATTTTTTGTGCCTTGAACTAAATATTACATAAGCTTATCCCCTTTTTGTTGCTATTTTGTAGAAAGGAAAGCAAAGAAAGTTAGAGCAAGATCTCCCCTGTTGACAAAAAGAAATTTTCAACTATGTTCTAAAAATCTGTAATGTAAAAGGCCAAGCAAGGGCTCCCCAACTCTATTTTTTTAAATCTAATGTCAAGTTCACACTCCTTGATGGGTATAAGGAATTTCAGTAATCAGTGGCTACAGGCAGGGAACTTCTGAGAAGACATAAGCTTGAATCATCATAGACTGAATCCATTGACAAATCCAAGAGGATCCGGATGGAGCACAGACCTGGAGCAATTTGTGTTTGATCTGATGGACTCCTTATCTCCGTCAGGACAGGAGGCTTTGCAGGAAAGCAGAAGCCAAACTAAATTCCAGATGGAGAGGAAATCCAAGTGTCACTCTGGGATGCCGATGATCTGGTTTAGTCATTAAGAATGCCACAGCTAACAGAAAGCTTCAATCTGAGCCGTTAAGAATTTACTAGTTTTGTCTCTCAACCCCTACCGCGGGAGACCCCTGAACCTTTATTTTCCTTCGAGGCTGTCCTGGGTTTTCTTCTTTAACATTGTCCCTGATTTATGGTATGTCCACATTTCCCTGGATAGTACCATCTTTTGAGTTATACATCATCAGGGTGACTCATTGTGATGATGTATGGCCCCAATACATCATCAGAGCTCCTTGCTCTGCCGTTGCACTAATGATATGTTAGTGTAATACATCTCCGGGCTGAGCTGCAGCTGTGATGGATGGTGCTGAGGGTGATGGGAGCCCATGGAGAGGGGACTGAGGAGCAGGCTCTGGGTAGGAACAGGAGGAAAATCAGTCAATCCCAAGTCTGCCTTCTTTCCTGGTACCAGTGCCCATATTGAATTTGTACTGTGATATGCATCCTGCAACCTTAAAGAAACACAGAAGCATGTATTATCTGCAAAAGGAGTGTTGGCTCAGAGCTCATGCACCCTAGAGGTACCTTAGAGGTTTTATCTATATACACCACCTAATGAAGAGGTAGGTGTTGTTGAATTGAGGTGTCTGTTGAATTGAACTAGGCAAAGAGGAGCAAAACTGAAGGTGAGCTCTGCAATAAGAACTTTTTTCCAGCAGGAGGGAAGTGAGTCCTTACAGAAGAATGCAGCATCAGAAAGCTGCTACCCTTACTCGTAACTCCCCAGTGGAGTTTGGATGGGACTGCTCTGTGGTTTCTCAGCTGCTTTTCTCTCTGCCTTGTTGTCAGTGCTTATTCCTGCCCGGAGCTTCTGACTAAGCTGTAAACTGTTTGCTTTAAGGGAACTTTGAAGCATGAGTGTTTGTTGGTGGACGGACCCAAGTGCTGGACTGAACCCATGTCATCCATTAAATAGCTGGGACTCAGTTTCCTTATCTGTAAATAAGATTAATAATATAACTCCCTAATGAGTAAAATAAAAATAACACAACCTCTTTTTGAGAGTTGTTGTGAGGGCTGTGGGGTGAATAGCTCTAAAGTGCTAGAACAGAGTATGGAATACATATTCACTAATGTTAGCTGTTACTACAACTACTGCTGAATTCCATGTCCCACCTGCTACAATCCTGTGTATTCTCTTACTTGGAAGATGTCAGTGTACATTAACTTATTAAAAGAGCTGGGGGATTCTGCAGTTAAGAAAATGAAATGCTACTCTAATTCTGATGGGCTGAGTACTCTGACAAATCCCCCTGCTAAAATACACCTAGAATAGGGAAAATTACAACTAATACATATTTTTTGAGCTGAAATTCACATAACAGAAAATTAGCTATTATATAGTACAATTCAGTGGCATTTAGTGTATTTCTAGTGTTATATACCACCACCGCTATCTAGTTCCCAATTTTCATCATCCCAAAAGAAAAAGTCTGGATTCATTAAGTAGTCACTCTCCAATTCTCCTCTTTCCCATTCCCTGGCAACTACCAATCTCCCTTCTGTCCCTATGGACTCAACTATTCTGGATTTTTCCTATAAATGAGTCATATGATAGGTAACCTTGTGTGTCTGACTTCTTTCATGCAGCATAATACTTTTGAGGTTTATCCCCTTTGTAGCACGTAATGGTACTTGTTTTCAAAAAATTGAAATTTAGTTGATTTACAATGTTGTGTTAGTTTCAGATATATAACAAAGTGATTCAGTTGCACAGATATATATACATACATATGTTTATATTGTATATGTATATATATATTCTTTTAAAAATTCTTTTCCGTCTTAGGTAATTGAATATAATTCCCTATGCTATACAGTAGGACCTTGTTGTTTATTTACTTTATATATACTGGTGTGTATCTGTTAACCCCAAACTCCCAATTTATTCCTCTCTCCCACTTCCATTTTGGTAACCCCAAGATTGTTTTCTTTGTCTCTGAGTCTGTTTGGGTTTTGTAAATAAGTTCATTTGTATCATTTTTTTAGAGTAAACATGTAAGTGATATCATGCGATATTTGTCTTTGTCTGACTAGGTGATAATTTCTAGGTCTACCCATGGTGCTGCAAATGGCATTCTTTTTTATGGCTGAGCAATATCCCATTGTGTATACATATCTTTACCCATTCATCTGTCATTGGGCATCTAGGTTGCTTCCATGTCTTGGCTATTGTAAATAGTGCTCCTTTGAACATTGTCATGCATGTTTCAAATTAGAGTTTTCATGTTTTCTGGATATATGCCCAGAGTGGGATTGCTGGATCATATGGTAACTGTCATTTTAGTTATCTAAGGAGCATCCATAGTGGCTGCACCAATTTGCATTCTAACCAACAAGGATCTACTATATTGCATATGGAACTCTGCCCAATGTTATATAGTGGACTGGATGGGAGGGGAGTTTGGGAGAGAATGGATGCATATATATGTATGGCTGAATCCCTTTGTTTTTCACCCGAAACTATCACAACACCATTAATCGGCTATATCCCAATACAAAATAAAAAGTTTTTATAAAATATGGTATATATGTCAATGCTGGGGCTTCCCAGGTAGCACTAGTGGTAAAGAACCCGCCTGCCAAATCCAGGGAACATAAAAGTCACGGGTCCAATCCCTGGGTCAGGAAGATCCCCTGGAGGAGGGCATGGTAACCCACTCCAGTATTCTTGCCTAGAGAATCCCATGGTCAGAGGAGCCTGGCGGGCTATAGTCCACAGGGTCCCAAAGAGCTGGGCACGACTGAAGCAGCTTAGCGTGTATGTATGCGTGTCAACCCCAGTCCCCAGTTATCAGCCTCCCCTCTTGCTGCCCATGTGCTTGTTCTCCAGTCTGTGTCTTTATTTCTGCTTTGCAAATGAGATCATCTATACCATTTTTCTAGATTCCACATATATGCATTAATACATGATATTAGGTTTTCCTCTTTCTGACTTCTCTCTGTATGACAGTTTCTAGGTTCATCCACATCTCTACAGATGACCCAGTTTTGTTCCTTTTGTGGCTGAGTAATATTCCATTCTGTATATTATTCTTTATCCATTACACTATTGATGGACATTTAGGTTGCTTTCATGTCCTGGCTATTCTGAATAGTGCTGCAATGAACATTGGATTGCTTGTGTTTTTTGAAACTATAGTTTTCTCTGAGTACATGCCCACTAATGGGGTTGCTGGGTAATGTGGTAGTTCTATTTTTAGATTTTTATGGAAGCTCCATATATTCTCCATAGTGACTGTCCCAGTTACATTCTCACCAACAGTGCAAGAGGATTCCCTTTTCCTTATACCCTCTCCAGCATTTATTGTTTGTAGATTTTTTTTTAATAATGGCGATGGTGACTGCAGCCATGAAATTAAAAGACACTTACTCCTTGGAAGGAAAGTTATAACCAACCTAGATAGCATATTCAAAAGCAGAGACATTACTTTGCCAACAAAGGTCCGTCTAGTCAAGGCTATGGTTTTTCCAGTGGTCATGTATGGATGTGAGAGTTGGACTGTGAAGAAGGCTGAGCGCCGAAGAATTGATGCTTTTGAACTGTGGTATTGGAGAAGACTCTTGAGAGTCCCTTGGACTGCAAGGAGATCCAACCAGTCCATTCTGAAGATCAGCCCTGGGATTTCTTTGGAAGGAAAGATGCTAAAGCTGAAACTCCAGTACTTTGGCCACCTCATGTGAAGAGTTGACTCTGATGCTGGGAGGGATTGGGGGCAAGAGGAGAAGGGGAGGACAGAGGATGAGATGGCTGAATGGCATCACTGACTCAATGGACGTGAGTCTCAGTGAACTTCGGGAGTTGGTGATGGACAGGGAGGCCTGGCGTGCTGCGATTCATGGGGTTGCAAAGAGTCGGACATGACTGAGCAACAGATCGGATCTGATCTGATTCTGATTGGTGTGAGGTGATGCTTGCTCGTAGTTTTGGTTTGCATTTCTCTAACCATTACTGATGTTGAGCATCTTTTCATGTGTTTGCTGGCTGTCTATATGTCTTCTTTGGTGAAATGTCTATGTAGGTCTTCCACCCATTTTTTGATTGAGGCTTTTGGTTTTTTGATATTGAGCTGCATGAGCTGTTTGTATATTTTGGACATTTATCCTTTGTCAGTTGTTTCATTTGCAAATATTTTCTTCCATTCTGAGGGTTGTTATTATCCATCATTTTTGGCTTGAATTATCAGTACTACTTTTATCTCATATCACTTTTAAGTGTCTGATTTTTCTCTTTCACTCTTTTTAAGATCTTTTGCCTTTAGTATGGGTACAGATTTTATTGTTATATGTCTAATGTAAAGTTCCTACAATTTAGTAGCATATATTATGTCCTATATCTCTGAATTACATTAAAGAAGATTAAACACAATTATTACAGAAAATGCCATGATGATATCAATAGTTACAGAAAAATCATTTGCTAAAATTAAGCAACTATTAACAAAAGGAAATAAAATGAGTCTTATGAGTCTTAAAAACAAAAAGTCTTATGAATAGAAGTGTTCCTCCTTAACTTTACCAAAAAAATCTAACAACTACAGAAAATAGCATTATAAATAGTGAAGTTAGAGTTATTCCCTGAAAAGGGGGAATAAGGAATTCGCAATATCATCACTCCTATTTAATAGTACACTTCTATTTAATAACTGGTGTGGTGGGAAAAGGTTATAAGGATGGAAATGAGGGAATAATATTGACAATAACATGTTGTCTAATCAGTTTACTGGAAACTCAAAAGAATCTAAAGATAAATTATAAAAATTAGTGAGAACTTTCAATGGTGGCTAGATATAAGATCCATATAAAAATTAATGGCATCTTCTATATCAAAAATAAACATTTAGAAGATGGAAAAAAATAAAAGTACACTATTTGTAATCACAATAATATACCTAGAAATAAATTTAACAAAATAGCTGTAATTCCTTGATGCAAAAACATTAAAAGTAAATACTGTAAGACATTAAAGAAAGTTAAGCAAGTTGAGAGTATTCTTTGCTTATGAGTTGAAAGACTCAAAATTGTAAAGATGTCAGTTCTCCTAAGTTGACATTGTAGAATCAATGCAATTCGGATAAAAATTCCAATTGAGGTTTGTTGAGAAACTTGATAAGCTATTTCTAAAACGTATATAAAAGAACAAATGTGCTCAAATAGCCAAAACACTAACTAAGGAAGATGAATAGGATGAGGGGACATTCTCTATTAGATATCAGGACTCATTTTCAACCAAATAATTAAGGTATGTCACTACTTTGAAGAGAAAGTTAATTTGGAAGAAAATACAGTCTAGACAGAATTCCATGCATAAATAAACACTTGATAAATGCCAGAGGAAACATCCCATCACTGAAGAATCAGTAAATAATTGGTTCAGGGACAGATGGCTTTAGTTAGGGGAAAATGAACTAAAATTATCTACTTACCTCATCCCACACAATCAATTCCAGATGAATCAGATGCTTAAATATAGATATTAAACAATTAAAATTTAGAAGGATATATAAGAAAATATCTTCTTAAAATTGAGTTAGGCAATGATTTCTTAAACACAGCTCAAAAAGGGCTAGTCAAAAGAGCTAAATCCAATGACATTAAACTAATAATTTTGTTCCTCCAAGGACATCATAAAGAGAATGAAAGACAAGCCATAATACTGGGAAATGTGTTTGTGCTGCATGTAACCAAGATTAGTATCTGAAAAAAAAAATGAACTAATCAAAATGTTTTTTAAAAAGACACATTTTTAAAAAGAAAATAGTTGAAACAAACAAACTCTAATGATCCCCCTCTCCACAGAAAGATTGTTAGAACTAAGAAATGACTGCAACAAAGGCGCAGGATACAAAATCAGCATACGAAACCACTCGCATTTACATACGCTAGCAATTATGCAGCCAGAAAAGGAGATGAAAAAAATTCTGTCTATAAGAGGGTCAAAAAGAATAAAATGCTTAGGGATAAACTTAGTAAAGAAGATAAAAAACTTGTACAGTGAAAACTACAAAATGTTGCTGAAAGAAATGAAAACAACACAAATAACTGGGAAAATATCCATGTTCATGGATTGGAAGATTCAATATGTTATGCCAATACTACCCAAAGTGACAGATTTAAGACAATTCCTACAAAGTCCCATTAGCATTTTTTTTTCAGAAATATCTATTCAAGTTCTAGAAGAAAACATAAAGGAAAGCTTTATGATATTGAATTTGGCAATGATTTTTTGACTATGACACCTAAAGCATAGGCAACAAAATTAAAAATAGTTAAACTTGGCTACATCAAAACGTATGTGTATCAAGGGACACAATCAACAGAGTGAAAAAAGCAACCTACAGAATGAGGGGAAGTATTTGCACATCATATATATAGTGAGAGGCTAATATCCTGAATGCATGAAGAATTCCTACAGCTCATAACAATAACAGCAATAAAATAACTGGGTTAAAAAATGGACAAAGGACTTGAACAGACATTTCAAAGAAGATACACAAATAATCAACAAGCATATAAAAAGATGCTCAATATCACTAATCTTTGGGATAATGCAAAACCACAGTAAGAAGATACATAAATAGTCAACAAGAATATAAAAAGATGCTCAATATCAATAATCTTTGGGATAATGCAAAGCCACAATAAGCTATCACCTTACATCTATTAGTATGGAAATTGTTTTTTAAAGTTGGCAAGAATTTTAAAAATTTAAACTCTTGTACACTGTTGGAAGAAATGTAAAATGCTGTAATCACTGTGGAAAATAGTATCATGGTTCCTCAAAAAATGAAAAATAGATTACTATATGATCCAGCAACTTTACTTTGGGTATACATCGAAAGAATCAAAAGCAAGATCTTGAGGAGATATTTGCACACTCGTTTGTCGCAGCATTATTCACAGTAGTTAAAATGTGGAAGCTGAAACTCAAGTGTCCACTGATGGAGAAATCAAATTTGGTATATAGACAATAGAATATTATTCAGACTCAAAAAGGAAATTCTGACACGTGCTATAATGTGGATGAACATTAAAGACATTATGTTGAGAGAAAAAGACATTATTATGAGAGAAAAAAAAAGAGACATTATGTTAATTGAAATTAGTCACAAAAAGACAAATACTATCTGACTCCATTTATATGAGCTATCTAGAATAGTTGAATTCTGTTAACAAAAATAGACTTGTAGCTGCCAGGGGCTAGGGAAAGGGGAAAATGGGGAATTGTTTTTTAATGGGTATAGAGTGTCAGTTTTGCAAGATGAAAAAGTTTTGGAGATTCGTTGTACAATCAAGTATATAAATATACTTGATACTACTGAACTGTACAGTTAAAAAATGTTTAAGATGGTAAATATTGTGAGTATTTTACCACAATTTAATGAGTGGTTAAAGGACTTAGAAAAACATTTCAGAGAAAAAGTGTTATAGTGAAAAGTAAAAATAGGAAAAATGATCAAATTAGTAATCAGGGATATGCAAATTACCACCACAATGAGAGCCCATCTCATACCCACTAGGTTGCAAAAATTAAGACATTTGACAGTGCTAAGTGGTGATGGGATTGTGGAATTGGAAAACTCTTCCTCCTAAAGTGAGTGAGCTTCTAAGCAAATATATTTTTCAGAGACTGTGTCTATATGAACAATTAGAATCGCCCAAAGCAGCTCATCACCTCTCTGCTAGCAGCCCAATCTCACTCAATCCTGCAGAAGAAATACAGCCTCAGGCAGCAGAAGCAATGTGCTGACCAGGCCAAACCCTGGAACAGACACCCCACCTCTGGGCCACAGGACGACCCCACAGATGAAAGCCTGCAAACGCCTCATGGTGGATGGGGCAGGCGGGTTGAGGTGAAGTGCTAGAGGGACAGAGAGAACCCTAAAGAAACGAAACAAGCCCTAGAGTGCCCTGCCCAGTCACTGCTCCTGCGTGGGACCAGTCTTAGTCACACAAGGGAAATAGAAACTTTTCAGAAGGGCAGTTGGAAGCGCACCAAACTTTGTGGTACAGAACTGCCTGGGCAAAGACTTCTTGCTGGGTTTAAAATCAGTACTGTTCTTAGAGAGCGCAGCAACATAAGCACTTTAGGAAGCAATGAGCTTCTATCTTGTCAAGTTAAACATGCACATTACTTATGATGCAGGAATTCTCATAGGTGTACATACTAAACAGCTTCTTGCATATTTTCACAGATGTCTTTTATGAGGCTATTCATTGTATCATTACTCACACTAGCTAAAAACTAGAAACAACTAAATTGTCCATCCCAGTAGTATGGATAAATAAACAGTAATATTTTTACATCATGGGACATTAGGCATTTCATGATCGATAGTTACATACAATGACATGGATATATCTTAAATGTATAATGATGAATGAAAAAAAAAGCAAGTTGTTCAAAGCTATGAACGGTATAATTCGATTTTAATAAAATTACACTAAAAGCAAAATTAAATGTCTAATACACACACCTATGTGTGTATTGTATGTAGGTAACATATGTACGGAGGGAAATTGAGGGAAACAGGGAGGAATTCACAAGTAGGTTTAGAGACATTGGCATTGTTTTCGTTCTTAAGTTGATGGAAGTTCATGAGTATTTATTTTACCATTAAGTTTCATAGTTTATATACGCCATATATTCTTTTAATGCATCAAATATCACATTTATTCACCTACTTTTTAAAAAGGAAATCAATTTAGAAAACCCTTTAAGAATTTCCCAAACACAGCTGAGGACAGAACATTCTTTCTAGGGGACTTCATCAGCATGGCGAACCAGTGCCCTTGGAATGCTCTAAGTGCCTGGTTTGAGAGTAAGCTGAGCTTTGTTAATGTGGTTTCCCAAGACAGCAGGCGGAGATGATGTGTGGTTTTGTGTCTCCTCATTTCAACAGCAATGCCACCCAGGAGGGGACCATGTTCAAACTTGCAGCTCTCCAAAAATGAGAGAGGAAACTATCTGAGACAATGACAGATAATTCAAACCTGATTGTCCTCGGTGCTTGACTTCTTTATTTTACCTTCCTTGCGAGTCTAAATTATTTGCTATTTAGAGAAACATTAGTTCACTCTGAAACAATAAGCATTTTCCATGGCTGTCCGCCTGAATCCAATCCATCATGTCCTTACCCACAGCCTATCTCTTCTTTCAAAACCTAAACTGTGAATGAGAAATTATGTGTAAATTGCCCATCACACCTTCATGATGAGTAGCCCTGGTGTTTGAAGAACCAGTGATGTCAGCCTAGTGCTGGATAATAAGGTGTTTTGACTCTTTGATCAACATATAGCTAAAGAAATTAGTTAGGCACAATCATCCTTCTCCTCTTCATGAGAGCAAGAGACCTCCGGGGAACGTGGAAGTCATGTTCTCTTGGCTGAACAGTCTTAGAAATTTGGTTCTTGGCCTTGTAACCAATGCTTACTCATTCCCAGCTGAAGTCAACAAATATCTATTGAGATTTATTGAGTGTTGGTTACAATTCTTGGACTGTGTGACTAAAAGAAGAAAAATAGGAATTCGAAATTATCCCCTGTCCTCAAGGAAGTTAAATGAGAGTCAATGGTGAAAAGGAAAAAGATTCTCATCTCTGCTGTGAACTTGCTGGGTGGGCCCAGGCCACTCATTTCATTTGTCTGAGCTGCTTTTTCTTTCATAAATTAAAGTGTTGAGAGTGGATAATTTTGAATATTCCTTCCAAGTTAAAAATTGATGTTTTTGTGAATCTTATTGAATAGATTAGACGAATCAGAGAAATCTATGATTACAAGCCATAAAAGTCATGTAGCGAACCAGTTCCTTAGGTTTCCAAACATTGAAAGATGTTTCTGACTCATTCATGGTCACATAGCTACAGTGTAGGAAGATGGTGATCAGGGAGGAGGTGTGACTGGGTGTTCCGGAGGCATTGAAATCTTTGTTTAGGTTGTAATGTAATCTGTGGGCTGTTTCAGAAGATCAGTGGACAATGGGAAGTTGAGCTGACCCTCGTCCCTCACATTTCTGCTTTAGAAGGGTAGAAAAAATTGACCACATAGATGGAATTACATGATGAACTGTGTCCAAAGGGCCATGTTGCCAGAGAGAGTTTGCATTTAGTATAATGAAACATCCTACAGAGAATTAAAACGGCAAATGAAAAGGTCTCAAAGAATTGCTCTCCTCCTAACCACAGCCAGTGCGCTGGCTCCTCTTTTTGGCCTTGGCAGCTCAAGAGCACTTATGTTCTATTATCATCTCACTTCCATTCTGCTAATGTCCTCTCCTGAAATTAACCTGAGTGAACAGAAATCTCCCATTTCCCATTAATCCTGCCTACGATCATTGATGAGTAATGCTCACAGGACGTGAGACAAAGTGGGTGAGGAGAGCTCACTACAGAACACTTATAGAACAGTTCTAGAGGAAGAACTTGTGGCCTTATCCCCAAGCCTTGTGTGGGGACAACAGAGAAAAGTTGTCAAAGATTGCACTTGAGACCATATCAACATTGGTAAGAGTATCAGATCCCAAATGATCTTTCCAGAGGTTTACTCTCCTTAAGTATTGAGTGGTGACTCAGTTAGCTACTGCTGAGTAACAAACTTTCCCAAACTCAGTGATTTAAAACAACAATCATTTATTATTATAGTTTGCATATCTGTAGGTCAACTGGGTGTTCCTACTGAAGACTAGGTTTGCTTCATCTCAGCTGGGCTTGCCCAAGTGTCTGAAGGTTGTCTGAGGGCTTTGCCCTGAGGTGGGCCTTGTTGAGGCACCTTGGTTATAGTACCTTAGGACTCTTCATCCTCCTTGTGGGATCAGCAGGCTGGCCTAGGCATATCTATCCTGTAGTGATGACAGAAGCCAACGAGACCAAGCAGAAACACACTTTATCTTCTGATGCCTAAGCTTGGAACTGACACACTAAATTCCTCATTCCATGGATGAAAGCAAGTCATGGGTCTGAGCCCAGATTCAGGGAGTATGAACATAGACTTCACTTCTTTAGCAGCAGGAATTGCACAGTCCCATGAACAAAATGTACACAGAGAGAAAGGTGAAGAATTTGAGTCGTTAATGAAATCTACCACAGGAGCCTGGAAAGGGCAATGGTTTTTATTTTCATTTCTTTATATATTTATCATTTGTTTATTGAAGTATAGTTTGCTTGCAATATTATATTGGTTGCAACTGTATAAGATATTCATTTGATACTTTTATAGATTTTTCACCATGTAAAGTTAATACAGTATCATTTACTGTATTCCATACTCTGTATATTATATGACTGACTTATTTATTATACAATTTGTAGTCTGTACCTCTAATTCCCTTCATTTATTTAGCCCATCTTCCACCCCCATCCCTTCTGTCAACCACTAGTTCGTTCTCTGTGTCTGTTTCTATTTCATTATATTTGTTCATTTGTTTTGTTCTTTGATTATACATATGCATGAAAACATACAGTGTTTGTCTTTCTCTGTCTGACTTAGACTTATTTCACTTAGCATAATACCCTCCAGGTTCAACTATGTTCTCACAAATAGCAAGATTTCACTCTTTTTAATGGTGGAGTAATATTCTATTGTGTGTGTGTGTGTGTGTGTGTGTAATTATATAGATAACACATCTTCTGTATCCAACTCATCTGTTGGGTCCTAATTATCCATTTATAGGTTGGGTCTGTATTCTCTGTTGAGTCCTTCCTATCCATTCACAGGCTGGGTCCATATCTTGACTATTGTAAATATGATGCAATGAAAATTGGGGTGCTATATCTTTCCAAATTAGTGTTTTAATTTTCTTTGGCTAAATAGCCAAAACAATCTTAAGAAAGAAGAACAAGGCTGGAAATATCATGATCTCAGACTTCAAACTATTCTACAAAGCTATAGTAATCAAAACACCATGTTGTTAGCACACACCTAAAAACAGATATATAGATCAATGGAAGAGAATAGAATTCCCAAAAATAAACCCTTCCCATATGGTCAATTAATCTGCAACAAAGGAGGCAGGAATATACAATCAGGAAAGATAACTTCTTTATAAGCACAGATTCTTGCAGGTGGATTCTTTACCAGCTGAGCCACAAGGGAAGCCCAAGAATACTGGAGTGGGTAGCTTATCCCTTTCTCACCAGATCTTCCTGATCCAGGGATTGAACCAGGGTCTTCTGCATTGCAGGCAGATTGTTTACCAACTTAGCTATCAGAGAAGCCCTTTATAAGCAGAGTACTTTTTAAAACATGATTGAAAATGGATAGATAATTTTGAGGGTAAAATGAAAAAGAATTCCTCCTCTCCAAGACAGATCTGTGGTATGTAAAATGTACTTGTGTCTCTGGGGTTTATTAATCCTTTGAGTCTATCCGTGGACCTCAAATTAAAATTCCGGGCCCAGAAGGTCAACATGGCTAACTAAGGGGTGACTCTGTATTTCTATTATGGAGAGAAGGACACTGCCGCCCAAGTGAGTCCAGGTGGCTCTCCAAGTTTGAGATATGCTAATCTACTAAGAACAGGGGTTTTTCTATCAAAGGGTTAAAAGTTTTGAGATCAACAAGTGTAAGACTCAATGCCAAAGTATGTAGAGAAGAAAGAGCTCTGTGTGGGTGGCTATTCTAGAATGTAGCATATTGACACTCTATCTTGGCAGTGTTTTCATTAAATACAGTACTTTATGAATTCTAGCTTTATTGCTCCATTAGCATAGTGACAGGAAGTTATATTTCACTTTTCAAAATAAGATTATTTGTCTCTCCTTAATAGCCTACTGCTTTTGGAGAGGATGTAAGCAGTGAAAGGCAGTTAGGCCTGCAGAGTAGATGCCAGACCTGGTTCTTGAGAAGCACGGCTCTTTCCAACGCTCATCAGGTTTGCAGTTCTGATTTCGTGCCTGCATCCTTCCCTGAATGGGGAGCACCATAGAGGGTTGAACCTGCACCTGCTTTTTATTCCATGTGGTATTTCTAGCATCTACACAGTGTCGAGCACACAGTGAGAACTCAACAGATTTGTCAAGTGATCAAAAAGAGTATTTCCAAAGCGCTGGGAGCAGTTCTTTCCACACAGTAGGCACCTTATTGCATATTAGCCATTTAAGACAGAAGTGAACCTATATTTATAACTGAGATCACTGTCCTTGGGTTTGGTTGTAACTTCAGGATTCCTTGGGGAGGAATGGTAATTTGAAAATGTGGTATTATAATAGTATAATTTGGAGTCAAAAATTTTATAATGGAGCTAAATTCAACCAATGATTAAAATGCAAAATTTGAAAGCTGTTTTCCCACAGCGGCTTTATATGATGAAAATATTTTTAAGGAACTTTTTTCTTTTGATTCTATTTAATCAGGAAATTTTAACATGTTCTGTTTTACATAAAGAGTTGAACATATTATTAACAATAGGAATATTAATTGATAGTCACTGTGAACTATAACACTGTCTAGCCTTTGGGATGAACAGTTAATTATTATCACTTTTTGTTTTTATTTTAATTAAGCACTTATGCAGCACTTTACATATTTGATGTATTTTATAACCATTAATTACAGAATTAATGCACAAACATAAATTATACATGTTCAGAAAAAAAGAATCATCTTTAAATTACGAATAAAGGAGCTGTTAAGTTTGCACAGTATTTCTCTTTGGGGAGAAAACTCTCCCATACATAATTAGGAGGTTCAAAAAGCATTTTCCAATAAAGCATGACTGGACTAGTAAATGTTAACTAATTGTTTTTAAGAAGGACTTGTGGCAGATACTAAAATATAAGTGATTTAACTTTTTAAAAATATCTGCTGTTTTCACAAGTGCATGTTTTTAAGAGCTTAGTGCTTTCTAAGTGTGCCTGTTACCCTTGTGGAACTGAGTGATTAGAGGAGGAGTATTTGTTCATTTTTCCTCCTCAGCAGAGGACCTGGGGAAGACAATGGCAGATATAAGACGGAGGGTAACGTGCGTTGTTCTTTAGAAGCAGGGAGAAACATGGCTTTTGGATGCAGAGATTGGCTTTGTGAGGATTTTGAGTATGAAGCACAGAGAAGCAGGGGCTGAGGGCTGCTGAGCTGAGGAGTATCTATCATGAGCCTGACAGCCTACTCAGTGGACCCAGGAAGGAAAAGGAAGCTTCTCGGAAGGAACTGTGCTGAGAAGGGATTGGCCTTGGCTGGTAGAAAACAGACTTTGGAACTACCTTTCCTGAGATAATAAAAAAAGATACTGTAAGAGGTAAAGTGTGATCTCTGGAACAAGACTGTTGACATTTGGTTATCCAAATGACTTTGAGCAAGTTTTTCCACCTCTCAGAACCTCAGTTTCCTCATCTGTGAATTGGGAACAGTATCTCCTAGGTTTGGTGTGAAGATGAAATTAGTTAAGTCATGTGAAGTGCTTTGAACAGTAGCTGATATATAGTAAATTCTCAATATTAGTCATTTCTGTTTGTTATTCTTTGTTGTAAAACTAGGCAACTGTTTGAAAATGATGTACCAGAGTCCCTGTCATAAGAGAGCTTCTTTGAGAAAGCTTTCCTTTGAAGGAACAGGGGGCATTTTGATTAAAGAACAAACTTAGCAGGTTCAGATAACTGAAGGAAATAGATTTGTTGTATAACCCCAAGCAGCATATCTGGCAGGTCTGTATTTATAGAAACATACAGGTCAGTACTTAAAACAAAGAACTCAATACGTTTATTCAATGGAGGAATGGATGAATGAGAAAGTGAATTTGTATGAGAAAGAACTTAAAATTACCACTTAAAAAGAATGAGCCCCTTTCACTGGACATGGGCAAAAATGGCATAGGCGAGAACATGACTAGAGACACTTTGGAGTCGGGCTCAGTTTAAAATTCGGCCAATGCCATGTAACATCCATGTGGCCCTGGGGATTTTACCTAACTCTTCTCAACTCTTGCTCCTTTATCTGTAAAATGTATATATCGGCTGTACCCATCTCGTAGGGTTGTTGGGAAGCTTAAATGAGATAATGCATGCATTACAGGAATTCAATAAGTCACAGTCATAACGGCAATGAGAGTAGTTATTATTGTGGTCAGGCTGGGAAAATACAGGTCAAAGATATTGTAGGTGGACTTGGAGGATCAGACTGGAGATGAGAATGACTTCTTGCTTTACTTTCAAATTATAGATCCCCTGCTTCTATTTTCAGTAACTCATACTCTTCTACTGAAACTTTTGAGAGTTTCGGTAGTAGACAAAGTAGAAAGTATGAGTCTGCATGTTAAAGAGAGGGAGAAATCTGTCTGGTAATAAAGAGTGCAGCTTGTGGTCAGGGAAAAGAATAACAATACTACGTATATCTGAGGAGGGATTACCTATATGACCATTGTTTTGTTGGTGCTGTGCTCTATGTACTAAGGCAATCAACCATAGAACTAGCCACAAGAGATCAGAGGTCAAAAGAAAAGAACGAAGAATGATTTCCCAACAACTATGAGCTGACAAGCTCTGGGTCCCTCTGATTAGGACCATTCTCCATGGTCCTCCATTTTCAGCACAGGGTCAACTAGAAATGCCTTCATTCTCTTATTAGTTTGATGCCTCAGTTCTCTTTGACACTAGACTCCAAGCTGAAACTTCTACTGCTGGAAGCATAAGACTGATACAACTTGTTATAGGTGGTCCTAGACTGCAGAACCCAGGTCCAGGATGTGAGGACCTAGCAAAGTTGGGTAAGGAAGAAATTTCTCATAGCCATTTCAAGGCCACCACATTGCATAATTCCAGGAAGTCTCATTAATATTGTGATTCTGTACTGCAGCCTCCTGGACCAACATGGCAGTCTCCAAAATTACAATGTACCCTGTCACCAGAGATGATCAAGGGGAGGCTAGGAGACCAGAGTTCTGATGGAGAGACTGTTGGCTCTCGTCAAACCAGAACCTTTGGCTGTTAAACCATATTAAGACATAACTCTTTCTCTACTTTGGAGAGCTTATATCCTCTCTAAGGAAAGGAATCAGTTAAGGTACAGTCCATTATCATCTATGATTGAATACAATCACAGTTGCACAGGTAGTATTCTGTGTATTATCTCATTTGAAATAAAATGTTATTTTCATAATCTGGCAAGGGAAGAAATAGAGACTTTACCAATGATACTGCAGGGTTCTATTTTTTTTTTTGTTTGTTTTTTTTGAGGGAAAGATGCTTATTAACAAAGTCATATTCTCAAAGAGAAAGAGAGATGATCTTTTCACACTTAAATATTTGTGTTTTAAAAATACAGATTTATAAGACTTGAGCAAGTGCAATCTGGCACAGGCAACCTCTGGATCAGAATCTAAGATATTGAGTGAAAAAATAAAGGAAAAAAAAAAGACAAAATGAATTTGCTCATTTTGGCATATGTTAACCTGAAGAGCCGGATTTGGGAATGGAGCTCCAACATACAAACAAGAAGGAAGGACTTCCAATACGTGGAAGTTATCTGGGGGGCCTTTTGAGGAATTCAGTAAACTATGGATTATTATTCTCAGAAAAAAAGGCATATATATGTGTGTGTGTTTCTGTGCCTGTAAATATCTCACACATACATATGCACATAAATGCTCTTACATACAGAATCTCCTTTGTGGACTTTGAAATTCCTGGATTCCACATAAGGAACTCATGTGTAGAGTGACCATCATTCCTTGGCAGTTATGCTCCTGCTCTTTCTAGGGTGAAGATTTTACTTCTGCATTTTGTCTGGAATCTCCCCAAGAGTAAGAACTTCATTTTCCTTTCTAGTACCTTGGTACCTAGTGAAATGCCAAATGTAAGGGTAAGTGTTTAATAACTTCAAGTCAAATGAGTCAATGTTGAAAAAGACTGATTCCAAAGTTAGACCCAGAACTAGCATTTTCTCCAGCTGCCCCAAGACTAAAGAAACAAAATTGTGGTTTTGGTATGCTTTTCTCCTCTCATAGAAGGTAATCAGTGGAAAAACAAGACCTTTCAACAGTTCTGCTTGAAGGACCACAGAGATTTCTTCTCTCTGAAAAGAATCTAAAACCTGATCCCCAAAAAGAGTTTTCAAAGCAGGAGAAACAGCCCCAAGCATGCAAACAAACATCACAAAATGTCAAAATAAAACGACATTAAAGAGTGACTGTGCCAGGAATGCCAAGGAGCTTAAGAAAGCTGTTTCAGGCGGGTGAGGATGGGGCTGGTTCTCAGGGGGGTCTTCCACCCAGGTCCCTGCAGTGCCCTGGTCACACGGGCTGGATTTTGGAACTGTGTCTGCCTCCTTGTTCTTGGCCAACTATGCCCTCAGCCAAAACCAACTGGGACACAAGGAATGTGTTCTGAGGGAGTGTGAATGTTACAACTGGCCCCTTTATGAGCCTTCCTGGAAGCCCAGTGGTGCTGCAGCCCCACGGCTGGGACAGTCCTTTGACATGAACCTGGAGGCCCTTCCAGGCCATGCCTCAGCCCCTGGAAAGTGAAAAATGCCACCGAAACCATTGGGAGCAGTTCAGAGAAGACAGGGTGAGAATGCTGCCGTGGGTCAGGCCCCTTCTGTGCAAGGACCAGCACAGGGTCACTAATTTGGCATGAAATAAGAGAAAAGATGCCTACTGGCGGGTTTCAGTGAACAACAACGGGCCTTTTGTGGGCAGAGAGACACAAGGAGGGAATTCAACATCCCAGCTGCCCAGATCTGCCCTTTTGGGTCCTGGCTGGGTAAGACTTCAGTCGCCTAGGGCCAAGATGCTGACTTATTCATTGGTATTTCTCCCAACACTGGGCTCTGGACCAACCCTTGCAAGGCATATTTGTGATTATTTGAGTTCTCAGAATCTGAAACACCAAAGTTTTGTGGTCCATATTAAGCCTTGGGGAAATAATCCACTTAGTTACATGGTTTATTCCCCATTTATGAATTCAGTCAACATTAATTTAACATTGGCTTTGAACAGAAATGAGCAAAACTCAGTGCTTTTCTTCTGTACAGGCATGTGCAGTGTGGATAGGGGAGATGGATATGGCCCCAAGCAATTGCAGTGGCAGAACATGGTGATGTGCAAAGCCAATGGGACACAGAGCAAAGGGTGCAAATGTCAATGATAAAAATCAAGAAAGCTTCAGGGAGGAGGAGGCGTTTGAACTGAAGTGCAAATCGGATGGTATGAGAGGAAAATAGCACATTCTCCGCCCAACCTTCAAAAGTTCTAAGAGTAAACTTAATATATACGTGATTATGTAGTTACAGAACTGAGATTTCCCTGGAAGAAAACACTGAAGACCTTGGTCTCGGATAATCATTTAACGTAACGATGACATACTGTTGGTCTGATACATCTCGATAATGTTGCATTAGCCCATCGTGAGGAGCCAGCTGAGGTCTGACAAATACAACATCATCCCTGAGAAGAGAAGACACGAAGGCAAGAGTTAAAAAGTGGCCACACTGACTTTCAGACAGAAAGTGTCCACAGTGTTAGGTCAAGTGAACATCTTCAGGATCTTCAAGACAGAGTTTTATAGCGGGATGGTCAGACTCACCCGAGGACAAATCCTGATCCTGCCAATGCTATGCACGTGATCTAGGGCAGACCGCAGATCAGACTCTCTGAACCTGAATTTCCCCAACTGGACAACGAGTGCAGTTTTACTCACCACACAGGGCTCTTATAAAGAGTGATGCTTCAACAAAAGCAGTGATGCTTGAAAAGCACCTATCAGGCCCTCAGTGGAGGTTAATATCCCTCCCAACATGTCATAGAGTTATGCCTTGATAGGCCTGATTCAAGGTACCCATCCATGATCCCTGAACTATAGTGATAATTCTCTTACTTCTTACTCCAGCTTCCACTGGTATAAAGTAAAAACCAAGCTTCTTGGACCTGCGTACATTTCATTGTACCTGGACTTGCAGCTAATTGAACTAAAGATGGCCACAGGGAGGCTCCCGTCAGTGACACCGTTAGGCGCCCTGCTCCCCTTACGCTGTCCCCTGTTCATTTCCCAGTAGTCTCTTACCTAGATATTTTCTCAAACAAGGGCTTTAAATTTGTCAATTTGATACATTTTTACCACCTTTATAGCCAGAATTTGAAAGTAAAGATATCCAGAGGCTTTTGATTTTCATAGGCTTAAAGCAAGCTGTGGAAAAGACCAGAATTTTGTATGGTATTAGAGGAGTCTATTCTCAGAGTGTTGATTCCTTGTTGACTGCATCTGTCCACATCACCCCGTCAATAAATTTTTTAGTGCAGACACTGCTGCCAAGGATAAGGGACCTGCTGGAGAGGACTAGACAAGCAGCAGCCTTGATTCTTACAGTGTGGACCCTGGACTGCTTTTGTCGAACATGAAGAAACCCTTGTGCTACTTGATTCGTGTACAAGCAAAGTCATGGGACTCAGCGCAGACCTAATGGTTGGGTGGTGAATTGCATGCTTGACGTCTCATGCCCACTATAGTTTGGTATTTACCATCCAGATGAGGATGCCATGGCTTTCCACCAGCCTGTTGATGATGGCCATCAACAGGCCTCAAATTCATGGAAGGATGCTATGGCTGGAATTGAGGAAGCCTGGAGGGGCTGGTGAGGTTGTGTTTGGTATAGTGGTATAGAAAAACAAGACCAGTGGTCAGCGTCATGATGAGGAGACATAGGATAGGAAATGAAGGGTCAGAGCAAGCAATAGTTAAACAGGGAGGGGGCCAAGAGTAAGAAAAACATACTGCCATTTCCAGAGAGCTGTGGATTCTGTGAGGATTCTCCAAGGTGCTTGCCTGGGCTCTTTGAGGAGAAAAAAAGCAAGATATCAGGTGTCTAATCAGAGAGGAATAAGAACATCTTTGGCTTTTGTTTACAAAATTCTCCAAACAATCCTGAATCCCAGTGTCCAGCTCTAGTCTGTCATTTAGCTCCAATCATGGGGCATTAAACACCAGCCATGGGCCACGTCGGTGCAAGAAGCAGAGCCATACATCAGACAGTGTCCTGAACATTTTGGATATTAATCCTGACAGAAAAATCTTTAGCATTGTATGGATTAGTCAATGTAAATTCATTAACTACTTGTCATGACTGTAATATAATCTGACCTGACCGTAAAGACTCGACAGCACGGTGTTAATCAAATCTACGCAGAAAACAACGCATTTCTGTTTAGACTCAACCCCTGCTCCTCTTGCCAGATCACAGGCTGGTGTTTTAAGGGGAAGAAAGGGGTGATCCTTTGCACTTCCCCAGGGGGGGCCTTCCTACCTGCCCGTGAGCATCACAAGCCATGACAATTTGAAGGCACCTCCCGTTTTCCAGCAAACCTCACAACCTCCATGTAATAGAAGGCCGTCAATCTCCAGTCCCCATCAGTGAGAAGTTCACAGATAATAAAGCAGAATGTATTCTGCAGGGTTGAACATTTTCTCCCAGGATGAGTCATTACCAGGGTTTAATCATGCTCATTAGCCAGCCATTAGAGTCCTGTCCAGCTTTTCACTGCCAGAAATGAGAGCAGCGAGGGATTGTGGTTGGGGGCTGCACCCTACCTGGTGAAATACTCACCATCTGTTCCCAGTTGTAACTCCCTGTATGAAGCATCTTGGTTTATGGCTACAGCAGTCTTAGATCTCCTTATTTCTCCGGATCGAGCCAGGCCTGAGCCTGCCAGAACTTGAAACAGTAAGAATCGGACATTCACTGAAATCAAGGGCAGGCCAGCACCAACTTATCAATCCGGAGGTTTCCTTTTCAGCAGAAACACGCATTTTAATTTCTATAACTTGATACATTAAAGATCCCGTAGGAATGTGGCTTTGAAACAAATGAGCACAACTAGATTGAACAATGTGCCTGTTTCTTTTCTGTTCTGGAAACAACTGCCACTGGATAAACCAACACACACCTTATAAATGCAGAGAGAGTGAAGTTTTAAAATTTCTAATGTCTTACTATTTGTACACAATTCTCTGTTGTACTTTGTCTCTGGACTGTTCTGTGTTATACAAATCTGTGTTTTATTTGAGTAGAAAACCTGAAAGATGGCTTCGTATACTGTAGGTGTTTTATAAAGTTTTGTTGAACGATAGAATATATTACATCTGTATTTTCTTACCTATAAATTATGAATACAAGGTGATTTCATCTACTTCTAGCATGAGTGTTTTTCTTTTTGTGCTTAGGTCTAATGCCCCAAAATATTCTGCCTGAATGTTAACCTTACCTATTACCTTACCTTAGCCTTTTCAGTTATAACCTGCTAGTTTAGAATTTTGTCTGTACCGTAGACTAGCAAAATTAGTTAATTAAGGTTTTCGCTTTCCTTCCTGGTTGCAGCAGCTATCAAATCTCTTCTTCCCACTTTTGCCTCTTCCTTAGACTCAGATTCTAGTCCACATTAATTTCAGCGGTGAGTTTTCCTGCCTTTCCTCCATGCTCCTCATTTAAGCTCCTGTAGTGCTCAGTGCAGTAAAACGGGGCAAGTGTGTAAGCCCTTGACCTCTAGCTTGATGGCCTCTCCTTCCAGTGTTAGAAGTCCAGGCAGGTGGTAAAGCAGAGTATCTCAAACAGGGATGCTCCAGGGAAGAATTTATATATTGCTGCAAGTGAATGAACGGGTAGAGTTTGCTAATGGGAAGGAAGGGAAAAGTCAAAGAATGAATCGGTAAATTAGCCCCCCTGAGTGGAGAGCAGCCACAAGAACCTGAGCTCTACCTCCAGGGGTAGGATACCTCAGCAAAGCTGGAACATAGCTGCAGTTCCAAAAGAATGTGGTATTAAAGCACAATTTGGTTGTTAGAACCAGGCATTTGGCCTCTGAAACGAGGTAACCGGAAGCAAACTCCATGCCCAGAGCCGTGTTTTCTCTGAACATCGAGTTTGAGCTCTTAGTTACCTTCCGACCTAGGACAGAAGTCAAGAGCTCAAGTAGGTGGTGGACAACTGGTCCTATTAGGCGACAGAACCTAGCTGTGAAGACTCCAAAATTAGTTTTCTTTCTTTGAGGACAAGCTGCATTCCAAGAGATAAATGTTGCAGAAGGAGCCATACTGAAACTCCATCCATATGGCTGTGATTGCTGCGAGTTTACTGGGGTCATTGACACAGAAGTACCCCCATTTCTACTTTTGGCCAAGAATTGCCTCTCTCAATATTAAAATATGTTCTTACCAAGAATCAGTTTTTTCCATATCTACTTTTTTTCCAGTGCCTAAGGATTGGTAGATATTATGATTGACACCAAGTTTTTATTTTAAGGACAGTGCTATAAGTAATTTTCTAGAGAAAACTTTAAGTTCTTCATTAAGAAGAAAGAATTTTTTAAGCACGAGAAGGGAAAGTCAAAGCCCTCATCCCTACAACTTTTACTCCACAGCAGACTCAGCATCCCAGTAGGACTAGGGGATGCAAGAGGTTGGGATGGTGACTGAGACATGATGGACAAGGTGTATAATGAGGCAGGTATGCTGGCAGCTACAGGTTGTGCCTTTACACTTCTGATGTGGGTAGCTCTGAAATCAGACAGTGGTGGAATCCTATCACTGCTCTCACTAAAGGGTTAGCAAATGAATGGAGGTAATAATGCATGCAGAACAAGACCAGACCACTTTTCACACCTGCAGTTGTTGCTGGTCAGCACGTTCGTGATGATTATTGTGATTCTTGTTATTCTTCATGGTTCCTTTGTTTGGCAGGAAGGTGTTGTGGATGTGGCACCAGGGAAGGAGAGAAGCCTTTTTGGTAGTAGATCTTCTGGAATTAGCAGGACTTTCCGCAGAATCTTGAATTATTTTGAAAGCGGTTGAGGGAATTGGGAAATGCTCCTGTTTAGGTATTGAATTCTGCAAGTGATATATTTTTTTTAATTAACCGAAGCTTCATTCATATTAGTAATAGAGTCACAGTGTTATGGAATGTTGAAATTCTTCCTTCTGCTCATAAGGAAACCAAGGCACGGAGGCAAAGGACCTTCTTGGTGGTTTGTTGTGTTTTCTAACACTTTCTTAAAAACTTCTAACTTCTCAGTCTGCGCATCCATTCTCCTCTTGAGCTCTTTGATCATCTTTATGATCATTACCCTGAACTCTGTCTCGGGTAGATTGCCTATCTCCACTTCACTTTGTTCTGGGATTTTATCTTGTTACTTCTTCTGCCACCTCTACTTGTCCGAGTTGCTATTTGTATTTTTATGTATGTGGTAGGTTAGTTATGTTTCTTGACCTTGGAGAAGTGACCTCTGTAGGAGGCATCTTATGCATCATAACTCTGCACTCCCCTCTCATCACTCAAGCTGTATGCTCTAGGGCAGGGGTCCTCAACCTCTGGGCAGTGGATTGGTACCTCCTGTCAGATCAGCAGTAGCATTAGATTAGAATTAAAGTGTATAATAAATGGCAGATGCCGTGGTTAGTACCAGACTACTGGCAGGCAGAGCTGGTTCCTGGGGTCTGGCTGCAGGGCCCAGGGATCCCAAAGTCATGTCAGATTTTGGTGGGAGTGCCAGTCCTTGACACAGTTACATGCAGGATTCATGGTGTGAAGTCGTGTTGGCCTGTTAGTGGGTAGGGCAGGGCCCAGGCGGTTCCCAGGATAGGTCTAGCCCACATTGCCAGTCTTACTTTTCTTGCTTCCTGGCCTGCCTCCTGGTGGTTGAGGCTGGCCTAGAGACTTCTGTAGGCTTCCTGGCAGGTGGGGCCAGTGTCTGTCCATTGGTGGGTGGAGCTGGGTTTTGGCTCACTGGTGGGCTGGACCCATGTATATGCGCACACCTAGCGGCAGGTGTGGGCTCTTTAGTGTTTAGCCTGTTGGCTGATGGGTGGGGCTGAGTCCTCACTCACTTAATTGTTCAGACTGCAGTGACCCAGCACTGACACCTGATGGCTGGTGGTGCCAGGCCTTGGTGCTAAGGAGCCAAAATGTTAGTTTCCAGTGGCAGCAGTGTTCACGCAGCTGAGTGTCAGCCCCCAACATGCCTGACACCAGCGTGCACGTCCACAGCCACCCTGCCTCTCCAGGAGACTCTCCGCGACCCGCAGGTAGGTCTGGCCCAGGTTCCTATCAGATTACTGCTCTTGCCCTTGTCCCCTTGCCTGTGAGAGTTTGCATGTGTTATTTAAGAGTGAAGACCATTTCCTCTAGTCTTGGGAGCTCCCAAAATTAAGCCCCACTGGCTTTCAAAGCCAGAGGCTCTGGGGGCTCATGGAAAGTGCCTTCTTGTCCTTGCTGTCCCCAAAACTAGAGCCCAGGTCTTCTGGCTCCTGCTCTGAGCACTTTTCTCAGTTGTTTGGTAAGGTGTGGGCGGGCCCTGGGTGCCAGTTTTTCTGCAGAGCCCAGCACAGCCCTGGATAAACAAAAATGCTGCGTTGGACCCTGTCACTTGATCAGGTGTTTGATGAGGGCCTCTGCAAAGATGGCTTCTCACTTTCCTTCCACGCCCCAACTGCTTAAGACGCCTGATCGTTTCAGTGTGGCTTCCCTGCAGCTCAGTCCTTGCGTCTGGAAAACCTGTTCTCCCTTTCTGAGACTGCCTTCCTACGAGCTTGTCATTCACCTTCACTTTGTTTCTGGTGCCTGAGCAGTATCTGGTGGTGGCGAAGGGCTTGGACTTTAGAATCAAGCCAGCCTACGCTCAGCGCTCACAGTTTAGCTCTGAGACTTCTGGCAGGTTATCTGACTGCGCTCAGTCTTGATCCTTTCATCTGTAAAATGTGGGTAGCAATGTCTATGTGTTTGCATGGGGAGGGGTAGTGAGAATGACAGAAGATGATGTTTTAAATTGAATTAAGTTAGATGAAGTATGAGGAATGTCAGGCTCACGTGAAGTGCTCAAAATCTGACAGCGGTTAATTATAATGTGCACCCATATCATATGAGTGGTGGGGACAGTAGGTGACAGAATTCAGTGCCCAAAAGCTATATATTTAAAGATGTCTCATTCTTTTTTTTAAATCCTGTTTCCTGATATCTAGTATTCCATGTTGCCAATCATTTTTTCTCATATCATCTTGAGCTCAGAGTCAGGAATTCGGTACTATCCGTCATTTTTCCACAGTGACCAAGCACCTGCTCTAGCAATCAAAGTGAAAGCCAATGGACCCCACTGCCTCAGCCTGCTTTCTTTGCAAAGTTGTGTTTGCTGGATGAAGGGTAGTTCACAGATTCTGTGATCTGAGGGTTCTAGTAATGAGATACGACATTTGTGGGAGGGAGTTTGTCTGAAGGTCTCCCCTGAAGGCACCACAACAGGTTCCCTTGTCTCCCTCTGGAGGGAATCACAGTCCAAACAGCAATGTACTTATGCCTCCATAGATATGGAGTTCCCATGCTTAGAGCAAGAGTGGGGCAGTGGGGGCTTTTCAGTGGCAAAAAGAGGAAAGCCCTTGTTTTGCTGACCCTGCATTTCCATGACAACACCCCCTCCTTCCATGGGTCATCTATGGACTAACCACTTGAGAGTCATTCCTGTTCTCTAGTCAGACCTTGGGGCCAGGACTCCACTGGCTGCAGAGCCCAGGTGTCATGACAGCCCTAATTGGAATAGCAAAGAAATATCACTTAGAAGACATCACCAAACACAGGAAATAAGCTGTTCTAGTAAATAGTGACCTTTACCTTTTTATGTAATTTGGTATTTCCACTTGAATGATGTGAGCTCCATGAAAACAAGGATCCCCCCTGCCTTGCGCTGATTTTACATCCACAGTACCAGGTATAGTAGGCATTCACAAAATATTTGTTGAGCAAATGATTTTCAGGTGTCCAGAGGTGGCCTTCCAACACTGAAGAGTTTATCATATGCTCAATACTGCTTTGTACACCTTACACAAAGTAACATCTTCATGCCTCAGTCCCTCATCAGTAAAATGGGTATAATATTAGGAATGAGAGTTACTGTCACATGTTATGAATTAAGTAACTTGTTCTGGGTCACATGGCTAACAAATGATGAATCCAGGCAATCCAGATCTTGAGGCTAGGGGCTGAGCTGACAAGGTCATAGAGTTACCTTCTTGGAGAAGTCTGTCTGGGCCTGCTACCCTCATAGGTGCTTATGTTTCCTCACCCTTACACAATGGGCTCTGATAAAATTACATTTAAATGGCTTGGTAGAGTGGGAATGGGTACCAGATTACAAGCTTGAGGGAGAAGTTAATGCCAGCCTTGCCATGTGGCAGTCCCATGGAGGGAAACTCTGGACGTTAACTAGTCCAGGGCTTGTCCCTCTTCTCCAAAGCACACTTCTCTCATCCATCTCAGACACAAGTTCTGAGCTAGACTAAGCTCTGCCAGGACAAGGGCTAAGTCTGTCTCATCCATCCTATAGCTTCCTTGCCCAGAAGAGTACCTGACCATACCTGTGGCTATAAACAAGTTTGTGGAATGAATGAATGATGAGATTACTATGTGATGGGTGAGGATTTTTTTTAAAACAAAGAGCATCGAGTGTAACTGTCCAGGGTTCAGGGAGAAAAAAAAAAAAAGCCAGTAGATACAGTTTTCTTTTTTGGGGATTCAAGTTTTGAATCGGATCCCAGAACTCAGATTCCAGAAGAGATGACAAAAATAATTATCTTTCAAACTCACATTGTATACTGTGACTTTTCCTTGGAAATATTCATTGCACAATTTTGAGGATGCCAGTTGGGAGGGAGGATTTTTTTTCCCCAATAAAACAGTACAGACCACTTCAATTATCCTGGGAAAAGAGACGTTTGTTCTTCCCTCTGCCTGTATCTGACTGGTCTCTGCCTTCCTCCTGAGGAACTGTGGGAAAGAACAGGATGTGTCTGCTTCTTTCCTTTCCTCTAATAAAGTTTGTCATTTACTGAGAACTAAAGTGCTGTCCTCTTCCCTGCATGATCCGTGCCCAGCCAGCCTCTCCAAGTTGGACCTCTGAGCCACCGGTGAGGAATGGAGCCCCATAGCCTCCCCTCTGCCTGGAGCCTTCTCCGTGTTTGTGTCAGCGCAGGCCAACAAGCTTAGCCGAAAGGGAAAGACCTCTGTTTCGTGGCCCCTTAACCAGGCCCTCCTGGTGGTTTTCTGGCTCTCTGCAGATGGCAACAGCTGAGATCAAAGTTGCCCTTTGTCTTCTTTGGGGACTCTAGGGAAATACAGAACACGCCACAGCTAGCTGTCTTGGATGAGTGGGACGAGGGGGCCATCCCAGCATAGAGATAGCTGTTCAGTCTTGCTGAAGCAAAGGTGGCATCCGTGATGTGCTCACAGCACGTAAGTGCCAGAGGGACAGGGGTCCTTATCTCTTGAGTTTACTGATGTATTCTCAGTCCCTACAAGTGTGCCTGGTGCTCAGCAAATACGTTTTGAAAGGATGAATAACTCTGGATAGTTTTTAGAAAAACATATCATCTTTCCTCTCCTGGACTACCTTTCCTGCCTTGACGATCCCTCTCTCCCCTACCCTTCCTAAGGCAAAATCCCATTTCTATTTCACAGGTAGCTGTCCCAGGTGCCAGTATTACTGCCTCTCCCTAGAGATCAAATGTATCATTTCACTTTTCTTAGGGGAATGGGCACATGAAGTTGCCATTATGTTGTTACATGTTTTTGTCTTCCTCTAGTAACAAGGTTTCTCCAATGTGACACCCCGTTTGTTCATTTCTGTTTCTAGCATCCACTAAAGCTATCACCAGCCACTCTGGCACAGTGGCTAAAATGCTGCCGCTGGAGCCAGGAGAGCTTGGTTGGAATTCCAGTTCTGCTATTTGCTAACCATACAGACTTGGCCAAGTTCTAACATCATGTTTTTTTTTTTCCTTTTTTTTTGTAAAGTGATAATATTAACAGTATTTACTTCATAGAAGTTGTGAGGCTTTTAATGAATTAATACATGTAAAGCACTTAGATGGGCTTCATAGATGGCACCAGTGGTCAAGAACCTGCCTGCCAATGCAGGAGACATAAGAAACACGGGTTCAATCCCTGGGATGGGAAGGTCCCCTGGAGGTGGGCATGGCAGCCCACTCCAGTATTCTTGCCTGGAGAATCCCATGAACAGAGGAGCCTGGCTGGCTATAGTCCACGGGGTTGCACAGAGTTGGGCATGACTGAAGCAGCTTAGCATGTATGCACAAAGCACTTAGAATGCCTTTCACATGCTTTGTGAAAAGGAAGCACTCCATAGATACTCACTTTTATTTTTTAATTAAGAGTGGTGCTTGTAGTAGAATCTATTTTTAATTTCTTTTTAAAAATGTACTTGTTTTTTGGTTTCCTATTCCAGCAGTCTTTTACCAATAGTAACCTTTGCTTTTTTCTTTGGGAGCTCATCTCACCCTAAATTCTAGGTCTCGGTGCTTCTAGTTTTTCCGGAGCTCCATCCAGCCTTTCCTTCCCCAGTGCAGTGGGCTTATGAATCAGGTCTGCTCAGTAATTTCTCTGGTTCCATGATTGGGTCAGAGATGGATACCTGACATTACTTTAGACAGAAAAGGAGTTTGAAGCTTTTGTTGGGATTTCTGGGGCAAAGGAGGAGACCTTTTCTATACCAGACTGATCTGCAAAGATTTGACTCGCTCCAATTGTCTCACCTCCAGAAAGGTGGAGAGTGTTGAAAGCATCAGCAAAGAAGAGCTGGACCAAGAGATAGAGAGGGGAAAGCTGTGGCCTTGATGACATTGTTTGAGTCCTGATCAACCTATGCCAGGAGCCAGCAACATTCCTGGACGTTTCCTTTTATGGAGCCCTGTTCACATGGCGGTGGCTGCATAACAATTGCTCCTGAGTGTAATAGTTTAGCCAGTAGAAGACTGTATTTTGCTCATGAATCTGCAATTTGGGGAGGGTTCAGCAGAGGTACCTCAGATCTCCTCCACTAGGTGTCAAAGGTGGTGGCCCTTTGGGCTGGGGGCCAGGGCATCTGAGGGCATTATGATTGATGCTGGCTATCAGCAGTGGGCTGGGAAATCAGCTCCTCTCTCTATGGTTCCCTTCCTGTGTTTTTCCCTCATGAGTTAGTCTGGGCTCCCATCATCAGGTTCAGTTCAGTTCAGTCATTCAGTCATGTCCAAACTCTTTGTGACCCCACGGACTGTAGAACGCCAGGCCTCCCTGTCCATCACCAACTCCAGGAGCTTGCTCAAACTCATGTCCATCGAGTCGGTGATGCCATCCAACCATCTCATCCTCTGTCGTCCTCTTTTCCTCCTGCCTTCAACCTTCCCCAGCATCGAGGTCTTTTCAAATAAGTCAGTTCTTTACATCAGGTGGCCAAAGTACTGGACTTTCAACTTCAACATCAGTCCTTGCGATGAATATTCAGAACTGATTTCCCATCATGGTGACAGCTTTTCCCCAAGTGAGCATCCTACTCTTACAGCCGGTGAAAGAGAGAACCAGGCAAAAACTGCCTCTTTTAATGGAAAGTCACTTAGCACCAATTCTGTCATCTTTATTTTTTGGAACACTCACAAAGCGACTTAGATTCAAGAGGAGGGGAAGGGCAATGTTCTGGAAGAGCACGTGGGACGGGAAATATATAACTGGCCATTTCTGGAAAATATTTGTGTCATAAGTCCTTCTGGATAAAGTTTGTCATTTTCCCCTTTAATCAAACCACAATGTTTATCATCTTCTGCTCCACATTTTGTTTAGGAAGAAAAGAAATCTTGGGTTGTAGGAAAACCCAACAAGAGTGGCATCTAAATAGATTTATTCAACTTTTCCAGTCAAGGCAGGCTTACTCTGCAAGCCTTACAGCATGGCACCCAGGACATATTTGTGCAGACATTCTAAGCCTCTCAAAACATTTCTATACCCATGAAATAGCTTGGCCCATCCAATAAGGCTTCTGCTGCTGCTAAGTTGCTTCAGTCGTGTCCAACTCTGTGCGACCCCAGAGACGGCAGCCCACCAGGCTCCGCCATCCCTGGGATTCTCCAGGCAAGAACACTGGAGTGGGTTGCCATTTCCTTCTCCAATGCATAAAAGTGAAAAGTGAAAGTGAAGTTGCTCAGTCGTGTCTGACTCTTCACGACCCCATGGACTGCAGCCTACCAGGCTCTTCCATCCATGGGATTTTCCAGGCAAGAGTACTGGATTGGGGTGCCATTACCTTCTCCGATCCAATAAGGAGGTGAAGGTATAGTTGACTTTGAGTCACCCAGTTTAAAGATGAATAGAATTTGATAGCTAAAGAGAAAATCATAATACTGTATAGCAGACTGTAATGAGTTTAATAGAAGCCTACATAAAATTGCTAAAGACTCATAGATATTTGGGGAAAGTTAGGATGAAACACAATGAAAGAAGGGTGTCTTTTTCATTTTCAGTCTAAGACTTTCAAAGTCCTTAACATGTCATTCACCGCCAGGGACTAAAGCACAGACTATTCTGAGCTAATTGGACCCTGGAATGTTTTCTTCTAAGACCCTCTTGCTCAATTCTGATGTTCCTAGGAACATAATTTGAGAAATGATGGCATTGCTAAAATCTTGGAGGCAACTACAAACCTTTTGAATTATTTTTCCTACTTGCTTTTTTTAAAAAAAATAAGAATTTTTATTATTATTTCTCCAGCCTATTAAATTTCATAGATTTTGTATAAACTCTCCACAAATGGTGTCCATATGAGAATGACAGCTTCTGATTTATTTGAGGGAGTTCCTGCTATCTTCCTGGGTGGGATAATGTCTTTCATCTGTAGAATGTGAGACTCTCTGGTGTGTGGTAACACTGACATGCCATTGAGCAAGATAAGTCTTTCTGCCACCAAGAGAAGTGCCTTTTCCCAATTCGGAGGGGCTCTAATTCTTTTTGACAGCCTCATGGGTGCCCTGTGTCTGGTATATATTTCCCGACTCTGGAAACTGGATCTCATCCTTCAAACTGGGACTTCTTTTTAAAGACAACACTATGAGCCAACCAACAAATAGTGGATATTCGCTTGTCTTTCATAGCAGTGTTGCTTTCCTAATACACATTTGTTGTTGTTCTCTACTTTTTGTTTGCTTGGAACTTGGCCTTGTTGTGATTGGTTCTTCTAAGCAGAAAGGATGATAAAACAATTTCTAGACATGTTGGCTTCCTTTCAACTCTCTTCATTTCTAGTGAAGTTCCCTGGTACTTGCTGCCCCGTGAGCATTCTTATCAGGAAACTCCTCTATGGTTTCATGTGGTATTCAGTACCTATTGTTGTCAAATATTTACAGACTGCCAGCACTCAATGCGTGACATGGAACGGATCCCAACTAGATCAGTCTAGTGAGCATCTACCCAGCTATTTACAATTCTTTTGTTGTGGGTTTCTGGTGGAGAGAATATTACAAACAGCAGGAGGAAATCTTATCCACCAGCTGACACTGAAGTGTTACATTGTTCCAGATCTCTCTCTCTTTAAGAAAAAAACTCCCCCCAATAATACAGAGGTCTTTAGAAAAGAGACTATGGTTCTTAATTAGATCTCCTGGGTGATGATAAGAGAAAAGGACAAGGAAGTAAACAATGAGCAGAGAGGGTTGATGTTTGAGTCCAGCATTGCTCAAAGTATTTTCCAATTAGCATCCATTCTTCAGAATATTAATAGTCATTAGTTGAAAAAGAAAGAGGTTGTTTTAGTCAGATGAATTCTTAAAAACTGGCATTAAGAACTCTTTTTAGTATCAGATCAGATCAGATCGATCGCTCAGTCATGTCCGACTCTTTGCGACCCCATGAATCGCAGCACGCCAGGCCTCCCTGTCCAACACCAACTCCTGGAGTTCACTGAGACTCACGTCCATCGAGTCAGTGATGCCATCCAGCCATCTCATCCTCTGTCGTCCACTTCTCCTCCTAACCCCAATCCCTCCCAGCATCAGAGTCTTTTCCAATGAGTCAACTCTTCACATGAGGTGGCCAAAGTACTGGAGTTTCAGCTTTAGCATCATTCCTTCCAAAGAAATCCCAGGGCTGATCTCCTTCAGAATGGACTGGTTGGATCTCCTTGCAGTCCAAGGGACTCTCAAGAGTCTTCTCCAACACCACAGTTCAAAAGCATTAATTCTTCGGTGCTCAGCCTTCTTCACAGTCCAACTCTCACATCCATACATGACCACAGGAAAAACCATAGCCTTGACTAGACGAACCTTTGTTGGCAAGGTAATGTCTCTGCTTTTGAATATGCTATCTAGGTTTGTCATAACTTTCCTTCCAAGGAGTAAACGTCTTTTAATTTCATGGCTGCAGTCACCATCTGTAGTGATTTTGGAGCCCAGAAAAATAAAGTCTGACACCGTTTCCACTGTTTCCCCATCTATGTCCCATGAAGTGATCGGACCGGATACCATGATCTTCGTTTTCTGAATGTTGAGCTTTAAGCCAACTTTTTCACTCTCCACTTTCACCTTCATCAAGAGGCTTTTTAGTTCCTCTTCACTTTCTGCCATAAGGGTGGTGTCATCTGCATATCTGAGGTTATTGATATTTCTCCCAGCAATCTTGATTCCAGCTTATGCTTCTTCCAGTCAGGACTCAGCAAAACCCTTAACAGTGGTCCCCAATCTTTTTGACACCAAGGACTTCTTTCCTGGAAGACAGTTTTCTCATGCATTGGGGATGAGGGTATTTTGGGGATGATTCAAGCACATTACATTTCTTATGCCCTTTACTTCTATTATTATTACATCAGCTCCACCTCAGATCATCAGGAATTAGGTCCTGGAGGTTGGTGACCCCTGTCTTGATACATTAGTGTGTTTATGCATCTCCAAAAGGAGATAGGCCAAAAGGACAGTGTTCTAGACAGTTCACATGAATTTATTTTAATCTTCACAATTCCATGAAATAGGTAATATTACTATAACTCACTTTACAAATGGGAAAGGCAGGGCACAAAGATAGGACAATTCTTGCCCAGAATCACTCAGCAAATGGGTCGTGGAATTAGAAGTTAAACCCAGGCCATCTCACTCCAGAGCTGTTGCTTTGACCCACGATGTGCTGTGTGTGTTCAGTCACTCAGCCATGTCAGACTCCTTGTGACCCCATGGGCTGCAGCCCACCAGGCTCCTCTGTCCATGAAATTTCCTAGGCAAGAATACTGGAGTGGGTTGCCATTTCCTCCTCCAACGGATCTTTCCCACGTGTCTCCTGTGTCAGCAAGTGAATTCTTTACCACTGAGCCACTTGGGAAGCCCCTGACCCACTATACCATACTGATTTTATAAATATTGAAGAGTGTGAATGCACCATGAGAGTTATTTCAAGGAAATGAAAGAGCATTGCCCTTAAAATGGTTCTGCAGCATGTGTCAAGGAAAGAATCAGATGGAAAAATATCTATACTTTTTCATGTGATAATCATTTTCCTGACTCTTTCTAGTGATACCAGCTTCTCCCACTTACATCATGTCCTTAAGTGTGCAGTGAGTGGCTCATGAGAGCACATGTGAATCCTGGCTCTGTATCAGGTGGCTCCTTCCTGACCTTGGAAAAAGGTCCTGTTGCTTAAGATGTTCTTAAATTATATTCCAAAGTTTCATGTGCTTTTTAAAAGATAACAGACTTTGTTAAAGCTGACTTAGGTTTTCAGAAAAATTAAGCACAAAGTATTTACAATTCCCATGCACCCCCTTCTTCCCACTCCCATAACCAGTTTTTCCCATTATTAACATTGATGTCATACATTTAGAATTGATGAACCAATATTGATATATTATTATTAATTAAAGGCCATAATTTACGTTACGGCTCACCTTTTGTGTTCTGTAGGTTTTGACAAATGAACAATGTCATGTATCCACCTTTATAATATTATACAGAATAGTTTCACTGCCCTAAAAATCCCTTGCTTCAATTATTAACCCTTCTCTCCTTAGATCCAAGCCCCTGGTACTATCTTTGCCAGAATGGCATATAGTTGGAATCATATAGTATGTAGCCTTTGTAGATTGTATATAAATTTAAGATTTCTTCAAGGCTTTCACAGAATGGTAGTTCATTTCTTTTTATTACTGAATGACATTCCATTATATGGGTATACCATAGTTTCTTGATCCGTTGACCTTTTGAAGGGCATCTTGGTGCTTCCAAGTTTTGTCCATTTGAGTATAGCTGCCATACACATCCATGCACAGGTTTTTCAACTCCTTTGGGTAAATAACTAAAAGTATGATGATAAAATCATATAGGAAGAGTGTCTTTAGCTTTGTAAGAAATTGCCAGGCTTCCAAATCACCTTCCAAAGTGATTGTGCTATTTTGCATTTCCATCAGGAATGAATGAAAGGTCCAGTTGCTCCACACCCTTGGCTGTATTTGATGTTGTCAGTGCCTTAGATTTCAATTCGTCAAATAGGTGTGTTGTAAAAGACTGTGATGCTGGGAAAGATTGAGGGCAGGAGGAGAAGGGGATGACAGAGGGTGAGATGGTTGGATGGCATCACAGACTCGATGGACATGGGTTTCGGTAGACTCCAGCAGTTGGTGATGGACAAGGAGGCCTGGCATGCTGCAGTTCATGGGATCGCAGAGTCAGACACAACTGAGCAACTGAACTGAACTGAACATCTCATTGTTTTAATATGCAGTTCCCCAGATGCTGAACATCTTTCATATGCTTGTTTGTTATCTGCGTATCTTTACTGAGGTCTTTTCAGATCGTTTTCCCCATTTTTTAATTGGGCTGCTTCCTTACTGAGTTTTAAGAGTTTTTTGTGTGTATTGGTTATGAGTCCTTTATCAGACTTGTGTTTTGAAAGTATTTTCTTCAAGTCTGTTGCTTGACTTTTCATTTTGTTAATAGTTTCCTTCACGGAGAAGATTTTTTTAAGTTTTAATGAAGTCCAGCTTGTCAGTTTTTCTTTCATGGATCATGGATTTGATTTTTTTTTAAAGTAATTGACAAACCCAAGATTTGTTGGTTGTGTTAGTTTTATGTACGTAGCTGTAATGGTATTTTGTTATGGCTTAAATTTGCATTTCCTTTGTGAATAATGATGCTGAACACCATTTTTGTGAGCTCAGCCATCTCAGTCATTTTTTGTGATGACTTTTTCAAGGTACTGTTCAAATAATTTTCTAATTTTAAATTGAGTTGTTTTATTTTGAGTTGTATAAGTTTTTCACACACTTTGGATATGTGTATAGTTGTATATTCTATAAATATTTTCTCATCTGTGATTCGCCTGTCCTTTTCTTAATGTTGTCTTTTGACAAGCAGATTTACAAATTTGGTGAAATCTAAAAGAAAAAAAGTAATTGACAAACCCAATGTGTCACCTAATTTCTCCTACATTAGTTTACAGGAGTCTCATATTTTTGCATTTTGCATTTAGTCTGTGATATATTTTAGTTAATTTTTGTGAAAGATGTAACATCTGTGTCTGAAGTCATCTATTTTCCATGTGAATATCCATTTGTTCCAGCACCATTTGTTAAAAAGACTATACTTTTGCATTGAATTGCCTTTGCTTCTTTGTCAATGATCAGTTGACTATATTTATATGGATCTCTTCCTGGGCTCTCTATTCTGTTGCATTGATCTGCTCATTATTTCATCAATAACATACTGTTTGATAACTGCAGCTTTATAGCAAGTCTTAAAATTGGGTGGTAGGAGTGTTTCCAATATCCTCTCCTTCTTTAATATTGTGTAGGCTATTCTGGTCCCTTGCCCTTTCCATATCAATTTTAGAATCAATTTGTAGCTATCCATGAAGTAACTCGTGGGAATTTTGATTCATATGGCCTTGAATCTAATATCAAGTTGGAAACCCTGACAGCTCTACAATATTGAGAGTTCTTATCCATGAACATAAAATATCTCTCCATTCATGTTGAGATTTTTTATTTCTTTCATTAGTGTTTCATCATTTTTCTCACATATTTTATATATATATTAGATATTTGTGTGTGTGTGTATGTAGTATATATTTTTTTTAGATTTATACCTAAGTATCAATATTTCTCTTTCTTTCATGGCATTGTAAATGATGTGTTTATAAATTAAAATTTTAATTCTAATTGCTCTTTGTTGGTATATAGGAAAGTAATTGGCTTTTTTATATGAATGTTATATTTTGTAACCTTGCTATAATCACTTGTTAGTTCCATCCAGGAGTTTTTTTGTAAATTCTTTGCAATTTTCTACATAAAACACAATGTCAGTTGCAAGAAGCAAAGTTTTATTTCTTCCTTCTCAGTTTTATACCTTTTATTTTCTTTCCTTGTCTCATTGCATTAGCTAGGAATTCCAGGATAATGTTGAATAGAGTTGGTTAGAGGGGCATCCTGCCTTGTTCTGATATTAGGAGGGAAACTTCTAGTTTCTCATTATTAAATATGATATTAGCTGTAGGTTCTCTGTGATGTGTAGTTGTGGAATTTCTCCTCCATTTCTATTTAGCTGGGAGATTTTATCAAGAATGGGTGTTGAATTTTGTCAAAACTTTTCTGCATCTATTGATATAATCATCTGATTTCTTTACTCTGTCATTGTAATGGATTATAATAATTGATTTTTGAATGTTGAACTGACTGCTTACCTGACATAAATCTCATTTGGTTGTGTTGTATAATTCTTTTTGTATATTGTTGGTTTTAATTTGCTAATATTCAGTGAGGATTTTTGCATCTGTGTTTTATCATATATATTTTGTCTATAGCTTTTTTTTTTTTTTTTTAATAATGTCTTTGCCTGGTTTGGGTGTTAGGGAAATGCTGGCCTCATAAAAAGCAATAGGAGGCATTACCTCAAAATTTTTATTTCTGTATAAGGTTGAAGATAAATGGCACAATTTCGTCCTTAAATGTCTGGTAGAATTCACCCAGTAAAACTATTTGGACTTCACCAGTGAAATCATTTTGGTGTCAGGAGTAAAGCCATTTGGGCCAGGTGCCTTTTGTTTTAGAAGTTTATTTATATTTATTTTACACCACCACCTATTTCACCCTTCCTGTGGCAATCACTAGTCTTTTCTTCCTATCTATGAGTGCAGTTTTTTGTTTTGTTTTCTAGATTCCACATATAAGTGAAATCATACCATATTTGTCTCTCTTTCTTACTAATTTCACTTAGCATAATGCTCTCAGAGTCCATCTATATTGTAAAGGCAAGCTCTCCTTTGTATAGCTAAGTATATATATCGCCACACAATATGATGTGGATATATATGAATATATATCACTTTTCCTTTATGTGTTCATATATATGTATTTCCTTTATTCACTTATATATAATATATATGAATATTTATCACAGTTCCATTAAACATTTCATCTGTGTATAAACCCTTAGGTTGTTTAGCTTGCTTTGGTATCTTGGCTATTATAAATAATACTGCAATAAACTTGAGGCACAGATATATTTTTGAGAGAAGGATTTCATTTCCTTCAGATAATATACAGAAGTGGAATTATTGGATCATATGGTAATTCTATTTTTAGTATTTTGAGGAAACCCACAATGTTTTCCATAGTGTCTATACCAATTTATCTTCCTACCAGCAGTGTACAAGGGTTTCTTTTTATCCACCTCCTTGCCAACATCTGTTACTTCTTGGTGCTCTTACAGATTTGAGATGATATCTCTTTGTGTTTTTAATTCACATTTCTGTGTGTTTCCCATTATTCGTTATTTTAATTTCTTTGAATAAGTCTATTTGAGTTGTCTATTCCTGTTGGTGTGAGTTTTGGTATCTTTTATAATTCAAGGAATTAGTCCATTTCATCTCAAGTGTCAAATTGGTGGGCACAGAGGTGTCAATAATACTCTTATTATCTTCTTAATGTCCATGGAATTAGTAGTAATGACTCCTCTTTTGTTTCTAATATTAATACTTTGGGTCTTCTCTTGTCTCTTCTTGGTTAGTGTGACTAAATGTTGTCAATTTTATTGACATAATGAACAAACTTAAAATAATGTATTTCTTATTTTGGCAGCGTCAGGCCTTAGTTATCGCACGTGGGATCTTCGTTGCAGCGTGTAGGATCTCTCTTTGCAGTGCACAGACCCTCTAGCTGTGGCACACGTGCTCCAGAGCATGAGAGCCCAGTAGCTGCAGGTCCCAGGCTCAGGTGCTCTGTGGCATGTGGGAATCTTAGTTTCCTGACCAGAAATTGAGCCTGTGTCCCCTGCATTGCAAGGTGTATTCTTAACCACTGGACCACCAGGGAAGTCCCAGTGAACCAACTTTTGTTTTCACTGATTTTACCTACTGATTTCCTTGCTTCAATTTCATTGATTTCTGTTCTGACTGTTATTTATTCTTCCCTTCTTATTTGGAGCTAATTTACTCTTCTTTTTCTAGTTTCTGAAGGCGGAAGCTTCAGATACTGATTTTGGTCTTTCTTCTTCTCTAATCTGTGCATTCAGTGCTATGAGTTTCCCTCCAAGCGCTGCTTTTGCTGCATCCCACACATTTTAATAAATTGCATTTTCTCTCTACCTTCAGTTTGGAAGATTTCTGTGGATATATCTTCTAGTTCACTGATTCTTCCTTCAGAATGTCCAGTCTACAGATGAATCCTTCAAAGACATTCTTAATTTTTATGACAATGTTTTTGAATTCTTACATTCCTCTTAATTTTTTCTTAGGGTTTCCATATTTCTGTTTATATTATCCATTTGCTCTGTCGTCCACCTATTCCATTAGAACTGTAGTATGTTAATCAAAAGTATTTTAAATTCCTGGTCTGAGAATTCTAAATTTCTGCCATAGTTGAATCTGGCTCCAATGCCTGCTTTGTCTCTTAAAGCTGTGTTTTTGCCTCTTCACATGCCTTGTAATTTTTTGTTTATAATTAGATGTGATATATTGGGTTAAAGAAAGTGAGGTAAATATGCCTTTGCTGTGAGTTTCTGTGTTTATCTGGCTAGAATTTAGGCTGTATTTGCTGCTTGTTGTAGCTGTAGGTATTAGAGACTAATTTATTCTCTTTTATTCTTATTTTTGCCTTCTCTAGTTCCTCTGGGTTCCCCTCAGTCAGTAAGTCAGTTTAGTCACTCAGTCGCATCCAATTCTTTGCCACCCCATGGACTGCAGCACGCCAGGCCTCAAGGTCTATCACCAACTCCCGGAGTTTACTCAAACTCATGTCCATTGAGTTGGTGATGCCATCCAACCATCTCATCCTCTGTCGTCCCCTTCTCCTCTTGCCTTTGATCTTTCCCAGCATCATGGTCTTTTCAAATGATTCAGCTCTTCACATCAGGTCACCAAAGTATTGGAGTTTCAGCTTCAATATCAGTCCTTCCAGTGAATATTCAGGACTGATCTCCTTTAGGATGGACTGGTTGGATCTCTTTGCAGTCCAAGGGACTCTCAAGAGTCTTCTCTAATACCACAGTTCAAAAGCATCAATTCCTCAGCGCTCAGCTTTCTTTATAGTCCAACTCTCAAATCCATACGTGACTACAAGAAAAACCATAGCCTTGACTAGATGGGCTTTTGTTGGCAAAGTAATGTCTCTGCTTTTTAATAAGCTGTCTAGGTTGGTCATAGCTTTTCTTCTAAGGAGCAAGCGTCTTTTAATTTCATGGCTGCAATCACCATCTGCAGTGATTTTGGAGCCCAAGAAAATAAAGTCTGCCACTGTTTCCACTGTTTCTCCATCTATTTGTCATGAAGTGATGGAACCAGATGCCATGATCTTCGTTTTCTGAATGTTGAGCTTTAAGCCAACTTTTTCACTCTCCTCTTTCATTTTCATCAAGAGGCTTTTTAGTTCTTCTTCGCTTTCTGCCACAAGGGTGGTGCCATCTGCATATCTGGGGTTATTGATATTTCTCCCGGCAATCTTGATTCCAGCTTGTGCTTCATCCAGCCCAGCATTCCACATGATGTACTCTGCATATAAGTTAAATAAGCAGAGTGACAATATACAACCTTGGCGTATTCCTTTCCCTATTTGGAACCAGTCTGTTCCATGTTCAGTTCTAACTGTTGCTTCCTGACCTGCATACAGATTTCTCAAGAAGCAGGTCAGGTTGGTCTGGTATTCCCATCTCTTTCAGAATTTTCCACAGTTTATTGTGATCCACACAGTCAAAGGCTTTGGCATAGTCAATATAGCAGAAATAGATCAAATTGCCAACATCTGCTGAATCATCAAAAAAGCAAGCAAGTTCCAGAATAACATCTATTTCTGCTTTATTGACTATACCAAACCTTTTGACTGTGGATCACAATATATGTGTTAAAATATGGTGTTTATTTTTGCCTTGTATGAGAGTCTCAGGTTCCATCTGTGGTCTCTACATATGAACCAATTTTGTTCCTTTTTATGGCTGAGTGATATTCCATTGTATATATGTACCACATCTTGTTTATGCATCCTTCTGTTGATGGGCATTTAGGTTGCTTCCATGTCCTGGCTGGGCTTCTCTGGTGGTGCTAGCAGTAAAGAACCTACCCACCTGCTAATGCAGGAGATGTAAGAGACAAGGGTTCAATCCCTGGATTGGGAAGATCCCCTGGGGGAGGGCATGGCAATTCACTCCAGTATTCTTGCCTGGAGAATCCCTATGGAAGAGGAGCCTGGCAGGCTATAGTCCATAGGGTTGCAAAGAGTCAGATGTGACTGAAGTGATTTAGCACAGCACACAGCACATGTCCTGGATATTGTAAATAGTGCTGCAATGAACACTGGGGTTCATGTTTCTTTTGAATTATGTTTTTTTCTGGGTATATGCCCAGTAGTGGGATTGTTGGGACATGTGGTAGTTCTATTTTTAGTTTTTTAAGGAACCCCCATACTGTTCTCCATAGAGGCTGTATCAATTTACATTCCCATCAACAGTGCAAGAGGGTTCCCTTTGCTCCACAACCTCTCCAGCATTTATTGTTTCCATATTTCATGATGATGGCCATTGTGATCAGTATGAAGTGATACCTCATTGTAGTTTTGATTTGCATTTCTCTAGTGAATTAGTGATATTGTGCATCTTTTCATGTGTTTGTTGGCCAATCTTTTGTCATCTTTGGAGAAATATCTGTTTAGGTCTTTTGCCCATATTTTGATTAGGTTTTTGTTTTTTTGATATTGAATTGCATGAGCTGTTTGTATATTTTGGAAATTAACTCTTTGTCTGTTGCTTCATTTCCTAATATCTTCTCCCATTCTGAGGATGAACGCCCTTATTAGGTTGAACAGAATAAGCAGAACAAAATATTCTGGGAGTATTTCAAAATGGTTATTTCTTTACTCCTCATACCCACTCACTCCCATCAGAAACACAAGAGAATGTTTCTCCAATGTACATCCTGAGAACCTAGTGGAGGTCCTGGAGATAAAAGTCAACAGAAGTACATGGTCATTCCCCTCCCCACTTAAGACTTTGTCTCTCATACTAATCTACACTGAATTTATAGAAATTTTTGAGTTACACTCTAAGTATTCCTACCATAACTGGGTTCATTGGCAATTTCTATTCCTGGACTTCTGCTCTAAGTGAACTTTGATTCTATGTATCTACCTCTCTCTCCAGTTTTCAGGGCAATGATTTATTCTATGACTTCAATTCTCTGATGACTCAAGAAGTGTTGATTTTTCACTTTAGTAGCTTTTTTCTTGTTGAGAGGTTGAGTGGGGTAACTTCCAAATTCTTTACATGTCATACCAGAAGCTAGAAGTCAATTTCATATGCTTTAGAGGAGAAATATTTCCCACATTCCATATGCTGTCTCTTCGGATTATTTTTCCTGCTTCTGCACCTTCTCTTGTATGGAAATTCTCTTACCGCCTGTAAATAATGATAAACATTTAGTGCTCATTCAAGGTCCAGGTCAGTTGATTCTCCACCAATGCACAGTAGATTTTCTTCACAGAGAACATTTGTAGTACTTATTCTCTATACCTTTTCATACTGTTCAAGGGGTTCTCAAGGCAAGAATACTGAAGTGGTCTGCCATTCCCTTCTCCAGTGGACCACGTTTTGTCAGAACTCTCCACCATGACCCATCTGTCTTGGGTGTCCCTTACAGGTCATGGCTTATGGTTTCATTGAGTTAGACAAGGCTGTGGTCCATGTGATCAGTTTGATTAGTTTTCTGTGATTGTGGATTTCATTCTATTTGCCGTCTGCTAGATAAGGATAAGAGGCATATGGAAATTACCCGATGGGAGAGACTGATTAAGGGGAAAACTGGGTCTTGCTCTGATGGGCGGGGCTGTGCACAGTAAATCTTTAATCCAATTTTCCATTGAAGAGCTGTGTTCCCTCCCTGTTGTTTGACCTGAGGCCAACCTATGGTGGAGGTAATGAAGACAATGGTGACCTCCTTCGGAAGTTTCCATGCCACACTCAGTGCCGCAGACCCTGCAGCAGGCCACCACCAACTCACCCTCCTCAGAGACTCCTGGATACTCACAGGCAAGTCTGAGTCAGTCTACTGTGTGGTCACTGCTCCTTTCTCCTATACAAAAAAGAATTATGAAAGAACTACACAAAAAAGATCTTCATGACCCAGATAACCATGATGGTGTGATCACTCACCTAGAGCCAGACATCCTGGAATGTGAAGTCAAGTGGGCCTTAGGAAGCATCACTACGACAAAGCTAGTGCAGGTGATGGAATTCCAGTTGAGCTATTCCAAATCCTAAAAGATGATGCTGTGAAAGTGCTGCACTCAATATGCCAGCAAATTTGGAAAACTCAGAAGTGGCCACAGGACTGGAAAAGGTCAGTTTTCATTCCAATCCTGAAGAAAGGCAATGCCAAAGAATGTTCAAACTACCAGACAATTACACTCATTTCACACACTAGCAAAGTAATGCTCAAAATCCTCCAAGCCAGGCTTCAATAGTATGTGAACCATGAACTTCCAGATGTTCAAGCTGGATTTAGAAAAGGCAGAGGAACAAGAGATCAAATTGCCAACATCCATTGGATCATTGAAAAATCAAGAGAGTTCCTGAAAAACATCTACTTCTGCTTTATTGACTATGCCAAAGCCTTTGACTGTATGGATCCTAACAAATTGTGGGAAATTCTTAAAGAGATGGAAATACCAGGCCACCTTACTTGCCTCCTGAGAAATCCATATGCAGATCAAGAAGCAACAGTTAGAACTGAACATGGAACAACAGACTGGTTCCAAATATGGAAAGGAATATGCCAAGGTTGTATATTGTCACCCCGCTATTTAAAGTATATGCAGTATATATAGCATGTGAAATGCTGGGCCGGATGAAGCACAAGCTGGAATCAAGATTGCTGGGAGAAATATCAATAACCTCAGATATGCAGATGATACCACCCTTGTGGCAGAAAGCAAAAAAGAACTAAAGAGCCTCTTGATGTGAGTGAAAGGGGATAGTGGAAAAGTTGGCTTAAAACTCAACATTCAGAAAACTAAGATCATAGCATCTGGTCTCATTACTTCATGGCAAATAGATGGGGAAACAATGGAAACAGTGTCAGACTTTATTTTCTTGGGCTCCAAAATCACTGCAGATGGAGACTGCAGCCATGAAATTAAAAGATGCTTGCTCCTTGGAAGAAAAGCTATGACCAACCTAGACAGCATATTAAAAAGCAGAGACACTACTTTGCCAACACAAGTCTATCTAGTCAAAACTATGGTTTTCCCAGTAGTCATGTATGTCTGAGAGTTAGACTGTAAAGAAAGCTGAGCACCGAAGAATTGATGCTTTTGAACTGTGCTGTTGAAGAAGACTCTTGAGAGTCCCTTGGACTGCAAGGAGATCAAACCAGTCAATCCTAAAGGTAATCAATCCTGCATATTCATTGAAAGGACTGATGCTGAAGCTGAAACTTTCATACTTTGGCCACTTGATGTGAAGAACTGACTCATTGGAAAAGATCCTGATGCTGGGGAAGATTGAAGGCAGGAGGAGAAGCGGGTGACGGAGCATGAGGTGGTTGGATTGCATCACCGACTCAATGGACATGAGTTTGAGTAAGCTCCAGGAGTTGGTGATGGACAGGGAAGCCTGGCGTGCTGCAGTCCATGGGGTCACAAAAAGTCAGACATGACTGAGTGACTGAAATGAACTGAACTGAACTGATTCTCTATACCAACCATCTGACCCAAACTTCTCTTTTGCTTTGACTTTTTCTCATTATTTTGTGACCTGATGTTTCAAGAGAGACATGTAAAATCCCTCAGGTGAAATAGGGCCTCACTTTTTGGGTTGGCCAAAAAGTCCATTTGGGTTTTTCCATAATGTCTTAAACCCAAACTTTTTTTGCCAACCCAATAAAACAACCTGAGAACTGATGTCATTCCTTTTACCCTAAGGGTCTCCTGAGACCTTGCTGGATGAATTCAGAGACAGGAGAATTCATGAATTCTGACCATAAAGGACGTGTTCTCCCTACCTCTCAATCTCAAGCTTCCGATCACCCATAGGGTGATTTTGTAAGAATAAAAAAAGACATGCTTCCCTTAAGAGGTCTACTTCTAGCACTCGCTCATTAGCATAGTAATTTGTGAGAGCAAGGTGCTTTACTCCCATCTGCAAGGAAATGTTGTAATACATGCACGCCTATGATGCTTACCCTGTGAATGGAGCCTTCTTGGATATGCATGCACAATCTGCACATCCAAACTGGGAGGCCCTGCCTCTGGTTGCTTAAGACATTTAAAAGTCAGTTTATGGTTCTCAGTTAGAACCATAAAAAAGCAGACCTCCGAATCCCTCTTAGTCAATTTAAAAGCCAACAACATTTTGCTTCTTTAAATGTTCTTTTTATGCTCAATTAAATCTCTTCTCTGTTCATTTGACTATTATATGTTCTTCAAAATCCAGCCTAAGTTCTACCTTCTCTAAGACAATTTCAGTAACTCCTGCAAACCTCATTGTTCTCCCAAATCTCTTAAAATCTAAACCACTGATCAGCCCCACAGAGTTCATTATATATTGTCATGTCTTGTTCACTATTATGTTAGAAATGTTAGCTTTTAGACTTAAGCTGGTTGGGGTGGCCTGAGCACAGAAACAGAACTTTTTACTTTGTCTTATATCCCCCATTGACTTTATTTGGAGGCATTAAGTGGTCTTTTTGTAAACACATTCTTGTTGGATGATAATATCATTAGGAGACAAATGAACTGTCTCCTAAACTTTTGTTTCTATGGCCTTTCACAGTCCACCCCTTGCATCTCAGCTATAATTAATCCTCTCCATTTTTTGCAACTTTATACCTGGATAAAGACATAAACTACGAACAACCCACACTACCCTAGATTGAGAGTGTGAATGAAATTACCACAAAAATATAAAATAAGCCAAGGGTGGTTCATATACATTTTTAGTGAATTTGGGGGCCTTCTTTTTTTGTTTGCTTTTTACATTTTTATTGGAGTATGGTTGATTTACAATGTTAGTTTCTGCTATAGAGTTATACAGATTTCCACTTTTTAAGATTCTTCTCCCATATAGGTTATTGCAGAGAATTCAGTAGAGTTCCCTGAGCTAGAGTAATAGGTCCTTATTAATTATCTATTTTATATATAGTAACATGTATATGTCAGTCCCAATATCCCAATTTATCCTTTCCCCCAGTAACCGTAAGTTTGTGTTCTACCCCTATGACTCTATTTCCGTTTGGTATTAAATAAATTCATTTGTACCATTTTTTTTTTTAGATTCAACATGTAAGTCACATGATACTTGTGTTTCTCTGTCTGACTTACTTCATTCAGTACAATTTCTAGGTCCATCCATGTTGCTGCAAATGACATTATTTAGTTCTTTTTTATTGCTGAATAGTATGCCATTGTCTGTATGTACCACGTTTTTATTCATTCCTCTGTCGGTGAACACTTAGGTTGCTTCCATGTCCTGGCTTTTGTAAATAGTGCTTCAAGTGAACAGTGAAGTGCATGTATTTTTACAAATTATGGTTTTCTCTGAGCACATACCCAGGAATAGGACTGCAGGATCATATGGTAGCTCTGTTTTTAAGGAACCTCCGTATTGTTCTCCATAGTGGCTATACCAAATTACATTCCCACCAACAGTGTAGGAGGATTCCCTTTTCTCCACTCTCTCTCCAGCATTTATTTGTAGACTTTCTGATGATAGCCATTCTGACTGGTGTGAGGTGACACCTCATTGTAGTTTTGATTTGCATTTCTCTAATGTTGAGTATCTTTTCCCATCTGTATGTCTTCCTTAGAGAAATGTCTATTTAGATCTCTGCCCATTTTTCTTATTGTTGTTTTTTTTTAATTGAGCTGCTTGAACTGTTTGTGTATTTTGAAGATTAATCCCTTGTCAGTTAGTTCATTTGTAATATTTTCTCCCATTCTGTGGGTTGTCTTTTTGTTTTGTTTATGATTTCTTTGCTGTGCAAAAGCTTTTGAATTTCATTAGGTTTCATTTTTTTGCTTTTATTTTTATTACTGTAGGAAGTAGGTAAAAAAAAACTTTATGTCACAAAGTGTTCTGCCTGTATTTTCCTCTGTTTATTTTTGTGTATGGTGTTAGGGAGTATTCCAATTTCATTCTTTCACATGTAGCTCTCTAGTTTTCCCAACACCACTTATTGAAGAAACTGTCTTTTCTCCGTTGTATATTCTTTCTTTGTCACAAATCAATTGACCATAGGTGCATGGGTTTATCTCTGGATTTATATCCTGTTCCACTGATTTCTATTTCTGTTTTTGTGCCAGTGGCGTGCTGTTCAGATGACTATAGTTTTGTATATATTCAGGGAGCCTGATTCCTTCAGCTCTGCTTTTCTTTCTCAAAATTGCTTTGGCTATTCAGGGTCATCTGTGTTTTCATACAAACTGTAAAATTTTTTCTTCTAATTCTGTGAAAAATGCCTTTGATACTGTGAGAGGGATTACACTGAATCTGTAGATTGCTCCTTCCTGTTATCCCCCATCCCATTCATCTAGGCCACAGAGCACCAAGCTGAGCTCCCTGTGCTATACAGTAGGTTTCCATCTAGATAATTATTTTGCAAAGATTATATGGTTTTTATTCTTCAGTGTGTTCATGTGGTGTATCACATTGATTTACATATATCAAAGAATGCTTTCATCCCTGGGATAAATCAAAATTGATCATGGTGTATGATCTTTTTAATGTGTTGCTGAATTTAGTTTGCTAGTATTTTGTGGAGGATTTTTGCATATATATTCATCGGTGATACTGTGATTTGCTTTTTTGTGGTATCTTTGCTTTTAATGTTGGGGTGATAGTGGTGAATGTTGGGTGATAATGTTGGGGGGTGTTCCTTCTTGTGCAATTTTTTTTTTAGTTTCAGAAGGATAGTGTTAACTCTCCTCTAACTGGTAGATAGATTTCACCTGTAAAGTCATCTGGTCCTGGACTTTCGTTTGTTGAAAGTTTTTAAATCACAGTTTCAATTTCATTACTTGTGATTGATTTGTCCATATTTTCTATTTCTTCCTGGTCCAATCTTCCTGTACCTTTCACAGATTTTGTCTCTTTCTTCCAGGTTGTCCATTTTATTGGTGTATAGTTACTTGTATTAGTCTCTTATTATCCCTTGTATTTCTGTGGTATTCGTTGTAATTACTTTATCATTTCTAATTTTATTGATTTGAGCTTTGCCCTCTTTTTTATCTGATGAGTCTGGCTAAACATGTCAGAGAACGTTTTAGTTTCATTCATCTTTTCTGTTGCTTTCTTCATCCCTATTTATCTCTGCTTTGATCTTTATGATTTCCTTCCTTCTAAGGGTTTTGTTTGTTCTTCTTTCCCTAGTTGCCTTAGGTGTAAGATAAGGCTGTCTACTTGATATTTTCTTGTTTCCTGAAGTAATCTTGTATTTCTGTACATTTCCCTCTTAGAACTTCTTTTGCTTCGTCTATAGGTTTAGGATCATTTTGTGTCTCCACTTGTTATTTGTTTCTACCTATTTTTTATTTCCTCTTTGATTTCTTCAGAGATCCATTGGTGTTTAGTAACATTCTGTTTATCCTCCACCTGTGGAACTGTGTTCCTGTCTTGCTGGGTTTCGGCCTGAGGCTTTCCAGCACTGGAACCCGCAAGCTGTTGGGTGCGGCCAGGTCTTGGGGCCAAAATGGGGACCTTCAGGAGAACTTATACCAATCAGAAGCGTGCTGGCTGCGAGGGACCACGCCAGAGCGCGGCTAAGAGGAGCTACCCCTCACCCAAGGTCAGGGACGGCGACCGAGAGTGCCAGGCTGCGACGGCGCAGGAGTGGCCTAGAGGAGCTACCCCACGTCCAAGGTCAGGGTCAGCGGCTGAGAGGAGCTACTCCATGCCCGAGGTCAGGGGAGGTGGCCGAGAGGAGCAACCCCACATCCAAGGAACCGTGGCTGCGCGGGTGCAGGAGGGCTGAGAGGAGCTACTCCTCGTTACGGTCAGGAGGGGCGGCCTGAGGAGATACCCCTTGTCCAAGGTAAGAGAAACCAAAGTAAGACGGTAGGTGTTGCAAGAGGGCATCAGAGGGTAGACACACTGAAATCATAATCACAGAAAACTAGCCAATCTGATCACATGGACCACAGCCTTGTCTAACTCAATGAAACTAAGCCATGCCGTGTGGGGCCACCCAAGACAGACGGGTCATGGTGGAGAGGTCTGACAGAATGTGGTCCACTGGAGAAGGGAATGGCAAACCACTTCAGTATTCTTGCCTTGGGAACCCCATGAACAGTATGAAAAGGCAAAATGATAGGATACTGAAAGAGGAACCCCCCAGGTTGGTAGGTGCCCAATATGCTACTGGAGATCAGTGGAGAAATATAACTCAAGAAAGAATGAAGGAATAGAGCCAAAGCAACAACACCACCCACTTGTGGATGTGACTGGTGATAGAAGCAAGGTCCGATGCTGTAAAGAGCAATATTGCATAGGAACCTGGAATGTCAGGTCCATGAATCAGGGCAAATCGGAAGTGGTCAAACATCAGATGGCAAGAGTGAATGTCGACGTTCTAGGAATCAGCGAACTAAAATGGACTGGAATGGGTGAATTTAAGTCAGATAACCATTATATCTACTACTGTGGGCAGGAATCCCATAGAAGAAATGGAGTAGCCATCATGGTCAACAAAAGAGTCCAAAATGCAGTACTTGGATGCAATCTCAAAAACGACAGAATGATCTCTGTTCGTTTCCAAGGCTAACCATTCAGTATCACAGTAATCCAAGCCTATGCCCTGACCAGTAATGCTGAAGAAGCTGAAGTTGAACAGTTCTATGAAGACCTCCAAGACCTTTTAGAACTAACACCCAAAAAAGATGTCCTTTTCATTATAGGGCACTGGAATGCAAAAGTAGGAAGTCGAGAAACACCTGGAGTAACAGGCAAATTTGGCCTTGGAGTATGGAATGAAGCAGGGCAAAGGCTAATAGAGTTTTGCCAAGAGAACACACTGGTCATAGCAAACACCCTTTCCAACAACACAAGAAAAGACTCTACACATGGACATCGCCAGATGGTCAACACCAAAATCAGATTGATTATATTCTTTGCAGCCAAAGATGGAGAAGCTATATACAAAAACAAGTCAGCAAAAACAAGACCAGGAGCTGACTGTGGCTCAGATCATGAACTCCTTATTGCCAAATTCAGACTAAAATTGAAGTAGGGAAAACCACTAGACCATTCAGGTATGACCTAAATCAAATCCCTTATGATTATACAGTGAAAGTGAGAAATAGATTTAAGGGACTAGATCTGATAGACAGAGTGCCTGATGAACTATGGACAGAGGTTTGTGACATTGTACAGGAGACAGGGAACAAGACCATCCTCATGGAAAAGAAATGCAAAATGGCTGTCTGAGGAGGCCTTTACAAATAGCTGTGAAAAGAAGACAAGTGAAAAGCAAAGGAGAAAAGGAAAGATATAAGCATCTGAATGCAGAGTTCCAAAGAATAGCAAGAAGAGATAAGAAAGCCTTCCTCAGCAATCAATGCAAAGAACTAAAGGAAAACAACAGAATGGGAAAGACCAGAGATCTCTTCAAGAAAATTAGAGATACCGAGGAAACATTTCATGCAAAGATGGGCTCGATAAAGGACAGAAATGGTATGGACCTAACAGAAGCAGAAGATATTAAGAAGAGGTGGCAAGAATACACAGAAGAACTGTACAAAAAAGAGCTTCATGACCCAGATAATCAGGAGGGTGTGATCACTCACCTACAGCCAGACATCCTGGAGTGTGAAATCAAGTGAGCCTTAGAAAGTATTACTACAAACAAAGCTAGTGGAGGTGATAGAATTCCAGTTGAGCTATTTCAAATCCTGAAAGATGATGCTGTGAAAGTGCTGCACTCAATATGCCAGCAAATTTGGAAAACTCAGCAGTGGCCACAGGACTGGAAAAGGTCAGTTTTCATTCCAATCCCAAAAAAAGGCAATGCCAAAGAATGCTCAAACTACTACACAATCACACTCATCTCACACGCTAGTAAAGTAATGCTCAAAATTCTCCAAGCCAGGCTTCAGCAATACGTGAACTGTGAACTTCCTGATGTTCAAGCTGGTTTTAGAAAAGGCAGAGGAACCACAAATCAAATTGCCAAAATCTGCTAGATCATCAAAAAAGCAAGAGAGTTCCAGAAAAACATCTATATCTGCTTTATTGACTATGCCAAAGCCTTTGACTGTGTGGATCACAATAAACTGTGGAAGATTCTGAAAGAGATGGGAATACCAGACCACCTGACCTGCCTCTTGAGAAACCTGTATGCAGGTCAGGAAGCAACAGTTAGAACTGGACATGAAATAACAGACTGGCTCCTAATAGGAAAAGGAGTACGTCAAGGCTGTATATTGTCACCCTGCTTATTTAACTTATATGCAAACTACATCATGAGAAACGCTGGGCTGGAAGAAGCACAAACTGGAATCAAGATTGCTGGGAGAAATGTCAATAACCTCAGATATGCAGATGACACCACCATTATGGCAGAAAGTGAAGAGGAACTGAAAAGCCTCTTGATGAAAGTGAAAGAGGAGAGTGAAAAAGTTGGCTTAAAGCTCAACATTCAGAAAACTAAAATCATGGCATCTGATCCCATCACTTCATGGCAAGTAGATGGGGAAACAATGGAAACAGTGGCTGACTTTATCTTTTTTGGCTCCAAAATCACCACCGATGGTGATTGCAGCCATGAAATTAAAAGACGCCTACTCCTTGGAAGGAAAATTATGACCAACCTAGATAGCATATTAAAATGCAGAGACATTACTTTGCCAACAAGGGTCCCTCTAGTCAAGGCTATGGTTTTTCCAGTGGTCATGTAATGATGTGAGAGTTGGACTGTGAAGAAAGCTGAGCACCGAAGAATTGACGCTTTTGAACTGTGGTGTTGGAGAAGACTCTTGAGAGTCCCTTGGACTGCAAGGAGTTCCAACCAGTCCATCCTAAAGGAGATCAGTCCTGGGTGTTCATTGGAAGGCTAATGCTAAAGCTGAAACTCCAGTACTCTGGCCACCTCATGCCAAGAGTTGACTCATTGGAAAAGACCCTGATGCTGGGAGGGATTGAGGGCAGGAGGAGAAGGGGATGACAGAGGATGAGATGGCTGGATGGCATCACAACTCGATAGACATGAGTTTTTGTGAACTCCAGGAGTTGGTGATGGACAGGGAGGCCTGGCGTGCTGCAGTTCATGGGGTCGCAAAGAGTCAGACGTAACTTAGCAACTGAACTGAACTGATAGCAATCAGTATTACCTGGGGCCTCTGTTCTTGCCTCATAGCAGGCTACAGCCAACCCCTGCCCCCCAACCCGGGAAACCTCTAAGGCCCCTAGGTAGGTCTAGCCCTGGTTCCCTTAGAGGTATTGCATTGTGCTTGATCCCAGTGCACATGAGACCTTGTGGGCACCCTCCAGGAGTGGAGTCTCTTTTTCCCGCCATCCTTATGGCAGAAAGTGAAGAGGAACTAAAAAGCCTCTTGATGAAAGTGAAAGTGGAGAGTGAAAAAGTTGGCTTAAAGCTCAACATTCAGAAAACGAAGATCATGGCATCCGGTCCCATCACTTCATGGGAAATAGATGGGGAAACAGTGGAAATAGTGTCAGACTTTATTTTTCTGGGCTCCAAAATCACTACAGATGGTGACTGCAGCCATGAAATTAAAAGACGCTTACTCCTTGGAAGGAAAGTTATGACCAACCTAGATAGCATATTCAAAAGCAGAGACATTACCTTGCCCACAAAGGTCCATCTAGTCAAGGCTATGGTTTTTCCTGTGGTCATGTATGGATGTGAGAGTTGGACTGTGAAGAAGGCTGAGCACCGAAGAATTGATGCTTTTGGACTGTGGTGTTGGAGAAGACTCTTGAGAGTCCCTTGGACTGCAAGGAGATCCAACCAGTCCATTCTGAAGGAGATCAGCCCTGGGATTTCTTTGGAAGGAATAATGCTAAAGCTGAAATTCCAGTACTTTGGCCACCTCATGTGAAGAGTTGACTCATTGGAAAAGACCCTGATGCTGGGAGGGATTGGGGGCAAGAGGAGAAGGGGACGACAGAGGATGAGATGGCTGGATGGCATCACTGACTCGATGGACGTGAGTCTGGGTGAACTCCAGGAGTTGGTGATGGACTGGGAGGCCTGGCGTGCTGCGATTCATGGGGTCGCAAAGAGTCGGACGCAACTGAGCAACTGATCTGATCTGATCTGATCTATGGAGCTTCTGCACTCAAGCCAAATTTTAATGGTTTTCTTGTCAAGGCTGCCTCTCACAGTGTCTGCCAGTATTCATATACACAGACACTCATGCAAACACACCCACACTGCACTGGGTCCTGAGAGAGGTTATTTGCAAGAGCTGAAAATGGATTCAATGCAGTGTATGCCCTCAAGGAGGCTCTGAGTCTTGCTGGTGCAAAAAACAAACTCGTAGAGTACAGTGAGTGCAGGAGAGTAAATGTGGCTTAAGTGGTGTGCAAGAGCTCATAGGAGGGAGAGAAGGTGAGCTAGAAATCAGAGGGAAAGGGGCTTTGACCTGGATAATGAACTCAGAAGTTTATTTGGAGAAAATAACAAAAGAAAGTGTTAATGATGGGCATGGAAAAGACAGCAGAAGCAAAGACATAGAGAAGGGAGGTGGAGAGATGTGCTGGCTTCCACTAGAAACTACATTTATAGTAGCACTGTGAAGATAAAGGAGATGTGGGAAGAGGTCAAATTTTTAGAAAGTTGATTCAGTAAGTTGTATCTTAGAATCCTTTTTATTTGAACATTCTGCAATCCCAACTCCAACTTGCTTAAGTTAAAAAAAGAAAAAAGAAAGGGAAAGATGGAAGATGGAAGGAAAGGAGAGAAAAAAATTTATTAGTGTACGTATCTTTCAGCTCAGTTGAGTTCAGTCACTCAGTCGTGTCCAGCTCTTTGAGACCCCATGGACTGCAGCACGCCAGGCCTCCGTGTCCATCACCAACTCCTGGAATTTACTCAGACTCATGTCCATTGAGTCAGTGATGCCATCCAAGCATCTCATCCTCTGTCATCCGCTTCTCCTCCCACCTTCAATCTTCCCCAGCATCAGGGTCTTCTCAAATGAGTCAGTTCTTCATATCAGGTGGCCAAAGTATTGGAGTTTCAGCTTCAGCTTCAGCTTTCAGTCCTTCCAATGAATATTCAGGACAGATTTCCTTTAGGATGGACTGATTGGATCTCCTTGCAGTCCAAGGGACTCTCAAGAGTCTTCTCCACACCACAGTTCAAAAGAATCAACTCTTCAGTGCTCAACTTTCTTTATAGTCCAACTCTCACATGACTACTGGAAAAACCATAGCTTTGACTAGATAGACCTTTGTTGACAAAGTAATGTCTCTGCTTTATAATATACTGTCTAAGTTGGTCATAACTTTTCTTCTAAGGAGCACATGTCTTTTAATTTCATGGCAGCAGTCACCATCTGCAGTGATTTTGGAGCCCAAGAAAATAGTCTTTTTCTCTTTCCACTGTTTCCCCATCTATTTGACATCAAGTGATGGGACCAGATGCCATGATCTTTGTTTTCTGAATGTTGAGCTTTAAGCCAACTATTTCACTCTCCTCTTTCACTTTCATCAAGAGGCTCTTTAGTTCTTCACTTTCTGCCACAAGGGTGGTGCCATCTGCATATCTGAGGTTATTGATGTTTCTCCCAGCGATCTTGATTCCAGCTTGTGATTTATCCAGCCCAGCGTTTCTCATGATGTACTCTGCATATAAGTTAAATAAGCAGGGTGACAATATACAGCCTTGATGTACTCCTTTCCCTATTTGGAACCAGTCTGTTGTTCCATGTCCAGTTCTAACTGTTGCTTCCTGACCTGCATACAGGTTTCTCAAGAGGCAGGTCAGGTGGTCTGGTATTCCCACCTGTTTAAGAATTTTCCCCAGTTTGTTGTGATAATATCTTTAGGTGTACATATCTTTAGGTGTTACCTGGATCCAGGTGTTTTAAGGTAGCATCAAGAATGTCCTTCTCCAATTTTATTGCATCCTCTTCTCTCATGGTGATTAATGACCACCAACACTTCATATTTCCATTCTGTTAATTCGCAATCCCAATGGAAAGGGAGCTTCACTTTTATAATGACCCCAGCAAGTGATTCCATGATTGTCTCATTGGATAGGTTTATTCCATGTGTCAATCTCTGCACCAGTTACTGAGGTCAGAGGGACAAAATGCTTTGCTTGGCTCACAGTGTGCAATCCTAGAGTCCCAGGATAGAGTCAATTGTACCCAATCCACTGAATCTTGTGTTGGGGAAGAGAAGAGACAGCTTTCCAAAGAAAACTAGAAAGCTATTTCCTGAAGGGAAATGCATGCAGGGCAGAAAACAATGAGACAAACCAGATACAAAGGCCTTAGAAAACTAGGCAGAGGGCAGCTTATGAAGTAGACATCAGTGAATAATAGCTAGGAGTCAGAGGGAGCAATTTAAAGATACCTTGGAGGAGCACAAACTAGACAGAACCCTTCAGGAGAGTGTGTAGCTTGGAGTCAGGCAGGCCTCATAGCAATGCAGCCCCAACACCAGTACTCTGAGAGTATGATGATATTCAATAGACTTTGCTTTTATTGTGGTCTCTTATCTTCACTGTCTATTACAGTAGTCACTAGCCATATGTGGCTATTTATATTTACATTATTTAAAATTAAATTAATTAATTAAAATAAAAATTCAGCTCCTCACCTTCACTATGCACATTTCAAGTGCCCAGTAACAACATGTGGCTGATAGCTACCACATTACATAACACAGAACAGAACAATGCAGAGCAGAACATTTTCAGCGTTGCAAAATGTTCTAATAGGTAGCATTGGATTAAACTATTGCTTCCATCACTTCGGTTAATTTACCCAAGAAACATATGTGCTCAGACATCACAGTTTTCTTTTGTTTGCTGGCCAATTTAAAATAATGGGAAAAGGAGTAGAATTATTCTGCTTGGGATAGACCCAATATAGAATCTCCGATGAAAGGCTTAAGTTCAAACCTGAAATTCAATTAAAAATGTTGATTATCTATGCATTGCTACACTTACCCCCCTGTGTGCTCTCTTTTTCTCTTCCTCTAAGCATGTCCTGTCAAGTTGGAAAATAAATTGTGATTATTGGAAGCCAGTCAGGCTGATTAACAGACACCAATTAAGTATCTATCGAAAGGAACAAACATGAGGCTGGTTAATTCTGGCTTTGGGACTCCGTGGCCTTCTATTGGTATCATGCAGGCCTCCAGCAGGGTTTAGGATAAGGTCTCCAGTTCCTCTGTCAGCCAGCCTCCAGGCACTCTGGATGCTCCTGATAACGTCAGGGGAAGCCTGGTGTTCCGGGACTGAATCTTGTAGTTGATGAAAATTATTTACAACCACTACATCCTGAAACTGTAGCATATGTTTCTTATCTTAAAGGAAATCTTATGGCACATATAAGACGTCTTTTTGGTTTTATGAATGAATTGGGAGTGTTTTGAAGCGTCACTTTACAGGGAAAAGGGAATGGGATGGTACCATCATAACCAGACTCTATGCCAGGGATCTGACAACAAAGAACCCTGTCCTGTAGGAATTACACCCATTGTTACTGATGAGGAAGCTGAGGCTTAGTGAAGCCAAACAAGTTTACAGGTATTTCAAATGCTGCCATTAAGTGGCAGAGATGGGACACAAACCTATCATTGTCTGACACCTCCTTATACGCCAGCGGTGTTTGTGCTGTACAGATAAGAAAGCACAGCCTTCGACTGGGACCACCTCCTCCACATTATCAGAAGTCCACACAGGCTCCATCTGTAAAGCCTTAGGAATTTGAGCAGTGTTAAAGTTGGAAGTTTCTACTTTTGTCATGGGCATGTATGTTTGGATCTTGGCCCATTTCTTATATGCATGTATTCATTGAATCATTCTTCCAGCAAACAGTTATTAAGAATCTGATTGTGCGTCTATATGTTGGGGATATAGAGATGAGTAAATAAGGCCTTTCTGCCTTCTAAAGCTCAAAGTATCCTATATGATATAGATACATCAATAAACTATTATAAAGCAGGGTGACAGATGTAAGGGAAAAAGGAAACAGGGTGTTCTGCAGTGCATTCCACAGGTAAGATGGGAGGAACAGCCAGTGAGGGGATGCATTGTGGGGAAATTAAAGATAATAACAAAAGTAACTAAAAGTTAGATTTCTTTTTTTAATATCTCCATGTGATAATAAATTCTAGGCAATGTCAGCAATAAAATTCTCCTCCTTTCCAAAATAATTTCTTGGTGTAAATTCTAAGAAATTGCTGATATTACGGTCTAGTTTAAATAATATATACATAAACAAGAAATTGGCACATTTTTGATGCTTTTCCTTTAGGAAATATTTCACTCTGTCTGTAAGTTAATTCAGAGAACTCTCAGTTATACTGTCAACTCACCACCCCCAACTCCTCCATCCCCTAACACACACCTGACTGCACTCACTGGTTCCCACGGTCAGTTCATAACAGTATAGGTGCCTTCTCCCCTGATGTTGTCTCCACCCTCTGTAATACAATGTATTCCTGAATTTAATCAATAGATTCCAAATAAGCACAATGGTTGGGAGGATGACAGGACAAGTTATTTCCTGCCAAGTGACCTCTTATTTGATTCAAAATTGAAAACAAAAACAGTAAGAGTTTTATTACAGGTAAGAAGAGATTTTAATTTCTACATGAAATCTTTAAAGATTGTGTACAAACCTTTGAAATTGGCATCTGGTCTTTTAAAATTGTGCATTGTTTTTAAACCAGTGAACACATTAGGAAAATAACAATTATAATATTATGAATTCTTATGCAATTTCAACTGAAAAATAATTTCATCATTTAGGAGAGGTGTTAAAAAGTATGCTGTGTATATCTGATACACTAGGTCTTGTGGGTTCAGAGAAGGAGGCTCCTGAACCTCCATAGACTTGAGGGAGCTCCGTGCATTTGAAGAGTTGGAGATGGTGGAAATCTAGGATAGGTGTTGTGAAGAACAAGAGCTAAGTTTGATGAGGCCATCAGGGACCAGGTAAGGAAGGCCAGAGGCTCAGAAGGTTTTGAACAAGGAGGGAAGTGGTTACATTTGTGCATTGAAAAGTCCATTGAGAAGTATGAGCACTGGCAGCAGCCTAGTATTTTGTCACTTATTAATTTTTTTACTTAAAAAATTTTAACAACTTATTTAATTTATTTATTAAATATAACTTTATTTATTTTAATTGGAGGTTAATTACTTTACAATATTGTATTGGTTTTTAATTTTAGGCTTACAGTAAAGTTGCAAAACGACTTTTCAAATATTCTTTGCCCAGAATCCCCAACAGTTATATTTTAGTAGGACTGATACAATACTACACATATACTACTGTTATCTAATCTATAGACCTTATTTGAATATCATCAATTTCCCACTAATACCATTTCTTTTGGTCTAATATTCCATACAAGGTATCACACTGGATTTAGTTATTATGCTTTTGCTTAGTATCTCCTGGAATTTGGGACAGTTCCATAATCTTGCTTTGTTTTTCATGACCTCAGCACGTTTGAGAAGCACTGGCTGTTTATTTCATAGCCTGATCCTCAGTGGAAGTTTGTCTGCTGTCTCTACATGATTTCTTTCTGATTTTAATTTTTTGCAGAAATACTGAAAAATTGATATTTTGTTCTTTTTAAAACATATCAAGAAACACTTGTTGATTTGTGACATTACTGATAATGTTAACATCACTTTAAGGGGACATATGCTTGGTTTCTTCACTGTACTTATTATTTTTTTCCAGTTGTAAGTATATTGTGTGGTGATATTTTGAGATAATATAAATATCCTGTTTCCCATCATACTTCCACCCACTAATTTTAGCATTCACTAATCAATTTTGCCTGAAACAATTTTTACTGTGATGTGTCTCAAATGATGACTTTCTATTTCCACAATTTCTTCTACATGACTTAGTTGGAATTATGCTATAAAGAAAAGCTGTCTTATTTATTTGTTCATATCAGCATATAAATGTATAAATGTATATTTATATAAATATCAGTATATATCAGTATAAAGCCACAGAGTCTTATTTCAATCTATGGGTTATAACTGATTACTGTCATCATTTTGTTCCCTAAAATTTCCTAGATTTGGCCATTGGAAGCCACTTTATGTTGACTTCTGAGTCTTTGCAACATTTCCTAATGTTTTTATTTTAATTGATTTATCTTTTCAATATATATATTTATTTATTTACTTTAATTGGAGGCTAATTACTTTACAACATTGTATTGGTTTTGCCATACATCAACATGAATGCTCCACAGGTGTACGTGTGTTCACCATCCTGAACCTCCCCCCACCCCCCTCCCCATTTTATTGCTCAAACAGCATGTATATATTGTGAAGGTTTTTTAGGAAAAACAAAAAACCAGAATTTGGATATATTAGGTCTCTTTTTCCTGTTACTGACATGACTTGATATTGTCTCACAACTCTAGGATACTCTGTTTTGTGTTTCTGCACTTCCATTCTTTTTCCTGCTTATGTTTCCGTTGGGTCATTGCTGATGACTTATCCTCCACCTTAACTGATTATTTCCTCAGCTGTGCCGGTCTGCCAGTGAGTCCAACAAGCGTGCTCTTCAAGAGTGCTATTACCAATTTTTCTTTCTAGGACTCATCTAGGAATGAATATTTCCTATAGCTTATTTCTTCCAAAATGACCCATGCTTTTATTTTTTATGAATGCTGCTTACCAATTTACTGGAGCCATTAGCATGTTAATTATATTTATGTTTGATTCCCTCTCTGATGTTTCCAACATCTGGTTTACCTTTGAGCATTATTCTGCTGATTGCCTTCTCTCTTAGCAGTGGGTGCATTTTCTGCTTTTTAGCATCTTGTCATTTTTGATTGAATGGCAGACATTGTGTATAGATCAGTTGAGGCTGATGTAAATAATATTTTTGCCTAGAAATGAGCATATATTTCTTCTGGCAAGCCATTGAGGGGTTTAGTCAATCCATTTAGGTCTTGAACTGAGTTTAGGGTTTATTGTTATATATAATGTACTCCATCTGTAAATTTTTTAGCATTCCCTTGTGTTTAGGTTGGAGTCTCTGCCATGGGATAGCATGCTTCAACTGTCAGCCTTTCTCATGCACCTGTGCAAGAGTGGTTTCTCTCTGTGCTTTGCCATTCTGTACTTTAGTAACTTCTGTTTATATCTGTGTTATTTTCTCTTGTGCTTTCTTGTAGTCTGGTTTCTTATACATTGTTTATATTTTTGTTGAGCTGAATATTTAAGTTTTTAACTTTCATTGTTTCATTTTTATTTATGAGAGTATTTTTGGCTATTCACTTTCTGAAAATCATTGCTTTAAGTGTATCCGTAGATTCTTATAATCAGTGTTTCTGTTATCATTAAGTTTTTAGATTCTGCATTTTCAATGTGTACTTTCCTTTTACATGAGGTAGTTTTCAATTACAGGTGGAAGGGAGTTTGGAATTTTTTATTTTCTCGGTGATATTTAAGTGCTCAAGGGTTTTTTGCATAGTAATCAGACAGTAAGTTATATTTCTATTTTATGAAGCATATTACTATTTTCTTTGTAACTTAATATGAGATCAGTTTTTTGATGACCCACAAGTAGTGTAGAAGAAGGTATAATATACTCTTTGTTATCAGTGTGTGATATGAGATCAGTTTTTTGATGACCCACAAGTAGTGTAGAAGAAGGTATAATATACTCTTTGTTATCAGTGTGTGAAGTGTGTCTGTATTATCAGTGTAAGACGTGTGTGTATTCTTGAAACCATAAGGATTTTTCTTTTATCTTTGAAGTATAATAGTTTTATATTACCATCTCAGTGTTGATCATCCATGTTTACTTTCCCAATAATTTTATGGGTCCTTTCAATATGTAGATTTAAGTTTTCCTTTGTTTCTGGAAATAGTATTGAATTACAGTTTTAAAATATTAGATACACTAAATTACTTTGGTTTTCTTGCTCTGGCCATCCAATTATATGTATGTTCTTTCTTCTTTGCCTGTTTCCCATTACTAACAGTTTTTTTCTGTCTTTCTCCCTTCTTGATGTATCTCATTTACATTATCTTGGATATTTCCTACCTTTATTCCATACCATTTATTAAATTTTCATTTGAGTCTATTTTTCCCTGAGAATCTTGCAATTTAGTCTTAATTTCTGAAATAATTTTGCTTATTTTAATCATTTTATTTCATTGGTTTGATGAACTGTCCTTTCTTTTTTTTCTTATATTTTTGTTTCTGCCTTTTGAATTTCTGATTCAAGGTGATTTTTCATATTTCCAAAGGCTTGCTCATTTATATGTAATTAAGTCTGCAGTGATTTCTTGTAAGTTATTTCTACTTTATGATTATTTTTGGGGGGAGAATTTACATCAGCTTAATTGAGTTGACTCTTCCTTTCTGATCCATATTATAATTTTTAATAGATTCTTGTTTCCCATGGATTTTTTTAAAGATTTGATAATATTTAGATTTCTAATTCAATGCTGCCCTCTTCTGCCAATTCTAAAGTCCATTTCTTTAGTGGAGTGTGTGTGTGTGTGTGTGTGTGTGTATGTGAGAGAGAGAGAGAAAGAGAATGGGAGGGAGGAAGAGAGGTGAGGAATATGGCCCATGTCTTTTATTTTTTGTTAAGTCTTTTTGTTTTGCTTGTTCTCTTCCAAAACTCTAAACTTTTCCAATTTGTTTCTTTTCTCCTTTTCTATTTGTCAAGGGAGTCATCTCCCTTTCCTTTTGTTGTTCCTCTCCCTGAAGCCATGCCTTTCAAAAGCTGCCATGTGAAACCATGTGTACTTTTCAGCATCCTTCTTGTCATCAGTAATTATATTTGTCAATAGACATTTTTAAAGTACTTTCACACTTAAGGTCAACTTTCTCTTTTTGGCTGTGCTTTTGAGAACTCTTTGTGTATCTTTACCTTCCATCTCCTCATTTTCTTATAGTTTTTTTCAAACTTGTTCAGCTTTTGGTAGGAGTGTGAGTGAGAGATCACAAGATTTGACGAGTTTTATTTCTCCAGTTATTATAAAGTTTGACAATCCTCTGTGGTTTAGTTACACTGAGATTGCAGGGTTTATGTAGCTTCATTTGTTCCTCTTATTGTTCTTTCTTATTTTTATAGGATATATGCAAAGTGTAGACCTAGCGAGCTGCTATTATTTTCAGCTCTCCTGAAGTTCTCAAAGCGTCACTGTAGAGCAGCACACCAGTTTTATACTCAAAGATTAAAAAATGTTGAGGCTCTATGGGTAGTAAACCCAAGACTATACAGCTCATCAGTGACCAGAACTGACAATAAAGTAGTTATTTGAAAGCAAGTGTTCCGTTAAGCCTTTCTTCCCAGACTATGGAGCCTTCATTGTTTTGGTGCCTGATTCTTCTCTGTAGAAATAACTAGACTTCTGCATGATTGTCCCTAAGGTGGGTTGTAGGATGTTTTTCCCTATTCACTAAGTGTACCGGGCCCCTCTCAGAAATGTGCATTTTGGATCTTTTCTAGATTCCATTCCTTCCATACAGAAGAACATCTATAATAGTGATTTCTGCCACAGATGCTAAAGTTATAGGATATAGATGCATGCCCAGCAGAACTCAAGACCAGTAATGAAAGCTATCATTTCTGATTTTTCTCTGATGCTTTCTCTGATTCAGCCTTTTTTTTTTTTTCTTTTTTTTACAAGGGGGATGGATTATCTCACTGTTACTCTCCCCATTCCTGGCAGCATTTTATTGAATATGATTGTGTAGGTCAGTAATTTAAACTGATAAGTTGCATAGAAATGTAATGCAAATATAAAGGCAGATTTCATCAAACAAGTTTAGAATGGCTCCAAGTTTTAAAAATAGTTACAAATAGACTTGTCATCAAACCTCAATTTAGCAGCAAACATGACAACAAAATAGAATACTGTCTTAAAAACGTGTTACCTGTATATCTACCTTGCCCACCATGTCTATTGTAATGTCCTAATTTCAAATAAATATTTTTTACCACTTTAGGTCACATGTCAAAATTTTCATTTAGTCAACACAGTCACCAAGCCCAGAAAGCATGTGATATTCCTATTTCCCCAACTCAGTGATTATCATCCACAAAACTGTAGTATTGTTAGTAGCTGTGGTAATAATCATGGTAGATAGCTTTTATTGAGTACTGTATGTCCACTTTGTTGTTTAATTTAATCATCATAAAAATCCTGTAGGATTTTTGTACTCTGTAGGCCATGCCTTTTCCTAAGTTTACTATAAAATATGTTTCTTTTCACCAAACTTCTTGGAAGAGTCTCTATTTCATGACTTTCCTTTGCATTCTTTTAGCATGTGGCTCCTGCCCTCATCACTCTATTGAAACTTATAACCGATAATCATCTTATTGACCAATGGAAAGGCTTCTCTTTATTTCTTATCTAGGTGGACCTTTCCTAAAGCCTTTGATATTGTTTACCACTCAATTTTTTATGCAGTTTTATTTATTATTAATTATTTATTTGGCTGCATCAGGCCCTAGTTGTGGTACATGGGGTCTTCACAGCAGCATGGGATCTTTCTTTGGTGCTCAGCTTTCTTTATAGTCCAACTCTCACATCCATACATGACCACTGGAAAAACCATAGTTTTGACTAGATGGACTTTTGTTGGCAAAGTAATGTCTCTGCTTTTTAATGTGCTGTCTAGGTTGATCATAGCTTTTCTTTTAAGAAGCAAGTGTCTTTTAATTTCACAGCTGCAGTCATCCTCCGCAGTGATTTTGGAGCGCAAGAAAATAAAGTCTTTCCCTGTTTCCATTGTTTCCCCATCTATTTGCCATAAATTGATCGGTCCAGACACCATGATCTTAGTTTTCTGAATGTTGAGCTTTAAGCCAACTATTTCACTCTCCTCTTTCACTTTCATCAAGAGGCTCTTTATTTCTTGTTCGCTTTCTGCCATAAGGGTGGTGTCATCTGCATATCTGAGGTTATTGATATTTCTCCTGGCAATCTTGATTCCAGCTTGTGCTTCATCCAGCCTGGCATTTCCCATGATGTACTCTGCATATAAGTTAAATAATCAGGGTAACAATATACAACCTTGACATACTCCTTTTCTGATTTGGAGCCAGTCTGTTGTTCCATGTCCAGCTCTAACTGTTGCTTCTTGACCTGCATACAGATTTCTAGGAGGCAGGTAAGGTGGTCTGGTATTCCCTTCTCTTTAAAAGTTTTCCACATTTTGTTGTTATCCATACAGTCAAAGGCTTTGGCGTGGTCAATAAAGCAGAAATAGATATTTTTCTGGAACTCTCTTGCTTTCTTGATGATCTAACGGATGTTGGCAATTTGATCTCTGCTTCCTCTTTTCTAAATCCAGCTTGAACATACAGAAGTTCACAGTTCATGTGCTGTTGAAGCCTGGGTTGGAGAATTTTGAGCATTAGTTTGCAAGCATGTGAGATGAGTGAAATTGTGCGGTAGTTTGAGCATTCTTTGGCATTGCCTTTCTTTAGGATCGGAATGAAAACTAACTGACCTTTTCCAGTCCTGTGGCCACTGCTGAGTTTTCCAAATTTGCTGGCATATTGAGTGCAGCACTTTCACAGCATCATCATTTAGGATTTGAAATAGCTCAGCTGGAATTCCATCACCCCCACTAGCTTTGTTTGTAGTAATTCTTCCTAAGGCCCACTTGATTTCACACTCCAGGATGTCTGCCTCCAGGTGAATGATCACACCATCGTGGTTATCTGGGTCATGAAGATCTTTTTTGTACAGTTCTTCTGTGTATTCTTGCCACCTCTTAGTATCTTCAGCTTCCGTTAGGTCCATACCATTTCTGTCCTTTATTGTGCCCATCTTTGCATGAAATGTTCCCTTGGTATCTCTAATTTTCTTGAAGAGATCTCTAGTCTTTCCCATTCTATTGTTTTCCCTTTATTTCTTTGCATTGATCACTGAGGAAGGCTTTTTTATCTCTCCTTCCTATTCTTTGGAACTCTGCATTCAGATGCAGAGTAAATCTACATTCAGGTTTGCTCCTTGGTCCTCTACAAAAAAAGAAAAAAATTGATGATCCTTGCTTTTGGTTATTGAAAAGTATACTTAGCAAATGTTAAGTGTAATTATATATATATGTATATACACACACACATATATATGCATATATATATAATTTTTATCTTTGATATCACTTTTAATTCATTCTAATTTGTTCACACTAGATCCCATGATTTTAATTGCATCAAGAAGAGAATGTTCCAGTAAGTGAGGAAAAAATAATAATTTCCATCCAAGTATCTCTCACACTACTCGTTTCATTCCTCAGGAGTTCTGTTCTGCCATGAGGCACTTCTCTTATTTTGCTAAACCATTGGATGGTTTGGAGAAAGAATTGCTGTGGAATCATAGTCTTAGAAGATTTAAAATAAGGCAAAATGTTTCTCCAGGGAAATATATTTTGTGGGAAAAAAAAAAGCAACAACTCTGTGTATTTATGGCTTTCTTCAACCCTGATTTATAAGTCTAAAATAATCAGCTAGAGCCACTGGCGAGAGTAGGCTTCCTGGCTGATGCAGAGAGAGGCACATTCAGTGAAGGCCTTGTGTCCTTACATGTTGCTTTGGCAGGGTGTTAATGGGATTACCCACGCTTCATTTGGACAAGGCTTGGCCCAGAATACATATCTGGATCATACCTGAATACCAAAGGAGAGATTCCTCCATCATAAACATCCCTGAGCCCCTGCATTGATGTTAAAACCTTGGATGCCTTTGTTATGGCCCTTAATTCTGTTAATCGCCCTAGGTAAAGATTAGCTGCTCTTGTCAATTTAATTCAGCTTCAAACAAAGCAACAAGGTCACTATTTTTTCCCCTTCTCTCCCTCTCTCCCATTCTCTCTCTCCCTCTCTCTCTCTTTGCCAGCACACAGGATTGAGTTGTCATGTAGCTCTAATAGGCAGCGTGGGGAATCGTTAGTCCACCTCAACGCCCTGACTGATGGGCACTTCACTTCAATCATCTGCCTGAGCAGTAGTGGCCCAGTACTATTGACACTGTGTCAGCTGCAAGAGAAGATGCCTTAATCGGCCTCGACACCCTCTGCATTGATTTGACAAGTTGCTGTAATGACCTTCTTGTTTTTCTGAAGGATTACTGTTTACTCAGGAGGTGCTGCTGACTAAATGTACTGCATCGTCATGGAAACGCCACTGGTGGAGGCTGCCTCCCCACCAGGACTGGGTGGAGGGTGACATTGATAGGAGACTCTGAATATTTCAATGAACTGGTCTGTCCCAATAGTACTAATTCCAGCCCATTAATCAGACCTGCTCTGAAGAGCCAACTGGAATTAGGGACCAGCCTTGTCAGGTCCCCTGTAAAAGACAGTTTGCTACAAAACCCATTTTTTCCCCCAGAACCCATGTTGAGGTTTACTTAGAGTGAGAAGGCACTGTTCACTGTGGCTACTTCCTGAGTGCACCTGGAAATTATGATCATTTACATATTATAGAAGGAGGCTGCTTTCTCCTTCACGGACACACCCTTGTCCGTGAAGGGACAAGGGACAAGAAGGGACAAGAATGGAGGAAAGGAAACAATACTTGTAACTGGCAATGTGTCAGCACTGTTTCCTTTATGAATAATAATTGCTCTATAAGTGGTAGCTATTGTTATTATTTTATTTCGTTGATTCTAAGATAGAAAATGTGCGCCCCTAACATTCCTGAAATCAAGCACGTCTTATAAATCAATCTGTACATCTGTTGTCAGCCAGGTGGCACTTCTGACACAGGAGAAAATGTTCCACTCACCTTTTCTAGTAAGAACAAAAACAACAGCAGCAAAGTCTCTTAGATTCAATATTGCAGGTTTTTGCAGTGAGTGCTTTATACAGATTACTTCTTTGAATTTTTAACAAAACTCGTGTAAGTGCATATTGTATTTGGCTGCAAGAAACAAGAGCCCTGTCTACAGAGGACTAAATGCAAAAGATTTATTTTTTTGTTGTTGTTCTCATTAACAAGAAATCTAGAAGTAAGAGTTTGGTTGGCATTGTCTCAGCAAGTCAAGGATTTCAGATCCAAAGTCTCAGCAATTCTCTTTATCTTCTCCTCGTGGGTCCAAGATAGCTGCTGGAGTTAAAGGCATTGCATCATAACTGCAGTTGAAAGGAGGAAAAGGGGGAAAGAGTGTAGCTCTCATCAGCCCTTCAAAAGGATTCCTGTATGTCACTCTTAACCGTTTCCACCGTCTTCCATCCAAGGGTAGATGAGTAGTAGATCTCATCTGCCCCTCCTATATTCAAGAAAAGCTGGGTCTTTTCAAAATCATGGCATGTTGCATCCCTACCCAAACTGGAATTATTGTCACTAAGGAAAAAGAGCAGGAAGGATATTAAATAGGCATCTCTAGTGTATCCTATGAGTAAAATATAACTATACATATGCCCATTGTACAGATCATGAAATGGAAGCTTAAAGAGGTTAAGTGATTGAAGCTTCACAACTGTCCCATGAAAGAAATATTCTTGTTCCCATACTACAGGTAAAGGGTAAGCCAAGTTTACAGAAATTAGGGAATTTGCCCTCATTGTCACACATCTACCTTCTTCTAGAATTTTGACACCATGTACTACACCACAAGTCATTCTAGGGAAGGCTTTGATTCAATGGCAAGACAGTTTGAAGATGGAAAGAGGAACTGGGCTAAGAAACATGATTGAGACTTTGTTTTTCTTCTCCCGGTGATTCAGCCAGTGGTCATGAGCAGAATCTATTTTGTGGTTGCATGTGATTTGTTTGATGTCTATTAAGTGAGCACAGAACATCTGGCTACTTTTCCAAGACTCTTGAATGGAGGCCATCTGCCCATTTTTACTGCTTATTTTGAGGCTCATTGGCCATGCGAGTGTTTTATCTCTTGGGCTCCTGTTGACTCCTGACTTCCCTGGAAAGTCCTGGGCAACTTCAGCTATAAATTAAAGACTACTTAGAGGAAAAAAAAAAAAGAAAGAAATTGAGACCTGGGTGGAGGGCAAGAGTCCTGTACATGGTAAGATGACCATATGAGGTGATCCTGAGTCAAGGCACCTGGGTAGGTAAGGAGAATTCTAATTCCCCTTTCCTATGAAAGCTACTCTTCCCACACACAACCCCAACCCCCAGCACACAACATTACGTGTAGTTCTGATGGGGCTATTTATACTGAAATTCCATTTTTAGCCCCCTGGTCCTAAGCTGTGCTCTGTCTCCAGCTAGACCTGGAATGTAAACAAATACAGTGATTAGTCCAGTGATTGGCAGTGTGAACTAGGTAGGGCCATTTAGAAATCTCCCTAGATTCTAACTCTTAACAGTGAGAGAATGTCCCTATTTTTTCCAATGATGAGCCATTAGTATAAAGGTCTAGGGATGCTAATACTCTCTCTCACCACTGGGAAGAGAACTTAGCTGCGAATGATACAGTCATTCAGTGGGGAATGAATCCAGACATGGCAACATAGCCAGAGCCCTGAAAACATCATTGAGCCCCTGGATCTACCATTGCCTGACCTGTGACCTATTTCAAACTAAGTTAAACAAAGGAACAGCAACCAAAGAAAAACAGCAAGAAATCTGTTGTCTGGTGTAACTGGAAAGTCTCTCTCACTTTTGATAACAGTGATGCTGACTAAGACTCTAGAAATGAAGCACCTTGCTAAATAAAATCAACTAAAAAGTTTAAAGGAACATAACCAAGGCACTAATCCAAGACTATTTGAAGGACACATAAGGAATGAGTTGAGAAGAATGGCTGAAAACTAAGTTTGAGAACATGGAAGATGAGATATTACTTTTCTTCACACAGTGAATGTATACATACAAGTACATATATGAATGTATGTACATACACACATACATACATATATTTGTATGTACACATGCATATGTGCACACACAGATGTATATACCTTGTATTATCTCATGGATGTATGTGTGCATGTACAGGTGTATGTATGTGTATATACAGTTATTTTCAGATCTATTTAAGTGCTATTGTGATCGAGTTGATAGTGCTTATAGACAAACCTGAATTTTCTCCAAGGTCCTTTTTATCATTTTCTATAGCAACAAATAAGAAAAAAAATGTTCCTACCCCATTCACAAAAAGGTCAATTAATTTTTTGTGTTTTTCTATGGTCTAGTGGCTAACTGAAAACTCTCCCCATCTCTTACCCCCAGCAAGAGCTTCAGAAACACAAAAGCTGATGCAGTGTCCCTAGTTCTTAAAGCCCCTCCTCCAGACTTTTTCCTTTAATGAGTTTAAAAATTCAATAATAACTATGCATATGGGAGTAGAATCCATTGTGTCATCCTTGTTTAAGTGTTTCACTATTAACCTCTTACATTTATAAATATTTTCAAGGGAGAGCACATGCATATTTCATATGCCATGCTGAATGTGCTCTCTACACAGGTTGCCAGAAGGCAAAATACAAACACATGAAATGTTCAACTAGATCATATGCAGCTCAGTTAAATAAATACTAAGATGACAGACTCTAACAGTAATTCACTATCAAATTGTTAATAGACAGTACATTGTCTGTTATGCCCAAATTGTGTTACCAGTGAGTCAAATTAAAGGGTGAAGAAAGTTAGATTTGTGTGTCACTTTAAATTGAAGCCTGCTTCAAAATGCTATCGAGCATAATGAAAGAATACCTATAGACCATCCTCTGTTGGCATGGTAATGTATTAAGCTAAGATAAATGGGGCAGTCATCTGAAGCAGGAAGTAATGTTGACCAAACCAGCAGTTAACAAGCTGGGTACCTGACATATATCAGATTTTGAAAGACAGAAAACATTAACAGTCCTGCTGATCAAGATCTGATGAGGGTTTTGTTTTTTTTTTTAAGTTCACTGGGTCTTGCTAACCACATATCTAAAAGAAAGAGTCCCTTTTAAAAAAATGTAATTTATCATTTCATGCATTTATTTTTGGCTGTGCTGGGCCTTCATTGCCGCACAGACTGTTCTTTTGTCGCTGCGACCGGGGCTACTCTTGGTTGCTATGCACAGGTTTCTCACTGCGGTCTTTTCTTGTGAAGGAGCACGGTTGCAGGGCACACAACAGTAGTTTGTAGTGCATGAACTCCACACTTGTGGCTCAAGGGCTCTAGCGCACAGGTTCGATAGTTGTGGCGCGTGGGCTGAGTCGCTCTGTAGCATGTGGGATCCTTCCTAATGAGGTTGAAGCCATGTTTCCTACATGGGCAGTCTGATTCTTTTACCGCTGAGCCACCAGGGAAGCCCAGAGTCACTTGACATGAAGGCAAGTCAAATTTCCAGAAGTGTGGTATCACTGTTTGTAGTAGCAGGGTTTGCAGTGGTTGGGAGGGTTAGACCTCATTATCCATACTACCACTTCATGCCACCACCCCAGCTATGTCATCTCAGCATAGTGACCAGATGACTTAAGTTCCTCAATGAAGTATACTTCTTGGCAGGAGAAAAGAAAATTCAAACTGTGATCTATATTTCAGAGCTTAAACGATGTGGAAATTTCTGCTGTCTTTATTATTTCTTGATATTTGGGGGTTCTTTTGTTTGTTTTTCTCAGTTTACGTCTTGAAAGATTTGTGCTACTCTACCATTCCAGGCCAAAATGCTCTCTTATTCAGAGAGTAGGTTAGTACCATCATGCCTCTCCTGGACCACAGCCATGTCTCCTTAACGGAGTCTTAGGCCACGAGCCTGGGAGGAAGGAGCTGACATTCAGTGCCTGAGTGCTGCCCATCCATTCCCTCCTCTGACCCCTTCTCCCCCATCCAATCTGAGTGGTCTCCACTCCTCTCTTTTCTTTATGCTGTATTTCACTTATTCATAATGACCATACACTGAGGTACCCAACTCACATTCTACCCCTAAGCTGTTGCGGCTGCTGCTAAGTCACTTCAGTCGCGTCCGACTCTTTGCAACCCCATGGACCGCAGCCTATGAGGCTCCTCCGTGAAAACTCCATGGGAGTTTTCAGGCAAGAGTACTGGAGTGGGTTGCCATTGCCTTCTCCATCTACTCCTAAGATGTGCCTCCTAAAATTGTGTTGTCTATTTGTGATTAGGACCATACAGCAATTCCAGAGACAGTATGTATATGTGTGTGTATATATATACATACGCACACACATATATCTACCTGTATGAGCCCCGAGGCAGCTGTGACATGGACTGAAATGAACTGGTCAGTGAATATCAAACTGAACATGTGTACATCTGAGTGATCCTGGACATATCTGTGTACACATGTGTCTGTCAGTCTGGGGAGCATAAAGAACAGTGACCTCTGTACTGATGGAGACATCTGTCAGGGGCTGAGATATATACCCCTCTGCTCCCCTAACCCAGCCATGGATAAGTAGATACCCTGATAAACCTCTCTCTACACACCTGTATTCATGAGAATTTGATAGTAACAGATAACCTTTCCTGCATATAATACATGTCCGTGTTAATAGAAGCCACATGGTGATTGGATACATTAGTGAGAATGCTAAGATAGTAGGATTTGGAACCTCCTAAGCAGCCAGTGGGACCTTCCAGTCCCTCTCAAAACCATCTGCAGCAGTAGTCACCTCGGTGATCCCCATAAAGAGCTGGGTCTTACTGTGGACAAAGCCCCATCATTAACCTGTGCATATTTTTCTTGTGCAGCAACAGAAACATGAGGTCGGTCCAGCCTGGGGCAGTTTCTCTCCAAGAGAAGATGGAGGAAGCACAGCTAAGTGACTGGAAATTTGACATGCCTTCATGTCAAGAGATACCTGTACCTCTTGGAAACAACAAGCCCTTTGTGGTACCTCAGTGGGATCATCAGTGGGGCATGGCCCTCTCTTGGACAACGTAAGAGCTCTGTTATATTTCCCTGGCCCCTGAAGGGCTTCTGAAGCATCACCTCCTTTCCCTCACCAGCTTTACACTCCTGGTTCTGCCCATCACATCCATTTCCCCAAGTGGCATCTGCCTATTGCCTCCAGGTCTGTGGAAATTGTCTCCATCTGCCTCTTCCCCTGGAAACCTCTCACTGACAATCTAAGTCTCTGCTTCTATTCTCTTCATACAATACTATCTCAAAACCAGTGGTCCTTAAAATGTGCCCCCGCCCCAGACCATCAACACTGATAGTGTCTGAGAGCTTATTAGAAACGTATTCCTGTGTGTTTATCTTGTTTATCCTTTTAAGAGTATGGAAACAAACTGTGCAGTTCCCATTCATTGTGAAGCCTCAACAATCAGACCCATTGTCCGTCAGAGCCGGGAATGCACCTGTTCCTGCCTGATCGTTTGTGTCCAGGTGTTGTTGCTGGGGGAGGCTCTGAGCCTGACTGAGCGGGAGGCTCGGTAAATGTTTATTGAATGAATAGATGATTTACAGGTGAACAGGAAGCAGAATCATAAGGCAGTAGAAAGTCCAGGCTCTGAGGCAAGACTTTCTCAGAGCAAATCCTGGCTCCTATATTGCTGGTTCTGGGGCCCTAGACAGTTACTTAGTCTCTATGCTGCTAAGTCGCTTCAGTCGTGTCCGACTCTGCGACCCCAGAGACGGCAGCCCACCAAGCTCCCCCGTCCCTGGGATCCTCCAGGGAAGAACACTGGAGTGGGTTGCCATTTCCTTATCCAGTGCATGAAAGTGAAAAGTGAAAGTGAAGTCGCTCAGTCGTGCCCGACTCTTCACAACCCCATGGACTGCAGCCTACCAGGCTCCTCCATCCATGGGATTTTCCAGGCAAGAGTACTGGAGTGGGGTGCCATTGCCTTCTCCTATGCTTGCTAGCAAAAAAGGCATGGTAATGGTGCCGATTCTGTGGGCAGTGTGTGGATTTGATACATTAATACCGATAAGTACTTTGAATGGTGCATGTCATCTAGTTGCTATTGTTATTGTTTAGTTGCTCAGTCGTGTCCAAATGTTTGTGACCCCATCGACTGTAGCCCACCAGGCTCCTCTGTCCATGGGATTTCCCAGCAAAGAATACTGGAGTGAATTGCCATTTCCTTTTCCAGGGCATCTAGTAAGCACCCCCTATTATGAGTATTAATTAAGAAGGATTTTAATTCTGATATATTCCTGTTGAAGGATTTCACTGGATTTCCCCAAAGGATACTTGGAATTAGAATCTGGAATATACAGACAGACAGTCTGTGACTTATGATAGTTCAACTTATGATTTTTCAGTGTTATGATGATGTGAAAGCAATGTACATTCAGTAGAAACTGTACTTTGAATTTTTCATTTTGATCTTTTCCTGAGCGAGTGATACGTATTACAAGACTCTCTCAGGATGCTGGAAGTGACACCCATAGCTTGCAGTCAGCCCTGACTGACAACCAACACACTTACAACCACTCAGCACCCAGGCAACCATTCTGTTTTTCACTTTTAGTGCAGTGTTCAATAAATTACTCAAGAGATTCAGCACTTGATTATAAAATAGACTTTGTGTTAAATGATGTTGCCCAACTGTAGGCTAATGTATGTGTTCTGGGCATGTTTAGGGTGGGCTAGGCTAAGGTACCATGTTCCATCAGTTGGATATGCTAAATGCATTTCAATTTGTTATGTTCTCAACTCATGATATATTTATAGGGACATAACCCATCATAAGTCAAAGAAGAGCTGTATATATATTATCTTCTGATTCTATTTCTTGGCACTTCTCAACACAGTGTCTGGAAAAGAGCTTTATTTGGTGATGTCATTTTCTACCCACTAACAGTGTTTATAAATTTGAGACAGAGTTGAAGAGAGCAGAATTTGCTGAAGTCTGTCTTGCTCTTCCCTTTTCACCTCTCCTTTTCCTCAGCCCCCATCTTCTTTGGGGCTTCCCTGGTGTCTCAGTGGTGAAGAGTCCACCTGCAATGCAGGAACTGCAGGAGACGCAAGTTCGATTCCTGGGTCAGGAAGATCCCTGGAAGAGGGCATGGCAACCCACTCCAGTATTCCTGCCTGGAGAAGCCCATGGACAGGGGAGCCTGGCGGGCCATAATTCATAGGGTCACAAAGAGTCAGAAGCAACTTGGCACACATACATCTTCTTTTCCCTCCTATTTCCTGCTTTTCCCTTTTCTTTCTTGCTGTCTTTCTATGCATCTCTCTCTTCTCTCTGCCTCCTCTTCCTCTTAACCCACACTGACTTCCTCCTTTTCTTCCTCTCTCTCACCCAGATGCTTCTGGAACCATCACAATTGGTTTCTGCCAAAACAATGAAATGCCACAAAATGTCTGAAATATTATACATGACTCTTAACCGCCCTAATGAACATGCTAGGAAAGTGTCCAGGGAAACGAAACATTATTGCAAGTGAAGTACTCAAAGTTATTTTTTCACTGTACCTGAAATTGAACTTCTTTGCTATTCTTTCAGCTGAGAACATCTTGTTACAAACTATCCCCAAAGCAAAGGCAGGAAGGGCTGCCTGGGGACCACTTGGGTACCACCTGGTATCCCAGCCCACCAGCAGAATGCCAGTCTCACCCGCCTCGCAAAACGGACAGACTGCAGGTCTCATGGCTGCTGTCTTCCATCAGATGCCTCATTCGCCCCTGCAGCTTGGAGGGGGCCTAAAATGGAGAGTTCATGATCCCCCCGTGCTCAGAGGCTGAGTATGCCCCTCACATGTACTGAGGAGAGGATTCTGATGTTTGGTGGGAGGTTGGACACGATGACCTCAGAGATCCCTTCAAAGTGGGAATTCTGTGATTAGGGTCAATTCTTAACCTCTGAACTGTTGAAGGTAACTGGAATTCTGCTGGACTGTGGGTCACCCCACCTCAGCCCTCAAACCACGGAGGCCTTTTTTAATGGTCAGCATTCCCTCAGCCCTCTGACAATCATCCAACACAACTCCTCTGAATTCCACCTTAGCTCTGTACTCTTTCTCAAATATAAACAGTAAGTCAAACACGTCTCTCTGAAGTGACTGCGAAGATAGGGTGTTGCCCACCCAGGCCAGCTGATTATGGCTTTTTGGTTCAGATGGGGGGTGGCTCAACACAGGAGTGAGTGACGGTGACAGTGGGTCATGCCCGTCCTTGACTTCTGCCTCAGCAGAAAAGCCCTCTCCTCCTCTTGGGGGTGCATCCTCCTCCCGTTTTAAAAGTCAAGCCGAATTTATACCCCTTTTCTCTCCCAGCCAAACAGGTGACTCCTGCCAGGCCAGGAAGAGAAAAAGGGCATTGTCTGCTTCTCCCTCTGGCTCCACTTCATTTCATTGAGCTCACGTGTTCCCTCTTCATGTCACTGAAAATGTTATTTATCGATCCTGCTGACAGCGGCAGTAAATAGAGCCCAGGCTGTTTTACATCGCTGATGAGAAGGCAGGCTCCATAACTCATCAGGCCCAATCTGATTCCACATCAGTCCTCTTCCCCTTTTTTCTCCTCTGTATCTCATTACAGAAAGAGGAATTAATACACATGGACAGAAGAGAAATGAGTTTGGCTGCTCTTAGGGCTTTTGTGGGAAAGCAGACATCCTCAGTGGCTCTTTAAGAAAAATGGACGGAGGGTCAGCCCAGTTGCTCACTGTGGACCATTAGCTGTGCCCTGATGATAACAGACTGAGGGGTCCTCATACCCTTGGACTGGAGCTGAGATTTGGGGATTAGCATAGAGATGGCTTCCCAACCATTCTTTTGAATCTTGGTGTACAGCTATGGGCCAGGGATGCTATGAACTGTAAGATAAAATGATGCATTTTCTTGCAATGCCTACTTTAGATTTAAGGAGTAAATGTATATTAAAATAAACACAAATATTTTAATGTGGGGTTAACTCGAATGGACATGGATTTTAGTGTGACACTTCAAAGAAATTTCGCTTTTGTGATGAGTTCCATTGGAGCTATGCTTCAGACCTCAGTGACGAGCAATCCCTTCATCCCTTCATTCTGGCTTTGGGCCTTCTCAAATAAAACACTTCCAAAAATGAGCCAACCTGTTCATCCTACTCTTCCATCTTTTAATGTTTAATTATTTGGCTGCATCAGGTCTTAGTTGGGGCATTCGAGATCTTCACTGTAGCCGTGGCCTCTCTAGTTGTCGTGTAGAGGGCTCAGTAGCTGTGGTGCTTAGGCTCAGTTGCTCCGCGGCATGTGGGATCTTGGTTCCCTGACCAGGAACTTCTGAAAACACTTACTTTGCGTTGAACCCACCATAGTAGACAGTGAGTCTACACTGAGACAAGTGGTACTGAGTGGAATCCGTGCTGAACGTAGGGTGGGAACCCTGAGATTATTCTCCAGGCCTGTCCCTTTGTTGCTGGATTTCAGGCACAAAGCTCCCTCTTGCCCCAAACTCACTATCCTCCTCTGTTAAATGGGGTTGATGGTATCTGCCTGCCTGAGCCTTCGTGAGCATTAACTGAGACAGAGAGAGGAACTTTGCTCGTCAGTCGTCTTGTACCTGGGATTAAAGCAGTATTAGAATGCAGAATCAGCGCCAATCACTTTTCTTTTATCTTTTTAATATTTATTGATTTGTCTGTACCAGATATTTAGTTGCGGCGTGCAGGATCTTGGTTGCCACCTATGGGATCTTTCAGTTGTGGCATGCAAGACCTAATTCCCTGACCAGGGATCAAACCCAGGCCCCTTGTGTTGGGAGCAGGAAGCCTTACCTGCTGGACCACCAGGGAAGCCCCTGAGCACCCGTTTCTGATGGCAGGTACATCATCCTCATAAGGGCGTGTGGAAGGGCTACATGTTACAAAACGTCCCACCATGTGAAACAGAATCCGTGTCGTTACTGAGCACTCACTAACCGACTCAAGATCAGGCACGGAGAATACTCTGTGGGAGTACACGAGGACTCTGATCTAAGGAAACCTATGTCTAACTGAGATAAGTAGACAAATGTCACTAGTGTGGGACGTGGGCAAGCAATAGCTAGACTGTGCAGGTAGACTGTCTGTCCAGACTCTATAATAAAAACAGGACTATCACTGTGAATGTTTATGGGTGTTTAGTATGTTCTAGCAGAGAAGGCAGTGGCATCCTGCTCCAGTACTCTTGCCTGGAAAATCCCATGGACGGAGGACCCTGGTAGGCTGCAGTCTATGGGGTCGCTAAGAGTCGGGCACGACTGAGCGACTTCACTTTCACTTTTCACTTTCATGCATTGGAGAAGGAAATGGCAACCCACTCCAGTGTTCTTGCCTGGAGAATCCCAGGGACAGAGGAGCCTAGTGGGCTACCGTCTATGGGGTCGTACAGACTCGGACACGACTGAAGTGACTTAGCAGCAGCAGCAGCAGCATGTTCTAGGCATTGTCCTAAGGACACTACCTGTAGTTATCTCCACTAAACCTTCTAACAAACCTCCAAAATGTATCTTCATTTATAATTAAAGAATCCAGGCTTAACCAGATGAGGAGGTTCCCCCATGATCCTGCAGTGTTTGCACCAGATTTGTTTGACTTCGGAGCCTCTGAAAAGGCCTTCTCAGGGAGCTGTGACCATGTAGGACAGGGGTGCATGAACATTGCCAAATAAGCCCAGTTTTGTTCACTTTTATCCTCTGGGCACTAGGGCTCCTCAACCCCTCACTGTGCCTCAGGTTCTTCATTTGCAAGAGAAAAGGACTGACTTAGTTGATCTCAATTCTGAGACTCTGGATATACTTGTGAAAAGGGGAACTAGATAGATTGAACTTCAGTCTAAAAAGCTTGTGATAGGCTTTGAAAATGGGCATGATACAGCCCTAAACTAGGACTCGGTTATCTCTCAGGAGATGGTTCCTTTAATTTTGGAAAAATAGATGCACAATTCATCCACTTCTTTGAAATAAATTTTGAACATATGTGTGTACATGTATGTACATACACATATATATTCATATGTAAAATATGTACATATAATACATATACATTCATAGGTAAAATATAGGTATTTATATAAATATGTACCACATATATATAAACTATATATGTATATGTATACAAACTATATATGTATATTGTATATGTATACAAACACTTATCATTATTATTGCAATCTTTATTAACTTGCTTGAATTTTAAGTTGACTCTCCCTCTCCTATACTCAAAGTTTAGAGCTCTGAGTATTGAGATATCTGAAAATCCTAGCTTTTATTCCTTTATTTGCCATCTTTAGAAGTTACTGCTGCTTGTTTTCTTAGCTATTTCATAGTTCCTAAACTTTGCTTAAAAGTATTTCTAATTCTTCACATTGAAAAGTGGACTGCAAATGAAGTTTAATACAGAATGTTTTGTACCAAGAAAACTAATGCCTCGTTTTCCCCCCTAATGAGTGCCAAAATCATCACAGACTCAAGGCTCATGAATAATGTATATCATCCAATTAAGTACAAATGCTGTTCAGTTCTTGCAAGTGGTATGTGATACCAGTCTGGCCTTAGAATGGGCACTGCGGGTAGGGATGGAAGAAGGGCTTGGGGAGCGTTGTGGTTGTGTGCCTGTGTATCTGACAGCTAAGCCCCCACAACTTGTCATGCTCGTTACATCCTGCGAGCTAAACTTCCCATGCTTGAGTCCACAGAGAGGTATTTTTTATTTTGTTTTGTTTTGTTTTCCTAACCATAAATAGAACTTATCTTAAAATTTTAAATCCTCAGGCTCTAATGGCCTGGGAGCTCTTGTCTGGTCATGTCCTCTGCTTGTGAAACCATCCACTCTGGCCAGCAGACCCCTCTCCCCAAGCTGAACTGCTTCAGGTGGTCACCCTCTAGGGCTGACCCTCCGAGGGAGATGCTCCAGTGATTCTCTGTACCCAAAGAATACACTTCACTCTTTTGGCTCCTGATCAAGATGTCCTTCTTCACCAAGAGATCTTGGCAACCTTTTGAGGGTGCTGATTTGGGTGTTGGGTATGTGTTTGTTTATTTTTGTTTTAGCATTTATTTATTTGCACACAATACTGTGGTCAGGAGCTTGCTACTTCTCCAGGGAAGTTGTCTGCAATGCATCGTTGAGGCGACAACTTAACGATTCACAGAGATCATTCTCTGTGGTCTGCCATGGAGACTCAGGAAAGCATGAACTGGGCATGTTCTTTATCTTCCACGACCAAAAACACAGAGCCTGAAGGACATGATATCACATCAGCGCTTTCAGACAGCCAGTAAAGGTGATTATATGTCTGAACCTCAGTTCCCTCATCAGAAATAGAAGATAGTAACTAACAAATGTTTTAGCCAGGTGGATGTATAGAGTAAAAGCATTGTTACCTATAAATCCTGAAGCCTTGTGCAAATGTTTGTAATTACCCTCTTTGCTATGAGTATATAGACATCCCCACTAGGACTTCATGACTGGACATGACAAATCTCCAGGACTTGGGCTTACCCAAGCCAGGTTAATGTTGTTCATAAAAATATTCATCTATCAGGGTTTGCATTTGTAACATTTAGTTGTGCCAAATAACAGAGCCAGCCGGCGGTTTCTTAGAATTACACCGCCTAATAATGAATGCTGGAGACAGAATTTTTTTCAGCCTAAAATCTCTTCTTATAACTCAGGGTTGATGAGTGCTGCCCTACATTTCTCGATGGATCCAATTTAACACCAGACGAAGCAGTGACTCAGACTAACTTAAATATCTCAAGACGAGTTTCACCTTTTCCTCTGAGGCCATATCAGTTCAATTGCATAAGTGCAAATTTATTGAAAGTGGTTTGGTGCTTAGCTTTTCTCTATTGGCAGTAATGGAGTTTAAATTTATAGCAGGCTGATGAATTTCAGATAAGAGAACCATTACCTTACAACAACATTAAGGAAAAATATATAACTCCAATTGCTGAACCTCAAATGCGTATTGTTTGAATGAGGGGAGATGGATGAGGTAGGCTGACATTTGCAAATGCAATTCCTTTCCATCCTCGTGGTACTAGCCCAGGAGTTTGAAAGCATGGCATATTCCAGAAAGGGCTCGGGATAGTTATGCATTACAAGCGCATTATAACAAAATAGCAGAAGCAGGACATGATCTAGAGGTGAGGGATTTTTCCTTCTCCTAATTAATATAATTGGAGGTGTCTTTTGGCAAAGGACCAACGCTGTCGTAGGGCTTGGGTGATTCGTTTGGTACTTGTGACATCGTCGCCCATGTGTTATTTCCCTTTTATACTTGCTTTGTCTTCCCACAGGGTGGAACTCTGGCATTATATAGACGAAAATGAAGGATGCAGTCCACGTGTGAGGGCCAAAGAGGCCTGGGCGTCTCCATTTTCTTGAGACTTCCAATATATGGGGGAGGGGGAGAGGAATGCAACTGAAACAGCTTTATAAAAATTATATGTGTTATATTTATATGTTGTATTTTTAAATGTTTATGCTGAGTAAATGAATTCTTTACCTTTAAGAATGTAATATTATTTGCTACATTAAGATTATCACAGAATTGATAAAATGGGGGTTATACACAATATTCTCGCACAATGGAACACAAATTTCGGGTTGTGTGATGCACTTTATCTTTTCCCCATTTCTGTCATGCATCTTAGAAATTGTGTGAATGACGTCATTTAGAGATAGTCTCTTTTTAAAATAATTTATTTTGATTGTAGTTGATTTACAGTGTTTCAGGAGAACAGTGTGACTCAGTCATACATACATATGTATATCTATTATATTTCAGTTTCCAGCATAGGTTATTACAAGATACCAACTATAGTCTCCTGTGCCATACAGTAAGTCCTTGTTTGTTTATTTTATATAGTAATGTGTATCTATTAATCCCAAATTCCTAATTTATCTCTTTGTCCCTTTCCCCTTTAGTAACCATTAGTTTAGTTTCTAAGTCGGTGAGTCTGTTTCTGCTTTGTAAATAAGTTCATTTGTATCTTTTTTTGAGATTACACATATAAGTGATATGATACATCTTTGTCTGACTTACTCCACTTTGTATGAATATAAAGTCTTAACATGAGATGCTTTGTGAGTTTGTGTGTCAAATAACCCTTTCTGTCTTTCCATTTCCACCCTGTTCCTCTATAGACCATAGCTTTCCAAAAAATGTCATTCTTGGGCAAGTTACTTACTTTTCTGGCTCTTGTTCTCATTCCTAAAATGCATGTGTGTCTGAGGCAGGGGTAAAGGTATGGGGGTCCCCAGCACCACCACAATCCAAGATGAGACCCCAGATTTCCCCAGGGTGAGAAGCATTTTCCCAGCTTTTAGAGAGAAGGTCACTTCAGTCCCCAGGGAAACCCCACTTGGGATGATTTCTCTGTGGTCCTCTCTCAGTCCAAGGCCCCTCCTTTGCAGTCCATGCTATCCATGGGGAACCAGCCACTACAAATGCCCCAACCCTTCTGAGAAGGGGGTGGCTGAGGGAGGAGCCGTGAACAGTGTCATTTTATTGATTTTATTGACGTTTAGTTGACTTACAGTGTTATTTTCACGTGTACAGCACAGTGATTCAGATAGGTGGGTGGATAGACAGTTCTTTACCCAATTCTTTCCCCTACAGATCATTACCAGATCGTGAGTGTAGGTCCTTGTGCTATACAGTAAGTCCTTATTGATTATCTATTTTATATAGTATGTATATTTTAATCCCAGAGTCCTAATGAATCCTTCCCCACCCTCACCATTTCCCCTTTGGTAACCATAAGCTTGTTTTCTATGTCTATTTCTGATTTGTAACTGAGTTCATTTGTATCATATTTTTAGATTTCACATAAAAACGATACCATCTGACACTTGTCTTTGTCTGGCTTACTCAGATTAGTACAATACTCTCTAGGTCCGTCCATGTTGCTACAGATGGCATTATTTCATCTTTATGGCTGAGTAATGTTCCCTTGTATATGTGTAGCACATCTTTGTTATGCATTCATCTATTGATGGACACTTAGGTTGCATCCATATTTTGGCTATTGTAAATACTGCTGCAGTGAACACTGGGGTGCATGTATCGTTTGGAATTATGGTTTTCTCCAGATATATGGCCCAGCAGTAGGATTGCAGGATTATTTATGGTAGTTCTATTTTTAGTTTTTAAGAAACCTCTGTACTGTTCTCCATAGTTGCTGTACCAATTTCTATTCCCACCAACAGTGTAGGAACACCCCCCTTTCTCCACACTCTCCAGCATTTATTATTTGCAGACTTTTGATGATGGCCATTTAGAGTATTGTAAGGTGGTTGGTACCTGTTTAGTTTTGATTTGCACGTCTCTAATAATTAGCAGTCTTGAGTATTTTTTTCATGTGCCTGTGGGCCTTCTGTATGTCTTCTTGGAGAAATGTCTATTTAGATCTTCTGCGCATTTTTTTACTGGATTTTTTTTTTTTTTATACTGAGCTGTATGAGCTGTTTGTATATTTTGGGAATTAATCCTTTGTTGGTTGCATCATTTGCAAATATTTTCTTCCATTTCATAGATCGTCATATTATTTCGTTGATGGTTTTCTTTGCTGTGCAAAAGCTTTTAAGTTTCATTAGGTCCCATTTGTTTCTATCAACAAATATTTAGGTTGCTTCCAAGTCTTGGCTATTGTAAATAGTGCTGCAGTGAAACTAGGTACATGTATCGTTTTGAATTATACTTTTCTCCTGCGTCATTTTAGACACCATTCCTCTGACCGTTGTCCCAGCACTATGGGCAGGGAATGGAAGTTCTACACATTCAGTGTCTTTCCTATTTGGCTTGTAATCTCTGTCCTACGATACCAGAGTCAGCCCAGCACTTAAAACACAGTTCTCTCTAAGAGAGACTCTTCAGTTTTCTGTAAATAATACCAGAGGGATTTGTGTAGAATGAGACATTCGTTTTGTAGTTATTCACACAGCACATCTGAAAGAAAGGGAACTGAATTCAGTTGGCTGGTGGTTTATTATGAAAAGAACTGGCTATTTGAACTCAGGAAAGTTTGAATGAAATTAAATAGTCAAACACATGATGTTTTGCCAGCAGTTTTTTCAGCCAAGAAATAGCTTTTGGTGTGGCCCAATCTTGGAAAGGTTGATACTGTCGCTCTAGGCCAGAGCAACTGACTCTGGTCCCTTGTTATAAAAGTCCGTTAGAAAACACCCAGACTAATGTGGCCTTGGGGGGAAAATTATATTTCAAGTGCAAATTGCAGAGCAGTGTCCATAGCTGATCCAAGAACATGGATTATAATTTTAATATGGAGCCTTTGAGGATCTCACAGTAATCCCAAATTGATTTTTTTTTCTAACATAAGGACAATGGCACATCAAAATCATAAAACTAAAAGTGACTGCAACTATCAAAGTACATTTTAATTCACAAACATAACTTTGAAAATAAGAGATTGTTTAGTTCAGTTTTCTAATTTTACGGATGAAGAGACTATGACCTATAGAAATGACCCTCGTGCCTTCCCTGGGGTAGAGATTCTAGTCCCATCTCCTCTTTGTAGTGTCCTGCCTGATAGAAATTGACATCATGGAGCTTCATGAATTAGGAAGGACAGATTACTTTTTTTGATCCTATTTTAATTTTTCTCAAAACTCATAAAATATCATTAGAGTGCTTTTTAATTTTTTCTGAAAAGCAGGAAATCGTAAGATTGATAAATAGTTTAATGTGAACCTGATGGCTTGATTAATTAATCACCAAGCTGAGGAACCACTACAATTCATATGTCAATTCAGACTATTTTCGGGAAATGATTTGAATCAATTGCTAATGAAATTGAGAAATTTAGGAGCCACTTTCTGACTTCGAAATGACAGGGCTCATATTTAACTCAAGAGATGTGACAGTTAATGACAACATAAAAAGTGCCATGAATTATTTTCCAGATCATGGGAAAATTACAGCATCTCCCATTGAAACAGCTCGCAGCTCATCAGCATGAAAATAAACAGCCTTAATCACATGCTAAGACATCTTCGATGCTGTTTAAAATCTAGGTTCTTTTTGAAATAAACAAAGACCATAATCCTCAGGAATAATTGTAATATTTCATAACCTCTTCCTTAATACAGAGTGATAGATGAACCTAGTCTAACTGATATTACTCCTGAAACCTTACAGAAAAAAAAACAGTATGGATCATTGTAATTAATAAATCTAATTACTTTAAATCCTTATACTAGATAAAGGTTAATTTCTCTTCCCTACTTTAATTCATAGGCTGAGGTTTCCAACCCTGTTTATGGCTTACTTTGTATATCTTTCCATAACTTTTCACTTCTAGGCAGACACCTTAATGAACTTAACATTACATCGAGATATAACAAGACAGTTGTTGTGTGTTAATGAAATATCAATGGCAATGGGAAAATGCACTGATCAATATTTAACCTAATTAAGGTGTATACAAGGCAATATTATGTAATTAACTCAAAAGAGCATAAGTGATACATGCATGTTTAAATTTTTATTAATATATTTGTTAAGAATTTTTACATCATGCTGCTTTATGGGCTTACTTGAGAGATATAAAATTAAAATGTTTGTCAAGATGCTACTGGAGCAAGTATTAAATGTGGCTCTTAATCATCTTAACAGTCTTTAAGGTTCCCGTGCAGTTCTGATAGTCTCACTAAGGATGAAAGATGAATTTTCCAACAAACAAGGGTCCATATATAAAACCTTTCTGGAATGGTCTTTTAATTTTTTTCTTCTAGGTTCTCATGCTGCTTTGCAAAGAGAATATATAACAGGATTTGTACAGGTAAGAAAATTTGAAATATGTTTACTATTTTTAAGAACATTCTTTAAAGAACTACATGTTGCCAGGGAGAAAATATACGGAACTGTAAATATCATCGAGTTACTCTACATATATCTTTTGGGATTTTAATACCACAGCTTCACAAATTCGTGTAGAATTGCAATTTGGGGGGGCGGTGAATTTTGGTGGGACGGTGATTATGTATCTCATACAAAGACCAGAATAGACTGTTACGATTTTCTACTTTGCAAATATACAAAGCTGCAATATGGGAAAACACTTAAATGGGATCTTGAAGCAAATCCAGAAACAGGCCATTGTGCATAGACATTAACAGGGATGGTGCTGTGGGATGTACATTTGTGCTGAGTAAGAACAAGTTCAAGGTTACAAAGTCTAAGCTCCTTGTTAGGTCATATTGCTCAGAAAGTTTGTAGTGTCTCATGGCTCTCTAAACCCCGCAGGCAAATCTAGCTCTTGAACCAGAGAACCATCTACTTAAATGTACTCATTTCCTGTGCAGATATTCATAGATGTGGTTAGAGCCTCTTGGATTGCTGTAGCTGCTGGAACACCAAAACTATAGGAGAATTTTTATCCAAATAAATATATAAAGACTGACTGTGGTTGCACAGTGATCTTATTCTAAAAGCTTTCATTGCTTCCCTCCACCCTCCCATTTTATTGTGGAAAGAATATTGGAGTCACTGGGACAATTTATTGTTCTCATACATTCCTGGTATGTATATCTTGCCTAAATGTTGGGATGGCATTTCTGGTTTTATCTCTGTGAATGAGGGAGTGAGGGATAAGTCATACCTTATGACTCCCCATCTCTCCTGTGAGCGATGATAACAACACGGTGAGTCATCATATATTATACACACAGCTTATTTTTCTTCCTCTCTTGAGAAGGGCTGCAAATGCTGAAGATGACAGTTAAGGAAAATGAAAACTCCATAAAAGGTATGGGATAAAGATGTTCCAAATAGAAGTAAGCTTTTAAATACTTCTGTGCGACTGTGTTGGTAATGAAGCCATTGATAGGTGTGTGGCAAGCTAACAAGAATGGCTGAAAAGGATTACCTTCACCTCTGGGCTTTTTTCACTGTAGTTAGAATCATCTCGAGTCCACAATTCCTGTTGTGTTACAAATCTTTTACAGCTAGACAGTTTTTAGGCCTAAGCAACTCTTAAGGTGAGCAAGGGAAAGATTCACAATGTCCTTCCTCGTGTAGGCTCATGTCTGAGCCCATCATGGTGAGGCAGGACAACCCATCTTGGAGTTTGTGAGGGAGCGGGAGAACTGACTAACCCAGATAATCAAAAACTCCCCTACCTCATACTGTCCCTAGAAGGAAATGTGCAAATGAAAATTCTGGCATTTGATTATCCTTTTCATATCAAAACTGAAATTTTAAAGGTTCTTTGCCTGTAAAGGAACTATTGATCCTTCATCTTAAGGAAAAGGAAACAAACCAGCAAAGAACACAGCTAAACTCTTTAGAAGAGTTTTCTAACAGAGTCATTTCTGAATTTGATGTAATAAAAGTATTCCAAGTGGCCTATTACCCTCAACTTTTAATTTGCAAAGAAAAATAGTTCTTTAATTCCTCTGTCATTTCTGAGCCTTTCTTTTTTATCAGCTTTGTTGAGAACTTTACATACCAAAACTTAATTGGTATGTAAAATCCTAAAAGATATATGTTGAGAACTTTACATACCAAAAAGAAAAAATATCACGAATTTTCAATGTACAACTTTATGAGTCTGGCAAATATGTAGTCATTTAATAACAGCAGTCAAGATACAGAATAATTCAAGTTTTGTCCTGCTCCTTTGCAGTCAATACCCTTCCATGACAGTTAGAGGCAACCACTGATACTATTTCTGTAATTTTGCCTTTACTAGAATTTTATTCTTATGGAATCATAAGATTGTCTTTTGTGTTAGGCTTCCTTTACTTAGCATAATGCTTTTGAGATTCATCGTGCAGCTGGTTATTTCAATAGTATGCTTTCATACTGGTGAATAGAACTCTATGAATGGATATGCCATAATGTTTAATTCACCGATTAATACGTTTTTGGTTTAGTTTTTAGCTGTGAAGACTAAGACCCATATGAACATCTGAATACAAATCTTTCAACAGCCCTATGTTATAATTTGCCTTGAATAAATAGAAGTGGAAATGCTGGATCAAATGGTAACTGTGCATGCATGCTTAGTCATGTCCAACTCTTTGCGACCCTATGGACTGTAGCCCACCAGGCTCCTCTGTCCATGGGATTCTCCAGGGAAGAATACTGGAGTGGGTTGCATGCCCTCCTCCAGGGGATCTTTCCAACATAGGGATCGAACCCACGTCTCTTGTGGCTCATGCATTGGTCGACGGATTCTTTACCGCTGAGCAGCCGGGGATACACAGAAGTGGGAATGGTAGATCGAATGGTAAAGGGAAGTGTGAATTCTTAGAGACTGCCAAGATGTTGTTTAAAGTGACTGTATAACTTTGTATTCACACCAGCAATGTATGAGAGATCTATTTCATATCTTTGCCAAGACTAAGGTTGGTGGTCTTTTTATATATACCACATCTTTCTTTTTCCATTCATTTGCCAGTGGGCATTTGGCTTGTTTACATGCCTTGGCTATTGTAAGTAGTGCTACTAAGAACATTGAGATGCATGTATCTTTTTGAATTTTCATCTTTTCTCAATGATTACAGGATCATACAGTAACTCTATTTTTATTTTTTAAGGCGCCCCATACTGTTTTCCATGGCAGCCGTACCAATTTACATTCCCACCAATAGTTTAGGAGGTTTCCATTTCCTCCACACCTTCTCCAGCATTTATTATTTGTAGACTTTTTGAGATGACCATTCTGACTGGCACAAGGTGATATGTCATTATAGCTTTGATTTGCATTCCTCTAATACAGTAAGCCCCCCACATAGAAACCGTGGAATTGTGACCTTTCAAAGAGACAAACATCCATTCACAAGCCCAATCACATGAGTTAGTTCACATGTCTGGCATACACTGCCAGAGGCATGCACCCTGTACGAGTGATTGTGCTCCTGTGAACTTTATAGTACTGTATGCAGTAGTACAGAATCTTTATTTCAAGCCCAGATGTCTGGAAGCAAGCATCAAAGCAGTGGTGATGTAGCTGGTACGACTGTACTTTTCAAGGCACTTTGCTGTAGGATTAAAAGTGTCTTAGTTTTTGTTTATGTATTATTTGTGTGGAAAGTATTATAAACCTACTACATTACAGTTCCTATACAGCTGACTGTGTGTGTTGGCTTCCTAACTTCATTGGACTTAAAAACATGCTCTCAGAATGGAACTTGTTCATATGTAGGGGCTTACTGTAATTAGCAATATTGAACATATTTTTCATGTGCCTATTGGCCTTCTGTATGTCTTCTTTGGAAAAATGTCTATTTAGATCTTCCACCTATGTTTTGATTGGGTCACTTGTCTCTTTGAAATTGAACTGTTTGAGCTGTTTGAATATGCTGGAGTTTAATCCCTTGTTGGTCACATTGTTTGCAAATGTTTTTTCTCATCCTGTATGTTGTCTTTTCATTTTGTTGCTTCCCTTTGCTGTACAAAAGCTTTTAAGTACCATTTATTTTTGCTTTCGTTTCCATTACTGTAGGAGATGGGTTCAAAAAATATTGCTGTGATACACATTGTGGAGTGTTCTGCCTGTGTTTTCCTCTAGGGGTTTTATAGTATCCAGTCTTACATTTAGGTCTTTAATCCACTTTGAGTTTATTTTTGTGTATAGTGTTAGAGAATGTTCTAATTTTATTCTTTTTGTACAGCTGTCCCGTTTTTCCAGCACCACTTTTTGAAGACACTGTCTTTTCTCCATTGTATATCCTAGCCTCCTTTATCATAGACTAAGTGACCTTTTCTGTCCTGTTCCATTGATCTGTTTTTGTGCCAGTACCATACTGTTTTGATCACTGTGCTGCTGCTGCTAAGTCGTTTCAGTCGTGTCCGACTGTGCGACCCCATAGACGGCAGCCCACCAGGCTCCTCTGTCCCTGGGATTCTCCAGGCAAGAACACTGGAGTGAGTTGCCATTGCCTTCTCCATTGTGTGAAAGTGAAAAGTGAATGAAAGTGAAGTCGCTCAGTCACGTCTGATTCATAGCGACCCTATGGACTGCAGCCCACCAGGCTCCTCCATCCATGGGATTTTCTAGGCAACAGTACTGGAGTAGCTTGCCATTGCCTTCTCCATTTGTACTAATAGTACATGCTGAAGTCAGGAAGCCTGATTCCTACAGCTCTGTTTTTCTTCTTCAAGATAGTTTTTTTATAGAGATTGTACTGAGTCTGTAGATTGCTTTGGGTAGTATGGTTATTTTTAACAATATTTTTTCAATACAAGAACGTGGCATATCTTTCCATACGTTTGTGTCTTCAATTTCTTTTACTAGTCTCCTACAGGTTTCAAAGTACAGGTCTTTTGCTTCCTGAGGTAAGTTTATTTCTGGGTATTTTATTATGATTCATGCTTTTTGTGTTTGCTAAAAAAGCTTTGCTTAATTCAAGGCCACTAATGTTTCTTCATATTTTTAATAATTTTAGACCTATGATCCATGATGAGTTATGTATGGTGTGAGATTAGGGTGAAGTTCATTTTTTTCAATATGAGGTCTAGTTGTTTCAGTACCATTTGTTGAAAAGGAAATTCTTCCATCCACTGAATTTCCTTGGAATATTTGTTCAAAATCAATTAACCGTATAGGTGCAATACTATTTCTGTAACTGTCTATTCCATTAAACTGTATGCCTATCATAGTTTTAATTACTGTAGCCCAAAGTAAGTCTTGCTAAGTTGCTTCATACACTGATAATTACTTTCAAAATAGGCTTGACTATTCTAGCCTTTGCATTTCCATAACTTTAGAATCAAATTGTCAATGTCTTTAAAAATCCTGCTGGAAATTTGATTGAGATTGCATTGAGGCTCTTATTTTGTAAAATTGGACACTAGTCAATCTTTAGATGTATAAACACTGTATAACTCGTAATATTTTTTGTTTTCAACATATTCATCTTTTATAGCTTGTCTTATAGTAGTAAAAATTTCGTGTTGACATTAAAATGGTACTTTTAATTAATCCAATTATTGATTGTTAGTATAAGAGCCCCCCCCCCCCCCCCCCCCCCCCGTGCAAGCACTGGTGGCTGCAACAGAAGAGAAGGAAAAGGCTACCCACTTCAGGATTCTGGCCTGGAGAATTCCATGGACTGTATAGTCCATGGGGTTGCAAAGAGTCAGACACGCCTGAGTGACTTTCACTTACAGGATATAGAAATACCATCAGTTTTGTATATGAACATTGTGTCCTGCCATCTTACTAAAGTCCCTTGTCAGTTTGCACAGCTTCATGCTGTGTGCAACAGGTCTTCATTCCTTTTAAATCTGTTTGTTTGTTTGTTTTTCTTACCTTATTGCAATAGTTAAAATTTCCTGTGTGTGTGTTACTCTGTTGTGTCTGAGTCTCTGTAACCCCATGGACTGTAGCCTTCCAGGATCCTTTGGCCATGGAATGCTCCAGGCAAGAATACAAGAGTGGGTTGCCATTTTCTTCTCCATAAGATCGCCTACACAACATTAAACAGACTTGGTGAGATCACAGATCCTTGTTTCCTATCATGGACATAAAGCGTTCAACCTTACAATGATGTCCGCTGTAGTTTTTAATCAGGTTGAGGAATTTTCTTTCTTTCAATTTTCCTATTGAAAAAAATATAAATAATTGGAGAGGTATATTATATTCATGGACCTGGAAATGCTAAAAAAGACTTCGGAAAACTTTGAAAAGTCAGAGGGCTTATGCTATCTGACTTCAAGATTTGTTCTAAACCTACAGTAATTGAAATCTGTGATGTTAGAGTCAAGATAGAGGGACAATGAAATAGAATAAAGAAACTAGACATAGATATCTGATTAGTTTACCTTCAACAAAGAAGGAAATATTATTTAATGGAGAATAAATAGCTGTTTCAACAAATGATGCTAAAAAAAAAGTTAATATCAATATTCAAAAGTGAAAAATATTCAGTGTCATGTCTTACAATATTTTAAGCAATGATAAATTGGACTTTATCCAAATTAAAGACTTCTGCTCTTTAAAAGACACTGTTAAGATAATGAGAGAGGCCACAGATAGGTAGAAAATATTTGCAATCACATATCTGATAAAGGACTGGTATCCAGAATATGTAAAAAAAAAAAAATAGCAAATACTTCACTATAAGAAATAAATAACCTAATTTTAAATATGGACAGACCATTTTATGGATAGAAGTCCCAATATAATATGTAATAGAGGTTTTGGAGAAAGGAAGAGAATGAAGGTAAAGCAATATCCCAAGTCATAACTGGTCATTACTAAGAAGTAAATTGAGAGGGATGACAGAGAAGACTAAAGCACCCACAACAAGAGCACCAAAGCTGTATTGACATATCTTGTGTACACCTCAGGGCATTGTTAGTAAAGGGAAATCGACTTGTTTGCACATCTTTGCCTCAGAACATGCTGCAAGAATTCAGGTTACCACAGGTTTCTTGTCAACAATATTGGAAAGAAGACAGTGAAACGCCTGTGAGTCCAGATGGAAATACTTTGATCCTAGGAGTCTGTGACCACAGAGACTAGCAGGGAAGGGTGAGTTTTGTCTCAGGCTGTTTCTGAAAATAGCTACTTTTTGGAGGATAAAGTACATCAGGGAAGAAAGTTAATCCAGAAAGAAACAGGGGGATGTGTGACTATATAGTTGATGGAAGTGAGAACTACTCGTTGGTAGGTCTAAATAAATATTATGAAAAGAAAAGAATCTCAACAATATGAATTAATATTCTAGGCATTTTCCACATGGACATTGGTGGAGGCAAGGGAAAAACAGGAAAATGAAAGCATGTAAAACTTTTACATTGGTCTGGAGGAAACAACAGTTACTAATTAACTGACTCCAGACTTTAAATGAAATAAAAACTATAATAATGAGTAATAGAATTACCTCACATAGAGATCGCTCAGTTAATGATGTTGTACCATAATAACTTGAAAAAACGACTCCTTTTTTCCTTGGCATAGTGACTTATCACCTAAAAACACATTAAGTAAATGCCATCTAAGATCTGATGTTTTCTAAGATGTTATATTTTCAAGCAGAAACCTTCACCAATTTACTAGACACACTTTCTAACCAGAGACTATGATATGGAACAAATTTAAACTGCAGGCCATAGCTCAATGAACAACGTTTTTATTTGTGAATATATGCCAAATGAGTTCTTCTTCAGCTCTTTAGTCTGTGCACTTTTTTCAAATGTTTCAATGTGCTTCTGCTTCTAAGTCGCTTCAGTCGTGTCCAACTCTGTGCGACCCCATAGATGGCAGCCCACCAGGCTCCCCAGTCCCTGGGATTCTCCAGGCAAGAACACTGGAGTGGGTTGCCATTTCCTTCTCCAACACGTGAAAGTGAAAAGTGGAAGTGAAGTTGCTCAGTCGTGTCTGACTCTTTGTGACCCCATGGACTGCAGCCCACCAGGCTCCTCCGTCCATGGGATTTTCCAGGCAAGAGTAGTGGAGTGGGGTGCCATTGCCTTCTCTTTCAATGTGCTTTTAGACCTACTATTATTTTGCCAAGATTGGTGTTTCCTCCTTTTTGATTTTATTTGAGTCCAAAAATATAAACTCCAAAATGTTAAGTAAGAAAGAGGTGCAAAATAGTGAATACACCTTCCAAAGAGTGAGCTCTACCCTTCTCCACCAAACAGCACCTATTCTGAAATTTTCCCTTTGCTCCATGGAGAATGCAATAAATCGGTATTACATCAGGTATTTATTGGCTTTAAAATGATTATCTCACAGTTATTTACTTATTCAAATGTACATAGTTATTATTTGTGAGATTATGTGGGGTCTTAATGGTGACTGCAGCCATGAAATTAAAAGACGCTTACTCCTTGGAAGGAAAGTTATGACCAACCTAGATAGCATATTCAAAAGCAGAGACATTACTTTGCCAACAAAGGTCCGTCTAGTCAAGGCTATGGTTTTTCCTGTGGTCATGTGTGGGTGTGAGAGTTGGACTGTGAAGAAGGCTGAGCGCCAAAGAATTGATGCTTTTCAACTGTGATGTTGGAGAAGACTCTTGAGAGTCCCTTGGACTGCAAAGAGATCCAACCAGTCCATTCTGCAGGAGATCAGCCCTGGGATTTCTTTGGAAGGACTGATGTTGAAGCTGAAACTCCAATACTTTGGCCACCTGATGTGAAGAGCTGACTCATTTGAAAAGACCCTGATGCTAGGAAAGATTGAGGGCAGGAGGAGAAGGGGACGACAGAGGATAAGATGGTTGGTTCGCATCACCGACTCAATGGACATGGGTTTGGGTGGACTCTGGGAGTTGGTGATGGACAGGGAGGCCTGGCGTGCTGCAATTCATGGTGTCACAAAGAGTCAGACACGACTGAGCTACTGAACTGAATACTGAAACCTTATCTCACATAGGGAAAGAGATTTTCTTCCCCTTGTAGTCCTTTGTAGGATTAGTATTTCATCTAAATGGGAAAGGAAACATGAACAAGGGACAGTTTCAAGGAAATATATCAGGAACTGGGTACAGAGAAGATGGGAGGAGCTCTATGCCTTGAAAAGGAATAGAAACAGGGGTGAAGGCCACACTCTGACACCAAGTTCCACCAAAAGACGTTCTTACCTTCTCTGCACTCAGCCCCCACACCAACAATCAGTGTAGCAGAGAATTTACAACTGAAAATCTATAAAACATAGAGCCCTCTGAGAAATAGTGTAACAAACCTTAAAGCCAAAAGAGGAAATAAATGACAATAGAGGAGCTTGGAATCTCTACCCTTATAGCTACAGCAAACGTTAAAATACAGCCCAACTCATATGTAGATTACCATAAATCCTGCCCTTGAAAGGTGTATTTCCTGCAGTGACTATGGACACATGTCAACTTTGAGTTTATTAAAAGGCATACTATAAAAGTCACAGTTTTGGAAGACTTGGCAATCATAACCACATTCAGATATGTGAGTTAACAGATAATCATGGTTATTTGAAATGCCTTAATATGTTAACAAATAGCATGTAAGATCAAATGGGTAATGTCAGCAGAATTGTAGAAATTTCTAAAGTAAATGTTAGAAATCAAAACACAGTTAAAGAAGGCCTTCACAAGGCTCATAGACTTACCCACAGTTAAGCAAAGAACTACTAAACTTGAAGATAGATCAATCAAGACAAAATTAAAACACAAACAGAAAGAAAAAAAAAAAAACCCCTGAGAACTGTGTGTGTGTGTGTGTGTGTGTGTGTGTGTATAATTGCAACACCAGAAAGAATGGGGCAGAAGAAATGTTTGAAGTAATAATTGCTGAGATGCTACCAAAATTATTCCCAGACACCAAACCACGATTGCAGAAGTTCGGAACACCAAGCAAGATAAGTGCAAAAAACAGCCACATCTAGACTTATTACTGATATGTTTACCTATAGAAAAACCAAAGACAAGAGAAAATGCTGAAAGAGACTAATTAAAGAAGAAAACCTTCCCAATATAGGGAACAAAGCTACGAACACAGCAAACGTCTCATTGGAATCCACACAAGCAAAAGTAGAATACTGCACAATATTCCAAGTGTTGACAGAAACTAACCAACATAGAATTCAATGTCTAGCAAAAGTATTTTTTAAAAGTAGACGAGAAATAGACTTTCTAAAACAAAACCATAGCAAGTTTGTTGCCAGCAGAACAGTCCAATTAAAAAACTAAAAGAATTTCTTGAGATAGATGAAAATTTTCTGGATCAAAAATTTGGATCTACAGAAGTGTGTCAGAGAAGGAACAAAGGTAAAAATAAATATTTTTATTCTTCTTCTTTCATCTAAAAGCAATAAAGTAGTAATGTATTGAGTAACTGTAACTTATGTGTAAGTGAAATATATTACAGAAATTTCACAAGGGATAGTTGGAGGAATTAATACTCTGTTATAAGGTCCCTGCACTATGCGTGAAGTTGTATAATGTCATTTGAAAGTTGATTTATATTGTTAACCTATATATTGTGAGCCCTAAGGAAATCACTAAAAGCATGTTAAGAGGAACTAAAAATGATATACCAAGGGGAGACAATTGAGAACAATTGAGAATCATAAATTATCAACTAAAAACCAAAGAAGAAAAACAAGAGGTAAAAAGAAGCAAAGAACAAATGTAATGTTTAAAAAGCAGTTACAAAGATGGCAGAATTCAATCCAACTATATCAAAAGCCACTTATAAATGCACTAAACAATTAAAAGCCCAAGATTGTCAGACAAGAGAAAGAAACCTAATTATCTGTCATCTAGAAGAAAGACATTTTAAATATAAAGACTGCAGATAAAGGAAAGCAGTGGTAAGTGATATAAGATGCTTAACATCAAAATTAAGCTGGAGTAACTATATTAATTTCTGATAAAGTAGACTATCAGAGATAAAGAAAGATATTACATAATGACAGAGGGAAGTCAGTCCTCCAAAAGCACACCAAAAATTATAAACCTATTGGTACCTAACAAAAGAGCATCAAAATGCATGAGGCAATAATTAATAGAATAGAAAGGAGAATAGATTAGTCTGCTATTATATTTGCAGACTTCAACACAACTCTGTCAGTAATTGATAGATTAGGCAGGCCAAAAATCAGTAAAAACATAAGTGACCTGGACAGCACTATAAATCAATTTGATCAAATTGACATAAATAGAATACTCCATCAAAGAACAGGAGAATACTCATTTTTCTCAAGAACACGTGAAATAGTCACCAAAATAGAATGATACACTAGGCCATGACATACATCTTAACATTTTTAAAAGAATAGAAATCATGCGGAGTATGCCTTTAGATTACCGCAGAATTAGACAAGACGTCAGTACCAGAAAGATAGCTGGAAAACGCCCAACTATTTGGATATTAAACAGCATACTTCTAATTAATCACTAGGTCAAATGTTTCCAAGAAATTTTAAAATATGCTAAACTAAACAAAAATATAACATGAAAATGTTCTTTAGCGATTTATAGTGTTAACTACTTATATTAAAAAAGAGAAATTTACAGTTGATTTCTGAAACATCCACCTAAGAAAACTACAGTAAGAAGAACAAATTGAACCTAAAGCAAGCAGAGGAAATAAATTATAAACACTAGAGGAGGAATCAACAAAAGTTAAGAGAGGAAAACACAAGAAAATGAATAAATCAAAGTGTTTATTTGAAAAGATGAATAAAAATTGATAAGGCTCTACACAGCCTACACCTGAAAAAGAAAAATGATGCAAATTACAAATATCAAGAATGAGAGAGAGAGCATTACTACTAGTCTCAAGGACAGTAAAAGGATAAAAAGAAGTACTATGAACAACTATATGCCCCCAAATTTGATAAGAGATAAAATGATCTACAAAGGTCTGTCTAGTCAAGGCTATGGTTTTTCCAGTGGTCATGTATGGATGTGAGAGTTAGACTGTGAAGAAAGCTGAGTGCCAAAGAAGTGATGCTGTTGAACTGTGGTGTTGCAGAAGACTCTTGAGAGTCCCTTGGACTGCAAGGAGATCCAACCAGTCCATTCTGAAGGAGATCAGTCCTGGGTGTCCATTGGAAGGAATGATGCTAAAGCTGAAACTCCAGTACTTTGGCCATCTCATGCGAAGAGTTGACTCATTGGAAAAGACTCTGATGCGGGGAGGAATTGGGGGCAGGAGGAGAAGGGGACAACAGAGGATGAGATGGCTGGATGGCATCACCAACTTGATGGACGTGAGTCTGAGTGAACTCCGGGAGTTGGTGATGGACAGGGAGGCCTGGTGTGCTGCAATTCATGGGGTCAAGAAGAGTCGAACATGACTGAGTAACTGAACTGAAAATGATCTAATTAAATTATAAAAATTTCCATATCTCACTTGAGAAATAGATATTCTGAGAGTACAACATAACTATTAAAGAAGCGGAGTTCACTATTTACAAATTTCCAAAAGTGAAATCACCAGGTCCAGGTAGTTTTACTGGTGAATTCTATTGAACTATTAAGGAAAAAATGATACCAATTCTCCACAGTATCTTTTAAAATGTTTTCTTCATGAGGAAACACATCCTAACTAGTTTTATGAGACCATAATTATCCCAAATAGAAACCTGGTAAAGACACTATAGCAAAGGAAACTACAGGCTGATATATCTCAGTTCAGTTCACTTGCTCAGTCGTGTCTGACTTTCTGCGACCCCATGGACTGAAGCATGCCAGGCTTCCCTGTCCATCAACAACTCCCAGAGCCTGCTCAAACACATCTCCATTTAGTCGGTGATGCCATCCAACCATCTCATTCTCTGCCGTCCCCTTCTCCTCCTGACTTCAATCCTTCCCAGCATCAGGGTCTTTTCAAATGAGTCAGCTCTTCATGTCAGGTGGCCAAAGTATTGGAGTTTCAGCTTCAGCATCAGTTCTTTCAATGAATATTAAGGACTGATTTCATTTAGAATGGACTGCTTGGATCTCCTTACAGTCCAAGGGATTCTCAAGAGTCTTCTCCAACACCACAGTTCAAAAGCATCAGTTCTTTGGTGCTCAGCTTTCTTTATAGTCCAACTCTCACAGCCATACAGGACCACTGGAAAAACCATAGCCTTGACTAGAAGGACCTTTGTTGGCAAAGTAATGTCTCTGCTTTTTCATAAACTGTCTAGGTTGGTCATAACTTTTCTTCCAAGGAACAAGCGTCTTTTAATTTCATGGCTGCAGTCACCATCTGCAGTGATTTTGGAGCCCCCCAAAATAAAGTCTGTCACCATTTCCACTATTTCCCCATCTATTTGCCATATAGTGATGGGACTAGATGCCATGATCTTAGTTTTCTGAATGTTGAGCTTTAAGCCAACTTTTTCACTCTCCTCTTTCACTTTCATCAAGAGGCTCATCAAGAGGCTTTCATCAAGAGTTCTTCATTTTCTGCCATAAGGGTGGTGTCATCTGCATATCTGATGTTATTGATATTTCTCCCAGCAATCTTGATTCTAGCTTGTGTTTCATCCAGTCCAGCATTTCACATGATGTACTCTGCATACAAGTTAAATAAGCAGGGTGACAATATACAACCTTGACGTACAATCCTTTCCTGATTTGGAACCAGTCTGTTGTTCCATGTTCAGTTCTAACTGTTGCTTCTTGACCTGAGTACACATTTCTCAGGAGGCAGGTCAGGTGGTCTGGTATTCCCATCTCTTTAAGGATTTTCCACAGTCTGTTGTGATCCACACAGTCAAAGGCTTTGGCATAGTCAACAAAGCAGAAGTAGATGTTTTTCTGGAACTTTCTTGCTTTTTTGATGATCCAACAGATGTTGGCAATTTGATCTCAGGTTCCTCTGCCTTTTTCTAAATCAGATTGAACATCTGGAAGTTCATGGTTCATGTACTGTTGAAGCCTGGCTTGCAGAATCGTGATCATTACTTTGCTAGCGTTTGAGATGACTGCAATTGTGCGGTAGTTTGAGCATTCTTTGGCATTGCCTTTCTTTGGGATTGGAATGAAAACTGACCTTTTCCAGTCCTGTGGCCACTGCTGAGTTTTCCAAATTTGCTGGCATATTAAGTGCAGCACTTTCACAGCATCATCTTTCAGGATTTGAAATAGCTCAACTGGAATTCCTTCACCTCCACTAGTTTTGTTCGCAGTGATGGCTCACTTGACTTCGCATTCCTAAGGCTCACTTGACTTCGCATTCCAGGATGTCTGGCTCTAGGTGAGATAACCACACCATCGTGGTTATCTGGGTCATGAAGATCTTTTTTTGTATAGTTCTGTGTATTTTTGCCACCTCTACTTAATATCTTTTGCTTCTGTTAGGCCCATACCATTTCTGTCCTTTATTGTGCCTATTTTGCATGAAAAATTCCCTTGGTACCTCTAGATTTCTTGAAGAGATCTCTAGTCTTTCCCATTCTATTGTTTTCCTCTATTTCTTTGCACTGATCACTGAGGAAGGCTTTCTTATCTCTCCTTGGTATTCTTTGGAACTCTCCATTCAAATGGGTATATCTTTCCTTTTCTCCTTTGCTTTTCACTTCTCTTCTTTTCTCAGCTATTTATAAGGCCTCCTCAGCAACCATTTTGCCTTTTTGCATTTCTTTTTCTTGAGGATAGTCTTGCTCACTGCCTCTTGTACAATGTCACGAACCTCTGAATATAGTTCTTCAGGTGCTCTATCAGATCTAATCTCTTGAGTCTATTTGTCACTTCCACTGTATAATCATAAGGGATTTGATTTAGGTCATACATGGTCTAGTGGTTTTCCCTACTGCTGCTAAGCTGCTGTTAAGTCACTTCAGTCGTGGCCGATTCTGTGCAACCCCATAGATGGCAGCCCAACAGGCTCTCCCGTCCCTGGGATTCTCCAGGCAAGAACACTGGAGTGGGTTGCCATTTCCTTCTCCAGTGTGTGAAAGTGAAAAGTGAAAGTGAAGTCGCTCAGTCGTGTCTGACTCATAGTGACCCCATGGATTGCAGCCTACCAGGCTCCTCCATCCATGGGATTTGCCAGGCAAGAATATTGGAGTGGGGTGCCATTGCCTTCTCCAGTGGTTTTCCCTACTTTCTTCAACTTAGGTCTAAATTCGGCAATAAGGAGTTCATGATCTGAGCCACAGTCAGCTCCTGGCCTTGCTTTTGCTGACTGAACAGAGCTTCTCCATCTTTGGCTGCAAAGAATATAATCCATCTGATTTTGGTATTGACCATCAGGTGGTGTCCATGTGTAGCGTCTTCTCTTGTGTTGTTAGAAGAGGGTGTTTGCTATGACCAGTGCGTTCTCTCAGCAAAACTCATTAGCCTTGTTAGCCTGCTTTGTTTTGTACTCCAAGGCCAAATTTGACTGTTACTCCAGGTATCTCTTGACTTCCTACTTTTGCGTTCCAGTCCCCTATAATGAAAAGGACATCTTTTTTGGATGTTAGTCCTAGAAGGTCTTGTAGGTCTTCATAGAACCATTCAACTTCAGCTTCTTCAGCATTAGTGGTTGGAGCATAGACTTGGATTACTGTGATATTGAATGGTTTGCCTTGGAAACGAACAGAGACCTTTCTGCTGTTTTTGAGATTGCAGTACTGCAGTTGGACTCTCTTGTTGACTATGATGGTTACTCCATTTCTTCTAAGGGATTCCTGCCCACAGTAGCAGATATAATGGTCATCTGAGTTAAATTCACCAATTCCAGTCTATTTTAGTTCACTGATTCCTAGAATGTCAATGTTCACTCTTGCCATCTCCTGTTGGACCACTTCCAATTTGCCTTGATTCATGGACCTACCATGCCAGGTTCCTATGCAATATTGCTCTTACAGCATCAGAGTTTACTTCCATCACTAGTCACATCCACAACTGAGTGGTGTTGTTATTGCTTTGGCTCCAGCTCGTCCTTCTTTCTGGAGTTATATTTCTCCACTGATCTCCAGTAGCATATTGGGCACCTACCAACCTGAGGACTTCATCTTTCAGTGTACTATCTTTTTCCCTTTCAAACTGTTCATGGGGTTCTCAAGGCGAGAATGCTATAGTGGCTTGCCATTCCCTACTCCAGTGGACCACGTTTTAATAGAACTCTCCACCATGACCCATCTGTCTTGGGTTGCCTTACACCAGCATGGCTCACAGTTTCATTGTGTCAGACAAGGCTGTGGTCCATGTGATCAGATTGGTTAGTTTTCTGTGATTGTTGTTTTCAGTCTGTCTTTCCTCTGTTGGAGAAGGATAAGAGGCTTATGGAAGCTTCCTGATGGGAGAGACTGACTGAGGGGGAAACGGTCTTGTTCTGATGGGCGGGGCCATGCTCCATAAATTTTTAATCCAATTTTCTGTTGGAGAAGGAAAGGGCAACCCACTCCAGTACTCTTGCCTGGAGAATTCTGTGGCTGGAGGGACCTCATAGGCTATAGTCCATGGGGTCGCAGGGAGTCAGGCAGGATTGAGTGACTTCACTTTCATTTTCTGTTGAAGGGCGGGGCTCATGCCAAACTACAGTGGAGGTAATGAAGATAAGGGCGACCTCCTTCCAAAGGTCTCATGCATGCCCTGCTACACTCAGTGCCCCCAACCCTGCAGCAGGCCACCCCCGACCACACCTCTGCCAGAGACTCCTGGACACTCCCGGGCAAGTCTGGGTTGGTCTCTTGTGGGGGTCAGTGCTCCTTTCTCCTGGGTTCTGGTAATCACAGGGTTCTTTGTCCCCTCACAGAGTCTGTTTTCCAGTCCTGTGTAAGTTCTGGCAGCTCTATGGTGGGTTAATGGTGACCTCCTCCAAGAGGGCTTATGCCAGACCCAGGTCTGCTGCACCCAGAGCCCCTGCCCCCGCAGCAGTCCACTGCTCACCTGTGCCTCCTCAGGAGACACCCAAACACAGTTCTGTCTCAGTCTCTGTGGGGTCTCTGGGTCCTGGTGCACACAAAGTATGTTTGAGCCCTCTGAGCATCTCTGGCAGCTATGGGGTTTGATTATAAATGCGATTTTGCCCCTCCTACCATCTTATCGGGGCTTCTCCTTTGCCCTTGGATGTGGGATATCTCCTCAAAGTCACTCCAGCACTGCGTAGCCACCACTCCAGTGCTTCAACCTGAGCCCCATGCAAATATCTCAAATATAGATAAAAGATGTTAATAAAATATGAGTAAATTGACTCCAGTAACATACAAAAAGCTTAATAAAGCACTATTGAGCAGGGTTCATTCTGGGGAGTCAAGGATAATTTGATATCATAGAACCAATGAAATTCACTGTGTTAACAGACTGAATGAGAAAAATGATATTCTCATATCAACAAATATAGACATTTAACAAAATCAGCACCCATTTAGGATTTTTAGAAACTAGGATAAAGGGAATTTCCTTAACCAATGAAGTATATATTAAAGAGCCCCTATGCTGCTGCTGCTAAGTCGCTTCAGTCATGTCCGACTCTGTGTGACCCCAAGAGCCCCTATAGCTAACACTATAAGATACAGAATACTTTCTTCCTAAGTTTTGGACCAAAAAAATGATGCCCTTTGTTACTACATATGTTGAATGTTATAAAAGAGATCCCAGGTAGTACAATAAGAGAAAAAAAAAGTTATAGAGCTTGTAAAGAAATTAAACTATTCTTATTCACAGATCACATGTCTATGTAGAAACTCATAAAAAACAAACCCTTGAAATTAAGAGTTCACAGGATACAAGGCCAGTATGCAAAAGTCAATTACTTTCCTTTAAATAAGCAAAGAGCCAAGTCATTGGAAAAGACCCTAATGCTGGGAAAGATTGAGGGCAAGAGAAGGGGTGACAGAGAATGAGATGGTGAGATGGCATCACTGACTCAATGGACATGACTTTGAGAAAACTCAGGGAGATAGTAAAGGACAGAGAAGCCTGGCATACTGCAGTTCTTGGAGTCACAAAGAGTCAGACACGACTTAGTGACTGAACAACAACAACAACGTAAGCAAAGAAACAACAAATTAAAAAAAAATTTTTAACACCATGTAAATAAAAAAATATGCACAGGATCTATATGTAGAAAACTATAACACACTGATAAGATAAATCACAAAAGATCTAGATAAATGAATAAATATTAGACATTCATACATTAGAAGTTTCATAATTGTCAGTTCTTTCCAGCTTGTTCTATAGAGTTAATACAATCCCAAAGTCCTGGCAGCTTTTTTGGTAATTAACTCTAAAATTTATAGGGAAAATCAAAAGACCCAGAATATTTCCAAAATACTGAATCAAGAAGAACAAAGTTGCAGTGATCACATACTAAACTTCAAGACATAATAGGAGGAGGAGACAACATGTCAGAGTAGAAGGACTTGAGCTCACCTCCTCTTACGAAAACATCAAAATCACACCTAGTTGCTGAACAATCATCAACAAAAATGACTCGAGTCTACCAACAAGGATGTTCTACATCCAAAGAAGCCACAGCAAGGTGGTGGGAAAGGTGCTCTCTCGATAGAATCAAATCCCACACCAGAGTGGGTGACCCACAAACTGAAAAATAATTATGTCACAGAGTTTCTCCAACAGGAGGAAGTTTTGCGCCCCATGCCAGGCTCCCCAGCCTGATGTTCAGGCATGGGGAGGAGGAGCCCTCAGAGCATTTGCCTTTAAAGGCCACCGGGGCTTGAGTACAGGAGATGCATGGGCCTGGGGTAAACAGGGAGTCAACTCTTAGAAAATGCACAAGGTTTCATGTGCACTGAGACCCAGGGGAAAGCAGTGGCGCCACAGGAGCCCGGGACAGAGCTACCTGCTGGTCTTGGACAGTCTCTTTTGCAGGCAGGGGTTGGCTGTGGTTTACAGTGGGGACACAGACACTGGTGGTAGAGGACCCAGGGACTACTTCTCAGTGTGAGCTCTGCCAGAGGTGGCCATTTGGCACAGAGATGGAGCACCACCCACTGCCAGCAGGCTCCAGTGTTGGGAAGCCTCAGGTCAGATGTCCAAAAGAGTGAGAACACAGCCCCACCCATCACCAGAAAGGCTCTCTAGAGACTTCCTGAGCTAACAACTGCCTATCAGAACACCTCTGGGATTAAGCCAATAATACAGACAAGCTAGAAGAAATGGACAAATTCTTAGAAAGAAACAACCCTCTAAGACTGAACCAGGAAGAAATAGAAAATATAAACCAGGGCAATCACAAATAACTGAAATTGAAACAAACAAGAATACTGGAATCAGTTGCTTATCCCTTCTCCAGGGAATCTTCCCAACCCAGGAATCAAATGGGGGTCTCCTGCATTACAGGCAGATTCTTTACAAGTTGAGCTACCAGGGAAGCCCAAACTAAAGTCTAAGAGAACATAAAGTCTATTCCCCAACCGAAGAAGCTGAACAGTTCTATAAAGACCTACAAGCCCTTCTAGAACTAACACCAAAAAAAGATGTGTTTTACATCATAGGGGATTGGAAGGCAAAAGAGGAAGCCAATAGATATCTGGAGTACAGGCAAATTTGGCCTTGGAGTGCAAAATGAAGTAGGGCAAAGGCTAATAGAGTTTTTCCAAGAGAATGCACTGGTCATAGCAAACCCCTCTTCCAACAACACAAGAGATGATTCTACAAATGGGCATCACCAGCTGATCAATGCCAAAATCAGACTGATTATGTTCTTTGCAGCCGAAGATGGAGAAACTCTACACAGTCAGCAAAAACAAGACCAGGAGTTGACTGTGGCTCAGATCATGAACTCTTTATTGCAAATTCAGACTTAAATGAAGAAAGTAGGGAAAACCCCTAGCAATTCAGGTATGACCTAAATCACATCCCTTACGATTATACAGTGGAGGTGTCGAATAGATTCAAGGGACTAGATCTGGTAGACAAAGTGCCTGAAGAAATATGGACGAAGATTCATAACATTGCACAGCAGGTTGCGACCACAACCATTCCCAAGAAAAATGAAAGAAGCTAAGTGGTTGTCTGAGAGTGTCTTAGAAATACCTAAGAAAAGAGAATTGAAAGGCAAAGGAGGAAAGGAAAGATATACCCATCTGAGTGCAGAGTTTCAAAGAATAGCATGGAGAGATAAGACAGCCTTACTAAGTGATCAATGAAAAGAAATAGTGGAAAACAATAGAATGGGAAAGACTAGAAATCTCTTCAAGAAAATTAGAGATGCCAAAGGAACATTTTGTGCAGAGATGGGCACAATAAAGAGCAGAAACAGTATGGACCTAATAGAAGCAGAACATATTAAGAAGAGGTGGCAAGAACTATACCAAAAAAGATCTTAATGAGCTGGATGACCATGATGGTATGATCATTCACCTATAGCCAGACATCCTGGAGTGTGAAATCAAGTGGGCCTTAGGAAGCTTACTATGAACAAATCTAGTGGAGGTGATGGAATTACAGCTGAGCCATTTCAAATCCTAAAAGATGATGCTGTTAATCTGCAAATGTGGAAATTTGCAGTGGCCAAATGTGGAAAACTAATGTGGAAAATGTGAGTTTTCTAATGTGGAAAACTCAGCAGTGGCCACAGGACTAGAAAAGGTCAGTTAGTTTTCATTCCAATCCCAAAGAAGGGCAATGCCAAAGAATATTCAAACTGCCACACAATTGCACTCATTTCACATGCTAGCAAGGTCACACTCAAAATCCTCCAAGCTAGGCTTCAAAAGTATATGAACTGAGAACTTCCAGGTGTTCAAGCTGGATTTAGAAAAGGCAGAGGAACCAGAGATCAAATTGTCAACATTTGTTGGACCATAGAAAAAGCAAGAGACATCCAAAAAGATCTACTTCTGCTTTACTGACTACACTAAAGCCTTTGACTGACTGGATCATAACAAACTGGAAAATTCTTAAAGAGATGGGAATACTGGGCCACCTTACCTGCTTCCTGAGAAACTTGTCTGCAGGTTGAGAAGTAACAGTTAGAACCGGAGATGGAACAACAGACTGGTTCAAGATTGAAAAAGGAATATGTCAAGGGTATATATTGTCACCCTGCTTATTTAATTTATATGCAGAGTACATCGTGTGAAATGCTGGGCTGGATGAAGGACAAGTTGGAATCAAGATTGCTGGGAGAAATATCAATATCCTCAGGTATGCAGATGACACCTGCCCTCAATCTTTCTCAGCACCATGGTCTTTTCCCATGAGTTGGCTCTTTGCATCAGTTGGCCAAAGTATTGGAGCTTCAGCTTTGACAGAAAGTGAGGAGGAACCAAAGAGCCTCTTGATGAAGGTGAAAGAGGAGACTGAAAAAGCTGGCTTAAAATTCAACATTCAAAAAACTAAGATCATGACACCTGGTCCCATCACTTCATGGCAAATAGATAGGGAAACAATGAAAACAGTGACAGACTTTGTTTTCTTGGGCTCCAAATTTACTACAGATGGTGACTGCAGCCATGAAATTAAAAGATGCTTGCTTCTTGGAAGAAAAGCTATGACAAACCTAGACAGCACATTAAAAAACAGAGATGTTACTTTACCAACAAAGTCCCGTATACTCAAAGCTATGGTTTTTCCAATAGTCATGTATGGATGTGAGAGTTGGACCATATAGAAGGCTGAGCACCCAAGAATTAATGCTTTTGAACCGTGACATGAAAATTAATGCTTTTGCAGTCCACAGAAGGACTGCAAGGAGATCCAACCAGTCAATATTAAAGGAAATCAATCCTGAATATTCATTGGAAGGATGATGCTAAAGCTGAAGCTCCAGTATTTTGGCTACTTGATGTGAAGAACTGACTCATTGGAAGAGACTCTGATATGGGAAAGATTGAGGGCAGGAGAAGAAGGGGATGACAGAGGACTAGATGGTTGGATGGCATCACGGACTCAATGGACATTAGTTTGAGCAGGCTCCAGGAGATGGTGAAGGACAGGGAAGCCTGGCATGCTGCAGTCCATGGGGTCACAAAGATCAGACACGATTGAGCTATAAAACTACATAGGATAAGATGACTTCAGAGGTAAATTCTACCAATCATTTAGAGACAGTTAATACCAATGCCTCTGAAAGTGTTCCCAAAAAGTTGCAGAGGAAGGAACCCTCCCAAACTCATTCTATAAGGACAAAAATCACCCTGATATCAAAAGCATACAAATAAAATAAAATTACAGCCCCATATCACTGATGAACACAGACATGAAAATTCTCAACAAAGTATCAAGCAAACCAAATCCAAGAGTACATCAAAAAGAACATATACCACAATCAACTGTGATTGATCCCAAGGATGCAAGGATTTTTCAGTATCTACAAATCAATCAGTTTGTTACACTGCATCAACAAATTTAAGAATAAAAACCATAGTATCCTCTCAAGAGATGCAGAAAAAGCTTTTGACAAAATTCAACACCCATTTATGATAAAACTCTCTCAAAAGTGGGCATAAAGGAAACCTTAACATAATAAAGATCGTATATGATAGACCTACATCTAACATCATACTCCATGGTGAAAGCTAAAAACATTTCCCTCTAAGATCAGGAACAAGAAAAGAATGTCTACTCTTGCCATTTTTATTTAATATAGTTTTGGAATTCCTAGCCATGGAAAGAAGAAAAAAGGAATCCAAATAGGAAAAGAAATAAAACTGTCACTGTTTGCAGATGACATGATATGATACATAGAAAATCCTAAAGATGCTACCAGGTAACTTCCAGAGCTCATCAATGAATTTGGTAAAGCTGCAGGAGACAAAATTAATGGACAGAAATCCCTTGCATCCCTATACACTAACAATGAAAAATCAGAGATAAATTAATGAAACAATCCCATTTACCATTGTAACAAAAACAATAAAATACCTAGGAATAAACCTACCTAAGGAAGCAAAAGACCTGTATTCAGAAAATTATAAGATACTAATGACAGAAATCAAAGACAACATCAATGAAAAGAAATGCCATGTTCTTGGATTGGAAAATCAATATTGTCAAAATGACTATACTACCCAAACTAATCTACAGATTCAGTGCAATTCGTATTAAATTACCTGTTCCATTTTTTTACAGAACTAGAACAAAACATTTCAAATGTGTATGAAGGCTCAAAAGAGCCCGAAGAGTCAAAGTAATTGTGAGAAAGAAAAATGGAGCTGAGGAATCAGGAATCCTGACTTCAGTATTCAAAACGGTATGGCACTGGGACAAAAACTAAATAGTGACCCATGGAACAGGATGGAAAGCCTAGAATAATCCCATGTGCCTGGTCGATTAATCTGTGACAAAGGAAACAGGAATATACAATGGAGAAAAGACAGTCTCTTCAGTAGATGCTGCTGGAAAAACTGAACAGCCATGTATAAGGAATGAAACTAGAACACTCCCTAACACCATACGCAAAAGTAAACTCAAAATGGATTTAAGACCTAGATGTAAGGCTGGACACTGTAAAACTCCTAGAAGAAAACATAGGAAGGGCTCTTTTTGACATAAATCACAGCAGTATCTTTGGGGATCCACCTCTTAAGAGTAGTGAAAATAAAAACAAACAAATGGATCCTAATGAAACTTAAAAGCTTTTGCATAACAAAGGAAACCATAAAATGAAAAGACAGTCCACAGAATGGGAGAAAAATTTGCAAATGAAGTGACCAACAGGGATTAATCTCCAAGATATAAAAGCAACTCATGTGGCTCAATATCAGAATGGTCATCATCAAAAAGTCTACAAACAATATCTGCTAGAGAGGGTGTAGACAAAAGGGAACTCCCCTGTACTGTGGTTGGAAATGAAAACTGGTACATTCACTATAGAGAACAGTACTGCGGTTCCTTAAAAAACTGAAAATAGAGCTACTATCTGATCCAATAATCCCACTGCTGGCATATATCCTGAGAAAACTGTGGTTCGCAGGGATGCATGCAGCCACTGTTCATTACAGCACTTTTTACAGTAGCCAGGACGTGGAAGCCGCCTAAATGTCCATTGATAGATATGAGTGGATAAACAAGATGTGATACACACACACAATGGAATATTACTCAGCCACTAGAAATGAAATAATGCCATTTGTAGAACATGGTTGGATCTAGAAGTTATCATACTACTTGAAGTAAGTCAGAGAAAGACACTTATCTATCACTTATATGTGGAATCTAAAAAGATGATACAAATGAACTTAAAACAAAAACAGATTCACAGACTTCAAAAACAAATTTCTGGTTACCAAAGGGGAAAAGTCAGGGAAAGGACACACTCAGAGGTTGGGAGGTTGGAATTAACATATACACACCACTGTATACAATGTGTAGTCAACAAGGACCTGCTGTATTCTTCAAGGTACTCTGCTCAATCTTGTGTGATAACCTATATGGGAAACAAAACTGTAAATCAATGGAAATATATGTAACTGAACCTGTTTGCTATATACCTGAAACTAAAAACACTGTAAATCAACTATACCCTAATATAAAAGAAAGATTAAATTTTTTAAAAAAAGACATAATATGTCTTACGCCTCATTTTAGAGACAGTACAGTTTTGGTGAAAGAATAAACACATAGATCAATGGAAGGGAATAAAGATACCACAGGAACCTAATCACCTGACTTTTGACAAAGATGCAAAGGCAATTCAGTGGGGAAAGAATGGTCTTTTCAATAAACAGCACTGAAACTATTAGATATCTCTCTATATAGACACAGATCTCACAACTTATATAAAATTAACTCAAAATGTATAGAGACCTAAATGGTAAGTGAAAACTATAAAACATCTAGAAGAAAACTAGTACGATATTCACTAGTTATGACTTTTTAGATGCAAAAACACAAAGAATAATTCTTGAAAAAATGACCCCAAGTTGGATGTTATTAAAATTAAAAACGTGATCTGTGAAATACATGGTTAAGAGAATGAGAAGCCATAGACTGCGAGAAAATATTTGCAAATCACATATCTAATAAAGGACTTGTATCCAGAATGTACAAAGAATTCTTAAAACTCAGCAATGAAAAAAAGAAAGTTTTAAAAGATCAAAATATTAAGCACGCCAGCAAAACAGATACGCAAATGACAAATAAGCATATGAAATGACCCTCAGTATCATATTTCATTGTTGTTGTTTAATCGTTTTTTGCAACCCCACGGACTGTAGCCTGCCAGGCTCCTCTGTCCATGAAATTTCCCAGTCAAGAATACTGGAGTAGGTTGTTGCTTCCTACTCCAGGGTTCTTCCAGACCCAGGGATCAAACCCACATATCCTGTATTACAGGCTGAATCTTTACCACTGAGCCACCTGGAAAGCCCCATATGTCATTAGGGAAATAAAAATTAAGACAATAATGAGATGCCCCCATCAAAACAATGAGATATCACTACACACCTATTAGGGTAGCTAGAACAAAAACCCAAGACAAAGTCTGACTACTAAATGCTAGTGAGAATGTGGGAAAGCAGGAACTCTTGTTCATTGGAAACAAGTTGTAAGGTTTGTGTTTTTTAGATAAAGCATACTTCAATTGTGCTAAATATACATTATGTAAAATTTCTCATGATTATTTTTAAGTGTATAGTCCAGTGGCATTAACTGAGGATATTCACATTATTATGTAATCATCACCACCATTCATCTCAGGAACTTTTTTCATCTTCCTAGACTGAAACTCTGTATCCATTAAAAATGCATTCCCCATTCCTCCCTCCCTCAAACATCATTCTCCAATAAAGCAAACTAGGACTTCCAGGAGAAATGACAGTTTTGAAAGCCAAGGCAAGAATATACAGGATGAGCCTGGAGCATCTCATAGTGTCGGAAGGTAAGGAAAAACAAAGACCAACAGGATATGTCAGAGGGGCGTAGAAGCAACAGAGAGAGTGAAGTCTCTCAGTCGCGTCCGACTCTTTGCGATCATGGGCTGTAGGAGCCTACTGTGCTCCTCTGTCCATGGGATTCTCCAGGCAAGAGTACTGGAGTGGGTTGCCATTTCCTTCTCCAGAGGATCTTCCTGACCCAGGGATTGAACCCAGGTCTCTCGCATTGTAGGCAGACGCTTTACCATCTGAGCCACCAGGGAAGTCCTAGAAGCAACAGAAAGAGCTCCAAATGTCCAAAGCTGAAGCCTTGAGCAATAAAATAAATAACATGTATTAGAATATAACCCAGTGTATAAATCTAAACCTAAATACCTATGAGCCTATAGTGATGTAATAAATAAATTAATAAGAACAGGCAAATCTCCCATACAGAAGAATTCCTAACACTATATATAGTTACTCTCTCAAGAAATAGGTGGATCATAATTCCTCACTCCCTTAATTGTGGGAGGGACTGACTTCCTTCTAAATAACATAGTATAGAAAAAGCCAAGGAGTAACTTTACAGTGGAGAAAGTTGACAAAACTGCCTCAGCCATGTGATTAAATTTAGCATCTTGAGTGATAAGTCATATGGGTAGCATGTGCACTTATGATGTGATAAAGCTAGCACTTTACAGATACTGTGGTCTTCTAAAGACCTGGAAGTTCTGTTTAATCATGGCGGGGGGGGGGGGGGGGGGAATCAGACAAACCCAAATTGAGAAACATGCTTCTCAATACCTGACCAGTATTCCTCTAAAGTGTCAAAGTCATTAAAAACAAGAAATATTTGAGAAAGTGTCATACTCTAAGAGGAAGGCAATGGCACCCCACTCCAGTACTCTTGCCTGGAAAACCCCATGGGCGGAGGAGCCTGGTAGGCTGCAGTCCAGGGGGTCGCGAAGAGTCGGACACGATGGAGTGACTTCCCTTTCACTTTTCACTTTCATGCATTGGAGAAGGAAATGGCAACCCACTCTAGTATTCTTGCCTGGAGAATCCCAGGGATGGGGGAGCCTGATGGGCTGCCGTCTCTGGGGTCGCACAGAGTTGGACATGACTGAAGTGACTTAGCAGCAGCAGTAGCAGCATACTCTAAAGAGCCATTATTCTAGATGGAATCCTGGGACAGATAAAGAACAACAGGTACAACCTAAATAAATCTAAGTAGTTTGGACTTGAGTGAGCAATAATGAGTCAATATTGTCAATCAGTTTTAAAAAACATACTAATGAAAGATGACCACTTCTGTCCTACAGCATGAATGATTAAGATCTATAAAACAACACATTATTATACAGAGTGAAGTAAGCCAGAAAGAAAAACACCAATACAGTATACTAATGCATATATATGGAATTTAGAAAGATGGTAACAATAACCCTGTGTATGAGACAGCAAAAGAGACACTGATGTATAGAACAGTCTTATGGACTCTGTGGGAGAAGAGGGTGGGAAGATTTGGGAGAATGGCATTGAAACATGTAAAATATCATGTATGAAACGAGATGCCAGTCCAGGTTCGATGCACGATACTGGGTGCTTGGGGCTGGTGCACTGGGATGACCCAGAGGGAGGGTATGGTGAGGGAGGAGGGAGGAGGGTTCAGGATAGGAAACACATGTATACCTGTGGTGGATTCATTTTGATATTTGGCAAAACTAATACAATTATGTAAAGTTTAAAAATAAAATTAAAAAAAACAACAACACATTAATACTAACTTTCCATATTCAACCCTCAGAAGTTTAATAAATGCAATAAACTATCAAAAATATTTGATCTTTTCTTTCTTTCAGAATCCCATTTCTCATTTCCTCAAGGTCCAATCCTCACAAGCCAGGACTATTCAAGCACATCCCATAGTCAACCCATTATACAGTGGCCCAGTTAAGCTGAGCTATTGGTTTTCCTACAACTTTTCCTTCCATAGATCTTTGTGAAAGCTTGAACATTAAGCTTTGTGAAATGACTCTGATTCTTCATTATCTCTATATCTTGCTCAATGAAGGACATGCGATCCTGGAACTGATTCTAGAATCCATTTCAAAAACAAGGGAAGAGAGAGTAAATGACTGCAAGCAATATATCCCTGAAGTTTCTTCATTCCCAAGAGGATATTTTTACCAGATGAAGGAACCGTAGATTACTGAAATTGGGAAAAGCCATGGATAAGATCCTTGAACAAGAAGTAAAGATCGAGCCCCATAGAGATTGCATGACTTGCCCAAGGTCATAGTTTGTTAGTCTCAGAGAAGAAACAATGCATTTTTCTAAAATAGGATGCTTCTCACATTTTAGTCTTTTAGCAAATTTAACCTTCCATACAGCTGTTGAGATAACCTACTGGTTTTACAAGCTAAATCAACACAAGGGACATCGCTCAGAAAATGCCCCCAGACTGCCTCCCTTTTCATTATTGAAAACCACGAGATGAAAGTCTTTAATAACTTACTGCACAAGAGGACCATTACTGTCAGCATATACCACTCAGCCATATATTATAGCTTTTTACTTCTCCACACAAAATTGCTTTGAAATTTACATTTGCTATAAAGGATTTAAGTCCATCACTATTAATTTTCTTCTACAAATTATGTTTAATTATCACCTCTTTCTACCTAGGAAGAAGCCCCTCTTGTACTGCCATCTCCATATAGCTCTCAAGAAGAGTGTCCTCAGCATGAATCTTTGATGGTGATTTTATACTCCTTACTTGCCCTTCCTTGTCAAGCGCACACAGCCCACTTAGAGATATGGAAATGAACTCTTTGCCTGGCTCTGCATTTCCTGCATACATATGAAATCTGGTCTCCCTAAGCAGGAGGAAAAAGGAACATTTTCCAGCTTTAGCCTGTGGAAAATTAGGCTAGAAACATCCCATTTTAAGATTCAAAGCAGCTTTGAAAGTCCATCCGTGATTGATTGCTTAACAGGTCATATACTACATCTAATCTTTCTGATGCTTCAAGAATCATCTTATTTCCTCAGTTTTGGAGCCCTAGAAGAAACTAGTTTGAGAGAAATAGAAATCCAAAAATTATACTTTACTATTTTTCTCCATTTAATTTCTATGCTTCCTTACTACACAGTACCATATAAATAGCATAGGCTTCGAAGTTAGAAATACTAGCAGTCCAATCATAACTACCAAAAATTTATGTAACTTCAGTCAAATCACTTATCTCTGAGCCCCTGTTCTCTCAACCTTAAAGATAAAGCTATCTTAAGTTTAACTAAGATTAGCATGTATTATGCTTGGCACATTCAAGGGATTCAAATGCTAATTGTCCCCTTCCAGATTCAGTGCAGCAGTATTTTTGTCTATAATCAATCTTCTGTCTGCAACTGATAGAAACTCAACTCAAACTGCTGCTGCAGCTGCTGCTAAGTCGCTTCAGCCATGTCCAGCTCTGTGCGACCCCATGGACTGCCAACTCAAACTAGCTGAAGCTAAAATGGAATTCACTGACTCACATAACCAGGAAGTCCTGGCATGTTTCTGACTTTAGACATAGCTGGATTAAACTTCCCAAACAATGTTGCTATGGCTCTTAACTCTGTTGATCTCTGCTGGTATTGCTCTGAACGTAAGCACTAACCAAAATGACTGGCAAAATATAAGTTACAGATCTCCAGCCCCCTCTCTTACTAGACCCTCAGTGAAGAAATTGCCTCCTACTAATTACATACCAAGTCCAGGGCAGACTCTGATTGGCCTTGCTTGAATCATGAACCTGCCTCCAACCCAATCATTGTGACCATGGGGAAGGGACGATTCAGTTTGGCCAACATGGGTAATGTCCTACCAGTGTGGTAGAGAGCAAAGTGGCATGATTTATAGTCTTAAGATTAAATGGAGTTAGGGACCCTGAGGAGAAGGCGATGGCACCCCACTCCAGTACTCTTGCCTGGAAAATCCCATGGGCAGAGGAGCCTGGTAGGCTGCAGTCCATGGGGTCGCTAGGAGTCGGACACAACTGAGCAACTTCACTTTCACTTTTCACTTTCATGCATTGGAGAAGGAAATGGCAACCCACTCCAGCGTTCTTGCCTGGAGAATCCCAGGAATGGAGAGCCTGGTGGGCTGCCGTCTGTGGGGTCGCACAGAGTCAGATACGACTGAAGCGACTTAGCAGCAGCAGCAGCAGGGACCCTGAAGAAACCAGAAGAAGGACTATTAAAACTAATACTGAAATAAAGCAATTAAATAAATGACAACTATAAATCAATAAATAAGTACCTGGCGTCTTTATTCACAATCTGATTTTCCTTTTCACTCTAGGTTGTCTTGTTTGGGGATCTGCAGTCTATGTCAGGGATTAGCAAACTACAGAGACCAAATGTGACCCACTACTTGTTCCGTAAATACAGTTTTACTGAAACCCAGTCATGCTCTTTCCTTAATGTGTTATCCATGGTTGTTTTGACACTACATTATCAGGGTGAAGTAGTTGCAATAAAGTTCACAGAAACTGCAAAGCTTAAAATGTTTACTCTCTCAGTCTTTTCAGGAAAAGTCTGCCGACCCCTAGTCTATGTCACAATAACAAGATAACAAGGCAGGAAAACATGCTTATTTAGAATATTTACTTGAAATAAAATAGAAATATTGATGACAATTTTACATAATTTGCATCCACAACCTGTTAGAAGTTAGAAAAATGTATCTTGTCCAAAAAAGTATCCTCCACACAGTAGATGCTCAGTATATATTTTTAATACATATTTAGCAGCACACCATCCACTAAATTCACTCAAGCTCCCAAATTAGTACTATCCTTAAAGCATCCTTTTCCCTCATATTCCACTTCATCCATAATGTCAAATCCTCTTAGCTCTACCTTGATGATACATTTAAAATGCCTCTACTTCTCTCCATCTTTCAGCTCCATCTGTAGTACAAGCCAACACCATTTCTTGTCTAGACTAATGCATTCATTTTTAAAAAATTATTTATTTTAAGTGAAAGTGAAGTCGCTCAGTCATGTCCGACTCTTTGCTACCCGGGGACTGTAGCCCACCAAGCTCCTCCGTCCATGGGATTCTCCAGGCAAGAATACTGGAGTGGGTTGCCATTTCCTTCTCCAGGGAATCTTCCCAACCCAGGGATCAAACCCAGGTCTCCTACATTGCAGGCAGATGCTTTAACCTCTGAGCCACCAGGGAAGCCCTTAAATACAAAAATACAGTCTCTCAGAAAACCTACTATAGAGACACAGAACTACTTTACAATATTGTGGTGGTTTTTGCCATCTATTGACATGAATCAGCCCTGGGTGTACATGTGTCCCCCATCCTGAACCCCCTCCCACCTCCCTCCCCATCCCATCCCTCTGGTTTGTCCCAGTGCACCGGCTTTGAGTGCCCTGTGAAACCAGAATTGAAAGAGACATGTGTACCCCAATGTTCATCACAGCACTGTTTATAATAGCTAGGACATGGAAGCAACCTAGATGTCCATCTGCAGACAAATGGATAAGGAAGTTGTCGTATATATACATAATGGAATATTACTCAGCCATTAAAAAGAAAACATTTGAATCAGCTCTAATGAGGTGGATGAAACTGGAGCCTATTATACAGAGTGAAGTAAGTCAGAAAGAAAAACACCAATACAGTATATTAATGTATATGTATGAAATTTAGAAATATGATAACAACAACCCTATATGCAAGACACCAAAAGAGACACAGATATAAAGAACAGAGTTTTGGACTCTGTGGGAGAAGGTGAGGGTGGGATGGTTTGAGACAATAGTGTTGAAACATGCATATTACCATATGTGAAATAGATGACTAGTCAATTCAGTGCATTCATTTTTTAAACAGTCTCCCTGCTGCTATTCTTGTTGAAGTAATAGAAGTAATGCTGAAGTAATGTTGAAGTAATCCCTTCAACATCCGAGAAGGAACCTTTTAAAAACAAATCAGATAATATGTCTTTCTTCCCTACAGCCCTCCAAGGATTTCCTATTTTGTTTAGTCTGAAACCCAACTTCTTGTCCGTGGACCAAAAATCACTACATAAACTGGTCCCTGCCCACCTCTTAACCTTAACCAGATTCACTATAGCCCTTCTTCCCCATTACAACTATGAAAGACCCCTTTGGTTCCTAGAATATACCATGCTCATTCCCTCTTTAGGACTTTTGCTGTCCCTCCTTGTGCCTGGAACTTTCTGTTCCCATCTCCACATGGCTTTTGAATTCAGGAATTCAAAAGTCACCTTTTCATTGGAATAAAATATATTGTTTCATAGCTTTTATAGAATACGTTATATTGTAGTATTAAAAGTTATGTGATGTTGAAGCTGAAACTCCAATACTTTAGCCACCTGATGCAAAGAGATGACTCATTTAAAAAGACCCTGATGCGGGGAAAGATTGAGAGCAGGAGGAGAAGGGGACAACAGAGGATGAGAAGATTGGATGGCATCACCGACTCAATGGACATGAGTTTGGGTGAACTCTGGGAGTTGGTGATGGACAGGGAGGCCTGGCATGCTGCGGTCCATGGGATTTCAGAGTCAGACACAACTGAGCGACTGAACTGAACTGAACTGAAAAGTTATGTTCTGTTTTCTAACTGATTACCACATACATTATGAGGTTTACATTATGTGTAATTACAAAGTAATTGATATCTGTAGCCTATTGTTTATGACTAATCATCACATGTTAATAGCCTGACTTCCTAACATGATCTTGGTGGTGATTGGAGTGATATGAACATGATGATATATGCTAGGCAAATGACTATTAATGAAATTTAGCAATACAATATTCATATATTTTCTTATTTTCAAAGACTTTGACAAACTGTTTTATAATGAGCTCTAACTCATTTACAAGTTTTGTGAGCTTGCTGTTGAAGTTAACAATCATTGGCTAAAATAGATTTGACACTGATATGTACTATGAAAACATGTTTCTGTATCCAGTTTAATAAATCAATGAAGCTATATATTTTGACCCAAGAGCTTTTGATGTCAGGTAATGCAGGCAAAAAAAAAAAAAAAAACCTTCTTCATGATCAAAACATCAAATCTCATAAATCTCATGTCTTTTGAGAATAATGCGAGGCAGGAGGTATTTACAGATATTCTGCTATAGGACATAGTTTTAAATGACCCTGAATATGACCTCGATCTAATAGGGTATTAGCACTACATTAAAAACACACACACACACACACACTTCTGTGGCACTATGACTAACCTCTGCTGGTTCATAGTTATTCTGAAGAGCCACAAGTTGAAAGAATATATTACTGCAGGTTAAAATTGAAGAAAAATGAAAGTGTTAGTCGCTCAGTCATGTTTGACATTTTGCAATGCCATGGACTGTAGCCTGCCAGGCTCCTCTGTCTGTGGAACTCTCCAGGTAAGAATACTGGAGTGGGTATCCATTCCCTTCTCCAGGGGACCTTCCCAACTCCAGGATTAAACCCAAGTCTCCTGCATTGTAGTCAGATTCTTTACTGTCCAAGCCACCAATCCATACCCTTTAGAGACAATCCTTCCACCAAGTACTAGCCACCTTACTGAGTATGTCAACCCCATACTTGTCCATAAAACCATTTTGAGGTAGTCAATGCCATTTAAAAAAAAATCCAGATACAATGTATACATATGCTTGATCTACAAACAGTATCAGAAACAAGAAATGGGATTTATCTATCATGATTTTTCTTGATGACCCCACCTTAGGTCCTGGTGGGAACTGCTTTCCCTCTTCAGTACTTATAAAGCAGCTTATAATTTTCATCCACAATGTCTCAGATCGATAGTGCATCATGCTTTTCAAGAAAGCCAAATGCTGCCTCTCATCTCTAGCACATCTCTTAGTGTTAAGGGATATTATTTGGAAGCTGCCTTCATAGTTCAGCATATAAGGGCAGCCATGAAGGAACTATGCACTCAAGTAGAACCACAATTGACCTCCTACCATCTTGCTAATTACCTAGGGTCTTAGTTGCCACACACTCAATACCAAAGCTTTCAGTATGAAAAAACATTTCTTTGTTTTTTCATACTGATGAAAGGAAGTGAGTTTTACCCGTTATATACATTGTTCTGATAGAGAAGAGTCAAAGAAATACATCTAGATATTCAGCGGATCAGCTCCAGGCTGGTCAGTGGCAGTGGTGAGGCCGGGGGGTCCTCCACCCCAGGCGTCTTCCAACATGGGCTCCAGCCTTCCCCAGAACTCCTTCCCAGCCACTCCACCAGGGCCTTTGCCTCGACCCCTGGCAGCGTGTTAACTGACAGTCAACCCCCAGTGAAGGTTTACACACTCCATGAGGACCAGCAGTGGGACGACCAGAACACCAGGCGTGTCATCCAGCTATGTTGAGTGGCTGAAGGACATGTCCCTGCTAGTTCGGGACTGATAAAACATGGTCCACTGGAGAAGGGAATGCCAAAGCATTTCAATATTTTTGCCTTGAGAACCCCATGAACAGTATGAAAAGACAAAAAGATAGGACACTGAAAGGTGAACTCCCTGGGTCAGTAGGTGTCCAATATGCTACAGGAGAAGAGTGGAGAAATAACTCCAGAAAGAATGAAGAGGCTGAGCCAAAGCGAAGACAATAGCCAATTGTGGATGTGATGGTGATGGAAGTAAAGCCTGATGTTGCAAGAACAATATTGCATAGGAACCTGGAATGTTAGGTCCATGAATCAAGGTAAATTGGAAGTGATCAAACAGGAGATGGCAAGAGTAAACATTGACATTTTAGGAATCAGTGAACTAAAATGGACTGGAATGGGTGAATTTGGTTCAGATGACCATTATATCTACTACTGTAGGCAAGAATCCCTTAGAAGAAATAAAGTAGCCCTCGTAGTCAACAGAAGAGTCCAAAATTCAGTACTTGGTTGTAATCTCATAAATGACAATGATGTTGGTTTGTTTCCAAGTTTCCAAGGCAAACCATTCAACATCACAGCAATCCAAGTCTATGCCCCAAACCACTAATGCTGAGAAACCCGAACTTGAATGATTCCATGAAGACCTACATGCCTTCCTAAAACTAATACCAAAAAAATATGTCCTTTTCATCACAGGGGACTGGAATGCAAAAGTAGGAAGTCAAGAGATGGTGGTGTGTGTGTGTTAGTCACTCAGTCGTGTCCAACTCTGCGACCCCATGGACTGTAGCCCACCAGGCTCCTCTGTCCAAGGGATACTCCAGGCAAGAGTACTGGAGTGGGTTGCCATTTCCTTCTCCACAAGAGATAGTGGAGTAGTAGGCAAGTTTGGCTTTGGAGTACAAAATGAAGCAGGCAAAGGCTAAAAGAGTTTTGCCAAGAGAACGTACAGGTCATAGCAAATACCCTCTTTCAATAACACAAGAGACAACTCTATACATGGGCATCACCAAATGGCCAGTATAAAAATCAAATTGATTATATTCTTTCCAGCCAAAGATAGAGAAGCTCTATACAGTCAGAAAAATAAGACCTGGAGCTGACCGTGGCTCAGTTCATCAGTTCCTTTTTGCAAAATTCAGGCTCAAATTGAAGAAAGCAGGGAAAACTACTAGGCCATTGAGTGGTTGGATGACCTAAATCAAATACCTTATGATTATACAGTGGAGGTGAAGAGCAGATTGGAGGGACTAGATCTGGTAGAAAGAGTGCCTGAAGAAGAATTGTGGACAGAGGTTCATAACATTGTATGGGATGTGGTGACCAAAACCATCCCCAAGATAAAGAAACTCAAGAAGGCAAAGTGGTTGTCTGAGGAGGTCTTACAAATAGATTAGGAAAGGAGAAATGAAAGGCAAAGGAGAAATGGAAAGATGTACCTAACTAAATACAGAGTTCCAGAGAATAGCAAGGAAAGATAAGAAAGCCTTCTTAAGTGAACAGCGCAAAGGAATAGAGGAAAACAATAGAATGGGAAAGACTAGATATTTCTTTAAGAAAGTTGGGCATACCAAAGGAACGTTTTGGAAACTGGCTTCCCCAGTATCTCCTACACTTGCAATGCAGGAGCCATAGGAGATAAGGATTCAATTCGAGAAGGTTTCCTGGAGGAGAGCTTGGCAACCCACTCCAGTATTCTTGCCTGGAGAATCCCATGGACAGAGGAGCCTGGCAGGCTACAGTCCATAGGGTTGCAAAGAGTTGGACACGACTGAACCGACTTAGCATGCACACATGTAAGGGAACATTCCATACACAGATAGGTACCATAAAGGACAAAAAGGGCAAGGACCTAACAGAAGCAGAAGAGATTAAGAAAAGGTGGCAAAAATACACAAAACTATACAAGAAAGCTCTTAATGACCCAGATAACCATGATGGTGTGGTCACTCACATAGAACCAGACATCCTGGAGTACTAAGTCAAGTGGGCCTTAGGAAGCATCACTATGAACAAAGCTAATGGAGGTGATGGAATTCCAGCTGAGCTATTTCAAATCCAAAAGATGATGCTATTAAAATGCTGCACTCAATATGCCAGCAAATTTGGAAAACTCAGCAGTGGCCACAGGAGTGGAAAAGGTCAGTTTTCATTCCAATCTCAAAGGCAATGCCAAAGAAAGCTCAAATTACCACACAATTGCATTCATGTCACATGCTAGAAAAATTATGCTCAAAATCCTTCAAACTAGGCTTCAACAGCACATGAACAGCGAATTTCCAGATGTACAAGCTGGATTTAGAAAAGATGGAGGAACCAGAGATCAAACTGCCACCATATGCTGGATCATAGAAAAAGCAAGGGAATTCCAAAAATACATTTACTTCTGCTTCACTGACTATGGCTAAAGGCTTTGACTGTGTGGATCACAACAACTTTGTAATATTGTTAAAGAGATGGGAATACCAAACCACATTACCTATGCTATGCTATGCTATGCTAAGTCACTTCAGTCGTGTCCGACTCTGTGCGACCCCATAGATGGCAGCCCACCAGGCTCCCCTGTCCCTGGGATTCTCCAGGCAAGAACACTGGAGTGGGTTGCCATTTCCTTCTCCAATGCATGAAAGTGAAAAGTGAAAGTGAAGTCACTCGGTCTTGTCCGACTCTTAGCGACCCCATGGATTGCAGCCTACCAGGCTCCTCCATCCATGGGATTCTCCAAGCAAGAGTACTGGAGTGGGGTGCCATTGCCTTCTCCGCACATTACCTAACCTCCTGAGAAACCGGTATGCAGGTCAAGAAGCAACAGTTAGAACTGGACAGGGAACAATGGTTCATAATTGGGAAAAGAGTACGTCAAAGCTGTATATTGTCACTCTGCTTATTTAACTTATATGCAGAGTACATAATATGAAATGCTGGGCTTGATGACTCACAAGCTGCAATCAAGATTACCAGGTGAAATATCAACAACCTCAGATATGCAGATAGTACCACTTTAAGGGAAGAAAGTGAAGAGGAACTAAAGAGCCTCTTGATGAAGGTAAAAGAAGAGAGTGAAAAACTGGCTTAAATTTCAAAAAAGTGGAAACAGTATCAGATTTCATTTTCTTGGACTCCCACAATCAATGTGGACAGTGACTGCAGCCACAAAATTAAAAGACACTTGCTCCTTGGAAGAATAGCAGTGACAAATTTAGGCAGTGTATTAGCAGAAATGTCACTTTGCCAACAAAGGTCCATGTAGTCAAAGCCATGATTTTTCTAGTAGTCATGTATGGATGTGAGAATTGGACCATAAAGAAGCCTGAGCACTGAAGAATTGATTTTGAACTGTGGTGCTGGAGAAGTCTTGAGAGCCCCTTGGACTGCAAGGAGATTCTAAAGGAAATCAGTACTTAATACTCATTGGAAGGACTGGTGCTGAAGCTGAAGTCCCTATACTTTGGCCACATGATGCAAAGAACCAGCTCACTGGAAAGGACCTTGATTCTGGGAAAGATTGAGGGCAAGAGGAGAACGGGGTGACAGAGGATGAGATGGTTGGATGGCATCACTGACTCAATGGACATGAGTTTAGCAAATGCCTAGAGATGGTGAAGGACAGGGTCACTTGGCTTGCTGCAGTCCTTGGGGTCACAAAGAGTCGGACATGACAGCAATGGAACAACAAGATATTTGGGGAAAACCTTAGCCTTGTCACTACATAGCATCTGTAGCATTTTCCCCACCAGGAGGTCTCATCGGGTGATTGCTTGATTGACATGAACTGAGAGCAATGTGTCTATCACTTGCTGATAACTGCAGAGACAGAGATTTAATGGTAGACATTCCTTGAATTTAAGTCGTGTGTGTGTGTGTGTGTGTGTGTGTGTGTGTGCGCGCGTGCGCACACGCACGCATGCATATATGTAACCAGTTTGAAGCAGAGAAGAAGAGAATCGCTCAATAGATTTTGAATCCAGTTTCCATAAATGGATCAAAGGAAAATTGAACAAAGCTGGGCACGTTTTTTTTTTGTTCTTGCCTCACCTCTATTTCCCCCTCCTTATATGCTCTAGCCCCTCTTTTCTCCCAAGGCCTGGATCGTGTTTCTCCCTAGCGGTTGCCTCAATTTCCCAAAGAGACACCTCCAAACCCCCTACATAAAACTTTGTGCTCCTAATTTTTTAATGATAGACTCTTAGAAATGAGCTACTAGAAAATATTTTGAAAACATGTCTAAGAACCTTATTACATACTGCCAAAACAGTTTTCTTTTTCTTCCTCTCAGAACTGAGATCTGTGGTTACAAAGTTTAACTCCTAGGACTGTGAAGACCTCAAGACAGTTCTATGAACTTGATTTTACTCTTTCTTCTTGGAAATTGTTGCCCATGAAGATAAGGTTATAAACCAATAAATCACTTTCACTGTTAGCTTCAGAACTTTTCTGGAAACTAAGTTATATGGATAATTAGATTGCCCATCTAGATAAACAGAACTTGTCAAAACAATAGATTGTTCACATGAGCAAACAGCTCACATATCAAACTATTTTTACTTAGAACACTTGCTTGAAGATCCTTATCTTACAGCACTCACCAGTCTTAAACTCTTGTATCATAGTTTGACCATTCCTTATCAAATCTTTAACACTAAAGCCTGCTTCAAACCACACAATCATCAAACTGTATAGATTTCTACCCATGACCACCCTCTTTTGAGGCATAACTAAGACTCTGTCGAGGTTTGCTCTCCCTTACTGCAGTAGGTTTACTCAAGTTAGCTTTGCTTAAGCCTCAGTTTATTCTAGTGACATTTTGGGAGGTCAAAGTCAAAACATCCAACAAATATGTATTAACTCTCTGGTCTTTTTGGCTAGATACAGGGGATTCAATGTTGACTAAATGTGACAACAGCCCATGTAATCCTGGAAAGGAAAAACATGTTAGTCAAATCATTATAAATATATACATTTTGATTGTGATTAGTGTCATATGGCGGAGAAGGCAATGGCACCCCACTCCAGTACTCTTGCCTGGAAAATCCCATGGATGGAGGAGCCTGGTGGGCTGTAGTCCATGGGGTCACTAAGAGTTGGATACGACTGAGCGACTTCACTTTCACTTTTCGCTTTCATGCATTGGAGAAGGAAATGGCAACCCACTCCAGTGTTCTTGCCTGGAGAATCCCAGGGACAGCGGAGCCTGGTGGGCTGCCATCTATGGTGTCGCACAGAGTCGGACACGACTGAAGCGACTTAGCAGCAGCAGCAGTGTCATATGGGCAGGTTATAAGGTGGTGTGAGAGCAAATAATTAAATAATGTGACACTTTCAGGGAGAATAAGGTGGATGCACTGAGCAGGTAATGTTTAATCTGAGACTTCAAGGATGAAAAAGCCTCAACTAGGAAAAGATGCAAAGAAAGTGGTTGAGGAAGAGAAAGAATGGAAGGGAAAAGGGAAAAACATGGGAGAAGAGGGGGAGCAAAGAAAAGTGGAGGAGGGGAGCTAAGGAGGGGGCTAAGACATGAGGAGGAGAAGTGGGAGGGAGGGAAGAAATGGGAAGTCTCAGAACCTACTAGGCATACAGAAAATCTGTGTGAAGGCAACTGGGGGAAAAAATTCCCCTCATCCTCGAACAGAGAGCAAAGGGAAAGCAATATGAGGTGCAACATATAGGCATACAGACCAGAAAAATCATACAATTTAACCTTCATCCTTAAGTATACAAGAGTGTCAGCTTTACCATATTATCACTAACATTATTACCCTATGTTTATCCTTACTAATCTGATGCATGAAAAATATTCTATTATCTTAATTTTTAATCCTTTGTTTACTGGTGAATATACAAAGAAAAGTCTTCCCTGGTGGCTCAGACAGTAGTCTGCCTGCAAAGCAGGAGACCCAGGTTCAATCCCTGGGTCAGGAAGATCCCCTGAAGAAGGAAATGGCAACCCACTCCAGTATTCTTGCCTGGAAAATCCCATGGATGGAGGAGCCTGGCAGACTACGGTCCATGGGGTCGCAAGGAGTCAGGCACAACTGAGCAACTAACACTTTTTATACAAAGAAAAGCCAATTTAACATTTTTATTTCCTCCATTGTAATGCATCTCTTCATTTATTGACCTCAATATAACATTGAGATTCCTGTTTCTTACCTATTTGAACAGAACTTTATATATTGTGATCTTAGCCCATCAGCTTTAGTTTTACAAATATTCCCCCTAGTTCACTCTTGGTTTTTAATCTCTATATTGTTTTATAAAGACATAGCAATTTATTTTTATGCACTAAATACATGAACATTTTCACTTGCGATTTTCCCTTTGCTTTTCTACTACGAGAGTCTTTCTTAATCCAAAGAGTTAATCACCTAAATATTTTAAACAGTTTTATAATTTGCATTTCTACATTTAAATCTTGAAATATTTGGTATTTATTTTGGAGCATATCATCTGTTAAGGATCTAAATATACTTTATCCCCTTAATAAGTTTCCCGGATTGCAGAGTCATTCGTTGACTAATCTTCTCGTTCTCTCCTTACAAGTCCTTGATATCTCCTTTATCATATTTTGCCTTCTCAAATACTAGCTGGAAGCTTTTACAAGGTCACCTATTCTACTTTGTCTGTTTATCCCTGGGGCCAGTGATTTAATTATTTGAGCGTTAGACTAAGTTTTAATATCTGGTTGTAGCCTGTCCCAGCCCTCACCTGGTTATCCCTCCAGAAACACTTTAGAAGAACAGTATCAAGTCCTGAAGAAACAAATCCTTTTGAAATGTTAATTTGGAGGTTGTTAACAGGTCCACCTTCTTATATTGGAATGCCATTCCAGACACTTCATGTAAGCACATATATTATTTAGCCTGCTAATTCAGGCTTCCAGAGCCATAATTAGATAGACTAACACCCAAAGGCCTGCGTTTGAGGTCAGATTTCATGACTTTCAGCATCTACTTAGGGTGCCGTGTGATAACTTCTGCTTCCCCACATAATAGATGGTGGTCCCTGTGCATCACATGATGCTATTCCAAGGATGAAATAATGTATGAAAAGGCTTTTGTGGGCAAGAGGTCAAGATAAGTGCTAGACTCTGGAGCTGCGCCAGGCCATCCACTTGTGGCCATGACTGCACCACAGTTACACCAACCTCTTTGTCATCTTCCCTGGCTTCTTCAGCCTAAAACCTCCCTATTGTCAGGATCAAGTTTTGTAATTTTTGTAATTAATATTGTAAAATCCAATATTGCAATGCTTAAAAGGGACCACAGTATAATCAGGCTATAAAGAGAAGAGCCTAAACAAACACATGAAAAGATGCTCAACATCACTCGTTATCAGAGAAATGCAAATCAAAACCACAATGAGGTACCAGCTCACGCCAATCAGAATGGCTGCTATCCAAAAGCCTACAAGCAATAAATGCTGGAGAGGGTGTGGAGAAAAGGGAACCTTCTTACACTGTTGGTGGGAATGCAAACTAGTACAGCCACTATGGAGAACAGTGTGGAGATTCCTTAAAATACTGGAAATAGAACTGCCATACGACCCAGCAATCCCACTGCTGGGCATACACACCGAGGAAACCAGAATTGAAAGAGACACGTGTACCCCAATGTTCATGGCAGCACTGTTTATAATAGCTAGGACATGGAAGCAACCTAGATGTCCATCAGCAGATGAATGGATAAGAAAGCTGTGGTACATATACACAATGGAATATTTCTTAGCCATTAAAAAGAATACATTTGAATCAGTTCTAATGAGGTGGATGAAACTGGAGCCTATTATACAGAGTGAAGTAAGTCAGAAAGAAAAACACCAATACAGTATATTAATGCATATATATGGAATTTAGAAAGCTGGTAATGATGACCCTATATGCAAGACAGCAAAAGAGACACAGATATAAAAAACAGACTGTTGGACTCTGTGGGAGAAGGTGAGGGTGGGATATTTTGAGAGAATAGCATTGAAACATGTATATTATCATATGTGAAATAGATTGCCAGTCCACGTTCGATGCATGAGACAGGGTGCTCAGGGCTGGTGCACTGGGATGACCCTGAGGGATGGGTTGGGGATGGAGGTGGGAGGGAGGGTTCAAGATGGGGAACACATGTACACCTATGGCTGATTCATGTGAATGTATGGCAAAAACCACCACAATATAATAAAGTAATTAGCCTCCAATTAAAATTTAAAAAGAGAGAAAAGCCTAAAAACAAACAAAAACCAGGGGCCTCTCAGGTGGTAAAGAATCTGCCTGCAATGTGGGAGACATGGTTTCGATCCCTGGGTCAGGAAGATCCCCTGGAAAAGGAAATGGCCACCTACTCCAGTATTCTTGCCTGGAGAATTCCATGGACAGAGGAGCCTGGCGGGCTACAGTCCATGGTATTGCAAAGAGTAGGACACAGAAAGTCACAAGGAATGACTAACACTTTCACTTTCTCAAACTGAAAGAGCTTGAATTTGAGGATCTGGAGTTTTTTCCAAGACCAGATGGATAAAAATGATGGTTTTCTGTGTGTTCATTCTATGTGAAGAAACGAAGACAGATGGGTCTGCCACGGGGTCAAGCAAATAGCTAACAGAAACAAAGAAAAGAGGAACAGGAGAGGACCCTTTAAAGTTCATCCAGGCCCCCTCACCTAGGTGCTAGAGATGAATTTCAATGAGGATGAAAATCCCCACTCTTTCCTAGATGGGATCTCTCTTCCTCCAGCCCATAGGGCTATTTGCCCAGGTCCAGCCTTACAGGAAGGCAGATCCCAGAGAGGCCTCTCTGAAGGCACAGCCACCCTCCCCTCCTCTGTGGCTGGGCTCCAGGTTGTCACACAGCCCAGCAAACCCCAACAAGTTAATTTGTAATCTTAGGGGGAAAATGATGGTCGCTCTGCGTCTGTCACCGAGCACTCTCCCTGCCAGTTTAAACAGCTGATTAGTTAGCACCACTGGAATCGATCCGCATCAGTTCCACCTGCATGCACCCACCAGGAACCACTTTATTGTAAATCAATCATTCTGCAAACATCTCACAAAGGGATCAGACTTTGCTAACAAGCCGCCCCTTCCTGTTCCCTCTTGGAAGCGCCCAGCAAAGGTGACCAACATTTATTCAAAAATTATCTCTTTAGGTTCTTTTGAGCCTGAGCAGGGAGCAGAAAGGCAGAAAAGGATTGAGGCTTCCTAATACAAGCGCATGCTCAAGGTTGTGGGTTTGTCTGTCTGGAATCAGGGCCAATGTTTGTCCACGCCCTCCCTTTAAGAAAAATAAAAATGTCTGGGCAAAAGTTTTGAGTCGACTTTTCACAAAAGAAGAAATATGGATGGCTGGAAGGACATGAAAAAACGCTCAACATCACTTGTCATCTCAGAAATGTAAATTAGCACCGCAGTGATACCTACACCACCACCAGAAAGGCTAAAATTAAAAAGACAGACACCTGATGTCAGGGAGGATAAAGAGCAAACTGAACTTTCAAACATGGTAGGTGAGAGCGTAAGATGAGATAACTACTTGGAAAAAAGGTTTGCCATTTCTTATAACACTAAACATATATATACCCCATCACCAATAATTTTACCCCTACTTATTGACCCAAAATAAATGAAAGCATATGTGTTCTTGAAGACTCGTACACAGATATTCACAGCCACGTTACGCACAACAGCCAAAATCTGGAAACAGCCCAGATAATCATAACCAGGTGAATGGATGAACAAACTGTGGTATATCTACACATAGGGAATAATACTCAGCAATTAAAAAAGGAATGAATTACTGATACACACTGCATGGATGAATCTCAAAAAGATTATCCTGAGGGAAGAAATTTACCCAAAAGAATTATCTACTCTTATGATTCCATATATATGACACTCTAGAGTGAACCAAACTATTCTATCTATAGGGGGGGATAGATTGTAATATTGGATACCTCTAGGGAGGTGGCACAGAGAAGGCAATGGCACCCCACTCCAGTACTCTTGCCTGGAAAATCCCATGGATGGAGGAGCCTAGAAGGCTGCAGTCCATGGGGTCGCTGAGGGTCAGACACAACTGAGCGACTTCACTTTCACTTTTCACTTTCACTTTTCACTTTTCACTTTCACTTTTCACTTTCAGGCATTGGAGAAGGAAATGGCAACCCACTCCAGTGTTCTTTCCTAGAGAGTCCCAGGGACAGGGGAGCCTGATGGGCTGCCATCTATGGGGTTGCACAGAGTCGGACACTACTGAAGCGACTTAGCAGCAGCAGCAGTAGCAGTAGCAGCTAGGGAGGTGGGGTCATAGGTTGACTGGAATGTGACATGAGACGTTCTGGAGTAATGTTCGTATTTTATACCATGATACGGGTTTGGATTCTACAGGTATGTGTAGATGTCAAAACTCAGTGAAGGGTCCACTGAAAATTTCTACATTATATTGTATGCAAACTTTACCTCAAAATTCAAAGGTAAAGAGATACATAAATATTTGATTTAAATAAGGATATGTATGCTGAAGTGTTTTGAGTGAAGTGTACCAAAGTCTGCAACTTATTTAAAATGTATTAAAATAAGATGGATTGGTAATTGGACAGAAGGATGGACAGAGAGATAGATGTGACATAAAGCAAGTACAATAAAACCTAATAGGGGTGGGGGGGGTTATTCACTGTGAAATCTTTTCCACTTTCTGTATGTTGGAAATTTTTCATAATAGTATACTGTGAAGAAAACGAGAGAAGGGAAAGAGAGTGTCTTCCTCACCTGGTCAGCATTAATAGTACACCAGGGCTTTGTGCCTTGTCTGAGTGTTCCCACAGGTCTCTAAACCAGTCTTTACCGTATCCATGGGCTAAATGAAATTATTAAATTTTGACTACCCAGAAGACGAAGCTGCCAGGTATAACACTGGAAACACACTCCTTAGTGAAAAAAAAAAAAAAAAATTTGCAGGAAATACTGTAATTGGTTTCCAAGAGCCTTCTATAAAATAAGTTCAAATCTTTAATTAAGGAGATGGGACAAAAGCATTTCGTCTTGAGATATTTTCCCTCTACCTTTGTGGCTTCTGCGTGAATCTCAGAATGTGTGCAGGAAAGACAGAGAAAACTGTGCTCCCATTCTGGGTAAAGGAGAGCTCTGTTGTTTGCATTTGGTTAGAAGGCAGGAAGGTAAGTCATCTGACTTTGCCAAATATGGCCCAGACAGCCTCATGCAGGAACCACTCAGCCCATTTGCTGGCAGATGACTGCATTGTCAGCGCTGCGTGGCTGAGGGTGACTGTGTGGTGCTGATGACTCCCCTATAAACCTGGCATCAGAAGGCAAATTCCGAGTGTCATTTGAGCAGTGGAGAAGAGGAGAGCTGGATTGCAAGGACCTGTCGCCCGTTACCTGGGGCCACACTGACTTGGGTGGGGGTTTGTGGAGGCACAAATAGAACTGCTGGCTCACCAGGGAGATAGTTACAGTAATGCAGTGTTAGGTTTCAGACATTACTCTCTGTTGCTTGGCTACTCTCAGCCCCCCATTCAGGTTGGATATTCTTGTTCTGGGCATGGGCCATAACTTATCATAGTAAGCACTATAAATGCAAGCTATGAGCAAGTCTTTTTAGGCTGAACAAGTGCATCTTGAGGATTCTTTCACAGAATTAAAGCACAGGGTCCCTATACTTCTGGGTGGTTATCAAATATTTATAGGCCTTAGCTTTCTCTTGTTAGAATAAGGATGATAATGCCAGTTTTTGCAGAGTTATTGTGGGGGTAAGAATAATAAATGTAAAGTACCTGTAACCATATATAACTCATAATAATTGCTAGATAAATCATATTTGCATATATATGTGCATTTATTGAACAATTAACATATGCATGTGTAAAATAAGCATATACACACATATAGCTGTAGTAATAATTATCATATGTAGTTATAATCAGATGAATGAGGGCTGCAGGTGAATTATCTAGATATATGAGTATCCTTTTTTTCAGAAGGAGGCAACTTGTAAAGTAACGTTCTAGCAAATGATTCACCTGGAGATGTTTGGTAAAGTTTACTTCTACCTGACTCTATTTTAAAGCTATATATATCATAGTAATGAAACTTATGAGCTATTTAATACTCCATGTAGAGCAAAGGTTAAAAGAAACAATTTTCTGTGACATAAATATTAATAGTAATAGATTGGTAGAGGGGGTTCTGATGATAGTAATAATAATATCATATAAGAAATGAATCGCCAGTCCAGGTTCGATGCATGATACAGGAAGCTTGGGGATGGTGCACTGGGATGACCCAGAGGGATGTTATGGGGAGGGAGGTGGGAGGGGGGTTCAGGATGGGGAAAATGTGTACACCCGTGGCAGATGCATGTCTATGTATGGCAAAACCAATACAATAAAAAAAAAATGTAATGGAAAGAATAAAGTCAACTGATTAGAAACCTTAAAAAAAAAAAAAATCCACAAAGTATTTCCCAGTTTAACAATGTATGTTCATTCAAATTGTTCTTCTAAACATGTTAAAATCACCAAACAAAATAACATGTAATCTTAATTCTACATATCTCAGATAATCAGGTTGAGAACTTGGGAAAATACATAACTTTAATCATTCTTTCATTAAATATGTTTGATAACCCATCATGTGCCCAGCCTAGAGCTCTGAATTTAGGGCATAAAGAGGACTAAGTCAATATAACTGTGGATAGAGGATTAAAATCTAGGTAACATACTGTTTTTCCAGGTCCCACCAGACACATCCTAAAAATAAAAGTCTTCAGTTAAAAAAAAATGTGAATTTCAACCCTCCTACATATGCCCCTGATGGAGGTTTGTAATGCATGTGGGCATATTAAATACTCTAAGTTTTAGGAGAAGTTCACTAATACTTCACTTCAATTATTTGACCACAGAATCATTTTGCTAGCAAGACATGTGTTGATATAATTTGGAAATTCTGTACTAGAAGAGAACAGATGTACGCATACATGTGATAACAGCTGGGACAGGTTGGTGGCCTGGGCAGCCTGAAAACAGAGAGGATAGGGGAGTCAGATCTGCCTCTCTGCATTAACCAATGGGTCAAGGAAGGCTTCCACATTTGAGCCAAGTCCTGTAGCCAAACCATGGAGGTACCAGGACCATCCCAGAGCACCTTGAACTAGACCACAGTGCTTCTAACAAGAAAATACGCATACTGAATAGAGATACTCCAACAAATACAATTTTTTTTAAGGTTTTTGCTGTCTTTGAGAAGTTCAGCATTGACTTCCCAACATATAAAACAAAGAGATTGAACTTGGTTATTTCTAATTGCATGCCAGCTTTCCAGGATTCTGTGCTTTAACTAAAGGTACACACATTCTGCAGAGTTTCATTAAAGGCCAGTGGCCTACAGGTCAGCAGAGCAGGGCGTTTCTGCCCCAACCCCAACAAGTTGAAAAACCAAAGCTCTTTACAAAGAGGTTGAACTCTTTAATGATGAAATGTATTGATTTAGGCTGCAGAGGACAACAGAACACATCATAACAGATACTATGAGAAAGAAGCTTCTAGGTTAGATTTGATTGTAATTGGGAAGTCAGAAAGCCATAAGTAATTGCTTTGACCTCTCCATTGATGAAGGACTTCATCATACCAATGGGTAACTCTGGGTTATTCTAGAACCTAGAGTTCTGTTCAAAAGAAATACAAAGAAGAAATAGACTCACACACATAGAAAATGAACTTATGGTTACCAAAGCAAAAAACATGGGAGAGGAGAGATAAATTAGGAGGTTAGGATAAATATATACACACTACCATATAATAAAATAGATAAAAAACAAGGACCTAGAGTATAGCACAGGAAACTATACTCAATATTTTGTAATAACCTATAATAGAAGAGAATCTAAAAAAGACTACATATACATTATACATACATACATATATATACACATGAGGAGGAGTAGTTTTAGTCACTCAGTCATGTCTGACTCTTTGCAACCCCATAGACTATATGTAGCCTGCCATGCTCCTCTTTCCATGGAATTCTCCAGGCAAGAATACTGGAAGTAGATAGCCATTCCATTCTCCAGGGGATCTAACCCAGGCATCCGACCCAGGTTTCCTGCACTGCTGACTGATTCTTTACTGTCTGAGCCACTATATATACATATATCTGAATCACTTTGCTATACACTTGAAACTAACACAACATTGTAAATTAACTATAGTTTAACTTAAAAAAAAGAAATACAAAGAAGAGGTGCATGCATAAGTACCGTGTAACCCCACTTGTATAAATAGCACTCTCATGCAACCATCCTCCCGTTGGTTTTCACAGAGATCACTAGCATATGGGATACCTCCTTACTCAAACTAGAGTCTTTAACTCCATGGGTTGAGTCTCAGGAATTCATATAGTTAGAAGGAGATAAAAAGAAGAGGGCAGAGTCAGTGAATATTTTAGAGAGATTCTTGGCCAGTTAAAACATGAGGACAAAGACGTAGAATCGTGAATGGCCGCCAAATTTCTGACTTGAGCAACTTTGCAATTTAGAGAACAATTTTGTGTGGGTTTCACTAATAATGTAATGCTGATATCTTTAATTAAAATTGGCATTCTAGGACTTCTAACATGTAAAGTATTGACAGAGAATGAGGCCTGATTTTCCTGACCTAGCAAACAAGGTCTGGATAGTATTTGCCTCATTCTGAAAAGCTTCCTTTGCATGCAAATGCCCTGTGCATTCATAGTATTAAATTCAAAATACAGGGAAAATAAGTTCATTACAGAACTAGATCTGAGGCTCTTTTTATAAATAATGACAACTTCTATGAGTTAGGGTTAGTGTAAACAATAATATCTGTCACACTGAATTAATATTTTAAATTTGATTTGTATTGCTTTTAAATTTTTTTACTTAATTTTCAAATTTGCTATATAGCTCACAGCTTTTGTTTTATTTTATAGTTGAGGAAGAGCTATATGCATAAAGATTTCATTACTAGTTTTATATTTATACATTTATAGAAAATTTTATTTAACACATATAACACCTAATATATGCCAGATTATCTGTTTTTAATGCTTTGCAAATATTAACTAATTTGACAAACCTAATCCAGCAACACATTATAAAGATCATGTACCACAACCAACTTGGATTCATGCCAGAGTCACAGTATGGTTCAACTTTCACAAATCAATGGGATGCATCACATCAACAAAAGACAAAAACCACATGATAATCTTAATAGATGCAGGAAAAGCATTTGATAAAATTCAACATCAATTCATGATAAAAAAAAAACCCTTATGAAGGTGGGTATAGAGGAAACATATCACAATATAATAAGACATATTCATGACAACCCACAACTAATGTAATACTCAACAGTGAAAAGCTGAAAGCCTTCCTGCTAATATCTGGAACAAGACAAAGATGCTCACTCTCACCACTTCTCTTCAAACAAGTACTGGAAGTCTTAACCACAGCAATCAGACAAGAAAAAGAAATAAAAGGTATTCAAATGGGTAGGGAAGAGGTAAAATTGCCATTATACAGAGATGACATGATACTATATATAGAAAACACTTAAGTCTCCACACAAAAACTACTAGAAAGTTTGGGATTAGCAAATGCAAACTATTATATATAGGATGGATAATCAAGAAGGTCCTACTATGTAGCACAGGAAGCTATATTCAATGTCTTGTGATAAACCATAATGGAAAAGAAAAGAATATATATGAGTCATTTTACTGTGCAGCAAAAATTAAATGTAATTTAAAAAAAAACCTAATACAACAAATATTAGCTACTTTAATTCTTATAACAATATTATGAATATAGCTATTATTATCCCCATTTCACAGATGAGAAGGCTGGGGCAAAGAGAGTTCAGTGATTTGGTCAAGGTCAACATAACCAATAAATGGTAGATCTAAGATTAGATTCAAACCCAGGAAGTATGGCTTTTTCGTCTATGCACTTACATAACATTAATAATTTAAGATAACAAAGGAGGATCTGTGAGTTTTTTTAATGTATTACTCAAGTTTGAGGAACACTGTCACAGAACATTTGATCCCTTGAGCAGAATGTAAAGAAGATTCAGTATAACATCCTTCTTTTTAGCCAGAGGGAAAGAGGCAAGTATTCTTTGGAACCATTTATTTGTTGCCTTATAATGTTATTCCAGTTATTTCAGTAGTCTCTGAACTTCCTATTCAGTTTATGCAAAGAAAGTGTCTTTTCTGTCTCCAAGGACCTTAGGACAGTACTACACACAGACTACAGAATTCACCACCATTTAATTAGGCTTGTATGAGATTTAGACCAGTTAGGGATCTAACTCAGAGAAGGCGATGGCACCCCACTCCAGTACTCTTGCCTGGAAAATCCCATGGACGGAGGAGCCTGGTAGGCTGCAGTCCATGGGGTCTCGAAGAGTCGGACACGACTGAGCAACTTCCCTTTCACTTTTCACTTTCATGCATTGGAAAAGGAAATGGCAACCCACTCCAGTGTTCTTGCCTGGAGAATCCCAGGGACGGGGAGCCTGGTGGGCTGCCGTCTATGGGGTCGCACAGAGTCGGACACGACTGAAGCGACTTAGCAGCAGCAGCAGCAGGGATCTAACTGGCTAAGAGAAATTGGGACACATTTCTCTCCTCTCAAGTATCAGAGGAGGTCCTTAATATGAGACAGCACTGGCCTACATAAGCCACTGAGTTGACCCTAAATATCCGCCCATATCAAATGCCCATTTCTTTCCTCATCCTTCCCCATGACCTGGAGAACTACTACAAGGATGGCAAGACCCAGTACAAATACTGTCTCCCTCCTGCTGTTTTCTGTGAATTAAGCAACTTGACTTGCCGATTCTTCCTGGCGCCCTCCCTACACTCAGCATCCGCCTCTACTGCCACACGTCTTATTCCATAGCGCAATTAGTTTCATTTGTTTCAATGACTGGGTCCTCTGGGGCAAGGACTATGCCCCATTTGTTTTTGTCTCCTTGCATCTAGCAATCTCAGCTGAATTCAATCCCAACCCCCAATAACTCCAAATGTAACTGTATTTGGAGATAAGGTCTTTAAAGAGGTGATAAAGTTGAAATGAGGCCATTATAAGAAGAACAGTTGCCAGATGAACACACACAGAGGAAAGGCCACATGAGGACACAACCAGAGCTCAGCTATTCTCAGGGAGACTGGCCTCAGAGAAAACCAAATCTGGAGCACCTTAGTCTTGGACTTCGGGCATCCAGAAATGAGGAAAAATAATTTCTGTTGTTTACCACCCTGTCTGTGGTATTTTGTCCTGGCAGCCCTAGCAAATGGTTACAGTTAGTACAGGGTGGTCACATATGATTGGTGCTAAAGATACAGGTGGGTATGTATTTGTATTTATAATTTCATTTATCCCTGCTGTCACTTCAGTCGTGTCCAACTCTGTGTGACCCCAGAGACGACAGCCCACCAGGCTCCCCCATCCCTGGGATTCTCCAGGCAAGAACACTGGAGTGGGTTGCCACTTCCTTTTCCAACGCATGAAAGTGAAAAGTCAAAGAAGTGAAGTCGCTCAGTCGTGTCTGACTCTTCGCGACCCCATGGACTGCAGCCTACCAGGCTCCTCCGTCCATGGGATTTTCCAGGCAAGAGTACTGGAGTGGGGTGCTATCGCCTTCTCCACCTTTATATCTATGCTTAAAAATAAAAGTGACTTGTCCAAGGCCAAGTAAACTGGTAAGAGATTGTGAACAGAAAACCCGTCCTCTGTTCATCCAGCTCTCAACCCTGCTTTCAACCCCAAGTCTCTGTGATGATATGATTCATGTGATTTCCAGTTGCTGTGAAATGACTGAAACCAGCTACCTTGGTCAGGCATCACAGTAACCATTTGAATGAGTTATTTTATTCCAGGAGATCCTGGTAAGGAACAGGGAACTAACAAGGCAACACCGACTGGAAGAATTCAGGAAAGGTCAAAAAGAGACGCCACATGTCCTACCAATCTCCCAGAAATCTCCTTGCTGGAATCCGTCTTGGCTGAGCAACGTGTGCACCACCAAAAAGGACCCTGAGCCAGAATGACTGGCCAGAGACAACCTGGAAACTAACCCCATCACCATAAAACCTGAGACTGAGCCATGCAGCAGAGCAGCCCTCCGCCCAGGTGCCCCTTCTCAGTGAAGTCGCTTGCTTTGTCAGCATGCGTGTCTCCTTGGACAATTCATTTCTGAGTGTTAGACAAGAGCCCACCCTTGGGGGCTGGAAGGAGTCCTCTGTCCTGCAAAATGAGGACCTTCCAAGAAGTACAAAGTTTTAGCTATGACATAATAAACTAGATACAACAATTTCTTACATATTTGGAGAAGATGCCTGATTGTTTCAATTAGGATCAACTGAAATAAAGAATAAAGCAGCAAAATGTGTGTGTGTGCATGCACGCACACATGCACAATCACACCACATGATTAAATTTATCAGAATCCTCATGGGCCCTTTTTGGAACCATGATCTCATTCATACTTTTAATATTTCCCCCCAATAAATGTTTATACTTTAAGCAGCCACTGGAGACAGGAGATGTGGAAGGCTATGATAACCCTCTCAGAGTTGAAAAAGAGACGGAAAATCAGCAAATGCAGACATCTGGGTTCCCGGCTGGAAGCTAGAGCCAGGACAACCAAATGCCTAAGACTTGACTCAAAGGAGACAGACACGGAGAGAAACATTTGGAGACAGAGATGTGGGAGGCAGCACAGCCCATTTAAGGATCTTCTCCTTAGCCTGTGGCTGAGTTCTGTGCTGCCCTTTCTCAGACTTCAAATGCATTCTAAGTCCCACTCTGCATGCTGTTGAGTCTCAGTAAGTATGTGTTGAATGGATGAATAAATCAAAGGAACTGATTTAAACTGGGAACACACTTTAATGTTGATTATAGAAAAAGGAGGTGGGCTCAAATACTACTAGCCCACAGTATAGAAAGCAAATCAATTACCAACACTAACAGACAATAAACTCAGGCTAAAACATGGCAATCTGATGAGACAGTTGGCTGCAACAACTCTGCCTTTCTTGTCTTGGTTTCTCCTTTCCCTTTCCACCCCCTATTGACTATTTGTAAGCACCACAGCATGGTATCCCAGCTTTTTTCGCCCCCTGAATCTCCTCATCACTGTGTGGGCTATGGGAAGCCTAAAATGGCTGATTAGTCATTTGTTTTTCTTTTTCCTTCCCATATAGTTGAATAACTCATATGGTCTACAGGCTTAGGTATTTGGCATTACAAACACTGCCCACACAATGAATGGGTACCTTATTTGTTGAGAACTGGGAAATAGAGTTGGGAAGGAGTTTAAAGCACTGAAAGGCTAGAATTTGCCCTGACTCCCTGGTGGTTGAGTAGGTCAGAGAATAAATGTAACCTTAAGATTTCTGGGTCCCTGAAAACAGGGCAAAGGCATTCAATCCAAGGGATTAGCAAGTCTGTTAGTTAACACATGAAAATGCCTTCACAATCTTCCCTGCAGGAGGTCAGAGAAGGGGTAGGGAAGAGGGATTAGTTGCTGGGAGGAGAACCAAGAGGAGAAAGAAGGATGCTGATTTTTAGACTAAAAGAGAGGACAAAGTCAGACGCATGTTGGGATCTGTCTTTTGGGTGATGCAGGGTAGGATGGGGCTTTGATCTATATTTAGTTCCCAAAGCTCAGAGCTGCACGGCAACCTTTGTTATGCAAGAGAGACTCATGTTGGACACCAGAGCAAGGGCAAGAGAGGACAGTGGGAGAGAAGAATTACAGGAGGGAGATGAGGGCTCACAAGGAGGGGGCTACAGTGGGGGGAAGGGGAGCCCTCTCCTCCCCTCCTGTGTGAATATACAGACAAGTCCATCAAGCCCGTGGCAGGCGGCAGTGATGAGAAAGATACATAATATGATAAAGCTTGGTAGCAGGCATGTGTGATTGAACAGACCAATGAAGAGATAACATTTGAAAGCTTTACTGCTCGGAAAGCTGTTAGCAAGCTGGTGTCCCCTTCATCATGTTTAATTTTACTTTTACTACCCTTCATTTGCTTTGACGGGTTGATGTTGCCATGGTGTGGTTGGAATTCTCATAAAAGTGCTGTTACCCTTTCAAGATGGCCATTTTTTTCTAGGGTTTATACCACATTTTATAGTTATGTCAGAAGGTTTACTTGGTTTATGAATTCTCCAAGCTCTAAGATTGCTCTCAAAAAACTCTGGGTTGCCTTCCATTCTCGCCGGTTAATTTGTGATCTTTTCACAACAGTCACATCTTTGGATGACGTCCCGACATAATTAGAAATGCACACACACACAGAGAAACCAAGCCCACTTTTCCTAGGTCATAAGTCCCTGAATCTGTGTAACTGTCTATGTGTGTCTGAATATTGCATTTGATGCATAAAATGGTAATAAATAAAAGAACTATGACCAACTATAAAATCTAATGATTAATATGCAGCCATATAATGATGACTTCTTGATTTCCTCTCTAACATTTCAAGGCTGGTAAACCATGTGAGAGGAAAACACTCTTTATTAAATCCCTGAGAAGCTCAGGCTATAGGTTATGAATAAGCCTTTGAGTAGGTCTTCAACGTCATCAATTAAAACAGTCTATTCACTTATTCAAAGAAGTTTCATTACTCATCAGATCTGGGTCTAGGAATTTTGGAAACCGGAGGAATTCAAGGCATAGTGTACCATCACATGAGAAAGGTCATCCAAACCAAGACTGTCAAAAGCAGCGTATAATTACAAGACAGCATGCTAAAATCTTGTATGTAAATTCAATGAACTGGAATGTGGTTTTAGGTTAAGATTTGAGGTGAGACTTCAGAAGTATATTTTAAAGCCCATCTTTCAGGTATATCCTGGTCAATAAATATTCAGTCCATTGTTTCTGCATTGCCTTGCAAGGCCTGAAATATGGAAGCAGTTTAGAGACACGACAAACTACCCATCTACTCAGCGTGCTAGGGGTGCTCTAACTAATTACCACAAACTTAGTGACTCAATGTTATCATCATAGAGTTCCAGAGGTTAGAAGTGAAAAGGGCCTCACTGGGCTATGGTCACATTGTCAGCAGGGCAGCATTCCCGTGCCGGCTCTAAGGTAAAATCCTTGCCTTTCTAGCCTCCATAGGCTGCCTGCATTCCTTGGCACATGGTCTCTTTCCTCCATCTTCAAAGCCGGCAGTGTCCCCGTCCTCTGACTGTTCTTCCAGTCAAATGTCCTAAGGTTCTCCTCCTATTTCCCTCCTTCACTCTTAAAGACTCTTGTGATTACACTGGACCCACCCAGATAATCCAGGAAGATCTCCCTTTTGTAAGGTCAGCTGGTTAGCAACCTCAATCCTCCCTGCAAACTTAATGCCTCTTTGCCATGTATAATCACATGTTCACAGTTTGTGGATTAGGACATGGACATCTTTGGAGGGGGCTCTTTATCCTGCCAATCACACCATCCATGGAAAGATAGCAAGCAAGTCAAGCAGTATGGAGAAGGCTCCCACATTAAATCAGAACTGAACTAAATGACCAAAGGGCAACTTTCCAGCACAGTGATTATGTGACACTTGAAGACTGTACAAGGAACTAAATCTATGTTTAGCTTCCTCACTGCTAAAATGGGTGCGGCAACATTTTACTACCAACAAGCAAGAGTTTTAAAGACTTCAGTGTGTTGAACTTGCAAATTGCAATCATACTTGGTCCACTGGTATGAACATTTTTAGGGATCTTGATATTTTCCAAAATGGCAGCATAGTTGCTAATGTGCATCCCGAGGAATGGACAAGACAGGACAGACAAATGAAACTACTTATGCCCACAGTCCATGGTTCTTGAGGCCTGTTATGAAAGGCTTAATGGTACACATGTTTATATATCATGGCCAATAAATTCAAAGGAGTTAATTTTACAGTGCTCAATGAAACTTCAGAAAGAAAAAAACCTGTTGCAGTTATTATGTAGAAAAATGGCTTAGGATGTCCGAGTTCAGAGAAATTTACAAAGTGTCCCATGATACTCATCATTGGTAATTTTTATGACACACAGCTCCCCATTACAATGAGACTGAAATCAAACCTCTGTGTGGGATAGAGTTCACTAATACCAGTGTACATACGTACCAGACAACTCCATTCAATGCATTTATTCAACCATATTTATTGAGAGTCAACTATGTTTCAGGACTTGTTCTAGACACTTGTGATACATCGACGAACCAGAGTCCTGACTTCACGGGGCTTACATTCCAATGGAATAGATGTGGCTACTGCTGAGTAACTACTGATTGAGGAAGGCATACTTAAATCAAAGCCGATTCAACTAACCCTAACTTGACCCATATATAAGGCTAGTGTGTGCATGCTAAGTAGCTTCAGTCATGTCCAACTCTGTGCGACACTATGGACTGTAGCCTGCCAGGTTTCTCTGTCCTTGGGATTTCCAGGAAAGAATACTGGAGTGGGTTGCCATGCCCACCTCCAGGGGATCTTCCCAACCCAGGAATAGAACCTATGTCTTTGACATCTACCTGCATTGGCAGGCAGGTTCTTTACCACTAGCGCCACCTGGGAAGCCCTTAAATAAGGTTAGCGAGTGAGTGAGTGAGTGAATAAGTGAAAACTGCCCAGTCATGTCGGCTCTTTGCAACTCCAGGGACTATACAGTCCATGGAATTCTCCAGACCAGAACACTGGAGTGGGTAGCCGTTCCCTTCTCCAGGGGATCTTCCCAACCCAGGGATCGAACCTAGGTCTCCCGCATTGCAGACAAATTCTTTACCAGCTGAGCCACCAGGGAAGCCCTGAATAAGGCTAGCTGCTAAGTCGCTTCAGTCATGTCCGACTCTGTGTGACCCCATAGACAGCAGTCCACCAGGCCGCCCCATCCCTGGGATTCTCCAGGCAACAATACTGGAGTGGGTTGCCATTTCCTTCTCCAATGCATCAAAGTGAAAAGTGAAAGTGAAGTCGCTCAGTTGTGTCCAACTCTTTGCAACCCCATGGACTACAGCCTACCAGGCTCCTCGGTCCATGGGATTTTCCAGGCAAGAGTACTGGCATGGGGTGCCATTGCCTTCTCCAAAATAAGGCTAGAGACCCAGCTAAATCATGCCTAGACTTCTGATTTCCCCCCACCAAAACTGTGAGATAATAATTCTATAATTTGTTAAGCCACCAAGTTTTGTGGATAACATATTCCTAAGTTGTCTCCTAAAAATGTCCATTAGTTCAGCCATCCTTTAGACTGGAAGTAATGATGTAAATTGCTTTAAACTACTCAATATCACCTTTTTTCTGGAAATGCTCTGCTCTCATCACTTGTGATTTTGATGGGCCTGGAAATCATGACTCTTTTCCTTTACTGTGGGGTTATCATCCTACCCCCACAGTCAAGGGAAAGCATTGATGCATTTAAACTGTGGTGTTGGAAAAGACTCTTGAGAGTCCCTTGGACTGCAAGGAGATCAAACCAGTCTATCCTAGAGGAAATCAGTCCTGAATATTCATTGGAAGGACTGATGCTGAAGCTGAAACTTCAATACTTTGGCCACCTGATGTGAACAACAGACTCATTGGAAAAGACCCTGATGCTGGGAAAGATTGAAGGCAGGAGGGGAAGGGGATGACAGAGGATGAGATGGTTGGATGGCATCACCAACTCGATGGACATGTATTGAGCAAGCTCCGGGAGTTGGTGACAGACAGGGAAGCCTGTCATACGACAGTCCATGGGGTTGCGAAGAGTCAGACGCGACTGAGAGACTGAACTGAACTGAATCAGAATCTCTTCCTTATGATTTAAATATCAGCTTAATCGAGAAGACATAGGGGAATATAAGCTGTGTGGTGCCACGCCTCAATACGAAGAGGCCCCAGGGAGTGCACCCACTGCTGCAGCCCCTGGAGGAGGCTTGGTTACTTCCCTTGCAGCGGCCTAGTTATTCTACTCTTCCTGTCAGGCCATGAGCCCCCATTATCCTTCCAATAAACGTCCTTCTCCCTCAAACAATGATTTCGAACTTTAGTTAGTGAGAGTCCATTTCTGTTGCTTAGAAGGGAGAACCCTGACAGACAGACACCAGACGCATTCAGCTGGTGATTGCATACCGACCGTAAAGAAATCCTGTAAGGTTTTCATTAGTACTTCTTTTGATGGGCCCCAAATAAAAACACTTAATGACGAAACTGTAGGGAGCTTAGTCCCCGTCTAAAGTAAACTTATTGCTTTTTAAGGAAGCCAATTGAGTCTCACAGTCAGACGGTAACTTGCCTCAGTTGCCACAAGGAATTATTGGTAGATGCAGAACAGTTTTATATACTTTAGGTCACACCCATATCAAGAGCCAGTAGACCAAAAGAGTTGCTATTTTAAATTCTGAGAGAAATAACGCCACCGTGTAACTTTAATCACTATATAGGAAAAGATTTCGTTGCTAGTAGTAGCCGTGATGATCACACATATGTAGGTAGTAGTGGAAATGAGAAGGAGCACCTATAACTCATGATTCTATTCTTTTTAGAATGATTTTGCTCTAAAAATTGGGAAGGAGGCTATTAATTAGACCTTGGCCTTTCATTACTGTATGAAGCTTGGCCAAGCCTTGAAACCCCCTTTGTAGTGGCTGACCTTGGAATCATATCTATTTCTAGGGGATGACCTCTAGGATGACTCCCAGTAATTCCCCACCTTCCCGGTATGCACACCCTCGTGTAATCTCCTCTTGAGTGTGAACTGACTGGTCTAGTGACTTATTTCTAACCAATAGAACATGAAAAGGCAATGTGATAACAATTCTATGATTAGGTTACAAAAGACTGTGACTCTGTCTTGCTGGCTTGGATGAAACACGCTGCCATATTGGAAAGGCCACATAGTAAAGAACAGAGGGTAGCCAGCAAGGAACTGAAGTCCTCAGTCCAACAGCCCTCAAGACACTGAAGACCAATAGCAGCCAATGAGTAAGCTGGAAAGCAGATCCTACTGCCTTTAAACCTTGACTGCAGCCTTGCAGGAGACCCTCAGATCAATGACCTCACCAAGCCAAATTCTTGACCCCCAAAAAACTGAGAGACAGCAGTTTTGTATTTTTTAAGCCATTAAGCTTTGCAGTACTTTATTACATAGTAATAGATTATTTATACAGACCTTGATGGAATACAATTTTTTGCTCAGTCCTGGGAGACTGAGGCTTTCTTATCATGGTTACATAAGAAAGGAAGTTGGGCTATGGGTTTTGAATACGGTCACCCTAATGGCCCCGTGCATAGCAGCAGGGAGTGCATTATGTCTGGTAGAGCCAACTAACTCTAGATAACTAAAGACTGTGAATCAGGGAACTAGGATTTGTAACACATCTTGAAAGAAACTTTTACCACACCTTGAAAGAAACTTCTGCAAGAAAGAAAAAGACTCAAATAGCACTGGTAGGAGAGAGAGTTTTTGAGATATAGTCAGTCTCACCAGTGCCCTTAATTGCACATCTTTATTTAGTTTTAGCCAACTGGCAGTTAAACACCATTTTAATTATGTTAGCCCTGGAAAAAGAAGAGCATCTAGTTCAAGTTCCTTGTTCCAACTGCTGTTCTTAATTGCCTTTTCATTCAAGCCAAAGACTTACAGTGGCAGCCACAGCCCAGTTGGAAAACAATTCATTGTGTCAGTGACTAGGCCTCATAACAGAGCACCTTAATAAGACCAACTTCTGTACTTCCTGGCTCCCCAAGATGGATTATGTTCATAGTCTATTATTTGAACAAGGGTATCTGACTTATGGCAAATCTATCTGAAACAGCATTGTAGTACTGTATTTTATCTTTAAGAAATGTATTTTATAAAAGTAAGATATTTACTTCTGTTGCAGGAAGGAATTTAAGCAGAAAAATTTCTCTCTAATGTTTGTTGAATCATAGGAGAATGATGAGGGGGAACAGAGTGATACATCAACCAACTAACTTGAAAAACTCAGTTGTATTTTTATTTCAGGAAGAAAGGCTGAGCTAAAGGCGCCCTGTGGTATTGCATGAAATACCTTTCTTCTTTTTCCAAGTCATGCATATCACCCAGGAATCCACAAGGGGAGCATCTCTGTTCTCTATTACTTAAATTTGCACAAGCATGCGATCAATTCTTCTTTCCCATTCCTTCCTCTTTAGGGCTTGTGAAAGGAGTTGAAATTTATAGTCTTTGAGGATGGCAACCTTTGTTTGGAATCATAGAATCACAGACTGTAAGAACCAGCAAGGACCTCAGAGATTATCTGGTCTGACTTTCTCATTTTACAAGCAAGGTAACCAAAGCCCTTTAGTGAAAGACCTGGCTGTGATTGATGATTTTAATGACACCTGTAGCCCTGAACTGGGTGAAAACCAGGGTCAGGATCCACACAGAGCAAGGAATCATGCACACCAGGTAGCAGTTTTAACTTTATCTTAATTTTTCCTTCTTCTTTGAAGGAAATTAGAACAATAGGAGAGGGCCAGAGTCACACAGACCCTGGGGTCTGTTTGGCTCACCCACTCTCTGACTCTGTGACCTTGGAAAAGTCACGGTACATCTCAATCTCAGCCTTGGTAAACCTGGAGAAAAGCAAGGTAGGACCAGTGTCTTGGGTGGTGGTGAGAACAACACAAGCAGACATATGTAAAGCTCTTAGCACAGGACAAGAGCTCATAAAATGTATGTAATTGTTATTCTTAGCTTCCACTAGTATTATTGGAAAAGATACTGATGCTGGGAGAGATTGAAGGCAAAAAGAGAAGAGGGCAGCAGAGGATGAGATGGTAGGATGGCATCACCAACTGAATGGACATAAACTTGAGCAAATTCCGGGAAATAGTGAGGACAGGGAAGTGGAGGACAGGGAAGCCTGGTGTGCTGCAGTCCACAGGGTTGCAGAGAGTTGGACACGACTTAGTGAACAAACAACAATGAGTATTATACCACCTTGACTGTGCTGACCCTTGCCAATAGCAAATAATTTTACCTGCTGGCCCCCAGTTTGGGCACATATAAACTGAAAGAATTTCGGCATTACAACTCTTTTGATCCTGGGTCATATTCTTCCACTGACCTCAGCTTGAAAGTTACCTCCTCAGCCTTGAATGGTCTCTTCCATCAGCTCCCACCCTAGCTACCTCTACACCACTGGACCACAAGTACCTTGAGGGTAGAGCTCACAGCTGACCTTTTTCTGCTTTTTCCTCAGACCTAACACAGTGTCTTTGACTCCTAGGTTCCCATTTTAAATAAAAGCTTTGAATTTGTATTGCTTCTAGAGACAAGGCAAGCTGGACAGCTTCGTGCAGATGCAAAAGAGAAGATTCTAGCTAAATAACAGTTGAGGATAATATAAAAGAGCTCATAATTAGTGCCAAGGGCTCTGGGAATAGCAGGCTATCAAACTACACAAGGCTATGGGAAAGCTGGTAGGTAAAATATGAAACAAGAACCCAACCAAGTCATCAGTTTAAGACTTGGGGTTGAATAGAAAGATCAGTTTTATTGGAGGGGGAGCCTATAGTGGGAGGTTAGAACAGGTTTAGTGGTGGAAAGGGATTCACAAATATTTATTAGTTATTTTTAGTCACTTATCCCTGAGGCAAAAGACGAATTGGTGCCTTAGTTGATTTTTTTTAAGTACCTGAATTGTAGCTGCAAGCATGAGGATCTTTAGTTTACCAGCATGCCTGCTCCACAGAGTGGCCCTGCTGTGATTTTTCACACTTCTTTCTTGCCTTCCACAGAGTTTCCATGACAGGCAAAGGTTTTGGAGAAAACAAAGTGCAGCGTGTCCCCTGTTGTCAGGACTTAAATTTTAAATCTTTCTTGGCCGCTCAGTGTGGTAGCCGGCAAAGAGTCTTTGTCAGGGAAAGGTCAGAGGCAGTTATTAACACAGAGTGACAACTGTACTTCAGAAAACAACTGCCCTCATCCATCCCTCCAACCTTCACAGAAGCCTTTGCTGACAATCTCTTCATTTCTATACATTGTCAGCAAGACACTTAACAGCACTTTGTTGTCCATCTTGGCTCTCTCAGAAGTATGACTGAGAGAGTGCAATGTAACTTGGGAGAATAAAGGAGAGAAAGAACATTTTAATCTCTGGCCGGGTCAGTTCAATGCCACTTCAGTGAACATTTTTTGTTTTTCCTCCTTGGCTAGCAAGACAGAGCCAACTCTGGGTCATAGCCTTTGAGTTTTAGAGCTGGGAAGAGTTCCACTTACCCCCTGAGGAACCCCAAAGAACTCCAGGAATCTGACCCTGTGGCTAGAGCTGTCTCTATGGGACCTATTCTCCATCACTCTCTCTGCCTGAGATCTCAGTTACTGGTAGAAGTTCTTGGTTTCTTGGGACCCCAGGTCATGCCAACCAATATGTGGCTGTGATTGATTTCTCAACACTGTGCATCCTGCTGCTGCTACTGCTGCTAAATCGTTTCAGTCATTTCCGACTCTGTGTGACCCCATAGACGGCGGCCCACCAGGCTCCCCCGTCCCTGGGATTCTCCAGGCAACAACACTGGAGTGGGTTGCCATTTCCTTCTCCAGTGCATGAAAGTGAAAAGTGAAAGTGAAGTCTCTCAGTCTTGTCCGACTCTTCACGACCCCATGGACTGCAGCCTACCAGGCTCCTCCATCCATGGGATTTCCCAGGCAAGAGTACTGGAGTGGGGTGCCATTGCCTTCTCCGAAGAGAAAGGCAGTAATGCAAAATCTCACAGCCTTCTATGACTTTGAGTTATGCATCTGGGTCTAGCTAAACAGGGATTACAGATTCAGAGCAGCACACCGTATTGATAACGTCCTGTCTAAATATATGTCTGTGTGTGTGTGCAATCGTGCATGTGACATGCTCATGGTCCCAAAACCATGTTCCCAAAGCTGTGCGTATGAAGGAAGGAAGAAGACTGAAAGGGTAAAGAGGGCTGAATTATTGGCAGTATTATTTTTCATAAGTTCCCAAATCAGGTAGTGGCCATGAATCACCAATGTCTGGTCCAAATACTAGTACGAATCAAATCCCTCTTCTCAGTGGAGGAGGGCCTCTGTGTCTCTCTGTTTTGTTAGCATGCTGCTACTACAGATTCCTGAACCTGGCCAGCCCTGTCGTAGGTAGATTTTATAGAAAGCAACTTCCCCTTCAGATTGATGCTGAAGCTGAGGCTCTAATACTTTGGCCACCTGATGCAAAGAGCCAACTCATTGGAAAAGATCCTGATACTGGGAAAGATTGAGGGCAGGATGAGAAGAGGGTGACAGAGGATGAAACGGTTGGATGGCATCACTGACTCAATGGACGTCAGTTTGAGCAAACGCCAGGGAATAGTGAATGACAGGGAAGACTGGTGTGCTGCAGTCCATGCGGTTGCAAAGACTCCCACACAACTGAGTTACTGAACAACTTTCCTCTTCAGAGCTGTAGAAGAAAGGAAATCTGCTCTGGAGAGCATGTTGAGACTGAACAAAGCTGTAACATGTGATAAAAAGATGAGTTCCCCAGGGAAATCCCCACAGGCATGTCACTAGCTCTATAATTAGTATTGTCCTCATCGGGGGATGTATGTTGCCTTTTTCCAGCCTTTCGGAAGGAACAAGATATGATTTGGATATTGCCCTGCTATTGACATGTTGGCATTTCAGCTTTTAACAACTTTTAAAGAAACAAGTAGGAGTTTACAGTGCTGGATACTTCACAATCCCGGAAGACAGCTGAGGGAGGTTGCATGGATGCATATTACATTTTCCCCCAGGCTTCTTTAGGCCATTAAATGTACCCCAAGCACTTCATATAGAAATTTCACTTATCTATACTCAGATAAGGAGAAGGAAATGGCAACCCACTCCAATATTCTTGCCTAGAGAATCCCGTGGACAGAGGAGCCTGGTGGGCTGCTGTCCATAGGGTTGCACAGAGTCAGACATGACTGAAGCGACTTAGCATGCATGCATGCATTGGAGAAGGAAATGGCAACCCACTCCAGTGTCCTTCCCTGGAGAATCCCAGGGACAGAGGAGCCTGGTGGGCTGCCGTCTATGGGGTCACACAGAGTTAGACACGACTGAAGCGACTTAGCAGGAGCAGCAGCATACCCAAATAATAATTGCTGATGAGGTGGATTTTCACGGATTTTCAAGAGATGGGGTCAAGAATTTAAAGTCAAAATCCTTGCCACCCTGATTCGTTCCTAAAGATTGGAACTTTATTGCTCTAGTGTTGTATACAGAGCTGATTTGTTTCATAAGACTTTGGTGTCAGGGACCATAATTTCTTCCAAATCTGCAGAGTAATAAGTTTTGCCAAAAATGGGTTCATCTTTGTTCTATCTACAAGAATTTAGACATAGACACTGCAGGCAGAGGTCATAGTTTTTAAATCACTTTTCAGAGATGTCATTGGTCATTGCTTCTTATTAGCTCCTTATTCTCTAATTGAGTCTGAACCACTTCAGGTCAATGACAGGAATTTGTTTCCATTTCCAATGTGGAGGGTGCCAAATGAAAAAATGCTGAGTTGAGGTAGGACTGAAAAGTTTACAGCAAAATTCAAAGAAATTTGTCTAGTTTGCAACAATGTTGGTGCTGTAATGGCATCATTTTTTATTCGACTTTTTAAAGAAATGAACTTGTTCCTGTTTACGAAGTTTAGACTCTGCTTCTTACACATTAATGATTGTTTGTTTGCTTTGGTTTGGCATAAACACTGAGACCAAAACCAGGAATCCAGTGGCTGTGAGAAAGTATGTAATTGTGGGTGTTGCCGAGTCTAAATAGTACCCAATTCCAATTGCACTGCATTCCTCTATTCTTGAAGATGTTATCACATGCCACGAAAACCCAAGGCTTCCACTCAAGGTGGTATCTGTTGACACTGGTCTGTCTTGGCACTTGAAAGCAGGTTCATAGCCAACATTCTTGACCATTTTATCTGCCATCTGCTTTCTAGCGTTAATTGAAGTTATTCTCCCTCACACATATTTTGAGTGAAATTGCATGTAATCTATACATAAATTTAGAGAACATTTTTAAATTGTGAAGATTGAAACTTTTCAAAAATAAACACAGTGTCTCTCTTGATTTACTTAGTTATTTCTCATGTCTATTAATAAAACTCTTTTATCCATGATGTTCTAAAGCTTTGTTGCTGTTGGGAATTACAAATCTTAAATTGTATTTTTGAATTGGTCATTACCAGCATGTAGAACTAATTTACTAATTTATGAATTAATTACTATTTCTAAAAACTATTACTACTTTTTATGTTGATCTCCTATTTAAAAATATTGTGACTTCTAATAGTTTGTAGATTCTCCTGAACTTTTTAGTCTAGAAAAAAAAAATTCTCATAACAGAGTTTGCCCCCTTTCTGTCCAATATTTATACTTTTTGTTGATTTTTCTGAAGCCACAACAAGATTGAAGCCCAAGAGCCACAACAAAAGATGCTGTGTGTCACAGCAAAGTGTCACAGCAAAGACCCCACATGTGACAACTAAGACCCGACACAGACAAAATAAATATTTAAAATCCTATATATAATATTACTAATTGTATGTCAGCATATTTTTTAAGAAAGAAAATAAAATTTCCCTTTAACTCCTTGAATATATATATCATTACTTCTTTTAATATATGTATAATAGTTGCTTGAAGGTTCCTGCCTGCTAACTATAACATCTGGGCCAACTTAGCTGTTTTCTATTTCTATATCTTTTTCCTTGACTGGGAGCTATACTTGTCTCCATTTTCCCATATCTGGTGGGTTTTCATTCTCTATTAGATACTGTTGATAATACTTTTGAAAGATTCTAGATTATATTATATTCTTCTACAGAAAGTTGCTTTTTATTCAAGTATGCAGTTCAATTCTGGTATGACCTAAATCAAATCCCTTATGATGATATCATATCAGATCAGTTCAGTCACTCAGTTGTGTCCGACTCTTTGTGACCCCATGAATCGCAGCACGCCAGGCCTCCCTGTCCATCACCAACTCCCGGAGTTCACCCAGACTCACGTCCATCAAGTCAGTGATGCCATCCAGCCATCTCATCCTCTGTCATCCCCTTCTCCTCCTGCCCCCAATCCCTCCCAGCATCAGAGTCTTTTCCAATGAGTCAACTCTTCGCATGAGGTGGCCAAAGTACTGGAGTTTCAGCTTTCGCATCATTCCTTCCAAAGAAATCCCAGGGCTGATCTCCTTCCAAATGGACTGGTTGGATCTCCTTGCAGTCCAAGGGACTCTCAAGAGTCTTCTCCAACACCACAGTTCAAAGGGAATGACAAATCGATTCAAGGTATTAGATCTGATAGACAAGGTGCCTGAAGAACTATGGACAGAAGCTCGCAACATGGTACAGGAGGCGGTGATCAAAACCATCCCCCAAGAAAAAGAAATGCAAAAAGGCAAAATGGTTGTCTGAGAGGCCTTACAAAGAATAGAAATGAAAAGCAAAGGAGAAAAGGAAAGATATACCCATTTGAATGCAGAGTTCCAAAGAATAGCAAGGAGAGATAAGAAAGCCTTAAGTAAACAATGTAAAGAAATAAAGGCAAAAAAAAAAAAAAAGAAAAGAAATAAAGGCAAACAATAGAATGGGAAAGACTAGAGATCTCTTCAAGAAAATTGGAGATACAGATACCAAGGGACTATTTCATGTAAAGATGGGCACAATAAAGGACAGAAACGGTATGGACCTAACAGAAGCAGAAGATATTAAAAAGAGGTGGCAAGAATACACAGAAGAACTGTCCAGAAAACTCTTAATGATCTGGATAACCTTGATGGTGTGGTCACTCAACTAGAGCCACACATCCTGGAGTGTGAAGTCAAATGGGCTTCAGGAAGCATTAATACGAATAAAGTTAGTGGAAGTGATAGAATTCCAGCTGATCTATTTCAAATCCTAAAAGATGATGCTGTTAACATCCTGCACTCAGTATGCCAGCAAATCTGGAAAACTCAGCAGTGGCCACAGGACTGGAAAAGGTCAGTTTTCATTCCAATCCCAAAGAAGGACAATGTCAAAGAATGTTCAAACTACTGCATAATTGCACTCATTTCACATGACAGGAAGGTCATGCTCAAAATCCTTCAAGCTAGGCTTCAACAACACGTGAGCCAAGAACTTCCAGATATACAGGCTGGATTTAGAAAAGGCAGAGGAACCAGTGCTCAAACTGCCAAAATCGACTGCATTATAGAAAAAGCAAGGAAATTCCAGAGAAACATCTACTTCTCCTTCATTGACTATGCCAAAGCCTTTGACTGTGTGGATCACGACAAACTGGAAAATTCTTAGAGATGGGAATACCAGAACACCTTACCTGCATCCTAAGAAACCTGGTGGAGGTCAAGAAGCAACAGTTAGAACCCAGACATGGAACAATGAACTGGTTCAAAATCGGGAAAGTCTACATCAAAGCTATATATTGTCACCCCGCTTACTTAACTTATGTGCAGAGTACATTATGTAAAATGCCGGGCTGGATGAAGCACAAACTGGAATCAAGATTGCTAGGAGAAATATCAATAACCTCAGATACATAGAGGATACCACCCTAAATGTCAGAAAGCAAAGAACTAAAGAGCCTCTTGATGAAGGTGAAGAAGAGTGAAAAAAAAAAGGCTTAAAACTCAACATTCAAAAAACTAAAATCATGGCATCTGGTCCCATCACTTCATGGCAAATAGAAGGGGGAAAAATAGAAATAGCAACAGACTTCATTTTCTTGGGATTCAAAATCACTGCAGATGGTGACTGCAGCCATGAAATTAAAAGATACTTGCTCCTTGGAGGAAAAGCTATGACAAACTTAGACAGCGTATTAAAAGGCAGAGACATCACTTTGCTGACAAAGGTGTGGATAGTCAAAACTATGTTTTTTCCAGTAGTCATGTACGGATGTGAGAGTTAGATCATAAAGAAGGCTGAGCACCAAAGAATTAATGCTTTCAAACTGTGGTGCTGGAGAAGACACTTGAGAGTCCCTTAGACAGCAAGGAGATCAGACTAGTCAATCCTAAAGGAAATCAGTCCTGAATATTCATTGGACAGACTGATGCTGAAGTTGAAGCTCAAATACTTTCACTTCCTGATGCGAAGAGCCAACTCATTGGAAAAAACCCTGTTGCTGGGAAAGATTCAGAGCAGGAGGAGAAGGGGACAACAGAGGATGAGATGGTTGGATGTCATCACGGACTCAATAGACATGAGCCTGAGTAAGCTCCGGGAGATGGTAAAGGACAGGGAAGCCTGTCTTGCTGCAGTCCACATGGTTGCAAAGAGTCGGATATGCCTGAGCGACTAAATAACAATAACTATGGGTTAGTCAATTTGATTTTATGTAGGCTTAGTTTTGTACTTTCTTGGGGAAGACCTATGAAAATCCCAACCTCTTCCTTAATTAAAATATTTTCTACTTGGAAGGACTCATCTTTCAAACTCTGCACTCTATAGATTTGTGTTGGGTCTTCTTATCAGGGAAGATCTAGAGTAGGCTTTCTAGAGTAGGCCCCTGTTCTTAGGTTTGACCTATTTGGTATCTCTGTTGGATGCTTGAGATGTCAACAAGGAGTTAATGAGAACTTTTCACTACAGCTGAACTTGCTTTGTTCCCTAGATTTGCATGACCTCCAGTTTCTCTGTTCTAGCCTCATCTCTGATGAACTTTTTGGAAATCCTCCACTTATCTTGTCTTAAGCAAATACAGTCCAACACATAGTCACAGACTTCTAGGGAATTGCTGTGCATACTTATGGGGTGTCATCTCTGCACAGCTTCCTCCTATCTTGGATCTTTCCCACAGACTCCAGCCTCTTCAGCTACCCCAAACCCTTATCTCCACCTCCTTGATTCATCAAGATGACTGAACCTGGTTTGAAGCTTAGCTTACAGCACCATAATCTAAAAATCGCCTTCAGGCAGAGGGCTAAGACAATCATTCTTAAGTGTAGCTTACTTCTTCAGTTTCTCTTCTTCAGGGGTCAGTCTTGAGCTCCCTGTTGTCCAATGCTTTATAAATTTTTGTGGGGTTTTTGTGTTTATTAAAAATGAGAAGGTGAATTCAGCACCAGTTTCTCTATCATAGTTAAAAACTAAATCCAGATATAGTATTTTTTTTTAATTCTAGAAATTTTATCGGATCTTTTAAATAGATTCTAATACTTTAGCAAAATTTTCCTTCTTTTATTTTGGCCATCTTTATCTCTATTGTCTTGAATAAATTCATTACATTGATTTTAGGAACTTTGTCACCCAAAGCACAATGGATCTATTTCTATTTTATGCATTATTTTCTCTTTGTTTTTGGTTAGCTAGCCCTGTATAAAGTGAAAGACTTCACTTTCACTTTTCACTTTCATGCATTGGAGAAGGCAATGGCAACCCACTCCAGTGTTCTTGCCTGGAGAATCCCAGGTACGGGGGAGCCTGGTGGGCTGCCGTCTATGGTGTCACACAGAGTCGGACACAACTGAAGCGACTTAGCAGTAGCAGCCCTGTATTATAATCCTGTATTTACAAAAGAACTAATATTCTTTTGAGTTGATGTACAATAAAAATTTCAAAAATCTTAAGTTCATGATTAAATGAATTATTACATATGTGTAATGACTGTGTAACAGCCATTTAGATCAAGATAATAGACTATTTCTGGATCCTGGAAGACTTGATTATGCTTCCTCCCAGTCATTAGTCCCCTACAGGTAGTCATTATTCTAATTTTCTGTCTCTACAGATTAGTTTTAAACTTTCATATAAACATTTTATGTACTCTTTTGTGTCTAATATCATCCACTTTATGAGTCTTTAGATTCATCCATGCTAGCCTGTGTATCAATAGTTTGTGTTTTTTCCCATAGTGTGTATTATTCCACTGTCTGAATTTACCACACATTATTTATCCATTCTTGGTGGACACAGCAATTCCTTCCAGGTGGGATGTTTAATTGTAGTTACTATGATTATTCCTGTATATTACTTTTGATAAATATATAAGCTTCCATTTCTCCTGGGTTCATATCAGAGAGTAAAGTCATTGGGTTATAATGTGTATGGAACCTAGGCTTTAGGAAATACTTCCAAATAATTTACCAAGTATTTTATTCTTGTCACTGTAGAATGCTCTCTGCTGCTGCTAAGTCACTTCAGTCGTGTCCGACTCTATGCAACCCCATAGATGGCAGCCCACCAGGCTCCCCCGTCCCTGGGATTCTCCAGGCAAGAACACTGGAATGGGTTGCCACTTCCTTCTCCAATGCATGAAAGTGAAAAGTGAAGTTGCTCAGTCGTGTCTGATTCTTAGTGACCCCATGGACTGCAGCCTACCAGGCTCCTCCATCCATGGGATTTTCCAGGCAAGAGTACTGGAGTGGGTTGCCATTGACTTTTCCGAGAATGCTCTCTGGAAACTCTCAAATAATCTTGTCTTGTGAAAGTGAAGTCACTCAGTTGTGTCCAACTCTTTGCTACCCCATGGGCTGTAGCCTACCAGGCTCATCTGTGCATAGAATTTTCCAGGCAATAGTCCTGGAGTGGATTGCCATTTCCTTCTCCAGGGGATCTTCCCAACCCAGGGATCGAACCTGGGTCTCCCGCATTGTAGACAGAAGCTTTACCATCTGAGCCACCAGGGAAGTCAGGGACAGCCCAATTCTCTCTCACAGACCTTCAGGGAATCCCCATACATAAGGTATTCCATTTGTTCTACATCCTTTCTAACACCTGATATTATCAGGTTGTTTTAATTTTAGCCATTCTCAATGGTATGCCTAAAAATGATCCTCCTATCTTGGATAAGAGGATTATATATAAAATAGTATCTCATAGTGGTTTTATTTTGCATCCCTTTGATGACTAATGATATTGAGCACCTTTGTGAATGTTCCTTTCTGTTTATATGTTCATGTCCAATTCCATCAATTTATTTATTTTATGAATATATAACAGAAATGTAGACATGCAAGCTGACAGTAACTTCTTCTAAAGGATTCCTTTCCCTTCACAGGGAAGGTAGAGTGGAATTTAAAGTGATGATTTCTCTTATAGGTATTTTCTGGGTTCCTCTGACTATAATCCTGTGATGTAAGAAATATACATCTTCGTCCAGGCCTTTCTGCAGCCTTATTTTGTTGGAGAACGCCTCTTCCCAGGCCTCTCTGCTGGATGGAGTGGGTTGCCATTTCCTTCTCCAGGGAAACTTCCTGACCCAGGAATCAAACCCAGATCTTCTGCATTGTAGGCAGATTGTTTACCAACTGAGCTATGTACTCAGTGGTAGAGTTCTTAAATGGTCCCAGGTCCACTCTTTCCTCTGATGACTTACTGTTGGTCCACAGGAAACACACAACTCCATGCCTTGTCAGGTTATTTTCAAATGCAGACTTACTTTTACTTTCTCTTGATCCCAGTGCTCAGGTCAGCAGCCACACTTCTTTTCGATATTCCTCAGACATGGATCTGACAATGGTCAAACTCCAGGGGCATATATTTATTCCCCAGGTGGTTTCCCATCAGGCATTATGTTATGGAGAAGGTATTTCCTCTCCTTTATTATTTAGGACTCATAGCCTAGCTTTCACCAAAGAAATTCTCAGAATCCACTCTTGACAATTTTATACCCAGAAAGTGGTTGAGGGTTTCAAGGGCCATGAAATCAGTTCAGTTATTTCCCTTGAAAATTTGCATTTTGGTCTGTCAATTTACTTTACAATGTAATATCTGTGATACTGTCATAGGCTGAATAACCTCCCTGCAAATATGTTTACATGCTCACACCCAGAATTTTTAAAATATGTTACTGTACATAATAAAAGGAAGTTTACTGGAGTGCAGAACCAACATGACATAGAAAGACCCTGAGCTCATCTCTCATGAGCACTCCAAAACCACACTACCTGCAGAACAACCATCAATGAAAAAGACTAAAACCTACCTGGAAAGATCTTCTATGTCTAAAGACACAAAGAAGGAACCACAGTGAGATGGGTAGGGGTGCAGACTCATGATATAATCAAGTCAAGTCCCATACTTCCAGATGGGTGGCCCACAAACTGCAGAGGTTCTGCAGGAATGAGTGTTCTGAGCCCAATGTTGAGTTCCTTCAGCCCGGGGGTCCTGCACAGGAAGATGAGCCTCCAGAGCATTTGGCTTTGAAGGCCAGCAGGGCTTAATTTCAGAGGTTCCCCAAGGACTAGGGGAAAGGGAGACTTCACTCTTGAAAGGCACACACAAAATCTCATGTGCACCAGGACCCAGAGTAAAAGCAGTGACTCTATAGGAGCCTAGACCAGACCTTCCTGTTGAACTTGGAGGGTCTCCCTGAAGGTGGGGTGGGGTGGCTGTGGCTCACTTTGGGGACAGAGACACTAGCATCAGCCATAATTGAGAGTTGGGTCTACCACCTGGAAGCAGCCAGGGCTGGTGGGTGCAATCTTGGAATTCTTCCTCTACCTCATTTGCACCAAGACCTGGCCCCACTCCACAACCTGTAGATGCGCAGTGGTGAGACTACAGGTATCCTCCACGTCTCAAAAATTTGCTTTACATCACTCCAATTTTAGGAAAGATCCTACTTAAGTATCACTTTTCAAACTGAAAGAAATCCAAAGATTTTTGCATATACAGAAAAGGTGAAAAACACAGGTAGCATCAGCATTTGTTTTGCAGCAGGCCCTTATAGAGGCATTGCTCACCCTAAGCCATGAGAGTGGTACCACCAAGCTCCTCCAGCAACTATACTCCACACCTCAGCGTCAAGCTGCCAGGGCCTTGGACTGTATCTGTGAGCATCTGTGCTTCATCTCCACTTATTTAGTGCACCATTTTGCAAGAGGTGCCTCAAGGTAATAGCTATTCCACTTTACACATTTTGGCTCATGAAAAATTTCATAGGCTGACTCTACTTTCGCATAGCGGAGGAAACCGGTATGTTGATGTATAGGGAGATACCAGCGTAGGCAGCAGTCATTGTTCTGAGGTCTCTGAAGGCCTTAGGTATGTTTTCAATAATTCAATTACCCTGGTTTTTCTGTAGAAAAAATGAAAAGACAAAGGATTTCTCATGTTCTAGCCTAGGCCTGCCCTTGGCTAATTGCATTTGGGCCATTTCCTAATAACTCTCTTCATCATGTGTCTAGAAAAACCTTTAAAAATGCATCCTCATTGTGTGGAGATATTTTCTTAAATGTGAATGCCAGGTAGCCTATTAAAAGCACTTCAAACCTGTGTGTGTATGAGTTTATGTAGGCTTATATATGTATGTTCTATGCACATGTTTCATGTATATGTTTGTATGTACATGTAACAGTTTGCTTCTCCCTACCTCAGCTACTCACTCCCAGTGTCACACTCTTAACTTTTGAACAATCTACTACCTTCAGAATCTTAATTTCTTATATTCTATTCTCAAGAGACTGCTCTATATTTCCAGTCCTCACTTTTATAATTCCTTAGCTCTCATCTGACCTCATCAAAAGTTCAGTCTCCAATTCATGAATCCTACCATTGTCTCATAATCCTTTAGTTCTCTGTTCTGATATTCTCTCTTCATGCAAGCAAGAGCCTATCATCTATTACTATAATTCAGTGTTTGCCATTGCAGGAGTTTACAAGGGCAGGCAGAAAACCTAAACAAGTACAACAGGCAAGACAGAGCACGGCAAGAAAGTCTACAAACATGGTGAACCAAATTGACTGTGTTCTATCAAAAGGAATTCAAATGCCTAATTTCAATACAATAGGCAAGCCAAGTAAATCTGTCTCCAGGCTAAATGTGCCCATTCACCTCTTCCCTTACTCCCATTTATTACTATCCTCTAAAACCTCAACTTTTGTTGAACTCACTCTCTGCTTTCTCCATGTCTGCATCCAAGTTGCTTCAGATAGAGGGGAGAAAAATCATACAATGAGGCTGACCATTGACTTTCAATTCACAATCACACCGTGAGGCAGGCAGGAGCTCTGAGCAGCCATCCTCCCACACTTCCTAGAAGGCTTTCTGTTCTGCTGTCAGAGGTGACAACTTAACACTTTCTCTTTTCCATGTATCTACTTATTGAGATGCTTTTAGCTGCAGTAATATTCACAATGAGATTTATTGTGAAATAAATGTATAAGAAATCCTCCAACTTCAGTTACTTGTTATTTCTTTCTTTCATTGCTGTCATTATAATCTACAATTATTTGGTTTTACTTACTGATTTTTGGTGTTTGTTTTTTTTTTTTAATTTCCCTCCACCAGAATAAAAACTCCCTGAGAGTCTGATGCTGGGAGGGATTGGTGGCAGGAGGAGAAGGGGACGACAGAGGATGAGATGGCTGGATGGCATCACTGACTCGATGGACATGAGTTTGAGTGAATTCCGGGAGTTGGTGATGGACAGGGAGGCCTGGCATGCTGCGATTCATGGGGTCGCAAAGAGTCGGACACAACTGAGCGACTGAACTGAACTGAACTGAGAATAAAGACCATGCCTTTCTTATTTATCAAGTAGCTCCAGTGTCTAGAACACTGGCTGCTATAAATTAACTCAATAAAAATTTGTTAAATAAGGAATTTACAAGGTTCAACATGTGTGAAATTCCAAGAAATTTAGGAAAAGTGTTTCAGATAAGATTGAAAACAAGACTTTGTCAACTTTGTTCTACAAAGGGACAGAAAAGAAACATTTTCAGCTTTGCAGGCCATACAGTCTCTGTCGTTATTATCCCATTCTTCTGCGATAGTGTAAAAGCAACCATGGTAATACACAATGGATAGGAGTGTCCAGATTTGGACCACAGTCATCATTTGAAGATCCTTGTTCTAGATGAACAGATTCTTTGTGCAAACCAAAATCCTGGGCTCATACTGTTATTTGTGGGTGTTCAAGAAATGATATATGCATGCATAAATTACATCTGTACTATCTACTGAGCAGCATATCAGAGGGATTGAGGGTGGCAGACACTAGAACCAAGATACTCTGTTTAAGCCCTGGTCTTTACATATGTACTTTGTGACCATTGGTAAGTCACTACCCTCTCTGCACTTCTGTTTACTCATCCTTGAAATAGGGATGAAAATACAGTCTACATCATAGAGGTAAATGCGTATTAAGTGAGGTATGTGAAACACTTAGAACAGAGCTTGGTACCTGAATACTAGGTGTATTGCATAAATGTAGAATAGGTTCTTGCAAAGAACTTTGCATACATAGTCACATATCCTTCCCACAGAAGGATAAGTATTATTTCCATTTCATTATCTCAGGGATTCAGAGACACTAGGAAAGAGTCCATGGTCAGTAAGTGATAGTATTAGGGGCAGATAAACACATTTAGAAATAAAAAGCTCTGAAAAGAATGTATTTCTTATCTGCAATATCAACTCAAAATCAGTTCACTTCAGTCACTCAGTTGTGTCTGACTCTTTGCAACCCCATGGGCTGCAGCCAGACCTCCCTGTCCATCATCAACTCCCAGAGCTTGCTCAAACTCATGTCCATCGAGTTGGTGATGCCAGGCAACCATCTCATCCTCTGTCGTCCCCTTCTCCTACTGCCTTCAATATTCCCCAAGATCAGAGTCTTTTCAAATGAGTCAGTTCTTGGCATTAGGTGGCCAAAGTATTAGAGTTTCAGCTTCAGCATCAGTCCTTTCAGTAAATATTCAGGACTAATCTCCTTTAGGATGGACTGGTTGGATCTCCTTGCAGTCCAAGGGACTCTCAAGAGTCTTCTCCAACACCATAGTTCAAAAGCATCAATTCTTCAGTGCTCAGCTTTCTTTATACTCCAACTCTCATATTCATACATGACTACTGGAAAAACCATACCTTTGACTAGACAAACCTCTGTTGGCAAAGTAATATCTCTCGTTTTTAATATGCTGTCTAGGTTGTTCATAACTTTTCTTCCAAGGAGCAAGCATCTTTTAATTTTGTGGCTGCAGTCACCATCTGCAGTGATTTTGGAGCCCCCCTAAATAAAGTCTGTCACTGTTTCCACTGTTTCCCCATCTATTTCCCATGAAGTGATGGGACTAGGTGATGGAATTCCAATTGAGCTATTTCAAATTCTAAAAGATGATGCTAATAAAGTGCTGCATTCAATATGCCAGCAAATTTGGGAACTCAGCAGTGGCCACAAGACTGGAAAAGGACAATTTTCATTCCAATCCCAAGAAAAGTAAAGCAAAAGAATGCTCAAACTACCGCACAATTGCCCTCATCTCACACGCTAGTAAAGTAATGCTCAAAATTCTCCAAGCCAGGCATCAACAATACGTGAACCGTGAACTTCCAGATGAACTTCAAGCTGGTTTTAGAAAAGGCAGAGGAACCAGAGATCAAGTTGCCAACATCTGCTGGATCATTGAAAAGGCAAGAGAGTTCCAGAAAAACATCTATTTCTGCTTTATTGACTATGCCAAAGCCTTTGACTGTGTGGATCACAATAAACTGTGGAAAGTTCTGAAAAGATGGGAATATCAGATCACCTGACCTGTCTCTTGAGAAATCTATATGCAGGTCAGGAAGCAAGAGTTAGAACTGGACATGGAACAACAGACTGGTTCCAAATAGGAAAAGGAGTACATTAAGGCTGTATATTGTCTCCCTGCTTATTTAACATATACAGAGTACATCATGAGAAATGCTGGGCTGGATGAAGTACAAGCTGGAATCAAGATTGCCGGGAGAAATGTCAATAACCTCAGATATGCAGATGACACCATCCTTATGGCAGAAAGTGAAGAAGAACTCAAGAGTCTCTTAATGAAAGTGAAAGAGGAGAGTGAAACAGTTGGCTTAAAACTCAACATTCAGAAAACAGATCATGGCATCCAGTCCCATCACTTCATGGGAAATAGATGGGGAAACAGTGGAAACAGTGACAGACTTTATTTAGGGGGGCTCCAAAATCACTGCAGATGGTGACTGAAGCCATGAAATTAAAAGACGCTTACTCCTTGGAAAGAAAGTTATGACCAACCTAGACAGCATATTGAAAAGCAGAGATATTACTTTGTCAACAAAGGTTTGTCTAGTCAAAGCTATGGTTTTTCCAGTAGTCATGTATGGATGTGAGAGTTGGACTATAAAGAAAGCTGAGTGCTGAAGAATTGATGCTTTTGAACTGCAGTGTTGAAGAAGACTCTTGAGAGTCCCTTGGACTGCAAGGAGATCCAAGCAGTCCATCCTAAAGGAGATCAGTCCTGAGTTTTAATTGGAAGGACTTCATTGGAAGTACTGATGTTGAAGTTGAAACTCCAAAACTTTGGCCACCTGACGCGAAGAACTGACTCATTTGAAAAGACCCTGATGCTGGGAAAGGTTTAAGGTGGGGAGGGGTTTAAGGAGGGGTTTAAGAGATTTAAGGAGAAGGGGATGACAGAGGATGAAATGGTTGGACGGCATCACCGACTTAATGGACATTAGTTTGGGTAAACTCCAGGAGTTGGTGATGGACAGGGAGGTCTAGCATGTTGCAGTCCATGGGGTTGCAAAGAGTCAGACACGACTGAGCAACTGAACTGAACTGAACTGAAGCAGGGTGATAATATACAGCTTTGACATACTCCTTTCCCAATTTGGAACCAGTCGGTTGTTCCATGTCCAGTTCTAACTGTTGCTTCTTGACCTGCATACAGATTGCTCAGGAGGTAGGTAAGGTGGTCTGGTATTCCCTTCTCTTTAAGAATTTTCCACTGTTGTGATCCACACAATCAAAGGCTTTGGCGTAGTCAAAAGCCTTTTTCTCTGGAACTCTCTTGCTTTTTCTATGAGCCAACAGATGCTGGCAATTTGATTTTTGGTTCCTCTGCATTTTCTAAATCCAGCTTGAACATCTGGAAGTTCAAAGTTCACATACATTGAAGCCCGGCTTGGAGAATTTTGAGCATTACTCCACTAGTGCGTGAGAAATGTGCAACTGTGTGGTAGTTTGAACATTCTTTGGTAAAATTCAAAATAAAGGTAGCTAATATAGATTAGTGTCTGCACAGGTTTTAAAATATGGCTGCAAATACCCCCTCACTAGGAGGAATCCCCTCCTCTTGAATCTAGGTGGATTTGAGACTACTTTAGCTGATAAAGCACGGTGAAAATGACACTGTGCAACTTCCAAAGGGCTGCTCAGCTTTTGCCTTGTTCACTGGCACATAATATCTCAGAACTCTGAGCCACCTTGTAAAAATTCCCTGATGCCCACATTTCAAGGATGTCCAAGTCAGGCTCCTGCCATAGGGTCCTTGGGGCTGGAGCCTGGAGATTCATGAGGTCACAGAGAGGGTGTGACTACTGGTTGACTTGGAAGCTAGTCTTAGGCACTTGGAGGCACCTGACATACTCCCGTCTTGGACTGTCCTTCTGTCCATTGTTCCCACAGTGGGAGGTGTTCCAAGGACACAGCCTTGAGAGACCAAGGTGTTTTTGAGACCATCTGGACTGAATATTTGACTGAACCCAGGGACAAGAGACAAGATGGCAGAGTAGAATAACATGGGCTCACCTCCTCTCACGAGAACACAAAAATCACATCTAACTGCTGAACAATCATTAACAGAAAAGACTGGAACCTACCACAAAATATTTTACACCCAAAGACGAAGAAGCCACAATGATAAAATAGAAAGTGCATTTACATGATATAGTCAAATTCCATACCCACAGGTGGGCAACCCACAAATTGGAAAATAATCATATTGGAAAATAGATATATTTTCCCACAGGAGGGAGTTTTGAGCCCTACATCAGGTTCCCAGCCTGAGGGTCTGGCGTTGGAAAGAGGAGCCCCCAGAGCATTTGGCTTTGAATGCAGGAGTGCAGGAGCTCTTAAGTGCAAGAGCTCTTAAGTGCAGGAGCTCCGTGGGAATGGGAGAAACAGACTCCACTCTTGGAGGATTCACGCAAGGTTTCATGTGCACTGGGACCCAAGACAAAGCAGTGACTCCATAAAAGCCTGAGTTAGACCTACCTGCAGGTCTTAGAGGATATCCTGGGGAGGTGGGAGTCAGCTATGGCTCACCGTGAGGGCAAGGACACTGGTGGCAGATACTTCATGGAATACTCATCAGCATGAGCTCTCCTGGAGGTTACCATTTTCACAGTGAGACCAGGCCCCACAAAACAGCCTGCAGGCTCCATTTCTGGGACACCTCACACCAAACAACAAACAGGATAGAAACACAGCCCCACCCATCAGCAGACAGGCTGATGAAAGTAGTCCTGAGCCAACAAAGCCCTTCACAAACCCTGCTCAACAGATGGATAAGACCTAGCTCAACCCACCAATGAGAAGACACCAGTCTTTCCCACCAGAAAGCCTGCATAAGCTCCTGGAACAATCTCACCCACCAGGGAGCAGACACCAGAATCAATAAGAATTATAATCCTGCAGCCTAAGGACAGGGACCACAAACACAGAAAGTCAGACAAAATAAGATGGCAGAGAAATTTATCCCAGAGAAAAAGAACAAGATGGAACTCCATAAGAAAAATTAAAAGAAGTGGATATAGGCAATCTGCCAGAAAAATAACTCAGAGAATGAAAGTAAAGATATTCAGGATCTCAGAAAAAGAATGGAGTCACAGACGAAGAAGATACATGAAATGTTTAATAAAAAGCCAGAAGTTTTACAAAACAAACAGATGAACAATGCAATAATTGAAATGAAAAATATACTAGAAGGAATCAATATCAGGATAAATGAGGCAGAAAAATGAATAAGTGAGTTGGAAGACAGATTCATGGAAATCACTATGGCAGAATAGAAGAAAGAAAGAAAAATGAAAAGAAATGAGGACACCAACATTTGCACTGTAGGGGTCCCAGAAGGAGTCGAGAAAGCAAAAGGGCTTGAAGAATATTTGAAGAGATAATAACTAAAAACTGTTCCTAACATGGGGAGGGAGACATTCATTGAAGTTCAGGAAGCAAAGAGAGTTTCATACAGGATAAACCAAGGAGCAACACACCAAAACACATGTTAATCAAAATGACAAAAATTAGAGAAAGAGAAAATATTAAAAGCAAGAAGGGAAAAGCAACAAATAACATGCAAGGCAATCTCTATAAGGTTATAAGCTGATTTTTCAGCAGAAACACTACAGGCTAGAAGGGAATGGGATGATAATATTTAAAGTGATGAAAGGGAAGAAGCTACAACAAAGAATACTCTGACCAGCAAAGTTCTCATTCAGATTTGACAGGGAAATCAAAAGCTTAATAGACAAGCAAAAGCTTAGAGAATTCAGCACCACCAAACCAGTTTTATACAAATACTAAAGGAACTTATCTAGATGGGAAACACAAGAGAAGAAAAGGACCCAGTAAAACACCTCACACCAAACAACCGACAGGGTAGAAATTGTCCCATACAGTTAAGAAAATGGTGATAGGAACATACATATTGACAAGTACCTTAAATGTAAATGGATTAAGTGTTCCAACCAAAAGACAGACAAGCTGAATGGATTCAAAAACAAGACCCATATATATGCTGTCTATCAGCATATACAGACAGGGAAATATACAGACTAAAAGTAAGGGGGTGGAAAAAGATAGTCTATGCAAATGGAAATAAAAAAGCTGGAGTAGCAATATTCATATCAGACAAAATAGTTTTGAAAATAAAGACTGTTACAGTCTTTATAAAAAAATTAAAGAGACAAGGAAGGACACCACATAATGGCCAAAGGATCAACCCAAGAAGAAGATACAATTTTAAATATTTATGCACCCAACATAGGAGCACCTCAATATAAAGCAAATGGTAACTGTCAGTAAAGGGGAAATCAACAGTAAAAAAATAATAGTGGGGTATGTTAACATCCCCACTTGAACCAACGGACAGAACATCCAGACAGAAAATCAATAAGGAAACATAAGCTTTAAATGACACATTAGACCAGAAAGATTTAATTGATATTTATAGGACATTTCATCCCAAATCAGCAGAGTACTTTCTTCTCAAGTGCAACGTTCTCCAGGACAGATCACATCTTGGAGCATAAATCAAGCCTCGGTAAATTTAAGAAAATTGAAATCATGTCAACCATCTTTTCTGACCACAATGCTATGAAATTAAAAATCAACTACAGGAAGAAACTGTAAAAACACAAACACATGCAGGGTAAACAATATACTACTAAATAAACAAGAGATCACTGAAGAAATGAAAGAGAAAACCAAAACATACATAGAAACAAAGGACAACCCGAACACAATGACCCAAAACCTATGGGATGCAATGAAAGTAGCTCTAAGAGGGGAGTTCATAGCAATAGAATCCACCGCAAGAAACAAGAAAAATCTCAAGGAAACAATCTAACCTTATACCTAAAGCAGCTAGAGAAAGAAGAATAAAACCCAAAGTTAGTAGAAGAAAAGAAATCATAAGAATAAGAGCAGAAATAAATAGAGACAAGAAACAATGGCAAAGATCAATGACACTAAAAGCGGATTTTTTGAGAGGATGGATACAGCTGATAAACTTTTAGTCAGACTCATCAAGGCAAAAAGGGAGAGGGCTCAATCAATAATCGGATATGAATAGGAGAAGTTACAGCTGATACCACAGAAATAAAAAGGATCATGAGAGATTACTACAAGCAACCATATGCCAATACAATGGACAACCAGAAGAAGTGGACAGATTCTTAGAAAGGTCCAGCCTTCCAAGACTGAACCAGAAAGAAATAGGAAATATAAACAGGCCAATCACAAGTAATAAAATTGAAACTGTGATTAAAAATCATCCAACAAACAAAAGTTCAGGACCAGATGGCTTCACAGGCAAATCCTGTCAAATATTTAGAGAAGAGCTTACACCAATCCTTCGCAAACTCTTCCAAAAAATTGCAAAGAAAGGAATACTCCCAAGTTCATTCTACCAGGCCACCATTGCGCTGATACCAAAACCAGACAATATCACACACAAAAAAAGATTACAGACCAATATCACTGATGAATATAGATGCAAAAATCCTTAACAAAATACTAGCAAACAGAATTCAACAACACAAATGATCATACACCATGATGAAGTGGAATTTATCCCAGGGATGCAAGGATTCTTGAAGGGACACAAACCAATCAATGTGTTACACCATATTAACACACTGAATAAAAACCATGTAAGCATCTCAATAATTGCAGAAAAAGCTTTTGACAAAATTCAACACCAGTTTATGATAAAAATGTTCCAGAAAGTGGGCATAAAGTGTACTTACCTTAATGTAATAAAGGCTATATACGACAAGCCCATAGCACACATCATTCTCAATGGTAAAAAACTGAAAACATTTCCTCTAAGATCAGGAACCAGACGAGATGGTTGATTCTTTCCAATATTATTCAACATAGCTTTGGAGGTCCTAGCCATGCACTCTGAGAAGAAAAAGAAATAAAAGGAATCCAAATTGGAAAAGAAGAAATAAAACTGTCACTATTTGCAGATGACATGGTACTTCACATGGAAAATCCTAAGAATGCCACCAGAAAACTGCTGGTGCTAATCAATGAATTTAGTAAAGTTGCAGGACATAAATCAACGCGCAGAAATCTCTTACATCCCTATACACTAGCAATATCAGAAAGAGAAATTAAGAAAACAATCCCATTTTCTATTGCAACAAAAAGAATAACATACTCAAAAATAAACTTACCTAAGGAGGCAAAAGACCTGTACAAAGAAAACTATTAATATAAAATTCTGATGAAAATAATCAAAGACAATACAAACAGATGTAGAGACATACCATGTTCTTGGATTGAAAGAACCAATACTGTGAAAATGATGAGACTATCCAAAGCAATCTACAAACTCAATGTAATCCCTACCAAATTATCAATGGCATTTTTCACAGAATTAGAATAAAAAATTTTACAATTTGTATGTGATGTGTGCTAAGTCCTTCAGTTGTGTTTGACTCTTTGTAACTGTATGGATTATAGCCCACCAGGCTCCTCAGTCCATGGGATTCTTCAGGCAAGAATACTGGAGTGGATTGCCATTTCCTTTTCCAGGGGATTTTCCCAACCCAAGAAGTGAACCCAAGTCTCTTAAGTTTCCTGCATAGACAGATGGGTTTTTTACCACTAGCGCTATCTGGACCCTGAATAGCCAAAGCAATCTTGAGAAAGAAAAATAGAGCTGGAGGAATCAGGTTCCATGATTGCACACTGTACTACAAAGCTACAGTAATCAAGCCAATGTGGTACTGGCACAAAAACAGAAATATAGGTCAATGGAACAGAATAGAAAGCCCAGAGATAACCCTCCACACCTATGGTTACTTAATCTATGACAAAGGAGGCAAGAAAATACAATGGAGAAAAGACTGTCTCTTCAGTAAGTGATGCTGGAAAACTGAATAGCTGCATGTTAAAGAATGAAATAAGAATGCTCCCTAATAGCACACATAAAAATAAATTCACAATGGAGCAGAGACCTAAATCTAAGGCCAGACACTATAAAAAATCTTAGAGGAAAACATAGGCAGAACACTCTTTGACATAAGTCAGGGCAAGATCTTTTTTGATCACACACCTCCTAGAATAATGATTGGGCTTCCCTGTGGCTCAGATGGTAAAGCATCGGCCTGCAATGCAGGAGACCCAGGTTCGATCCCTGGGTCGGGAAGATCCCCTGGAGAAGGAAATGGCAACCCACTCCAGTACTTTTGCCTGAAAAACTCCATGGAGTGTCGCCTGAGGAGCCTGGTAGGCAACAGTCCTTAGAGTTGCAAAGAGTCGAACACGATTGAGTGACTTCACTTTCAGTTTTTCCCTAGAACAATAAAAATAAACAAAAGGGACCTAATTAAAGTTAAAAACTTTTGAACAGCAAAGAAACCATAAACAACAAGAAAAGGCAGCTTTCAGAATCGGATACAATATTGGCAAACTAAACAACTGACAAGGAATTAATCTCCAGAATATACAAACAGCTCATTCAGCTCAATATTAAAAAAAACAAAGAACCCAATCAAAAAAAATGGATGGAAGACCTAAATAGACATATCTGCAAAGAAAGCACATAGATGACCAACAAACACACAAAAAGACCAATATCTCTAATTATTAGATAAATGCAAATAAAAACTACAATTACGTATCACCTCACATCAGTCAGAATGGCCTCATCAAAAAGTTTACAAACAGTACTGGCGAGGGTATGGAATAAAAGGAACCCTTTTACACTGCTGGTGGGAATGTAAACTGATACAGCTATTATGGAGAAGAGTACGAGGTTTCCTTAAAACACTAAAAACAAAACTACCATATGACCCAGCAATCCCACTCTTGGGCATATATATAGGGAGAAAACAATTATTCCAAAAGATGCATGCACCCCAATGTTCATTGCAGTCTTATTTACGATAGACAGGACATGGAAGCAACCTAAACATTCATCAACAGAGGAATGGATAAAGAATATATGGTACATATATACACTGGAACATTACTCAGCCATAAAAAGAAACAAAACTGTGCCATTTGGAGAGATGTGGATGGACCTAGAGACTGTCAGAAAGAAGTCATAAAGAGAAAAACAAATATATATTAATGCATATGTGGAATCTAGAAAAATGGTACAGATGAACCCATTGGCAAAGCAGGATAGAGACACAGACATAAAGAACAGACATATGGACACCAGGTGGGAAAGGGAGGAGAGGGATAAATTGGGAGATTGGGAATCACATATATACACCACTATGTGTGAAACTGATAACTAATTAGAACCTACTGAATAGCACAGGGAGCTTTATTTGTTGTTCTGTGGTGACCTAAATGGGAAGGAAATCCAAAAAAGAGAGGATATATGTATGCATATAAATGATTCACTTTGCTGTATAACAGAAACTAACACAAATGTGTAAAGCAACTATACTCCAATAATTTGGTTAAAAAAAGAAAAGCAATTACAAACTATGCAAGCATATGAATAACCATATCTCCCAAGAGATTGTACAAGTGACCAACATGTGCATGAAATGATGCTCAATATTACTGCTCATTAGGGAAATGCAAGTCAATACCAAGTCTCAACCATGAGATACCACTACACACCCACTAGGGAGGTATAATCAAGAACACAGGAAATAAAAAGTGTTAGCAAGGACTTGGAAAAAGTGGAATCCTCTTACGCAACTGACTTGCAATAACGCAATCATGGTGGTAAACCCTCTGGCAGGTCCTTAAAAATTCCAACATAGAGTTTCCATATGACCCAACGATTCCCGTCCTTGGTATACACCCAAGAGAAGTGAACACATGTTCACACAAAACATTATCCTCCAATGTTCATAGTACCATTATTCGTAATAGTCAGGAAGTAGAAAAACCTACATGTCCATCAGTTGATCAGTTTACAAGCAAAGCAGTCATGCAATGGAGTGTTATTCATCCATGGAAAGGAATGGAGGGTTGACACACTGCAACATACTCATCCTTGAAGACATTATGCTGCACAAAAGAAGTCATTCACAAAGTAACAGATGCTATACAATTCCATGTATATGAAATGTCCACAACAGGCAAACCCATGAAGTCATAACGTAGATTAGTGCTTTTCAGGTAAAGGAATAATGGGAACTGAAAGTGACTGATAAGAGGTACTGGGTGTCATTTCTGAGGTGATGGAAATATTTTGGAATGAGATAGTGGCAATGTTTGAACAACACTGCACATATACTAAAAACCAGTGAATGATGAAAGAGGAGAGTGAAAAAGTTGGCTTAAAGCTCAACATTCAGAAAATGAAGATCATGGCATCGGGTCCCATTACTTCATGGGAAATAGATGGGGAAACAGTGGAAACAGTGTCAGACTTTATTTTTTTGGGGCTCCAAAATCACCGCAGATTGTGACTGCAGCCATGAAATTAAAAGATGCTTACTCCTTGGAAGGAAAGTTATGACCAACCTAGATAGCATATTGAAAAGTAGAGACATTACTTTGCCAACAAAGGTCCATCTAGTTAAGACTATGGTTTTTCCAGTGGTCATGTATGGATGTGAGAGTTGGACTGTGAAGAAAACTGAGCACTGAAGAATTGATGTTTTTGAACTGTGGTGTTGGAGAAGACTCTTGAGAGTCCCTTGGACTGCAGGGAGATCCAACCAGTCCATTTTAAAGGAGATCAGCCCTGGGTGTTCTTTGGAAGGAATGATGCTAAAGCTGAAACTCCAGTACTTTGGCCACCTCATGCAAAGAGTTGACTCATTGGAAAAGACTCTGATGCTGGGAGGGACTGGGGGCAAGACGAGAAGGGGACGACAGAGGATGAGATGGCTGGATGGCATCACTGACTCGATGGACGTGAGTCTGAGTGAACTCTGGGAGTTGGTGATGGACAGGGAGGCCTGGCATGCTGCGATTCATGGGGTCGCAAAGAGTCGGACATGACTGAGCGACTGAATTGACTGAAGAGTATATTACATACTGAGTTGTGCATTTTAAAATGTTGAAATTTTAGGTATTAAATTACATCTGAACAAAAACTGTAAAATAAAATAATAAACATTATCAAACTAGAAAAGACTATAATGAAGTATCACTTCACACTGGTCAGAATGGCCATTAACAAAATGTCTACAAACAATAAATGCTGAAGAGAATGAGGACAAAAGGGAACCCTTCTACACTTTTGGTGGGAATGTAACTTGGTACAAGTATTATAAAGAACAGTATGGAGGTCCTTCAAAAACTAGAAATAGAACTACTGTATGATCCAAAAATACCAATCCTGTACATACATTCAGAAAAAATCATACTTTGAAAAGATACAGGCACCCCAATGTTCATTGCAGCACTATTTACAATAGCCAAAACATTAAAGCAACCTAAATGTCCATCAACAGAAGAATAGATAAAGAAGACGCGATACATACATACAATGGAATATTACTCAACCACAAAAAAAGAATGAACTAATCAACAAGGATCTACTGTTATAGCACAGGGAACTCTAATCAATAATCTGTAATAACCTATATGGGAAAAGAATACAAAAAGAATGGATAAGTGTATATGCATCGCTGCATATATATATGCATATATATATGCATCGCTGGGGCTTCCCTCATGGCTCAGACAGTAAAGAATCCACCTGCAATGTGGGAGACCCAGGTTCAGCTCCTGGGTTGGGAAGATCCCCTGGAGGAGGGCATGGCAACCCACTCCAGTGTTCTTGCCTGAAGAATCCCCATGGACAGAGGAGCCTGGTGGGCTACAGTCCATGGAGTAGCAAAGAGTTGCACACGACTGAGCGACTAAGCACAGCACTTATGTATAGCTGAATCACTTTGCTGAACACTGAAGCTAACAACATTGTAAATCAATTATACTTTAATATAAAATAATTAAATTTAAAAAATGGGACGCCCAAGCCACCTCGAGAAACAGGTGCATAAGTCAATAGTCCCTTCTGAGCCCACGTTGGAGTCATTCCTATTCAGGGACCAGACACGAAAGTTGAAAGTCTTCAGTTCCCAGTAATGGAGCAACTCAAACATCTAACTCTTCCCAACTAGGCCCCACATATCATAGAGCAGACAGACCATCCCCACTATGACCTTGGTTCTTGAACCACAGAATACATGAGCATGATAAAACAATGGGTGGCTTATGTGACTAAGTTTCAGGGTGATTTATTATCACATAGACACACAGAAGAGTCTTTTCCCAGATTTTCTTAAGCTAGAATTATAGTTCCATTTGTCAATACTGGTCTTCCTCCCGTATTTCAGTGGCCTCGCTTCAAAGTCTTCTGAGTCGCCCAGCATTAGAAGGAGCTGGGATCTGAACCCAGAAGTCTTCCTTTGGAGCAGGGCTGCTGACCCTCACACACTACAAGCAAATCATTTCATTTCTTTGGATCAGTTTCCTCTTCTGAAATGGTGAGCCAAGCCTGCTTTGCAGGACGGCCATGAGAATCATATGATACCATGGACATAAAACTGCTTTCAAGGAATTTAGATTTCAGATCTATGGCAAAAGACCTGGGGCAGAGGGTAGTTTTAATCTTCCTGGAGTTCCAGTCTTAGAAAGAAGCATATCTGCCCACACAAATCGACAGTGCTGATGCCACGGCCACCAGAAGAGCAAGCAGGCTCCTCACCGCACACTGGGAGCTCCTGAAAGGTCTGCATGTGTGCGTACACATGTGCAATTGAATACCGGACCAGCCTGGTGATTCTGAAACAACTCAAGTGTCTGACTTGAAAGCGGGTGACGGTACTTGGAACCAGGGCCATGAAATGCAAGTACATTGCAAATCACTCAGTCGTGCTGTCAAGGGAATCGTAGTCACCATATATATTTTCTTAAATGTAGTTTCCCAGCAAACCTTTCATAAAATTCACGACTGTGACTGACCCCTGCTGCATGCTTGCCTCCACAGCTTCCCCTTTCCCCTCCAGTATAAGACACTTGTGGCTGATTGGCTGCTGAATTGCCATTACCAGCACCCTTCTCCCTTTCTACCTCCTTGCAGATGTCCTCAAAATCGATGCTTGCCATCCCAGCTTCCCATGCAGCTGGGGTAGCCAGTGTCTGTGAGGACTAAGCAGCAGTCATTTGGGAAAGGTCATTTGTAAAACATTTTTCTTTTCCGCTACAAGGATACATAAAGTCACAGAAAGCCAGCACAGGCTTTCTCATTTACCCTTCCTCCTGCCTTGAATGCATAATGGATGCAGCTTCAGCAGCCTCCATGGAACAATGAGGGAGACCCCAAAAGTGGCATCTGCTCTGATTCCTTTGAACCAACCACCTTTCTTTGGGGGGGGGGGGGGCGGGGGCGGAAAGTCCCAATTCGTGTAAGCCACTGGGGCTATATTTTCTTTTACTGGCAGATGCAGAAAGTTCTAATATAAAACGTATGTCATGAGCAACTGAAGCCTTGTCCTGTGTAAGCAGGTAGCTTTCCCTTCCCTGACCTTTACAATGAAGGTAAAAACAAAAGCCCATGAGTGTAAAGTCACACTAAGAGACCATGGGTTTCTCTGTGTCTACTGGTCCAGGACCTCACAAACAGTCCCTCCCGTAAAGTCTTGCCACTCTGCTTAGACCACTGCCAAAGCCTCCCTGGGTTTCTTTGGTTCCTAATTCCGGTGCCCTGCCATCCTCTACACTGAAGCCACAGGGGTCTTCCCAAAAGCAAATGTCCATCCATGTACTCCTGCAGAAGGCAGCATGCCAGTGCTTGCTCAGAAACGCCTGAACTTCCCCGCTCTGCTGAGAAGACTCGCCCTGACCTGGCCTCTGTGTCCCTCTCCAGCTTCTGCTTCAGCCACTTTCTCTGCAGTTTCCCCCTCTATTCTTAGCTCTTCAAACTCTCAGCTTGAATTTCAAAGCCCCTTCTCTGACTATTCTAATCCCTCTGCCTGGGTAACTCAGTCTCACCCAGACTTCTCTGCATACACACACACTCTCTCTCACTCTCACACACTTTCACACTCTCACTCTCTTTTTCACACACACTCTCTCACACACTCTCACACTCTTTCACACTCATACTCTCTTTCACACACACTGTCTCTCTCTCTCTCACTCTCACACTGTCTTTCACACACTCTCACACAATCTCACTCTTTCATATTCTTTCTCATACTCTCTCTCACACACACTCTCTCTCACACACACACACTCTCACATTCTCTTTCTCACAGTCTCTCTCTCATACTCTCACTCTTTCAGACTGTCTTTCTCATACTCTCTCTCACACCCATTCTCTCTCACACAAAATCTCACACAAACTGTCTCTCTCTCACACACACACTCTTTCTCATACTCTCTCTCATATTCTCTTTCTCATACTCTCTCTCACACTCATACTCTCTCACACACACACTCTCTCACACTCTCTTTCTCACAGTCTCTCACACACTCTCACACTCTCACTCTTTCACACTCTTTTTCTCATACTCTCTCTCACTCTCACTCTCTCACACACTCTTTCACACTCTCACACTCTTACTCTTTCACACACTTTCTCATACTCTCACACTCATTCTCTCTCACACACACACACTCTCACACACATACTCTCTAACAGTCTCTCTCTCACACACTCTCACACTCTCTCTTTTTCCCACACTCTCTCTCACACACTCTCACTCTTTCACAGTCTCTCTCTCACACACTCTCACTCTCACACACACTCTGTCTCATGAGCTCTCTCCATAGCACCCTAACACCAGTACTTGGAGCAGCAAACACAGAATACAAGCAAATACCTTTCCCACAAGATGGTAAGCCTCCTAAGGGCAAGGCCTGCATGTATCTTGTTCTCTCTTGTGGTATCATCAGAGGTATTCTGATCAACTCCTATGCACCCCACTGGTGTGGGATGATTCCTTCATTCTAAACAGTAGGTGGCTAAACACACACCACCAGATGCCAGACAGATCACTAGCTGCATGTACTCACAGAGAAGAGGAAGAGGACGCCGTAAGCCAGGTAGGACCATGCAAGGACTGTACTTGGGAGTACAGAGAGCCAGCCACCGCCCTAGGAGTCAGGCTTTGTGGTGAAGAGAGTGCGGTAACCCTTTGTTCACATGGAGGGATGTGATTGGCTTGTTTGTATAATTTCACGATTTGACAGGGAGGTGAAACTCATTAGGCTGAAGACCAGGTGAGGCACAGCTGATTCTGCTGATTGGGGAACTTTCCAGGGAGGGAGGCTTTCCTGCTGGGCTGGGGTGGAGCAGAGGGAGGGCATATATACAGGAACAGGGAAACTCACAGCTAGGCATTGAGGAGCAATGAACCTCAACACTATTAAGGTATCCCTTGACATTTTACATTTTATAATACAGAAGAGAGTAGAGGGGAAGAGAGCAAAGGAGAGAGGAGGAAAATTTCTTTTTATAGTCTGGCCTGCTGCTGCTGCTAAGTTGCTTTAGTTGTGTCCAACTCTGTGCGACCCCATAGATGGCAGCCCACCAGGCTCCCCTGTCCCTGGGATTCTCCAGGCAAGAACACTGGAGTGGGTTGCCATTTCCTTCTCCAATGCATGAAAGTGAAAAGTGAAAGTGAAGTCGCTCAGTCGTGCCCAACTCTTAGCGACCCCATGGACTGCAGCCCACCAGGCTCCTCCATCCATGGGATTTTCCAGGCAAGAGTACTGGAGTGGGGTGCCATCGCCTTCTCTGAGTCTGGCCTGACTTGATTCCTATTTTAAGATCAAAAGTTAGACAGGGTGACTTTTCAATTGCCACCTGGAGTAGTTATTGATTGGTTGATCCCAACCCCAGTCCCAACCTCCTTTTTCTTTGTCTATTTCCCAACCAGGTCTGGTCATGGGTCAAAGTGCTGGTCAATGGGACACGTGTAGAATCATGCTGTGGGATTTCTGGGAAAGTTTCTGCTGCTTGATTTAGGAATGTCTTCTTCTCCTTATTCCTCCTACTTAGTTTCTGCTGGAATGTAGATATGATGGCGAGAGCAATAGCAGCCAACTTGTAGCCATGAGAAATAACCAGGAGAATCATAAGGATGTGCAGTATCTCAAATAATTTACTTTTTATTCATTACTTCTCAGGAAGTTTTTGTGTAACTGGGTTTTACTTTTTTCCATTTAGGGTTTAATTATAAATATTTTTTTTATGCCACTAAATAGTCTTTCTAAGTGTCAGGTAAATTGTCCACATGGCAAGAATGAAAATAGGAAGTGAGAAAGAGAGTCATCAGTAGGGAAAGCAGCAAAGCGCAAATTATGTTATGTGGTTGCAATCCACAATGAAGCCACGGACACCGAGTCGACACAAGGCACCCGTTGCAGGATGCCTGCCTACAATCGTGGGAATGGATACAAGAGAACTAAGGGACCCTTTTCAGCTAGATAACCCTACTTTTCACTTTTCCTAGTTATTTTTCCAACTTTTGTGTAATTTAAAACTATTTCTACATGAAAAAATAAATTTTAAAAATTGCTCTTACTGAAGTTGGTGGGGGTAGAGGTGGAATTGCCCTATATTTTCTGTCCAGGTGGCTTGGTGGTAAAGAATCCGCCTGCCAATGCAGGAGACACAGGAGACTTGGGCTCAATCCCTGGGTCAGAAAGATCCCTGGGAGGAGGAAATGGCAACCCACTCCAGGATTCTTGCCTTGAAAACCCCATGGACAGAAGAGCCTGGAAGGCTATAATCTATGGAGTCATAAAGAGTAGGACACAACTTAAAGACTAAACACCACACAGACACCACCACCACCTCTGTCCCTTTCTTCCTGCCCCCAGTGGCAGCCATTAAGAAGGCTCAGTGGATGTCAAGGGATCATAGACTAGCCCACATCATTCCTCTGAGCAAAGCCAGGTAAGGGCAATTCACAGTCTTCTGAGAATCTGAGGAAATCTACTAACCCTCTTCTTAGAGATTAAAAAAAAAAAAAAGAAATGCCGACATAAAACTGCTCACAATTTCAGAGGGTTAGAATCTCACCTTAAAAACTGTAACACTGAAATTCAGGGGCCATAATTGCCACTTTCTCATCTCTTTCTGCCTCTTTCCTGCTACTCTTTCTCTCCTACTCTTATCAGTTCACTCCTTACAATTATATTCTTGGATCCCAGCCTATGACTAAACATCCAGATAAGCCAACGGCTTCAGGAAGTGCAGAGGCAGAGTCCTATGGCACACTTTCTTCCTACCAAGGAGACTTGAAGTTGTTTATATCCAACAAGAGTTAACAATTAGAGATGAAGAAATTCGGTAAACATTTCTGCGGGTGGTCCCCAACTATGTTGAGCACCCCATAATCCACAAGGGAACTCTGTCCCCATCCAGGTGTGATAAACCAGTGCCTTCACACAACTTCCCCTTCAGAGTCTTCATGCTCTGGGGGACTCTCCAACTGTAGAATGTGCCCCCTCTCTTTGGAATAGACATCAGGAACTCATCTCTTCCTCTCCTTTCTGGACTTCATTCTGCTTTTCCCTGCAAGGATTCTAATCATCTTCCATCAGGCCTCACTCTAACTTTTCCCTGCACTGAAGTGAGTTTTTTTCCTGCACTGATCTTCATCCGGACTCAAATCTCTAGCTCCTAATTTGCTCTGGGCTCCTGTGCAACTATACTTCTCCATGGGCAAAGTCAAAGGCAGAGATTCATGGAATAACAGGCAAAGGAAGAACGACTACCAAGTGAATGAAAAAGCCAAGACCTAAACTTGATAGAACAGACAATAAGTACTGATGATTTCAGAGGAAAACATAATTAACCAGGACTGTGTAAAACAGGGTAAGTGTCACAGTGATGCCTGGATTTAGGTAGAGAGCCTTGAAGCTACTACATCTGTAAAGCTTACCTTGTGTTAGGAAACAACAACCCACTTCAGTATTCTTGCCTGGGAAATCCCATGGACAGAGGAGCCTGGCAGGATGCCGTCCATGGGGTTGCAAGAGTTGTACACAACTTAATAACTAAACCACCTTTACCACCACCACCGAATATCGCACTACACAAGCTCTTTTAATCCTCACAGTATCTCAAGGGACGAATTACCATGCTAATTTTGCATATGAGGAAACTGAAGCTCAGAGATAGTAAGGAACGTAGTTTCACAGAGCTGCGATTTGAACCCTGGCACATAGGAACTGCTCTACCAGTGTTTGTTAAATGAGTGAATAGAAGGAATAAATGAAACAGTCATGTGAGGATGAGAAAGCTCACATCTTGTAATGTGGATTACACATCCATGGTGGAGGGGGGGGGGGAGTTTAAATGGAGGAAGTGGTTGTTCAGCTACTGGATCACTGATATTTACTGAGCGCTTACTATGTGCTAAGTGCTTTAACACACTTCAGGATAATCCTCTGGAAGTCAGCAGAAATATACTGAGCACGAGACATTCTGGCTGGCCCTGTATTGTGCCCTGAGGATGGCAAATTATTCTCAGGCATCCTCAGCCCAAATGTAGAAGAAAGATGTGTAAAATGCTTCACACCACAGATAAGGCTATCTGGGGGTTTAATTTACCTACTCTCTTCTCACCCTCCTCAACCACGAGCAATCCATCAGGAGTTAGGTTTCTTTGGCTGTAGGGGTGTTAGGGTGATCCATGGGCTCTGAAAATAGTTGGAATCCACCCCCCTTTCCCAGTTCTCACAAACTCCTCGTAATAGACTCCATATAGCATGAGCAATTTACAGTATAATGAATTTGTTTTATTCCGGTTCAGTCTGGGCACCGCGGCCCCCGGCTGCCTTCCTATTGTTTTATTTACTCCTCAGCCACTCTCATCTTTGCAGCTATTCCCTTTAGCTCTCCTGTTTCTGTAAGGTCATTCTAAGGACAGGATGTTGCAGTGGGCAAGATGAGTTGTGAACAAGTGCAAGCTGGGTGTGTGTTGGTGATTCTCTCTTTTTGGGGGCTCTCTGAAATCTTGTCCATAAAGAAAAAACATCACATGCTCAAGATTTAAAGCCCAAATTCCGATTCTGAGGTTGGTGTCATTCAGATGAATGCCCCTGAGCCCAGGCACAACAGAGCAGTTACTGGGAGAGATACGGTGATTCAGTGTCACACCTCAGTGAGCTGTAACTCACCAGGGGTGGGGGAGACATTTCTGTAACCACTAAAATGTGTAAGGCCAGCCTCAGCCCTATATATCGCGGTTTTCCACAATGGCTGTTTCCTGGAGAATCCATCTCTTTCACCACAGGGTGCTAGGAGCATTGAGAATTAGTCAGTTTGCAATACTGGCCTTGTTAACACTTGTGGCAGGACATTAATACAGGATAATAGTCCTCGCATGGGTGTTAAATATTTGCAGTGTTAGGGCAACAACTTCGAATCTCAACTCACTACGTTTAATTAATGGTAATGTTGATGGTGTCACCAAGGAAGACGGACTTCTCAGCCTTCTTGTTCAGACAGTACAAACACTCCCGTACTAAATGCTTCATTTATATGTGAATGCTAAGTAAGATTAGCTTCTAATTCTTTCTGGCACATGCTCTTTAGCGCCAGAGCCTTTAAGTCACAGCGGTCAAAGGGTAATGCATCATAACAGGTTACAACATCCCCAAGGACTTCTTGATTGACATAAAAAAATTTTTTTCCTCCAACTGATTGACACGATGGCAGGTGTGAAGTGATGGCCAAGCTTCTAGACGTCCGTTAAAAGATCTCAAATCAAGGAGAATGTGACTTCAATAATTAGCTTCCACATTTGAGGGTTGAGACCAGCTGGGCTGTACAGAGCATTCTTTTAGGAGTTAGGATACCTCAGGAATGGTGGGACAGTCTTTCAGTGGAGTCTCTCAGTGCCAACAACTTGAGAAAAATTTCCAAAATTTCTGGAGTAGGTGTTTTTCTGGATTTTTTTTTTTTTTTTTTTTTTACTTTTCTGGAGGATCATAAATTGTAGTAAAGCAACAGGATGATCTTGAGCTAGAAGTAGGAAATTTGCCAATAAGAAGAATTTGCCTTTGTCTTTGCAGAAACCTTGTGCAAACAGACGGGAAATGTGTTTACCTTCAAATATTAGAGCATGTATTTCAGCCACTCATTGGGAAAGTGAGCAGGTGCTGGGTCTTAGGAACTGTAACATACTGTAACCAAACGGGTATATTTGGGAACAGTTGAAGGACTGGCACCTCACTGTGTTCGAAAGCTCTGTGTGCCAGGATGACAACATTCCCTTGACCTTCCACAGCTGGTCTCCCATTCTCCTGCAACTTGATCTGCATCACTGCTTTGGTTTGGAGAGAAGGTCTTCAAATTTATGTTTGTTCACTGGAAGGTGGGAAGTTTTGGAGGCAAGAAATCCATGGATTTGAAATCTGCTCTCCTCTCAAAAACTCCTGGGGAACAAGGACCTGGCTTTTCCTGATGTCTGAGACAAATTAGCCAATAAGAGGAAGGAAATAATACTAAGTAAAGATGATTCAAACATCCTGGAAAGGCAAACCATTATTATTATTATTTTGCTTAAAAATTAAATCTAGGGATACCTGTTTAATGTGTGCAATTGAGTTAATAGTTCTTAGTCTTCTTGCTTTCAGGTTCTCTATCCAACTAGACCAAATAAAAATTCAGTGTTTCCTATGCATGCTGATGCTATAATCAAAAGAACAAAGGCTTTTCAAGGAGTTCAGTTTGTAATCAAAGAGTAAGATATAATACATATACCAAATAATGAATCCTTAGTGCTTAAAGCACTTGGAATCTGCATTCACCAAGGGGTGTGGAAGTACAAAGAAGGAAAGGATTAACTCCTCTGGGAAGAGAGAGTTGATCTACAGACTCCAGGAAAGCTTAACAGAAAAGCTGATATTTAAGCTGAGCTTGAAAAATGACCATGATTGTGCCAGGTAGGGAACATAATGGGAAAGTGGGAAATTTCCAACAGCATGCCCAAAGGGGTGCCACAATATCATCTTCACCCAGCAGGATGTGCCAGCAAGGCAGAGAGGAGAGCAGCAGCAAAGCCTCTAAGGGCATATCCATTCACTCAGGAATTGGTTGTTGAGAATCTTCTATGTTCCAAGCACTGAACTATGCAATAAACACTTTCGTGATGCTGTTTTAAAAAAGAGAGAGAGAAACCTCAATTAAGTAGAATCAGGAGACCAGAGGGGAAGCCCAGCAGGAAGAAGAAAGACTCCTCTTTTTTCATGGCAGGCACTCGGTTGATGAAAAGCTATGAACTCTTTTACTCTGGTCCCCTCAACTTCCTCCTTCCCTCTATAAAAGAGTTCTCCTTTTCTTGCCCTGCCAAAGACTTGGATGTGGCTCACCGTGGCTCACCATGGTTGCAGATGCCAAATTGTAATTATTTGCTGATCCCCAATGTATCCATCTTTATTGGAGCAATATCTGGCAGTCTATTTGCTTTAAGTTAACATCTTGGTGGCCTGTATAAGGAACAGAGAAGAACCTCAAAGGCTCCAGGCTGGTGAGCTAACAGGTACAATATCCACAAGTGAGCCCATTGTCACTCACTGCTTTTCTTACCAACCCTGAAGTTTGAAGATATGTCTTTCTTCAGAATCCCAGTTCATTTCCTCTTTGCATTTGAAGCTCTCCAGACTTCTTTTAGGATCTATTTTAAGGTCTTTCTGGTTAAGGTCTTGTTCTGTATGCAATATTCATTTGGCACATCAGTCTGATTTCAAAATAAAAAAAAAATTTTTCAATGGAAGCTGAGAAGCCATCAGTCCATTCCTTTAGAACAGAGGTTGTTGTCTGGAACCTGGCTGAAAAAGTCTTTGACCTGGCTTCTCCAGGACCAAGCTATTTCCTCAGAACTGGCTGTTGTTAGCTTGCAGACTGAGTTGCAAGCTGTTGGTATTGAGCTGTTTGTGCTGTAAGCTGTAACCCTAACCCTATTTGAAAGTTGTTCTTTTACTCTAGAGAGAAATTTCTGAAAAATGGAATTTTAATTATATAAATACTTTCAGGGCAACTCTCCTATAGAGACTCTGACTTCTGTGTTGGCTCAGTGATAAAGAATCTACCTGCCAAAGCAAGATACACAGGTTCGATCTCTGGTCCAGGAAGATCCCACATGCTGGAGAGCAACCAACCCTGTGCACCCCGCTATTGAGCCTGTGCTCTAGAGCCCAGGGACTGCGATTATGGAGCCCACAGGCCACAACTGCTGAAGCCTGTGCACCCTAGAGCCTGTGCTCCGAGACAAAAGGAGCCACCGCAATGAGAAGCTTGAGCTCCGCAACTAGAGTAGCCCCACTCACAGTAACTAGAGAGAAGCCCACGCAGCAACAAGGATCCAGCACAGCCCAAAATAAACAAATTGCAGTCCTGGGCTTCCCTGGTGGTCCAGTGATTAAGAATTTTCCTTGCAATTCAGGGGACACTGGTTCCATCTCTGGTCCGGGAAGATCCCACACGCCATGGCGCAACTAAGCCCCTGCACCCCAACTACAGAAAGCCTGTGTGCAACAGCAAAGACCCAGCACGGCCAAAAATAAGCATAAACAAATAAATAAAACTGTGTTAAAAAAATCTTTAAAACTGCAGTTCTTCCTCAGGTGCAGTTCCAAATAAACGGACCAACCTGAACAACAACAATTTAGAATATCAATGAACATTATGGGGAACTTCTGAAATTCCCAACCTTTATTTTCTTAAAACCAAATTGGATTACAATAATTTAAAAATTTCCAGAACAGAGTGGAATGCCTATTTTAATTGATAGTTTGAGGATTCCCAACATTATCAAGAGCCTAAAATTACCTCTCTATAGAGTAAGATTTTAAGGTTAACTGAAGCAAACAAACAATTAAAGAAAAATAAAATGCCTCCTGAAGCCCCGGACTCCTCTTCTTGGCTTCTGCGTCTCAGGTTCTGCCTCCAGCACCATCTGGTATCTCTCCTGGGCCCCCATAGCCAGGCTCTACCTCTGGAACCATCTTCATCTTCCCTGCCTATGCATCCTCTATACCCTAAATTCCCCTGGACTAATTTTCTCATCAGAACTTCCCCTTTCCTCTGAAATTGTCCCCACTCGCTCTTCCTTTGATCTTGTTAGACCCTATCCCTTTAAAAATAAGCCTTCAGGAAAAAGAGAACCCTCTTGCACTATTGGTGGGAATATAAATTGATACAGCCACTATAGAGAATAGTATGGAGATGCCTTTAAAAACTAAAAGTAGAACTACTGTATGATCTAGTAATCCCACTCCTGGGCATATACTCTGAGAAAACCATAATTCGAAAGGAAACATATACCCCAAAGATTCATTGTAGCACTATTTACGACAGCCAAGACATGGAGGCAAACTAAATGTCCATCAACAGATGAAGGAATAAAGATGTGGTGTATGTGCGTGTGTGTGTGTGTGTGTATAATATACATAGGAATGAAATTGGGTCATTTGTTGAGACATGGATGGATCTAGAGTCTGTCATACAGAGTAAAGCAAGTCAGGTAGAGAAGGTCCATCTAGTCAAGGCTATGGTTTTTCCAGTGGTCATGTATGGATGTGAGAGTTAGACTGTGAAGAAAGCTGAGTGCTGAAGAATTGATGCTTTTGAACTGTGGTGTTGGAGAAGACTCTTGAGAGTCCCTTGGACTGCAAGAAGATCCAACCAGTCCATTCTGAAGGAGATCAGCCCTGGGATTTCTTTGGAAGGAATGATGCTAAAGCTGAAACTCCAGTACTGTGGCCACCTCATGTGAAAAGTTGACTCATTGGAAAAGACTCTGATGCTGGAAGGGATTGGGGGCAGGAGGAGAAGGGGACGACAGAGGATGAGATGGCATCACTGACTCAATGGACGTGAGTCTGGGTGAACTCTGGGAGTTGGTGATGGACAGGGAGGCCTGGCGTGCTGCGATTCATGGGGTTGCAAAGAGTCAGACACAACTGAGTGACTGAACTGAACTGATGCATAAATGTGGAATCTATTTTTAAAAAAAGGTACAGATGAACCTATTTGCAGGGCAGAAAAAGAGACACAGATGTAGATAAGGGCCCTGTGGCCGCAGAGGGGGAAGGAGAGGGTGGGGTGAATTGGGAAGGTGACACTGACATGTATACACTGCCGTGTGTGAAACAGCCAGCTAGTGGGAAGCTGCTGCAGAGCACAGGGAGCTCAGCTCAGTGACGACCCAGAGAGGCGGAAGCGAGGTCCTACAAGGAGGGGATCTATGAACACATATAGCTGATTCACTTTATTGTACAGCAGAATCTAACACAACACTGTGAAACAATTATAGTCCAATTTAAAAAAGCCTTCTGAGGATCTAGAAGCTAAACCCTTTATTTTTTATATTCCTTGCATTGAAGCTGAATGCGGAGCCATAGTCAAAGATTTTCCCAAAGTAACTGAATATTTTCATAGATTTGTTTAGGGACTTAATATAGTCATTCAAACTTATCAACCTAGTCTCTCTGAATTATACTGGCTAGCTCATGTGCTTATTGATGAAGGCAGGGATCAGCGTTGGATGAAAATCACTGGGGAAGTCCTGGAAGATCACTAGAATTTTGACTGTTTAGCTTACTAACTTCCGTCACCAAGCCCAGGCAATTGCTAGGAGACTTCATCAAGCAGTTCCTAGAATTGTCTACAGCCTGTTGTTGGAAGAGAATTCAGGCTTGCACACAAATATTGTATGAACCTGTTCATGACTATTATAATACAGCTGTAGACAATTTTTAAAGAAAACTCTGGTCTTCCTTCAGGTGTTGATTCTACCTGCATAGCTTTCAACCTATGCTTATTATTGGGCTGAACTGAGACATTCTCTTCCATTAAAAAGAACCGGGATGGAATTGTAAACCATGTCCATTCAAGATTTTACTTAGTTTGGCAAACCAGCTCTCTCCCATTCTAGATGGGTCACCCAAATGGAAGATCACCAACATTCTGGGGTTTTCAACTCTAGCAGATGAAGCTTCCCAAATAGAACCAAACCCTTATAATTTCTGCTATTATTGCAAAGAACCAGGACATTGGAAAAGAGAGTGTTACAAATTTTAGTGTTTCAGGCGACTTCACTCCTCTAACCATTAAAAATAAAAAAAAAACATGTTATTTTATAATAGAGTATAGCTTATTAACCGGAGAAGGCAATGGCACCCCACTCCAGTACTCTTGCTTGGAGAATCCCATGGACGGAGGAGCCTGGTAGGCTGCAATCCATGGGGTCGCTAAGAGTCAGACATGACTGAGCGACTTCACTTTCACTTTTCACTTTCATGCATTGGAGAAGGAAATGGCAACCCACTCCAGTGTTCTTGCCTGGAGAATCCCAGGGACGGGGGAGCCTGGTGGGCTGCCGTCTATGGGGTCGCACAGAGTCGGACACGACTTAAGTGACTTAGCATAGCATATTAACAATATTGTGATAGTTTTAGGTAGACAGCAGAGTGAGTTAGCCATAAATAAATATACTTGTATCCATTCTCCCCTAATCTCCCTTCCCATCCAGGCTGCCACATAATATTGAGCAGAGGTCCCTGTGCTATGCAGTAGGTCCTTGTTGCCTACCCATTTTAAATCCTAATCAGCCTTTCCAACATCCCCTCAATTCTAATGCTAGGATTCTGAGGAAGTACAGGGCTCCTCTCGATCCTTCCTCTTGATTGGTTTGGGGGAACACTTCTCCAGTATGGGGGTGAGTCTATTCCAGTCCTAACTGACACCAGAGCCACATACTTGGTGCTCAGCTCCACTATTATAAAGCAGTTCCTGCCTTTGAGTTCAAAAACAGTTCAAATGGTGGGATTTCTATTGCGCTTCAAGAGGTTCCTGTCTTTGAGCCTATCCCATTTTGTTTAGATCCTTTAAGAGATACACAACTTTTTCTCTTTCATTCTTCAGCGCCCATGAATTTATTAAGCTGAGATCTCTTAGAGAAGTACCATGCGAGACTTTCTTTCTCTTAAAAGAGGAAACTATTCCAGAACTTGGTGGCCTGCAATGCAGGAGACCTGGGCTCGATTCCCTGGAGAAGGGAATGGCTACTCAATTCAGTACTCTTGCCTGGAAAATTCCATAGACAGAGAATCCTGGTGGGCTGTAGTCCATGGGGTCACAAAGAGTTGGACACAACTGACCAACCACATGAATTAAATGACCCTTTGACATCTTTTATTTGTTCCAACTTGGACGGTACTAGAGCTAATTCTGAAAACACTGACAATTTGTCCCTTCTCGAATCAAATACCACATTCCTTAAGGGCAAAATCTCCAACAGACATTGGCAAAATTCACAGTGTGACTCCCATCACAATTCAAATTAGATCCCTCAAACCTTCTTCCTAGGATTAATCAATAGCCAGTGAGTAAAGAAGCCTTCAAGGCATAAGGTCCCTAACAGGAGACTACAAGGCTCAAGGTCTCATTTTCCCTTGTAACACCCTATTTTACTGGTCAGAACACCGGCGGCCAAGGGTGGAGGTCTGTCAAGGATCTCTGAGTGCTAAGCCACACTGTCGTCCTGGACACCCTGCTGTCTCTTACACTCCTGTGTCACGGGCGTCCATTCCCGCTGGAAGTACATTTTTTACTATAAATGATCTATGCAATGCATTCTTTAATATTCCAGTTGATGCAGCTCAAAAATACCTTTTGCCTTCATTTGAGAGAAAAAAATTCATCTGGATAGTAATGCCTCAGGGTTTTACTGAGAGTCCTTTGTATTTCTCACAAATCCTGAAGGCTGATCGGGACAATATAAAGCTCCCTAGAGGCTCTATTTTGTTGCTATATGTGGATGATTTGCTTCTTTGCTCTCCTCAAGCCTCCTCACAGGAAGATAGTGTCCACTTGTTAAAACTTTTCACCTTAGAGAGAGATAGTCACCAAAGAAAATTTTCAGTCTGGGTTAATGCTGGTTTGATATTTAGGGCATCTGCCATCAGAGTTAGAGATACATCTAGATCCAGATAGTCTTCATGATGTCTCAAGTTTTCCAAAATCCACAACTGAATGTCAACTATGAAGTTTTCCTGGGCTATTTGGTTACTGCCAAAATTTGATTCCAAATTTCTCTCTTATGGCCAAAATTTGTTATGTTTTTACTAAACAATAACAATGATAACAACCATGACAAGCTATGACAAACAGTGTGTTGAAAAACAGAGACATCACTTTGCCGAAAAGGTCCGTATAATCAAGGCTATGGTCTTTCCAGAGGTCACCTATGGTTGTGAGAGCTGGACCATAAATAAAGCAGAGCACCAAAGAATTGATGCCTTCGAACTATGGTGCTAGAGAAGACTCTTGAGAGTCCCTTGGACAGTAAGGAGATCAAATCAGTCAGTATTACAGGAAATCAACCCTGAATACTCATTGGAAGGACTGATGCTGAAGCTGAAGTTCCAATATTTTGGTCATCTGATGCAAAGAGACAACTCATTGGAGAGACCCTGATACTGGGGAAGATTGAGGGCAGGAGAAGAGGGCATCAGAGGATAAGATGGCTGGATGGCATTACTGATGTAATGGACATGAACCTGGGAAAACCAGGGGATGGTGAGGGACAGGGAGGCCTTGCATGTTGCAGTTGGGGTTGTGAAAAGTCTGACATGACTGGGCGACTGGGCAACAACCCTGACCCACTGTGATGGGGAAGACTGGACAACATAGCTTTCTAGGCCTTAAAAGAGGATTTGATGAACCCACCTGCTCTTGGGCATGGCAATTATCAGATTCCTTTTTTCCTTTTGTATATGAAAAAGGATGGAAAAGCTCTCATGGTACTCACCTAAAAACATGGGGACCACCATCAACCCATTTGCTATTGTAGTCAGGACCTGGACTCTGTGGCACTGGGACACTGCCCTTGCCATAGAACCATTATGGCCAGTGCCCTTTTGATTAAGACCTCCAAGAAATTGTGGTGGGATCCCCTTTAACCATGTTGTACCTCATGTAGTAGAAGCCCTCCTGAATTCTCATCACACTCAACATCTCTCAGTCAGCCCCCTCATTACCTATGAAATCCTTTTGTCAACTGCTCCTCACATAATCCTTTTCTACTATAGTATCATTAACCATGTTAGTCTTCTCCCCTCCAACACTAACTTCCTCATGACTGCTTACCACTGTCAGATCACCTCCTGACTCCTCGTGATGACCTACAGGAAGTTCCTCTGAGTAAACTGGCTTCTCCTGGTTCACTGATGGTTCTTATTGAAAAGGTGACAATTGCAAATATTGTACCAGGTATGCAATCGCAACTTCTTTCGATGCTGTTAGGCAGCATCTGTACCTATGGCTGTGCTGTGCCGAATCACTCGGTCATGTCTGACTCTTTGCTACCTCATGGACTGTAGCCTGCCACACACTTCTGTCCATAATTCTCCAGGTGTGAATACTGGAGTGAGTTTCCATGCCCTCTTCCAGAGGATCTTCCCAACCCAGGCATCGAACCCAGATCTCCCACATTACAGGCAGATTCTTAACTGTCTGAGCCACCAGGGAAGCCCTTCAGCCCAAAAGGCTGATTTATACACTCCTTAAAAAAAAAAATTAATCAGTTTTATACCTAACCTGTGGATCTTATTCTAACATTCTTTTTCTTTTTTTTTAACCCCCTTGCCTTTAAGTATTTCAAATAGTTTATTAGCTTTGCCACCCTACTGGTTCCCTCAGTATTTTCAGTTGCTCAGTCATGTCCAACTCTGTGTGACCCCATGGACTATAGCCCACAAGGCTCCTCTGTCCATGAAATTCTCCAGGCAAGAATACTGGAGTGGGTTGCCACTTCCTTCTCCAGGGGATCTTCCCGACCCAGGGATCAGACCCAAGTCTCCTCATTGCAGGCAGATTCTTTACCATTTGAGTCACTCGGTATGTTTAAAATTTTATTATTGGAATATAATTGCTGCACAGTGTGTGTTAGCTTCTGCTGTACAACAAAGTGAATCAGCTATGTGTATACAAATATCTCCTCCCTCTTGAGCCTCCCTTCACCCCCCATCTGACCCCTCTAGGTCATCACAGCACTGAATTTTACACTCTTACAAGGGCTTAAAGCCAAGGGCAAAACTGCCATATTTATACAAACAGTAGATATGCTTTTGAAGTAGCTTATGATTTTGGAATATTGTAGAAGCAATGTTGCATCCTTACTTCCCACAGAAATAAAATTTAGCACTGCCCCTATGTTCGGGAATCATTGGATGCAGTACTTTTCCATGTTACTTTCGCTATTAGGATACCAGGGCATTCTACACTTGACTCTCTGAGAACTGAAGGAACTCACCTTGGTAGTATTTTCTCAAGGAATGCTGCTAATAACAGGGACCACCAGCAGCTACATCTCTGTCATGGTTCAGAGGGATATTTCCTCAAATTATATTTTAGAAAACTGGCTGGAGAAGCCAAAAAATTGGCTAGAGAAGCCAAACAAGAATAGAAATTCAACAAAAACAAGAATGGAAATTCAACAATTGTCGGTTTGATAAAAAGAGCAAGCTCTAATTGAATCCTAACCCAACCCAGTTCAGCCAGAGACTAAAATTCCCACTTCTCATCACTGCACATGCATTGAACCACCAGTCTATGGACAAAATCATAGAATTCACAAATCAATATTGATGGGGAAATACTACCATGGCCACAAAAGGTCCCTACCTCTGTGGGCCCACTTGTCTAAACACAGCTCAGGGAAGTCTGTTGGTACTACTCTCAGACATGTGGCCGTTTGAAGTCTGGCAAATGGATTTCATACAACTCCCTCAATCTCATGTACAAAAATATAGTTTAGTCACTGTCTAGACTGAAGACCTGCCTTGCAGACAGGCTACTGGCTCTTTGATAAATAAAGTCCTTATGGAAGAAATGATCCTTACCTGTGGAACTCCTCTTGAACTTCACAGTGATCAAGGAATTCATTTTATTAGCCAGGTACTTGGAAAAGTCTATACTATTTGCCCAATTTTATAGCACTCTTACTGTGCTTCCCAGCCTCAAACCTCTGGTTTATTCTATTGCACTAAAGGTATTATTAAGACTCTGTGGGAAAAGTTTGTAGAGGCCCTCCAAATACCTAACCCCAAAACATTGCCATTGGTCTTCTAAATCTCAGATTTACCCGTTTTGGAACTCAAACTCTCACTGTTTGGGACAGTCATAGGATGCTCAATACACTTGGTTCATTCTTCTTTTGACCCATAACTTATAAAAGGAGAGATACTACAACAGTGTAAAGGCCTAACTGCTTCTATTAAAAATAACCATGCCTGTCATAGTGGAGTCAGAGAAAAAGAAATAGTGTATGATATCCCTTATATATGGAACTAAAAAGAAACTATGCAAATGAATTTATTTCCAGAGAGAAACAGACAGACAGACTTAGAGAATGAATTTATGGTTGTGAGGGGGCAATGGTGAGGGGATAGGATAGTTAGAAAGTTTGGGATCTATCTGTACACACTGCTCTATTTTAACTGGCTAACCAGCACGGACTTCCGTGTAGCATAGAGAAATCTGCGCAATGTTGTATGGCAGCCTGGCTGGGAGAGGAGTTTTGGAGAGAATGGATATACGTATATGTATGGCTGAGTTGTTTTGCATTTCACCTGAAGCTATCACATTTGTAATCAGCTATACTCTAATATAAAAAAAAAAGTTTAAAAAATAATAAATAAAATCAATCACCATCTGTTAAACAAGAGATGTTGCTTGATTAGGGAGGAGATGGAGAAAAAAATAACCATGCTTTGGTAGAGCAATCTTTTCACAGTGCCCTCTGTGTAGACCAAGACCTTAAGCATAACACCTTGTATCCTGGAGATTTTGTCTATTGGAAAAGCATCTCCAGAATTAACTCTCCTCAATCTTGCTGGAGAGGCTTCTATCAGGGACTGTTAATGAACCCTTAGGCCATCAAACTACATGGAACAGACTCTGGGATTCACATAGTACACTTAAAGACAGCACCAAACCCTGACTGGCCTGCGCATCCTGTAGTGAGCTGAACATGCAAATTCCCCAGGACTGAAGCGGATGACCTCCGAGGAGACAGCTTTCCCAAGATATCCAGACCAGGCCAGTTGGAAGTTTGCCACCAAATCTTTGACAATGATGTAACACTTCGTTGATCTCCAATGTCTATAATAAAAAATGCCTGACATTTTCCCCTCTTACCCCATCTTGTCACTCAAATGTGACCTCAATAGTTTTCCCATCTATACACTTTCCCTCCAATGTGAGACACTACACCAGTGAAAGGTTCTTCCTGGCATTGAGGGACAAAAAACTGCTGAAACTGGATAACTGACTCCCAGTTACAATGCTTTTAGAAAAATCTTGATTGAAAGGGGAAAATGCCTGCGAAAACCACCATTGAAAAATACTCATGTACCCCAATGTTCATAGCAGCACTATTTATAATAGCTAGGTCATGAAAGCAACCCAGATGTCCATCGACAGATGAACAGATAAATAAGACGTGGTACATATTTACAATGGAATATTAATCAACCATACAAAAGAATGAATTTGAGTCATTTCTAGTGAGGTGGATGAGCCTAGAGCCTGCTATACAGAGTTAAGCGAAGTGAAAGTCGCTCAGTCGTGTCCGACTCTTTGAGACCTCATGGACTGTACAGGCCATGGAATTCTCCAGGCCAGAATACTGGAGTGGGTAGCCTTTCCCTTCTCCAGGGGATCTTCCCAACCCAGGGATAGAGTCCAGGTCTCTCACTTTGCAGACAGATTCTTTACCAGCTGAGCCACAAGGGAAGCCTAGAGTGAAGTACGTCATAAAGAGAAAAACAAATATCATATATTAACAAATATATATGGAATTGAGAGGGTAGCAGGCAGGCAGGCTAGGGGTCCCCAAGTGGAGAAAATGGACTGCAAGTAAGTGTAAGACTTTTTTTTTTCCTCTCTCTCTTAAGTGGCAGGAGGAAACAAACCTCAAGTGTCAGGTATTTTTCCCCCCCCCTTAGTTTTTAAAATTCACAACTACACCTGGTTCCACCAGAACTTTACTTTTCTCAAACCTTGAGCTAACCAATGTGCTTTTCTTATGGGAATGTTTTTCTTAAGCTATGTTAATGAAATTATGTATTTGCTTGGAAACCTGCCTTTCTTCAAGATTCATGTTAATTGTTTTATGGCTCTGGATGACTTACCTTATGCAAATGCTATCCCAAAATGTGTGTTGTGGGGGAGGGGTCTGGTGCCACTCTCTCAGTTTTGAGACATTTCCTGTCTTAATTAGCAGCTTGCTAATAGTCAAGGCTATGGTTTTTCCTGTGGTCATGTATGGATGTGAGAGTTGGACTCTGAGGAAGGCTGAGTGCCAAAGAATTGATGCTTTTGAACTGTGGTGTTGGAGAAGACTCTTGAGAGTCCCTTGGACTGCAAGGAGATCCAACCAGTCCATTCTGAAGGAGATCAGCCCTGGGATTTCTTTGGAAGGAATGATGCTGAAGCTGAAACTCCAGTACTTTGGCCACCTCATGCGAAGAGTTGACTCATTGGAAAAGACCCTGATGCTGGGAGGGATTGGGGGCAGGAGGAGAAGGGGACGACAGAGGATGAGATGGCTGGATGGTATCACTGACTCGATGGATGTGAGTCTGAGTGAACTCCGGGAGTAGGTGATGGACAGGGAGGCCTGGTGTGCTGCGATTCATGGGGTCGCAAAGAGTCGGACACGACTGAGCGACTGAATTGAACTGAACTGAATAGGTATATAACTTCTTGGTATAACTAGCAAGGCGGGACTCTTTCTGCCCCTTCTGATGTCTATGTCAGAAGCTTTCTATATCTCTTTTATACTTTAATAAAACTTTATTACACAAAAGCTCTGAGCAATCAAGCCTCGTCACTGGCCCTGGATAGAATTCCTTACCTCCAGAGACCAAGAATCCCGGTGTCATTCGGGGCTCATAGCAACAACCGTTCAGGATCTAGAAAAATGGAATTGATGAACCTATTTACAGGGAAGGAATGAAGATGCAGATAGAGAGGATGGACTTGTGGACACAGTCGGGGAAGGAAGGAGTGGGATGAATGGAGAAAATAGCACTGACGTGTGTAACCAGACAGCTGGTAAGGAGGAGCTGCATAAAGCAAGAAGCCCATCACAGCCTGGCGCTCTGTGATGACCTAAAAGGCTGGTATGGGGGAGCGGGGGAAGGAGGCTCAAGAGGAAGGTGATATATGCATAATATGGCTGACTCATGTTGTTGTATGGCTGAAACCAATACAACATGGTAATCTTCCTCCAATTAAAAAATAAATTAAAAAAATAAGAAAGGGGGAAATGTAAAAACAAACAGAAACCTCAAGTAGAGTCAAGAGAGAGAAGCTCTCATACCCTGTGAGGATAGCAGAGCCCAACAGGAAGAAAAAAGAGCCTGGCAAGAAGTCAGCCAATCAAGAGCCAGGAGCTCTTTTATTTACTATAGATCTCCCAACTAACTTCCTTTTCCCCTCTGTATAAGTGCTCTTCCCTTGCCATGCAAGGACTTGCACGTGGCTTGACATGGTTGCAGACCCTGAATCACAATTCTCTGCTGATCTTAAATAACCGACGTGTATTTTCAAAAATGCCTCAATTGGCTATTATTATGCACACTGAACTTTACAGAGGACTGTTACAGAAATATGAAAAGAAACTGACCAGAAATGAGGAAATGGACTAAGAATGTGGGCTCAGGTGAACTAAAGCATGTAAAGTAGCCCATCATCATGATTACCAGATTCTTAACAAGAGCTTGGAGATAGAACCAAAAAGGAGGGAGGCTGTGTTGATCCAGAATATGTGAAATCAAAAGGTGAAGAAGACAAGACTACGGAAAGTAAGACAGTGCAGCTGATTTGACCGAAGCACGTTAACCACACAGGTATGGTAGAAGTACTTCCGGAAATGAAATGGTGAATGGGGAGTCTTAGCCAAAGTTCAAGGATTTAAGGATGCTGTGATGTCCCAGTGCCACTTTCCTGAGGTGAATGACAGGAGAGGTGAAGGGAGATGGTCAGATAAAGGTATGGTGGTACACGTAGGTTGCTGAAGCGGAACAGAGCTAAAAGACAGTGTTCTACTCACAATCGATTCCCTGCTTTTCCTGATATAACAAGGAAGTCTGGTCACTAGCAATATGGGGGGCAAATTACTGGTAAAACAAACGAGAAAAAACCCATTCCCTTTCTGTAATCTCTTTATTGGTTTTATTCATCCATGTCTCACCTCTCTCTACCTTCATCATATTCTAGTGTTTCCTGAAGGTGAATAAATCTGCAATCCAGTTCCATCTCCCCAAACTGCAAATTAAAATGGAGCTTCAGGATATGCATACACACACAAGCCTTGATTTTCCATGAAAGATTATTTCTTCCTTTGCCTATCTAGAGAAATCACTTGACTTCTGTGTGTTGCGTTAGGCCACTGTCATTAACAACAGTGGTGTCATTTTGACATGCTCTGTGAGGCAGCGGTCACTTTGAAGTTGAAAGATAGAACAGACATGGATAAATAGTACTCTGAGCACACTGCTATTGCACCATTATTGCCAGCAATTATTTCTCCAAGTGACACATCTGATAAAAAGTCAGCCACCTTCCTTCAGGAAGTGTCTCAGTAGCTACAGCTAGACACTTCTGCTTGATTTTTTTTTTTTTAATGGACAGAGCTTATTAATTCTCTAGCTGGAGGTCTGTGCTCCCTCTTCTGTTGGTTCTGTCTCCATTTCTGGAGATCGAGGTTTTAGATCCTGGCTTCATGGGAGCTAGCATGGATTCAAGGCTAATTCCTGGGACGGGATGTGTAGTGCCCTTTTGACTGGTCCCTTCCAGGTTTCCTTTTTGCGCAATTCCTCTTCTGCCTGTCATTACCCTTGACAGCTTTCCATTTCTGGCTTTGGAAATGCAGATGTGATGGCTTAGAAACTAACTGCTATGTCTAAAGAAGACAGCATTTGATGGGCTGTTATTTTGATCATCATGTATAGCATGATGTGCATGATATTGTGTTAAGCAAGTCTACCAATATTAACTCACACAATCTCCATAATGATGATTGAAGGTCCTTATTATCCACATTTTGTTCAGACAGGGAAACTGAGGAACAGAGGTGAAACAGAGGCCAATAGCTCATGGACAGCAAAGCAGGATTCAAATCCAGGCAGTTTGGTTACGGACTACCCAGCTGCCTCCCTGGCCGTGCTGTACTTGTGGACGATGTGACCTGGCGTCAGTGTGGGGAGAGGGAAATAGTGATGAGTTAGAGGGAATGAAAGTGGTCCAATCACACAGCCACTATGGCCGGGACTGGGACACCTGGCTCCTGATCAGAACATTGTACAGTGGAAGGCCTGGACGTACCATTGATGGGGAGGTAGTTCCAGTGCCAGAGATGGAGGACTGAATCCATGCCATGAGCCTATGTAGCCGAGAAACATTCAGCAGTGGGGGAATATGACCTGAGGCTGGGACGAGAGCTGCTGGCAGATATTCCTCGGAGCTGGCTGTCTAATGGTTGGTTCTGCAGCCACAACTCGTGGGCCTCCATTCAAGTGGGAGTTTCCTGAAACCCCCACATCTCTTCTCCAAATGTGATGCCAAAGGGAGTCCATGCTTGTGTGCAATGTCGTTTTTTTTTTCTACCAAACTTGTTATTTAGATTGAATTCCTGCTTTAAGCAAGAGTACCAGGACCTGAGGATTTTTCCCATGCCAATTCCCTGGCATGGAAGACTGTGTGGTCCAATCAAATGGCATATTAATGACAATAATAAAGGCTGAGCACTCTCATTCCATTATCTAGAACTGAGGACACATGCCTTATAAAAATAAACAGAAACCTCAGTTTAAATAGTCAGCAGTAGATAACTGGTAAGAACCTACTGTGTAGCTCAGGGAGCTGTACTCAGTGTTCTGTGGTGACCTAAATGGGAAGGAAATCCAAAAATGAGTGGATATATGTATACAAATAGCTGATTCACTTTGCTGTACAGTAGAAACTAACATAACATTGTAAAATAACTATACTCCAATCAAAATGAATTTAAAATAAATTAATAAAATAGTGTTATAGAATGGAAAAAAAAAATAGTTAGGAGGCCAGAAGGGGAAACCCTCACGTCCTACAATGACAGATGAGTCCAACTGAAAGAAGAAATGCTGCTGCTTCTTGCATGGCAAGAGCTCAGCCAATGAGAAACTGCCACAACTCAACCAATGAAAAGCCACTAGACTTCAAACTCTCAATTCCTCCAATGGACTCTCGCAACTTCCTCTTCCCCTTTTTAAAAAGAAGTTCTTTTTATTTTCACTGGGGACTTGTTCTTGACTTGCCATGATTGCAGACCCTCAATTGTTATCCTTTACTGATCCCAAATAAACCCATTTTATTTTTTGCTGGAGAAATAACTAGCAGTCTATTTGTTTTATTTATTTTTTTTTTCATCCCTGTATGTATGTTGTGGTTTTAGGATAATATATGCACAGATGTTTATTAATTCATTTGGTTGGGCTCTGTGCTGGGCAATGGTGACAAGATGATGACGAGATTTAGTTTTTGCCCCAGAATGATTACAAATAAACAATTCACCAGAACAAAATATTAATACTATAATTTATATGTGAAAATGCTTATAATTATCCCTAATTATCTTATGTTTTTGATACCATCATAAAATAGAATTGTAATTTTTCCTTACTTTCCAGAATTCCTTAATAGCATACACAGGTACAATCTGTGTTGTATATTGACCTTGACTCTTTTGACCTTGATAAATTTCCTATTGGACCTAGAACCTTCTTTGGTAAAGTCTTCTATGTGCATGATCATAGGTCAATAGTCTTTAGCCAGATTTCACTATAAAGGTGGCAGAATATTTCTACTTCCTCACCTCTGTCTTTCTTTTGTCTATTCCTACTGCTAGGTGGAAACTGGTCTTTGGTAAAACTGGCTAAAGAAGTGGATTACCATCTGAAACTTTTAAATTATGTTGAACAATTATGTTGGCAAGATAAAATTTAATTCATATTATACGTGTTCCAAATTATCAGTTCATTTGAGGTTTTTGTGCATGTATCATAATTCCCACTAATTTTTTAGTATGGATAGAAAAGGAGAAACATTAAAGACTTGAAGTTTCAAAAGAGTTCAGAAATCAAAGCAAGAAAGTCATTGAGTTACAAGGCAAAAGTCAAAGCTTCACAGTGAAAGTGAAACAGAGTTAATCCAAAATCTTGGTGCACCAAAAAGTAAGCAGACTAGATAGGAAGTGTATGAAGAATGTATTATACCCAAAGAACAGGAAATCAGTTTATCATCAGCCTTGGGATCTTGAGGCAGGAGGGGGAGGACAGAGGAATAGCTGCGGGGTAAACAAATACAGTGTCTGCCAACCAGCGCTTAGGATCATCTGAATCCATTCTTGCTTCTTGCAGAAAAGTCTTGCAATTTTCTTGCTCTCTGGGGCCCTGTTATCCAAGGAGACACTATAGCCCCCAGATCCAGGGGTGGACAGGATAAGGAATACATGCCCTCAGACTTTTCCTGGGACAATCATGAATGACAAGTTGCACAGCTGCTCAATTATAAGCCTGGAGCTGATGTTGGCCATTTTTCCATCACAGTGGGAGAGCTTACCTGTTAATAAAGTCAACCCAGAGGAAAGCGGAGTCTAGAGACACAGAGACAAAATTCTCAATACCATGTGATTATGTGAATTACACTGCACCTGAAGACATTAACCCTGGACTTTGAGACCCATAAGCAAATAGTTCACTCTTTATGTTTAAGGTTGTCTTAGTTCTATTTCTGTCCTTTGCAACTAATACAAACCAGGACTTTCTCCCTTGAGACCACACGAAGTTTTATAACCAAGAGTGTTTTCTGTCTCAGAATCTGGAGGATACACCAAGAATTACTAGGAAACAAGCATTTAAAGTTTCAGGTGTTGATAAGCAACAGTGTATACTGTATAGCACCGAGTGTTAGAGCCATTATCTTGTAATAACCTTAAAAAGAGTATAATCTGCAAAAATATTAAATCACTATGCTGTATACCTGAAACTCACATAATACTGTAAATCAACAATACTTCAATAAAAAAAGCTTCAGGGATTAACAAGCATTCCCTTCAAGTGTGCGTGTGCGGTACTCAGTCGTGTCCGGTGCTTTGCAATCCCATGGACTGTAGCCTACCAGGCTCCTCTGTCCATGGGGTTCTCCGGGCAAAAACACTGGAATGGGTAGCCATGTCCTCCTCCAGGGGGATTCCTGATGCAGGGATTGAACCCGTGTCTCTTGCTTGTCCTGAATCGTCAGGCATATTCTTTACCACTGTGCCACCTGGGAAACCTCTCTCTTAAAAGTACCTGATAGCAAATATTTTAGGCTTTATGGACCAAGAGGCAAAACTGAGAACAGTATGTAAATATTTATACAGCTACTTAAAATGTAACCATTTAAAAAAAAATGTAAAAATCAATCTTAGCTCCTCGGCTGTAAAAAGATGAAAAAAGAAAAAAAAGTCAGGTTCCTTGATTTAGCCTGCTGGCCCAAGAAAAAAAAATGGCACATCTTACTTTGAATATTCTTTCTGTTTCTGCTTCATAGAAGAATGCGTTCTTTTTATTTTCATCCTTCAAGACTCAGCACGATTGTCTCCTTATCAGGGAGCTTCCTATGAGCACCTTGGCCCGGTCTATGTTTCGTCTTTTATGCTCACAGTCTGCCAAGCTCATAACCTTTATTTTGTTCCTTCATTATGCCTTCACACACTTTGACATTTTTAAATTTTTAAACTTCAGACCAAAAATGATATAAGTTAAAATAAACACTTGTGTAATGTGTAAAACCAAGCATAACACTTAATGTAGTTCCAATATATTTGAAACCCATGTTGTATATTTCCAAAACATGTTTCTTCCCTCCTCTACAGGTAGCTACTATCCAAAACTCAGCACCAGCCATTCTTTTGCATTTCATTCTAATTTTATACTATCTGCAATTAATCCTTTATAGGTGAATCCTTTATATGTGAATATAACATTGTTAAATATGTTTAAAACTTTGTATAAAATATATGGGTTCTTCTAAAATTTGCTTTTTTCTTTTTTCTTCTTTTACACCTCAAAATTGTGTCTATGAGTTGTCAAAGCTAATTTATGTAGTTATAGTTCATTAACTTTTATGGCTCTATTGAAATATATTTGATGAATGTACCATAATCCGTCCAGTTTCCTGTTGATGGATGTTTGTAGTGCTTCCAACTTTTTTCACATGCAAAAGTGTGCTGCTCTGAAAATATTTTGCCTGCCTCCTTGTATCCTCCATCTTTGACAGTACCTCTACAGTATATATGCAGAAGAGGAATTGATTTGTGGTACATTATGCTCATCTTCAAATATACTTGAGCCTGTTATGAAAGTGAAAGTGTTGGTCACTCAGTCTTGTCTGACTCTTTGTGACCCCATGGACTGTAGCCCATCAGGCTCCTCTGTCCACGGGATCCTCCAGGCAGGAATACTGGAGGGCGTTGCCATTTCCTTCTCCAGGGGATCTTCCCGACCCAGGGATCAAACCCAGATCTCCTGCATTGCAGGCAGATTCATTACCATTTGAGCTACCCGGGGAAGCCCAAAAGTGAAAGTCACTGAGCTGTGTCTGACTCTTTGCGACCCCATGGACTATACAGTCTGTTTCATTCTCCAGGCCAGAATACTGGAGTGGGTAGCCTTTCCCTTCTCCAGGAGATCTTCCCAACCCATAGATCGAACCCAGGTCTCCCACATTGCAGGCAGATTCTTTTCCATCTGAGCCACAAGGGAAGCCCAAGAATACTGGAGTGGGTAGCCTATCCCTTCTCCAGTGGATCTTCCCAACCCAGCAATCGAACGAGAGCCTCCTGCATTGCAGGCAGATTCTTTACCAACTGAGCTATCAGGGAAGCCTGAGACTGCCATATTTCTACCAAAAAGTGAACCAGTTACCTGACTTAATAACATCTATGAGTATTAGTTACTCCAAACCATTACTAAAGCTTGGTGTTGTGAAAAAAATTGTTTTTACAGAGAATTTCAAACATATAAAAAATAAACAGAATTGTACAATAAACCTTATGTATCCATCACCCAGTTTTAATAGTCATTATCTCACAGCCAATCTTGTGGTAGGAGGGGTAGGCTCACGATAAAATCAATTTCCATCGGACTCCTCAGTGTAGAGTCTGCAGCCAATGTAGGAGATGCAGTTTTGATCCCTGGGTTGGAAAGATCCCTTGAAGGAGGAAATGGCAACCTACTCCAGTATTCTTGTCTGGGAAATACCCTGGACAGAGGAGTCTGGCAAGGAGAGCTACAGTCCATGAGGTTGCAAAGAGTCAGACACAACTTAGTAACTAAACCACCACCACCCTGGGGTAGATGACCACAAACTGGAGAATAATTTTAGTGCAGAAATTCTCTCATAAGAATGACAGTTCTGAGCTGCACAAGAGGCTCCCCAGCCTGGGGGTCCTGCACCAGGAAGACAAGCCCCCAGGAAATTTGTTTTTATTTTTTTATTTTTGGAAATCTAGTTTTGAAGGCCTGGGTGGCTTCACTTCGGGAGCCCCGCAGGACTGGGGGAAATAGACACTTCATTCTTAAAGGGCGTACACAAAACCTCACAGACACCCAGACCCAGGGCAAAAGCAGTAATTTAATAGGAACCTGGTCCAGACCTACCTGCTGGTCTGCCCCCTGGAGAGGCAGGGTGGTGAGGTGGGGGGGGGGGGGGTGCTGAGTCTCATGCTGGGGACACAGACACTGGTGCACTGGTGGCAGCCATATTTGGGAGCTCCTTCTAATGTGAGGAAACTGCTGGCATGCTATCTTAGGCTCCTCCCTCTTGCTCATTACCTCTGAGACCTGGCCCCGCCCACCACTGCTGGGATGCCTCAAAACAAACTGGGCAGGGACATGGCCTATGCATAAGCAGACAGGCTGCAGCTATTTCTAGACCTGATTCAAGACACAGCCCTGCCCACCAGGGCGCCAGGACACAGCTCTGTCCACAAGCCTCCCCACCAGGAGGCAGACACCGATGCAAGAAAACCACACTTTCCCCATCAGGCCATACCCTACCTTGTGACCAGCTGGGCTTTGGCCCTGTCTGCTAACAGGCCAACACAAACTCAGGATAACACCCAGACCCTGTACTCAACTGTATCAGAAGCTAGCCCCCCATCCCCCCAGTAGAGATCTGACACCAGCTCTGAGACCACTGGGCTCTGTAACCAGACTACAGGACCCAGCTCTGCCTGCCAGGAGTCTGGCATGAATCTCAGGACCTGGCTTTACTTACCAGTGTGGGAGCAACAGCCCTGGAGCTTTCTGGACCCTGACCTGGCCCACCAGTGAGCCTGCACTAGCCCTGGGCTCCCTGTGGTTCTGCCTTGTGACCAGGCCCCAATAACCAGCAGCTAGCAGCAACCCCACAAAGCAGGGCCCATAAACCAACCTGGCCGAGGGTATTTAAAATTAAGAGATCAGAAATTTTAAACTGTCATGTATATATATAGACTGCAATACAAAAACCTCATGGTAACCGCAAACCAAAAATCTATAAGAGATACACACACAAAAAAGAAAAAGGAATCCAAATGTAGCATTAAATATAGTCATCAAATCATAAGAGAAGAGAATCAAAGAAGGGGGAAAAATAAAGAGACCTACAAAAGCAAGTCCACAGCAATTAACAAAATGGTAATAGAGTATACTGCTACTGCTAAGTCACCTCAGTCATGTCCGACTCTGTGTGACCCCACAGACGGCAGCCCACCAGACTCTCCTGTCCCTGGGACTCTCCAGGCAAGAACACTGGAGGGGGTTGCCATCTCCTTCTCCAATGCATGAAAGTGAAAGTGAAAGTGAAGTCGCTCAGTTGTGTCCGACCCTCTGCGACCCCATTGACTGCAGCCTTCCAGGCTCCTCTGTCCATGGGATTTTACAGGCAGGAGTACTGGAGTGGGGTGCCGTTGCCTTCAGTAATTACCTTAAATGTAAATGGATGAAATGCTCTCCCCAAAAGATATAGAGTGCCTGAATGGGTACAGATACATACATATGCTGCCTAGAGGAGACTCACTTCAGATCTAGAGACACACACAGACTGAACGTGAGGGGATGGAAAAAGGCATTCCATGCAAATGGAAGTTAAAAGAAAGCCAGCAACAACAATCACTCCAATGTTCATAGCAGCATTATTACAGTTGCCAGTGTATTAGTGTTAGTTGCGCAGTCATGTCTGACTCTATGCAACCTCATGGACTGTAGCCTGCGATGGAATTCTGTCTGTGGAGTTCTCCAAGCAAGAATACTGGAGTGGGTAGCCATTCCCTTCTCCAGAGTATCTTCCTGACCCAGGGATTGAACCCAAGTCTCCTGTTTGCAGGCAGATGCTTTACTTTCTGAACCACTAGGGAAGCCCACGGTATGGAAGCAACCTAAACGTCTATCAATAGATGAATGGACAAGAAAATGTGATACATATATTCCCTGATATTGGAACAACAAGGCATACTCACTACATCTTTTCTGTTAAAACACTATCATAAGAGGTTTTCACTAAAGCAATGAGGCAAAAAAAAGTAATTGAAGTATAATAGTTGAAAATAAATAACACTTCCATGTTGCTAGATATAATTGGGATTGTGTACATAGGACATACAAAGGAATAAAGCCAAATTATTAGAAGTGATTAAGTAAATTTAGGAAAGTCACTGGATATCTGGTCAATAAACCAAAATGCATATGGATCTCTAGATAAGAAAAACAAAAATAAAAATTATGAACTAAAACAATGAATCCATTTAAAGTCACAAAAAAAATTCTAAATACAAAGTCATAAATATCTTTTGTCACTGTATTTGTAGCTCACCAAGGCCCTCAACAAACATTTTGTCTTTGAAAAAAAATAGATAGCTTTTCTAGTTGTTCTTCCTGGAACATTTGGAACAGGTTACCAAAAATATAAATATTTCTTAATTTTCCCCCTCTGCCTCCTGCCCTTCCTTCATGATCATTGTTTATGGCTTGGGCTAACTTTCTTCCAAATTTTAATAAATGTATAAATATATGTAATCAGTTAACAGTAATGGAGTCTTTCTATTCATTATATTTTCTCCCTGTATGCAATATGGGCCAGGAGTCAGTAAACTTTTTCTGTAAAAGGTAATATAGTAAATAATTTAGACTTTACATGCCATACAGTCTCTGATGAAATTACTCATCTCTACTGTTTATGGCAGGAAATCAGCTAGAGATGATACATAATGAAAAGGTATTGCTATGTTCCAATAAAACTTGATTTACAAATATGCCTCAGGCCTGTGTGACACCATTTGCCAACCTCTGATAAACATGAATCTACTTCATCCTTTGTCCTGAGTGTCTAGTACTTCACTGAATGGATGAATACATTTATTTAACTCATCTCTCATTGATAGAAATCTGCAACTGTTTCTGTTAAAAATCCTCTCGGGACTTTCCTGGTGATCCAGTGGTTAAGACTCAGCACTTCCAATGCAGGGGGCATGGGTTTGACCCCTGGTCAGGGACCTAAGATCCCACATGCTACAGGAAGCATCCAGAAAAAGCCAAGACAGAAACCTTCGGAACCAAGTACTACTTATCACCCAGCTGGGTTAGCTGCTGCTCGCTCTCCCTCCTCTGGGGAGCATGCTCACTGCTCTCTGCAGTGCACTGGCATTTCACGCCTGTGGGCTGCTCCTTGGGCTTTCGTCAGCTGACCTTACCAGTAGCCCCAAGCCAACTGAAACATGTGTGCTTGTTACTGTAGCCTGCCACTGAGGTAAAGAGCATGTTAACCAAAGAAACAGAAGGACAAGGAAGAGATCATTGATTCTACAAAGTTAGTTATTTTTGGAAAGAAGTTATTAAGGTAAATTGCTTTTTAAAAAATCTGTTAAATTAGAAATGGACTCATTGACATAGGAAACAAACTTTTGGTTACCAAAGAGTGGGAAGGGATAAATTAGAAATGTGGGATTCAAAGATGCACCTTACTATATATAAAATAGATATACAACAAGGAACTACTCTATAGCATAGGGAATTATATTCAATACGTTGCAATAACCTGTAATGGAAAATAACTTGAAAAAGAATAGCTACATATAGATCTATAGATGTATACCTGAACCACTTTGCTATGCACCCGAAACATTTTAAATCAACTATAATTTAAAATTTAAAGAAAGATTATTTACAAAACAGACCTGTTAGGTATGAGTGAGGCAATTCAGCAGACTGAAAACTAGGGAGCGTGAGGCAGGCAGTGAGAAGACCCCCACTTTAACTCTTGGATGGTACAGGTCAAGCAGCCATGGTGAATCTGGTGCTGGCACAGCCCTGTCTCCTCTCACAATTTTCAGAAGCTGGCCTGGGCAGGACAACTGCCTTCTGCCTGGCGATACCCAACGCCCCCACCTTGTCCAATCATTCTTTCCAGGTCTCGGTGGACCTCTTATCTTCGACTCTTAGCCTACATTTTCAGACTCTTTAGACGTGAAAGGTTAGTAAGCATGAGATCCTGTTTCTTCTCTCAGAGGCCTGATCCATTAACATTTAAAATAGTCCTGAGCCCGTATTTACATGTTGATATCATTCATGCTTTTATTTTCTTTCGTACCCTGTCTGTTCTGTTTCCCCACCTCACCCCCAGTTTTTCTTCCAGGCAGAATCTATCTCATCTGACGTGGCAAAGCAGTTAACATTGATTCTGGTGAATGGTCTACTTTGATTTTTGCTACAGGGAGATTTAAACACAAATTCACATATATTGTTTTCTCAACAAATAGAAAAATATGCTCCACATTCATCACGCTGTGTATGCCAAGCCTGCTATTCTGTAACTCACTGTCTCTTCTCTTTTATTTGCTTTCTCCATCACTGTTGATCTCTCCCTAATACTTCATCCTTTATGCAGACTCCTTCTTTGGAGCCGAATTTGGCAGTGAAGTTTGCCTAACTAATGAGAACCATATGCTCTGCAATTACATTCCCCAACAACGTTCAGATTTGTTAGCAAATATTGGAGAAGGCAAGTTGAGAAACCAGAATCCAAAGACTGTCAGGAATTGGCACATTCTGACAGGTGAACCTGCTTTTGCTGGAAATGAGTTCTAGTTTGGGCTAGTATTAGGAACTTCCCTGGTGGCTCAGATGGTAAAGCGTCTGTCTACAATGTGAGAGACCTGTGTTCAACCCCTGGGTTGGGAAGATCCCCTGGAGAAGGAAATGGCAATCCACTCCAGTACTATTGCCTGGAAAATCCCATGGATAGAGGAGCCTGGTAGGCTACAGTCCATGGGGTCGAAAAGAGTCAGACACGACTGAGCGACTTCACTTTCACTTTTGGGCTAGTATTGGCTCATGGAAAACAGGGATTTGTTTTCTCAAAGTATCAGTCAATTGGTCGACCGTTCTTGAAATGGCTAAATGCTTCTCTCATGCCTTCCCATTGGCATACCATACTAATCCCTATAGGTTAATTTTTAATATGTGATTATTACCTGTTGATTTGTTGGTTCTATTCCTCCCCAGACTGGAGAGTGGAGTCATGATGCTACTCACTGTTGTATCCCCAGCTCCCAGTAGAGGAAGGTGAGCATAATCACTATTCAGTAAATACAGCTCATAAACAAACGAGATAATCTCTCAAATACATTAAGTGCCAATCATCATACACATTACATACATACAACTTGGGTGGCTTTTATCCATTCTCAGCTCCTCCTCTTCCTCCAGGCTAGATCAGCCTTAAATTTGGGAGTCCAGTCTCCCTAAAACAGTTCAAACTTAGTATTTTGAAGATGATTTAAATCACGGCTCAGGGACCACAGCATCAAGTTTTAAGAGACTTTTTTTTTTCTGTTTTTTTGCCTTGTGATAAAGTTTCATCGATTGCTCTGTGGGGGTGAGCGTGGGGTGGGATGAGTGAAAACTTCTGATGGTTGTCTTGATATGCCAAATGCATGGGAAAGGAGCACTGTTTGCTATGCAGGTATCAGGAAAAGAGTAACTAACTTGGGTACAAGTGGTTGAGGACAGATATGTTCTGGCTTCCCATGGGCTACATAAAAGCTGTCTATCTCTTGAGCAACCTGCATGCTGAAGGTTTCTGCAGGAGCGTGCGTGCCCTCTGGTGTGACCCTGGAGGGACTGACTCCCAGGCACCACATCGAATGACAGAGTCTCTTCCTCTCCTCTGCCATCCATTGCTGTCTTGGGCTGGTACCTACTGACAGTCTCCTTGGAGATGCAGGGCTCTGTTTGCACTTGAAGTTGCAAAGGCAATGGAAGGGCATTCCCATGGCTCCGATCTGTCCACAACTCTGCCGTCACCAAAGAGAGGCACAGCAGCCTGATGGGGACCCACAGACTCCACTCTCCCCTCCCCCGCCCCGCCCATGAAGTGTGGCTGCTGGAGACAAAAGGCACACTCACCGATTTAGAACACAAATACATAAATTTTTAATCTGCGAAAAATACAAAATGAAACCATGTACAAGTTATGTACAAACCCTTTTTACAAGACAAGAGAGTTATCACTGGTTGTTACAGATGACAGGGTAGATCATTTCAGAGCACCAGCATTTAGTCTCTCCTCTGATTTGGTTAGGTCCTAGTAATCCGCCATCATCATCATGCCAACGATCAAACGTTTGAAAGACAGATGAATAAGCCACGCTCTTTTTCCTTAATGAACGAGTAGGCTGACCTCTGTGTAAGCATACTTTTTTTTTTCCCTTTATCCCCTGAAGAAACGTTGAGTGCAGGTTTTGGTGTTAAGTGAGGGACGGTTACTTTTCAGCATCTGGGGGGTGGGATGTGAGCCAGAAGTTTTACACAGGATGTGAGTGTGCCACCTGGGAATGGAACGTTTTTAATTAGGATTTCCAGGCAGACCTTGGTTTATGTTTGAAATGTTGCAGTTCTGGTCGAATGTGTCAGGCTGTACTCAGTGCAAGGAAGGGAGGGGGGCAGGCTGCTCTGGGGCGGGGGGATGGGGTGCTTTGGAAATGGGGCCCCGTCAACCTTGGTGGGGCTCCCCTACCTGTTGGCTACCTCCTCCCACTGACCCTGAATCCCACCTGACAGCCGCTCCGGTTTGCTCTAGCAGGCACATGTCGGTGCCATGTGTACATTTCCATCTAAGATTCTGAGCAGCGGGCCCAGGCATGCCTCCCAAGGCAGGCACACTGGAGACCTTTGGTGTTACTTCTGTCCCTGCTCTGCCAAATAGCAAGGTGGAGGAGAAGAAACACAGATGTCCTCAAGGGGATAAATAGACCAAAGGAAAGCTTTTTAAATCTGAAACCTACCTAGAAATTAAGGTTGGCTTCACTGAGTCAAAAACCCTCTCTCCTCATGCTGTATATCCAGAAAAGCCACTAAAGCAACAGACTGTCGTGTCTGTTTTAGCAACGCTGACACCAAAGCCGCCAGGATGTGGGAATGGGGAACGATGGAATGACAAGCACAGGGAGGCGAAAGAAAAAGCACAGCTCAGGATCCCTCTCTTTGGGTCCCTCTCTGGGAAGAGTTCCAGTGGCCTAAAAGTCCTGTGCAACCTTCCTTGCCTACAGCATCCAAAGTAACATGGAGCAGAACCCGACTGCCTGCCAGAGCCAGGCATCCTGACAAACTCCACAGTTAAACAAGCGATGTCCCTGCCCTCTTCAAGGGAGTCCTTTTCCTTCTTACTTCCAAGTCACCATCTCTTTCATTTCCAGCCTCATATATGACCCACCCTCCCTTTCTCTTAACGTTTCCATCTCTATTAGTTTCCCTTTTCCTGATTCTGGGGTACCTGAGATCTCCTTTCCCAGCAGCTTCTTCTTTTTTTTTTTCCTTTTAGCCCGTAAAAGTACAGTTGCCATTGCCACATTCTGCTGCCTTCAAAAAATCCTCCACACCCACCCTTCCTCCTTTAGAGACCCAGCCACACTGTGTACGTACCTCTGTGCCTCTGACGTCCAGATCCCACAGGACCTGCCGCGACCCCCTCCCCAGCTCCATTTTCCTCCATGCCTTTCGACTGCCAGACCTGCCTTTATAGATAACGCTCAGCTTCTTCCACTCTGAACTAATTAATACAACAGTTCTCAGCTGCCTACAATCTTTCCTGTTCCTCCACAAGTTTCTTGTATTGAGGTCCAAATTAAGTGTTCCTTTACAAAGGATCATTTCTAGATTCACAACCATTGCCCCAACTCCCAGCCCTCAAACCAACCTCTATATACTACCAGTGGAACTTCTACAGCTATGAGTGTCGGTAACACGTATTTGAGGAAGGTAGGACTTCACATGCTGAGTTTTCACTTGGAGTTTGTTTGAGTTGGAGTCTTTGACTTTGAGAACTCCATGCTGCTGAGAAAATGTTCAGCCCTGTATATTTGCCCTTGATGACTTCCAGGAAGTACTGACTTCTCAAAACATACGATCTAAAAATGCACAGGTTCATTTTCGCACAAGTTCAATTCATCACTCTTTGTTTAAAACACTCAGTGACCTTCTATGACTTTCTGGATGAAGCCTCAACATCTTAGCTTGGCCCTGAAGATAAGTTAGTTTCTAGTGCCTTCTCTGAAGTCTCATCTTAGTTTCCCTCTGCTTCCATAGAGAATGGACAGATTCTGCAGTGGAATACCGTGTCCAATTTGAATGATTGGTTTAGTCACTTATAAGGTAAGGTGACTCACATCCCAGTTGGTTTGTATTTTTTTCTGTCTTTCTTCCCCTCTGCCTCCTTTTGTTTCTTCTTTTTTAACTGAGATTCTTTTTGACAAAGAAGAATGGTAGATAAATGTTAGAAATGTAGAAAGAAATAGCTGGTTTACTAATGAGAGGGGGAAAAAAAATCAAATAAACAGAGGACAGGAAATGAAGTAAGAAGTAAGACTAGTAACTTCCTAGTGCCTAGATTCATATCCAGAATCTGGGAGTTGTGAGCCTCTAACTACATGTTGGAGATATGGGTTAGAGAGGAAGGGATTGATAGAAATTGAGCCAATAAAAAAGGTAGGCTGGGATGAAATTGAGAATAAAATCCTAGGAATACATAGAAAAATCACATCAAAGTGACTCAGGTGGCTTTAAAATTTGAAATTTGTATTTTGACCCTAAAGAGATTCCGAAATGTAAAGCAGAGGAACAAATCTAACTACCATGTGCCCAGAGCAGAAGAGGCGCCACCCTCAGGAGCACTGCTTGGGCAATGCTGCAGGAAGGACAGAACGGGGTTTTCTCCATGTTCCCACTTTTAACTCAGATCACATCCTCTCAGATCTGAAAAGGACCTTAGGAGTCATCTAGATGAATCACTTTCATTTACAAATGAGGTCACTGAGACTCAGAGAGTTTCAAGAACATTTCCTAAGTGTAGAGCTAGTTATCTGCAGATGTAGCTTGTTGAACCATCATAATTAAAACTTAAGTAGGAAACTTGGACTCTTTTGCTTTTAGACATGAAAACATCCCCAATGTTATTATGCTTTCTCACTTTCTTCCCTTCTAACCCTAACCAAACAGTTCTAATTCCCTGTTTGTTTAAAGCCCTCAATTAAATTTTTTACAAAGTACATCATAAGATGCCCCAAGCTTTGGAAGGAAAGAGCTTCTGGGTGTTCCCTGTATGCCTTAGTCACAACCACTTTTACTGAAGATGTTTTATCTTGGCTCAAGACTATTTTAAAATACAAAATTGCTCAGATGAAAATAAGAGTTATGTTAATGAAAAAGATGATGATGATGCTTTGATAAGTAGGTGCTTTCTGCTTTTTCAATAGCTTGTTGGAGAGTCTGATTCCCAAAGCACTTGAGTTATTAATTTAGGAAAATGGCTTTTCTGGAATCCTAAAGTGGGATGGGACATCAGAGCCTTATAACACAGACTACACCAATGATAGCCATCATTGGTCTATGCTGAATGTAGCCAGGAAGAGGGGTCTGTCAGAGGGTGGTGAGGACTTCCTTCAGGCCAGATAGCTCAACAAACAGAAACAAACCAAGAAGCTCTGGCATTCCTCCAAGCCCTTCAATGATCTTATGATCTTGTTTCTATTCTCGTTTCACTTTCCATCTACCAGGTATGAGTTTTTGCCAAAGGAGCCAACAACCAACCATTTTATAGATTTCCTTTTTAAAAAAATGCATAGCTGTGTTTTCTGGCCCCTAACAATTCATTATTAACAAAGGCAAAACAGAATGACTTTGCTCTACCTTAGAAGGAAATGGATTCTTGCCAACTGGTTTTTGAAGGGGAGCCCTTTGCTTTAGGAAGCTATCTTTGCCATTTTGATTAAAAAAAAAAAAAAGTTTATCTTCAAACCTCTAGCTGTAAAGAGCATGGAGTTTGTACTTGCGTTTCCATTGTCCCTCAGTTTGCAGAGATGGGGAAGAGAGAGCAGCGGGCATGGGGCATTGTGGCCTAACATTCTCTAATGGAAGGACATTGAGGTGGTGGCCATCACTGCCTGCCAGAGGAGATCAAATAGTTAAGACAAATTCAGAAATGGTTATCAAGTTATCAGTAACCCACTAGGGTTCATGAAGGAAAGAAGAGCGTGGGTCGATGTACTAAGAATGTATATGAAGTGACCCCAATGCAAAATTATTATGTATAATAGAAGAAGGCCTAGCTTTCAGAAAAGTTGTTAAATCTTAGCAAGGGATTCACCCCCACAAACCCATTTAACTTCTGTTGGAAACCAATAAATGTGTATAAGCCTGAATAGAGACAGCTGACATCATTTTAGTCTGCTGAGTAGACTAGTGATTGGTTATAAGTAGTTTTTAAACAATCCAATTGGACATACATTATATTCACAATACTTTTATAGAACTAATTCTACAAAATGTGACGACAGGGTAACCACAGTCTGACAAGTCACTTCAGGACGACGCCTACAAGGTGGAAACACGACATTGGCTCTGCAGGGACCGGACAGAGTTGGAAGCTCATTTTGCCTATGGTGGTAATTGGAGTACTTAGTGGACATGTTTTCATGATGGTTTCATTGCTTGGCTCTGATCTGATTTGCAGTAACATACTATGTACCACGGGGTCATGGCCTAATGGAAGAGATCGCATGGGACTTTGGGGGGATATTTTGGTTAGTTAGTTTTTTTCTCTTTTGAGTGTCCACAATTAACATTTTTAAGAAAATAAAAATCATACTTCATGCTGCTCCAGAGACCCTGATGATTCTATCAAAGATTTATCGTTTTGAAGTTGAAAATCATTTGAAATGGAATAATTGCTGGGATGCTGTGACACTGAGCATGCAAACATCAGAGCTCAGACACATCAGAATTGTGTCTGATGGCTAGAGAAATCTTTTTTGACCACAGTTTGAAGTGGCTGATACATAAAATCTCATCACTGGTAATTTTCAAAGGCCTTTTCTAATAGCCTGTATTAAGTGTATTCGTAGCTGTCCTTGAGCTAATATTTTTTAGGTTGCTGTTACAAGTTTTGTGTTTTGTGCCAGCAACTAAAGGAAAGCCTGCAAAATTTAGATCTGGGCAAAAGTTGTCTCCTGGATCATGAAACTTTTCTGGCTTTTACACAAAAACTCAGTGAATCGCATACATGTGTTATCCCATCCTATTGTTAAGTAGAACTATTAATTGATGTTTACAAACTTTCAGGCTAAAAGCCCTGGACCTGGGAGATGGGGAGAGTCCACCAGACCTTACCAAAGTTGAAATTACTTGCTTGGTTGGTTTGGAGATATGATATGAGAAGCATAACAGCACGTAGGAGTCCCCGCCATTGGAACAACAAGCAGAGAAATGTCTTCTGTGCATCTGGTCCTCAACTTCCACATCCCAGGCATGCTCACAACCCTCCTGGTACTGTTAGTTGACAGGGTAAACCCGATCTGGCATTTGTAGAAAAGCTGCAAGAAGGTCTTCCCTTTAAATATACGAACAAAATTTGGATAAGAAATACAGGATGAAAACTAAAACTACAAAAATATGACTTTTGAATGTGAAAATAAGTGTTTCCATTTATTAAGAGCTGGTGTCAGTGTAGCCAAAATACACATCCATCCAGGAAATTCACCTGCCCCCTTTTGTCTTTTTTTTTTTTTAATTTACTAAAATACATGTTTACATTATTGGGCCATTTTAAAATTGCCTTAATAATCCAGTTTCCTTAATTACAATTAATTGTGGTGGTGACCATCACTCTCCTTAAAGAAAGAGATAAAGAAGAGAAATATGCGTTAAGGAGTCTGGCCACTTAGGCGTTTTGATTTTGCATCGTTAGATATAGGGAAGATATTTGACAATGAGAAAAAAAGAAAAAATATATTTTCTTTCTAATAAATAAAAATAATTTAAAATGCTAGAGGCTATACAGGACTATTTTAGTATGTTCATTTATAAATGAAATCATTTTCTTTTCCAAAATACATGGAAGCAATATTCAAGGCAGACAAGGAGAAAGATCTGTCTATTTTTCTTGCAATTCTTGCTTATCCTAACATTTCCACCAGTGATTCAGCATGTTAAGAGGAAGAAAAGTCACGTCACCATTTATGAAGTTTGTCAGGCTTTAAAAAAAATAGTTCTGGTCTCCTGGGAGTCAACATTCATCTTCAACTTCTCTGATTGGTGGAATCAAGCTGCTTGTGGATTTATATTGGTTGATCTGGTTAGCCATGTGGGTACTCATGGGCTTGATTTGAATGTTTCTGGGATAGGCATTATCCGGTTCATCTGTAAACCATTTCTTTTCTGCTAAAGGGCAAAACGGATAGAGAACAAGAAGGAAAAATTAGAAGCTTAATTAGTCCTAGGCCAAAGATTTTGGAAAGTTCATTGAAAAATGCAAAAAGGTAATCGAGAGAAGCTGACAGTGAGTAATTGCTAAAGAGACGGCACAGTGTAGGGAGAACCCCAGAACCTGAAACATACCTCTGCTGCCTGTAGCAAGTGATGAACCAACGGGCTATTGGGACCTGGAGGCACCAGGCGTGGACTTCAGAGAATAAAGAGGGGTTGGAAGATTAACTCTGGCAGTGTTCTCTGGGGTTCCTTTGGTGGCCTGAAAAGCTTTGGTGGTGAGGAGATGACGCATATAACAAGTATTAGGCATGGGTGTTGCACCTAAAGAAAGCCTTGTGCATCCATTGATTTGAGTGGAGATGAAGGGACACTGTCCCTTCCACAGATTAGGAGATCTAGAATCTGCTGCAGGGTTTCCTCTTCCCAGCCTTTAATTGGCTTTGCTTGTACAAGCTCACTTAAAGGTATATCTCCGTTACAACACTCCTTTATTTCTTTTGAAGCCAGTTTTGGGAGTCTTAAAGTAAGCCCACAGATTTTTGCTGGCCAGTGAGGGTGAAACATTAGATTAGCAACCAATGTTTTAAAAGGCTTTTGAAATGGCTGTAATTTCAATAAAACTCTCTTGGTATGAAGTTATGAAAAGAATTCCTAGTGGCACTATCTTAACCGACTATAATCACCCAAGCTGTCAACAAGGGAGCTTGACAGAGTCTTGGCATTTCATTCTCACCCTAGATCCAGAGATGGCAGAAGAGAATGCTGAGTCAGGGCACTCAGAGGCTGGGGTGAGGATGCGATGGCCTAGCATCCTCCTGGCAGCTAGTATTATTTCACAAGACTCAGCCCTTGTCCCTACCTTTTTACACTGGAATATTCTGGGAAATCAGCCACGGGCATAGATACAAAGGAACTGGGGCAAACAGTGCATTCTAACTTGAGAATCATATGCCTCATTTTAGCGGCTTTTAGGAAAAGCAAAGAAAAAGGAAAAAGCTTTCAAGCACGCCCACTGCTATAGAAACGACGGCCTCTCTGGCCTCTTCTTCTGTCTTTCAGAACAGTTCATAACTGTTGGATATGGCTGGATATCCATATGGCTGGATATGTTAACAAAATTGCTCACCTGGCTTGATCCTGATAGAGGACCATGCGTATGTGTCCCTTTATGGCTAATGATTTATAGATCCGACACCTACGATCAGGTTATGACCACTCTGCTTGTCTCTCCTTGGCCCATGCTTCCTCTTGCTGTGTCCAGGGCCCTGGGTCCCCAGCGTAGACACTAAACTAAGTTGAGCCTTGAGAAAGCTCACTCACTGTCCTTTGTTCAGCAGCTCGGTGTACCCCCTCCTCAGGAAACTTCCTGCCTCTTGCATCATTCTCCACCCCCTCTCCTTCCTGCACTGGCTCTCTCACCTATTATAATTAAGTTCACTTTGATTTGAACAGATTGGACGATAGGAATTCATAATGCTACATCCTCACAGTGAAGCTAACTGATTAAGTGCTTTAAATTATTCCCCCTGACAGAATGATAAAGTTACAATCTGTTCTGAGATGATCTACAGCTTGCCAGACTCCTACAGCTTCTTTCTACATTCATTTATCTTTTTGTCAAGCAGAGTTTTTTTTTTTTTTTTTCCCTCCTAAGCTTCAGTTCCATAGATCTTTTAAAGTCATCAGCACATCTGAATTATTAATGAGGCTTTAGAGGCAAGGTTCCTGATGGGCTGGTTAAAAAAGGTTGTATAGAAATCCGGGACTGTGTACACATCAAAATAATTTCAGCTCCATTTAAAAAACCATTTAGTTCAAGTGTGACATAGTGAACCATTACGCATTTGTGGAAACCAATTTTTTTGTGATCTACGATTAAACTAACCTTTCAGAGAGGAGTAAAGTATGATGGTTATCATGTTTTAAAAGCATTGCCAGGCCGATGAAACAATTTCAAACTATGACTTTTTCCAATGGTTTACGTATAAGGATGATTTTCAGAAGAGCTGAACCCAGTGTCTGTGCTGTTTGCCTGAGCTGCTCTTGGTTTTGGCTGTACCCTTCTGCGGACTGATTTTGCAAAAGGATTTAGTGCTAGGTTGGACATGCCAGGTTGGAAGGGAGAGTGAACTCTGCTGATGGAAACGAGTAGGTCTTCTGGGTGAAAGACCTAAGACAGCTGCAATTTGCTGAAATTTTTACAACTGCTGCAGAGAATAATTGTTCAGAATTTAGTCTTTACAGTTCAACTCAAAGTTGGCATTTTGACCTTTCACGGCAGAGAGAGTATCAATTTCCTTCTGCTGTCTGTAAGAAAGAGAGCATTATTTCCCCATTTAAGTGCCTTTCTCTCTTTCCTTTTACATTTCTTGCCATAAAAATAATCTAAGCAGAGTCATCCCTGTGTTGACCATTCAGCTTCTGCACAGAAAGGAGTTGTTTTAAAGCATATCCTGGTGATGAGCCTGAGAAACAGGCTTTTTAATTCAGGTGCCTTGTAAGATATAAACAACTGTGTTGTTGGAGACTTGGTTAGATAAGATGTTGAAGAAATGGAAACAGATGAAGGCTAAAATGGGTAGGGGCAAAGGTGCCTCTCCCAAAAGGCTTGACAGGAACCACACTGTAATGACTGTCAGTCATTCTGCTCCAATGGAGAGAGCCTTGCTACGACAATGATACTTTGGGTTATCGAACTTTGCCTTCCAAAGAAGGAGCTGCATCACTGGGCGCTTACAAAACTGGCCATAAGGAAGAGTACTCAGGGAAGGAATTCAAGTGAGTGTTGGAGTGGTCCAAGGTCAGTCCAAAGCCCTGAGCTGGTCTCCTCTCCCTGTCACACCCCACAAGCCAGAAAGACTTCTGGGGGCTTTATTTTTATCCCTAGAATGAGAAGGGCAATGATCTGGTTTTGAGGCCCTCCTCCCTACCAAAGAAAAAGAAATTCATTTGTTAATAAGTTCTTGAAGATGTGATACATGGTTCCATCACTGTGAGTAGAATGTGTGACGTGCCTCAAGTCAAGGAAGGAGTGGCATTTCAGTCTGTGACAAGTAGGCTGGTGGAATAAGATCAAACCCAGAAAATAACTGCAGAGAGTCAGGACACTGCCACTGGGAGGCATCAGCTATCAAGACCAGAGAGGCCACAAGCCATCCACTGCACCAAGGAGATGGCATAGGACAGTACGTAAGGCCAAGGGTCTTACCTACTGTCTGGCTACTGTGAGAGCGTCTGGCTCTCTCACATACTAATTCCTGGCTCTGAGTGAGTTGTTACATAATTTATCTTAACTTCAGTTTCTCTTCTGTAAAATGAGGCTAATGGTCTTTCTAATGGTGTTGTCTGGATGAAAGGGGTTAGTGTCCATGAAGCATTTATCTACATACATGATACATCAATGTGAGCTGTTAAGGCTATCAGTATTGTTGGTAATATATTAGGGGGCATTAGAGCATAAAGTTCATGGACTTTAGTTTTAAACACCTCTCTGGTACTTCCTGGCTGGGTGACTTCGAACAAATCTGTCCCTTGAATCCTGTATCTTTCAGATGGGAATACTAACTGCATCTACATCTGAGGTTCTCTGGAGAACTGAATAAGTTAATATACATAAAGTGCTTAGAAGAGTGTCTGACTCATGGTAAGCACTTGGAGTGTGTTAGATTTTAGTTACGGTTAGTTAACCATGCATAAGGTTAGCATGATTATGAGTACTCTCAGTGCCAAAGGACATAAGAATAGGTGATACCTTTTGGTGTGATTACAGATGAACTAGGGGTGGAGAACTGAGGTGTGTAAACCTGGGGGCTGGCCAGAAGAATGGGGATTGTGGCAGCAGAGATGGTGAAGAAGGATTTGACTGGATATCCCTCCTTAGGAAGAGGAGGAAAGGAAGGGGTGACGACTTTCAGTGGTACTTGTGTCTTTGAAATATTGGCTTTCAACTTGGCAGGGGCCCTACCCCACCTGCAAGACATCCATGTCTTCCGTTGCTACTTTCATCACTGACCTTCGAAGGTCTAGAATAAGGGTCAGGACTTCCTCCAGCCATGAAGGATCCCAGAGGAGTGGGCTATGGCAGAGAAGGGCTTGTGATCTGGGCTGACATAACTGCTGGGTTTTCTGGTGCTGTGGGTTGTCAGTGCTGTGGGATCTGGCCTTTTCTCTTAACACTCCCAAGAGAAGAGCACAAGAAAAGGGAGATGATGATACAGCAAAGGTATTTGGAATAATTGGGCCTTTTCTTGCTATACCACTAGCTGAGGTTGAAACAGAACGGGTTTGAAAAGGAAAGATTCCATTTGGATAGAGATAATAGTTGAGAACAGTAAGAGCTAACAAAGAGCTCAATCCTTCAAAGGTAATACTGTGTGAGAGCTTCTGAGAGCTAGTCTGGCCTTCGCCCTCTGCCCAGCAGACCCCAAGGCCCCAGTGGACCCCACCCACCCCTACTGTCTCCTTTCCTTTCCATGGACAAAGCATGGCTAGAAATGAAAACTGCAATAGAATCAGAATAATTTTCCCTTATAAAAGCTGTCTTGCTCCTTTGCAGTTCTCTGGTGTGACCCCTTTTAACTGTAAGTCTGATGCTGCCGTTCCCTAAGCAGAACAACTGCCCCCTCCTGACACTCAATAAAGACTGACTTTCACTCCTCTCTTTCAAGTGGCAGGGAATAATCCCTCTTACCTCCCTAGGTGATGGATGTACAACTTCATGGTGGGACATAGTCTACCAGGTTAGTGACGGGTGCCCACATCGACTTCATCACCTTATGACAAAGCAGTGATGGGCTGAAAGAAGCTGATTGAGAGACTGATTTTTTTTTTTTTTACCCTGTCTTGACTTCTGCAGTCCCTGAAGTTTCTGCACCCTCTTCTTTCTCCTTCAGGAGCCTGTTGCTATAGAAACCTGGCAGGTTGATTTAATTGCCTCTATTGGGATACAGACACCTTTCAGCTTTTCCCATGCTGAAGAGGAGCCAGTCAAAAGGTTTTTCTGGTCATCTGGGATCTTGATGATGCTGGCAGAAGGCACAGTCAAGTCTCTCCTCTCACTGAACTCACAGGACTGTTCCCTTCTCTCAGAAGCTGTGTACTCAGCCCAAGAAAGTGTCAACAGCATGATAGCACTATGAAGCACCTACGGGCATTCCTTGAATTTTTGTAAGATAAACCAAGGAGGTGAAGATAATTTATCAAATGACTAAAGATATAACAATATTTAAGATCAATTCATTTCAAAAATACTTATTGAGCACATATTGATAGTAAGGTTCTGGGTCATAGCCTGTATGGTCTTCCCTGGTGGCTCAGATGGTAAAGAATCTGCTTGCAATGCAGGAGACCTGGGTTCGATCCCTGGGTCTGGAAGATCCCCTGGAGAAAGAAATGGCTACCCACTCCAGTATTCTGGCCTAGGAAATCCATGGAAGGAGGAGACTGGCGGGCTACAGTCCATGGAGTCGCAAAAGAGTTGGACACTACTTAGTGACTAAACTCAGAATTTGAAACCTCTCCTCATGGTGGTAGAAATCTAACTGTAAGGGTCCAAGTCTCCCTCTATCCATTTGAACCGGCTTCAGGAAGGGACCTGGGTAGCAGCCATTAGGGATGTTGATTTCATGATCACCTGAGTGTTGAGGCTGAGGTTTCACTGTGCCTCCTGTTCTATCCATTTACTTAAGCTTCACCCCTTTCAAAGCCTAAAACAAATTGAATTGAATGGCTTACAAATTGCTTCTCTTTTAGAATGGTGCAGATAATTGAGTTTCTAGCTGTTGTTCTCTTTAAGTACACATACTTTCTCTTCAAATAACCTTTCACTTTCCACCCTGACCTACTTATTCTTTGGGTGGGGAGGGGGAAGAGGAGAGGTATCACATGAAAACCTTGAATGCCTCCTTGCTAAGAGAACCTGAAAGAAGGATGAGAATTTGGGGGTCACATGGAAAACACTGGAAGAGAGTCTTCATTCAACTGAGGAAAAACAAGATTGTAGTTTGGACTCATAAAAAATAGAAGTAATAATGATCCCTTTTTCATCACTGAATATATCATTAGCCAAGTATAATCAACTTTCAGTTGTATGCCTGAAGTCCAGAGAACATCCCCAAATTTCATTGCAAGTCAGTCTGTTCCCTCTCCATTCCCATCACAAGATCATCTCATCATAGCTGCTAACAGATTGTATATAAAATGCATTTTGGATTTACTTCTCTCTATCTGCCCAATCTCTGGTTGGGATTTCACAAATGTCTGAAAGGCAGGTGGGAGAAGAGACCCAGGTAATACAGAGACTGAATCATCAACCCCCAGATAACTGGGTACGGGCTATTGAGTTTTTACATATAGCTAAACAGCTTTAATTTGGGAGTCATTCTGATCCAACTTCAAGAAGACCAAATTTTTTTTTTTTTTAACTGTTAATAATCCTCCTGGTTTAAATCGAAAGGAGGGTAAACTATTCACCAAGAAGCAGGTTTGCCAAGTGGAAGAGCTGCAAATGTTTTCCAGAAAAGTTTATCACTTGGCATTGTCACTTGATTTAGTTGGTCTTGCCAAGATAAACACAGAGATGTGGACAGACTGATGGGGTACTCGGTTGGGGTGATGGTAATGGGGGGAGGTGGAGGAAGCTGGGTTTCTTGATGGGAAAATGCTTTTGAACTTGGAGCAAGGTACCAAGGTGGGCAGGGAGGCCACGTGCAGATTGAAAGGCAAGCCAGATGGAGAGAAGTTCCCCCCAGATTACCCAACCCCAACCCCAAGAACACCAAAACAAACTCTAAGGGGTCTAGCAGTAGCAGCAGGACAGCCTCATTGCACTGAGCAATTTAGAAAGTGGAGGAAGGGGGAGAAGAAGGAAGGGGAGAGGAGGGGAGGTGGGGAGGGGGGAAAAAAAGCAAAACAAAATAAATAAACCCACAAACAGAACAATAAAAATAAAAATAAACAAACCAATAACAGAATAAAATTTGTAACTCCTTTTTTTTTTTAATTTCACAAAAGTTTTCACAAGGACAATGTTATAGAAGAAAACCCCCAGCAGTGGCTAGGTCATGCAGAACCATTAATTGTCATACCTTGGCCCATTCTATTCATCCTTGTTGCACTTTAGAGAGAGAAGTAAGCTATGTGAGTTTTACAACGCTTTTAAACTGTCATATTTCCTGTTGAGCACTTTAACTGGCACATTCTTATAGTTATAAATGTTCTGAGGGCATAACTTTATAACCTCCTTTGCAAAGAATGCATGAATAGCTCTTCATGATCCCAAACTAGGGATATGTGTGTATGTATATATATACATATACATATATATACGTATATATGTGTATATATATAATTATATATAAAAAAGATAGTTGTATGTAATGTATAAATCAATACATAGGGACAAAAATAATTTGAAAAAATCTTCCACTCATAGGGCTTTTTAATATCCATGTATACAATGACTGCCCACTCGAATACTGATTGGAACACCGCCTTGCCCTGTCTTGGGTGTGGGGATGGAGATTTTGAGTAAGCCTCACTATTTCGTCAGTAAAAGTGCTTGTCAATTCACACAGCAAGCAGATCTCAAAACTATCATGCTTGGGGGGACAGGGGATTCAAAATCTAAACCCAAAACATTCACCATAAAAACACCTTTTTAGAGATGGTTACAGCTGTGACATTTTCCTCCCCCCACCCCAACACCTGTGCTGTTCACTGAAATTTGTTTTCAAATAAACATTTCAAATATATATATTTATGTATATAGCAGCCCAAGGCTAGTCCATCGTCACAAGAATTAGATTATGGTGGAGTTGGCCAATATTTAAGAACTACTGTACATTGCCTAAAGCATGGTTTGCATGCATAAAATATCTGAAAACTGCATATTGAAAAAAGGGTATTTCTCTACTTTTTTGCTCATGCTTACTAACTGTTTAAAAAAAGAAAGGAAGAAAGAAAATGAAAGAAAAAAAGAATTATACCAAAATGTGTTTGGCTTACTGTTACACTCTTTTTCTTCTCTCCCATCTGTTAATGACAAGGGGTCCTTCTCTATGACTGTCATTCACCTGCCTAAGTAGATTGGCTACGTTAAAGCAACTGACGATGAGGAATTTCTCCCACTGGTTTTCTGCTCTGGAACAGCCAGCATCATGCAGCTGTGCCAACAGTTGAAGCTGGCTTTTGTCTTTGTGGAATCAACTGTGGCTTGATCCTCCTACATTCTGATTTATTTAGCATGCTGGCTTCTAGAAAAGCATGATCTGCCGCTGGGTTTATCTCCCTCTCTCTCTACCATGGCCCCAGCCCTTGCTCCTCTGTGGCACTGGGGCCCTAGCTGATCAAACAAAGGGGAGTAAAAAGGTCCCCAGAGAATGCATGGAAAAATACTTGCTCTTTCCTGAGCATTATTTATTCTGTACATAAGGTAGGTAATTCACCTTTTAAAAGATGTAAAAGTCCCAGGAAGGCAGTTTTTAATGACTTACATCTGATATTTATGATACATATGGCTTTTCATCCCAAATGTCAAAAGTGAGAGAAAAAACATAGCTATTCATATGGCAGCATAAGGAGACAGAATAACAATATGCAATCAAACCTCTTTTCACTTAAATGAAATGACTTGCATTTGATACATCCAAGAATGGAATACTAGTCTTTCCGCCACAGTAAGGGTAGAAATGTTCCTATAGACTCTCAAAGGAAGCTAGCTCAGGGACAAAAGGCCTTGGTGAGTAACTAAAAAAAATCTCCGATGTTCTAACAAGCAAGTGCATTTCACCATCTACACAAATGGCGAAAGACATTGAAATGCTTTGAGATACTTCAGCCCAGAGAGTAGAAACAATCGATAGATATGTTTCCGTTGCTTTTGGGTTGCTTGTTTCAAATACATGTGTGTGTATATATATATTATTGTGTATATATAAAAAAATCAAGAGAAGGAAAGAAAGGAAAACAACAACGAAATCAAAACCCAAAGCACCCTGATAAAACTGATACATCAGAATAAACTTTTCTACACTAACTAAACTTGCTTTGCATAACTGACGTGGGGATCACAAGCACTCCCTTCTCATCTGTGAACTCATTCCTGCAGTGAGCTATTTATGTCTGGAGCATGCCTTTGGGTTATTTTTCCCCTAGAATCATAAATAACTTTTGGTCCGTCTGCTTATTTGCTGTTGTGCTCAAGGGTTTTATGGTGGTGGAATAAAAATGACAACCACATGCACACTATCATACATATGCAAATATGTGTAAAAAAAAGGGGGGACTACAGGGGAAAATGGGGGAAGTTACTGTTGGAAACACCCACTGGGGAAATGAGTGGCAGATACAGTTTCACACACGGAGGCAGTGGATACACACATCAGAGCCGCTCTTCCTGCACGTACTTCTGTTTGTCTCGGGACTCCCGGGACTTGGGCCGGTTCTGTCGGTTTGCCGTGGATGGGATGGAGTGGACGGAGGAGCTCTTCTTGCTAGAGGACTGGGACGAGTGGGAGGAATGGGAGAGGCTGGCCCGGGACTGGCCGGCGTTGTGGTCAAACTGCATTAAGCAGAAGATCAGGTCCGTCGGCACGAGCTCAAACTCGTACGGGGGGTTGGTGATGACATACCTGGATGTGGAGAGCAAAGAAGTCACAGAATGAGGATAAGGTGGTGGAGATTTCACCTCTCTGAACCAAACCAGGTCTACCCGAGGATTCCAGCCAGCCCAAGGCCTGAGACAGTATCTTCGTAGTGGAACAAAATCTGTTTAGCTCCACAGAGGAAGTCAGCCATAAGCCCTCCCAGAGATTCTGAATTAGCGCTAGACAAGGGAGAAACAAATGGTGCTTCCTGTGGTCTGTATACCCACTTCAGTACAGTATCAAGTTCCCTTCTGATCCTGAGATGCACAAGTGCATGCAGGAGGTTTCAAGGACTGCCCTGCATCTCTTATCCTAGAATCTTACAACAATCTCACACCCATATCACACTATCTTTGTTTACCACCATCTAGCAAAACCTTAGTTCTCTCTCCCTTTTTATCTTTTAAAAATCAACGTTGGTGAATGATTTCACCAAATGGAAAGCTATAAAACACCTCCCTGCCTATGTGTCTCTCAGGCTTTAACTGTTCTCCTCAAAGATCACCTTTTTCCCTAATTAATATCAGATATGACTAAAAAATCACCATTTCATTTCTAGTAATGGATCTCAAAAGTGTGGTTCTCCGGCCAGATATATAAGCATCATCTGAGAACTTCTTAAAAATGTAAATTCTTTTTTGTAGCTGATGTATACTTGATTTACAGCAAAGTATACAGCAAAGTGATTCAGTTATATATATATATGTTCTATTTCAGATTCTTTTCCATTTTAGGTTATTATAATATATTGAATATAGTTCCCTGTGCTATACAGTAGGTCCTTGTTAAAATGCAAATTCTGAAGCAACTCCACTCAAGTCCTACTGAGTCAGACACTATGCATTGGGGATCAAGCAATTTGTATTTTAATAAGTTTTACAGATGATTCTCATGTTCACCTAACTTTGAGAATCTGCTAGACTACAGAAATTATGTTCAATTCTGGCTCTATTGTATAATCTCTGGGCATTCAAACTTCATATTTTCATTTCATACCAGTTAAGTCAGAGTAATCAGAGTACTTTTAAAAAGCACCCCCGGAGATTCTACTCTGCAAGTAGGTCTGAGAAACACTCATCTATCTCTATGGCATTGTTTCCTGAGGTATATCATACAAACACACTGACTGACAATTCTAGGATGTACTTTTAAGTTTAGGCTGCTGTGAATTTACTTTAACGTGTATTAGAGAAATATAACTAGCATACATGAACTGTAATCTTTTTTCTGCTTCAGGCAATAATATACAGTTTTCTTTAAAGTAAATATATAAAAGTAAAAAAGTGAGTCAACTGAAAAATACATTAAGTAAAAATATATGTGTCCATGAAAATAGAATATATATATAACTGAATCACTTTGCTGTGGACCTGAAACTAACACAACATTGCAAATCAACTACACTCCAATAAAAATTAAATATATATATATATATATGTGCTTGTGTGTGTGTGTGTGTGTGTGTGTGTGTGTGTGTGTGTATAGAGAGAGAGAGAGAGAGAGAGAGAGAGAGAGAGAGCGCGCGTCCCCAGTGGTGCAGTGGTAAAGAATCCGCCTGCCAAGCAGAAGACATGGGTTCAGTTCCTGGGTCAGCAAGATCCCCTGGAGAGGGAAATGGCAACCCACTCCAATATTCTTGCCTGGGAAATCCCATGGACAGAGAAGCCTGGCCAGCCACAGTCCGTGGGGTTGCAAAGAGTCAAACACTACTGAACAACTAGACAACAACAACAGGTATATATGTGTGTGTGTGTGTGTGTATAGGTGTATACATATATATGTCTAAGACAGGGCAAAGGAATCATTTACCTTAAACAGTAGCAATATGAAATATTTCTATATGAGATACCAACAGAATTATCCCAGTAGCAGGAGTCTGGAGGACGTTTTCCTTCAGACTTGTGTAATTAGGTGATGGATGGATGGAACTATCCCATAAAACTTGAATTCTCCCCACAATGTCTTTATACTTGCTATTGTAATGAAAGAAAGAAGCTTCCCATAACCACCACCAAAGTCAGCACTGGATTTAATATGGGCAGAGCAATTTGCATTGTTGAGAACATGCATGTAGACTTTTGCCCTCCTTGTGGGAGACAAGAGAGGGCATTTCTGTCTCTGCCTTTGGGAGGGCAGATTGGAAACATACTCACCTCTTCGTGCACTGGCTGGGGGTGCTGAGGTGAGCATCTCTCAGCCGATAAATTCCAAAACAAAGCATATTGTATGTTTTCAGAGCTTTGCAGAACAGATCACCATAACAACCACCATCCTGGGAGACAACAAAAGAGCAGAGAGAAAAATCATTTTTATTTGCCTGAAAATAAAGGTCCTGGGGGTGGGAGGGAAGGGCCTTTTCATGAAAGCTCACACTAGTGTCTCCTGAGTCGGAGGGTCTGTGCCGAGGAACAGTGGCTGAAGAAGTTAAATGTGCTTTATAGCCTACGCCCCAATGTTGGTGACTTTTGGGGATCAAATAAGAAAGGGTTTTCCTCTGGTTGTCTCCAGTTTTTCATCTGCAGGAATGAGAGCTCTAAGGAGCCGGTGCCTCTCCTCACTTTAAGGTATGATATAAGCTTGAAGGTCTCAGATGTCTGTTCGGCTAAGGAGTAGAAATCAGCTCTGCAAAATGTTGATGATGTTTAGCCCCAGCTCAGTTGCAACCACAGTTATCTGACCGCGTTGTCAAAACTGCTCAAGTGATAATTAAAATCACTACCAGAAGAAAAGACCCCACCAGGTACTATGGTGACAGGCTCTTTCAGAGAAGGACTGTGTGAAAAGCACAATTTACAGACCTTGGAGATGGCAAGGGTGGAAGAGAATGTGTTTCCCCAGGAGCTGGAGGTCTGCAGGCTGAATAACTGGGATTCACAGTTCTAATCAGTTCACAGTCATTTTCCAAGGGTCTGGGGCCAGACGAGGAATGTGAAAGCAAACTCACCCAGAAGCACTGGCTTCCTGCAGCCAGCTAGCTTCAGGCATTAACACAGGAAGGGCACCAGGGGCTGACTTCACTGGGAATAAAGTGACTGCATCTGTCCTTCCTGTTACTGAAACTGCCAGATGGGCCTCATGCTCGAGAACACAACTGGAACCAGATCTTACCATTATTTAAAGTCCTTGTTCTTTTAAAGTGTTATTGTTTAGTCGCTAAGTCATATCCGACTCTTTTGCTACCCCATGGTCTGTAGCCCACCAGGCTCCTCTGTCCATGGGATTTTCTCAGGCAAAAATACCAGAGCGGGCTGCCATTTCCTTCTCCAGGGGATCTTCTCGACCCTGGGATTGAACTCACATCTCTGGCATTGGAAGGCAGATTCTTTACCACTGAGGTGTACCAGTGAGTAAATGATAGATAAAAAGAGCCACCAGCTATGGAGATGACCTTTTAAAGAAGCTCTAAGTCTAACACAGATTTTTGTCCCTCACCAAACTAAAACACGTGCAAATTAGCATCACAGTTTCAGAAGACATGGAGAAAGTGACCCTTTCCTTGGCTCCTTCTCCACTATTTGGACTTTCTGGGTGGCAGGCAGTACTGTTCATACAATAGGCTTACTAGCTCTTAAGACTGCTGGTTCCAGCCGTTGAATACATTCATGGAGTTGGGCTGGGAATAAGGGTCAACTAAGACTGCATACTTCTGCCAGAGTGCCTGAAGCAGGCTGATGCGTGGAGCCCGAAGGGAGGCCCGGGTCACCTTTGTAGCAGGGAGGGCAGTGGGGGAGTGGCTGAGTCCACACCCAGAATTAATAGCCCACCTGCATGTGTGCTAAGCCACTTCAGTCCTGTCTGATTCTTTGTGACTCTGGACTGTAGCCCACCAAGCTCCTCTGTCCATGGGATTCTCCAGGCAAGAGTACTGGAGTGGGTTGCCATGCTCTCTTCCAGAGATATATAAGTCCATAGGAGCTTTTAAAAAACATTGATGGCCAGGACTCTGGGCCTGACCCTGACATTAGTGGTTTTCAGAACACCATAGCTTATTATGTGTCTCTAGACCCACTGGCCCAACCAATAGCCTCTCATGTGGATCCTTTATGTCTCTAATTCCAGACTGAGTTCTCCTAATTCTGAGGCTAGAACTAGTCACTCTCCCCTAGCCCCGCTCCTCGCTGCAAAGGTGACCCATGCCTCCCTTTGGGTGCCACATTCCAGCTTGCTTTAGGCACTCTGGCAGACCAATTAATGTGCAGTTGGGGTTAAGTAGCCCTGATCCATGAGAAGGCAATGGCACCCCACTCCAGTACTTTTGCCTGGAAAAATCCCATGGACGGAGGAGTCTGGTGGGCTGCAGACCATGGGGTCGCTAGAGTCGGACATGACTGAGAAACTTCACTTTCACTTTTCACTTTCATGCATTGGAGAAGGCAATGGCAACCCACTCCAGTGTTCTTGCCTGGAGAATCCCAGGGACGGGGGAGCCTGGTGGGCTGCCGTCTATGGAGTCGCACAGAGTTGGACATGACTGAAGTGATTTAGCAGCAGCAGCAGCCCTGATCCATACTAAGACCTGCAGAATGGGTTCCCTAACTTGTGTGCTTCTGAAACCACCCGAGGCCTCCCATCTTGTAGCAGAAGATACCCTAGGAGAGTCAGTAAGCCCGTGGACTCTGAAGCCAACATTCCTGGTGCAAATTCCCCGAGAGGGCCAGTCCTCGGTTTCTCTGAGGCCTAGTTTCCTTAGAGCATGTGATAAGAGAACCTATGCCAAAGGGTCACTGTGGGGATTCAATGAATGAATCCATAAAGCACAGCGCCTGATACACAGTCAACCACAAGCATTACCTCTGATACCTCTTTTCATGAGGAAAGAACCAAAGGCAGGGGGCTAGCCTGACACATTCAGATCCGGTCATTTCCACCTAACAGGCTCAGGTGCCCTCTGCCCCCTGAACTCACCCCCAGGTCCGCAAAGGGCCCGTCCAGCAGCGCTAACTGCGCCACACGGCAGCGGTCCCTGTTGGCCAGCGTCTGGGGGGTGCTGTAGCCCCCGCGGAGTGCATTCTCCTCAGCGATCAAAGCCTCCAGCTCTGGTGTGGCTCCTCCAGTCACCAGGGTCCGTATCAGGGTAAGGATGTTGTCATTGAAGTATGTCTGGGAAGAGATGGGAGCAAAGTCCTTTAAGCACACACCCTAAAGTCACGACAACCGACATTCAAATTACTTTTCTTGATGTCTCCTGTTTAAAGTTCTGGCCTGTCTCTTCAAATAGTTTTATGTGGGAAGTGAAAAGACAGCAGCCTCCAATTATTCCATTCTTTTCTCTCCTACTTGGTTCTGCCATGAGAGCCTGACTTTAAAACCTGAAATTCAGTGGATTTTTATTAAAGGGCTAAAGTCAAAATGGCTGGTGTTTACCATAATTGGTGCTAGTAGGGATGTAAATACGGCTTCCTCTCCTGCTTGCTAAGGGACTCTGGGCGTATGTACTAAAATGCAGCCTGACCCAGGCAGGACGGCCTCTGAGTTTCTGCAACACACATGCCAGGAAGCTGCTTCCCCCAACAATGGTAGAACTTCTCTCTCTAGAGTGAGATGCCAAGAGCATCATTAAGGCCATGTGTTCAACAATTTATCACATACTTTGATAATAGGCTAAACCAGAAGTTTCTATCAATTAAATATGCCAGATAAATGTATGACAAGGTGGATACCCTGGTATTTTTAAGTAACCTCTGTGGTCTGAGGCGAACATAGCTTATTAAGGAAGCTTCCCTCAATGTGTACATTTGTCTCACATCTGAAACATTCTGCCAGGAAGAAAACAATAGGAGTTTTAAAAAATTAATAGGATGTCAAATAAAAGAGCTCAAAAAGGCATTTTTCACACAGCCTAATTTGAGGAAAATCTCAGTTAAGGGTCTGTTTTCCATTTTCCAGTGTAAGAAGAAATCAAACAGGCTAAATAATATCAAGCTAAAGTTTGCCTGTGGCTTTTGAGGATGGATGGATCTTTTGAAGCAGGTTAGGCAAGACAGCTGCATTTTTACTTCAGCAGTTTTTTGGACAGTTCACCTGGCAAATATCTAGTGGGTAACAAACCAGGTAAAGGATGAGTTCTCTACAGCTTGGCCATCATAATTCTATGTCTCAGGGGAGGTTGTCTAATCTTCCTGGTCTTTGATTTTCTCATCCGTAAAATAAGCACCATCATTAAGATCAAGTTTATATGCAAAGAATTCCAGGAGGACTTCTGAGTTAAAGTGGTAGCTGCTAGTGAGGCTAGAATCCCTAGGTTATTGAAGTACTCACAAAAGCACCCAAAGTGATGCAAAATTTCAACAGCAACAGGAAACTAGGAATGTGATTCAAAACCAGTCAGGCCCTAAGGAGAAGGTATCATCTGCCAGAGCTTAGATGCCCCCTGGGGGTCAGAGAAGCTGAAGGAGGAACTATTGCTGGTGTGGTTAAGGGGTGAGAGGCAGGCTAGGGGTTCAGCGCTGACCTCGCCACTTAGTAGCTGCATGACTTTGGAAAGTTATTTCTCATTTTTGTGCCTCAGTGTCATGATCTATAAAATATAATAGAGTGGGTTGCTGCTGCTGCTAAGTCGCTTCAGTCGTGTCTGACTCTGTGTGACCCCAAAGACGGAAGCCCACCAGGCTCCCCCGTCCCTGGGATTCTCCAGGCAAGAACACTGAAGTGGGTTGCCATTTCCTTCTCTAATGCATGAAAGTGAAAAGTGAAAATGAAGTCGCTCAATTGTGTCCAACTCCTAGCGATCCCATGGACTGCAGCCTACCAGGCTCCTCCGTCCATGGGATTTTCCAGGCAAAAGTACTGGAGTGGGGTGCCATTGCCTTCTCTGAGAGTGGGTTACAAGGACTATATAACTGATACCTGTGAGGCACTTAGAAAAGTGTTTCGTGCACAGGGAGCACTGAAAAATACTTTTGGGACTGATACCAGAAACTCGGGCCTTTGTCACCTAGTTTTTAGTACATGGAACTCTGCTCAATGTTATATGGCAGCCTGGATGAGAGGGAAGTTTGGGGAAGAACAAATAACCAAAAATATATGGCAGAGTCCCTTTTCTGTTCACCTGAAATCATCACAACATTGCTCTACCCCAACACAAAATAAAAAATTTAAAAAAGAAACTTGGGCCTTTGTTGATGAAAGACAGGTCAATTCATGACCAATTTTCCCTTTCAAAAAGTCTTTTCTGGCTTTTTTTTTTTTTTTGGTGGGGTAGAGGGGTGGGGTTGCAAACTAAGGCCATTCATTTCACCCCTGAATCTGCACTTCTCAGGCTGCCTCCATGCTAAGACTCCATTTAGACTTAGCAAAGAGCCAGCAAGGGTTAATAGGGACTACATGCTGAGTGGTGACCAGAGCCACGTGGGCCACCATAGGTGAACTCTCATGGAAACTGGTTCTGGGCACACATATAAACACATATCCCAATGTCGTCAGAGGTAAATTGTCTTCTCTATATTCAATAGACCATTGTCAGAAGCAGAAGCCCCCTCACCTGACCTCAGCTCTGCGGCGCGTTAAATGAGGGAGTGCCCGACACAGAACTTCGACAAAGGCCTTTGTGCTATAATTATCCTTCTAGATCAACACCCAGGGAGGAGTTAGCCAGTATGAAGTGTGGACGGCAGAACACTAATGACCTCGTGGTGAAAAATGGACCTCTGTCTTGCTCAAATGTACAGAGAGAAATAGCTAATATAAATATTTTTTAATATTTACTGGAAGAACTGGAAGAAGTAAAAGAAAAATTTAGGAAGCATATGTTTTAGAATAAAAATCAATTAAAAAAAATAATGAGTATCTCTAACAAACAAAAAATCAGATGATAAGAAAGCTGACTTCATACAACTTACTCAATTCTTTTAAAATGTAAGATATTGAAATTAAAAAGAATATATTTGGGAGAATGGCATTGAAACATGTATAATACCATATAAGAAACAAATCGCCAGTCCAGGTTCGATGCAGGATACAGGATGCTTGGGGCTGGTGCACTGGGATGACCCAGAGGGATGGTATCGGGAGGGAAGTGGGAGGGGGGTTCAGGATTGGGAACACGTGTATACCCGTGGCAGATTCATGTTGATGTATGGCAAAACCAATACAATATTGTAAAGTAATTAGTCTCCAATTAAAATTAAAAAAATAAATAAATAAAAAATAAAAATAATATAATTTAAAAATGCCTGAAAAGGATCCAATGCTTTTTCATGATAAACACACTCAAAAAACTAGAAATGGAAGGGAATTTCCTCAATCTGAAAAAGGACATATATTAAAACATCAGACTTATAGGTGAAAGATTGGAAGCTTTCCTTTTACATTAGGAACAAGACAAAGAAGCCAGCTCTCACCACTTCTATTAAGCATAGCACTGGAGGTCTTAGCCAGGGCTAGAAGGAAATAAAGGTATCTATATAAAAACTGAAGAAGAAAAATTATCTGTATTCACAGAGGACATGATCTTGTATATAGAAAATCCTAAAGAATCCACTAAAATGGTATTCTCGGTAATAAATGAATTCACTAAGATTGCAGAATACTAAGCCAATCATTTGTGAATCCATGCACGTCCAATGAAAAACATAAGAATGAAATTAAGAAAACAATTATTACAATAGCATCACAAAGAATAAAATACTGAGGAATAAATTTAACCAAGGAGATATAGGATTAGTACACTGGAAACTACAAAATATTGTTGAAATAAAGAAAATATAAATAAATGGAAGGACATCTTAACTTGATAGATTGTAAGACTTACTATTCTTAAGATAGCAATATTCCCCCAAACAATCTATAGATTTATTCCAATTGCTATCAAAATCCCAAAGACCGTTTTTATAGAAGTGAAGAAGCTCACTTTAAAATTCCTGTGAAATTGCAAGGAGCCCTAAATAACCAAACCATCTTGAAAAGGAAAAACAAAACTGGAGGACTCACACTTCCTGATTTTGGAGCACACCACAAAGCTACTATAATCAAGAGAGTATGGTATTGCCCTAAGGATAGACTTATGGACCACTGGAATCAAATTGAGAATCCAGAGATAAACTCATACGCTTTGCCTCAGTTGATTTTTCAACAAAGCTTCCAAGATCATTCTACAGAGGAAGAATATAGACTCCTAATCAAATATTGCTACCACAGCTGGGTATCCACATTCAGAAGAATAAATTTGGATCCCTACCTCACACCCTATGCAAAAGTTAATTCAAAATGGATTAAAGACCTGAATATAAAAGATAAAACAATGAAACACTTAGAAGAAAACACAGAAGTAAAGCACTATGCTTTTGATTTGAAAACGGATTCTTAAATATGACACCCAAAGCATAGGCAACAAAAGAAAAAAATAGGTAAATTAAACTTCATCACAGTGAGAACTGTCTGTGCACAAATCACACTATCCAGAAAGTGAAAAGAAATCCTACAGAGTGAGAGAAAATATTTGCAAACCATATATCCCATAAGGACCTAGTATCCAAATATATATTTAAAAATATTACAATTCAACAACATAAAGAAAAGTAACCCAAATTTTAAAATGGACAAAAATGAGCAAACTTTATTTAAAAATACCGGTGAAATATATTAAAACATGGAATTCTTGAAGGATATATTATTATTAAACAATGTAAATGTCAAAAGTAATTCTTGAAAGAAAAAATATGACAAAATTATCTATCAGTAATATTAAATCATTTTTAAAAGTCAGAAAAATGAGGTAGGAGAAAGGAGGATGGAAGTAAAGACACATGTAAATTCTCTGATCATATAGAGGAAGAAATCAAGAGCTACTAAATTTTCTAGATAATAATATAAATAAAATGTAGCTTCAAGTACATTTATAGAGTATATGGTATCCACTAACTAGAGTTAAAAACAGAATGTATAATTTACACATCATTAGAGAAAATAAGCATACAAAAAGAGACTAATGCCCAAGGATAGATAATAAAGGACACAATTATCAAAGCATAAAGTATAATGCAAATTTTAGCATTATAGATTATATAACTAAACATAAATGAGCTAAATGATTTGATAAAATGGCAAAGTTCTCAAACTTGTTCAAAAACTAAAATCAAAATCAAACTCTGGTATCTTCAGAGACAGGAAAACACACACACACACACACACACACACAGAGCAAAGGAAAGTATATTTAAAGGAAAAATTTTTTAATTTTTATTATCAAATTAACTACATGTTCATGTAGTTAAAATTTACAAAAAATATATAACATTTATGGAGAAAATATTAGAACCAAAATATAGACAACAAAACTAATTAACCATTATAGTAAAATAAATACGGATTGAGAGTCATATGTAAAAGGGATATGTGAAATATTGTGTTTCTTGTTTTCACAGCTCAAACAGACCAGAAGTATAAGGAAATGAAGGATATAATATGGGCATTAAGTACATTTGTGCTAAACTTTACAACATTTTTAGTCAGCTTCCAAGTAATGCTAACAAATCATGATCAATGGCCCAAAGTATAAAATCTCAATATACATACTAAAATATAAGATGTATGGCCTATATTTTAAAAATAAACATAATAGTAGAAAGAAAAGTAAATAACCCAATACTTCAAAGTTTTTTAAAAGTATCCTAAATAATTACAGGTGAAGATGGAAATAAAACTCAAGAATATAGAGTATTAAAAAATTAAAGACTATTTGAAAATAACACACAAAAACGTCATGGATTGAGGCCAAAGCTACAGAGACAAATTCAGAACCTTAACTGCTTTTATCATTGAATAGAAAAGAATGTCAACTAATAATTCTAAGCATTTAAAATAATTGTTTTTGGTTGTTCTTTTTTATTTGAGAAAAATAGAAGGTTGAAATAATAAAGCATCAATTAATGAAGTAGCAAGAGGATATTTAGTGAATTGATACATTTTTAAACTTGATAAAATTATGCTAAATTTCCTCTGGAAACAGTTTATGCAACTGTCTTTCAAAGTTTTGAGAACCATACTCCATGACCTTAATACAGGAGTTAGCAAATCAAGGCCATGGGAAAAATGTAGACTGCCAGCTGTTTTTGTTTTTTTAATAAAGTTTTATTGAGACGCACACATGCCCACTTGTTTACTAACAGTTTTTGTGCTATAATGGCAGAATTGAATATTGTCAACAGAGTCTATATGGCTCTCAAAAGCCTAAAATACTCACCATCTGGCCCTTTATAAAAAACGCTGTTCCATTTCTTAATACAATAAGGAAAGCATGACACACCATGGAGAAGGGACGTTTACTCAACAAATGATTTAGGGGAAATTGCTATCTGGAAAATTTTTTTCAACAATATGGAAGTGATTAAATAATAATGATATACTTATGTGACTTACATTGTACAGATATTAATATTATGCTTTCAGAGAGTATTTAATGGCATGGTAACAATTACATGACATAATATTAAAATATATTAAAAAAAGCAGGATCCAAAAATCACTAAGATCTCATGTTAAACTCATGTTAAAAGTGCAGACCTCCAAGGATATATAGTCATATAAAAATATTTAATATTATGTAAATATTAAATATTTAGTACCCCAAAATTTTACATGGAAATTAATTCCTGGTAACAAACAGAATTCTGATCCATTTTCATTTTTTCCTATAATTCATTTTATATATTTCCTACTATGAAAATACATTTACTTAAATTTCTAAGAGAGGAAGCAAATGGAATTTATACAACTCATTGGAAAAAAAAAAATCCCAAAATTTGATTAAAAAATGGATAAAGGAATGGAATAGACATTCTTCCAAAGAAGATATTCAAATAGCCAACAGGTACTTTATAAAAGATGTTCAACATCACTAGTCATAAGGAAAATGCAAATCAAAACTGTGGTAAGACATCATCTCATACCTGTTAGAATGACTACTGTCAAAAATATGAGAAATAAGGGTTGGTGAGGTTGTGAAGAAGAGGAAACCTTTGTAAAGTGCCAGTGGGAATGTAAGCTGATACCGCCACTATGGAGAACAGTATGCTGGTTCCTTGAGAAATTACAAATATAGCTACCATACGACCAAGCAATTCCACTTCTGGATATATATCCACAGGAGAAGAAATAACTATCTCAAAGAGATATCTTTTTCATCCCTATGTTCACTGCGGCATTGTTTACAATAGCTAAGACATGGAAACAGTCTAAGTGCCCACTGAGAGATGAACTGATAAAATGTGGCAGATACATACACAATGGAATATTTAGCTGTAAACGGAGGAAATCTTGCCCTATGCAACAACATGGATGAATTCTGAGAGCATGAAGCTAAGTGAAGTAAGTCAGAGAAATATAATTTATACTCTTACTTATATATGAAATCTAAAAAAAACCGATCCTATAGAAAGTGAGAACAGACTGGTTGTTGCCAGGGGCAGGAGGTGGGGGCTGGGAGAAATGGGTGAAAGTGGTCATAGGATATAATTAATAAATTCTGGAGATATGGCACACTAAACAATACTGTACTATGTATTTGAAAACTGCTTAAGAGAGTAGATTTTTACAGTTCTCAGCAACAGCAAGAAAAAATTGTAACTGGGAGGTGATGGATGTATTAACTAACTTTACTGCTGTAATCATTTCACAATATATACATATATCATTGTACACCTTAAACTTATGTTATAATGTTATAACTCAATGATATAAATCAATGATATCTCAACAAAGTTGTGGTGTGGGGGAGGTAAATGTTATAAAATAGTTAAAGGCAGAAAATATAACCACAAACAACCTGGTGAAAATATAGCTGAATATTTAACCTATCTCAGGGAAATTCCATGGACAGAGGAGCCTGCTGGGCTACAGTCCATGGGGTCACAAAGAGTCAGACACGACTGAGCAACTAACACACTAACAGGATACTTGATGACTTCTTTTGTTCAGCAAGCAGAATTTAGGCATAAAATCTATAGAAAAATTCACAAAAGACCATATGCATTTACATGGTTATAGAGAAGGCAATGGCACCCCACTCCAGTACTCTTGCCTGGAAAGTCCCATGGATGGAGGAGCCTGGAAGGCTGCAGTCCATGGGGTAGCTGAGGGTCGGACACGACTGAGCGACTTCACTTTCACTTTTCACTTTCATGCATCGGAGAAGGAAATGGCAACCCACTCCAGTGTTCTTGCCTGGAGAATCCCAGGGATGGGGGAGCCTGGTGGGCTGCCGTCTACGGGGTCGCACAGAGTCGGACAGGACTGAAGTGACTTAGCAGCAGTAGCAGCAGACACAAGTTAAAATTATAGATACTTCAGAACTACCACCAACACAATTGAAGGACCCCCTAAGGAAGATGATAATCACTGCTCACCAAAGTGCAAGAGATGGCATGCACACACCACTGATGGTGGTGCAATGGTACAATTGTTTCTGGGGGATAATCTGGCAATAGATACCAAGAGTTTTAAATACGTTCATATTTGTTTAAAACCCAGTAAGTTTACCTCAAAGTAATAAGTTTCTTCTTGCTCAAAGATTTATGTACAATAATACTTATCACAGGGTTAGTTATTTTTATAATAAAAATGATTAAAAACTGAAATGTCCCACAATAGATAATGTTTAACAAGATTCTGGGACATCCATATGTTTGAGTCTCAGGAAGTCCTACATGGAGACCATTACAATGATTTCAAAGAAAATGACATGATTAGATACTCTGATAAAAATACTAACTCTGAAAAGCAAAAAAAAAAAAAACACCCAGATATAAAACTGGATGATTCCATATTTATCTAACCATCTGGAAGAAAATATACCAAAATACTAGCCAGGCTCATCTTTGTGTCCTGGGAATATGATTTATTTAAATTTTCTTCTTTATATATATCTGCACTTTCCAAAGTTTCCCATGGAACAGGAATTCATTTTCTAAGGAAAACAGTCGATGGTTCTTAAACAAAGAACACTCTAAGTTCTGCTTTGCAACAATAAGTCAGGGAGGTCAACATGAAAGGTTATTGTTTTGTCAAATCTTTAAGATTTGACCTTAAAGTGTTTCCCTTTCTGTGCTAAAATCAGTTACGCTGAAACAGCTTAATCTTTTTGATCAATCAGTCACTGACATTTATTGAGCACCTACTAATCCCTTGGTTTGCTCTTGGTTTGGACTGAAATTGTATGCTATTCCAAAAGTGTGTCACTTTCAAAATTGCCCATCAAGGGGTATAATTTCAGGGTGGGTCAGAGGGTTTCAGAGGTCCCTGCATAATTCTAGAACCACTCACAACATTGAACACAATTCTCTGGCCCCTGAGCTGGCACTGTATCCCAGATCTCTCTCCTTGATTTTTTCATACAGGCATCAAGGAGCAGAGCTATAGGTAACAGTTTCTGCTGTGACGGAGTATAATGACGCCTGTCAGAGAGCTCTGTTGCTCCCATTTTGGTGCCTCAGTATTCAGCTGCAGAGAAGTCCTCTGACATCACATACAGGTGTGCTCTGAGCACGTTTCAACGTCTCTTTGTGATCTGAGTAACTTGGTGGAAAGACAATGCTTCCCCTGATAAAGGATGTCCAGTTATTTTAGGGGGCAAATTTCTTTATGGGGCTGGGGTACCAGTCACAGAACATAGGTCTGCAATTAAGCATTCTATCCAGTGCTTTCTGCTTAGGAAGTGACAGTTTAAGCATCACGAGGGCAAACCAGGTGCTAGGACTTCAAATGCCAGTTATCAAAGACTATTACTATGGAGGATGTGGCAGCTAGAACAAACCTCTCCACAGCTCATCTGACCCAGAAGGCACCATTCTTTCCCTGGGTAACAGAGACACCAGATGGAAGAAACAGAATTCTGTAACACACAGGTGTGTTCCTTTGCCTCCTAAGCTTTTGTACTCCTAGTCTTTCCTGTGCTCTGCATGGGCCTGTTCACTATATTTGTGCTAGAAGCCTTGTGAGAAAGTCTGGCACAGAATCTCCAAACCGGGCCAGGACTAGTCTCCAGGAATGCATTCAGGTCTGACTCTTTGCGACCTCATGGACCATACAATGTCCACGGAATTCTCCAGGCTGGAATACTGGAGTGGGTAGCCTTTCCCTTCTCCAGCAGATCTTCCCAACCCAGGAATCGAACCCGGGTCTCCTGCATTGCAGGCAATTCCTTACTAACTGAGCCATCAGGGAAGCCCTCATTTTCAGCAGAAGACTTTGCAATGGCTGTTCCTGTGTCACATGTTTTTGGGGGCGCTAAAGAGAACAGAATTCTCCAGGGTTCTGCTCAGTGCCTGGGATCCAGACACGGGTGTAATCTGAATAATATGGGAGTCCCTATTCCCAGTGCCAAAGTCCGGATTCCACGTCTGGTCTGGGCAGACTTTCACCTAAGTATGGCAACATGGCACCCCTAGATCTGTGTACAGACTTCAGAATTTAGTTGCTATTATTTAAAATCTCTTGCAATGGCTATGACAATAGGAAAGTTGCCTAACTTTTCTGGGTTTTGGATTCCTTATCCATATAAAAGGGATTAGAAACAAATAAACCCAGATTATTGGATAGTGTTAACTGAGATACTTTGTGTAATTTTAATGAACAACAAATGCTCAGTGTGCTCAGTCATGTCTGACTCTTTGCAACCCCCTGGACCGCAGCCCGCCAGGCTGCTCTGTCCATGGGATTTTCCAGGCAAGAATACTGGAGTGGGTGCCATGTCCTCCTCCAGGGCATCTTCTTGACCCAGGGATCAAACCCAAGTCTCCTTTGTGTCTTCTGCATCTGCAGGCGGATTCTTTACCACTGCGCCACCAGGGAAGCCCATCAAATACTCAATAAAGGGTAGCTTATAAAAAGAACAACCAGCTGACAATGCAACCAGTTTAGAACACTGCTTTCTCTCTGCATTCTCAGCTCCAGTATCAGCTGGCCCAGATCACCTGAGTGGCCCCTTAGCTTCTGAACTTTGGGGAGTAAACCCAGAAGTGCTAGGGAAAGGACCAGTGAGTTACAACAGGGAAATCTGAGCCCACAGCGCCATCTAGCCCGTTCCATGGAGGTCCCTCTGCACTCGTGTCTCCAACACGCTGCAGCATCCTTCTCTTTTTTATTTTTTCAAAGTATAATTACCAGAGCTTATGTTTCACAGTTAATGCTGTCAAGCCTTTTAAACTAATTGGTCTTTTATAGAAAATTTAACTGAAAATTAACACATCTTTTAATAACATTGCCTTAACTTTAATGGCACTTTGCCTTTCGTTTATAATTGCTCTAAAATTGTCATTTTCCATGTCATAGCTGCCATTTTTTATATTTGCTAGTTTTCATGGTGTAGATTTTTATTTTTAGTATTTTTCTTTCACGAGGGATGAGAACTATTTGATGTTTTTTTTTTTTTTCCCCTACCCCAGCCCTGCCTGGCCTGATTATGACAGTGGCAGTGTGTTCTGAGTCCATCCATCGTGCCCACAGTGGTGCTGGCTCACCTGCCACAGGGTGGATCACGGGCTGCCTGTCTCCTTACGAACAGTCTACATGGTGACTCTGGAATGGAGTTCGAGGAGGAGAGTCACAGAGGAGGAATCTGTTTATGTAACTGACATCACAGGGCACTGGGCTGCCTGACAACTCAGGCTTTTCCATAACACACCTCAAGGGTTCAGCCCTTCACGCAAGTACAGTTAGCAAAGTAAATCGTGTGGTTCCCTCTTCCAGAAGGTCCTACTCTCCCATCTTAGCCACATAAGTTCAGTTATTTCTGGCAAGCAGAGAGGTCAGCTCTCTGTCTCACAAAGCTAAAGATCCTCACCCTCAGCTGTACTCCTCTGGTTTTTCAGTGTAGTTCTCCACACCCATTCAAACTATTTTGTGTTCTTCAAACTAGTTATCCCTATCTGCTAGAGTCCAGGTGCCCACTGACACAGCTACTGGCCTGAGGCAGTGACCACCCCCTAAAATGACAGTTCAAACCCCAAGAGGGCACGGGACCGCATCTTTCTTCTTCCAGCAAATACTGGATCCTCAGCATGAACAATAGTGCCTAGGCTCTAGTAAGTGCCCCAAAATGTATTGATTAATAACACTAAATGCATATGGAGCTTGCCATGTGCCAAGCACTGCACTAAAATCTTTGACTGTGTGGATCGCAACAAACTGTGGAAAATTCTTCAAGAGAAGGGAATACCAGACCACCTTACTTGTCTCCTGAGAAGCCTGTAGGCAGGTCAAGAAGCAACAGTTAGAACCAGACATGGAACAATGGACTGGTTCCAAATTGGGAAAGGAGTACATCAGGGCTATATATTGTCACCCTGCTTGTTTAACTTATATGCAGAGTACATCATGCAAAATACTGGGCTGGATGAAGCACAAGCTGGAATCAAGATTGCCAGGAGAAATTTCAATAACTTCAGATATGCACATGATACCACCCTTATGGCAGAAAGTGAAGAGGAACTGAAGAGGCTCTTGATGAAGGTGAAAGAGGAGATTGAAAAAGTTGGCTTAAAACTCAACATTCAAAAAACTAAGATCATGGCATCTGGTCCCATCACTTCATGGCCAATAGATGGGGGAACAATGGAATCAGTAGCTGACTTTATTTTGAGGGACTCCAAAATCACTGCAGATGGTGATTGCAGCCATGAAATTAAAAGACACTTGCTCCTTGGAAGAAAAGCTATGACAAACCTAGACAGCTTATTAAAAAGCAGAGACATTACTTTGCCAACAAAAGTCTGTCTAGTCAAAGATACGGTTTTTCCAGTAGGCATGTATGGATCTGAGAGTTGGACCATAAAGAAGGTTGAGCACTGAAGAACTGATGCTTTTGAACTGTGGTGTTGAAGAAGACTCTTGAGAGTCCCTTGGATACCAAGGAGATCAAACCAGTCAATCCTAAAGGAAACTAATCCTGAATACTCATTGGAAGGACTGATGGTGAAACTGAAGCTCCAGTACTTTGGCTACCTGATGTGAAGAGCTGACTCATTTGAAAAGACTCTGATGTTGGGAAAGATGGAAGGCAAAAGGAAAAGGGGGCAACAGAGGATGAGATAGTTGAATGGCATCACCAACTCAATGGACATGAGTTTGAGCAAGCTCCAGGAGATGGTGAAGGACAGGAAAGCCTGGCATGCTGCAGTCCATGGGGTCACAAAGAGTCAGACATGACTGAGCGACTGAACAACAATGAACAAATCACTTTACAACCTTAGCTCATTCAATCATCTCAACAGTCCTATGAGGTGAGTGAGTGAGTGAAAGTCGCTCAGTTGTGTCTGAATGCGACCCCATGGACCATACTCCATGGAATTCTTCAGGCCAGAATACTGGAGTGGGTAGTCTTTCTCTTCTCCAGGGGATCTTCTCAACCCAGGGATCGAACCCAGGTCTCCCACATTGCAGGCAGATTTTTTTTTTACCAGCTGAGCCACAAGGGAAGCCCTCCTATGAGGTAGGTACTATTAGCAGTCCCATTTTAAAGATGAGAAAAATAAGGCACAAAGAGGTTAAGGCTATGCAAACAGTAAGTGGCAGTGCTGGGATCCACATGCAAGCAGTCTGGCTCCTGAGGCCCTGACTAATTTTTTTGTTTCTAGGGTAGGTAACTCAAATTGAGGTGAGACTAGGGGAAAGTGGGGGCGGTGTGAAAAAGAAATCTAAATACCCATGTGCCAGTTTCACGGAGAGGCTTTATCTTTCACATAAGTATGAGCAACAAACTGGATGATTCTGAGAAACACATTTCTTGTGATCTTCTTCTCAGAGGCGTATATCCATAAGCATACTTCTTGCTTCTCATCATGTGTTTCTGCTGTGGGTTCACAGGACAAAGCCAAGAGGATGTGTTGGTAACATCGCTATCTGTTCTGGGAATGCATGTGATGAATCAGAACATTGTTCTTTTTCACAAATGAAGCAGTAAGCAGCAGGAGTTGAGTTATGAAGGACAATATTCACGGAATGTTTAGACACATTATTAAATGGCAATTTGGGGAGCAGTGCTAGAAAAAGGAGATCATAGACATCTAAAGAGATGTGTGTGCGGATATTGTGATGCTGCTCATGAGCAAGTGCCTGAGATGGAAGCTTACCTCTGACTCCTGCTGTTTGGATTCTCACTTTCTCAATTTATATTCTAGTTACTGCCTTGGTACTAGATAATCTCCTGTTTTTTCATAAATTACAATTGTGGTGGAAGGCTAAGAAATCAAAAGTAATCTGTTATCAGAAGGTCTAGATCCAATTGGGTCTGTTGAACCAGATCGAATTTGAGACCTCACTGTGGAACTTGCTTATCCCAGACAATGAAAACAAAGCCTGGAATAAGTGGACAGGCATTCTGTTTTATGATTTGAGAAGTCACAACAGTAGATCGGTTAAATAGGTGTTGCCTCAACACTTAAACCAGGTTGACTCACATTACTGCCTAAAATAATATTGTCCAAAATAATAATAATGAAGGGCTTTGTACTGTTCTGGACGTTCAATAAATAATGCTGCTGCTGATCATTACAATGGCGTTACTAGATTCCCGACACCCCTTCTTCCCAGGCTGGAATTCAGAAGTGCTACTTTGCTAGCAGGCTGTTGTATTCATACACACCTTAGCCATGCTCTGCCAAACATTTCAGTTTGCATTTCAAAGGAGTTTAGAGACAGATTTTTTTTTTTAATTTCACACTTTGATTTCTCAGCTGAGTTTCCAAGAACTGACTCACTAGTGCTGCCGTAGAGAGAGTAATGCAGCTCAAATCTAGGGGCACCCCCACTCCTACCCCATGGCCACCATGTGTCCCCTTGACTGTGTGGAGGTGAAGTTCTTGAGTCCTTTCATTCCTTGCAACCAGGGCTGGTTTGCTGAGTGTGTGGCCTGCATTGTCACCCAAAGTGCATGCTCAGAAGAGCCCCTCATTTGGTTCAGTGCTCTGCTGTCATCATTTTGAAATTCTTAGTAACTTATGGTGGAGAAGGAAATGGCAACCCACTCCAGTGTTCTTGCCTGGAGAATCCCAGGGACGCAGGAGCCTGGGGCCTGCCGTCTATGGGGTCGCACAGAGTCAAACATGACTGAAGTGACTTAGCAGCAGCAGCAGCAGTAACTTATGGAAAAGTAGACTTTCAAATTATGTAGCCAGTCTCACCTGGAATATCCTGCATGTCTGATCTATAGAAACAATTTTGTAAATTTGGATTTTTTAAAAAATTTGGATCAAGTATTTTATAGTTCTGAATAAAATCTATTATAAACAGTTTCATTGTCTTCTTGTGAGAACAGTCTTCTGAAATCTGTCTGATTAGGATCAGAAGTAAAATGAAACTTCTGAGGAGTTACCAAAATCTGTTTGGTAACTGGATTTGGAGACTGCATGGCCTACTACAGAGAATCCGGCACCGTAATGAGCATATCCTGCTGCTTCCATCAGGCCCTCTGGCCAGCCTGGGGAGTTGGCCCAAATGGGGCCCAACATCACTGGCAGGTAGAAAGATGAGGCTCAGGATCCTCACACCATCAGAAAGGTCATGAGCCCTGGGAAACCAAGACGGCCCTCTCTAGGGATCTCTTGCTCGCTCTCCTCCTTGGCTTGGCAAGTGGTGAGATGGCATGAAGCCCAGTCGACCTTAATTCAGATGAATGTTGTTTCATGTTTATTTTTAAATGCATAATTCTGATTTTTCACTAAGATATGCTCGTAGTTGGACCACATTCAGGAATATAGAATAACTTAAATTAGTCTTAAAAAGCTTTATGACTTTTCTTTCCTCAAATAGAGGTCCTTCTGGGATTAGCTTTAATGAATAGATGAGAATAATGCATAATTAGCACATCAGTTGTTTAACACATGCAGGAGAATAGCCTTCTTAAGCACTTAAAGAAATGTATGTATATAAAAACTCTCTGGGCTATGTTTACGGTTTTAATGAGTTCAATAAAACTCTTTTTTGTGTATGTGGGTGGATTCTCCAAAGGTCAGTTATTATCTAGCCTATGTCTATATTTTTACAAATGATAAAGTTGAAAATTCCAAAAAGAAGATTTTTCTATATAATAAACAAAGCCACTCAGTGGGAACACTTTATAATCCCCATTCTAGTCTGCTTTGCTTTTTGTAGTTCAAGACTGCTTCTTTAAGATGGTACCTAATTTTTTTTTTTTTTTAATTTAGATATGCTGGGTCTTAATTGTGATATGCAGGATCTTTAGTTGCTGCATGAGAACTCTGAGCTGTGACATGAGGGAGCTAGTCCCCTGACCAGGAATCGAACCTAGGCCCCCCCAGCATTGGGAGGCCAGAGTCGAAGCCACTGGACCACGAGGGAAGTCTCAAGATGGGACCTTTTTGTCATTTGATTCTGGTCTCACAAGTGAAAACACAAATGCCTTGATCGTTTGATGCATATCAAGTTACAAAAGCAATTGGAGATGCTCTGGATCCCTGGGCCAGCCCACCATCCTCTCTCTGCCACCGGTCCACTCCTACACTGTGCCAGAGTCCCGGCCAGGCCTGGCCTCACACCACTCCTCTGCCAGGACCCCATTTCCATGACTGACAGTGACCTAGGAGTCCCCCTTGGCACTCTGACACTCTGTGCTCTTCTGCCTTTTGCTCATATTCAGTCTGTTCCCAAGTCCTACAGCTTTTGCTGGCAAACACCACTCAGACGCATCCACCTCCCTCCAGCTCTGCGGGCTCTATCCTACTCCACAGGGCAGGACAGCCCCTTACTTAGACTTCCTGTGGCCATCTTGCCTCCTAAGCCACCCTCCACACACCTGCCTGGGCAATCCCACAAAACATAAACCTGATCACATCACTTGCCACCTTAAAACCCTTCAGCGCCTCTTCACTGCTGTCAAGAAAAAGACCAAAAACATGAAGATGGGTTTTGAGGTCCTATGGGTCCAGCTCTGCCTTTCCTCCACTTTCACTCCCTCAGGTCCTGATACCCAGGCCTTCCCTATCTCCTTTGAGCCTGGCAGGTACCCTTCTCCCTAGCAGGTCTTTCCCTTTGCTGTCCTTCTTTGGGGGGTACTCTTCCCCACAAAAGCTCCCTTCTCCATTGTTCAGATCTTGACATAAAATAGACACTGTTTCTTTGGAGAATTCTTTCTCTAGTTTCGAGACTGGGTCAAGTGCTCACCTATATTTACTCACAAGCTCCCTTGTACTTTCAAGAATTTATAATCAGGTGTTTATCTGTGTACTAGTTAGATCAACAACAGCACCTCCTACCAGATGGCGCGTTTGCATGGCTCTGCTCTCCAGTGTAGCCCAAGCTCCAGCCCATGCCCCTTATGCACTGGAGGCACGCCATCCCCACATCCCTGTGTCCCCCACTTACTGCGCTCATGAGTGAATCCAGGACACTGACGGCGAACGCTGTCCCACATGCAAACGGCTGCGTGAGGTACAGTTCTGTGTCGGGGTCATCGTCATCGTCTTGGTCCAAAAACTGAACATTAGTATCGTTCACTAGGAAAAGTATGAAGTAGGAGTTAGCTCGAAAAACTACATGGGGGCAGTAAAGTCAGAGGTTTAGAAACACTGAGGTCACTGGAAAGGAAAGAAAAGCATGGGAGAAGCTGTCGATGGAGCTCGGGGTAGGGGTCGGTGGGACTCAATGGACTGCTCTGAGGTGCTTTTTCAAGGTTCCCAGACCTGGAGAGCAGAGACATCAAGTGGATATGCTCCATGGCAAGCTGGTGGAGCTAGGGTACACTGGTGTTGGTCAGTCTTTGGTATAGCTTTAGGATCATGATGAAAAACACTCTGAAGTGTTTTTTGGTAGCCAAGTCCTTTGAGAGATGGACATCTTTCAAGGATGAGGAGCCATGAGTAGCCATGCTGGGATGGGAAGGTTAGCCACAAGGAAAAGAAAGCCATTTAGATTAGGAGCATAGCAAAGACAACTAGCAAGGGATCCACCCTCAGGCACCACCATGCCTCAGGCATGGATCTGGGTAGTGTCCAGCCCTGAAGCCAGGCCCACATCCAGCAGATCCCGTTCAGTATAAAGGCGACTCCAGGTGGGATGTACCCCTGGCTGTCTCGGGCTGTGGCTGACAAAGACTTGCTCTGCATCCCAAGCTGCAGAGGGACGCCCACGTTCTCCCTTTCCCCTTCTAAACAGCTCAATCTTTTATGTGCTTCAGCTCAAGCAGACACAGCATTTGATGCTGTATTTCATTTCCATCTGAGGATTCCTCAAGGCCTCCTCTGGCATGCACGTGCAGACTGATTGGTTGTGTCACCGAGATGTCTTTAACTTATTAAAAATTAAATGACAAATTAATTTCCATTCCCATCTTGGCTTCAGAAATTATCAGTTTTGCAGAGCAAGTAATGGGGAGGGGGAGGATGTGAGGTGGGGGAGGAGATGAGCACTTGTGATTTCTGGAATAATTATCATGCTTTTAGGAAAAGAATAGATGAGGTTTCCTTTTTCTGAATCCTTTCTAAAGCTGATTCTCTTTTCTAGAGTTATTGTTTTATTTTTTTTTTCCAAAAGGAATTTTTGAGAGAACTTTTCTTTTTTTAAAAAAACTTTTATTTATCGTATGAAGCAGAATAAATGATAATAGGATAAAAGGCTGGGCATGGAATTATTTTTAAATGACACCATCCTGTTTCCCTGGAGAAAGATCCTAATGGGGAAAAATTTTTGCTCTCTGTTCTTTCGAAGTTTATCACATCTGGCTCCCCATTGTCTTAGCAGCACTTAAGTTACAGGCTAGAGAAAATGCAAAATCCAGGATTCAACAAGTGAACTCTGATGCAGGCTTTGTCACTAATTCTCTTGAGCAAAGCATTTTATCATTCTGCACCTTAGTTTCTTTCACTGTAAAACAGGGGGGCTATTAGCAACTTTCCTGATAGGCCGTTAGGAGGTTCCTACGGGATTCTCCTTGGTGAGCCCAGTTCAGCATCTTGATAAATAGTAGCTTTTCTCGTGATCTCATGAAATTATGAAAATTCCCAGCCTCCCTCTGCCCCTCTCAGAAGACTCAAGGAAGGCCTTGCTCAAGGATCCTACCAGAGTCACGTGGAAGCCAGAAGTATGTTGTGGGTCTAGTTTAGAAGACTAAACTGCTTTGTGAATGGGAAAATGTGAACTTGGGACAAGATGCAGAGGGATGCGGTTTTAATTACTTGGAGCTGAGGAGGGCATGTGCATGGACCCTCCCTAAAGGACCTGTTGGTTACCTCTTCTCAAGATGATGGGGAGGGTCTGGTTCTAGGCCTGACAGACGACGAGACTGTCAGCCAGTTAGGGATTCAAATCTTTGGGAAAAAACTCCAGGGCACAAGCCCAGGCACCCTTCTGGGTTACTTAGCCAGTATTACCTGAAACCTAATTCACAGAACAATAATTATGTGGGTGCTAAGAGATGAAAACAATCACCCCCAAGAGTTGGTAATCAAATGCAACTGAGAAATGGATTAAAGAGCTTCAAACAAATTTCCTTTATGTGGACCTTCTAGAATCCTTTGACCTGCTAACATCAATTGGGACTCTTCAAGTACACAAAGACTGGGACAGACTACCCGGTTTAGCGAGTTTGTTTGACATTGGCATCTTTTGTGTTTTGGAACCTGTCCTGGTGCAATGCAAAGGCATCTCAGAATAAGTAGGTAGATAGTAAATATTTGTGTGGATAAGGAAGGTGAGGTAGTCAGAGGATGATGGTCTAACTGCCAAAAGTGGTATGCCCAGTAGGAAAACTGGTCTTAAGGCAGAGGGTGAAGGTGAAGTGAACACATGGAAGGTTCTCTGAGTTCATAAAAGAAATCTGGCAAGGGACGAAGCCTTTAGGATACTCAATTATGCTGACTGAATACTTGAATTGTTGGACAGATTGGGGGTATCAAGCCTTTTCTTTTCTACTCGTCGCAAATCAAGATATCCCAGTTATTTGGCAGTGCATCAATTCCAAACAAATTCCTGGCAATGATGATTTTGAAACACTGCTGAATTTTTCTGAGACAGAGATGTCTGGATGAATTTTCCACCTAGAGGTCTGGGCCACACAAGCTCCCTGGGTCTCTTACCTAAGGTTCTGAGAAGAGCAATCCACCCGTAGGCTTTTAACCAACTTCTCTAAACATGAAAAAGACACCTGTCCTACTGTTAGAAACATAAAATAGTGTGCTGCTCCTTGACCTGAGTCAATTTGTCCTGAAAAATAGCTCCATCGACAATAATACAGTGCTGAATGGTGGACAATTTATTCCTTTGTTTCCAGACACCTGGCAAGCAAGATTACTGTGTTAAAAGCCTGCTCTCTTATTTTGAAATATATTTTGGGGCCAAGAAAATGGCATGTGAGTTTCATTTGTGAGCCATTTGAAGGCAGGTGCTCCCTACCTCTCAATTCACCCTCCACTGAACAGCACTTGCTGTCTTTGTCTAGAAGATCAATCCCTAGTTCTGAGACCTGCTGCTGATGGGTGCTTTTCATTGAGTTATTAACCAAGTCATAGGGAATTGTGGAAAAGTTTGACAAATGCCTTCATGACCAGAGCCCTTCATCTTCTGGATGAGTCCTCTCTGAATCTCCCAGAGAGGACTCTGGGCCAGTGGGGTGGGGGTCAGAGTGCAGGGCTGGGCCTTGGTGATTGCTAACCTCATCCTCTGCATCCTTTCTGAAGACCTGGCTTTAGCAAGAAAGGGTCCCCTAGGAACTCGCTGCTTTTATGGCTTCAGAAACCAGAGCTTCTGAGAAAGGGCCAAGTAGTGGGGGGGGGGGGAAGGCAAATAAAGTCAGAATAAAGGAAAATAAACAGCTGCAGGGAAGGTACCGTATTAGGTTTCTTATCTTAAAATTTTTATATTTCTCCTTTGACTTCCTCTGAGAGTTGTGAAGACACGTCAGTCAAACTGACAGTATGTTGGAAGAGGAATAGAAGGGAGGAGGTGGGAGGAGGAGCAGGGGGACACATGGTGGGGGGCGGGGGGGAAGGCCCAGGCTAAAGGAAATGAATTAGAGCAAAGATGCTTTGGAAATAACTGCCAGCTCAGATGGGTGTGATCAAAGGTTTACTGATGCTGTGTGGGGAAAAAATCATTAAGAAAGGCCAGAACAAGACAGTCGATTCCAACCAGAGCCACAAATAAAACACATTCAAAGCAGTGCCATGGGGTAGCCGTTCTGCTACAGCCGGTGAAATAAAAAACAAGCTGGTGATAGTCGGAAACACCAACCACAAACGAAAGGAGATACTGATGTGAAAGAAAACAGTGCTTCTTACCCAGTTCGGTTATCATTAGAATGTGCGTCCCACTGTTTTTTTCCTGATTGACTGATACCAAAGGCAACTTGCCAGGTTTAGCTAATTGGATACAGCATTTAGGGTTGGGGAAAGGGAGTGGAGGAAAGTACAGAAAAAGAAAAGAGTGAGGGAATAACAGAGAAAGCATTCTGAAGTAAAGGGACCCGGGACCATAGGTAGTTTGGTGTTTATCTTCCAGGGAAGAGACCTTGTAGCAGTTTTGCAAATTCACAAATAATAGCAGGAAATGCCATGGCCAGGTTAAAAGCTGGATCCCACCGGTCAACGATCGTGGCCCTCAAAACCCTGTCATTTTTCTGGACCAGGGTGACAGTCACTGAAAATGCCTTTCAGCTGAAGAGTTTAACTAGAATAGATTAAATGTAAAATTATCACACATCAGGCCAGTGTTTCTATGCAGTTCTCAAAATGGGACTGGCTTAGACCTGAGGCTTTGTACCTCAGGGGAGGGAACTTCCACAGATGCTTCCAATGAGAATCACTGGGAAAATACCCGTGGACTATACCTATCCTCCCTTCCTCCCCATTCCCGAATGTATGCCCCAGTCTCCAACCCATCATCTCATGACCCTTTGCAAACAGTGACCAGCATGCAGGAAACTGTCTATTCATCTCACAGGAAAGATAGATCAGTTTTCCTCTGGGTCATCTGCCATATTTCTACTCATACTCTTCTCCAATTTTCCCCTTCTCCCCCCAAAAAATACACCATTAGAGCCTACCACAGTAAGAGAGCTAAGAGACAGGCCAAACTCCTCATATCCTGCATGGTTGGAAGAGAGGACCAAAAAAATCCACCCAAAGCTGACGTTCACTCCTACCTAGTTCAGTGATGATGGGGATGTTGACCCCAGTCGTGATGGAGGGCTGGCGTAACATCCCATGTACCGGGCTGTTATCTGGTGAGGATCGGTCCATTCCTGGAGGTGTGAACCCTAGTGGGAAGGAAAGAGAGGAAGGAAAAAAATAAAAAACATGCAAAACTTGGAAATAATGAGAGTACAGTGTATATACACAGTAAAAAAAAAAAAAAGCATTATTTATAGGTCAAAAATTAACACTTCCAGGATAAACTCTAATGAGTTGTTTTCAAAAGGACAAAGTGTGAGACTATTATAAATAATTCTTTTTTTAAAATATAAATTTATTTATTTTAATTGGAGGCTAATTATTTTACAATATTGTATTGGTTTTGCCATACATCAACATGAATCCACCACGGGTGTACACATGTTCCCCATCCTGAATCCCTCTCCCCTCTCCCTCCCCGTACCATCCCTCTGGGTCATCCCAGTGCACCAGCCCCAAGCATCCTGCATCATGCATTGAACCTGGACTGGCAATTCGTTTCACATATGATATTATACATGTTTCAATGCCATTCTCCCAATTCATCCCACCCTCTCCCTCTCCCACAGAGTCCAAAAGACTGTTCTATACATCTGTGTCTCTTTTGCTGTCTCTCATACAGGGTTATCGTATTATAAATAATTCTAACCCACATTGACAGATCCCTAAAAACCAGTCTTTACACCAGTTATTGATTTTGTTCACAGATTTCTGCTCCCTCCACACAGATTGCACCTCCGTGCTTCTGAGAAGTTAGACATGACCATGTGACATAGGAAATGCTCTGGCCCATGAAAAGCAAACAGAACAATGCATAGCATCACTTCCGGTATAAGTATTTGACTTGCCATCCCTCTCCCAGGCTGTGGCAACAGTGAGAGCATGGGTTACCATGGCGATGCAGGCTGGGCCGCAGCCTTGGAAAATAACCCAGACACACAAAGCATTCTGAGTGAAAAATCAATCTCTGCTGCTTTAAGCCACTGAGATTTGTTCTGTTGATTTTTGTGCTGTTGTTACCACAGCATATCCTAACCCATCCTGACTGTCATCTTAAACCAATTGATTACTTATTCTCTTGCCAGTGAGTGACTTACACCTGGGTTCTAGCCAAGAGAAAGTGGGAGGAAATCTGCCTGGGGCCTTTAGGAAGTCTTTCTTTGCCTTTAAAAAGAATCATATGAGAAGAGATTCTCTTCTATCCACTGGGCATTGCTTCTGTGCCTGTAGTGAGTGGAACTGTAGCAGCCATCCTGTAACTTGGGTGGGAACTAGCCAAAGACAAGCCAGCTTAATGAGCTGGCTGAAGCCAATGATAGAACGTTTGAAGGACAGGAATAATTTTCCCTACTGCCTGAATTAACCAGCCCTAGAACCAAAACCAACTGATCTCAGGATTTCTTTACTACATGAGATTTTATACATTTATAAATGATATTATAATATAAAATGCATAATATATATAAAGAGATTTCATATATATTATATACATAATAATGAGATTGTTTTTGTTGTTCAGTCACTAAGTCATGTCTGACTCTTTGTGACCCCGTGGACTGTAGCACACCAGGCTTCCCTGTCCTCCACTGTCTTCTGGAGTTTGCTCAAAATTCATGTCCATTGAGTCAGTCATGCTATCTAACCATTTCATTCTCTGCTGCCCCCTTCTCCTTTTGCCTTCAATCTTTCCCAGCATCACGGTCTTTTCCAATGAGTCAACTCTTCACATCAGGTGGCCTAAGTATTGGAGCTTCAGCTTCAGCATAAATCCTGCCGAAGAATATTCAGGGATGATTTCCTTTAGGGTTGACCGGTTTGATCTCTTGTTGTCCAAGAGACTTTCAAGAGTCTTCTTCACCCACTACAGTTTGAAAGCATCAATTGTTTGGCACTCAGCCTTCTATATGCTCCAACATCTATACATGACGACTGAAAAAACTATAGCTTTGATTATACAAACCTTTGTCAGAAAAGTGATGTCTCTGTTTTTAATATGCTGTATAGGTTTGTCATAGCTTTCCTTCTAAGGAGCAAGTGTTTTTTAATCTCATGGCTACAGTCATCGTCCAGTGATTTTGGATCCCAAGAAAATAAACTGTCACTGCTTCCACTTTCTCCTCTTCTATTTGCCATGAAGCAATGGGACCAGATGCTGCGATCTTAGTTTTTTAAAATGCTGAGTTAAACAATGATATTTTATATGTGTATATTTATGTACTTTGTATTATATGTATTAAATATTAACATATATACACATATACACAGCTTCCCAGGTGGCACAAATGGTAAAGAATTCCCCTGCCAATGCAAGAGCTGTAGGTTTGATCCCTGGTCAGGATGACCCTCTGGAGGAGGAAATGGCAACCTACTCCAGTATTCTTGCTGGGAGAATCCCAAAGGTAGAGGAGAATTGGCAGGGTACAGTTCACTGGCAGGGTACGGTTGCAAAGAGTCGGACATGACTGAGCATCTGCGCACACATACACTATATATATGTATATTTCCCCCTTCTGTCTAAGCCATACTGAAGACTTTACTTGCAACTGAAATAGTCTTGATTGATGCATATGCTACCTATTTAGAGTGGACACGTGAACTTCCCAGTGTGACACAGACTTCACATGGTAGAACGTAGATGTGGGCACAGTAAACCAGAGAGTAGCCTACGTGGTTTCTGATTTTTGCAGTTTTGGCTTTTTTGGGTTTCAGACCGAAATCTCAATACATATTAGAATGAGTTTGGCCCAACCATATCTTCAATTGAGGGAAGGTGGGAAAGCATCCCAGCTAGGCCAAATGGCTGCCCCTTTAAGGATGTACGTAGCCATACAGACATGAGACATTTATTTTCTTCATACACTCATTTGGTGAAAATTAATTTTACCAAGTGAAGCATGTGGCAAGCAGCAGCACCGGCACTGTGCTGGCCGCCGTGCCCTACTTCCGCCTCCGCCTTATAGAACAGGCCAACAGAGGTTCACGTTCACTTTATCTTCTCTGCCTTTGGCGGATGGCTACCTGGGCTTATCGATGAATTAGGGAATTACAAAGTCACTTGCTAATTTTCCAAGAACAAAATTTCAAAGATGATGTGACCCGGTTCCTTACTTACTCGGGAATGTGACAAGAGTGGGTTGATTTTGGCATTAAGATATGTGTAAATCTTTATCCACCAGAAATGAAATGACAAGTGCATGTAATTGCCTGTTGTTTTGGAAGCACATCCTGCATGAGATGCCAGAAAAATATAAAAGAGTTTTACTATTTTCTGCTCTCCTGTATATAAATATCATCCAACTGAGTGCCATACTTTCAGAAAGAAAAAAAAATGTTCCACTCACCATTCACTCCCTGATTGCACTTAATTTTACTCTTTATATTGATACACTGTGCATAGGTAAGTAATTTTGAATGACAATATAGGGTCCATCTGTCTAAGCTTTGGAAAGTGTGTGTTTTCAGCCATGCACATAGCCAAGAACATGCAATTGAAATGCTACCTGTTTTCTTCCCCTAGAATAGTGAAGGGGAAAACTAAACTGTTTTCATCAGAAGTTTCATTCAAAAGCATGAAAAACTGCAAATGACAGCTGTGCAGATTCAGTGGATGTGACGTTTTTGAATTTCTTCAACTTGACAAGTAAACACCTTAAATCGGTAATGCTATATGCATAATACATGGCCTGTATTTTGACATCCATCAACAAATGCTGACTTGAGAAAATACGGGTTTGTACATCAAGGAATAGCACCCATAAAGCAGGGAGAAATGCAGGTCACACGGTATTAGGAAAACTGTATTTCATTACAGAACCTGCAACAAACCAAAGCATCCTTTTATTTTATCTTATTTAAAGATTCCATTTTCAGCTGTGAAAAGACTCAATTCCTTTGCATGAAACCTTCATTTAGAAATGACATGCTTGCCTCTTAGGCTTCTTGCATTTTGCTTTCATATTCCATTTTCCCCTTCAGTCACCAAGCCTGGTTCCATTAGCATCTGCAACTGACAAACTATGGTGGATGGCCAAAGACATCTCTCCATTAAAGGTCTTTTTCTCTCCTACACGTGACCCCAAGAACGAGGTGCTTTTGTTGGAAAGAAAACTTCAGCAATGATAATGTCACTTATTATTTGCTACTTTTATAGCCACACGTTTTTACAAGCAAGGGGCAAAGACAAAAGAAATAGATTGTATTTACTTTTTTTTTAACCCTTCCTGGAGAGTTGTGTTAAAGAGGAACAGAATGTATTAGCATTGTTTCTTTCTTAGAGATTCTCATACAGGAAAATTGTGGCTTGAAATAGCAGGATTGACCCAGATTCCTGAAGTGACCTTGAAAAGAATAGAAAATCAGGCACTTTCCTTCCAAAGGGATGAGTGAATTCGGCCTTTGGTATCATTTGTTGGCAGCTACCCTATTCATCACAGCAGCTGTTGATAAAGGGGCAAGTCTAAATTGTATCCAGTTCTCTGATTGTCTTGCTCCTCAATCCCTTGTTTGCTGCAGTGGATAACATCTTTGGTTGAACTTTAAAGCCCTCTACATAAAGCAGTGCTCTGGTCCTGCATGTGAAAGTCCTTGCACATGGAGTATCCTCCAGGGACCCTGATCTACAACTAGAGGATAGTGAAACTGGGAAATGCTCCTTCCGTTAGTTGAACTAACACTCAGGAACTTAATTTTAGAAACACGCTCATTTTGCCAGAAGAGATGATGAGGAATGTTGGCATTGGATGGATAGAATGAAAAGTTCTCAATCAGGAAAAGATTCAAGTTAAGTAAACACAGCCGCAGCCCAAGCTCTTACCAAGACAGCCTCCTGGTTCTTTAGATGTGTTCCCATTTCTCTCTGTTGAGTGTGGACATGAGAGGCAGGTTCTGGGCCAAAGATAACTTTAAAGACTACCTGATCTCCTTACATTGAGAGCCCTGCCCCATTTCAATCTGCAGGTGCAGATATGATGGGCTTATATTACTTGTTCTACTCCTTTGACATCAGGCAGAAATGGGCCCAACATTGCCCTCTGCCAAGCAAGCTTACTCCATATGCTGTAGAGGAACTTTAGGTTAAAGCCTGAATTTTCTATATATTTAAGCATCCCAGACTGTCTACAAATTGCCTGGCTCACAGAGAAGAAATGGAGTGGAATAGTTAAGAGCGTGTGCATTGGAGTCGGATGACTTAGGTTTAAATTCTGGCTCATCTACTGATAAGAAACATAACCACACACATGGCACAGACTCTCCAAACCTCTGTATCTTTGTCTAAATTGGAATTACCTCTTATACAGGGCAGTTGTGAGAATAAGATGAAATAGTATGTTCAAAACATCTAGTACAATGTCTGGAATGAAGGGAAAACTTTAAAATGTTGACTACCAAGGTTAATATTTTACCAAGTACATAGTAAATATCTGTAGCAAGGAACAGCTTTCATTGCTTCCCCCTTCCCTATGGCTAAAGAACTAAGGTAGCTTTTGGTAGAGATTTTTTAAAAAGAATGTTCACATTGAGAAAATCATGAAAAATTAATGGGAAGGTATTAGTAGTGTGAACATATTTTAGTAGAAATAATCAGATCAACTCAGTGATTAAAAATACAGCCTAAAATATTTAAGGAAGGAGTATTTTGGATATCAGATGGCTAAGATTTTTTTTAGTATGTTGAAAGACTGGTGTCCAGTCTCATGAAAGAAAGCTTCTTAATTCATTACAGCAACTGCAAGGTCTCTGGAGTCTTGTTTTCTACACTTAATTTCCACTTCCTCTATTTATTTAAGGACATGAACTTTCCTATTTTGCTTCTTGGGCTTTTGAAATGGTTTTCACTACTCTCTACATTCTTTTCCAACATTTGTGTTCTCAATCACATACACCACTGCTGGGTTCAGCTCAACAAAATCTGTAGTACTTGATGTTCTTTTTATGACTGGTTATTCAACAGACTGGTTCCAAATAGAAAAAGGAGTACGTCAAGGCTGTATATTGTCACCCTGCTTATTCAACTTATATGCAGAGTACATCATGAGAAACGCTGGACTGGAAGACACACAAGCTGGAATCCAGATTGCTGGGAGAAATATCAATAACCTCAGATATGCAGATGACACCACCCTTATGGCAGAAAGTGAGGAGGAACTAAAAAGTCTCCTGATGAAAGTGAAAGTGGACAGTGAAAAAGTTGGCTTAAAGCTCAACTTCAGAAAACGAAGATCATGGCATCCGGTCCCATCACCTCATGGGAAATAGATGGGGAAACAGTGGAAACAGTGTCAGACTTTATTTTTTGGGGCTCCAAAATCACTGCAGATGGTGACTGCAGCCATGAAATTAAAAGATGCTTACTCCTTGGAAGGAAAGTTATGACCAACCTAGATAGCATATTGAAAAGTAGAGACATTACTTTGTCAACAAAGGTTCGTCTAGTCAAGGCTATGGTTTTTCCAGTGGTCATGTATGGATGTGAGAGTTGGACTGTGAAGAAAGCTGAGCGCCAAAGAATTGATGCTTTTGAACTGTGGTGTTGGAGAAGACTCTTGAGAGTCCCTTGGACTGCAAGGAGATCCAACCAGTCCATTTGGAAGGAGATCAGCCCTGGGATTTCTTTGGAAGGAATGATGCTAAAGCTGAAACTCCAGTACTTTGGCCGCCTCATGCGAAGAGTTGACTCACTGGAAAAGACTCTGATGCTGGGAGGGATTGGGGGCAGGAGGAGAAGGGAACGACAGAGGATGAGATGGCTGGATGGATGGCATCACTGACTCGATGGACATGAGTCTGGGTGAACTCCGGGAGTTGGTGATGGACAGGGAGGCCTGGCATGCTGCGATTCATGGGGTCGCAAAGAGTCAGACACGACTGAGGGACTGAACTGAACTGACTGATTCATTGGTGAGCACCACTTGGTCTGTATCAGGGAAGTTACTGGAAGATTAATTGACTTCTAGTTAAATATGACAAGGCCATTTCTGTTTGGATGGCTTCACATGAAAGAATGTAACACAAACACTTGGCCTATGCCCATAAGGTTCAAGGAGAAGAGACTCGGTAACAGAAAGATTATTAAGGTTTCATTTTTTAAAGTAACTGTTTTGGGTACCTGCTGCATGCATGCATACAGATGCAGCATCCAAGGAGCATCCATGGTTACAAGCAATTGACAGGTTCTGACTCAGATAAGATCTACCAGAGGGAATGGCTAGAAAAGCTTTCCAGGATAATGAAGTTGTGAGTACATTCAAAAATGAGAAAGACTCAATGTCATGTTCCTTATAGAACTCAAAGCAAAGGTAAGAATGTTCTAGATCTAGACTAAGACAACTGAGAATGAAGGCGGTAGGCTTAAATAGAACCTTAAGGAAAAAATAGTAAAATCCAACACTTACTGAGTGTTCAGTATGTACCAAAACCTGCTCATGTTTTAACTTTCATTCTTGCTGCTGCTGCTGCTAAGTCACATCAGTCGTGTCTGACTCTGTGCAACCCTATAGACGGAAGCCCACCAGGCTCCTCTGTCCCTGGGATGCTCCAGGCAAGAACACTGGAGTGGGTTGCCATTTCCTTCTCCAATGCATGAAAGTGAAAGTGAAGTCACTCAGTCATGTCCAACTCTTAGCAACCCCATGGACTGGAGCCTACCAGGCTCCTCTGTCCATGGGATTTCCCAGGCAAGAGTACCGGAGTGGGGTGCCATCGCCTTCTCTGAACTTTCATTCTTACCAAAATCCTATCCCTATAGATTGGGATTATAAGATGTAGCTCAGTCAGTAAAGAGTCTGCCTGCAATGCAGGAGACTCGGGTTCGATCTCTGAGTCAGGAAGATCCCCTGGAGAAGGAAATGGCAACCCATTCCAGTATTCTTGACTGGAGAATCCCATGGACAGAGGAGCCTGGCGGGCTACAGTCCATGGGGTCATAAGAGTCAGACATGACTTAGTGACTGAAATACCATGTACCAAAACCTGCTCTTGTTTTAACTTTAGTTCTTACCACCATCCTATGTAGACAGTGCTGTATTACAGATGAGGAGATTGAAGAACAATGAGTTAAGCAACTTGCCCCAGAGGATACATCTAGGCCTAAGCAGATCTAAATCTGAACCTAGGTTAATGGGCTCCAGGGCCTCCTCTAATGGAGGCCATGGCATACTCTTTCTTATTACATGCCAAAGCTGAGCTAAGGGTTTTTTCACAGGCCACCTCATCTATTCCTCATAACAACCCTATAAGGAGAAGGCAATGGCACCCCACTCCAGTACTCTTGCCTGGAAAATCCCATGGACGGAGGAGCCTGGTGGGCTGCAGTCCATGGGGTCACGAAGAGTCGGGCACGACTGAGCAACTTCACTTTCCCTTTTCACTTTCATGCATTGGAGAAGGAAATGGCAACCCACTCCAGTGTTCTTGCCTGGAGAATCCCAGGGACAGAGGAGCCTAGTGGGCTGTCATCTATGAGGTTGCAGAGTCGGACATGACTGAAGCGACTTAGCAGCAGCAACAACCCTATAAGTACAGGAACTGCTAATACTACCATTTCGCATATGAGGAAAATAAGATTCAGAGGAAGTCAGACAACTTCCTTCAGCATCCCACCTGGTAAGGGGCACATCTAGGGGGCTACGGCCAGACAGTCTGACTTCAGAGGCCAAGGGTTAGCCTGCTCCATGCTGCCTTCCCTCCGAGTGTGACGGCCTCTGTTTCTGTGATGGTCTCTCTTTCTCACGTGCTGAGCTTGGCAGGCAAGTTGGAGGCCTGAGCCAGTCTTACTCTTTTATTGTTTTCACTTTTAAACAATAGCAGATAACAGCTGGGACCCATTGCAGTTATGCTTAACTTGCTTTGGTATGGTAGCATGCACAACTCAGTACATATAATAAATGCTTTATTACAGTGCTTTTCCGTGGGGGAAAACACAAAGTACTTTCTAAATCTTCCCTGGTTAAATCCCCAAGCTTTTCCAGGGAGAGAGGGAGATGGAAATTCTTATAAATCACCTCCCCTAAAATAGATGGAGAAAGGAAGGTAAGTGCCTCCCCCGCCCCCATAGATTTAACATAAAGGAATTGGTTCAAATGGTGGGGCAAATTATCTTTTATTGTGTGCATATAAATGATGGTTAGAAATCCATATGCTACGTTAAACTAGGGAAATAAATTAGGCAGAGTCATCTAGGTTTGCTGAGACAGGTATTCAATATGAAGTTGTAAAAGGGAAAGATCACCGTTAAAAATGATCTATAAAGACATGTTAAAATCAAGAGAAACATCTCATATTACATCATCTAGGAGATGAATTAAATTTCCTGTTAATGTAATGCCAGGGGAAAAAAAACCCCAAAGCCAAATGTCAGATGAAGTGAAGATCAATAAAAATATTTTGATAAGTAAATGCAACAATGCTATTTAACACATGATTGGCAACTGCTGAAACATAAATTATCCAAATTTCCCATTGCTGCTTATGGGAAAATTATGCAGATTAGAACTTGATTAGGCTTATATCATGAGACTCAATTTGGACTTTTAATCTATTAAGCTCCAATAAATGAGGCATCTGAATAGCTCCCCTGAGCAAGTACAGTAATAGCCACAGCAGTCATTTTTGCAGTATGTATTCCAACAAATTCTTCAGCAGCTGAAGTAAAGAAAATTCCATATATAGAAGCATGATTGCTTTTTAACTTGTGGGGGAAAAGTCCACATGCATAGGCTGATTGGGAAATAGATTTTTTTTTTTTTTTTAGAAAAGTCTGCAAGAGAAATCTGGCCAAGGGAAAACCCCAGTTGAACCTTGTAATATTTTTTCATAGTCGTTTTCAGTGGCTTTCCACAAAGTTGGAGTCCTGTCATGACAGCCAGGAGCTGACTAGTAGTTGACTCAATAAAAAATGATTATTTGTCAAAGCAGAAACTTCTCCTGACACTGGCCAAAGGCTACTCTGACCACTCTCCACTTAGAAGCAGGAGGTGGTGCTGGCCCCCAACAGGTTACTGGAAGTCAATGCTGGGGAAGAAGGGGGATGAGAACACCCTTGCTAGTTTTTAACTGTGTTATTTTTGCTTTATTCTAAGAAACTCATGAGCTTGGAGCTGGTAATTGTTCCCTACCTAGAGCCTAAAATCAAAGTTTTATAAATTATATTAATAGAGAGCTCTGAGGAACCTAAACTACACCAGTTGGGTCTCTTTTTGCCTCTTTGCCAATCACTCTGTTAGAGATAGAAGAACTTTGGAAACGCTCTAATCATTACTTCCATTTTACAGATGAAGAACACTAAGGCTCAGAGCAGAGAAGTTACTAAGTCCAAGGTCATGGACCAGTTGGTGGCAGAACCAGAATAGCTCATTTTGTTGTTACTTGCTTCCTTTAAACCTTCTCTCTACATGAGAAACCCATTCCACAGTGTTTGGTATGTGTGTGGTGGTGGTGGTGGTGGTGGTGGTGGTGGGGTGTATGTGTGGAAACTCTGCTCCCACCCTGTCCACAACAGTGGACAGCCAGGCAGTCTGACTCCAGGGCCAGCAAGATCGACCCCATCATCCTGGACATATGGCTGGCCTCCAAGCTGGGGCCAAACTGTTTTCTCCTCAAGACCTGATAAGATGTTAAAGAAGGATAAAAGTATGAGGCTGCTGGTGACCATTTAGCTCACCAAGGGTCAAAGGCAAGCAGGGATAAAGAAAGTGAGACAGAGCTCTGACATAGGCTCCTGGGCTCAAATGTGCCCAAAGTCAGAGGCACCCCAGTTATAAGACTTTCTTTTTATTTAAGCCTTTGGGGGTTGGATTTCCATTACTTGTAACAAAAATGCCAAAACAGTACAGTAACTGAGAAAAATCTCTATTTTTTTCTTGGTAAAATGGTGCATGAATGTCTGAGTTTCTATTGAAACAAGTGACTGTATCTTCATTGAAGCTTTCTTGTTCACTTCCAGTGTCCAGGGATGAGACCTGGGTCAATACTTCCCTCTCCATTTCTTTATTTATAATCAGCAACATTGATATTTTTAACAATACTCTTTTCTAGAGACTGTAATTAATGAAAGCCTTGGGAAGCTGCACAAAGTACTTGATCTTTTTTGGAGTTTCTGTTTGGGTCTAAATTAAACCAAAGGAAACTGAACCAACCAACCAATCAACCAACCAAAGTTCTCCATAGCTATTTGTCCATGAAGTTTCATAAGATATAATCAGCACTTAACAAATATGTTTGCAAGAGTCGTCTCTCTAAGCAGTCTCTTTCCTTAAAGAAAACTTAAAGAGCTTACTGTTCTTAATACCTGTCTCTCAGAGGGGCCGGTGTAGAAAGGAAGGGAGGGAAGGAGAGAAGGAATGAAGAAGGGAGGGAGGAAGGAGAGGAAACTAGCTACAGCTCAAGCACAATTAAGACCACAGATTTGGAAAGAAACCTAATATCCACCTGGTCTAACATCTTCATTTGCACAAAAGTTCATGGTGTCATGATGAATTTTCCACAACTTCTCAATCGCTTTCTACCTCCTCCAAATTCATCTTACAACTTAAAAATAAGACATACTTTGGCTATACAGATCAAATGACTTAAAATCTGACATACCCTTTGGCTTAAAATTTTTCATTTCTAAAAATATATAGAGAGCCAATATTTCTTCATATTAAAGATTTGGTTATGTTCTTCATTTGTAGTTATTAAGTAACAATGTTATAATGAAAACAGCATGAATATCCAGTTTTAGGAAACTGATTATGTCAAGTATGCATCCACTAAAAATAATGCAGAAAATCATTTTATGACATGGAGAAATGGTCATGATAAAACTGTGTGGGGAAAAAAAACAGGTACATACTATTATGTGTGATCCATTTTAGAGGAGTAAAATATTTATATCTGCAGAAACAAGACTATCACTAACTTTCTTATGTCCGAATGCTAAAATTATAAGGAATGTGTATTTGTTTTCTCTTTGTTTATACATAGTTGCTAAATGTTGTAAAGTAAATATGTTTTATTTGTGCAAGGAGGAAAAAATTACCAAAATTATAAATTAATGAAAGAAAAAGCATGAAACCTCACAACTTCTTGTCATCTTCATGGGCTGAAAACAGTTGATTGACATGGTGGAGGGACTCATACTACTGAGCTGTATCAATCCTAAAGGTAATTTTGATCTACTTAAACTTGGGGAAAACAAGATTCTGGGATAGATGTGACCAACAGTTACAGATTAAGAGGCTTTAGGAAAACATTGTCAAAATAAGAGTTTTCAAGGTTCCCAGTTCTCTGCTATTTCAACTTCCTACCATTTTATGAGCCATTCAATCTCAGAGCAAAGGATGCTGAGAGCTTACATGGGTCCAAGGCTTCCTTGGTGGCTCAGATGATAAAGAATCCGCCTGCAATGCAGGAGACCCAGGTTTGATCCCTGGGTCAAGCAGATCCCCTGGAGAAGGGAATGGCTACTCACTCAAGTATTCTTGCCTAGAGAACTCCATGGACAGAGAATCCATGGGTTGCAAAGAGTTTGGGCATAATTGAGTGACTGATGCTTTCACTTTTCAAAGAACCCATGGAAACGTATAGTGCTCTGTGCATTCAGCCAAACAGAGGAGCAGTTAGAGCTGGTTTCTACACAGAAGAGTGGCACTTGCTGATTCCCACCCCTGCTCCCACCAAGTCTTAACCACCTAAGACATGCTGTCCCCTCGATTTGCCCTCAGCTCAGCTCCTGCCCTTCCTTCACCACCTCTAGGAAGACTACCTTGACTAGCTTTTCTCCCCTTATGTAGTTACTTCATAAAGATATCTTCAGCTGGACTTTTTCCTTTTCCTTTATTCATTATTTTAAAATAAGAATTACTACTGATTATGTACCAATTTTGTGCATAAAGGAAAAAACCTTTCTCATTTTTGCAAAAGTAATACATGCTTATTGTAAAGAATTATATTTGGAGAAGGAAATGGCAACCCACTCCAGTGTTCTTGCCTGGAGAATCCCAGGGATGGAGGAGCCTGGTGGGCTGCCGTCTCTGGGGTCGCACAGAGTTGGACACGACTGAAGCGACTTAGCAGCAGCAGTAGCATGTACCAATTACTATATACCAGTGGTTAAAAATTTTTTTAAGTATCTTTAATGTTCTCTTTTCATATAGTCATACCTATTGGATTCTTCATTTCAATATGGCATGAACTATATCAGCCTTCTGTATCATTATATTGAACTATATGGAAAATTCTATTCTTATTTCTACTTTATTATTATTATTACTTTTTAGTTCCTTTTCTGGACCCTCCCTCTTTGCTGCCATTACAAGAGGACAAAGGCCGTTTTGCCACTAACATAGAATCTTCTCTTCCACGCTGGGTCACATTTCCAGTAAACTAGAGGCATACTATGCCAGGGCAAAGGTAGATGTACATATTACGAGGCGGCGATACAGAATGGATACTAGTAAAACACACAGAAACCCTCACGCTGCCAAGACTATATACCGTTTTGTTTCCATTACATCAACTTTTTCTCCCACTTTTGTGAGCATTAATCAAAGAAATGCAAAGAGCTCATTAAAGTGATAGATTGACTGAAAATGTAACCACCTTCACATTATAAACAGTTTCTTTATGTTCTCAATGCTGTGGGCTTTGTTTTTCAGCATTTGCCACGTAGTTCAAATGTCCTTTTATATTTAAAACACCAAATGCCAAATGGGCCCCAGTTGTTTGGTTTGATACAAACCAATGGCCAGCTAAGCAAAAACCAGGGCTAGGAAATCACGAGCACACTAAAACACCCATATCTTAAGCGCCCAGAAAATTAAGTAGCTGTAAAAGATGGATTTGCCAAGTAGTCCAAGGCATTGCCCTGCAATTCAGGAAGAACAGAATCCCATCACTGACAACTCTCCGCCAGCTGTCTCCCGACAGGTTCTAGAGACAGGACGCCTGGCCGGAGATAGAGGCTAAGGTTCCAAACATGTGATAGTCTTTTAAAAGAAAGCACTGTAAATGTTTTCTTTGAAGTTTTAAAGGCTTTCCTGCATATATGTTGATGCTGGCAGATGAATATGTAACTGGGATCTTGTATTTTCAGAGTGAGGCATTCCCCACACACAGATCTTCACTAAAGCAGGGGCTGGCTGGTGCTAGTTTGATTTTGAACATCTCTGTTTACACCATGATCGATATCCTTGGACCACATCCTGAAATGAGCCCTAACACCACGAAACTGGAATTCTGCAGTTAGACTGCTTAGGTTGAGTGCTGCCTCCTTCAGTTTCTAGTTTTGTGATCTGGGGCAATTTAATTTTACGTCTCAGTTTCCTCATCTATAAAATGGAAGCGTAATATGATATGAAGATGAAATGAGTTAAATAATACAGTTATATAGCACAGAGAACTCTGCTCAATTTTACATAACTACCTAAATGGGAAAAGAATTTGAAAAAGAATAGATACATATATTTGTATAACTGAATCACTTTGCTGTATACCTGAAACTAACAACAACATTGCTAAGCAACTAAACTCCAATATAAAATTTATAACACAATATTAATACAATTAATAATAATTAAATGTATATTATTATTTCAATATAAAATCTGAAGTTAAAAAAATACAGATGAACTGCCTGCAACAGTGCCCAGCACACAGTAAGCACTTTATAAATACTACTTTATTTTTGATGATGATGATGTCAGTGGTAGACTGGTGATGTTGACAGAAAAACAGAGAATCAAAAGACATGGGTTTTAGCTCCAGGTTATCCCCTAAATCCCTGTGAGAATTTAGATTCAACATGTTATCCAAACTCAGTTTGCCCATGTGTAAAACTGAGGCAGATAAAGCAATGGCTTCCCAATGGCTTCCCAAAGGCTTCCCAGTGGCTTCTGGCTCTCAAAAATCTATCATCCTAATTCTGGGGAACCGTATGCAATATTAGAACCATGATAACTCTGAGTTTGACCACTCAGTATTCAGGAATGTCTGCAGTCATTTCTGGGATCATCTTTCGAAAAACGTGAGAGACAGTAGCCCTTCCTTCTAGTATCCTGGCATATGTGCTGTGTGCTCAGACACTCAGTCAAGTCTGATTCTTTGTGACCTCATGGATTGTACCCCACCAGGCTTCTCTGTCCATGGATTCTCCAGGCAAAAATACTGAAGTGGGTTGCCATGCTCTCCTCCAGGGGATCTTTCAGACTCGGGGATCGAACTCAAGTCTTTTATGTCGCCTGCAATACTTCACATCAAAAAACACATCAGTACAGGCACATGAGAGACACGCACTAAAGGCACTGCACACGACAACTGAGCAGTGTGCATATCGCAGCTCTAGGCAGGAGATAATATCCTGTCTCAGGAGTAGCCCATAAAGCTAATCCTCCCTCCAGGAGCCCTGCATCCAATCCACTCATTAACAGACAATCCGGGTTCATCTCCTGTCATGTGATCACAGTCATAGAGGCCACTCTGGTCCTCAGTTTCTTCATCTATAAAATGGGGATGACTCTAAAGTTTCTTTCAGCTCTGAAGTTTGTCTCTTTTAAGACCCTAAATTAAAAAAAATAAGCTCCTACAGAAACTAACAAGAAGAATCAAGAGGATCTCTTCTCAGAGGCCCTCACACTTTGTAGGGCAGATCCTGCATTTCAACTCTGTTTTATACCTTTGCCAGGAGAATGAAATTTCAGCACCAAAACCAATGAGAAGGATGTACTTTCTCCAAAGTTGCTATAATGGCTGAAAAGGCCATAAATAACCATTTATTAAACAAACAGTGTGGGCTGAAGGAAGAGAAACTGCCACAAATAGGTCCCTGGGGCCTGCAGGCACAGTACAGAACAGTGGGACTAGCTCATAATCCTGGCAATATGTTATCAGTTGTTCCATTTTCTTGAAGTTATCTTCATAATCAAGATGCTATCCCAGTCATTGTGGGCTTTAGAACTATTTTTAATTTTAATTTAAAGAGCAATTAAAGAAAGACAATGGATATGCGGGATAATAAAGTAAGTGATTAGCAGCATGCAAATGACAGAGGCTTAATGATAATATGGTTCTAGTCTCCAAAGGGCTTGTTGAGAGAAAGCCCTTTCTACATGTGGTTGTTCAGCTAATGTGTCTCAACCCACAATTACAACATTGCTGACACCATTAACCAGTGAAACAACATCACTTCGAGAAATCCTTGTTGTCTCATTAAAATGGAAAGGGTCAGGTAATTTACCAGCGTTGTATGTCTACTTTTGTTGTTGGTAATTAGCGAACATTACCCAGCATGGACTCCCGCTGGGAGCTGGAGAAACTTTGTGAAATATTAAAGAGGGAAGTCTTTATATTTCACTGGAAAATTGAAAAGAGGTGCAGGAATAGTCTCCCTGTCACTTCTTCGCACTTAGGAAAAGGAAGGACCAAGTGGGGACTCTAACGTAGCGAGAAATGTTCAGCACTCATCAGGAAGGCACCACCCAAACCAATAATACGCTGCATCGGGGAGCATACTGGCCATCAGGGTCTGTGCCCCTAAGAAAGGGGCTGGGGAGGAAGGGAAAATTGCAAACTACATCTTTATTGTTCTACCTGAGGTTCTCTGAATTAGTCTCCTCGAGTAGAGGAAAGGGGCTATAAAAAGTTTTCTCTCTGGAATGCTTTAATGATTTAAATAAGCACCAGAATTGTTTATTCAAAGAGTTATTTGTATATAGTTTTAAATATAGAGATGGGGGAAATGTATCTCAGGGCCCTGACTTCCTGCCTCCCTGCTTCCTAATGCAAGCCTCTACAGACACGGGGACTGAGACCCCCGCCCGAAACGCCAGCCAACACTTGGTGTGTTGTCAGGAAGCAGAATGGTATCTTATTCTTTAAATGGAACTTTTGGAACATAAAACACATTCCAATAAATGTGAACAGAAAATTACGAATTCATTAAACTACTTTGGTATCGCGTGCTATATATAATATTTATATTCCGACTACTGTAAAATATGCTTTAATATCTTTAGGCAACTATAAGGACTTAAATATTTATAAAATGGCTAAAGATAAAGTATGGCCCTCTTATTCCTACATACAGATGATGTAAGGCGTGCAATCAAAGACAATAACACTCTCTGCCCATTTGTCATCTTAAAGGAGCCGATCAACACGCCATCCCTCGTGTACCATCTACATAAGAGTTGTTGCCGACACAGGCAACTCCAGAGGAGTTTGCGCCTTAAAAACTACCTAGAGTGCTATACTTCACAGAAAACAGGGCTTTCTGAAAATGGAGACAAAACAATAAATTTGCAGGCAAAACAGCTCCAAGAGGGGCTTCAATATACTGCTGTATTTATCTCTGGGACATCTGGGAATGGGAAGCATTTTGATTTAATATTTCATAATGTACAGGCAATTGCTTCCTTGCATGGTATATAATTAATGTTCATAAAAAACAGGGCTTTAAAAAAATTCTTCAATATCCTAAATGTAAATAGATAAATAAATGGATAGATAAATAAATAAGAGATACATCTGGGCTGCCTTTAGAAATGTGGAACAGCCTTATACAACCCAATAAGAAGAAAGGTATCATGAATTTATAATCACCCAAGGGCCTGTTAAAAGTAGGTTTATAGATTAAGTGTGAAACTTCAACCCTGACGTTCTCTCATTATTTACCGTCTTTCCTTGTCATTAGAACCAGAGACTGATTTTCAAAAATTTCCCATTTCCTCTGCCGATTAGGCATTCTGAGAATTACCTGCCCCCGCCTGCCTTGGTCTCTCCCATGCACACTCCCCTACTTTATCTCCTCTGCTCTTTCTGGACTGGAATAGAGGAAGGCTGGAAGTTCATGAGTCAAAGTTAGATGCCCTCCAAAATCCCCAGTTATCACCCTTAGGAGGCTGCCAGTCCATGGAGATTTGAGCTTAGTGACTCTGCAGCCCTGATAGGAGGCTCACAGATAGCCACTTTGCCTAAAGAAGAGCAGAGGCCTGCGCTTCTCAACTCTAGTTGCACCTTGGAATCTCTGATGCTCAGAGTCTGACTTGGTCGCTCTGGGATGCAGCCTGGACTTGGCAGGGTTAAAAAAGTCACCTAGTTGATTCAGTGTGCAGCTAAGGTGAAAAGACACTGGGCCTGGTAGATTTCTTGAATGCATATGCAAATATTTCTGCACAGACCTATGGCGGGGGTTCCCCTGGAGGAGGGCATGGCAACCCACTCCAGTATTCTTGCCTGGAGAATCCCATGGACAGAGGAGCCTGGCGGGCTACAGTCCATAGGGTCACAAGGAGTCAGACATGACTGCAGTAACTGAGCATGCACGCATGTGGTGGGGGGGGGGGGGCGGTTTGAGGGGGCACTAAGGAAGGGACCCATTATTTTACTAGGCATTTAAAAGGATGCAAGACCCTTTCTCAATGAAGAATAAGTCATTCCCCAGCATCCCAGGCTGAGGGCCTAAATTATATTTTTTGAAGTAAAAAGAGGTAAAGGAGGAAGGCTGGGTAAAACCTACCATCTAGCTGGAGCAGCATGAACTCCACTCAGCCAGCAGCAGCTCTGGATTGATGTCATTTCACCCAATCGTCAGCGCTCCTCCATAACCAACTGCCACAGAGCAGCTGTGTGTGAGGGCTTCTATCACTGAGCGGAGGCCTCACCTTTCTGCTTCCTAAAAGAGTTCCATTGAGGGATACCACACTGCCTGTCTATGAGGGAAAACTCCAGTGGTCACAGTGAGTCTGCCCTCGTTCTTCTTCAACACTCTGTAGGCTATTGTAAGTCTCCCTAACCTTGATGGCTCACTTCCCAAAGGGGTCTTGGTTTCGACCACTATCAGCATTCCATGCATACCTACTGATGAACAGAATCAACAGAAAATCTGGTTGATGGATACAAATGGCTAACCCTACCTTGCTAATTGCTATTTTGAGTGAGCAAATGAAAGAAAATGAAAAATTATCAAATATTAATAGCAAAAATAGAAGAAAACAACAGAATGGGAAAGACTATAGAGATCTCTTCAGGAAAATTAGGGATATCAAGGGAATATTTCATGCAAAGATGGGTACAATAAAGGACAGAAACAGTACAGACCTAACAAAAGCATAAGATATTAAGAAGAGGTGGCAAGAATACACGGAAGAACTATTCAAAAAAAGAGCTTAATGATCGAGATAATCATGATGGTGTGATCACTCACCTAGAGCCAGACATCCTGGAATGTGAAGTCAAGTGGGTCTTAGGAAGCATCACTACAAACAAAGCTAGTGGAAGTGATGGAATTCCGATTGAGCTATTTCAAGTCCTAAAATATGATGCTGTGAAAGTACTATACTCAATATGCCAGCAAATTTGCAAAACTCAGCAGTGGTCACAGACTGGAAAGGTCAGTTTTTGTTCCAATCCCAAAGAAAGGCAAAGTCAGAGAATATTCAAACTACTGAACAATTGCACTCATCTCACACACTAGCAAAGTAATGCTCAAAATTCTCCAAGCAAGGCTTCAACAGTATGTGAACTGAGAACTTCCAGATGTTCAAGCTGGGTTTAGAAAAGCAGAGGAACCAGAGATCAAATTGCCAACATCTTTTGGATCACAGAAAAAGCAAGAGAGTTCCAAAAAAAGATCTACTTATGCTTAATTGACTATGCCAAAGCCTTTGACTGTGTGGATCAAAACAAACTGAAAAATTCTTCAAGAGATGGGAATACCAGACCACTTTACCTGCTTCCTGAGAAATCTGTATGCATGTCAAGAAGCAACAGTTAGAACTGGACATGGAACAATGGATGGGTTCCAAATTGGGAAAGGAGTAACATCAAGGCTGTATATTGTCACCCTGCTTATTTAACTTATATTCAGAGTATATCATGTGAAATGCCAGCCTGGAATCAAGACTGTTGTACAAGCTGGAATCAAGATCATTGGGAGAAATATCAATAACCTCAGATATGCAGATGACACTATCCTTATGGCAGAAAGTGAAGAACTAAAGAGTCTCTTGATGACAGTGAAAGAGGAGAGTGAAAAAGTTGGCTTAAAACTCAACATTCAAAAAACGAAGATCATGGCATCCAGTCCCATCACTTCATGGCAAACAGATGGAGAAACAATGGAAATAGTGACAGACTTTATTTTGGGGGGCTCCAAAATCACTGCAAATGGTGATTGCAGCCATGAAATTAAAAGACACTTGCTCCTCGGAAGAAAAGTTATGACCAACCTAGACAGCATATTAAAAACCAGAGATATTACTTTGCCAACAGAAGTCTGTCTAGTCAAAGCTATGGTTTTTCTAGTAGTCATGTATGGATGTGAGAGCTGGACTATAAAGAAAGTTGAGTGCCAAAGAATTGATGCTTTCAAACTGTGGTGTTGGAGAAGACCCTTGAGAAGACCCATGCAGTCCCTTGGACTGCGAGTAGATCAAACCAGTCAGTCCTAAAGGAAATCAGTCCTGAATATTCTTTGGAAGGACCGATGCTGTAGCTGAAACTCCAATACTTTGGCCACCTGATGCAAAGAACTGACTCATTGGAAAAGACCCTGATGCTGGAAAAGATTGAAGGCAGGAAGAGAAGCAGATGACAGAGGATAAGATGTTTGGCTAGCATCACTGACTCGATGGACATGAGTTTGAGCAAGCTCCAAGAGTTGGTGATGGACAGGGAACCCTGGCGTGCTGTAGTCCATGGGGTTGCAAAGAGTCTGACACAATTGAGTGACTGAACTGACTGAACTGAATAGCAAAAAGGCTAAATTTGCTTGATCTCTAACTACACCCTCAATACTGTTTTATATCCATCCACTCAAGCCATGCATGGTTATGAAGGTCAGATACTGAGCAACAGCTTCCAAGTGGGCATCACTCATACCGTGGACACATTATATTTGCATATTTATTACGATGTTTTTTTTTCCCCAGCAGATGGTAGAAAAGCATACTGTTCAAAGATAATCAGTGTATTATGAGAGTTTTTCAACAGATGAGAGTAAAGTATATCAAGGAAGAACTGACTTTTTCTGACTCATGTAAAGGTAACATATGGACTAGACAAAGTCCTATATCTCATTTATATCTCAAAGAAATTTGATGAACCAGGTACAGTTAGTGTTCCCAATGAGAAAACTGAGGGACAGAGAGGTTAAATAGTTTGTCCCCGCCTAGTAGGTAACAGAACTGCATTCAAATCCGAGTTTTCAGTTCTAGAGCGCACACACACCATGGTTAACTTGAGTGCACAATGCAATCTCTAAAGCCCTTGATGTTTTATGAAACCACTCTGCAGTCATCATCTTCTTGGGTTCACAAAGTCCCTCGGGATATTTAGGTGGTGCCACTCTAACAAACCCCGTTTCTGGGAAGAAGAAGTGAAGTCAGAGTGCTTATCCAAAGTTAAATACCACACGACTGACATAAGTAGGATTTAAAACTTGGTTCCTTGACCCTACACAATGGCGCCATCCCTCTGACGGTCCACTTGTGATTCACCATTACTGTGTTCAGTCGCTCAATCATGTCCCACTCTCTGTGGCCCCCATGGACTGTGGCCCGCCAAGCTCCTCTGTCCATGGGATTCTCCAGGTAAGAATACTGGAGTGGGTTGCCAGTGCCTTCTCCAGTGGATGATACTGACCCAGGGATCTACCCTGCGTCTCTTTTATCACCCGCATTGGCAGGAGGATTCTTTACAACCAGCGCCACGTGCGGAGCCCTCAACATCAATAAGCAGAGAAACAAAACCCATCTGCTGGATTGCCCTTGTCTACTCCCCACCCAGGCGATAGAGCACAGTTGGCTGCCCATCAGATGCTGAGAGGAGACAGCATCAATCTCCATGTGGCCAGGGAAGCTCTGAGAAACCATTCCAAGCCCCCCAGAGCAGAAAGTAGAGATGTTTTCTGTATGTTACTGAACTTTGAGGCTTTCAATGCTACAGCCTCCTCAGGCCTTGGGCTGGTACAGTGAAATATACCTGCAGTGAGGCTAGTAAAATGCTGAGGATCAGGAGCTATTAGCATAGATTAAAAGAATGGGATGATTTGCACTAGAGAACTCTTGGACAAGTCTGACCATGGCTCTTATGAACAAGTTCAAAGTCTTTGATCTTTGGAACGCTTGCCCAGTGCCCAGCTATCAAATGAATGGAGAGTGGCTGAAGCCTGGAAGGAAAGGATGTAGTATTTAACAGAGGGATCGAACTGCTTTATCTCACTGGAGGGCAAGCTAAAGCAGAGCAGACTGCAAACAACAGATATGGGGATTAAATCATGTATCTACTCACTCCACCAAGCTCTACTGAGGATTTACTAGGTGTGAGGTGCTATGCTAAGCATTTAAATGCCTGACAATGGGTGGGAGAGGGGAGGTCAGCAAGATGGTAGAAAAGGCCATTCTTTGAAAGCCTATCCAAGTTAACAGTGATCTCCCCTACAATCATTTCCTTTGACACTCTGAGATCTTTAAGCCCCTCAGCTATGTCATCAGTAGACATATAGCCAAGTGCCCTGTTGTGAATAAACTTGACCTTTCCTGCTTGTATGCCTTTTCTCACTTTGCCCCAGCCCTTTCCATCTGCCTGCAGCCCCTTTACTTACAATAATCACACCTATTTTTAGATTCAAGTCCACTGAGTCTGGAGCATCGCAGCCCAAAGCAACTTCTGCCTTCTCATAACACAGTGTGTGGTGATGGCCAGTGGTACTTAGGATATCTGGGAGAAACTCTTTACAGGAGATATGTAACAAGATGCTCAATGACTACTATATTGCTTTTCCAGTGGGGGAATAATTTCCTCCAGAACATTCCTTGAAGTATAACCACTCATACCCTTAAATATTCTGTCAATCCAAAACTAAAGTCATTTATAAGTCACTTGACTTTTTTGCAGGCCTATTTTTTTAAAAAAGGAAATAAAGGTTTTAGGACTTCACATGAGTTTTTGCCTATAAAAGGATGAGTAATGAAACTTCCTTGGTGGTTAAGTGGCTAAGACTATGTGCTCCCAATGCTGGGGACCTGGGTTTGATACCTGATCAGGGAACTAGATCCCACATGTTGCAATAAAGATCAAACATCCTCAGTGCTGCAACTAAGAACCGGCACAGCCAAATAAATAAGTAAATTAAAATAATTTTTCTAAAGAAAAGGATGGGTAGAGACAAAAATACACAGGATAATTGGCTAGGTTCATTTGATAGCCTGAGGCATGCATGCTATCTTCACAGCATATGGATCTCATTTGTGCCTCAGCAATTACAAAGGCCTCACACCATGCATTTTGCAAGGTACTCTAGAATGTTCCAGCCCCCATATCATTAAATATGTACATTCAAGTTGTGTCATACTATTCACTTTACACATCTATGTCACTTCTGCCTAGAGATCCCTATAGTGTCATAATGGCATGGACCATGGAAAGAGCAGGGACTAACCTCAGGCAACTCACAAAACTAATGCTCAGGTAAAGAACTGTTGATCCTCATCTGGAATCTCATCAGCAGTTTCAGTGAATCAGTGAAATGATAAGATTTCTTTTACCTTCTCTGATTATACAACCACCCTTTCCAATGCAAAGAAATAGGAGGAAAACAATAGAATGGGAAAGATTAGAGATCTCTTCAAGAATATTAAAGATACCAAGGGAACTATTCATGCAAAGATGGGAACAATAAAGGATGGAAATAGTATGGGCCTAACAGAAGCAAAAGATATTAAGAAGAGGTGGTAAGAATATACAGAAGAACTATTCAAAAAAAGATCTTCATGACCCAGATGGTTTGGTTATCTGGCTCACCTAGAGCCAGACATTCTGGAATGCGAAGTCAAGTGGGCCTCAGGAAGCATCACTAAGAACAAAGCTAGTGGAGGTGATGGAATTCCAATTAAGCTATTTCAAATCCTATAAGATGATGCTGTGAAAGTGCTGCACTCAATATGCCAGCAAATTTGCAAAACTCAGCAGTGGCCACAGGACTCAAAAAGGTCAGTTTTCATTCCAATCCCAAAGAAAGGTAATGCCAAAGAATGCTCAAACTACCACACAATTGCACTCATCTCACAAGCTAACAAAGTGATGCTCAAAATTCTCCAAGCCAGGCTGCAATAGTACATGAACCAAGAACTTCCAGATGTTCAAGCTGGGTTTAAAAAGGCAGAGGAACCAGAGATCAAATTGCCAGCATCCGTTGGATCATTGAAAAAGCAAGGGAGTTCCAGAAAAACATTTACTTTTGCTTTATTGACTACTCCAAAGCCTTTGACTGTGTGGACCACAACAAACTGTGGAAAATTCTTAAAGATACAGGAATACCAGACCATCTTACCTGCCTCCTGAGAAATCTATATGAAGGTCAAGAAGTAACAGTTAGAACCGGACATGGAACAATGGACTGGTTCCAAATTGGGAAAGTAATACGTCAGGGCTGTATATTGTCACTCTACTTGTTTAACTTCTATGCAGAGTACATCATGCAAAATGCTGTCCTGGATGAAACATAAGCTGGAATCAAGATTGCCAGGACAAATATTAATAACCTCAAATATGTAGATGATACCATCCTTATGGCAGAAAGTGAAGAACTAAAGAGCCTCCTGATGAAAGTGAAAGAAGAGAGTGAAAAAGTTGGCCTAAGACTTAACATTCAGAAAACTAAGATCATGGCATCCAGTCCCATCACTTCATGGCAAGTAGATGGGGAAACAATGGAAATAGTGACAGACTTTATTTTGGGGAGCTCCAAAACCACTGCAGATGGTGATTGCAGCCATAAAATTAAAAGATGATTGTTCCTTGGAAGAAAAGTCATGACCAACCTCGACAGCATATTAAAAAGCAAAGTCATTACTTTGCCAAAAAAAGTCCATCTAGTCAAAGATATGGTTTTTCCAGTAGTCATGTATGGATGTGAGAATTGGAGCATAAAGAAAGCTGAGTGCCGAAGAATTGATGCTTTTGAACTTCAGTGTTGGAGAAGACTCTTGGGAGTCCCTTGGACTGCAAGTAGATCAAACAGTCCATCCTAAAGGAAATCAATCCTGAATATTCATTGGAAGGACTGATGCTGAAGTTGAAACTCCAATACTTTGGCCACTTGATGTGAAGAACTGACTCACTGGAAAAGACCCTGATACTGGGAAAGATTGAAGGCAGGAGAAGTGGATGACAGAGGATGAGATGGTTGGATGGCATCACCGACTTGATGGACATGAATTTGAGCAGGCTCCGGGAGTTGGTGATGGACAGGGACGCCTGGTGTGCTGCAGGCCATGGGGTCACAAAGAGTCAGACACGCCTGAGTGACTGGACTGAACTGATTACACAACCACACTTTCCTCCTATAGGAGAATTTATCTGGGCCATTTTTTCAGCATAACACACACCCTGAAATCCTAGATTCTGAGAGCTACAGTAATCTGTTCATTCTCTGCCTTCCATGGAAAATTCCACCTGGAAAGTGGGATAAGTAGATAAAACCTGGAAATATTTTATACATTTCTGAACAAAAGAAAGCAATGTCTGGTTCAAACTTTCCACCTTCTTTCTGACAGCTTCAAAATCAAATGTATATTAACAGGAAAATAAGTTCAACAATTATATTGTTCACAGAGGCAGGTAAGAAGAACTCTTCTCCCAACTCTGCTCTTGTCTGTCCAGTTGTTATGGCAATGAAGTGGTACCAAGAGTGTCCTAGTGTCTCTGATTGCTGGGGTACAGAGGATCAGGGTCACACAAAATGAGGATGTCCAGAGACAAGGGCATTCAGAACAAAGTTAGCCCTTGAGCACAGGAGGCAGTTTGGAAGTCTGGTGAGCCTTGAGTGCTTCCATTTCCCTGAATGCTTGTCCCCAGGGATGCTTCCATGAGCCTGAAAGGCAGATGGATAGATGCAGGCCTGCTTGCTTCAGAATAACACTTGTTCTCTTTTGAGAACAGACTGATGTGGTAAGAAAAAGTACAGGCTTTGGAATCAGACAGTTTGGGGATCTGAGCTAAGAGGCTCTGGGCAAAGTGGCTGTATTTTCCTGAATCTCAGTTTTCTCATCTGTAAAATAGAAAGAAATCACATCTGCCTGAGCAGGTTATTGGGGGGATTAAATGAGATATTGTCTATGAACATGCATGGTACATGATTCATCTGAAGATAAAAGGGGGGATAGTAGTTTTTTTATAAAGAGCATTAACTAGGCACATGAGTTTTGAGTAGCTAAGCAGCTCATGAAAGCCTGATGCTTGGACAATGAGTTCAGCCGCACCCCAACACCTCCCCACATCTGTTTTCTGTCTCTGAAGCTCAGATTTCCTCTCACTGCAATTGTCCCAAGCTGGGCACAGCTTGAGTCAGGAAGCAAATTCTGCTAAGCAGGCTATTGAAAGGAATAAGTGATACTGTCCATTCTGACTTTCTCTTCCCCATCTCCACTCCCCTAATTAGATCTCGTTTTACGGAGGGTCTAAAAGCCTCCACAGGTTCAGAAAGTATCCCTCCTTCCTCGATCTCCTGTTACAGATTGTGATGGTGGTGGTTTTTCCTTGTTTCCTTCAGCGTCAATCAATTGCCAGAATAGTAGATGGCAGTCTTCAGAGCATCTCTCATGTGGTGAAATACGCTGTGTAGGAAAAATTCTCCCAAGTTGAAGTCATTTAGAAAATGGCTGCAATGACTGCTTTGCTGAAATACATGTGTCCCACTGTGCTGAGATCCATCTCATGATGTCCATGCAAGAAACGGGATGGGGCAGGCCCCTTTCTGTACTTGAGACCCGCTCAGAGCCCTGAGCCAGATTTTCTTTATTGTTTAGTAAGCTCTTTTAATGAAATGTACTCCTCTTATTATAGAGGACTCAAAATAAGATCTAAATCACAAACCAATAAAAGAAAATTATTGGGCTGGGTATCTAAAGTTACTACCTAGAGGCTACTCCAGTGTGGTATTTATAAATCTCTAAACAGTTAAGTATAATTGTCTTTCTGGTTTTTGGGATGGAAGCCAACAGCCATTTCAGTTACAAGTGAAGAAAAATATTTTAGCGCTGAGCTTTGTTCGTTTGGTGGGTATAAAGAGAAATGGCTTCTCCCCCACCACCAGTTCAGAATTGAGACAGAATATTGTGGTAATGAAATGTTATATGGGAGGCTGAAAGAAAGGCTTCTCTGGTTTCAGGGAGAATGTGTGTAAGATATGTGTATAGGTACACTTGCAAGCGAGAGAAGTCCTGGGTGCAGGATGGGAGGGCTGCTGGGAGAGGGGAGGGAGGGAGAAAACTGGAAAGGGCAGGTGTTGAGGGCTGACATGGGAGTTGAAGATGGGGGTGGTCTGTCAAAATAATGCAAAAGCCAGATGTGCAGCTGCTCACCCCGATGCAGGCCACTCCCCATCTCAGACACAAAGACAGGGCCATTCTGGAAGGCATGAAAGTTTTCACTAAGAGATCTGGTATAACCCCAATTCTGCCAAAGAGTGTAGCCCCGCTTCTGGAGTAAGACCTGCTAAAACACAGAGCTCTATATCATCAAAATCAAGAAAATAACAGAGACCCACAGTTATAAAGGACCACAGAACTCATCTCATTCAATTTCCCTGCCGTCAAAAAGATCATGCCGGGAACCTGCCTTTGGCAAATGGTCGTGTGGCGATAGGACTCTCACCATCGTTTTAGGCAGGCTATTCTGTGCTGGACATGCCTTTCTTCTGCGAGGTTAAAATCTGATTCTCCTTAATCATTAGCCATCAATCCCAGTTTTGTTCCATGGAGCAGAAGCTAAAATCACCCTTTCAGTCCCTAGCCTCATTCTCTTAACCGCTGGGCAAGTGACATGTAGTCAAGCATTTCCCCATTCTGGTTGTCCCCTTGGCAGCACTCCCTGTCTGTCAATGCCTTCCTTCAGATCTTCATAGCTCTTGACACACTCCCTCTCAGACCAGCCAGGATGAAACAATCACTGCTCCAAACAAATTGCACCTCTATCAGCAAGGTTTATCCAGCCTGTCTTGAGTAATTATTTGAAACTTAATGCTGAGTGGTCTTCATTCCATTCCATTCTGTGGATTTTGTCCCATAGTTCCAGTTTAGGAAGGTCCCTTTTGAATCCAGATTCCTGTTGTCCAATATAATTTAGAGATCTTAATTCATATGATCTCCCTCATATATAAAGCAGAAGTCACATTTTCTTCTCTGGAACAGTAAAAGCTATCTCAGACTTTAGGATGTACCCTGTGCCCCCAATTAATGCTGGCTCTCCAAGGACTACAGCCATACTTCTAAAGAAAAATGTCATTCCCTACTTGAGGCTCTTAACCTTTGCTGAAATTCAGACAAAGGAGAGTATCTGCTTCTACATGGACATTACTTAGTGTGACTGTCTGAGGGTCATGGAGGGCTGGAGGAACCGTGGTGTGTGTGTGTGCACGCACGCATGTGTCTCAAGCTTGTGTGCCTGCTGGTGTGTTTATGTAAGTCTATTATAATTTTTTTAAACTTGTGGCTGTAAGAAGGCATAAAACATAAACAAATTTATTTAGAGGAAAATAGGCAGTGAATGTTTGTTCCAAGTTTGAGACACATGCTCCTCCCTCCTCAAGGACATTGAGAACTCGGCTCAGTTTGTGACTTTCTGGCTTCTACCAATGGTTCCCTGTGTCCTTTCTAAAATGGTCTTCAGATTTCTGTGTTTCAGCTTGCTTTCAGGATCCTCTCCCCTGAGTCTCTTCTCCACTCCTAGAACATGAGCAAGGCGGTGGATCTCTAAGTGTGACCCTCTCCTGGAGTCAGGATTTCATTTCCACCCACCTTCAGGCCCACCTGGACTTTTCCATTGAGTCCATGCAGAAATGAATCATAACTGAAACCCAACACAACCAACTGACCAACACTGATACCTACTGCGTCCTCCTACAGCCAGTCTCTGCTCTCCACAAACTTCTTCCTATGCATGGGCCCTGGCTTCCATCACCAGGCAGGAAGCTCACGTTCATTCATGGAGTCCGTTTCACCATCTCATCTCACACGAGATTCTCCCCTTCTTTTTCTGATTCAAGGTTCCTGATCTCCTCCTGGGTAACCACTGTTCCTACACAGTATCTCTGCATCCTCTTCTTTCTAGGCAAAACAGTGCTTCATACGGCTGCCAGGTCAATCTCTCCAAAGCTCAGGTCTGATCCCATCACTCTCTTGCTTTGAAATCTTCTGTAGCTCCCTAGTGCCTACTGAATTATTTATAGCTTCCTAACATACACACTCATAAAAAATTATTTATAGCTTCTTAAGTAAAATAAAAAAGTTCCTCAATGCCCAACCCACTCTTCAGGCTCATGCCTCCCTGCTCCCTGATACACACACCATGCTCCTGCCAATCTGTACTGACTGCTGTCCCTCAAACACGTCCCCCTGTACCGCTGTCCTTCTTACCGCCATTCTGCTCTCTGACTACAGCCAGTTCTATTTGTTTCCAACTACTGAAACCCTGAGTACTTTTTTCCAGAGTGTCTCTCAAACCCACTTTCTTTCTCCTCTTGCCCCCAGTGTTAGCCTCAATAGATGCTAATTCTCTCACAAGAATCAACCAGCGTCCTGAAGAAGAGTTATATATTTGCTAGGAAGTTGCAATGGCAACCCACTCCAGTGTTCTTGCCTGGAGAAGCCCAGGGACGGGGGAGCCTGGTGGGCTTCCGTCTATGGGGTCACACAGAGTCGGACACAACTGAAGCGACTTAGCAGAAGCAGGAAGTTGCAAAGACTGAGAATGTGCATTATGACTCTTGACTCCTCAAGAATGCCTGCCATGCACAGTCTGGGCACATGACAGATGCTTAATAAATTTTTGTGGGATTGGATTGACAACTTCAGGACAGATAGCATGAATCAGACGAATGCAAAGCATATAAGAGGAAGAAGAACAAGAGAGGAACCCTAACACCAACAACCGAATTTAGCCCAGGCATGAAAATAAACCCCTGCCATCTTCTTGAAGAGATCCAGACACTGGGAGAAGCATGCTGCTGGCTTTAAGGTAAGTAATGTTGCTATTTAATAGCTATGTAGTCCTAGATCTCAGCCCTGCCACCTTTCAAAAGCTGTGGTCAAGAAGAAGGTCTGTCTACTGGGCAACTAATATCCTTTACTTGTCACTTTGAAACATGACAGAACCAGATGACAAACATAGCCAGTTGGGCAGAAGACAAAACCCGATTGCCCACTGCATTCCCTCACCCCTTTTCCACCTAAGGATTTTCAATACTGGGAAAGCTAATGATCACCCAAAAATATACAAAAAGAAGACTGTAGACCAACAGGTCAAGACAACAGACATACGTGTTTAGTTGCTCTGTTGTGTCCGACTCTTTTCGACCCCAGGGACCCTAGCCTGGTAGATTCCTCTATTCATGGGATTTTCCAGGCAGGAAGTATTGGAGTGGGTTGCCATATCCTTCTCCAGGGGATCTTCCCCACCCAGGGTCATATCTGAGTCTCCTGTGTTAACCTGCATGTAGGTGGATTCTTTACCATTGAGCTACCTGGGAAGCCCTGTCAAGACAACAGAATTGTTCTAGTTTAAAGGTTAGGATTTCCAGGAAATCAGGAGATTCAGGTTAAAATTATTACTTAGCTTCTGTTAGCCTCAGTTTCTTCCTTTTTACAATCAAAATGGTAACCTTCTTATTTCATACATCTCCTCTGAGGACTGACCAGAGGAGTGGTTCTGGACAGTGGTTCTCAACCCTAACTGCACCCAGGAAATATCAGGGAGCTTCAGAAACTCCTGATCCGCAGGTTGTACAACCTTCCACCAGCTAAATCACAATTGCTAAGGGGAAACTCAGGCACAGATTTTTTTTTTTTTTTAACATTTTTCATGTGATTACAATGTGCAGCCAAGGCTAGAAACTGGTGCTTTGAGAAATGCATATTGTCTTGGTTGAAAAAATACCTACCACAGAATGGCAGGAAATGTTCCAAAAGCATAAGAATTACTATGATTGTTGTGATCAGGGGTGGTGGTGATGGGTAGCGATGGTGCTGGTGGTGACCAAGTGATCTTTGCTTTGGGCTCAAAGTCCTTGTGGAGAAGAACTGTTTTCAGGGCAATACCACCAAGCTCTGTTCTGGCTCTGCAAGGAACACTTCACTCTCTGAAGTCATCACATATTCCTCTCTCTATTCAAACCTCCCACCCTTTGGCTCTCCCACTCCTTTACTTCACAATCCTGTTCTTTGACCTCACAGGGATTTGTTTCTTGCTTCATTTTTGGCCTATCTGCCTACAAGCCCCCTCTAAATCCAATCATCTCCTTACGTGTTTCCCATGATGTCTGCGCTGACCCTTGATTACCATCAGTTCCCTATCCAAACTGTCCAACTCCTTAACTCCTCAAGGAAGGCCAAGCTGGTTGCTTCATAAAGAAAGGAGGAGCCATCAGACTGAAGCTTCCTCCAGCTCCATCTTCCCCATCCAGCTTTCTGACTCAGAGGAACAGGAGTCATTCTTACCCTTTTAAAGGTCACCTGATCTCTCCTGCTTCTCTCTGATTTCCTCTTTATCATTTAACAACTCTGTCCTATAGCCTCAAACTCTCTCCCTCTCTGGGGCTTCACCCTAGTCTTACGTAGCAACAACTATGGCGTATTTTTCCCTCTTCTAAAAACAAAAAGGAATTCCTTTCTTTGAGCTCCTCTGAACTATCCCATTTCTCTCCCTTTCTCCACTTGAAAGAGTAATAAAGGGTCTCCAATTCTTACCTACCATCAAGGCTTCAGCCGCCTGAATGATGGCTTCTACCAGTGACAAGCTACAGCAGCTGCTCCTGCTAAGATCATCGGGAACCTCCTGAGGGTCAAATGCACTCCTGGCATTTTCAAGCCCTTGTCTGTTGGACTTTTCTGCAGTATCTGACAGTGCTAATCACTGTTTCCTTTCAAATCAGTTCAGCCCAGCAAATTCTTCTGGCATGCCAACGCTGTGTCAGGTCCTGTGCTTAGAGAAACTGGAGACATGAAGGTGAGCAAGATAAGGAAGAGTCCTTGTTTCTCAGAGAGCCCGGAGTCTACTCAAGAAAACATGTATAGGGGCAAACAATAAGGAGACTAGATGGTGGCTCTGGAATGTATCCAACTCTCTTCTCATTTACCTTCATACCGCCTACTCCTATTCCCCTAAATGTTTGTCCTCAGCCCTCTCATTGGGTTCTCTTCCTCTGTTTGTCCCTTCAATATTGATGTTTCCAAGGTTCCATATGAACCCCTTTTCTCTTAATTGTCCTGCCTGTCTCCCTGAGAAATATCCATCCTCAAGGCCTATACATCGTCTATCACCAATGACCCCCAAGTCTATAATTTCAAATCTAACTTTATCCTTATAACCATATGTTCTTATTTCTTGCTGGATATTATCCAGAAAATTTCAATACAAATGAACGAAGACAAAATGTTTACCTTCTCTCCCAAGTCTGTTTCTTCTTCTGGGTCCTTTGCTTAATCACTTATACATTTACTCAGTGGCCAACCTTGAAATGCATTCCCAACTCCTCATCCTTACTCATCCACACTTCCTTCCCATCAACCAGTCTTCAACCTTCCTTCCCATCAACCAGTCTTCAATGACTGTTTCCTCTATTTCAGATCCATCTCAATTTCTGTCATCTTCACCACTAACATCACTAACCTGTCCTGTTGGGCCTCATCTGATCCCTTCTAGTCCACTGAAGTAGTCTTCTCATGTAGCTCACGCCACCATCTCTTTCCACCTCTACCATGGTCATATTTTTGCTATCATCTTTTTAAAAGATAGATTTAATCATCATATTTGTATAAATCCAAACGCTTAGCAAGGCAATAAGCCTCTGCTCTAGATCTGCACTGTTCAATACTCATGTGTGTTCTGGGTGCTATACTGCCTGATGCATAGTGGCCACTCACTTACTCCTCTTTCTTTCCCATAAAACTTACTCTTACTAGAAGGTTAAGCAGGAAGAAACTATAGATGCTCATTTCATAACTAGATATAACTGCATAATAGCAAAAAATTAAAAACGGAACTACCACATAATATAGCAATTACACTCCTAGGTATACATCCCCCAAAAAACAAACAGTAATTCAAAAAAATGCATGAATCCCACTGTTCATAGCAGCATTATTTACAATAGTCAAGATATGGAGGCAACCTAAGCCTTCACCAAAAGATGAATGGATAGAGAAGATGTGGCCTACACACACACACACACACACACACACACACACACACACGAATATTAGCCATAAAAAAATTTTAATTCTGCCATTTGCAACAACATGGATTGACCTAGAAGGTATCATGCTTAGTGAAATAAGTCAAAGACAAAAATAGTATGTTATCACTTACATGTGGAATATAAAAAATAAAACATGTGAATGTATATAACAAAACAGAAGCAGACTTAGAGATATACAGAACAAACTAGTGGTTATCAGTCAAGAGAGGAAAGAGAATAGGATAAGATAGGAATAAGGGATTAACAGACACAAACTACTATGCATAAAATAAATAAGCTATAAGGATACATTGTACAGTACAAGGAATAAAGCCAATATTTTATCATAACTTTAAACAGTGCATAATCTATAAAAATACTGAATCACTATGCTGTGCACCTGAATCTAATATAACCTTGTAAATCACCTCTACTTTAACAGCAAGAAACACATAATGGGAAACTCAATCGCATGGTCCTTCCTTTCAGGGTCTGACTCAAGCAGCTCTCTGAAAATAGACCCTTCCTCCCTCTGCTCACCCTCCATTGCAAGATCAGACTCGGTTCCTATCTTTTGGAACCACAGGGACAGAGTCTGGCAAGAGTCACTGTTGTACCAGCTGATTTAAATTGAAATGTTTTCCCCAGATAAATGTGTGCTAAATAATACACCAGCTCTCCAGCCAAAGGGAAGTGACAGGCGCTCTGTAAATAAAGGCACTTAGTTGCTGGTAAAGAGCTGTAAAGTGGTTCTGAGCTGATGTTTGCTGACCAGCAAGAAGCGGCTTCACCTGCTTTATATAATTGTCACTGCAGTCTTGCCTGCTGTATATTAAAACTGCATCTCATAGACCCAACTGTCACATCGGATATACCATCCAGCATGGAGTATGCCGCCTCTCTCTGTAATTGTTTCTGACAACCAGCCATCACATTTCAGATCTTTTCAGAAAGTATCTGGTCCAGAATCCCTATGCTGGGCCAGCCCTGACACCATGTGGGCTAGAACAGCGACACCAAAAGGGAATGTGAAAAAAAGAAGAGGAAAAAGAGCTTTTGTGAGTCTAGGAGAGCAAGTGACACGCAATGTCAAGTGTCTGGACACAAATCCCAGGGAAGACTCTGCCTCCTCAATGTTAAGACACATCTTGTTTCATTTCATGTTAGAACAACTTGCCGTAAGGCTGCATGAAGACTGTGGCCCCAGAGGATACACATCTGTCCTGGGTCCACAGTTCTGACCTGCTATGTTCTGGAGAGATGGAAACATAGCTCTCAAGGCAAAACAAAGGAATGGATCTCATAAGGACTACAAAATAAAGAGTGATGAAAGTGGGGAGTGGCAATCAACCTCAATAGCTCAGTTGTGTCCAATTCTCTGTGACCCCATGGGCTGTAGCCCACCAGGCTCCCCTGTCCATGGGATTTCCCAGGCAAGAATACTGGAGTGGGTTGCCATTTTTCCCTCCAGGGTATCTTCCCGACCCAGGGTAATTCCAATCCACTTGGAGCTTGGTCATGCCAAATGCCCAGATGAAAGGTAACAAAAGTATCTGAGACCAGGGGACGTTCTAGTGGGTCACCGGGGTCTCAAGGAGGGGGAGCAGTTGGAATCTCAATTTGTCCATCTGACCCCATGGATTGGGATGAACCCGAGAAGTGGGCTGTACAGTGAGCAACCAGAGGTGAATTTACAACACCCACCCATCACGGAGTGACTCCTACGTTGACAGCCACCACAGGGCCACCACTTTTAGAAGGTCAGAGTGTCACCACAGGGAAGTGTTAGAAGGTCAAGAACAAGAGAGAAGCAGGTAGAATAAGAAAGCAAGAGGGAATATGGACTCAGTGAGGCTACAGCTTCAACAGTCCTTCATTAAGAGTTGAATGAAATGCTTGCTGGTTACTGGGGGATGTACACTCCACTCCAGTGCCAACCAGGAGTCTCTGAAGACTACCACCAGCCATAGAGCACATCCTCTGCCTCTTCTGGGGGGTGTGTGTGTGTTTGTGTATGTTTATTTACACAAAAGAGCCCCTCTTTATTGCAGAAAAAAATGAGTTCCCTTACTCTTCCTTCTCTCCTTCCAAGATCTACTTTTCTTGCTTATTGATGTGATAAAAACAGTTAAGAAGGCTTTTGAGATTGAGTGAGTATCTTAGAGGAAAGGGGAAGCATTTTTTTTTTTAAACCAGTTTGGCCATTAAATAGGATCTCAGAGTCTGGGAAAAGGTTTAAGAGAGCTGGAAGAAACACCGACGTCAGATGCATATGTGACTATACTGTATGTCAAGATACTAAACTAGGACCTTGAAAGTTATGATTACTGAATTGGGAGGAAACTGGCATGCTGGGGAAAGGGAGTCTTTTCCTTCCCACCTGCCCCCCAATTTGGTTCCTTCTCCACCTGAAGGGAGCACTTCCCCTGCTTCTACTTTTTTCCATTCCCTCTGCTAGTTCCTGCCAGGAGAAGAGGGGCATCTAATTGGGTTGGGTCATGTGTCCACTGGACCCCGTGCTGTGAATGTGAACATTTTTTGTGCCTTAAAGTAGTGCACACAGTCACCCAGCGATGCTGTTAGGATGCAGGTTCTGACCACGTAGGTCTGGGTGGCATGAGAGTCTGCATTTCTACATGGTCCCTGTGTGATGCCCACGCTGGGGTATGGGTGGGACGACACAGTGAAGATCAACTCCCTAAAGGCAGAAACCAAAACCTAGCTTGCCTCTTCCTTCTCCAAGAAGACAAGCTCACTGTTTCCTCTCATCCTTTGTCATCTCAGCTCCCTGAGCAGGCCGTGCAGGAGGCAGGAAAGAGTTTAGGCTCTTTCTTCGGGCCTTGGCACATTGCTCTGTCCAGCAGGCATGACCGAGCAAATGGAGACCAAGATTTAAATTGGGGGGCAAGGCAAAGGAGGTGGAGTGGAGAGGCCAAAACCAAGCTACAGGCTGTATCAACCAGGGTATGTCAAGAATAGAAGCCACTCTGCTACAGGTAAGATGAAAACTAGAGGCTGACACTACCTAGAGAAGGGCTGGAGGAGCAAAGTCAAAGAGGCCAGCATTATCCATTTCACTTGCAACACCAAGGGGGAAGTTCTCCTGAACTTCAGCAGAACCTCGGGACCCTCAGGGAAACTCACACCCCAGTCTCCATTTCAAGTAGCAAAGTCAGTGGTTGCCAAAGTTTCTGCTGAGAGTTGCTTTGAACCTTGCATCTGTTCAAGGTCTGGCTATAACTGCCTCCCAAGAACTAAGGCTTCTTTTTCTCTCCTACCATCTAGATAGACCCAGAGTCCTCTCTCATTGGTAGACTCCAGCCCATAACCATGCAGGTAAAGGGATTCTAGGAACTATCGTTCCTGGCTTCACTGTGATGTTGAGGAGACCTCAGGAGGAGGCAGTGGTGATGCTGAGTTGACAAAGATAATGTGGCACATAGGCCTAGGCTGCAGGATGGAGCTTTATCAAACCACCAAGACGGTGCTTCATCGCCCAGTGGCTATAGTTCTCATGGGCTGTGCATCGTCTACCTTTACTCTTGGGGTGATGGCATTCAGGTCCCCATCAGGCACCCAATGCCACCCATCCAGCAGACCACGTGTGACAATGATTTTCCAGCTCATGGCAAACCCACACAGAGGTGTTACTTGGCAGAACACACTTCCCATCCAATCCCGTCAAGGCCATGATGAGTGAGGTTGTTTGCTGCAGGGGTTCAGCAGTGCTGCTTCTCTGAGACTCCTAGACAACATCTTTACTTGTTACCATCTGTCCAGGATCCCAGAGCAAATGACAAGAAAGACTGGGGCAGAGCAGAGATGGCAGATGTGTCATTTAAAGCCACCGTGCCTCCTACAGAGAACGCTTCCCGGGCTGACAAGTGTCACCTCTTGCTAAATGGCTTTGAGTGTCCATATAGTCCTCACTCTCCAGAGACCACCATCCCCTGATCATCCTGTAACAATGCAAAGCTTAACACCCCCGTGCAGCTCTAACAATGGCAAAGCTTAACCCAGGTCAATGGCAAAAATATGTGTCCGGCAGAAACATTGGGAACTGTTTGGCCAGCATCATTTCAGTGCTCTGACATTTTGCTGGTGACCTTGGTCATGAAGCCACTGTTTGGGAAGGCTGAGGGGGTGGTGTTTCAAAAGCTGGATCATTCTCGGGAAGGCAGTCTATTGTGAGTGTGGGTGTTCAGGTCTCAAGCCCGCTTCCTGGGCTGGCAAGAAGAGGCAGGAGATGCCCCTTTGAAAGCTGCGGCAGCCACAGCAGTTTTCACTACCAGGCAGGCTGATGTGAGCCTCTTTGAATTACTGAGTGAAGGATATCCCTCTTGCCAGCCCCTGTCCCCTGTAGGCACAGCAGAGAAGTATTACAGGCTGTCCTTACCTTGGGAATTAGCCTGCAAGACCCCGATGCTGTCATCAAACTGCATAGATTTGATGTTGAGTGACGCCAAGATGCATTCCTTGTCCTGCAGCGAAGTATCATCAATATTATTCTGATTGGCTGACAGGATAACGCACATGTCACAGAGGTTGATGTTGACGGCCCTTAAATCAGCCCGACTTAATGGCGTACCCTTTGGCATAGAGGAAAGAGAAAAAAAAAAAAAAGGAGAAGCAAAAATGAGACTGAGGGACGAGAGGGAAAGAGGGGTAAAAAATAAAAACAAATTAAAGATTGAGCCGGAGCTCTGGGAAATTATTTAACAAGTATCTTTTTTATGCCTTGACATTAAGCTGGCCTAACTACATTCAAGGGAATAGGAGCTGTGTGCTAATCTAAAGGGTAGTTGGTGCTGATGGCAGCATTTTAGGCTTGCTCTCAATACTCAATCAAGCTATTACTAACTAACGAGGGAGAGGAATAATGCCAGGGTTCTACATCTTCTTCCTGCCTGGAAATTGTCTTGATTTAAGTAACTGTCCTGTGGCAACCTCTGGCTTTCAGAATGTAACAAAGGGGTGGATTTCAAATGCCTGTTTATTTAATAGCAAGTCACTTCTGTCTCAGGCAAAAAGACAGCAGCTCCAACTAGAATTTCCAAGGCAGCCAAGGGGAAATAGCCAGGGAGCATGGTGTGATGAGGTGGGGCTGAATGCAGCGCTCAGTTTGGAAGAGGTGGGAGAGAGTGCAATCAATGTGCATCTTGGAAAGGGGAGATGGAAGCGTGGGTAAAGCTTCACGTCATATCATTTTACTGCATCTTTTGAGCAAGAAAAAAAACAAGGAAGTAGAGTCATTGTCCAAGAACATAGGCCTGGTTAAATACACCATCAGATAGATTTACAGTGGAAGTCTCTGTAGTAGGTAAAAGGACTGAAAAAGAGTTCTCCATGTAGGTATTGCTTTGGAAGGATCTCAAAGAGAGAGGAGCAAGTAAAGCAAACAAACAAAAAACAAGTTCTAGACAATTCAGAAAGTATGATTTCATTTATGCAAAAAGAAACCCACAAAATAGAACTATACATGCATGAATGTATATACAAACTTTCAGAGAGAAAGTTCAGAAAAAGTACACACTAAATTAATAACAGTAATTACCCCTGGGGAGGGGAATAAGACTGGAAGGAAAAGTTTGTTTTTGACTTTACATACTTCTTTTTTGTTTGAATATTTTATAACAAGAACATATTTGTATATTACTGGAGTAATTAAAAATAAATAAGCCAGTAAACAGATTTTTTGAAATGTCCCATAACAACAGAAAACAATGGGGAATTACATTTGAATGACAAAACAAAGGAGGGAATGACAGAGAGGTCAGAAATGTAGCCACTGGTAAAATATAAGGGTTAGGATTGAAGGACAGGGGCATGACCCCCACATGCTCTGTGTCCTCGTCGAGGGCTATGGCTGAATAATCTGGCCATCCCATGTAAGAGGGGCCCACAGGCATCATTTTGGAGTTCATGGCCAGCTACCAGCCTCCCTCATCCTCCAGCCTAAATCCAGCTTCTGATGTGCCTTCATAGAGATCTGAGTTACCTTCAACTCACTGAGCCAGTAGGGAGAGGGTCTGCCAACTGCCTATATCTCTGGATGCCTTCCTCTCATTCTCCTTCCTGGAAAGGGGACTTTGAGAATACTAGACTTGGCCACAGAGATCAAGGCCATCAGCCCTCTTTTTATGACTCAGTGGCAGTAATGATTCTATTCTCAGCCTCCAAAATATTGCTTCAAAGTGAAATTATGAAGGAAGAGGCCTATAGGGTGGGGAAGCTGCTAGTTCCAAGCTCTGGAGCAGGATCTTTTGAGAGAAGAACTCTCCCCTCTTTTCCTGGGGTCTTTGGTGCAAAATAAGTCTGACCAGCTTCCTGAAACATTTCACCAATGCATAAGCTTCAACTGCTTACATCCATATTCTTTTAATTTTCACCTTGCAGAAAATCCAACAGTAATTGTGATATAAGACAATCCTTGTACAGCTGTACACACATGAGTTCAAAACTCAAGTAATACAAATGACATACACAGAAACACTGTGTTTCTCTACGTGTGCTAAGTTCTTTCAGTCACTTCTGACTCTTTGCGACCCCATGGACTGTAGCTCTCCAGGCTCCTCTGTCCATGCGATTCTCCAGATAAGAATACTGGAATGATTTGCCATGCCCTCCTCCAGGAGATCTTCCTGACCCAGGGATTGAAGCCACACTTCTTAAGTCTCCTGCATTGGCATGTGGGTTCTTAACCACTAGCACCTTCATGCATTGGAGAAGGAAATGACAACCCACTCCAGTATTCTTGCCCAGAGAATCCCAGGGACAGGGGAGCCTGGTGGGCTGCCGTCTATGGGGTCGCACAGAATTGGACACGACTGAAGCGACTTAGCAGCAGCAGCAGCACCACCACCTGAGAAGTCCATGTTTCTCCAGGATGGCCCAATACGTGGGGCCCTGTTTAAGGAATGAAATAGGTGAAGAAAAAGGTGAGGGCCCATTTTGTACAAATATGCCATGCCTGAGTGTGCTAAATTTTGGAAGGTTTGAAATAGGAGAGGCTGCAAACAGAACTAGTTCACATAGACATAGGCAGATGAGTAGATGTGCACAAGGGCACGAAGAAGGAAGCACACACAACAAACAACCATACATAGCAAACACCGTACACAGACCCCAACATACACGTGGACACCTGTGTCCCAGAAAAACAGTAAGCTCTTTACAAAATACTTTTGTACCCCAGTCTATTGCTCCCAAGGACATGTAGGAAGGCACATGTAGGAAAAATAATGGTGGAAATATGTAATCACAACTATCACGTTCCTGAAATTAGCAAGGTATATCTCTGCTTCTGCTCTTCTGGGTAAGACTATTTGATTTTCTGCAGGTGACTATTTTTAGCCACATGTGTTCATCAAGTCAGTGATGAACTGACTTTTGTGGTCCAGCATCCAAAAGATCTCTGTCTGTATTTTTCTCACTTCTTTATATATTTATTGTCTATATTAACTGTCTTTTGTGCTAGGTGTATATAAGGATACATGGTAGCTACAAACGGCATTGCTTATGGATAGATTTTTATGTCTTTCTTATTGAATTATATTACTTGATTCTTTCCATTTCTGAGATTCTAGAAGCTAATAACAGAAAAAAATGAATTTTAGCTTCAAAAGTGGGGAAAAAATCCAGACTTCTTGAAATATAGAATCAAATTTGTGTCCCTCAGTTTTAGGGATATGAACTTCCAAGAAAAAAGTCTGGAGAATAAGTAGCATTTGCATGGATTTGTAGCTTGAAGAACTACAGGAAAGGTTAAAATGTAAAGTGCTCTCCAATTATTTGGGAATTTATAGAAAATATATTGATTACTAATTAAGGAAGTAGTTACATGACTCTCAAATCATGAATCCCATGCCCTCACATTAAATTGTGGAGTCCAAAACTGTTCCTTTTATGTGTTTTATAATCAATACTATCACAGGCACACATGGGCACCGACGTGTACACACGCAATGGTATGGAAACATTACAGGGTTTCTAAAGGACGATGATGGAAGCAGGGGTTGGCCAGCAGAAGGGGTTGGTCCTCTGCACAGCAGAAATGAAAATTCTGTTAAATACATTTAGTTAAAAACAGAACAAGATAAAATAAGATTTCTCCAAGCAGTTATAATGCCATAAATAAAGTGATATAAATAGTCCCATAAGTAAATTCCACTATAAGCTTTATACTATTGCAAAGCACTGGGTTTGGGTAGGTAAGAGAGAAAGTGTTTAGACACTGATATGGTTAATACATTTGATACCAGCTAAACTCCATGTCTGGTGAGCGACTGAACTTGGCTGCAAATTCCTTTTAATAAGGTCTCTCAGGGTTTGGATATTCCTAGACAGAGTGTAGGGGAAGGGCTGAGTCCTCAGGCCCATAACCAGATGAAGAAGCAGAGGCATGATCAAAGCTACAACCATTATATTCATCTGGGATTTCTCTTTTGTGAATACAAAGGAGAAAGAAGCATTGGTAACGTGACCTTGGACTTACAGGCAAGATGGAAACCTTGGGGAAGTTATGCAGTGTCTCCCATTCCCGCTTGAGGTACTCGATGGAGCCCACAAACACGATGTGCTTGAGCTCGTGGTAGTGAAAGTTGCTGGCACGGAGCGGCATCACCAGGTTCCGAAGGCCAATCAGGGCAGAGCTGACGTCGCCAAAGATGCAGACCACCACGTGGCCGCTCAGGACGGTCATGGCAGCTTCACTTCGGGTCTGCCGGGGGAGAAGAGCACAAGCGTTGGAGAGAAGACCTCACGGGGTTGTGCAAGGGACTAGAAAATCACTTTTGTAAAATAACAAGTAAACAGTCACTGAGTGCTTGCTATGTACTATTATTTTTTATTCCTTCAATGTTATATCCATGCCATGTGTTAATCGCTCAGTCATGTCTGACTCTTTGCAACCCCATGGACTATAGCTCACTAGACTCCTCTCCCCATGGGATTCTCCAGGCAAGAACACTGGAGTGGGTAGCCATTCCCTTCTCCAAGGGGATCTTCCTGACCCAGGGATAAAACCTGGGACTCCCACATTGCAGGCAGATTCTTTACCATCTGAGCCACCAGGGAATATATGCCTATACCTCGAGTATATGTACAGAAACTATACTGATGTAATAAATATGAAGTCCATGGGGTTGCAAAGAGTCAGACACGACTTCGTGGTTAAACAACAACAAAAATATATATTCACACACATCACTACTTTCTTTTAAAAAAAGATTTAAGGAAGCTATGCCATACATACATATGAACAGGATTCATGGGGAGAGATAAGAAAGAAAAGCAATACTGACGTCATTTGGAAAAGGAAGTCTTAGTTTCCAGGAAATTGTTGATAAAACTGTTTTCCTTTGTTGCTGAGATGATGATAAAATAGTCAGACTCGTGCTGGCCTTGGCTCAAGAGATGAGCTTTGAATTCTAGACTCATCAATGGGATCCCACAGGACATTACTACATCAGAAGGTAGAAAATGACAGCCCAAAGCCAGGGGCTAGCAAACGATGACTCACAGGCCAAATCTAACCCAGTACCTGCTTATCTCTGGCCAGGGAGCAAAGATTGGTGTTTATGTTTGAAAATTGTTGGCAAAAAATCAAAAGAAAAATATCTCATATTACGTAAAACTTATATGAAGTTCAAATTCCAAGAAAGTTTTATCACAACACGGCTGGTCTTACTGCTTTAGGTGTTGCCGGTGGCTGGTTTTACATTACAAAAGCAGAGGTGATTAGTTGTAAATTCTTTGTTATATGACCCTTTACAGAGAGAGTTTGCCTACCGCTATCCACTGCTGCCTTAGGGTTTGCAGGGACACAACTAGAGCGACCACTTGTGCTAAGTCATCAGAGGAAGACTCCCAAACAATCACGAGACGGATCAGAACAGCAAGAGCAACAGGCCCCCGTCTTCCCCCAACTCCAGGCCTACAATTCACAAAGGGAACAAATGAAAGAATAAAATCACCCCAGTTTAAGCTTCCCAGGACAATTAAACCTTTAGCCCCTGCTGGCCCCTCTGCTTACTGTGTTCGTGCAAAGAGCAACACAGGAGGCCAGTGGTGGGTCTTTCTCTGCCTCTCTTTCTGGTCCAATGCCTCCCAACTTCCTTTCTTCCTCCCAGTTCACCCATTGCATGTCTGGATGGCCCCATGTGGCTTACAATGCTTTTGGGGAGGCATATTAATGTCCACTGCACATATCAAACTCTGCTCAATTTAATCTCTAGAATTGACCAGTGTATTGATTGTTTAAATGCCAATATTGCAATTCATGACAATGTCAGGGTTATTACAGCAACCCCCAAGGAGAGGAAGAAGCTAGCTTTTACTCCCTGATCGTTAGAATAAAGCAGGGGCTGTCACCGTTATTGGTTTCTCTCTGCAACAGTACAGGGACATCTAAGATGCAGGCCATAAAACATGTCTTATAAATGGTGACCAAGGAGGAGCCGCTAGGGAGTCACATCCCCATCACTGCTTCATGGATGAGTGAGTTATCTTGGCTGGATGGAGCATGCATGTCTAGGTACCAGCAGCAGAGGGTCAACCTGTCTGTAATGTGCTGTGATGGGATTCCTGATTAGTTTTATTTGGCCAGGTCATTTGGGAGGCTAGCTCCCTTCAGGAAGCCTGGGAAATAAAAACTAAGTTCAGAATAGAGGCCGGAAATCTAGACGTGTGGAGCTAGGGAAAGCACCAGTTAGCAGAGTGGCCGTTCACTGTGCTAATCCCAGGAGCTTAGATCTGGTGTCCAACACACGAGATCCTCAGACTAACCAGAGCAGTATGACCTGGAGAACCTGGTAAAGACCCCAATTCCCAGGATGTAGCCCTGGGGAGACGGATTCAGTCAGATATTAGACCCAATGGAGAAACCACTTGTGTGTATCTTCTTTTTCCTATATATCCTTCAAGGCCTAGTCCATGTATGTGGGGCCTTCACGGCCATTAACCCCTTCTCAGCTCAACCTGTTTGTATCTAATAAGATTTCCCTGGCCACTTAAATACATGCTAGAGTGAAACAGCACTTTGTGTCTTGCCACGCTTAGCTTTTAATATATTGTTTCATGGTACATTTTATCTTTTAATTAGATGGTCATTTTCTCAGAATTATAGCCATCTCGAATTTTCAACTCCAAAAGCACTTAGTATCCTACATGCACAAACAATCCTCGTGCAGCTGGCTCTCGCAAGCATTCTCATCTCTTTGAGAGGGTTATTTGACAACGGGTTTTTTGGACCACCCTGTCTAAACAGCACCTACAAGTCCCTTTCTAGCCCATGCATGTGTGGGTGCTCCGTTGCATCTGACGACACGGACTGTAGCCCTCCAGGTTCCTTGGTCTGTGGGATTTCCCAGACAAGGACGATGGAGTGGGTTGCCATTTCCTTCTCCAGGGGTTCTTCCTGACCCAGGGATTGAACCCATGTCTCTTACATCTGCTTTACTGGCAGGTGGATTCTTTAGCACTGTACCGCCCGGGAAGCCCCTTCTAGCCCACACTGCTGCTGTTGTTCAGTTGCTAAGTCCTGTCTGACTCTTTGCAATCCCATGGACTGCTACAGCATGCTGGGCTTTCCTGTCCTTCACTATCTCCTAGAGTTTGCTCAAACTCATGTCCATTGAGTCAGTGCCATCCAACCACCTCATCCTCTGGTTGCCCCCTTCTCTTCCTACCCTCAATCTTCCCCAGCATCAGGGTCTTTCCCAATGAGTTGGCTCTTCACATCAGGTGGCCAAAGTTTTGAAGCTTAAGCTTCAGTCTTTCCAATGGATATTCAGGGTTGATTTAGCCCATGACCCCATTTTATTTTCTTCATAGCATTTTATCAATATCTAAAATGTTATTACATAGTCATTGTCTATCTTGAGATCTGGTCTTTGTCCCCACTAGATTACAAGAGCTATGAGACCAGCTGTTGTCAGAGGTTGTATCTTTAGCAACAAGAACAAGTGTCTAACATGTAATAGGTTTGTGAAATACGTTTTGTTACATGATCCTATTTTTCAGATGAGAGGAGTAGTAACACCTCATTAAACTCTTTGGGGCTGGTAGGGTGCTTTGAATGTCAGCCATGCACTTCTCAGGATTATCTAGGCAAGCCATCGAAAGCTTACATCCCAAAATGTCAACCCAGCTTCTGACATGCCCCAAGGTGGGTAATAACAGGATGAGTTTATATCCCCAGAGCAAAAGTGGGGCAGATACAACATCAGAATATAAACAAGAGCAGCAGCTTTGTAATGAGAACCATTTGTACTCCTTGGAAAAGGATTGCTTCCTGAGAATTCTGACTTTCTATGCTTTTGTCTGCAACTTTCACACCTCCCAGACAACCTCCAGAACAGAGCTGTATTGGTTCTTAATGCTCGATTATAATTAAATTGAGAAGTCACACACATATTCAGATAAAACACAGGGGAAAACCTAGTGGATTAGAGCACAAAGGCATTCTGAGGAACTGGAACCTTCCTTTCTTAGGAACAGTGGCCATAACATCAGCAATGATAGGATTTTCCTGGCTGACATAAAGGAGCAGGCCTCAGCAATCTGAGGATTAGAAAGCACAAGGGAGGAAGAGCCTTTCCATCTGACCTTCCTGATTATTAATCCATTTTGCATGGATTAGCAAGACAATAAACTGGTAGGAAAGCCGATGTAGGCGTAAAACCTTAAGCTGTTAATCGGACAAGTCTAAAGAATAGCATGGATTATTATCTGTTCTAGCATTCCTGAGACAGACCAGAAGAAGCCCACCCCTGCTACTGAGATGAGTCAACCAGGAAACGGGGCTATGAGCTCCAGCCTTTCTGAGGTGGATCATGGTCATCCTTGTCATCATCAGCAAGTGGGATTTGCCTGCCTACCTTATGAGCTAAGAAGGATCACAAATATGCAAATATATTATCTAGAAAGATACAAGACACTATTATAAACAAATGACGATACAGGTAGCATTCAGATTTCTTCATGGCATTTAATATATAATAAAAATAGGTAAGTTTATGGAGTCCTATGTTGGGTTTTAATCTTCACTACAATTCTATGAGTTAAGGTCATTCTCATCCCATCTTCCTCCACATAAGAGACGAAGTACAAATTCTTCAAGGGACTGATCCAAGGCCACACAGCTAATGGCATAGGCATGCTCTGGCCTGACAACCACGCCTGCAGGATATGGTACATACTGCTCCCACGATGGCTTTCACACCCTAAGGTAATGAGCCAATACATATTCACAGATCGAAAATTCCACTCTTGGGTCATGCTCTGATACGAGTTCTAGCTGCTTCAACATATGTCCTGAATGTTAATTACCAAAAATAATTAGGGCCAGGAACAAACACCCCACCACCCAGCTAGGAAAACTTCATTCACAGCAAATATAATTTGGGACAGAAGCGGATGGCACAGATTCTGCAACCTGTCACTCACCAGGATGACTTTCTCTATCTCCTTGGGCGCACACCAGTGAAACATCCCAGTAGAGTCATATTTCTTCACATTGGAGTCCATGTTGTCAATCTGATCATTGCCAGGAATTAACAAGGGGTCATGCCTGGGGAGAAAAGTACAGGAAAACCTAAGTGGAAAATGTGATAAATTATAAATGGAAAGTGCCCCCTGAGTTACATCTCAGAGGAGGTGGGAGAAGCGGAGGAAGCGCTTGTCACTGAAGGCCAATCTTTTACTTGCAGAACCCATCCTGTGAAAGATAACTGCCCTGAACCCCCACCACCTCCTGGACGTGCAGGTGACCTGTGCTGGGTAGTAATTCTGCCTTTCTTTCCCATTCCCCTTTCTCTCCAATGGACTTCACATCATTCTGTGGATTCAGTCTCCCTTCTTACGGATGTCTCACTCCTTCTGTTCTCATTTACCAGCTATCCAGTCTCTCCATGACACACACGCGCGCGCACACCCAAAGGGTTGTTATTAGCATTGGCAATGAAGAGGAAAGAATAGGAATAGAGCCTCATGCTGACTGACTGGCATGAGGATGGAAAGCCAATTACTCGCTCTTTCTGACTACAACTTCTGACGTGATGCTCTTCGCAGTAAAAGCTTTAACAGGCTGCACTTTAAATATTTTAGCAATTTGCCCAATCAGATTTTGCTCTCCCTGGCTGAAGCCCTTTAAAGATTCAGCAGCATGTCACTTCAGAGCAGATTGACTACCAAATGCCCACATCTGGAATACATGATTTCAATACTAAACAACACGCTCTCTCCTTGCCTTGACAGCTGTATTTGCACTCACTGTCCAATGACGCACCGCCCCACCTGCACCTTCACCTCCCAACTGCCACACTCCCTCCACAGATGAGAGCCTCGAGCTCAGAGGCATCTTAATAAACTTGTCTTGAATTCTCAGAGCTACATTCACTTGCTCTTGCCTTATTTACTGGTGGAGAAAAAAGATGTCTCTGTAGAGGCTTCCCCTCCAGCGGACTGGCAGAGCCTTACCAACAACCATAAGAATTACAATAGAATCAGGCAGCTCTAACAAGCTTACAGCATAAGAAATATAAATCGTGCATCTTGGCCCACATCTGTGGTCTAGATTCTATCTCTGACAGAGATTCTGGACCTCCATTTTGAGGGAGGTATTTGAGTGCCTACAACAATGACCATATAAAATTAGGATAGTATCCTAGGCATAGTTACCACAGTATCCCAGGGATAGTTACCTATCTGTACAGTGGAACTATTTCCCCTGAATAATCTCATCAGTTTGAAACAGAAAATATAAATAAGTTGAAACTCCCAAAGTTTAAAGTTATTTTACCTTTTAAACCATCTATTTCAAGTGTAAAATTGAACTTTTAGTTCTTAATATTTCTTCCTCTGAAATTTCTCTGATGTATCTCATCTGTATGTTTGGAACATAGACAGTGTAATACCAGTCCCTTTGATATGGTCCAGAGACCTAGAATTGAACATTTAGGATTCCTACCATGGCCCTCCTTGCAGGCCTCCCATTCCCACTTAAGTGGGGAAGACTCTCACTGCTTTTATTTATTCCTGCCAATTTTCTTTTAGGCTGCACCAAATGACAAATATTGTGCAGGGCAATCCTACAGTTATCTTCCATGAACATGCCAGACGACTACAGGAACTGTCATATCTGATCTTAAAAGGAGAAGAACGATCAGCTCGGAATAACATCTCAGTAGTTGGGTTGCTGCAAAGTCTGGAGGTGTTGTAAACCAGCAGGTCACCTTTCAAACACTGAACTCAGCCCCAAATGCTAAAATAAAAAGGCAGTTGCTGATAAGAACGGGTTACAGATCATGGCAAGAGAAAACTTAAATATTTTTGTCCTTGAAGAATTTTTTAAGAGTCCTATAGATATCCACTACTCACCATAAAGAAGGAGTCTGAGAAAATGAACAGAATAGATTCTTTCTTCCTAGCCCTAGAATGTATTTTAGTTGGAAGAGAGTCTTCCCTGAAGATACAGAATCAGTTTGTTCATTGGTTGGAGAGGAAGTATTATCTCAAGGAATACTTCTGAGTATTCCTACCCCCAATATTCAGGATTTATATTCATATAATATGAGCAAGCAAGCAAATGATGTAGCAAGCTGACCAAAATTCCTTTTGGAAAATATGTGCCTTGCAAGGGAGGAGATACATTTTGATTTCCTATCTTTCTTGGGAGGAATCATCCCTTGGTTGTACTGGTCTCCAACCTTCATCTTAGAAAAGTAAACAAGCAAGCCTGATGATCAATTGCCCCTCAATGAGAAGAAAAAGACAGCTTTGTAATGTCAAGCCTCATTAACTAGGGTGAGGATTTGGGTACCCCACGTATTATTTGACACGAGAGCTGCAAGCCAGGATTTGTGCTGGAACATCTAGAAGCATCACGGAGGTCTCAGTGGTAAACCACGTTGCACTCTGCGCTTCCTGCAAGCCTCTCAGCCTGCCCCAAGATCATTTAAATATAAGTCGTCCAGGACGTTCCTGCACCCCACTCCAGTACTCTTGCCTGGAAACTCCCATGGATGGAGGAACCTGGTAGGCTGCAGTCCATGGGGTCGCTAAGAGTCGGACATGACTGAGCGACTGCACTTTCACTTTTCACTTTCATGCACTGGAGAAGGAAATGGCAACCCACACCAGTGTTCTTGCCTGGAGGATCCCAGGGACGGGGGAGCCTGGTGGGCTGCCGTCTCTGGGGTTGCACAGAGTCGGACACGACTGAAGTGACTTAGCAGCAGGATGTTCCTAAAAGAGGATCATCTGAAGACTGTCAAAAATCTCCCTGAACAAATATATTTCCTTTTCTGACCAGTCATGGTACCTGAAATTTGACCTTTGGTTTTTTGAATCAGTAAAGCACCCAGTAAACCTGAACCCCCTCTTCTGTGCCAGGAACGGAGGAGACTGTAATGATGAAGGCTCAGTCCCTCGTTAAAGAAAGGGTTATCATACATTGAGCAAGAGAGAAAACGCCCATCAACAGCTGTGATAAACTGCAGCAAGTGTTATAGCAAAGTAATGTACAAGGTGGTCCGAGAACACCAATAAAACACTCAATTGCCTGGTATTTGAGTGATCAAGGAGATCTTCGCAAAGAACGTAACATTTGCTCTGAGCCCTGAAAGGTGAGAAGGAATCTCAGCCTATTTTAGTCATGATCCACTAGAAGCCATTCACAGGATTGAGGCCCCAAAGAAGATCCAAACAAAAGATGTTATCTTGGAGATGTTGTATTGCCTGACCTATGGTACAGAAGACTCAGGCCAGGCTCCCAAGTGGCACTCGGGTGTGCACTGGGAGTCAAGTGGAAGAGATGGATTCAGCTGATTGAATATGACTGATGGAGCCCAGACTAGGGATTTAGATAGAGCCAAACTCAAGTTTCCAAAAAGGAAGAATGTCATACAAATGGGAAGTATTTTTTAAGTGACATGAGTTGTTTCCCAAGGCAGTGGATTGCTCATCATTTCAGACATTCCTAAGGAGCTGTGGATACAGAGGGGATTTCACTGTAAATGTTGGGTGAGCCTCGAAGATCTTTAAGATTTGAAGCACTGTTCTCTCAACGAACAAGAGGTGCCTGGAAAGAGTTTGTATTTTTTAACCACTATTGGGTATCAAAAGGCTGGAGGGCATGCAGTAAGCATAGAAAAGTTGTTTTTGGAGCAAAGATGGAGGATAAGTAGCACTTATCCTGAAGACTGATGACTAGAACTGCTCCTCGTTAACTAGATTCACTAGATGTCTGGGAGGAATCTTAGAATGTGAATCATTCCAGCAGCATGAGAGGCTGTCACTACTCTGGGCCAGACAGGATATGTTTCTTTGCCATGTCTGGTCCTGCATCAGTGCAAGTGAGATAGGCTGGCTTAGGCTACTGAGAGATCTCTGACATAGGTGAAGAGTAAAGAGTCAGTCATTCCACAGGAACTTCTGCCCCTTGAGCATGTCAATCAACAGTGCTTTGGTCAGGGGAGGCCCAGGAGAATAAGGCAGTTTGTTATACATGGAAAGAAGGACCATCAGAAACCTCCCCGAACATTGAATCTCATCATTATTAGTTTAGAAAATGACGAAGAGAGTCACTTTCACAAGTTCTCAGACAACTCCTTTAAAGACTTAGTTGGAACCGAGGACCAATCCTAGATACTGCCCTTCGCATCTGAACTATTTTATATGCTTTCTCAACTCACAAAGTAATCCCAACTCCCACCAAATGGACCATAATTGATTCAAGGCTCATTTGTTACTTATCACCTACATGCCTTGTTTTAGGGTGAAACTATGAGGGAAGGATATCTGCTGTGTAGTTGTTATGGACTGAATTGTATCCCCCTCCATCCCACAAAATCTGTATGTTGTAGTCCTAACTCCTAGCATCCCCGACTGTAACTATATTTTGAGATATGCTCATTAAAGAGGTAACACAGTTAAAATGGAGTCATTAGGGAAGGCCCTAATTCAATATGATTGTTGTCCTTACAGAAGGAGGAACTTCAGGCAAGCACATTCAGAGGGAAGATGATGTGAAGTCACAAGGAGAAGACGGCCATCTACCAGCAAGAAGAGAGGCCTGAAACAGATCCTTCCTTCATGGCTTCAGAAGGAACCAACCCCGCCAGCACCTTGATCTTGAACTTCCAATCTCTAGAGCCATAAGAAAATTAATTTCTGTGTTTAAGACACTCACTCTGTGAACTTTATTATGGCAGCCTGAGCTAATTAATACAGTTGTGTATCTTGAATAAAAATGGGCACGATTGACCAGATGTCACTCCACTGATGACCCTGGCTGTCCTCTTGCACCTTAGGGCTCAGCTGTTCATTTAAAGGAAAGAAGCATCCTGCCATCAGTTTAGAAATACATGGAAACATACCAGAAATATACAACATCTTCACAAAAGCGTTTGGGCCACATACATACCCAATTAGATCTGCTCTGCCTGGGAGGCTTCCTGGTCTTTAACTTATGCATTTGAGGATCAATACCTCTGACAACCCCATCCAGAGAAAAAGAAGAAGCCGAGACACCAGCCAGTTAATTTGTTCAGTGGGACCAAGAGAGCTAATCCTCCAAGGGAGTTTTTGGAAGTGGATACCACTGATAGAAGAAAACCAACTATTTCTTTAGCAGAGTGCTTGTGTATACTGGCTCCAGAGCCAAAATGTTTGTCTTCAAATTTTGGCTCATCTACTACTTGCTACATTGTGCAAGTTTCTTCATTTGGAAAATGGGAGTGTTAAATGGCATCATTAACTAATGGGTTCAATTTAAGGACAGTCTGAGTAAAGACATGCCACGCACCTGGCACAGAGCATGCCCTCACTAAATGTTAACTACTATTATTATTATCATTCTTTATACTCTGCTTACACATCACCAAACGGTCAATACCAAAATCAGACTGATTATATTCTTTGCAGCCGAAGATTGAGAAGCTCTATACAGCCAGCAAAACAAGACCAGGAGCTGACTGCGGCTCAGCTCATGAGCTTCTAACTGCAAAATTCAGACTTAAATTGAGAAAGTAGGGAAAACCACTAGGCCATTCAGGTATGACCTAAATCAAATCTCTTATGATTATACAGTGGAATACTGTATAATCTATTGGTAATACTACAAGTAGACTCAAGGGATTAGATCTGATAGAGTGTCTGAAGAACTATGGACAGAGGTTCCTAACATTGCATAAGAAGTGGTGATCAAAAACCATCCCCAAGAAAAAGAAATACAAAAAGGCAAAATAGTTGTCTGAGGAGGCCTTACAAATAGTAAGAAAAGAAGTGAAAGGCAAAGGAGAAAAGGAAAGATATACCCATCTGAATGCAGAGTTCCAAAGAATAGCAAGGAGAGAAAAGAAAGCCTTCCTCAGTGATCAATGCAAAGAAGTAGAGGAAAACAATAGAATGGGAGAGACTAGAGATCTCTTTATTAGAGATACCAAGGGAACATTTCATGCAAACATGGACATAATAAAGGACAGAAACAGTATGGACCTAATAGAAGCAGAAGATGCTAAGACGAGATGGCAAGAATACATGAAAGAATTATACAAAAAAGATCTTAATGACCCAGATAACCATGATGTTGTGACCTAGAGCCAGACATCCTGGAATGTGAAGTCAAGTGGGCCTTCGTAAGCATCACTACAACAAAGCTAGTGGAGGTGATGGAATTCCAACTGAGCTATTTCAAATCCTGAAAAATGACGCTGTTAAAGTACTGTACTCAATATGCCAGCAAACTCGAAAAACTCAGCAGTGGCCACAGGACCGGAAAAGGTCAGTTTTCATTCCAATCCCAAAGAAAGGCAATGCCAAAGAATGTTCAAACTACTGCACAATTGCACTCATTTCACACACTAGCAAAGTAATGCTCAAAATTCTCCAAGCTAGACTGCAACAGTCTGTGAACCAAGAACTACCAGATGTTCAAGCTGGGTTTAGAAAAGGCAGAGGAACCAGAGATCAAATTGCCAATATTTGTTGGCTCATAGAAAAATCAAGAGAATTCCAGAAAAACATCTACTTCTGCTTCATCAACTATGCCACAGCCTTTAATTGTGTAGATCACAAATGTGGAAAATTCTTTTTTTTTTTTTTTTTTGGCCATAAATAATGTTTATTTGAATTGTTTTGTTGTTATTTAGTCACAAAGTCATCTCCAACTCTTTTGCAACCCCATGAACTGCAGCCCACAGGCTCCTCTGTCCATGGGACTTCCCAGGCAAGAATACTGGAGTGGGTTGCCATTTCCTTCTCCATCAAATGTGGAAAATTCTTAAAGAAATGGGAATACCAGACCACCTTACTTACCTCTTGAGAAATCTGTATGCAAGTCAAGAAGCAACAGTTAGAATCGGACATGGAATAACAGACTGCTTCCAAATTGGGCAAGGAGTACGTCAAGGCTGTATATTGTCACTCTGCTTATTTAACTTATATGCAGAGTACATCATGTGAAATGCCAGGCTAGATGAAGCACAAGCGAGAATCAAGGTTGGTGGGAGAAATATCAATAACCTCAGATATGCAGATGACACCGCCTCTTCGCAGAAAGCGAAAAGGAACTAAAGAGCATCTTGAAGAAAGTAAAAGCGGAGAGTGAAAAAGCTGACTTAAAACTCAGCATTCAAAAAAACGAAGATCATGGCATCCAGTCCCATCACTTCATAGCAGATAGATAGGGAAACAATGGAAAGAGTGACAGATTTTATTTTGCGGTGGGGGCGGGGGGGCATCCAAAATCACTGCAGATGGTGACTGCAGCCATGAAATTAAAAGATGCTTGCTCCTTGGAAGAAAAGCTATGACAAACCTAAACAGTGTATTAAAAAGCAGAGACATAATTTTGCCAACAAAGGTCTGTATAGTCAAAACTATGGTTTTTCCAGTAGTCACGTATGGATGTGAGAGTTAGACTGTAAAGAAGGCTGAGTGCTGAAGAACTGATGTTTTTGAACTGTGGTATTGAAGAAGACTCTTGAGAGTCCCTTGGACTGCAAGGAGATCAAACCTGTCAGTCCTAAAGGAAATCAATCCTGAATATTCACTGGAAGGACTAATACTGAAGCTGAAGCTCTAATACTTTGACCACCTGATGTGAAGAGCCGACTCATTAGAAAAGACCCTGATGCTGGGAAAGATTGAAGGCAGAAGGAGAAGGGACGACAGAGAACGAGATGGTTGGATGGCATCACCAACTCAACGGACATGAGTTTGAGCAAGCTCTGGGAGATGGTGAAGGACAGGGAAGCCTGGCGTGCTACAGCCCAAGGGGTCACAAAGAGTCAGACACGACTGAGCAACAACAACAAAGAATCTACTCATATATTTGTACCTCTTATATGGTGAAAGGAGACAGGAAAGAGAGAGTGGTTCAATAATAAAGATGGGTTCTCCTACTATTCCTCTGACTACTATATTACTACTACTGCTACTACTATTGCTACTAAGATGAATAGCCATCCTGGGTTGAGCTCTTACAAATGTTGCTGTGGTAAAACTTTTACCTACATTTTATGATGTACTCATCACAACGACACAGGCAATTTCTGTTATTATGATCCATTTGCATGGATGGGAAACAGAATGTGACTAAGTACGTGGCTAAGATAACACAGCTAGAGGGAAAACAAGGCTTTGACCAGAGAAGACTTCTTAACTGGAAGTCAGTGATGCCTGGTCCCTATCTCACACCTTCCCACTTGCAGGAAGCAGCTGGATCTCGTTCATTCCCCACTGCAGTACCCCAAGCCGCAGTGCCCTATGTGGCAAAGAGAGGAAAAGCAGCATGTCGGGCATTTATGAAATGCACAGCTGGTGTGAATAATCAGTAGAAAATTTCCCCATGAGCCCCTGTCAGGACAATGTGCTAAGGAGAGCCTCAATAATCAATTAAGGCTAGACATGCTTTTGTCTTGTCCTAATATCTGAAGACTGCATTTAGGAATACCCACATTTTTATAACAACTGAGAAGCCCCAGTGAGTTAAATTTTTCATAGCTATGCTTCTTGAATCTCAGCTCACACCTCCAAAGTCCACAGCTAGAAATTAAGCATGCCTGACTTCAAAAAAAGAATAAAAGATCATTGTTTTGAGGATTTGCAGAGCAAGGAATGCCACTTGCCATCAATTAATCTCAGGAAGCGAAATAAATGCCCAGCTACAGCAGACACACAAAAAGCTTGCCTTGAAGACAACAGCCTAAAGCAAAACCACAAATCCCTTCTCTAGCAAACCTGCTGTGAGGAAGCTGGCATTATATTTTAAAGAGCACAGTTCCCCTAAGAAGAGAATCTGAGTTTTTTCCTGTGGCAGTGGGTTCTGTGCTGGCCTTCAGAAATTTATACTAAAGTACAAGGAACCAAAACCAACCAACCAAACAAAAGGTATGAAAGAGAAAGTTACCACATGGGTTTTAAATTGTCTCCTTTCCTTGCTTGATTTTCAGGACCTCATTTCTACCTACATGATGCAGCCTTTCCTATCATTACAGGCATCCCATCTAGATTGAGGCCAATCCTGCAGGGGTCCTCCTGGGAATGGGAATCTTGATAAAATGGGGCGATTTCTCCTGCCTCTGTAGGCCTTTCATCCCAGGGGTAAGAAAGTGATTTTACTGAGTGTCTATTATGTCCCATAGTAAGGGTATCAGGACATTTCTGAAGCCTCATCTGTTCAGTTCAGTTCAGTCGCTCCGTCGTGTCCGACTCTTTGCGACCCCATGAATCGCAGCACGCCAGGCCTCCCTGTCCATCACCAACTCCCGGAGTTCACCCAGACTCACGTCCATCGAGTCAGTGATGCCATCCAGCCATCTCATCCTCTATCGTCCCCTTCTCCTCCTGCCCCCAATCCCTCCCAGCATCAGAGTCTTTTCCAATGAGTCAACTCTTCACATGAGGTGGCCAAAATACTGGAGTTTCAGCTTTAGCATCATTCCTTCTAAATAAATCCCAGGGCTGATCTCCTTTAGAATGGATTGGTTGGATCTCCTTGCAGTCCAAGGGACTCTGAGGAGTCTTCTCCAACACCACAGTTCAAAAGCATCAATTCTTTGGCGCTCAGCTTTCTTCACAGTCCAACTCTCATATCCATACATGACCACTGGAAAAACAATAGCCTTGACTAGACGGACCTTTGTTGGCAAAGTAATGTCTCTGCTTTTCAATATGTTATCTAGGTTGGTCATAACTTTTCTTCCAAGGAGTAAGCGTCTTTTAATTTCATGGCTGCAGTCAACATCTGTAGTGATTTTGGAGCCCCCCAAAATAAAGTCTGACTCTGTTTCCACTGTTTCCCCATCTATTTCCCATGAAGTGATGGGACCAGATGCCATGATCTTCATTTTATGAATGTTGAATTTTAAGCCAACTTTTTCACTCTCCTCTTTCACCTTCATCAAGAGGCTTTTTAGTTCTTCTTCACTTTCTGCCATAAGGGTGGTGTCATCTGCATATCTGAGGTTATTGATATTTTTGCCAGCAATCTTGATTCCAGCTTGTGCTTCTTCCAGCCCAGCCTGTCTTATGATGTACTCTGCATATAAGTTAAATAAGCAGGGTGACAATATACAGCCTTGACGTACTTCTTTTCCTATTTGGAACCAGTCTGTTGTTCCATGTCTAGTTCTAACTGTTGCTTCCTGACCTGCATACAAATTTCTCAAGAGGCAGGTCAGGTGGTCTGGTATTCCCATCTCTTTCAGAATTTTCCACAGTTTATTGTGATCCACACAGTCAAAAGCCTGAAGCCTCATAATTTGCATCAAATGCTCCTCTTGAGCTGTCCTCCTCCGTAACCTCAGGCAGACGTGGCTAGGAACTCTTACAGAAGTGAGATGATCTTTCAGAGATAATAAATTGCATGACTGCCTTATCCATTAGTTGGTGATGTTCTTCAGGGCAGGGAACTCATATTTTACTCCCCCACACATTTCTGGAACCCAGCAGAGGACTTAGCAGATACTCAATAAACAACCAAGTACCAAGAGAAGCTGATGATGAATGATCTCTGGTCTCTGACTATCTCTTCAACAGAGTACCCCAGACCTTCCAAGCAGACCAGAAAAAGTGTCCAGAGAAAGCCCATTCAACTTTGATTCCTGTAACAGTTTGTCTGGGGAACAGTCAAGGCTCTTGGGCTGTTTCCCACTTTACAGGAACAGCATCTGTAATAGTGCATGGTGACTGGGAAGGAGACCCTATAAATATGTCTGTAACCATTCAAGCTACCTGGTAGGTGCCCAGAGCCAGCTGCTGTAACTGATCAGCACAATGCACTCATGTTTGATGTCCAGTGGCGGTCAATGCAGATGTTCTTAACTAAGCAACTGTTTAGTGCTCCAACGCCAGGTCTGAATATTTCTGTGAGAAGGGACCCCATCACATGAAGTTTCTCCCACTGCTCTGATTCATGTAAGGAGCAGTTCTCAAAGTGTGGCCCCACACCAGTTGCCTCAGCATCACCTGGGAGCTTTGAAGAAATGCAATTCTCCAGTGAAGCCCAGACTTACTCTGTCTTAACAAGGTGCTCTATATCCCTCTGACGCATGCTAAAGTTTAAGGATCATTGTTGTCAAGTTTCACCCAGATGGACAGGCTTTGTGGTTCAAGTCAATCCTATCATAGTTAACATCTATTTGGAACATACAGACTGGAAGGTTATAGTCCTGTTCAACAAGGACAGGACCAGAGTGGGACCATGGAGGGGCGTCAGTGCAGAGTTGAAGGAGATACCTCACATGGCTCACTCTAGTCCCTGCTTTTCAAATGGAGAATGTAGATATGGGGACAAAAGCAAATCCAGGTCACCTGCTCTGACTCTCTTTCTGTGACTCTCTGGAACTTTAGGGGTTCTGTCAACATTTGATGGAAATTTCTAAACCAGATGCAAGTGACTCTCTCTTGCTGACCTCTATCTCCAAGAGCTAATCAGCAAATAAGCATAAAAAAGTAAATGAAATATTCATTCTTATTAAGTACAACATATATTTCAGTTTTTTACCCTCCTTGGTTTCCAACACTTCCACTCCACAGAAGGCAACCTGGCAGGTATTAACTAAGTCCTTCAGAGCCACATTCAGGAGCAGCAGGTCACACACATGCATCTCTGGCTGCACCAGTCAGAGAAGACTGGAGGGGGTCTCAGGTGGTCTCCTCTAAAGGGCCCATACTTGGGTTTTCAGTACCATAAATGGTTCTGACTCAATGGATCTGCCTCATTCTTGGGTACATTTTATTTCTGGGTGGATTTTATTTCCTGCTATGTTGCAAGGATCCCGACTTTGGGATTCTGGCTCCAACCTTAATTCATCCTTCACCATTGCCTTCACCATCCTGGGTAATGCTCATCTCTCCTGAGACATGGCTGCCCCTACCCCCATCCCCAAATCCCACCAGATAGGCATCCTGGGAGCCACCTTGAGAAAACCTTCAGGCCACTCTGGCCACACTTTCTGTATCTCTACTTGTACTTTTTTTTCCCCTGCCCAACAAATAAGCAATTAAGAACTGTTGCTCCTGAGTATGTCATCTCTTGCTAGGCAGCCACTGCTCTCAGAGGAAGAAGGAAATTAGTGCCTTTATGTTTGGGAGACAAGCAAGGAGATCTGACATGTTCTTCAGTCCTGGAGGAGAGTGGACAAGATGCTCCTGAAACCAGGGGATGGGATAATGACCCTCTGCTGTGCATGCATTGTGTCCAGGGAGCTGTGTCCAACTCACCCCAGCCCTGGGATGACGAGACTCACCATTTCTTTCCTCTCCAGTCCTGTGGGGGCCTGTCACTTGTGATTTGTTTGTACATTAAGAGGTGAATTTACTCAGCTAAGCTGTCCTGGCTTTCCTTCTTCATTCTGCCCAGTGGACGGAACTGTAAGAATGGCATTCTGTCTCCAACTCTGAGTGGACTCAGGCCACTTTGCCGTTTTCTATTACTAAAACCTTTCAAGCTGGCAATCCTAACAAAAAGACCCAGTGAGAGGTATGAATCAAAAGGGAGGGGATGGAACTTAACAAGCAGATGAGTTTATTTCACTTAATGATCAGTTAGTGCCCACAAGGAGGATAATCTGTTTTTCTCCAATCATATCTCCACTTTCATTCAGAAAACAAACCGCTCATGTTTCCTGGGTCTTAGGATATGAAGCTCCTTTCACAGTGTTCAGTTTCTCTCTGGGGCATTGTCATTTATCCTCACTAGCCTGGCTGGGGGCTATCTCTTTGTGGAAAGTGTCTACTCAACACACCCTGGGTAGATCCTCAGGGCTCATGGCGTCTTATCCCAAGTTCCCCAGCACCTGAGGGAAGCGATGTAACTGATGTCAGGAATGCTATATGTCCTTCTTGGGAAGATTGTTTAGCCTACATCTGGCCCACGGTTTGACAGAGACCCTGAATGATTTGGTACCCAAAGGACTTAGGCAGAGGCCAAGGCGGGGATAAGCCTTCTCTTCACACCTCTGAATTTATGTGTCAGTGTCTCCAGAAGGCCCAGATGCAGGCTTCTAAACCCTTCCTTATAGCATCATCAGTGATCCTCTCAAAACACAAGTTAGGGTATCGCTTCCTCAAAAACCTGCAAGGTTCTAGTCTACAACAGGAAAGGCCTTCATGACTAAGTGCCAGAACACTCTCATACTGTCAACTAAGGACCTCTTTCTCCAGCCACTTGCAATGGCCTAAGCACTGCCCTGTGAAGCAGTAAATACAATGGATTTGGAAACTAAGCCATTTAGGTTCATACCTTCCCAATTAGGTAGGACTTACTAGATTTACTACCCTTTATATCTCTGTGATTCAATTTCCTTATCCATAAAATGAAACAGTGGTCCCTCCTCATGTAGTTAGGACTCCATGAAATAATAGGCATAATGCTCTAGAAATGATGCCTGGCACCTGGTAAACAGTGGACAAGGGTGGGTAGTGAAGAATTCTCCTCATCCTTCACAGCCCAGGCTCAGCCTCCCAAACCAGAGGCAATGAGGGCTCTCTCTGTTCTCTCAGCCTACATTGGTAGGTCGCCACCCTGCCTTTATTATATTTTGCTGTATATTCTTGTCTGTCTCCCACATTAAACCATGAGCCTTTTGAAGACACGGGCCTGAGTTTGATCCCTGAGTTAGGAAGATTCCCCTGGAGAAGGGAAAGGCTACCCACTCCAGTATTCTGGCCTGGAGAGTTCCATGGACTGTATAGTCCATGGGGTCACAAAGAGTTAGACATGACTGTGAAGTCGTGTTAGAATGAAGTTAGACTCACTTCATTAAATCCATATAATCTGAAGACTATAATCCACTTTATTTTTACACCCTCAAAGACCTACAATATCTTGAGTACAGTAGATTCTCTCTAAACCTTTCCCAGATAAAAATTAATCTGAGAAAGGAAATAGAAGTGGGCAGCTGAAAGGCATAACCTTTGGGGGTGCATCTGAGGACAGAGCAAAGGATCCAGGGCATTTTCCCCATACCGGTCTATCCACTGAAGATATCTATTCAACAGCCAAAAAGCATCTGTGAAGGCAACCACTTGAAGGTGGTCATGAAATAAACTGAATGTGATAGTAAATGGGGCTGGAATTCAGAGAATCCAAGAATCTCCTTCAACTGTAGTCAAAATGGTGTCCAATGAGCTTTTTTTTTCCCCCTAGAAAGTCTTTCTAGATATATTTCATTGAATAGTCAATGGGTCTGTGTACATGCTAAGTCACTTCAGTTGTGTCCGACTCTTTGCTACCTCATAGGCTGTAGCCCACCATCCTCTATCCATGGGGATTCTCCAGACAAGGACACTGGAGTGGGTTGTCTTGCCCTCTTCCAGGAGATCTTCCTGACCCAGGGATTGAACCTGTGTCTCTTACATCTCTTACATTGGAAGGGGGGTTCTTTACCACCAGCGTCACCTGGGGAGCCCTAATGGGATCTGGCAGCACCCTAATGAAGGCAGAACACTCTCATATTGTCAACTCTAAGAACCTCTTTCTCCAGCCACATCAAGCCACTTGCAATGGCCTGAGCACTGCCCTATTCCCTCCAGCAGCTGCAGGAGTGAAGCAGTGAACAAAATGGGTTTCGAAACTAAACCATGTAGGTTCATATCTTCCCAATTAGGTAAGACTTACTAGAGTAAGATTCCTTACTAGATTCCTTACTAATTAAGAACCCTTGACTTGGTTATTCAGAGACAAAGTGCTTCACTCTAGAGCCTTAAATGGAAGGAAGATACAGCTTTCCTTACAGGGCACACACCCACTGAGTAGGGAGAACTGGGCAACAGGTGCTTGGTGATTTTAGAGGAAAGCTAGGAGAGGCTCCTTAAACCATTCCATGTTAAGAGACCAAGAGGGAGAAGAATAACAGGGCCCTGGTCACCTCTTCAGTCCACTCCCTTGCGGGATCTGAAGCCAAAGGTCTCTATCATGACACACAGACCCCTGACTTGGAGCACAGGTGCTCGCCATTGGCTCAGTCTGGTTGTGAGGGCACTTTTCTGTGTCAGGGTAACTGAAAAAACATACTGCCTCAGGATCCAGACACACCAAGCAAGGCAGCTCATCTAATGATGCTGCAGAGAATGAAGTGACACTCGGAAGCCAGGGTAGGCCTGCTACCAGAACAAAGGGGAGACAAAGACCATTAGTACAGAGTTCCTGCTGCATTTCCTGCTGGCAGATGGCTTGCAAGGACCCCTCACGCAGGAGTCTGTTTTATTTGCAGAGGCCACAGTGGTAAATTAGAGCCCAGCCCGGCCCATTCTGGGCTCTCCAGTTTCTCTCAGAATGATTCCTATCACTGCCCATAGGCCACTAAAACCTGCCCGCATTCAGAATGATTGATTCTGCTCAAGCAGCAAGCCACAAACTCATGTCGAAACACCCACTTCAAATGAGTCATTAGCTTCCTTTATGGATGTTTCAGGTCATAAGGAATGGGACCTGCGAGTCCCATCTCTTGTAGAGTAGATAGGGAGTGTTTGCAGATGTGGTGGAGGGTGGGAGGGACTCTGCTTCCTGTCAATCAGCAAGATGAAGCTAGAAAAAAATAAGCCCTGGCAACTTCATGGCCAGAGTTGGGGATTCAAACCAAACCACCCACGGGCTCTGGAAATGAAGGGCAACAGCAACAGGGCTCCACAGAGCCTATGGAGTCTCCACAGACAGACTCCCATCTTGACTCTGTAAAGTACTGGAACACAGAAAGTTGCAGTCAAGGAGGGGGATGTCTAAGACTTTCTGCCTTGTCATGGGACAGCCCGTTCCAACTGAGCACCGATCCAGGTCGTCATGGGCTGGCGGGGTAAAGAGCTCCAGCGACAGCAGCCACAGCCATAGCAGCAGCCCAAAGGCAGCAACACCAGAAACCTGAGTTCTGTAGCCCGGCAAGTTTCAGCTCACCGCCTGACCCACGTTTAGCAATTCTGATGTACCGCAGAGCAGACAGCCCCGGCCCGGGATGACTGCCTCCCTCAGCCCCTCTCCGACAGGCAATGAAAGCAAGACCCACTTTGAAAATTCTCCCCCATCATGCAAACTGACACAGGCATGCTTTTCAAAAACCCACAGCCAATCTGTTGATCATTACTTATTTACAAAGGCCTTCGGGCAGAAAGTCCTGTAAAAACCATACTTGATACGGTATATACTTGCTTTTTCTGCTTGTGGAAAAAAAGTCCCCCCAAGGCTACCTCAAACCATCACTTTCTATTGCACATAAAATGTAGCGTGTAACACTAAAGTATTTAATATATAGGGTATAATATATCTACAGGAAAGGCATTTGTGTAGAAGTATGTTACCCCGGATTTGGTAATTTGATGTTTTGCTGAAGGCTACGACTTAAAAAAGCTTCCACCTCGTACAGAAGACCTGTCATCTTGGTACCCAAGAGCCAACAGAATAAAGAAGTACCCTTAAGCAGCAAAACTTTGACACAGCTTTGAAGTATATGAAAACAGTATAACTCCTCAGAATTATTATTACTCAAGATCAAAGAAATGAGCCATACTTTACATAGCAAACAGGGACAGGGAATTTGGCTCCAAAGGTTTCAGATTTTTCAGACTTCTCTTTATTTATTTATTTGCTTCTCTAAATTTAGGCAAAAGCAAGTGCCTGGGCTTCTCTGTATTTTCAGTGGATAAAACCATTAGCATGAGATAAGGCGATCACCTAATGGTGAGTCAATAGAGAATGGATGCGGGCATGACAAGTGGCACCGGAAAAACAAGGGCTTGGCAGTTGGCACGTTTTATTTCTCCTCACAAACTGTAAACAAGCAGGTAAATCAGCAGCACCCAAGGAAGACTGAGCAAATGGGAGACAGGAAACACTGAACAGGGAGAGGGGATTGTGATGGAAAAGGACATGGGGCTGGGTGAGTCTTCTGGGACTTGTGTTCTCAACCACATGAAGAACTGCCCTGTCTCCATCCTAGAAATGTGGTTGTGGAGAGGCAGGAAGAGGCGAATGCTAGGAAAAGGTAGGGAGGAGGAGGAATTCATCCTGATTTTTGTATCAATCATCAAAGGGAGGAGACTGGCCAGTGGCAATGAGAAGAAGAACGCACCATGAAGATGGCAGGTGTTCCCATGGCAGGCAACATTTAGGGAAAGTGCAAATCTGAAATCATCCCTGTTTCACTGAGGTGCTGGAGAGTGAGGATGATGGGGAAATAAGCACTAGGATTGGCAGATGAATCGGAGACAAAAAAAAGGAGAGGAAAGATGAAGAGGCCAAGAAGAGGAACCAACAGAAGTCTACTGAAAAATTGGCTTCACTTGCCTTTTCCTAGAGGAAGCTGCAGTCAAGATAGAGAGAAGGGAAGAAAGGAAAGAAGGAAGGGAGCAAGTGAGGAGCAGAGAGAGGGGCAGAAGGAGGGAGGGAAGGAGAGAAAGAGAGCAGAAGAGTGCACACAAGCTCTATTCCATAATTAATATTGCTTTTAGCCTGAGCAGAAGTGGATTACTTTTGAACTTTGCTTTGGCAAGTCCACAGATTATTAGACTTTTTTATCAGTCAAAATCAATTAACAGAAATTTGATTTCAATCGACAGGATAAAGAGAAGGTAATCTTCAGGTTCATTTTTGATTGTGATGATACATCTCACATATGGCCTTAAGTACAGAAAACAGTCCTCGGAGGGACTCCAGCAGAAAGAGACTTGCCGGAGGCAAACTAACCACACACATCCCTCTGATTGGCTGCTGCCGTCATTAGTGCCACTGCTGTTTAGGAACTACACATAGACAGGACATGGTGACAGCTCAGACTTTAAAGCCTATGTATTTTTCAAACAGCTTTTCAAACTGTTTTTCATGACAGAATTTTTTCAGCTCTATCATTAACTGCTGACAAGCTGACAGAATAAATACTCCAGTCTTTAAGAAGCCATCTAACGATCTCGTCCCCTCCTCCCCTGCGAGCTTACTAGGGAGGGGAGCCGCTGGGCCCTGGAGGGTTGGGTGGGGGGGCGATGAGAGGAGATGGAGCGAGAGGGGGACCTGCCACCAGGGGACCCACTGCACAGCCCGGGCCCCCATCCATCCTTACCTCATCAGCTTGGGCGACGAGCTGGGTGAGTTCCGCATGCCTCCGTTGCGCTGCTTTTTTTGGGTGACAGTGTCGACGGCTGTTCATCTTCAACTGGAAATACAGGCAGCTCATGAGATTATGAACAGTTTGAGGACAGACTGTGAAATACAGGCAAGATATCAAAGGACACACACTTACGGCTCAGTCACTCACTAGGAATTCGTGGCCGTGTCTTAGGACCCAATGACAAAAACCAAGGCGTTAGTCAAAGAGCCCGGCTTAGAGGAGGTGAGAGCATCACCTCTCAACACTCCAGCATTTGAACATGCACTCTCAAAGACTAAAACAGTTTATAAACACCCTGCCAATAGAAAGAACAGAAATTGCAAAAATATGGATGTATATATGGGAGGACGCCATCATTCTGCTTAGAATTCATTTTGGTTCCTTTGCCTTGCTGGATGACCAAAAATCAGAAACAGAGTTGTCTTTGAAGCAGCAGCATGAGAGCTGCCAGCTGGCTGCTTCTGCAAATGAACCAACAAAACCGGTTCCTAATTCCTGCACGCCAGAGGAAAAGAGCCTTGGAGAGGCAAGGATTGGAGGCCTTAACAGCCAATGTTTCAATCCATCAGGACTGGGAACATTGGTGGGTTCTGGCTCAAGAATCCCAGCCCAATGCAGCTCTTGTCCCTCCACCTCCCAGGAGAGAGGGCCTGTGGGGCTGTGCATGTGGGGTCCTTTCTCAATTCATTAAGATGGGAGAAAGGGGCTGCAAGCACCCAAACGAAGGAGGAGGTTGCCAGTGAATGATATCTCTGATGATGCGGGGGATTGCAGGGAGAGGGGTGGTGGGCAGGAGAGCAGGGCAGCAGAGACTATTGGAAACCACAGGTTGTTTTCCAAATGTTTAAACCACACAGATTGCTAAGCAATGTGAAGCTCTGCTCACAAACAACACAGCATACTCTACTGCTTTTGCCCAAAGACACCCACTAAGAAGCTCTGGAGATGTAGTAGCCTGCATCGTGCCTTTTTTAAGAGAGCTGCTTGATAATTAGCAGATGCATACCCAGCCTGTCACCCAAGGGCACCAGCAGCAAAATCCTAGTCTTCCTCTCCCCACCCCCACGATTCAGGCTAAAGCTGTAATGTCAAGAGGGAAAAGCAGGATCCTTGGATTCTTATTGTTGACTGCAACACAGACTGGGAGGAAGCATCCCTGAAACTCAAAATGACATGCAGTTACCTTAAAGCTAAGAGGAGAAATATTAGCAGCGACAACATCAAAAGAAGCTTGATAGGTGTTAAAGGTGTACAAGGCTTAAGTGGGGGAGGAGATGTCATCTCAGCTGCTTGATATTATCCAGGAAGACCCATATCAGAACGTGCATGATATGGTACTTCCCTGAAAACACTAAATACATTTAATGTTATGATATATGGCCTCAAAGAGTTTATAATAATCCAGTGTTAGTGTTAGTCACTCAGTCGTGTCTGACTCTTTGCGACCCCACGGACTATAGCCTGCCAGGCTTCTCTGTCCATGGGATTTCCCAAGCAAGAATACTGGAGTGGGTAGCCATTCCCTTCTCCAGGAGGATCTTCCCAATCCAGGGATCGAACCCAGGTTTCCAGCACTGCAGGCAGGTCTGAGTCAACCAGGAAAGACCATGATAATCCAACTACCCTTCTTCCAAGTATCGCCTTGGTACACTCCTTTATTCTACTGTCAGTCTGGGGTTGTCTAACTTTTGGCTGACACAGGAAATGGAACAAGAATGTAGTTGGAAGTGAGAGCATGACTGGAAGAAATAAAGGCAGATAAATGACCTGCAAATGCCCTTAGCCCTTACTCTCTATCACCTGCTGCTCCCCCTGCACAGGCTCCCCTCCCTCACCCCACCCCATCTGCCCGCCAGAGGCCCAGGCTCAGGCTGTGACCCTATCAGTCACTTAGGTCTCCAGGAAGGAACTATGTGGCTGGAAGGATAACGCATCTTATCAGAAATGAGTATCCACAAGCAAATCACAGAGACTAAACAGCACTTAAAAGATTAAAGGAAATAAATAGAAGCCACATAAATGGTATTGAAAAAAATCACTTAGAGGTGATATGCATCTCTCAGCAAGCAAGCAGGCACTCTGTTCTTGACCTGCATTTATCTTCCTTTCCTAGGAGAGGGGCCAGGCATCCCAGGCAATGATGGAGTAGAAAGGGAGTAAGACTGAGAGACAGAGAGAATGTGTATGGGTGTAAGTGTATTTTTGCACTTTTCCCACCTTGGAATGGGGTAGAAAGTCTTGCACTGACTACCCATGTAATACAAAGTCATCTTTTAATATGGACCACTTGCAATGCTTGTATTTTGTTCAAGATGACCTAGATTAATTGAGTAGCATGTGAGTTGATCTAGTAGGAGGTGGAAATTCTTTTCTTCTTATCACACAAGCCTTCTTATAGTTAGGATGAAATGTCCATAAAGGTTTTTTACCTACCCTAGCCTAGCTTTAGTCAAGTCCACCAGATGTTGCCACGGTTTTGTCCAATTATACAATAAGCCTGTGTTTGTAGGAAGTCACAGTCTCTGGCATTTCTGCTGGATTCTTTTGCTTAACTTTACTTTCCTCATTTACACTGGGCTAATGATACACAACCCTCTCTTGTTAAGTGTCCATTAATCTGGCACCTGGTCGCTATCTGTTTACCTGCAGTGATCTTCAGAGGGAAGACTTGCAAGTTAATACCTGTTTGCCAGCTCCAGGGAAACACCTAGTTCTGGTGCTGAAGTCAGGCACCTACTATGCAAGGAAACGATTTATTTTCATCACAACTCAGAAAGCTCATCCATCATAATCATACTGCATTTAAACTGGGATTTGTTCTCTTAAATGAAATGCATGTTCAAAGGTTTCCTCGTGTACTGGAAATGCAGATCTGTTCCCTGAAGAGATGGGGCAGTGTCGGGGGGCGGGGGGTGTGGTGCAGGGAAATGTCTCCAGCTTAAATATACGAACGCTGTGTAATGGAGACCATTACACGTGGCTTAGATCCCACCAGAGGAGCCGTGATCACTTCTGCCTCCTAAGTAGGATATAAACCATATTTAATTATTATCCTTTTATATGGATTCCATCAATTTCTGCATATTTAAGGAAAGCAGATTGAGGAAAACTTTTAGTTAGGCTATAAAATATAATTTTCATTTCACGGCTTCTGTGACTACATGAGAGGAATAAAAATTGAGTTAAAAAGGGAGACTTACTTTGGTGAAAGACAAGTATTAAAGGAATGGGCTACTACCTCATGCCAACACACACATCCAGGTTCACAGTTAGCCTGGTTTCTGGCTAATTATTATACACCTCTGTCTCCGGCATTTCCACTAAGGTCCTCCTGCTGTGGAAGCAGTAGGAAGATAAGATCTTTTAAAGGAACCTGACTTACCAGCTTCTTTAAAACACAAACAAGTTCAGGAATCCAATGTGGAATTTTTATAGGAACTGAACTCCATCCAGTCTCTGAGTACTCATAAAATTCAAGGGCTTGTTTTTGCACATCCCTAAGTATAACACTTAATGTGCTGTTGTAACTTCCCAGTGCTCGCTTGTCTAATAGGCACTGAATCTAACAGTTTTACAGTTTGGGAAGACTCAGTGCTAGAAAAATGTCAGGCAAATCTAATGAGCCTTCAGATCCCTTGGTTTGCGCTGGAGTTTAATTTAAAGTTACAATGATGTTTTAACATGTTTGCTTATACTTGACTAAAGAGGATTCATTATTTCAATGACATAACCTCCAGACAATGTTCTGGGAATTGATTTAAGATGTGGTGGTAATTCCAACAGCCTTAATGCAGAGCCGAGCATCTGTAACAACATTTTACTCAACTTTTCATCGGCACTTTTTTTAAAGCAAAAGCAAGGCAATGTCTTCCAGAAACACTGGCCAGAACTCCGGGCTCCCTTCAAGATGATCATATACTTTACTGCACTTTTTAAAAAGAGAGAAATCCCTTTCTTTATTGGCCTAGCCAACTTGCAAACACTGTGTAAAGGTTCATCAATGCCTCTTCACGGGCACTTTGAGTAAATTGGGCAACAATTTCAGCTTGCCTATGTAGTCCAGAGCTGACCTGTAGTGGACCCAATTCTCAGCTCCAGCCTGGGGCACATTCCTTTGTCCCTGTTTCCTCAGCAGGGTTTAGGGGGATGATGCCCTCTGAGACTTAAAGGTGAGTTTGTTGGCTGTAGTTAAAAAATAGTTCAAAGCAAATAAACTCGGAAATGTAATAAAAGGCAAACAACCCATAAACATGAGTCAACTGGCTATCTTCATTACGTTATTAATCACCACATCTGGCGAAACCCACATCTGCACACACTTAGCAGATCATTAGTAATGTCATATTCACACTGGAATCACTCAGAGTAAGAGGCATGCAAAGTGGTTTGAACGCAGAGGCATCGAACTAACAGGGCTTCCGACTGGAGTCCTGTGCAAGCTGCGAGTTTGGGGGGAGGGTCGTTTTAATGATTATTTATCATTTTGTATGGGTTTTCTCTTTGGTATTTTGCTGCCCAACAAGCTAGATGCATGCTGAAATCCACAGTAGCACATCTTCCTTCTCCCCCTGAGCTCAGCATGTTAAGGTAGAACATTAAGGGGTGCAGTTATTAAAAATTGGGATGGATTCCAGAGCTCCTTCACCTGGCTCGGTCACAAGCTGAGAATTGTGAGCTGTGTTCTTGAACTCAAATGGGTCTTTGGGATAGCGTGATCTAGCTCCAACCTTGACTGCCAAACAATAACAAGAAAAGAAAACTGAAATTAATCCTTTGTGAAATTTTTCATTGGAAAAGCTCCAAACCAGTTTTCACAGTGAACAAAATTATAGTTTTAAATTAAAATGGAAGTTTCTTCCCTCACAGCTAAATTGCAGGGTTTTTCCTTTTTTCCCCCCGATGACTTCTTGAAATTCTTTTCGCTGCATTATTGTCATCGATGTCAGATGGGATAATGTGTCAGCAGACAATCTTGCTTGTGTCATCATTTCCCCAAATATACAGAGTTCCTTTCTCCCCCCATGATATATACAAGACACAGACAATTCAGTTTTGCAGAAAGACCAAACTCATTATCTTCTAAACACTGCTAAAATGCATCCTCCTGAATAATCATTAGAGTCCAAGTCATCAATCCTCAATATGCAACTATCATTTTCATCTCAAACCACTGGCTTGGTTAGCTTCCTTGGTTGTGATACCGCTGCTTAACTTGCATTAAATGCCAGGGGTCTGCCACTCCTAAGAAAGGGTGATGTGTCACATCTCCATGTATGGTGAGTGATATCAGTGAGAATCGGGTGTGTGTTTTCAGCCTTTCAGGGCGTGAATGCTGTTTTACTAAAAATGGCAACTTATGAAATTGTGGGACTAGAGATTGAATAAGTGTGCTTCCTGTTGCCTGGGTTTATCAAACTTCCCTTCCTCCCAAGAAAAATCAAGTAAGTTGTGGTAATACACTTTTCAACAAACTGATTCATGATAGACAAAACTCCCAGGCTGATTCAACCTCTCTATAGGATGACTGCCTCAGACTTTCACTAGGAAATCTGGGCTAGCAAATTCCAAGGTCTTACAGTGTAGCCAGGAAAGAGAAATCCCTGGCTTGCAGCACACAATGGCACCTATTTTACAAAGGGACATTTCCTGTCTTACAATTATAGACCACCAGAACCCTGGCTGTCTATCACTCAAACCAGACGAGTGAGAGGGTATGAATGTTCCCATAAGCAATGAAGGCAAAATAAGAACAATAACAACAAATGCCAGATAAATAACCCATCCTGTGAGTTTGGTCACATAACTGCTATAAAGGAGCACTTAACGATTGTTTCAGGATGAATCTTGTGGTGGGAATGCTAGGTGCCCATCAATGGGCTGAGCAGCTACAATAAAGTAAGACAGGCATCTGAGCCAAGTTCTATGCCTACAAGGTCAGTAGGCAGCTCAAGAACACGGGGAAATTAAAGTGGGTGATATCCCGGAAGTAAGAGTTTCTGGTCTGACAACCTAGTGTATGTGTGTATATGTGTGTGTGTTCAGTAGCATCTGACTCTTTGTGACCCCATGGACTGCAGCCCACCAGGCTCCTCTGTCCATGAGGTTTCCCAGACAAGAATACTGGAGTGGATTGCCATTTCCTTCTCCAAGGGATCTTCCCAACCCAGGGATCAAACCCACATCTTTTGCTTGGCAGGCTGCTTCTTTACCACTGCACCATATTTCACCAAGAAGTTTGGTGAAGCTTTTGCAGTATTATTGATAAAATCAATCCCCCCAAAATCTGATTTTTTGGAAACATCATGGTGAATATTAATACAGAGCTCATTAAAAGATGAAGGATACTCCCTACCCAAAGCAATGTGAACACTAATAATATCACCAACACAATATCCATAACTCTCTCCAACTGAATAATCACTTTACCATGTACAGTATCAGGCAGGATCATTTTACAACTTCTAGCTGAGAAATAGTAAATACATTTATTTGGAAAACCTAAAGGATGGAGGCTGGAAACAACAGACCTGTTACCATGTAAAATGAGGGTGGAAAGAGTCCCCAGGCTGCCTGAGTCCAGGCATGGGGCGTAGCACCCCACGGGAGACTGAGGGGGCAGGGAAGGGGGGGCTTGTTGGAGCTTTTTCATTTCTGGCTTTTGTGGAGTTAATAGGAGAATGGGGAGGGAGACTTTAAGGAACAATGGGTTATGTAGAAGTTAATCACAGGGTATATTTCTGGCTCTATTCACTGCCTAGGAAACCTGAATTGTGTAAGTTTGAGGCCATCAACACAGAGTAATGAAAGAATTCAGCTCCTGCATGGGAGAGAGAAGAAATACTATATAAATATATTAACAGAATCCACATGACCTGGTTTGTAATGTTCTCTACAGAAATACTGTGGCCTAACAGATCCTCAAGAATCAAATCTGGTGGTGTAGATGTACCTTCTGTAGCGACGCAGCCCATCTCAAACCACAGCCTCCTGTTCTATATGCATCCTGGTTAGAGTCCAACATTCCCCAGTCTCCTGTATCTAGAATCTCAGCTCAAATATCTTTACTAACAATCCGACCTGTCATTACAACTTGCCCGGTGCTCTTGCCCTGCTCAGTATTCGGTAGAAAATTTCTTTTGGCAATCCAGTTGCCTTCGGTACTTTTCTTTTTTTCTTGGAATAACTGTCTCCATCACCTCAAGGGCAAAGAAGAATCTCAAGAAAAGATTACAATGTATAAGCTTCTTAGAGATGAAGACAGAGAAAACAAGAAAAGCTTAAAAGCAAATACACAGTGGAAGTGAGAACTGCAAGAACGTCTTTGAACTTTCACTATGGAGTTTGGAGTTGGGAAGACAGTAGAAGAAAGCTTTTACTTTGAATTAAACAGGAAGAAAATGTATAGGAGTTCAACCAAAACAGCTTCTTCTCAACTTTCCTCTCCTTCTCTCCCTGCTTGCTACTCCCAACACCAATAAAGCTTTGAGGTCAAAAAGCGTGTCTCACTTCTTTCTGCAACCCTGACACATGTAATACATGTTTTGTGGGGACAAGCTTCAGAATAAGGATGAAATCTGCCAAGTTCCTGGCACCAACAGCTGCCGTCTTTCTTTTTATATTTCTCAAGTTCTGGAATCAGCAAACTATACTGCGGAACATATTTGTGTAGAGCTTATACGCTAAAAATAATTTTTACATTTTAAAGTGGTTGAGGGGAAATCTAAGGCGAATAATATTTCATAACACATTGAAATGATATGAAATGGAACCTTCAGTAGCTCTAACTGATGTTTTATCTTTACATGGCCACAGGCATTTCTTTACCTAGCATCTCTGGCTGTTTGCACTCTACAACACAGAGATAAATAACTGCAACTGAGACCGTGTGGCCCGCAAAGTGTAACACATTTACCCTTGATAGCAAAGGTTTGCTGATTCCTGCTCCTATCTTCTCACATTTTCCTAGCTTTCCAGTTTTCAAAAAGGACAATGCTCTTTCCAATCTGCCAAGATAGCCAGACAATGAAAGCAACACATACGGAACTCACTCCCAGTGCACAGATGTGGAAAAGTCGGGAGGGAAGTCAAGTCAGGAGGGAAGTCAGGAGGGATGGAGTATTAATAGTGTAGAGCCTCGAATGTCCTTCCCACCAAATCTGCTATTTGTCCGGCAGGCTCCCTTGCCTCGGGGGAGACCAGTCAGGTGAGTTTCTCATTTTCCCGTGCGAGCTAAGTTAGAGCCCTCCACCGTGCACTTTGAGAATCAAGGCCAACCACATCCACCATGAGCAATTCCTCGGAGCTGTCAGTGTGTGCTCCAAGTCCACCCGGCAAGAGCCCATCCAAGACAACAGATTAACCATTAGACTAGATATGTTGAAAATATACAGCGTCAACCTTTCCCCAGCTAGCTCAGAGCGATATATAGATGATTATTTCAACCGTCAGCTGCCGCATAGATTTAAACCCCTGCACAATAACTCCCGGATTCATCTGCCCCTTGTCAAACTTGCACAGCTTTACTTGCAGGGTACATGGTGTGGCAGTTTCACTGTGAACCCAGAATGATCCAGACGGCTGCTGTCTTTTTGTTAACAGGAAGCCAAACTGATGAGTTTGTAATGCATTTCTTATCAAAAGTACTTTCAGAAGAGAAAATGTGCCCCATACGTTTGGCTAGAATTTCACATCGACTAGATTATGGGCTTAATCAGAACATCTCTGTGATTTTCTTGGGGAAACAGATAAATTCTGCATTCATCCCATTCAAGTCACTGTATGCCCATAAGAGACGTATATATGAATTTATAATTATTCTTGATTTTTTCCCCTCCTGCAGTATACTTAATAAAAATCATCAGTTGGAGTCTACGAAGCTATGGTGCTGAATAGGTTCAAGTGTGCTAGTGTATTTTTTAAAGTTAATGCTATTCCTTTTGAGCTGTGTGTCTGAAATGACCATTGTGAATAAAGGGATTGTAATTTTCAACTCAAATGTTTAACAAAGACAAAATGAACGGTAATGGAATTTATGGAGTCTGTGAAGGAACTCTCTAATATGGTTTATTATCAAATAGATTTGGATTTACTGTAGGACAAACTGGTCTCTTTGAAATGTATCAAGAGAAAATGCCTGGAAGGTGCTGAACACTGTTCCAGGAACAATTAAAGTGCTCACATAGATGGCAGAGCCGCCAGTTGTGCTGGGTTTGTTATTCTAACCCCTACTGACTCATGAAATTCAGTACTTAAATGCCAACACTAAAATCACTATTTGTCCTGCCTTTATTTGAGATTCTAACATTTTATTCATCATGCATTTTTTTGCATTTTGATGCTTTAAAATACTGCATGAACCTATTATTTATCTTGGGGCTTCCCTGGTGGCTCAGTCAGTAATCACCTGCAATGAAGATGTGGGTTCAATCCCTTGGTCAAGAAGACTCCCTGGAGAAGGGCATGGCGACCCATTCTGGTATTCCTGCCTGGAGAATCCCATGGACTGAGGAACTTGGCAGGCTACAAGTCCATAAGGGTCACAAAGAGTCGGACACAACTGAAGTGACTGAGCACATGTTATTTATCTTGATGACTAAGGTTTTTGGTGACTCCTTAGATTTGGTGCCTCAAGCAAGTGTCTCATTCTTCCCACTCTGGCCGCAGCCCTGCCTGGCCATTTCTCAAGAGTGTTCTAGGCACTGGACTCTGCCTGTGGTTACAGAGAAGTTATCTTAATTTGCCTGTGTGTATACATGCTCCCTTGTTCAGAGCTGGACAAGGCAAATGTGAAATATGACTCATTCTTTTGATCACTTCATGCTGTCTGTATAAGACTGTTCAGGAAAATCCTTGCAAGAAAGGCTTCCTTGTGGATTTACAGATTGTCAGACACCCAAAGGAGTGGAGGAAAGATCATGCTGCCTCCGGAATTTGAGATACACCACCAGCCCAGGGTGAGAATCAGAAGACAAGCAAAGGGTCAGGTCTCCCGGACTTAATTTCACACCTCACATCAAATCTCCCGCTGAACACAATGTGTATTTACATTTCCACTTTGAGGCAGAAGTTTCTATTTGCTTACATGTGTTGACTCAGTGGATACCTTCCTTCCCTTTTTGTTTTCCTCCCCCTAAACGGCTTCTAGTAAACAAGACTGGCAGAAGATGTCAATCAGATTTTCATTTCCATTTTCACTTTGGTATTTATGTCTTCAGAATTAATGCTTGCCCCAATGATTCTATTTGAAGATCAGCCTAGGATCTAATTGTGTGTATGTTAAATTATTTTCTAAACCATAAGACGCTATACAGATAAGGACCATTATTATTACTAATATCATTATTATTATTGGTTCATCCATAAACACCATATCTGCCACTGAGCCAGTCTTGTCAAGAGCCCCCTAGCATTCTAACATGTATTCCACATGACTGCACTGATACGCTCTCTGAAACTCAGATAAAGGTAAAATGCATGGGTTTTTAGTGTAACCCAGGCGCACTGCATGGCCTGATGAAGAATGCCCTGCCAGAACACTTCAGAAATACTGCATGCTTTTAACCTTGGGAGGTAAGGACCAGTCTGGGTTGTGACTTTACACTAGACACAGCATTTAGTATATTTCCTAAGGGCATATTCACCTTCTAAAGATGTTCTCAAACTATAAAACCATCATCCGTATTCTACTATAATTTATCTTCAGACATAGCCCCTGCCACATTTGAAAATGGGAGCGCACAGCAGGACATTGCTGGTCAACACAGAGCAAGCGGAACGTAGGCGCGGGGCTGGACTGGGTTTAGGCATGAGCAGGCCTGACCCTCCCTGGGCTCAAGGCTACACTAATAATACCAACCCAGGAGCACCCAGGTCTGTGGACTTCTCCTCCAGATCATTTGCTGTCAGAAGTCTGTTAGTGAGAACAGCATGAAGACATGGGTTTGTGGAGTAAGGTGACCTGTTCAAGCCCTAACTCTGATCTTCATTAGAGGTCTCATCTTACACAACTCCCCCAATGTCACAAGATCCATGCTGAACAGATGAGAACACCAAAATCTGGAGATGCTGTGGGCTTAAGCGAGATAACCAGTGACCATATGCTGAGGACAAATACTGTCTTGGTGTGCTCTGCATAGCACCATCTGGCTGCTCCATCAGATTTTATATGTAGGACAATCTTTAAAGATTATCCATAAAAATATGGATTTTAACTGTTTAAAAACCTTGCAAAAGACTGGGCTCCCATCCTAGGAAGGTAACTGTCTCACAGGACATGAGCTCACCAGCTCCTCATATGCTGCCTCCTGGACCCCCAGTCACATGGCAGGTACCCCATGTCAGCATCTCTGGCTCTGACTCCAGTGACACTCAAGCGTGCTATTCCTGAGACAAGGAGCATTGGGGTGGAAGATCCCTCTACATACATCAACTACTACTGAGCTGCAGTGAGGATAATGGTTAAGCACACAGGACTTGAAACCACTCTGTTCGGTCTGAACTTGAGTATCTGGTAAATTACCTAAGTTCATTTTTCTCACCTATAAGCTGGGAATAATCTTTCCTCACAGGGTGGTGGTGAGGATAGATTGAAAAAAATGAAGAAAAGGGAATAGCTTGAAAAGTGCTAACAAGAGTTCCTGGCAGGCTCTTGATAAATGTTACCCATCATTATTATCTTGGCTTTGAGAAGTCAAAGTAATTAGAGCTCTTCACCATTACAAGGCCAGTCTGCTTTATTTTGATTTTGTCCTACTCAAATGGGTTCACAAACTCTCCTCTGCCCAAAGCAACTGAGCTGGTATCCAGCCACTAGAATGGGGTGAAATTCACCACTCCACCCCCATTCTCTACGTCCTGTCGACAGTCACCTTTGTCCCATATTTCATATGGCCCCAGTGAACTGCTCGGGTCAAAATAATTAGGCTATGCCAAGTGTCATAAAAACAAGAAAAGCCAGAAAATGTTTAAATGGGCCTCAATTGAAGAAGGCTGGAACCATTCAGAGCAACAACAAATGAAAGTCAGATGGAATCATGGAGAAGCCCCACTGTTTCCTCTAAATTACAGGAAATTCATGTTGCCTGATTGTGAGGGGCTTTTCCTTGGATTTCTCGTGGGAGGTCATGGGATTGGGCATGTGCCTGGGAGATGATAGGAGGGGCAGGGGGATGATGAGGTAGAGGTGTGGCGACTCCTCATCTGTTCCTTCCTTTCACCTCCCTACTCTAACTACCCTTCAAGAAACAGGTTAGCTTGCTTCTTCAAGGGAACCTTCCCAGATGACTGTAACAAGGCAGAATCCTTAATTTCTTTAAAGTCCCTTGGCACTTCTCATCTCACACCCCTTTGATATCTCTCTCTCTCTTTTTTTTTTTTTGCATTATTATTTGTTTCCCATTTTCCATGCCTTCTCCCCAACTAGACGTGTAAGTTTCATAACGCAATCTACAAATTTCTGAATCTCTTATAGTGCTGAGCCCCTAGTAAAGTTTCTAAGAAATAACTCCTAGTTACCAAGGAAGTGTCATTGCAGAGGGAAAAAGCACAGCCAAGTGGTAAGGAGCCCAGGTCTAGGTCCAAGCTTAGACCCACTGTGTAGCCTTGGCAAGACCCTTCCCCTTCTGAGGACTGGCATTAATTAAGCATAGGAGTTTTTCAGCTCTGCTTTGTAACGGTTCTGGGCTTAACCTTCTCTTCTGTTACTTGCCAGATATCACAGGAGCCAGCCATGGACTGAAGGCCTCATAACCCTACAACCACAAATAATTATCCACAACTTCCTACCCAAAGACTCAACCCAAAGCACTAAAGACTAGGAAAAGTAGGATTTCTGGTCCAAGGGAAATGGTTCTCAACTCCTCCTTTCAATAGAAGAAACTGGAGAACTCTATAGAACCCCAAAGCAATTCAACACAAATCCTGAGGGATCAGAGGTTAGGCATTTCTTTTTTTCCAAAATCTTTTTCAAGATGTACAATAAAATAGATCCACAAGTCTAGTTGGAGTAACAAGCCAACTGCATTAAAGTTATCCATAATTGGGTAAAATTCACAAGTTGTATGAAATAACAAGGTTGCATGATAATATCAAGTGAGGGCTAAATGATACCCCCTAGAGAGAAAGGGTGAAAAGGTCTGAGAGGTCAGGGAAAATAAGACTGGAAACAAGAGTTGGATGGCGAGAGATGTCAGTCTCATTCACCTGTGTATCCCCAGAACCAAACACAGGGCCTGGCATTCAAGCTGTGATGCTGAATAAACTGGGGGTGGGAAGGGCATGCTAGGTGGGGAGGTGAGCTGGAGCAAAGAGAAGGAAATGGGGGGTCACTAAGTCTAGGGACTAAAGGAAAAGCAGTTTGGCTGGAGTAGGAAGGTTTATTTAAAGGCACATTTGGGGGACATAGGAACACAGAAAGTGTACAGGCTTTGAAATCCAAATGGAGGGATCTGGATACTACTTAGTAATAATCTGAATCCTCTGGAAGGTATTTTTCCTTTGATTTCAATACTCAGATCCAGAGAGGACAGTATGAGGTTTGCATCTTGGAAAAGTCTATCAGAAATCCCCGTAATTCAGTCTACTTTCTTTCTGGCCACTTAGAAGTTATAAAGGTTCAAGACAAGATGCACCGCATGTGCACGGAATTGATAAGGAAGAGGCCCCTGGCAACCGTCCAGGTCTATTGGAGGCCTCGATTTTACTCTAGAGAGTAAAATATTTCACAGGAAAATAAAGTTATTTAATGCCTGGGCAAGGGGTCTTGTGAAACCCACAGGCTGCTTCCTCAAAGCCCAGCCAAGTAAATCTACCCTTGACCCTGGGTGGTTATTTCCTGTCTTCAACTATACATGTTGATCCCAGTCCATATACACAGAACTTGAAGCTACAAAACTGATTGCAATCAATACTTTGAAAAACATTTTCAACAAAGCCAGTGTTTTCAAGTGGATTCACTGCAAGGAAATGTTGCCCCCAATCCTATACTTCATGGTTTCACCTAACCAATAACACTTCAGGATTTTCTCTGCCAAAAGCATATAAGTGGATAAAATAAGAATGTACATGATGTCATCTGGATCCTTAACCTACACCCCTATAGATTAGTATGCCTAGAAAAAGTTTTTTAAAAAACTCAGAGAAAAATTCCTGTAGTATTCCCAAAATTAATGGTTTCAAAGTTTTAAATTACAAAGAGAGTAAAATATTTGCATTGAAATTTCTCCATTTGACAATGAAGAAAATAAACCCAATATATGAGTCATCCTGGAATGTATTTTAATTCCCCCCTTACATAATCTCAATAAATCCACTGTCTCCTAAATAAGCCATGTTTATAGCAAACACCCTGTAAAAAAGCAATACTGTAGATTAAAGAAAAAAAAAATAGTAAAAATATGTAGTTATGTCTTTAAACAAATTTAAAAGATTGAAAAATTACCCGTGGGTGGATTAAAAACAAAAAACAAAGGTAAGTTTTGCCTGTACATTTGTTTTTCCCCACTCACTGTTGACAAGCTGATCAGCCTTTGTGTGGATAATCTTATCAGAAAACAAAAACAAAAAACCGTCTGAGCCTGTTTGTCAGAAATTTAGTCCTGGCCCAAGGAGAAAAGCAACCTTCTTTGGTTAACTTGGATTCCAAAGTAATTCTTGATGAAAGAGCATTATGTTAAATTCATTTTTATATAGCACATTAATCTGGAACAAAAGCCCCCTTTATAAAAATGACCCTCATTATCCTGGTATGGAATGAAGCCTAGGAAATTAATTTGTATAAATAAACATTAGTTAAGAATGAGACTTGCTGCATAACAACGATCAGATGGCAGAGGTAATCCAGTCTTAGGGGTGAGAATACGGTATTGTGTAGTTACCTTTTAACAACAGCAACAGTTATTTAACTAGGACTTGTTCCAAATGAGCCTTAAATCAAGCAACTTGGATTTAAGGAAATCTTTGCAATTTAAAGGCGTCGCCTTATTTGAGGGCTGTCTCCTCAACAGAAAAACAAATGAACATAGTTTTAGAAATTCATTGCAGAGAAATAAAGGAGAGAGAATCTGTAAAAGAAAAAGCAGGGAGTGGACGGCTGAGGGTAGGACCTAGAGTGAGCCAGGAAGGTTTCATTTATAGAAGAGCAGCGCCACCTGCTGGTAGACCGGCATTTCGAGGCCCTCTGCAGCGTGGGGGCCATCATCTATCTTGCAATCTATGCATAAATATACAGCGGTAGTTTTCAGCTGCTGTTATACATAAGAATTTTATTACCAGTCGGCAGATTTCTAACACACTGGTTGCACTTTAATAATCCTCTATTACCTGAAGTATGGGTTATATAAAAACCTAGAATGTTAATTGTTGACAAACCAATTCTAATACGTAAAGCACTGAAGTCACCCAGTAAATATCCAAATAAATCAAAAGGGATGGCTCTTTTTCCTCTAACAACATGTTATTAAACTCCACAACTTGATCACTTATATAAAAATAGTGTTCACACATTTCAATATACTAAGAAACAAGGAAAAATGCATCATAATCTTACTAATGGAGAGCTTTCCCTTCATTTACAATTTAGAGGAAAATGTTTTTGCAGAGAATATTTTTCCCATCTTTAAAAACTGGACTTAAACCAATGTATCACTTAGGGAATTTTCTCATATAACAAAACCTGAGTTATAAACAACTAAGATTGCATCTGTAAAAGGTTATATTTTTTAAATGGCACCATAGGAGTCACAGAGCATATAAGTCACTGATAGAGTGAGAAACAGTACCTGTCATTTTTTCCAGAAAAAGATCATACAAACGCGATAGCAAAAGAACACAATAAAAGGAAGAAACAGGAATGTGATAGGTGACTCTGATTAGATCAGCAAAGGAAACTGTGAAATAAATTAACACCCAAGCACCCAGGAAAGGCATATTGTGGCTTTACAGCAAGTGATCGGTATGCAACGGAGAAGGCTGGTGATTTTGTAAGAACAGAAATAAAGTGTCGGCTGCGAAATCTGGCGGTGATAACTAATGACCACACTACTTACAACTCTGATTTGATCTCTAACAGAAAAAAATTAAAAAGCACTCTACAGGATAGATGTATCCAAATAGGAATCGAATTTTTCACTTGAAACGAAAAAAACCCCAAATGGGATCAAAGGACCCCAGAAAATGAAAAATGACAGTTCCTATGTTGCCGTGATTTGATCTCAAGCCAAACGACCATGCTGATAACATTCCATAGCTTAAGAAGAAGGTAGGGCTGTTCTTGGATGGGAAGTGGGTGAGTGCCACTGCCCATTCAGCTGATGGGAAGCCTGCTCTAATTTCAAAAACTTATTGAGATTTAATCTCTAACAACTACAGTGAAGAAGAAGCTGGTCCAGCAACCAAAGGGGCATCCCTTAACACACACACACACACACACACACACACACACACACTCAATTTTGTTATTTCTGAATTGAACTGTGGAATCCCTCCACATTCCATTCTTCCACCTAAGTTGGGTAAGACATGTGTAAAGAGAATCAAACGTCAGAGTGCCTCCTGTAAGCCTACAGCATCTCCAGTTACCTATCACAGGGGACTTGAGGAGGAGGGTCTTGAGCATGAGCAGAGAGCATCTTCTCTCCCGTTTCAGCTGGTTCCCACTCATGGGGAGAGACAGGGTTGCCAGGAGCAATTCCAGGTAGATGTGGAAGATGTGTGGGACTCTGCAATCTAGGGCTGTAAAGACTTGAGTGGGTCATCCAGTGTATTAGCACAGCGAAAGAAGGTCCCCGCAGCTGACTGGGGTCTGAGCGATTAAAGGTACAAGCCTTGCCTTCAAACCAGTTGGGACAAATTCAATTAATGGGGGATCAGAGTTCGATGAAAGCAGCTTGTTTGAGTTAGAAATGTACTGCAGATCTGAAGGGCTTTGTGAGGTTACTCCAGGAGGAGTGAAATAATGGGTCTGCCATGCATTCCCAACTCTCACCTCAACCATTAAGACTCAAAGGCCTGATAACATATAGAAGGGAACGTATCAGCATCCCCAGATGTACCACAGACTCCAAACACTCAGCCTACCAGAGAAGCAGTGGAAGAAAGAAGAAACAGTGGTCATTTCTGCATCCAGCTCATCAAGAGTACTCTAAGCAGTCAAAGGAAGCAGCTGCTCAGAAACAAATGTTTTGGTCAAGACAGCACGAGGAAACAAGAAGCAAGACCTCTAAGCTCATCTCTTCTTGTCTCTTGAGATTCGTGCCTAATAAACTGTGGGAACATAATCCCAACACAGTGTATATGTTATTCAGCAAATCTGTGTTGAATTCCTACTGTGTGCCTTGGCTGCTGTGTGTAATACACTGGGAATCCAAAGACCAATGAGAGTTGTGTGTGCGCATTGTTTATTTCTACAAAGCTCAGTATGAAAACTGCTCTAAATGAGGCTTATAGCAAACTAGATGTCCATCAACAGATGAATGGATACAGCAGTTGTGGTACATATAGACAATGGAATATTACTCAGCCATAAAAAGGAACACATTTGAGTTCATTGTAGTGAGGTGGAGGAACATACAACCTTTTACACAGAGTGAAGTACGTCAGAAAGAGAAAAGCAAATATCATTTACTAATGCATATACATATGGAATCAAAAAATGGTACCAATGAGCCTATTTTCAATGAAGGAGTGGAGAATAGAGAACAGACTTGAACACAGCAGGGGAAGGAGAGGGTGGGATGAACTAAGAAAGTAGCATTGATATATATACACATTGATACATATGTGTAAAATAGATAGCTAATGGGAAGTTACTGCATAACATAGGAAGCCCAGCCTGGCACTCAGTGATGACCTAGAGGGATGGGATGGGGTGGGCGAGAGGGAGACTCAGGAGGGAGGGGGGGTGTGTGTGTGTATATAAATATATGTGTGTGTGTATATACACACATACATACATATATATAGTTATGACTGATTCACATTGCTGTATGGCAGAAACCAACACAATACTGTAGAGCAATCATCCTCCAATTTAAAATAAATAAATAAACGAGGCTTATAGGATCTGTTAACAGAATTAGAGAAGACACATCCATTTGAGGGGGGTGGGGCAGTGAAGAAGTCTTCACAGAGATGGCGATATTTGAACTATGTGCTTAAATCAGGAGTCAGCCAGTGTTTTTCTGTAAAGGTCAGGTAGTAACTATTTTACTTTTGCTCTCTGTTGCAACTACTCAACTTTGTGGTTTTGACTTGAAAGCAGACATTGATAATATGCAAATGAATGGCTGTGACTGTGTTACAATAAAACTTTATTTACTAAAACAAGGAGAAGGGCCACAACTGGCTGGCCTCTGCTTTAAAGGATGGATAAGTTTCTATCAGCTAGAAAAGCAGAGGAACCACAGGCACAGGGAAAAGTTATAGAAATGTGTCTTTAATGAAAACTAGACATTTTTTAAAGAAAAGTTAGATGAAAGATACATGGAGAATGGAACTAGAAAAACAAGGTGACGTCAAACTGTGAAGGGCTTTGAAAGCTGGAGGTTGCCCTATTGAAAATGAGAAGCCATCAAAAGTTTATTATTTTCTCCTGTAAATGGGATAACAACATGATGAAATCTGTGCTTTAACATAATAAATGCAGTGGCGGTTTAGTGGCGAGAGAGACTAATTAAGTGGCGGGCAGCGGTAGTATAACAGATGAGAGAAAAAATGAGGGCTTGAAGTTAGCAATGCCACTAAGGAGAAGAGAGGGCTTGAAATGTAATCTGGAGATCAAACTAGATGGCTTGGCCATCAGTAGGATGGAGGAGAGAGCAGGATCACACAGAACCCTTAGGATTTCAAAATGTGTATCAATACTTACTCAAGCCATCAATACTTACTTACCCCACATCAGGTCTACTCAAAGAAAGAGACAAAGGCAGGGTGTGGGTATTTGGTACCATTGACCCTGATCCTTGCACTAATCTTACTAACAGGGAAATCAACAAGCAGAAGAGCCCAACTTTTTGTAAAGAAATTTGGAAGAGGTGATGTTATGAAACCTCAACACCACTCAGGCCTCAAAGATCAGCTGAGATCAAGATCACCATCAAGAAAAGAAATTTTGATGGAATTTAAAAGGAAAGAAATGTTCTCTCTCCCAGTCCTCTGTTCCCCTCATTTGCTCTCCGACCTTCTTCCAAAAACATACTGAATTCACCATCTCTATGTCTACTTTAGAGACGGAAAAGTCATAAGGCAACTTCAGTAAGATAAAGAATGATGAGAAAGAGAGTCACAGTTGGTCCATGAGGTCCTATTACTGTCTCCTTTTTTCAGAAGAGGAGACTAAGGAATAGAGAGGTTCTAAAGCTGGTGCAAAGGCCCATGAGAGCAAGGGATGATGTCAACTCTGGGACTGCCTAGATAAAATAAGACAATGTCGGTGCCTAAGGCATTATTCTTATGATAGCAATCAGCATCTGCCAAACATCCATTTGGTGAACAGATCAAAACATGACTGCATCAGGACTGTTCTCTAAGTCCCCAGAAAATGTACAAATCTCACCCCTTCTCTCTTTTTCCCTGCCTGAAGGTTCCCAAGAATGTCAAGCTTTAATTGCCAAGGAGATCACTTAGTTCACTACACTAAGTGAGTGGGAATAGCTTGGGAGTTCCCTACTATAATGCAGAGAAAAGACAGGAGATGTTAGCCTATCAGAGATACATCTTTGTGTTCATGGGAGAAATCCGTGAAGGAGCGGCCCTCCCAGAAACTAGCACCTTGCATATTTCACATCTACATCCCTAGACCTCCAGGCCACATAACCTGAATCTCTACCTCCTCCCTGTCTGCATTCATGGCAAGTTTCATTCTGTCATTTTCACCGTGCATCTCTTTTCTCTGCGGGTCACTGTACCTCCTTTTCCAGGAACACCTGTTTAGGGCTTGGGCTTTGAAGAATCGCTGTGAATGTGTTCTCTCAGTTGGATATGTTATAAGCCATATGTGGAAACTGACTCATCTGCACTGAAGAAATGACCAGATCAACCTTGACAAAATGCAAAGAGCAATTCAAAACCACTCAAAGGTAAGGGAACGCTTGGTACATCCTGAGAGAGCTCTGTGAGCAATGGAGAAAGCTCCCTGCCCACTTCTTATCTTGAGAAGAACACACAGAAAAATGATACAATAGAAAATATCCATGAGACATGAAGCCTTCGGACACCTTAAGGTGGGAGGAATTGTCATTCTGGTGCTGTAGGACTCGATTTGCCCACAAGTCACTGTCAATGATCTTAATAGCCATGAAGCGAAAGTGTTAGTCGCTCAGTCACGTCCGACTCTTTCCAACTCTATGGACTGTAGCCCAGCCTGCCAGGCTCCTCTGCCCATGGAATTCTCCAGGCAAGAATCCTGGAGTGGGTAGCCATTCCCTTCTCCAGGATATCTTCCAAAGCCAGGGATAGAACTCTGGTCACCTGCATTACAGGCAGATTCTTTATTATCTGAGCCACATGGAAGCCATGAGTGGCCTTAGATGTGTCTCCACATTTCAGCAGGTTGACCGGGTCATCTACAAATAGTCACAGCTCTCTACAAATGGACCCATTTCTCACATGACCCCACCTGATGAATTATTATGTTTGTGTCACCCTGACTCACATGAAAGTGGTCAACTTCATCAAAATTAGTAAAACTGAATGCAAATACCACAAGTCCTTGATTTTCTGGGACAAACACACTACATACATGAGCGTACTTTGTATGGTGGTATCCCTGTCTTTCCTCATTTGAAACACTGGTGGTTTTTGTCTACTGTGATTTTATTTTATTTTATTTTTTGGTATTTGTTTCTAGATCTTCTTTCCCAGTATTGAACTTTCACAAAGAATATGGATTGTAACTCCTAGCTGATGATTTTTCAAGATCCTTCAGTTATGTCCTAGTTTTTCTTTTTCTTGCTGTATTATTCCCTCTGAATCTTCTTGTACACACACATGCATTACATCTGTATACCTGTATCTGTACAGATGTACATACTATATTGTAAGCGGCTTAGAAAGTTTTAGGAAACTTCACAGATCTGGGGCCATCTGGTTTCTGGTAGACCTTCTATTCCTTTAGCTGATGGCTGAGAATCCTTCATTCATTCATTCATCAAATATTTACTGAACTGGAACCCTTCAGGCCATCTCCTATTCAGGTATTCTTGCCAAAACACAAAGCCCAGCCAAGAATGCGAGTGTAGTATATTTCTGGCCCTGGAGGGAAGGCAGGCAGTCCCCCAGGTCTTTTCTTGACTGAGTGGCAATCCAACTGGCTCCAGCCCAGAAAGCTGGCAAGGGCTCGAATGGAGATCACATTCAGGCAAGCAGTCGGCTCCACTCCCAGAAGACAGCCCTTGCTTGGTGGTCTGCAGAGCGCCCCTGTAGGTACCATCTTATGTGGCTCCAGCTCCGAGGAGCAGTCTTTCTCACTTCACTGCTAAGTCTTTCAGTGTAGCTGATCGTCCCTGACGCTGACCTGCCTCAAAAGCTTGCACTTCGTGCACAGGGTTTTCTCTTTAGCTTTAGGAGTATTTGGTGGTGCTCATCCTATCCTACAGAACGGGATAAAACCAGGACTTTCCGTTTTATGAGAAGAGGTTGGAAGAGTTTTCCTTTTGCTATTTCCCTTGGTGGTGCGAGGGTAGCTCCTCCTATGGATGACCAGATGAAATGATCAGAGAAGGAAGGCCACTTTGGAATCTCCAGACCCTTTTTCCCCAGCTCATCTGAACTAGACATCAGAAGAATGCCTCCTCAGAACAAAAATCTAGGGGTTTGTTTAGAAGCTCTCTGCAAACGAGGCACTACTTATCAAAAAGCCTTTTTGATGCTATCTGAAATTTCAACTGTGTGGCTCTGACAATGCTGAACTTGTTTCTGTCCATTCAGATTCTCTTTGAAAAAATGTTTGGCTGGAGAAGCAAAATTTTGGTAAGCAAATGTGAGGATGGATGATGCCTTGATTATCTAGGTAATTCAACATGATGGAGCACCCAGTGGTTGACTTTGCACTCCCACTGCAGGGGGTGCAGGCTCAAGATCCCTGGTCAGGGAACTAAGATCCCATCAGTCATGTGGCATGGCCCAAAAAAGAAAAATGTTGGTTTAGGAGTAGACCTCTGAGAACATGGCATTTTCAGCATGCATGCTCTACCACTGCTTGAGAGCTCAGGATCCGTGTGCTTTTCTGTGCTGTTTCAACCACCTTTTGGGCTTGAAGGGGTGCATAAATCCTCCAGTCCTGGATGCTCACATACAGACACAGTGAACTCAGATCAAATTCATGTGCACTGAGAAATGAAAAAGAAGATAAAATTGCACCATGGTACTTAGAAATGCCACATGACTTCCTCGGATTGTTTGTGGCCATACTTCACAGGAAATGTGTTTTGTATTTCCACTGGAGTTGGATAAGTGGTTGGAAACGACAGTGGATTCTCAGTGAATGGGACATGAAGCACTTGATTATTTTCTTCCCTCCATAGATGGAAGGAGATGTTCTGTCTTTCTGAGAAAGATGGGAGGAGAAAGTCGCCTTGCCATACACAGGGATTTTAAAAAAGAATCCCCAGGAGCTCTAACTGAAGCCACTGCAGGCAGCTTGAGCCACGACCCTCAGGCTGGTCACATGCCCTGCTGGTGGCCCTCCTTGGTTTTGTTTCTGCTGCTCAGCCTGGGTCAAGGCCATTCATGCCAGTGATTCAGAGATGCCCGGCTCTATCCCCATCAACACACTCAAGATGTGGGTCTTGCTGGAAATTGGGAGGCTGGTCAGGGAGGAAAAAGAAATACTGATTCAAAAAAAAAAATTGATGGAGTGGGTCCCCAAGACCAAGGGCAGTGGAGGCAACCCAGTAGGTCTCTAATCCCAGCCATATTGTTGTTATTGTCGTCCAGTCACTAAGTGGTGTCTCTTTGCAACCCCATGGACTGCAGTATGCCAGGCTTCCCTGTCCTTCACTATCTCCTGGAGTTTGCTCAAACTCATATCCATTGAGTCAGTGATCCTATCTAACCATCTCATCCTCTGCTGCCCTCTTCTTCTTTCCCAGCCATGACTTCAGGAAATTCCCTAGAAGACGACTTCACAGAGCCCCAGTCGGAATCACAATGACTACTGGGTCACCTGGGGAGAATTAAGCTCAAGAAATTTAACTAATGGAATTCAGCCACTTCAGTGCCATTAATTCAAGTTTCTTTTAAAAGGATTTAATTTCTTGGAATTGTATCCAGATAATGTGCTTCAGCTGCGAGTCCTAGAGGCTGTTAGATGGAGTCTTCCTTCTTTGGGCTTCTGAGGGGAGCTTGCTCCCTCCTCCTCCTGGCATAGCCCCAACTCGCTGGTCTTCTTCACTCTCAGCGGGGTTACTCAGGACCTCCTCAGGCCCAGTCCTTCCTTCCATGCCTGCCATGGAGGTCTTCCCAAGACAAAGCCTCTATGGCCCATTCCCCTAGCAAATACCTAGAATGCTTTTTATGCTAATAAGAGGGCCCTACTCAACCTGTGATTTTTCCAGTAGTCATGGACAGATGTGAGAGTTGGACCATAAAGAAGGCTAAGCACTGAAGAATTGATGCTTTTGATCTGTGGTGGTGAAGAAGACTCTTCAGAGTCCCTTGGACAGCAAGGAGATCAAACCAGTCAATCCTAGAGAAAATCAACACTGAATATTCATTGGAAGGACTGATGCTGAAGCTTCAATACTTTGGCCATCTGATGTGAGGAGCGGACTCACTGGAAAAGACCCTGATGCTGGGAAGGATTGAAGGCAGGAGGAGAAGGGGGTGACAGAGGATGAGATGGCTGGATGGCAGCATTGACTCAATGGACATCAGTCTGAGCAAACTCTGGGAGATAGTGATGAACAGGGAAGCCCGGTGTGCTGCAGTTCATCGAGTCACAAGGAGTCAGACAAGTCTGAGCAACTGAACAACAACTCACCCTTCAAGGCTCTTCTGCTGGCACTCCCGGGCACAGGTCTCAAGCTCTAGCCAAACTGGGTGGCCAGCTGTTGCGAGGCACCGGCCACCATCCTCTGCTGCCACACCCTCTCTCATGCTATGAGGCAGGACACTCTCTGCCTCCCATTCCCCAAAGCACATCTGAACTGCTCCGTCCTGTGGAACCTTTCCTCAGCTGACCAATAGGAGGTGGCCTCCAGGCCTGCCCTCCCTCTCTCACAATAATCCCCACATTATCTCCAGCTCTCAGGACTGGAACCCTCGTCTTTCTTCCCCTTCCTTGGACACAGACCGACCTATCCATCTTCTTTAGTAAGTCAATCTGCTAAAGGCTGCAGAACTAACCATCCAGGCTGACCTCAAATCCAGCCCCACTGACTCACTGTGTGGCTCCTGGCAATCTCTTAACCTCTCTGTGCCTCAGTTGCCACACCTGTCAATGCACAAATGTGTCATTTACAATTGCTTCAACTGAAAATAAAGATTACTACCTCATGGTAAAGATTAAATAATATTTGTAAAGGGCACAGAATAGCACCTGCAATGCAGAAAATGCTACATGGGTGTTCAATTTAACAACAACAAACACACATGTATACACACACCCCCTTGCAGTGTTAGCAGAGTCCCTTGCACATAGTAAGAGCCTCCCTGGTAGCTCAGTGGTAAAGAACCTGCCTGCCAATGCAGGTGCTGTAAGAAATGTGGGTTTGATCCCTGGGTCGGGAAGATTCCCTGGAGGCGGGCATGACAACCCACTCCAGTATTCTCTCTGGAGAATCCCATGGACAAAGGAACCTGGCGGGCTACAGGCCACAGGTCACAAACAGACATGACTGAAGTATATAGTAAGAGCAGTTATTATACTAAGGCTAGTCTTAATGTGAATCCAAGTTAAGCAACTGGCCATTTCCCAGCACTGCTACATAAACAAGCCTTGGGTCCTAGATGATGCAACATATATACACTAAGAGGTGTCAACCTTGCTTCAAAAGGGGAAAGTGATTTTCCAGCAAATTTTAGTAGCCCTTCTTCCCTCCTCACCAATGAGTATGACCTGTGTGTACTCTCTACATCCACTCTATTCTGAAAACAGTTCCCATTATGCCATTCTGCGCTTCATCGCTTATAGGCTTAAACGTGAATCAAAGAGATCCCAAACACTGAGAACTTTCCTATAAGCATGCTGGCAAATGTCCTAAATCTGTTGGGCCAGATGACAAATGTCCATCTCAGATCAGAGAAGCATCCAACTGACATGATGGGCACCATATGAGAAGAGAAGGTCCCAAAGCCTGATTGAGACCAGAGCGCTCAGATCAACTGCTCATTTCCGTCTGGATGGGATTTGCAGGGAGGATGCAGTGTAGCCTGGGCCGCCGCCCTGCAAGCCTCTCTCCAGTGGCTTTACACCATCCTCAGTCTGATGTTAATTCAAGACAATGCCTCATCGCATCACAACAAATTAGCCACAGACACGCGATAGCAATCAACTCAGGGGGCTGTCCTGAATGCGGGCTGGGGGATTCCCTGTCTCCACGAGCCACACGCTCCCACAGATGTTTCTAAAAGCCTCTTCCCAGAGGCCCATTTAGAGAGAAATTAAATGCAACTTTGACTTAATTAACGTTTTAAATGATAATGAATACAATGTAGATTCATAGGAGGCATTTACATTGTGTTGTAAAATTGATAAAAATTTAATAACTCTTTGTTAATAAGTTATGTCTCCCTAGACCCATAAAAGCCTAAGGCACTGCAAACTCCAGCCTGGGTCTAATCCAGGCTCCTGGTACAGGTGGAGGAGGGAGGCAGAGATGGACTTGACATTTGCTCCAAGCCTGCTCTAATTCAAACCTCTGCTTGTTCATCAGGACTTTATTTCATACAGTAAAGGTCAGGATTTGGGCTCAAGGCACAGCCTTGACAAGAAAGCTCAAGTGAAAGGCGGGCTGGCCCTGGCATCTGTCGCCTGCTATAGGGGAGGAGGGGGGAGATGGCGAGCCAACTGGCCACATCTGCCCTCCACCATGGAGGTAAGAGGTAGGGTCCCCTGCCTGGTGGTAGGAGCTGTCAGGGCGAGTATGGTGACAACTGGCCACTGTCCTGAAATAAAAATGCAAACATAATTTCCATGTCACCTTGCATAAGGACTTCTGTTTAGCTTCCTCGTGGCATGCCAACGCTTTTTCCGGTTTGTCCTTGAAGAGCCCAGTCCCTTAGTAAGGAATCATATGCCTGGGAAGCAGGGTGTCCCACAGACAGGGATGCACACAAAGCTCCCTCTCCTCTCCTCAGTCTGACCATTGTACTTCCTGTCTCCCAGCTCTGTTTCAAAGGATTTCTTTTAAAAAGTTGGCTGCTGTTTGCCTACTGTTCCCTTCCTCTTTCATCTACATGCAGTGTCTTTTCACAGCATATTTATCTTGAAGAATTCAATGGTACTATTTTTGAGAGAAAGAGGAGAGCACGTCACGGTCCCCAAATGCAAGTCAGTTGCTTTCACTAGACCTGTGTCACAATAGAAAAAGCAGTTATTTATTATGAATAAAAACATGATTTGTATAGAGATGTCCTTAGAGATGGACAATTAAAAGGGTTCATTTCAAAGGAAACTTTGCCGAAACATGATGGTTGTCTTACGAAGTGCAAATTGTCTTACAGTGAGCTGCCCACTGTAGGAAAGAATATATTGTGTCACCCTGCTGCTGAATGTGGCTACCAGAAAATCCAGGGACAGATGTGGGCTTCTGCAGTCCTGCCTTCTGCCAACAAAAGTGCCCTAAGATTCCCACTGAGGTCCATTGTGCATGGAATGATTAAATGGTTGCCCAGGTTGAGTTGCCTTCCTGTTTTTCCCTTCCTGTGATGAAGTGCAACTGGCCAAATCAGGGCACATGGGCCAAGCCTAAAGAGGTAGGGCAGCTGCCAAAGGTTGCTGTAGTATTTGTAGCTGTAAACGGACACTGGGGAGGGAGGGAGGGATAAGGGAGAAAGAGAGATTCCACCAGCAAGCATGAACAAATGGGAGATACTGCGGATCCAGAATTAATGGGTTTTAAAAAATACAGGGCAAACCATGATTTAGATTGATTTGGGCTGAGTGTGCTTTGACTATCCTTTTTCTTTCAACCACTGACGGTGGTCATGGGAAGAAAAAGCCTTTGGTTTCAAGGTCCAAAAACAAATAAACAAAAATAAACAAAATTTAGGATTGGGGAGCTCGAGGAAGTCACCCAAAACTATACCTACAGAAAAGGACTGAGATAATTATGTGCTGTTGGTTTTTAAAGGCAGCTTATTACATTAAATCTCCCTGCAACAGGCATTGGTGACTGTCAGCATAGAGTCCTATTACAGACACTGTTCTGGAGCTATTTGCACCCCTGCCCTAGTATCTGATTTTATATACTTCAAAATGTCATTAGTGCAGTCGAGTGACTTTAGTTCTACTGACAACATTAATCCTCTGCCTGTACAAACCAAAGGCTACTTGGGATAAGCTGATTTTTGTTTATTATCTCACAAGACTCAAGATTACACTAAACTGATCTTGGTATTTCTCCCGTCAACCTAATCGTATTGGACTTCTCTTGACCAAACCATTAGAGTTGAATGCCTCCTTGTATTATATTTACACCCAAAAGAAAAGTTGTGCACCATTTAAAATTAGCTACAGCAATGCACAAGTGGGTGTATGTAATTGTGCAGGCTTAAACTATTAGTAAATTGAAAGGCTAGTGTGAGTGATCATACATGTCCTTTAGCTGAATCTATTTCCGTGTGCAAGTCGAAAGATCTATTTCTCTTCGAGCTCATGATTAATTTGTTCATGCCAGGGTTACTGATGGCTTGTGGCCAGCACCATGTCAGGCAGACCTCAGCAGGTCTGAATCAATAGGGTCTTATGTTGTCACTGTATCATAATTTGGATTGTCCCCTTTATATTAGACTTTACAATCAAATATCAGGCCAGGCTGAAATAACAAGAATAAATTCTAAACAGAGAAAAGACACTATTTTACAAAATTATATGGAAGAGAAGTGGAACCGATTAGAACTTCAATCTATATTTATGTGTGTGTGTGGATACTGTCAGACATATGTGTGTGTGTGTGTGTTTGAGAGTACTAGAACATAGCTACTTGTGAAAAGTCTGAGGCCCATACTATCTGAGCATCTTTTAAGATAGCTGGTACTTTTATTTAGGATCAGGCAAAGTAGAAACAGAATCAGAATGATCCCAAAATGATGCACACCAATTCTAACCTACCATATTGCATGGTTCATTCCTGCCAAAAATAGACAGAATAGCCTTGTGATGCATCCTTACTGGTCACCCCTTGTCTAACTTTTCTGACATTGCTTGTTAGGTCTTTTGTAAAGAACTCCTCCTTCTCTGCACATCTTTTTGTCAGCACAGTGTTCACAGACATCTCATGAGTTCAACAGAAGGAGACATCTGTGAGAAAAGTGTGTGACTTAACAACACAGGGAATGTGTAAGGGGCCACACCTCCAAGGAGAGGTGCGCGGAGCAGGCAGGCCCTGCTGTTAGGAGGCAGATTTCTAAAACTGTGTGAACACTTTTAATATATCACTGCTCCTCTGGGAACTGGCTACTTCTTTTCCCACTTCAGAAAACACATAATGGGACTTTGCATTTCAATTTAATGTCCCTTGAAGACAGAAATCTTTCCCCTTATAAGAAAAAAAAAAAAAAAAAAAAGAGGTAGAGGAAAGGCAAAAGAGTGAATCAGCGAGTCTCCAAAATACACTGGCTCAACTAGGAAACTGCGACCAAAGCAAGCTCCATAATAGTATAATGACCTTTAATGACTGTCTTGGGAAACAATACAGCCCCGGCATAAAAGACAAAGGGCAAAACCCATCATGGTTCTGCTGACACTAATTCAAGATGATTTTCAGAACAACTAAAGAATGTAAGAGAAGTAATCTGATCCGCCCATCTGACCTCACTTTGATGCAAGGGCCCTTCTGCTGCCATTTCTAATTGTCAAACCCTCTACGTCTCACATCTGTTCATATTTAATGAAAAGCCCACTCTCACCACTGCTTTTTGAGGCAACCAGCCCTGTCCAATGGGCACCACCCAACCCCACCACTAGCTAGGGGAGCCCGGGGATTGCTATTGGAGCTCTGCCAGCGGAATTCTGCATAGACATAGACATCCTTTAATTGGAGAAGAGGGCTTACGTGGGTCCACGGAGGGGTTCAAATTGGAACGGATTTTTCTAACTTATTATTAATGGTCAAAGGTGAGTGGACTCACACAGGGATGGATGAAATCTGCTTTTGTACGATGGAGTGACGACGGCGGGGAGGCTGATGAAACAGAGGAGGCAAACCTCCCCCCTGAGCTGTCAGTACCAGTTACGCCTTCGACATACAGCCCAGAGCTCCACATTCGCAATAGTGGGGCTGATGCTGGATACGTAGAAAGACAACAGTCTCATGCCCGGGATGCTTCTGAGTAGATGGGACAATCCCACCCTTAATTCTTCTCCTGGCCTCCATCAACACTTGGATTAAATTGCAGAGCTGAGAAACCCCTCCAATTATGGTTTTGCCTGCATAAGATGGAAATTGCACATACTAGGCATCATGGGCCTCAAGCAGGGGACATAGATTTGCTGTGATTGGTAGAGGCGGCCAGTGCCAAGACATGACCACAGGCCTGAGTTTAGAGCCTGAGTGGCTCCTTCCTTTTCTCCACTAGATCTCTGGCCAAGGTTTTAGAGCCCAGTGGTTACTTCAAAATAGAAGTCGTGCCTTACGTGGGTAACCGAGGGGGCTGGTGCTTACATTTGCTGCCATCAATCAGAGATGTGGTCAAACTGGAGCTCACTAGAGCTCACCCCTCCACCACCCCACCTCCCCAGCTCCTGTCTTTGAACCTGGTGTCTTGCCACACATCACAGACAAACAGGTTCTTTGCATGTTTGTGACTCAGCTCACTGTGGTGATGTCATATGAACTGGAGAGATCTGTGATGAGAAGAATGGTGTAAGGGCATGTACTGTGGCATCTGAAAAGTTTCAAAGGAAATTTCCTTTTGAGGATGTTAGGCCACTGTGATTGGGACAGTTCAAAATCTCTCTCACACTACATCTACTCAGTGTCACTGTAAAAATAATTAATCCTATCCCTTGGCACTGTTGTGAAGGAGCAGTGAATCACAAACCAGAGACAATGATGATTCTCTGGTCCTAGATCAGACTCTTCCAAAGGCCCCTAAGACCACTCCCAGCACAAATAACGTCTCAGACCTCAACTGTGAGTTCAAATATCAGCACCGGGCTTGCCACACTCCAATGCGTACAGTGAAATGAGGGCTCCCTCGGCCCAGGACACCCCATGGGTCACAGCCATACAAGCACATCATGCTGGGCTCACCTTCAACACTAGCATGTAAGCCAGCTAACTTCTCATGGGGATAAATTCTCAAGAGCGAACTGCTCTTCCCTCCCCACCCCCTGGTGCCAGTATGAAGTAACTGCTGCTGGTGAAAATTTAGTTGAACCAGCTCTGGGCACTTAGAAGAAAAGATAAAGGATAATATGGTTACCAACAAATATGGCGGGTGCTTCCAAGAGGAAGTGATGAACACAGACGGAAGGATCGGCTTCTACCGTTCATGCTACCGAATGCGGTGACAGCCACCCTTGAAGGTATCCAAGTCCTCATGCAAACCACAACCTCGTCTGCCCTTAGAAGAGGACCCTCAGTGAATAAGCTGGAACTTTCAGTAATATCACCTATGAACTGTTTCAGTAAAACACCAGCCAAGCCCATGCTGAAGGCGAGGAACAGGGGTGTGGTGAGGCTCAGATGTGCCAGCTGTCACTACAAGACCACGAGAAACTCTGTAACCCTTCTGAGCTTGCGGGGGGCAAAGACTGACCCCAAGGACTGCACAATGGACACAAGGAAACCAGGGAGATTCTTGGCTTATGATTTTTGCTGTTATTCAGAATCACCATTGTGACAAGACAGCTTAGTTAAACAGGGGGAAAAGGAAGTTTGTAACGGACTGATCCTTCTAATGAATCATCATTGGGAGGAAAAACTCTAGAATCCACCAGCCTGTAAGGGTTGGCAGATTCAGAATATTCTTTTTCAGAGCATTAGGAGGCAATCCAGTACTAGAGGAACAAGATACAAGTTAGGAAGACACTGAAAGAAAAGAAAAAAAAAACCCGTCTGCATGGAAACCCTGCTGTATTTTGGAAAGTATCTAAGCTCACTAAGAGCAGTTTTATGCCAGAGTTGGCTTGTTCTCCCTACATCGTTTTCCTACCTCCTTTCAACCCAATCCAATGTCTGACGCCTTTCCCCAAAGAGGAAGGTATACATTTCCATGCATCTCTGTATCAATTCAGCATTTGATGTGCTGTCAGATTAATTTCTTTAAAGGAGAGAGGAATAATGTCACTGGATTATAATATCACAGCCTGCACGCTCTTACAAGAAACGTTAAGCTCACAGAACAGGGAGGGAAGCCTCCCCAGCACACACAGTGACACAGGCAGCGAGGGCAACACGCCACCACATGCGGTGGGAGGCAAGCACAGCACCACGGGGCACACCAGACGGGGATGACGCCACAGACAGCACAGACACAGAACTCTGTGTGTAGGGGTTGAACTTACAGGCACGGAAAGTGGTGGAGCAATCACTAACAGAGACAGAAGAAAGTGGGAAGGCTCTCTCAAGGGTGTCCACGTTACCACGCACACGGCCTGACATGCACGAGCAGTCACGCTCAGAACGTCCGCAATCAAAACAACATGCCCGTCTCATTCTCTTGTAGATGGACATCTTGGCTATAACCACAGGGGTTGGATGGGAGGAGAGGAAGAGCGGTAGTTAATGGCAAAGTCACACACAGCGAGGCAGCTGGAAGGGAGCTGAAGGGACTGAACACAGGTCTTAGTTCACATTAACAGTCTTGACCCAGAAAAAATAAAATGCAGAGAGACTCTTGGTAACAGTTTGGTTGTACATCGAAAAGAGCAGAGAAAGCATCAGTGGCCTGTAGAGTCCTCCAAGGCTGCTGCGTATTATTTTTCTCCCCTATGTAAAGCAAGTGACCACAGGAAAGGCATGGCTGATGACAACAGTGTTGTTGGATAAGAAGCAACACACGTTAGAGACAGCAAAAACACAACCAACATTTTTTTTCCCCTGGCACGATGAATACAGGACACAATATACACACAGCCAATTAATTAATTCCTTATTGGGTACAATAAATGTTGTGGGGTTTTTTTTGCAAGATGCAAGAATATCTAATATGTAGGCTTTCTAATTTCCATCCATTTCTGGGCATTAGGCAGAGGCTGGGATAAGCTTTCATCAAATTAGATGTGAAACGATTACATGTTAATATCAAATCTGAGGATGCCTCTGTTGAACTTCCCCAGAGTGAGTTTACATGATGCCTACAGGAATTTAAATTTACTCTTGACAGAACAAATATCCAAATCTGTCCATGTAAGAAATGCAGCTACTCAAGGCGAACGCTGCATATTTGACATTAAAAGCATTTCACAAATAAGAAATCACCAGAAGCATATGAGATGTTGGTCTGTTGGAATGCACTAAGCTCCTCACGGGTGTATTTTCTGCTTACAGCTCAGAGAATGAAAATCGCATCTGCTTTTCTCTCCCCACCCACCAAAAATTCAGAAAGTTATAGGGTTATTGGTTAACAATAATTTTTTCCTATACAGAAAATACTGGCCAGCATAGAGGAGAAATTACAAAACATGAGACAAGAGAATAGATCCCATGTAAAATATCTTACTGAGATCTGCATGAGGCCTTGAGAGCTTGTCTTAAGCCACTATCATAGGTTCTGCACTGCCTGGGAATCCAACTTGAGTGCTGACCTACAAAACTTGTTGGACCCCACTGTTCTAGTTCTGAAGGCCCTTCACCTCCACCCTTCAAGCCAATTTAGATTTCAGTACAACGAGAACCTTTTGTACCTCATTTTGATGCTACAGCAGGCAAACATCATGACTTATCCTTAGCACATGCCTGCCTGCTCCTCTCACAAGATGGGAGAAGAATTCATGTTTATTCCAAGCATCACAGCCAAATAGTCAGCTAGACTGGAGAGGTGTTATTCCCTGTGCCCATACCTTTCATTTTGAAAGTCATTTTTCCTCCATTTTTTTTTCTTAGTGGAGAAATGGTTGCACTCTTACTTTAAAATATGGCCAGTGGTTTTGCCCTCTTGGAATGTTACCGTCACCAGGAAGAGAGGTTTAAATCTCTCCAATGGGTCAAGTCCTGTTCTAAGACCTTTATGACTTGCCATCCAGTCTATTTGTCAAGCAGGGGGAACGTTATGATTGTGAGGAACAGGCACTGGGGGAGATGGATGAGAGATCTCTTCAGCAGCAACTCCATTCCCGTGATCTTGGCTCACACTTCTAGCGACAGGTTCTGTTAGCATCCTAGCTAGTCAGCTGTTCAGGTCATCACCATGCAGCCCCAGCCCTGTTCGATGCGTCATTCCTGAGCTTAGCTTTTACAAAGAAAAAAAGCAAAGAAAAAAAAGAAAAAAATTCCACTATAGCATTTGAATCAGAAGAATTTAGAAGGCACGGTATGATTGCCCAGACACCCCAAACAGCAGTTGTTGAAGTCAAGAAAGGGAAAACATGAAAATCAAGTTATTTTAAATGCATCCAGATCTGGTGCCCAACTCACAGACCACTTGCTTGGTTTTGCCTTCTCAGTTCTTTTACTGGAAATATTGACTTGTTATTTACACAGAGGAGGGAAACGAAGATGATTTTTTGTTTTGCTGTAGATAAATTGTTTTGAAAAAAAATTTTAATCAAATGCTGTAGCAGAAGAGAAGCCCATCAAACTCTGAAATGCTATGCTTCTCATTAGCAACAGTGCCTGGTTTTCGTTTTCATACTGCCATTTTGGGTTCATACACAGTAATAGACTCTGACACATTTATAGGGAAAAAAAGTTCTTATATGTATACTGTCTTTAAGGACAAGGGGAGGGAGGAAGGGATGGAATAACTTTTGAAATGGTTTTGTCAGGGGTAAACCCATCATAATGGGTGATTGAAACCTCCTACTTGATAAGGGTTCAGGAGGAAACACAAACTTCAAATCAGTGCCTCTCGGGGACTGTTTGCAATTGTTACTGTTGGCTCTTCTGGAGACCATGCATTGTTCTAAAATTTCATAGTGTTAGCATGCAGGAACAGGCTGAAACTGGTAATCAAAGCATCAAAAAAGAAAAAAAAACAAAAAACTTTTGCTATAAGAAGATTAAATGTTAATTGTCAGCACTCACATTCCAAAGCAGCATATGCATAAGAAAGAAAGCATGCTATTTCTTGTCATTCCTTCCCAGTCATCAGTTTTACAGTCACACCAAATCCAAAATAGAAATCTCAGGAGACAAACAAGCACCACCGCACACACACAAAATCAGCAAGAATGATCAATGAGAGGCTGAAAGACAAGACAGAAACAGTTAAAAATGACTGAGCCCCACACGCTGATAAACCTTTGTGAATTACAGCATCTAGACCAAGGTGCCACCAGTTAGGAGGCTGGCACTTCTGCTTTACTTCTGAAACAGTCCATTTTCACCGATCCCCCATCAGGTGTCTTCACCTATATACTTCTGGGTCCACTTTCTTAGAAGGGAAGGCCCATTCTGACCTCCTCCTGGTGATTGTGATCCATCGGGCTTGAAGGATGTTATGTCCCAGCCAGGAAGAACCTTCCACTGGGCCATGTTATGAGTCACAAACAGGCTCTTTAATTAAAAATGGATGAAGATGTGTCCCTCTGGTAGTAGCTGTTCCAGGAGAAGTAGATACTCTGTGTGTAAAATTATACTTTCAAGCCGTAAAATTTTATCAAAATTAAGTCATGGATCTCCAACTTTAGAAAACACCGTCCTCATCCGCCTCGACTTTCTCTCTGCTTCCTAATCTTTCGTTTTTGTTTTAGTGAATTGAGGCTGTTCAGAATTAACTGATGTTTTTTATTTCCATGTCTCCATGATTGTTTCCTCTTTTAGAGCTGAAGGTTAATTTCAAATATCAGAGTGCCACTTAAAACTCCCAAGGTTAGGTTTCAAAGGGCAATTGTGAAAGTTTCAGTATTTATTTAAAACAGAAGTTAAGGTTCCTATCTACTCTCTGGCCACATAGAGTGCCCTCTCTCCTCTGGTGTTTGCTGATTTTCTTTTTTTATCTAGTCACATAATGCTCTCTTCCCCAATCTCCATCCTCAGAAAAGGGAGTTTTCCACAGGATCTCAATGGTAATGCTAAGTAGACCTGTGAGGACATCTAGTGGATCTGTGTGGAAGAGCAGCTAGTTAACAGACCATCCGGCCAAGCTGGGTGAAGATGCTGCGTGCCTCTAAGAATTGAACCCTGCAGTGTCATTTCAACTCAGCGGCTTCTCCCAATCCACAGAAGATTTTTAAGGGAGAGCCAGGATGAAAGCGAGAGAGATTCCAGGACATGGTCCTAGAGTGGTCAAAAGTGGCAGCTTGCATGGGCTGTGCAGTCATGACCCATAGAGCAGGACTGCTTCGGCACCGGCTGGCTGGGTCTCCTTCAGTCAGGTCAGTTCAGTCGCTCAGTTGTGTCCGACTCTTTGCGACCCATGAATCGCAGCACGCCAGGCCTCCCTGTCCATCACCAACTCCCTCCACGTCCATCGAGTCAGTGATGCCATCCAGCCATCTCACCCTCTGTCGTCCCCTTCTCCTCCTGCCCCCAATCCCTCCCAGCATCAGAATCTTTTCCAATGAGTCAACTCTTCGCATGAGGTGGCCAAAGTACTGGAGTTTCAGCTTCATCATCAGTCCTTCCAATGAACACCCAGGACTGATCTCCTTTAGAATGGACCGGTTGGATCTCCTTGCAGTCCAAGGGAGACTTAGAGTCTCCTTAGAGCCCTGTTATAGCTTCCTGAGACAGGGAACAGACAAGAGTGTGTCGAGGAGAGGTGTCCGTGATGCAGCTACATGTCATTCCATTTCAGCGTTCTTAGAACTTTATGCTCAATTAATTGTCCCCATCGGCTGGCTTAACTCTGGGAAAGTAGAGAAATATAAGCCCCTGGAGACTCCGTTTTCTTTTGGCCCACATCGTAAGGTTCTTGTTCTTGGACTAGTGCCACAGATGCAAACAGGTTATGTGGTTGCCAAGAATTAGACCCTAGGTCTAAAGGTGTTTCTCCTCTAAGAACTTTGTCCTAGCAGTTTTACAATTTGAGAAAAAGCTTTTATGTCCTTTCCTTCACCACGATGAAGTGCATATTCATCCAATACTTCCATTATGACTTCCTAGTGCTATTTTTAGAGACAAAAGTATTTTCCTCATGGACATCATCAAAGCTGTTTACTCAAGTGTTGAAAACTGGAAGATTTCTCAGACATACTCTTGGACAACTGTTCCTATACATGCAAAGGTCTTGATCATGAGAAAGGAAACCTGTAGAGAAGGGGCTGCTATCAATTAGCTTGGTTACTGCTCTTTCCTTGTGTCAAGCTGACAGTCAGTTGTCAAGTTCAGGTTCTCTGCTGGTTAGCCCTTCAGAGCCAAGCTTGGAATGGAAGAGGGAGTTGGACTCCATCCCGTTCTCACACCATCTGCCTCCTGAATCAGCAACCAAATTGTCAGCCAATTTCCAATTGTAGAATCTTAATTTCCAGGGTGGGCTGGAAGGGGCATGAAAATCAGTGCTGGACTGAAAGGCTCAGGTGGAGTTTTCCAACTGCTGGGGAAAAATACTGTAGGTTTCAAATGGAGCAATTCGAGGCAAGACTGGAGTGGAAGAAAAAGCAAAACAACAAAAACCTGCTCTTCAATTCAGATTGCAACTTCATGTTTAAAATCAGTCCAATGAAGGGTGGATTATTTGCTGAAGGCGGAACTCTAGAGCTGCTCTTTGTATGCTCGGCAGCAACTAAAATTCTAAGTCAAAATATCCATGGAAGAAAAAGTCCACTGAGGTGTAAGACGGAGGCATTTGTTTGATAGAACGATGGGAATCCGAGAGCATTCTTTCAAGTCCTATAAATGGGGAGTGATGTCTTCACTTGGTGAAATTCTCCAACTAGCTTCTGGAGGGATGAGAAAGACCTTCCCAGGTAGTTTTCCAGCAATGGAAAGAAGGGAACAAAAAAGCTGGTTAATGACAGCAGCAGAGAGCACACTGAGCTAGTAGGGTGATCCTGCCCTGAACGCTGTACTGTGGCTGGAGAAGACAGAAGAATTTGGCACTGGACTTGTTTGCGGACTGACACCATGGTTTCCCTCCACTAGCTACAGTAGGCAGCTTGGCAGGAAGGAAAGCCGTCCATGTCCTCAAGCCATTTTTCAAGATGTTCTGCCGATAAAGGGAGCCACGGAGCCAATTCTGGCAGAATTTTGCCCCAAATTGAAGGTCACTTTTGTTGGTACGCAGAGTGTTCCATACCCTCCAATGACTAGCCCAAACCAGATGACCAACTTTCTTCTTCTGCAAAGGAGTCAGAGAGGACCAGGTGCAGAAACATCTCCACATTCCAGGGCTGCTGTACCGAACTGGTCTGTAGGTCGGGTCTCTCGTACACGAGTAAAGATGGATGCTTGTTGCTGGTGCCGTGGAAGCAGTACTGTTCCAAGGCTCACACGGAAACGCTGGCCTCAAAGGTCATCATCAATTGCCACATCTTGCTGGGAGACACGGTCCAACTCTTTGAGTAACTTAGGGCTCAAAGACTTCCATTTACTCATCCAGGCTTCTACACAGCTCATTAATAAAATGGAACATAGTCTTTGAGCCATCCCTTTCTGCCTTAAACAAGTAAGCAGATCTTGCACAGATGTCTAGGTATACAGGAACTAGGTATGTCCTAGTGGTTATTGCTGAGGGAGAAATTTTATTTTAAAGCAAAGGTACTTCACAGACTATAGAAAATAATTACCACTGTGGAAATACTTGTCTCCAGTAAGGCAATTTAGGTACTTACAGTCCCAAAGTTGGGTGTCCAATTAATTCTCTCTCAAGCACTTACTTCGTGTAGAGAGGCATGTATGGTGTAATAAATATATCACTCTCTATATATCTCTATGCTTATATATAAAAATGTACATTTTTACATATAAAGTACTGGTACATATCATATATATATCACAACATGGGAATATATATGTAGCATATGTGTTTCCTTCAGGATAGGAATTCAAGCTTAATAGCAGAGGAGACCAAGTATAATTTATCAAAGGCAAGCATGACAATGACCCCCATTTGATGAGGCTTCTAGAGCTAGTGGTAATTACCTCAGCCGACTCAGTGTCCCCTCAAGGTCCCTGAGACAAGGCCTTCAAGACAAACACTGTTGTTAAGGTCTTATTTTCAAGTGGAAAAATAAGACAACGCCAGAAGCTGGCAAGAGGTTGGCAGAGGGGGCATGGGGGGGGCAATGGAGGGGGTGGGAGGTGAATGAACAGAGAGGGGTTCCCTGCTCACAGGGTTCTCCAGCTCCAGGCTACTCTGCAGACCGAGTTGGGGCATGATGTTACTGCTACATGCAACATGAATACCAAAAGAAAAAAAGAAACTGCAACTGTACAGAAAATAAAAGAAGTATCTCTTCTAGAGAAAGACAGGGGGAACTGGACTCTGGGCTGCTGGGAACCCGTTTTACTCACAATATATCACTACCAGTGTGCAGTTAAAATAGAGTAGGGGCCGTATTCCAAGGCAGCAATGAGAAAAAAAATAAATCAAAAATATGTCAATGATTAGAAGTTAAAGAAAATCCCTTCAAAACACAGCAAATTTAGAACATGACTTGTCCCCTAGGAGTCCACCTTTTGGCAAACTTTTAGAAGCTGGGGGAGAAAAAAGGAAATCATTAGACCGGATTTGTTACACAGAAAAAGAAAATGAGTAAATAGCAGATTCTGAGAACTTGTTCCTTGGCCAGACAGCTGAATTTGACTCTCTTCCTGGATGGAGAACTATGAAAAAAATGGGAAAAAATGCAAAAGTTAAACTATACTACCACAGAATTTCCAGAAACACAGTGTCCACACTCAATATTTCTCCAGGTAGTATGACATAAGACATTTAAGACTGAATGAAGGTGAACGGGGATGTTGGGGATGGGATGGGAAGATTTAGAAAGGGAAAAGCGAGGTTGGGAGGGGAGGGTTAGAAGACAATAAAATCCAGGGATGTCATCAGCTCTGCCCTCCCAGAGACATATCATTCCAGGATGAATTGTTAATACTTGGCCTACCAGGTTTGGACAACGGAGCGTGGGTCGTGCTGCCCTCTCCAATTTAGGGTTACAGGCAATGTGTGTTCAAAGGCAGGAAACCACCCAACTTGCATGCATTATTAAAACTTCTAGCTCCTTCTAACAAAAGTTTCTTGGCAACCCTATCTTCCCCAATTTCCTAACCTGCCCAGCATGCCCAGGGAAGTTCAAGTTTAATCATTCATTTTATTCTAACCACCCTGCTCACATATGCATCTGCATCCCACCCTCTGTAACACAGGCTGCTATGGCCTTTTAATGAGGAAGAATGATATGTGAACAGTTCTGACTGTTAGCAAGCATTAACCTCACAGCTGAAGGCCTCCATGAGGCCCAGAAGGGGAGAAGGGTGCAGAGAGAGGGAGCGAGGTCCTATCTCACTGCTTGGCTCTGCAGGGACAGTCCTTTTGTAGAAGGAAACGGCAACCCACTCCAGTGTTCTTGCCTAGAGAATCCCAGGCACGGGGGAGCCTGGTGGGCTGCCGTCTATGGGGTCCCACAGAGTCGGACACAACTGAAGTGACTTAGCAGCTTAGCAGCAGTGCTGCCCTGTAGGATGGGAGATCATTCGATTCACTAGCTGAACCAATGTTAAAGGTAATGAGAGTAGAATTATTTCAAACAATTACGTCCCTCTCTCTCCAGGAGGAAGCTAAAGTCAGTGGCCGCTTGCTTGCCTGGAATCAAGATGGAAAAATATCTTAGAGGCCAAACCCTCATTTCCAGGGACTTAAAAACCTGATTGCTGGGTTCCACGTCAGTGCCCAGTGAGGAACATGGAGTCAGCATCCAAGCAGGAGTCATTCCCTGCCATTTCCATTCTCGCCTCCCTAGAGCCTGTTCTCTGTCTAGTCACCAGGGAGATTCTTTAAAATAAGAATTGATGATATCATTAACTTGCTTAAACTCTTGCAATGGCTGTATTTATTATAGGACTAAAACCCAAGTTTCTTCCCATGGGCCCTGCCTGACCTCATCTCCTACCAACCTCTCCCCAACCCCACCAGCCTCATTGGCCTTCCTGCCTTTGCTCAAACACCACCAACTTATCCCTGCCTCTGCCCATGCTGTTTACCTGGACTGGATCTCAGCTTCAGCATCATCTCCCAAAGAACACCTTCCAGACCTTTCTGGCTAAAGCAGCATTCCCCTACAAGATCCCTCACTCTCTCAGGCAGTCTTCTCTCTCTTCAGAGCACTTGTCTCTCTCTGAAGGTATTTAATTATTTCTATGCTCACTGCTTATCTCCATTCACTAGAGTGAAGACTCCAGGAGGGCAGGGACTGTCTTATTCACTGCTCCCTCCCTGCCTCCAAGAGTAGTGCCTTGCACAAAGAAGGCACTCAAACACATGTGAATGACTGACCAACAAGCGAAGGGAGTCTTGCCATTTCACTGATACCCCATGGGGCCAGATTGTCTGGCAAGTATCTGGTCAAGGGTTATTGGCATTAATACTCTCCTGCATTCCCCAAACCCCTTCACTACAAGGGTTTTCTGACAAGGGTTCATCCTATCATACTTGTTTCTCTCCCGTGTACTTCTGCCTTTGGATGCTGTATTCCTTCTGATGGAAGTGATCCAGGCGATGCCTGGTCAACTGAGCTCTGTTTCTATGTTTCCAACCAACCGAGCTGAGCTGAGTGGGTGCACTGCCCAGTGAGAAGGGCCTTTTGAGTTATGGAGTGTGGGGGACTGGATGAGAAGTGAGTTTGTTCTGTGTCTTTACAGGATTTTAGATGCTCTTCCTGGTAGGCTGCCAGAATTAGAGCATTCTTAGGCCCCAAGAAGTTAGAGGTATGGATACTCTGCATGGTGAGGTCTCAGAGACGGGTAAAGGAGACCATGTGTTAAGTCCGTGGACCAAAGCTGCCCCAGGCTTGTGAATCAGCCCTAGAATATTTCTGAAGAAACTTCTCTAGACAAAGAGTGCTTCCCATGAGCATTTGCCACAAGACTGACACAAGCCCATGTGCGTGCTTGTGAAAAAGTATTTTGTGGGTGACCTTTTATCATTGGGTTCTTACTCTGCAGATCCAAGATCATTCACCTTGCCCTTCTCTCTTACTAAAAAGACTAGGGAACAGCATCAAGAGGAGTCTTCAGCTGAGCCTGAACTCCTGTCTGTCGGATCTGTGTGATCTCATCAATCTCATCCTCCCTCTAAACTTGGTGCCTCACTTTCCTCTTTCTGTAAAATGAGATTAATCATACCCGCTGACAACTATGCAAGGTTATGCTGAAGATCAAATAATGATCGTAAAGAGCTCAAGAAACATGAAAAACACCACGGGAAGGAAGGAATCACTATTGCTGTTTTCTCCAGGGTTGTGAACAACTTCTACTAGACAATGCAACGTAGTGACTGCAAGCTTTACTTGATGTCCTAATGCTTTAGGTCAAGAGTTCACCATCCACCATTCCTGATTTACCATATCCTCAAGAAGTCCCACTGGCTGCTTTGTAAGGAGTTTGAGACAAGATAGGCCAGCAGCTGTCGAGCCCAACCTAACCCATCTCGAAGAGCAGTGGTGTTTGAGGTTTGGTCACCAGGCAATGGTATATAAAGTCCAGTGGTGATGATGACCAAATTCTTCCCTTAGGCCAGTCTGAGGGTATCACAACTGAAAACTCTGACCTCTGGTAACCAATCCAGCAAGGATCCCAAGTGGAAAGAGAGTCATCTCCCAAACCCTCAGACTCAGTTTCCCTTCAGCCCTAGCACAGCCACCTTTACACTTGACAGCCCCTAGTCCACTGAAAATCACCATGCGAAAACGCTCCCTCCTCCAGGGCCTCGGCTGCCCGCCGTCTCAAACCTAGATCGCATTTACTGTGTTTGATGGACACAGCTACCTAGGCATCCCTTTAGAGTCAAGAAGTGGGGATTAGGCGTGAGGCTCACACCGAGGTGTTGATGGTGGCGATTTTCCATCCTCTGCTCTGATCAAGTGAGGACGAGAATGTATTTCATGTCTCTTTAAACTGTGGGGTGAAACATAAACATATTCAAGAACTCTCTTGATGTTTAGTGTTTCTTTAAAAAGGAAAGGAGAAGGGAAATGAATTGGGGGGAAAGAGGAAGGAGAGAGGGAGGGGAGGGGAAAGAAACACTACTTACGCCGTTTGCAGCCGCATTTTTTTATCCTTTTGGGATCCGTGATGTCATCATGACAGGCCTTGCAGTAAAAAAATGCCCTGGAGAGAGAGAATGGAAAAACTGACACATTTCATAATCCACCCAAGTGAAATGAGGACCACATTTCCTCCACCACGGTGCCAAATTAATGAAACACGCCAGCACTAATTTCCTTTAATCTTCTGAAAGGTTTAGACATTCATAGACGGAAATGTTTGTTGCAAGACCATTTACTTCAAACACAGGATTCTGCAATTTGAGTTAGTGCTTCTTTTCATAAACTTTTATTTGAAAAGGAGCTGGGAGAGGGTTTGCTGACGTGACACACCACGTCTGCCCTCCCTGCTTGCATTTTCAAGAATATCCCTCAATGCCACTCATTAGAACACTGGGCAACCAGCTCTGGGCCCTCGGTCGGAGGTTTAATACATCCCTGACATCCTCATGGTCTGATCAAAGAGGTATTAAAAGGGCACAAGGATAACTTTCCTCAGTCAAATAAAAATATCAGCCTTGTCACTGATATTTGAAAGCACGATCTCTTGTCAGCCAAGATAAGCAAGAAATTGAAGAAGAAGGGAAAGTCATGGGGGTCCTCTGTCAAATTCCTTCTGGGATTTCATAGCCCATATTTACTCCCAAACAGGCCAGACCCACTCCCACACTCTCCGGACCTGAGAATACTACATCAGTGAAGGTTTTCTTCTTACTAAGGAGCACAGTTCACTTGACCCCAGGGATGGGTTGGGCAGAGGGTGTTATAGGGTTAGGGTAGAGGACTAAACCTGGGTAGGAAGGTGACCCACAGGCAGCAATCAACAAGAAAATCCCCTCGTGTGACTCAAGTGTCAATATGTGATTACAAGGTGCATTGGCTGTGCTGGAGATATATTCTGGATGAGACAAAGCAAGGTCACTGGGGCACTGTTTAAAATGTACAGGGCCTGGAAAAACAGCACTGGGGGCCTGTATCCTTTCAGTACTGGGGAGGGGGGTGGGTACTGTGACAGTGATAAAATTCACCGGAACAACCTTCTGAATAAGGAGACTAACAAAATTTCTGGCTCACCACCTTCATCACTCCCAACATGCAACTGAATGCCAAGGATAAACATGGTCCTTCCTTGACCTAGGCTATAAAGAAAGAAACACATTTCTTGACCATGTTATTCTCGGTTCCTTTTTGTTTTTCATAGGACTTCATTTATGTTTGGCACTGGCTGGAAACCAACTTTAAGACTTTGGGATCTGGAAGAGATTGTGTAGATCTTGCAGCTGAAGTCCCTGGGACTCAGGGTCCTCATCTGTAAATCGAGGAGGTTGTCATGATCTGCCCAAAGTCATCCTGTCTAGACCTTAGCCAACTCCAGGACTTCTAAAGTCAAGCCCAAAGCTCTTTCTACCTTAGCAGCTCAGCCACTGCTTAAAATGCCAGTTCTCAACCATCTTGCAAAAAACAAAAGGTAGCTGACTGCTTGCCTGAGTGACAGTGTGGCTAAGAACCCAATCAGTGATGACTTGCCCTGAAAGGGGAAGGACAGGAAAGGGGGAAGCAATTTTTCTTTCACTTCCCTTGGACATTTTCTCCCCCATTTGATGTCTCTACACATAATAATAATTGTAACAAAAATGCATTTATAGAGCACAGATTATAGCCCAGGAGCTGTCTGAAGCATAAGTATTAACACATTAACATATTTGATTCTCAAACAATCCTTTGAAAGAGATATGATTATCTCTGAATTACAGATAAGGAAACTGAAGCACAGAGAGTTTAAGTGGCCTGTCCAAGGTCACAAAGAAAAGAGTAGCAGAGCCCGGATTCAAACTCACACAGTCAAGTACTAGAGCCCAAGGTCTTAACACATCTCCACTAAAGAGATGGTCAGACAATGGATGGGTCTGAATAGATGACTAAAAAGGTAAAGTATGATTATTTCATGAATTAAAGCTGGATTCTGAAAATGAAATATGCAAAGGGCCAGACATGTAAACTTAATGAGTAAAATGGGGGTGGAGGGGCCTGTGGTGACCTGGAGATGCACTACCCCCAACCCAGGGCAGAGTATCTAAGCTCCAGCTGATTCTTGCTAAGAGGCACTTCTCTGCACTTCCCCACCCATCTCTGCCTTCCATGCTTACCTGGCAAAGCCCTGGCACTCCGTATACCTGTACTCAAGCAGCTGAGCCTTGCTGGGGAAAGGAACACACCTCTATGCCAACTGATTTCGCTTTAAATCCATGTTTGTGCATGCCAGGGGTCTTTTCACACTTCTCGGGATCCCCTGCCTCGGACCTCCTCCTCCCTGTCAACTTTCTCGCCACTCCCTCTCCTTCTCACCCACCCCTTCTCCAGTTGGTGACCTTGCCCTATCCATCACCAAGACGAGATCTGCATCCTGCAAAGCTGGCCTTTAGGGTCTCCTTGTCCTCAGGTTTCCTGTTGTGTTTGGCCAATGGGAGGGGCCGGCAGGAGACTGGAGGGTGAAAAGTGGTAGAAATTGGCAGTGATGAGATTCCTTTACTGAAGGACCCAGCTCCTGCCAAGCAGTGTTTCCTACACTGCAACCTTTCTCTCCACATTCTGACAGCCCTCCTTTGAGTCTCCAGATCCAGGGCTAAGAGTGGCTCCCGTCTGTTGTGAGCGCTGGTGTGCTTTGTCATACCTTGCTAGTTTTCCTTAACTCTGTGCCCATAACTTTACATGGTCCCTTCATAAAACTCACCTCCCTTTTCCCATTTAAGCATGTCATTTGTTTCTTGCCAGGACCCTCACTGAAACAGCAGCCACCCAAATGTACATCTCCAGCCCTCACTTTTTCCCAGAATGCCAGAATCTTAGGTCCCACTGGCTGTATGACATCTCCATGTGTATGTTTAGTGTGTATTGCCTGCTTATCCTAGTCTAGATAGAATTCTTGATTTCCTACCACCCAGAATTTGCTCCTTCCCCAATTTACCCTATCTCGGTAAGATGGAGCCATCATTCCCCCAAACAGTGTAAGCTCCAGATCTAGGCTCCATTCTTGATTCCTCTTTTCCCCCCTTTCTTATATTCAGTTCATCAGAGGGTCCTACAGACTCTGTAAAATGTATTCTGAGTTGGTCTTACTTCTTTCCACCTCTACTCACCTCTTGCAGCAGCCCCCAAGTCCATGGGCCTCCTCTCCCCTACTCCCACTACCTCCCATTCTCTACCATGCAGATAGAAACACCTTTTAATACATCATCTCCAGCTTAAGACCATCCATGATTCCATGTAATAACACAGCCTCTGTATAAAGTCCTATGGAAACCAGCCCCTGCTGTTCCCTCTAACCTCATCTCACCCCCTCAGTTCCCTAAACACGACAAAATTGTTACCACCATGTCTCCTCTTCCTTTCTGATCCCTGTTCAATGGATTCTTTGTCATCACCTCCATCTCTGCTCATATATCTCTCCCTCAGAGCAGCCATCACTTCAGTTCAGTTCAGTTCAGTTCAGTCCAGTTCAGTCACTCAGTCATGTCCGACTCTTTGTGACCCCATGAATCACAGCACACCAGGCCTCCCTGTCCATCACCAACTCCCGGAGTTCACTCAAACTCATGTCCATCGAGTCAGGGATGCCATCCAGCCATCTCATCCTCTGTCATCCCCTTCTCCTCCTGCCCCCAATCCCTCCCAGCATCAGAGTCTTTTCCAATGAGCCAACTCTTCGCATGAGGTGGCCAAAGTACTGGAGTTTTGGCTTTAGCATCAGTCCTTCCAATGAACACCCAGGACTGATCTCCTTTAGAATGGACTGGCTGGATCTCCCTGTAGTCCAAGGGACTCCCAAGAGTCTTCTCCAACACCACAGTTCAAAAGCATCAATTCTTCGGTGCTCAGCTTTCTTCACAGTCCAACTCTCATATCCATACATGACCACTGGAAAAACCATAGCCTTGACTAGATGGACCTTTGTTGGCAAAGTAATGTCTCTGTTCTTGAATATGCTATCTAGGTTGGTCATAACTTTCCTTCCAAGGAGTAAGTATCTTTTAATTTCATGGCTACAATCACCATCTGCAGTGATTTGGGAGCCCAAAAAGTCTGACACTGTTTCCACTGTTTCCTCACCTATTTCCCATGAAGTGATGGGACCAGATGCCATGATCTTTGTTTTCTGAATGTTGAGCTTTAAGTCAACTTTTTCACTCTCCACTTTCACATTCATCAAGAGGCTATTTAGTTCCTCTTCACTTTCTGCCATAAGGGTGGTATTATCTGCATATCTGAGGTTATTGATATTTCTCCCGGCAATCTTGATTCCAGCTTGTGCTTCCTCCAGTCCAGCGTTTCTCATGATGTACACTGCATATAAGTTAAATAAGCAGGGTGACAATATACAGTCTTGATGTACTCCTTTTCCTATTTGGAACCAGTCTGTTGTTCCATGTCCAGTTCTAACTGTTGCTTCCTGACCTGCATACAGATTTCTCAAGAGGCAGGTCAGATGGTCTGGTATTCCCATCTCTTTCAGAATTTTCCACAGTTTATTGTGATCCACAAAGTCAAAGGCTTTGGCGTAGTTAATAAAACAGAAATAGATGTTTTCCTGGAACTCTCTTGCTTTTTCCATGAACCATCACTTACCCGCAATCTAAATCAGTGACAGTTGCATTAATTCTTTGCAACATGAACAAACAAAACTGCAATTCTCTCCTCCCTAGATTGTGAGCCCATGAAAGCAGTGTCTCCTCCCCACTGTTCACCACTGCTTCCCTGGCACCTAGTACAGAGTGTTCTCAAAAGTGAGCGACCTGCAGATGTTTGATGAATGAAGTAAGATAATACTCAGAGGGTTTCACCCCTCTTTTCCTAAAGCACTGCATCTGAAAGTTTCTCTGAGCTACAATCCATTAACTTTTTCCCAACACTTTTTTTGCAACTGAGGGTGCAAACTCAATACTAGATCATCATAATCTACTTTTCCATTTTAGCAAACTTGTTTAGTTTCCTGCAAACCTCCAATGTCCTTTCTGTGGTTTTCAATCCCCTAACTGACAGCATTTGCTCTTGACACATCACACACCACGGAAAATTACAGGCTGGTGTTGAGGCTGATTGTGTCAGCATGTATTTGGAAACACCATAAAGCACTGAAATGAGACATATTGTACTCCCTAACACAGGAGGTAATTTGCTTTTTGGACTGCCTGGTATTTGTGACATTCATTAGTGAGAGATGTAATAGGAAATAGAATTACACGAATAGGAGCTTCATGTTAGATTTGCTATCGGGGAGGCCCATGGGATCACTGGTACACTTGTGCCCCAGCCCCTATGCATGCTGAGCACTGTTTCCAGCTTTTGTGTCTTGTGCCTGGTCAAGGGATCAACCTTCTCTCCCAGGAGACCTGGAGGGGCTTCAGTCCCAGTTAGCCTCGCTTTCCTCCTACAGGTGACCCCAGTTTGGGGGGTACTCCTGGAAAAGGAGAAGCTCTATGAACTGGATAAGGAGCTTTTCCTCTTTCACCTGAATAATGACAATCCTGTCCAAATTTGCAGAAGTAAATTTAAGTCATTAGATACCTCAGTCTCAAGGAATTTTTTCTTTAGCTTCTACACCCCCCCTTTTTTTTTTTCTGAGCTTTTTTTTTTTTTTTTGGCTGTACCACAAGATACACAGGATATCTTAATTCCCCAACCTGGGATTGAACCCATGCCCCCTGCATTGGGAGCATGGAGTCTTAATCACTGATCCACCAGAGAAGTCCCCCTAAAAGCTTTTATAACTAGCAGGGCTAGTTTTTAAGAGGGGATGAAGAGGAAGAAAATAAGTATCAGTTGTCAAATCTCATAGGTCTGTGCTCAGCATGGCAGATTCACCTCTTGGCAAATAAGAATGTAAGCTCTGGAATGGGACTTCCTGGTTTTAAACCCTGGCCCTATGACTCAGTAGCCATGTGGCTTTGGGCGAGTTAATTTACTAATCTGTGCCTCAGTTTCCTCACATGTAAATGGCAGTAGCAATGCTCCCTGTCTCACAGTCTGTTGAGAGGATTAAATGAGTTCATCAACGTCTGGTGTCTGCAACTTAGAACACAGCTGGCGCACACGGAACTCTGCATACAAATTCACTAGTGTTTCTAACTGTGGTCAAAAATGTCCTTAGAAAAGGAAAGACCAGTTCCAGTTGGGCTCTGCCACTTGCTTATATGCTGCATGCCCTTGTACAAATCATTTGTCTCGATTTCACAGATGAGGAAACTGAAGCCTGGAGAGTTTCAGAAGACCAACCTCACCAGGTTATTTTGAGGACTAGCAGCAAAGACTGTACAATACCCAGCATCAGCCTGGCTTTGAATAGGAGCTCATTGGGTGAAGACAATGTTCTTATGTTCAGTTGCTAAGTCGTTTCTGACTCTTTGTGATCCTATGGACTGTAGATCACCAGGCTCCTCTGTCCATGGGACTGTTATAGGCAAGAATACTGGAGTGGGTTGCTATTTCCTCCTCCAGGAGATTTTCCCAATCCAGGGGTCAAACCTGTTTCTCCTGCTTTGGCAGGCAGATTCTTTGCCACTGAGCCCCTGGGAAGCCCAGTGAAGACAACAGGCTTAATATAAAAATGACACCTGAACAATTCATCATTTATTTAAGATATTTTATGTAACATTGTCCTTGAGCTGAGTGACCTTTCTGACCTTCTGAGTCACATTTTTCTATTAGTAAATTTTTTCTAGTTCACAGGCTAGAATCAAATATAATAACACTCCATGGTATTCTGCAGAAAGTCCTATGATTTCCTGGGCTGTTTAAACAGGTTTGAGAATATGAACAAAAGTGTCATGAAACATTGAAGCCAATGAAATCCTGGACTGTACCTACAGAGGCTTAAGAATTAAACCTGACAAAGTCAGCCACTTATCTAGAAAGGCCACCAATAGAAATATAGCCAGTTTGGCATTTCATCTGAAATTAATCCAAACTTTTTTGAGATTCCATTTGACACTTAGAGTAGAAAATAGAGACTTCTCGAGTAAATTTGCCTGGATAATGTTAAAAGCACTAGATGAGGGGCCATTTTCCTATGTTGTCCTGGGTCATCAGGAATTAGGATGATCTTGAACAATCGCTTAATCTCCCTGAGACTCAGCTTCTTCACTTGGAAAATGCAGGACCAGGTATCTAGGGTCTCCTAGGTCTAAAATGTTATTCTAATTCAAAGGTAGGGAACTCGTTGTGTGATGAGGAGCCCATGGGGAAGCATGTCAAAGCACAATCCCTTTTTCCTAAGGTTCAGCACCATTTGATGGAAACAGACATGTTAAACACTTCTGGGGTTAGGGCCCAGTACACATTGAAAGCATAACTCAGTGCATGGAGATAGGTACAGCTGAGCCAAAAAGGAAGGCAAGTGAAAATAAACTCTTACCTTTTAACTTCTTTGGCATCACTTGCGATGAAAAATCCTAAAGTACCTTCTTGGATCTTAAGATGGTTTCCAGGATTAATTAATATACTGCTCAGTGAAACAAGAACAAACAAAAAAGACATAGTTATGAGGTCATGTTCTGAAGAAAACCTTAAAGACTACACCATATTGTTAACTTTATAGGGGGCCCACTAGTCTAATGCTTTCCCCAAAGATTTTGTCTAGAGCCTGATCTCCATGGCCCTACACATTTAATTGGACGATGCCATCATAAAGTTCTGCTGCCAGGTTCCCAGGCTGGCATACTCCCAGTTGCAGATATCAAAGCAAATCCAGATTTTAGGGCTGAGTTTGTACAATGGGATTGCCATGGGCTTCTGGTTTGAGGCAAAGTTCCTAATCATGTATTGTTTTGGAAATTACCGTTGATGGTCAGTGTTGAGTGTTATTAGTCTAACAGAGCTATGGCTACACTGATTTTCCATTCGAAGGCAGGGTATTAATGGGACCCCTATATGCATACAGAAACATACATGTATACACACCACGTATTACTGCAGGGAATGGTACGGGATGCCTGTAACCAATGTAGAAGCAATCAGAATATCTGCATAACACTGATACGGACCTGGAAGTGGATTCCATGTGCAGCCTGGGTAGAAAGAATTGCATCTACCCTGACAATGAGAAAAAAAAAAAATGCCAGCAGTTGGAAATACTTAATGATTCCAGTCTGCTGTTTACAAAAATGTATGGGAGTGTTTGAATAATGTATGTGTCTAGTATATCCTCATTGGGGCCAACTTGTAATTAGAAAAAACAAATGCAAATTATCCCTAAAAAAACTTCCCCCGTGAGGGAAGTATAAACCTCAATATACACTGTCCTACTTCAAAGTGGTATAAATAGATTAGCTGACCAAACTGTGTTTGGACTGACAGAAGAGATAAATGTATCCTAATCTAATAAATGGGTGAAACAAACAAACTTAACTGTCTTCAGACCAAAAGCAGAATACAGACTAGTTTGCACAGAGACTGAGATGAGGCTTTGAGCTTAAGGGACACAGAATTGAGGCATTGTAAACGCAGCACTGGATACCACAGAGTTATTTTTTTGATCTGAAAAGTTGGTGTTTAGTAATATATGTCTGGAATCAGGTTAAAGGAACTCCTCCACTGTCTAAGACAATCAAAACGGAGGATGGCATTTAAGACGTCATCTTTTACTGCTGGTAAAACCATTCCAGAAGAGCGCCGTGGCTAGCACAGTAATGCATCTGTAGCAAGACAGGAAGGACCCAGGTGAACTTTTGTTCTCTTTGGAGAACTCAGAGCAGGTCATTATTGCAAAATGTTTGCAGTCACAGAAGCATCGATTATTACCAATAACAAGACCTGACAGGAGGAAATCAATCCTGTGAGATCACTGTGATTAACACTGAATGATAGCAAGCATCTGAAGATTTGAGGGTTCTGCCCTAGAACCACAGGCAACAGTGAGATTCCTCACAAGCCAGGAAGCAGCAGGTCACACTAAAGTGCAGTTTGCGAGGGGCAGGAGCTCCATACAGGCACCTCCTGAACACACCCGTCAACCCCTCTTCACCTTGGGTTAGCAGCCCTCTGACTTTTCACCATTATAGAGGAAGACAGTCAGAGCTTATCACAGTTTCAATGGGTCCCTGTTTCAAAGTCAAGCAAATGGGATGTTTTAGAAAAGCAGAAGGCTGGATTTTGCACTTTCTTATCCTCATGACTGTGCTGTATGGCAGTTCTTCTGTGCCCTAGTTCTACAATAAGAAATTGGGTCCAAATTCCAACCCCACCATTCAGTTACTGTCTGACTTTGGGCAAGTTACTAATCCTCCCTAGAACTCAACTTCCTCACATACAAGATGAAGATAAGCATAGTCTGCTTTACTTTTTTTTAAAGGATTAAGGGAGATGATGCATAAAAAGCTAATGTATATTAGCTTTTTTTATTTATTATTGCAGAAAAAGCCAAAAATGTATTTCATTTTTAATGAAATCATTACTTTAGCTGGCCCTGTAGAATGGAACATAGAACTTCATACCAAAATACCTTGGCCATAATTATATAAAGTTATTACAGGGAGAAGAACTGTACACTCCAGAATAATATACAGGAATATACATGAAAATTCTGAGTCCTTCTGGAGTTTAAAGGAACTAATTTCTTGAAGTTGAATAAGCCTACATTTTGATGTGTATTCATATAAGGATGTAAAAGCTTCTGAGTGAAAAAGAAATCCTATCGTAGTTTTAACAATGCAATTCAAAAGGGGAAATTTGACACTCATCAATGTCTGGGTGACATATAGGAGCAAAACAAGCCTCACACAAAACCCTGTTTCTTTTTTTTTTCATCATATGCTTCATTAATTGTACTCCAATGATCAAGCCCATTGTGTCACAGTTCCTATCAATGGAAAGTTTCTTTTCATTTCCTTTGTTCTTTAGCAACAGTGAATAAGAATCGGCGTACAGTGAGGATTTGGGACTGTCATTCTGGAGACAGCAGGTTGAGATAATTTATTACAGCCTCCAAGCTTGCTTTAGTCATGTCAGTGCGGCGGAGAGGAAAGCTTTTGGGCACTGATGGAAGGTACATTAGTGTTCAAATCTCAGTTTCGATGCCTGTGTTGGTTAAGGGAACAGGTGTGTGTGTTGGACAGCCGAGCTCAGGTCCTGGCCTTGGGCATGGACCTGCTGATAAACCTCACTCTCCTCATCTGTAAAATGGGGGAATAATTGCTAGCTTACAGTGTCACAAAGCGCATTAAAGTACACACCATACATACTATGTCCTGAGTGAGGGGTCACAAAGCAGGTCCTTAACACTTGGTCACTATTATTAGTAAGCAAGGTAATGACAGCACCTAAACAAGAGGTAGACAATCTCTCAGAGCCTCACTGCTCTCCGTTTGATCTTTGGTGCTAATAAACTACCTGCTGCTGCTGCTGCTAAGTCGCTTCAGTCGTGTCCGACTCTGTGCAACCCCTGAGACGGCAGCCCATCAGGCTCCCCTGTCCCTGGGATTCTCCAGGCAAGAACACTGGAGTGGGTTGCCATTTCCTTCTCCAATGCATGAAAGTGAAAAGTGAAAGTGAAGTCACTCAGTCATGTCTGACTCTTCGTGACCCCATGGACTGCAGCCCACCAGGCTCCTCCGTCCGTGGGATTTTCTAGACAAGAGTACTGGAGTTGGGTGCCATCGCCTTCTCCAATAAGCTACCTAGGAGGCATCTTACTGGTACTGGAAGACCTCTGTACTGACTGAGATATCCAAAGCGTTTTTATCCCCATGCCGTATCTGGAGATGGGCTCATCTGGACCGGCTTTTGGCTGCACAGTGGAGTATCTCCCTGTTCTTTAAACCTCATGGCTGATTGTGTAAGGCACTGTAAGCACCTCCTAGGGCATCGCTGACTGTGTGATTCTAGGATGCCCTCTTGTTCTCGTTTGGACAGGAGGGGAGGCTTCACATCATCTCTGTGTGAGATTCAAGGCTGCATCATTTGCAGTACCCTGCTCAGGCTAAGGCAGCCTTCTGAGTGGGAATCAAAAGACTGAGCTCAGCTCTCGAGAATAATGAAGGAAAGAAATCTAGATACACAAAGAAGTTAGTTGTGCTGGATTCCACTCATAGATTTAAGGGTTTGGTAAAGAAGCACGTGCCCCTGATTTCAGGGGACCATTGCATATAATACTTCCTGTGTAAGGGTACAAAGTTTCAAAGTCTCTTGAAGGAAGTCTATTACTCTTTTTGATATTTTAGACAGTGAGTCTTCTATCCACATTCCAAATCTAGAAAGTTTAAATCCATTAAATCCTCTTCTCTTTGAAACTATAAAAAGATAAGGATCCTAGACAGAAGTAACTTTTTTTCCTGCCAAATGCTTGCTACCCTTAGAATATGCTATTGACCTTCTAATGGGAATATGTAAATCTTTCCAAAGATCTTTGATCTCAAAAGATGTTAAGTTTGTTTGGCTTTTATGGCTGCCAAAAGTCTCCCTCCCTGTGCCTCACTTGAAAACAGGCTTTTGCTCCAATTTTGTCTAATTCACTAGCTTATCAGAGATAAACTTCAAGATGTGTCATGTGAAGAATCAAGAAAATCTCTAAGAAAAAAAAGCCTAAATATCAATTAGCAGAATTCCAATAGGGACATCTTCTTGGCAGGGGTGGATTTTTTCTTAATTCAAGGAACTATAAATGATCCTCTTTTTTTCTATGACCTTGTTAATTTGAACTGAAAACATTCAGTAACAGCTGGAGGCAAAGGGCTGGTGTGATCCCTTCCCCAAGGGTTCTTACTCTCCCCCTCTTTTTCCTAGTTTTGTATCTAGACTTATTTTTTGGTTCCTTATACACCCTATGGAGCAAATATTTATTTTCTGTAGGGAAACCATCATTAAATAAAAGACTGAAAACCATAATCCTATTTTATTTACTTCTATAAGCAAGTTTCTCATGCTGCTGCTGCCGCTGCTAAGTCGCTTCAGTCGTGTCCGACTCTGTGCAACCCTATAGACGGCAGCCCGCCAGGCTCACCCGTCCCTGGGATTCTCCAGGCAAGAACACTGGAGTGGGTTGCCATTTCCTTCTCCAATGCATGAAAGTGAAAAATGAAAGTGAAATCGTTCAGTTGTGTCTGACTGTTAGCGACCCCATGGACTGTAGCCTACCAAGCTCCTCCGTCCATGGGATTCTCCAGGCAAGAGTACGGGAGTGAGGTGCCATTATCTTCTCCGAAGTTTCTCATAGTAATCAGCTTAAAGCCCTGCCTGCAATAGGCACATTTCAACTCTCTTGAATGAGTGAAAACCATAAGCAGTGGCCTCAGTTACAGAAGTGTCTCTTTCCTTCTCTAATAAAGAGAAACGTAGTTGTAGATGTTCTTCCAAAGACCAAGCTGCAATTCTCACCAGTTGGGCCTATCAAAGGAGTGACCACACTCCTGGGGATTTGGGGCTTGACAGCAAAATGATTTGTTCCCTTTCTCCACCACTTACGCATAACAACTGGGAAACATCTAGTTATCCCTTCTTCAATCATCATAAACTTTACTTGGTCGCTATTTTTGGAGACAACCAAGGATTAGTCATTCAACTGAAACACATTTTTTTAAAGTGAACTTTTTATCCATTATGGATAAATATGACAGGTGTTTATTTCTCTCCTCCCTCCCCTCAGTTTTGATAGGTGTAGCGTACCATTCCCTGAGCAATTACAAAAATATCACTCACATGAGAAAACAGTTTGTACTTGATAACATGGCAATTATATCTGTGTCTAGCAAGCTAATGGGACTTCATGAACTAGAGCAAAAAGATAAGGACATCGAGCACTTTATTTCACACTGTGCCCAGATGAATCATGCCACTGGGGGGTGGTCTTTCTGACCACACAAGGTCACAGAGGTTGCTATTGGGTGGGACTTTGACCAGTGGTCGCCCTGCAGTTTATGGGCTATGTTCAGGAACAGCCTAAAGAAACCCCAAATCACAAATCTTATTGACTTTCTGGAACTTTCCATTTCTTCTTGGGTTTAAAATATATTCTGCTAGAGTCCCACACAACTAGACACACGCACTTTTCCTATAAAATATATGTAAGGGCACGGTGAGTATTCCATGCTTCAATATGTTTGAGCCCAATTCACTTACACAGAGACAGCATAATAAAGATTGCTCCCAGTTGGTCACACTCAAATGACCACCTCTGTGGTCTGCCAGTGACAGGGGCAAGGACTTGTTTTGCCTGAATCCATCTCAGTAATTTTAGAAATGTCATTTTAAAATCTATTTTGGACATAAGGAAAACAGTAGCCATATGCGATGGGAGAGAGAGTTCGTTTGGGAAGGACCATGATGCATATTTGGTTCTGGGAGCAAACCGTGTCACTTTCTGATACACTTCAGAACAAGTCATGCCTATATCACGACATGCCTCACCACAAGATAAAAGGGGTCAAAGGCCAAAAGCCAACAGCAGAGGTGCCCCACTGTGGACCTTTGAAGATGCAAAGTGTTGCAGTAACTTCTTGCAGTTGGATCATATCAATAATACCAAACTGACAGGAAGCCACCTCTACTCAAGAACATCACAGAAGAATCTGATTTTGGAAAGAGTTTCAGATAGATAGATACACACACACACACACACACACACACAATTACAGACAAAAACACATGGCAGTGATTACAACCACAGAACAAAACAACTCTAGAGAAGACGAACAAAGAGGCATCTCAATAGTATGTTTTCAACAATACTGTCTTTGAGAAAACAACACTGCAAATATTAACCCAAAAAGTTGGGGGGAAAAAACATCTATTGATGAGGATTTGGTCGTGCTTCATGCAACATAAAACAGCAGCAAAACAGGGTGAGGTCACATGGTGAAAACTGAGATACTTCATATTAAGAAATATGCCCAAACACATTGGGAAGAAAGAGAAACATGAGTTCATCTCAATAAACAGTACTCATTCAGCAAATCAAATGTGATGACTTGGCAATTGAGTAGCAGCATTCTAAGTCTGTACTGAGTACTGGCCCAGGGAGAAAGTACAGTCAAATGTTATCATCAAAATTAGCATACAGAAAGAGAGTTAAGTGTAAGGGCTTGGTCTCTGTTTTGTGGATAAAAGGACACAAACTTGTCTCTACAAGCTGGAAACGGGACACAGGGCAGAGGAGGTCACTGGGAATGTGGATGTGGTATGCAGACAAACGGCACCAAAGCACATCAGGACAGGACAGAAACAGACACTGAGGGCTGGAGAGACGCATTCTCCTTTGTCAGCTCTACTAGCGTTTGCTCCCATCGCTGGTGCCATGACTGAAAACAGGGTTGGGCCTTTGTTTTGTGTAGCTTTCCTGCAAAGAAGTTAGTGCATGATCCGAAAGAATCAACAAATCAAACAAGAAAGGCAATATGCTACTTTCAGTGTTTATGGACTCTGGTTGGAGAGAGGTTTGTATATAAAAACACATATATACACACACATATATATATATGTATATACGGGGCTAGACAAGGGAATGAGATTATATATATGTATACACATATATATAATCTCTATCTTCCTGAATTCTTGGCAAAGGGTTAGTCCTGTGGTTAGACGTGAAGACGGAGGGTGGAAGTTGGGAGGAAAGTTAACGAAGAGAGCATACCGCTTTCGGCTTCTGCAAAACGACAAGAAAAGAATTGAAAATCAAACAATTGGATAATTAGTTGATTGACACCAGAAGGAAAGAAGGAATAAAACCTTTGTTTCAAGTTATTTGAAGGATGCATGTGAAAACAAGGTTTTCTGGCAAAGCATGGGAACAGTATCATGGGGGTGAAACGGCAACAAAGGAGGCAGTTCACACAGGTCAGAGGCACGGGGCAGGGTGGAAAAAGAGGGGGGGTGGGGCGGTCCTCTGAATGTTAACACCCAGTCACTTAGGAAATGGGAGAGGAAGGCAAATGGGACATTTTTAAATGAAGAACAAAATCAAAATGAGTATCTCAGGAAGGGTCAGAAGCTCAGTTCTTTTTAACACGGACATTGTGTTTGAGTCCTGTGTTTTCTCGGAGGCATGATCCACATTCCCTCCAACACACCTTTTTCCACAAGAACCAATGTGCTTCCACACTGAGACCAAGCCATGTTTGAGGATTAAAGCTGGCAGCTATAGACAGAAAGCTAAACCCAAGTCTTATTGGTTCTTTTCTCCCTCTTCTGAAAAAGGAAATTCTAAAAGCTCTCTGTATGTACAAATATGGCTTTGTTGAAAATATCTCTGATTTGTGAATTAATTGGAGCATCTATCAAATAAATGATTGTGCCTTCAGGGAGAGCACTGAGTTATTTTTCTTAGAACAGTGACTGCGGATTCACACTGAAACCATTAACAGTCTTTCTCTCTCCCTCCTTTGTGACCAAAAAGTGGCAGGTGGGAGATGGCTGGTTAAGGTACAGGGTGCAGGCTCCTGCTATGGAACTATTCCAGAATGGCTGAGAAACACTCTTCAGCATCACCCACATGATGACATTTTTTCCCTTAGAGATGCACAGAAGTGACAGAGAGCACTAAATTATACAAAGATTTACTAACTTGGCAACATGAGAATATCATTTGCAGAAACCCAGGATACACATTTTCCCCTACACAGGTACAAGGATATATTGGCAACAACATGGAGAAGCAACAATCCCAGAAACATCCACTTTATCTGTTGAACTGCAAATAGCCAAGAGCTCTCGGGTGTTTTGCAAATAATATTCTTCACTTTGCCAGCACAGAGAAGAAAAACGTATATCTACATAAATAGTTGTCAACTGCTAAGACCATGGTCTACCATGTGGTCACCAAATCTACCATTTTGTCTTCCTTTTGGTTGATTTGGATATTCAAAATTATTTAATATGTGATCAGATTGACTTTGTGAGCAATCTGATCTGGTGGTTAAGGTAACAGAGAACATTGGATTGACTGGCTCACAATCCAGTGTTTGATTTTGTTTTTTTGTTTGCTTTGTTTGGGTCATAGAGACACGGACTACATATTTGAAAAGAAAGTGAAAGTGAAGTTGCTCAGTCATGTCTGACTCTTTGCGACCCCATGGACTATAGCCTACCGGGCTCCTCTGTCCATGGAATTTTTTAGGCAAGAATACTGGAGTGGGTTGCCAAAGTCTGGCTTTATTGAGTCATTCACTCAGAAAATGGAAACTCCTTAAATGATGATAGCAGGAACCTTCTAGTCTTGCCCTGCAGTCAGTTAATAAGGCATTTATTGGAGGATATTTCTACCATTCCCATGGACACCTACAGGTAAACTTTTTAACATGGATGTCAGTTCAAGGGCCATAAGCCTGAGCACTTCTCAGTAAGCTCTCCTTCTAAAGCTATTGATAAGAATTGAGGAGCAAAACGTCATCTCTCTTTTATCTGTAATGCATCCAGTACTCCAACAAAAATTCCTTGTTAATGGCAATGCTTCCTCCTTCCAGCACAAACTCATATATTGACTGGAGTGTTATCTATTTTGACCAGACCTGGTCCCTCATCAGTCTGATTTGCACATAATTAAGTACAAAATAAATAAATAAAGAGGGCTCCTGCCTCCAAGCCCTGTTCTCTGGGCTAATTTACATGAAGCTGATATTCTGCCACCTGGATGTCAGTTGCACCGGGAGAAACACGTATGGTGCACAATAGGCTGCTTGTAATTTGGCTCCAAGAGAGCTGTGATCTCCCATCACGGCTCTGCCCCATGCCTGCTTTGAAGGAGGCCAGAGTCCACCTGCTTTTTGCTCACAGCAGTAAACATGGGTTTAAGGACAGGGTCTGTCCCTCGTTTTGTATTTAGAGGGTGAAAAGTGTAAGTTGGTGTGATCAGGTGGAGATCTGGATGCCTCATTCCTTTCCCCTGGAGAAACAGTCTCTCCAGTGGGGTTTGGGATGCCAGGTGTGTCTGCGATAGAAGTGGCAGGATCTAGTTAAATACACCTTGAAATGTGACTTCAAGTCAGGGAAGTATTGCATTAGGGTTCCAAACAAATAAATAACGCGTTACGAAAGAAGTGAACCGAATGTTCCCAGCCTGCATGCTCACCATCATAAACGTCAGGTGGGCACTGGGTCACGGCGAACTTACCGGCTCTCTCGATTGGCGGACTTGTACTCAATGGCTATCATGAGAAGCTTGAGCTTCACAAAACACAGCCTGCAATGAGACAGAAAGTGCTTCCCAGTCAGTGGTTCCAAATGACCAAAGGCACACAACAAACACTGTTACGACCTTTCCATCTCCTGATGCGGTCATTAACCAAGGGACCCCTATTCAACAGTCTGTGTGCCAGAGGGAGGGGGCTAGGAGCCACGCCTCCCCATCCTCCCCATTAAACTTGATTTCTCACAAGTGATAAGGTGCTGAATGTTCAAAGTGCAAATTGCACTCAGGTCTGGATGTCTAGACACACACCCCAAGCAGGGATTTCTGCCTGGGGATTTATGCTGGGCCAGATTCATTAGTTACTCGGTTGGGTAGTAAAATGTTAACTGCAGGGGGAGGGAGGTATTTGGAGCAGCTGGACCTGTTATTTGGATTCCATTTCGGTTTTTGTACAAATGGCTCATATTGTTGTTCCGAGCAGACCCCTGTGCGCTTGGAATGATGGTAATAACCCTTAGCACGTGATGACGGCACTGTGACTCCTGGCTCCATCCAAGCTCTCTCACTGCATCTGCCGGGTGTTCCTACCTGCAGCCCAGACTGCATGGAGGCTGGCTGGCTCCTGCCTCCAGGTCTTCACTCACATGGTTCCTACCGCAGAAAGCCTCCTCTGCTCCCAACCTAATCTCCAGGCCCAAGTCAAATTGGACCTTCCAATGTAGGCCTTCCCAGACTACCATCACTCTCTGATTTTCTATCTCAGAACACCTCCAGCACCTTGTGTGCAACCACATCATTTAGCCCTTAGTTGATTTTATACCGGCTGTGGTTGCCTCCTACGGTTTCATGTGTCTGAACTTTATCTCCTCAACCAGTGCAACTTCTTCAAGAGTTACAGACTTGTTTGGAATTCCTCACAGTACTGTACATTGAACCTGATACAGAAAACTCAAAAAATGAATGAGTTCTGCTTACACATGTTTGGTTCTAAGAGAACAAAAAAAAAAGTTCAGTAAAATACTTATGCATAAAGATGCTCATGGAAGTACTACGAATACACAGTAAAAAAAAACTGAAAGTAACCTAAATGTCCAATAAAAAGGCAAAGATAAAATAACATGCAGTATGGTATTAGCATTCAAAATGACTTTTAGAAGAATATTTCAAGGTAGATCGACAGATATTATTTTGTAGGTACAAAGATGTGAATAACCTGATACAGTGAAAACATATATTTATAAACTCATAGAAATAAGAGCTCACATAAACTAACAAAGAATTATATACATTCTGTATCAAAAGTTTCCTAAATGGGCATTATCACTCATGCTTTAAGGACTTTTAGACAGGAAAACATTGGTTGACTGATTGAGAAATGAGTTGATGGTTATTTGGCTTCAGTGTTGTGAGGGGGAGGAGGTGCTGGGTCACAGGTCAGGCTCTTGGTGTTCTCATTTCATCCCCATAATATCCCTAAGAGGGAGATATGACCCCAGTTATTCAGACTTCCATTGGTGTTTCTGGGCTTCCCTAGTAGCTCAGATGGTAAAGAATCTGCCAGCAATGTGGGAGACCTGGGTTCGATCCCTAGGTTGGAAAGATCCCGTGGAGGAGGGCATGGCAACCCATTCCAGTATTCTTGCCTGGAGAATCCCCATGGACAGAGGAATCTGGTGGGCCACAGTCCCTGGGGTCTCAAAGAGTCAGACATGACTGAGCGACTAAGCACACATTGATGGTTCTGTTTTACAAGTGATGAGACTAAGGCTCAGAAAGCCCGTGCAACTTGCCCTAAGTCCCCAGCTCATACCTGGCAGGATATACAACATCTTTGTCCCCAGTGAAGCCTATTTTATGTCAGGGTAGATAGGCAATATACCAGTGAATAGCAGATATACCCGGGTAGATAGCAAATACACCAGTGAATACATAATACCTTTCCAGATAAGGACAAACACTGCAGAAAATAAAACACCTAAGAGGTTAAAGAGTAACGAGGGAGGTGTGTTATCTGTGATGGTCCAGGGGGAAAAATTAATACAAGAGCACAGAGCACTGGAGCATGATGATCAGGGGCAGGCAATGAGGGCATCTGGGCAAAGAGCTTTCTAGGCAGGGGAGACAGCAAGTGCAAAAGCCCAGAGGTGGAAAGGGAGGCACAGTGTTTAAGGACCAGCATGCCAGCCAGTGAGGCTGCAGCTGAGCGAAAAGGGCAACGGTGACCAAGCAAAGTGACAGCAGAGTGACAGTCACCAGGTCAGGGAGAAAGGTGGGAGCCAGAGCGTGAAGACTTTGCCGGCCACAGCAAGGAATCTGCAGCTTATTCCGAGTGGACTGGGAGGCTCGGGGTTGGTTCTAAAGAGAAAAGTGACATCATCAGATGCGCTGAACCTGGGGACGTGCTGCTTGCAGGTAACGTGCTGGTGAAGGCCTCAGGCTCTCTGGTGGGAACAAGGACAGCTGCTCATCCCTGCCTGGGACGTCATGGTCCCCCACACTGCTTTCAACAGTCAGATTTCAGAGGACCACTTGCATCCAGGCGCTTCTGGACTCTCCCGGTAATTTGCAGGTTTTCTGATTCCTGCCAGCAAATGCTAATGACCTGGGCTTTGTGCTGATTATGCAGGCTGCTGAAACACCAACCCACATATCCAACTACGGCTGGAAAAGTGCTCTTCTTAAGTTATGTTTGATAGAGCATCACACTAACACACACCGTTTATAGGGCTGTTACCTCTGGAGCTTAAATTGTTTAAAATATCAGATGGCTTGTGCAATATTTGTTGAAATAAATTACCAGATTAAGTAACCACTTTTTAATGTAAATAGCAACCAAGAGCCAAACTTGAGGAGAAGGCTGATCTTAACTCAGTACAGATCATGAAGAGGCTGATTTGCTGAAATCTTTCGAGCAATAGCCACTCCCATTAAGAATTCTGATGGTTCTTGGCATCAAGGACCTTAATTGCTTTAATGACCTGATTGTATTGGTGAGAAGGGAAGAAATAGTTCATAGTTAGGGTGAATCATGTCTGCCTAGCTACTACAATACCATTTTCCAACTCTATATAAAAAGAAAGCCGCTTTATAACTCAGAAAAGTCATTAAAATCTACATGGCTTTGTGCATATTCCTCACCTAGCCCAGGGCGGACCAGCAGACCTGAGTCTTCTTATGTAACTTTCAAATCCATATCTAAAACGATTCTATGCGGGCTTAGAGAGGCCTCTTTCAAGAACTCTTTGACTTAAAACAAGCCTTTGTTCGCTGGCCAAGGGGATTAAGAAGACAGGGACTAAGTGATACAAACAAAGTGATCACAGGGAGATCCTGGGTTCTGTGTGTTTGGTTCCAGGCCACCTCAACAAAGCAATATCACAATAGAGCAAGTCACATGAAATCTTGTGTTTCCCAGTGTATGAGAAAGTTATGTTTACACTATACCACGTCTATTAAGTGCACAATAATAGCATCATGTCTAAAACATAATGAACATACTGTAATTAAAAAAAAATCCATTGCCAAAAAAACAATCATAAGAGTGACATCAAAGATCACTAATCACAGGTCACTATAACAAATATAATAATCATCAAAGTGTTTGAAATATTGTGAGGATTAGAAACGTGACACAGAGACATGAAGTGAGCAAATACTACTGGAAAAATGGCTTGAATAGGCTTGCCACAGACCTTCAATTTGTTAAAAAAAAAAAATGCAGGGTCTGCAAAGTGCAATAAAGACAAGCATAATAAAAAGAGGTGTGTGTGTAAATGCAAACAGTGTCACAACCATAGGTTTTGCAGACTCAGGCACTTCAAGATTGACCGGCCCTGCCCTTCTCACACGGAGGACAAGCTGAGGTTCAAAGAAGGAAAAGCAACGTGTTCAAGGTCAAGTGGTGTTTAAGAAGAAAAGCCAAACGCAGAAATCAGCAACTTGTTCAAGATTAAACAACTTTCATGGAGAAATGTCAGAAGTGGAAACCAAGTCTCAGTGCAGCGTGCAACACAGCCGCTTCTTACAAAAGCAAAGGGAGTGAAGTGGTTGCCAGAAGCACACAATGCAGACATACTCTGTTTGGTCAGTACAGGGTTTAAAAAACAATAACAACAGCAAACAAAACACTAGAATTAGATACCAACAAGTGACTTCATAGAAAAGCTAGCTTTCAGTTTTCCTTGAAAACCAGATCTGGCCATATTAGAGCTGCATTCAGGACATGTGCTCTCCAATGTGCCACAGTCCCCTTCACTCCCTAAGGTCCCAGACCTCCTCTTTCTAATTGTCTGTTGCTGTCTGTCCCCAGTAGGCATTGTTGTAGTTGTTCAGTCGCTCAGTCGTGTCTGACTCTGTGGCCCCATGAACTGCAGCATGCCAGGCTCCTCTGTCCTCTACTATCTCCCGGAATTTTCTCAAATTCATATTTATTGAGTCAGTGATGCTATCTAACCACCTTATCATCTGCTGCCCTCTTTTTTGCCTTCAATCTTTCCCAGCATCAGGGTCTTTTCCAATAAGTTGGCTCTCTGCATCAGGTGGCCAAAGAGTTGGAGGTTCAGCTTCAGTAATAGTCCTTCCAATGAATACTTAGGGTTCATTTCCCTTAGGATTGACTGATTTGATCTCTTTGCAGTCCAAGGGACTCTCAAGAGTCTTCTTTAGCACACAATTTGAAAGTATCAATACTTTGGCATTCAGTCTTCATGATGATCCCAACTCTCATATTTGTACATGACCACTGGAAAAACCATAGCTTTGACTATATGGACCTTTGTCACAAAGTAATGTCTCTGCTTTTTAATACGCTGTCTAGGTTTGTCATAGCTTTCCTTCTAAGGAGCAAGTGTCTTTTAATTTCAAGGCTGCAGTCACTCTCCGCAGTGATTTTGGAGTTCAAGAAAATAAAATATCACTGCTTCCACTTTTCTCCCTTCTATTTGCCATGAAGTGATGGAAGTGGATGCCACGATCTCAGTTTTTTGAATGTTGAGTTTTAAGCCAACTTTTTAACTCTCTTTTTTCACCCTCATCAAGAGGATCTTTAATGCCTCTTCACTTTCTGCCATTAGAATGGTATCATCTGCATATATAAGATTGTGATATTTTTCCTGGAAATTTTGATTCCAGCTTATGATTCATCCATCCTGGCATTTTGCATGATGTACTCTGCATAGATGTTAAATAAGCAGAGTGACAATATAGAGCCTTGTCATACTCCTTTCCCAATTTTGGACCAGTCCGTTGTTCCATGTTCAGTTCTAACTGTTGCTTCTTGACTTGCATACAGGTTTCTCAGGAGACAGGTAAGATGGTCTGATACTCCCATCTCTAAGGATTTTCCACAGTTTGTTGTGATCCACACAGCTACATGCTTAAATGCAGTCAATGAAGCAAAAGTTGATGTTTTTCTGGAACTTCCTTGCTTTCTCCATGATCCAACAAATGTCGGCAATTTGATCTCTGGTTCCACAAATCTTGAGCAATTTACAATTTACACTGGAAACAGAACTACATCTTTCCCTGTTTAAAATTACAGTTTTTTGTTAGTTCCTGCCATAGAAAACTGGCGAAAGTCAGGTACAGCCTCTCTTGGGGTCCGGGAGGAAGGGCAAATCAAGGTAAGTGAATAGAGTGGGTGGGCTGTGGCCACACGTGTTTACTTGTCTCTCTGTCCTCAGACGGAGAGTCTTCAGTGCATGACATATGCTTTGTCTCTCTGGCATTTTTCAAAGTGCAAAGAGTAAGCTTTCCGGAAATGCTGATTAAATACATGTATGAAACAATAGGAACCAAAATCTCATGAGCTGCTGGCATGATCCACAACAGATAAAGTGGTACACTCGGAGAGTCTAGTTTAGGCAGAAAAGGATTAGGAGTCTAGAATCGTGAAACAAGATACTTTTTAACCTGTGAGTTAGAAGCAGACAGGAAAAGAAAGGTGTAGAAGGAACTAACAACAGTGATATGCTCTGGAATCTAATGTTTGCCTTCAATCTGCTGTGACTTGAGGTAAGTACAGTTCTAAGGTATAGACTGATTTCTCCTTGGAACCAACCCCCCCCCCCCCCCGATCCTGTTACAAAAGATGTGCCTTTGGACTACTTAGAATTGATGTCCTAAAATTAAATATTTACTTGCATCATTTGACACCATTTTTTTGTAAAGCAAAATAGGTTTTGCTCATCTAATCTTCAGAGTCATTCTTATGGCTTGAGCATATACAGACCTGCGATGGGAAGAGAAAGGAGGCTTAATGTGAGGGAAAAAACAAGAAGGAAGCCAGGAAGCTTCCGCAATGAGATATACAAGATGAAATCATCCATAAGGTAGCAAGAATTTAATTCTTGTTTTCTAAAATAAAATGTCCCAATATGTTCAAGGCAGGAAGTTGCCACTGGATGCAAAAATAATTACAGGGGAATCGAAATGAATTCTTTTTTCAAGGAAAAAAAAAAGCACTACTTGTCACAAAAAGGTCTTAAACCAGCAATCTGCAATAAAACTGTTGTAATAACAAGTTAGATTGCTTTCTTGATAATTATTAAGTAGAGGTCTACCAAATTTGACAACATTATACAAAGCTTTTTTTTTTTTTTTAACTGCCAACATCATCTGTTAACTACAGTAGTTTCAACCCAGATGTTCCTGAACAAAGGCTCTTAAGAATTAGAGTCCAACTGTTTCCACCTACCCAGAGGGAAATAAATTGTTCTTGCTATTAAATCAGCCCCCTTGACTAGAAAGACTGCTTGCTTGTAGGAATTAAGCACAGAAACCTGTTGTAGAATTGATACTTTCTAATGTGTTCAGGGAGGGTATGCAAAGATGTTGTTTGGGGCTACTGAAGATGATTCACCCAGGAGTGAAGGGGCAAGGACAGAAGAGGCAGCTTTCACTGTGCCCTCCAAACCTAGCTCCACCCTGAAGCGCCAGCCCCTCTTCAGTTGTCCAGAGGCACCCTGGGAATGTCAGACTGACACATGTAATCAGAGTGGATGAGGATGTGAACACTGAGCACTGTGAAACCAGATCTTTAGGATCTAGGGGCTAAAACGAAGAAAAAAAAGAGAGATGCACATTTAGGAGCTCTGATTTAAAATGATAAGCTCTCAAAATAAAAACATCAGTTAAAGAAGCTTTGAACCAGTGGGATTTGTGAGACTCAGTACCAGGAAAATGGAAGTGATTTAAAATGCTCATGAAAAATGTTGTTCAGATTTCCCAGTAGCTTTGAAAAAGATGGAGTGGGGAGGCTTTAGAATACCCACCTTCAAACATACCCAAACTCACAATATTTCCACTGCACACCTAAGACACTTGAATGTAAATATAATTATATTCTTTCATACGGGCAATTAACATCCGCCTAAAAATCAGTAAGTGCATTTTCAGAAAGCATCAGTAAGTACATTTTTAAAGAAAGCTTTGCTAGTATTATTCATCAGAAATATAAAACATAAACTGCGTATTTCTTATGTGCATCCAGCATCAAGTCAAGTCCAGGCATTTTCTGTTGGATCGCCTCCCTAACCTGTCCTGTAGAGAATTCTAGACTTGTCGTTGCCTCTGTAGCTTTTAAGAGTCTTAATAGATTTTATGGTCACTGGTTTATTCACATGTTGAAGGATTACTAGTCACTTTCTGAGTCCCTATAGTAGAAATAATCATCAATGTTGTATTCCTGTCATTATGTGTGCTCAGTCCTAATTATAATACCCTCAGATAATTGAATGAATAGGGCTGGTTCTTCAAGGAAAAATATTTTTTAAAGATGAAACTTGAGCCTCTCCATAAATTCTCACAAAATGTTCATTTCTGCAGCTGGCTAAATAAATCTATCACATAATAATAGAGCCTGCTGCCTTCTTTCTGTTCCATGTTCAAATTCTGATGTCTTCCTCTAGAAATCATCTCTAATGATTTCACAGAACTCAAGTTAAACTAACTGTAGTTTTCATTGGGCAAGAGACCCAGCTTCCTCTAAAAAAAAAAAAGTGTTAATAGCTCAGTAATCTCTGACTCTTTGCAACCCCGCCGGTCTCCTCTGACCATGGAATTCTCCAGACAGGAATACTGGGGGGGGGTAGTCATTCCCTTCTCCAGGGGATCTTCCCAATCCAGGGATCGAACCCATGTTTCCCACATTGCAGGCATATCCTTTACCGTCTGAAAATCAGGGAAGTTCCAGCTTTCTCTTTGTTGTTGTTGAGTCACTCAGTCGTGTCCAACTCTGAGACCCCATGGACTGCAGGCTGCCCTGCCTTTCACCAACTCTTGGAGCTTGCTCAAACTCATGTCCATTGAGTCGGTGATGCTATCCAACCATTTCATCCTCTGTCATTCCCTTCTCCTCCTGCCTTCAATCTTTCCCAGCATCAGAGTTTTTTCCAATGAGTCGGCTCTTAGCTTCAAGTGGCCAAAACATTAGAGCATCAGATTCAGTATCAGTCCCTCCAACGAATATTCAGGATTGATTTCCTTTAGGATTGACTGGTTGGATCTACTTGCAGTCCAAGGGACTCTCAAGAGTCTTCTCCAACACCACAGTTCAAAAGCATCAATTCTTCAGTGCTCAGCTTTCTTTATGGTCCAACTCTCACATCCATACATGACTACTGGAAAAACCATAACTTTGACTACATGGACCCTTGTCGGTAAAGTAATGTCTCTGCTTTTTAATATGCTGTCTAGGTTGGTCATAACTTTCCTTCCAAGGAGCAAGCAGCTTTTAATTTCATGGCTGCAGTCACCATCTGCAGTGATTTTTGGAGCCCAAGAAAATAAAGTCTGTCACTGTTTCTATTTTTTCCCCATCTATTTGCCATGAAGTGATGGGACCAAATGCCATGATCTTTGTTTTTTGAATGCTGAATTTTAAGCCAACTTTTTCACTCTCCTTTTTCACCTTCATCAAGAGCCTCTTTAGTTCCTTTTCGCTTTCTGCCATAAGGGGGATGTTATTTGCATATCTGAGGTTATTGATATTTCTCCAGGCAATCTTGACTCCAGCTTGTGCTTCATCCAGCCCAACATTTCACATGATGTACTCTGCGTATAAGTTAAATAAGCAGGGTAACAATATGCAGCCTTGACATACTCATTTCCCAAATTGGAATCAGCCCATTGTTTCATGTCTGATTCTATCTGTTGTTTCTTGACCTGCATACAGATTTCTCAGGAGGCAGGTAAGGTGGTCTGGTATTCCCATCTCTTTAAGAATTTTCCACACACAGGTTTTTGTGATCCACATAGTCAAAGGCTTTACTGTAGTCAATGAAGCAGAAGTAGATGTTTTTCTGGAATTCTCTTGCTTTTCCTATGATCCAACAGATGTTGGAAATTTGATCTCTGGTTCCTCTCCCTTTTCTAAATCCAGCTTGAACATCTGGAATTCCTCAGTTCACATACTATTGAAGCCTGGCTTGGAGAATTTTGAGCATTACTTTGCTAGCATGTGAAATGAGTGCAATTGTGTGATAGTCTGAACATTCTTTGGCACTGCCCTTCTTTGGGATTGGAATGAAAACTGACCTTTTCCAGTCCTGTGGCCACTGCTGAGTTTTCCAAATTTGCTGGCATATTGAGTGCAGTACTTTAACAGCATTATCTTTTAGGATTTGAAACAGCTCAGCCGGAATTTTATCATCTCCACTAGCTTTGCACTTGACTTTGCACTCCAAGATGTCTGCCTCTAGGTCAGTAATTACACCATCGTGGTTACCTGGGTAACTAGGATTTTTTTTTTTTTGTATAGTTCTTCTGTGTATTCTCACCACCTCTTCTCAAAATCTTCTGCTTCTGTTAGATCCATATCATTTCTGTTCTTTTTTGTGCCCATCTTTGAATGAAACGTTCCCTTGGTATCTCTATTTTCTTGAAGAGATCTCTATTCTTTCCCATCCTATTGTTTTCCTCTATTTCTTTGCATTGTTCACTTAGGAAAGCTTTCTGATCTCTCCTTGCAGTTCCTTGGAACTCTGCATTCAGATGGGCATATCCTTCCCAGCTTTCTCTAGGTAGTCTTAAATTTAAGTTTCCTCAAGTGGCTTCACTGGAAAGATCTGTCCATGCCAAACAGCCCAGGATGAGAGCATGGCTTTTTCAGTGTGAGGGGCCCTGAATGCCTGTGGATGAGGGAATGGAGGACTACACCCTGGAGCCCTCACACTGTTTTAAACTAGCATAGAAGCCTCCAGGCTGGTACCCAGGCTACAGTGCAAAACTCCAGGTAACATCTGATTAGAGATCCTCAAGTCACCCAGGCATGAAATACTCCACATCAAATATGACTTTTAACTGTTCCACCAGCTGCAGGGGGACACAGAGAGACACGCAGTATTTTAAACACATCTTTTGTCCTAACCCTTCTGAGCTGTAAAACCTGATACAATTAAGCATCAATTAAGCGTTTATATTTTGCTAGTGAGGAGTGTTATATTTCACAAGGGATGACTGACTGGCTAATCTCCCCACCTAAAGGGGAGATCTATTTGTTCTTGTTGGAAAATCTCAGAGATCTAAGTGTTTGAGAGAGTTTTGTGTGGCTCTCAGTCTCCTGGTTCGTTATCACTTAGAATTCCCTCTTCTCTCTATTTCTTCTCTGAACCCAACCTCCATACAAGGCACACCTCAAGTGTCATCTCTTTCAAGAAGCCTCTTCTGCATCTCCAGCCTACAGGGAACTCCCTGTCCTTGCAGCTCTCAGTCTCTGATCCCTGGTTGCGTGCACTCATCAAACACTCATCAGTGGGCGTACTCATCTCCCTCTGAGGATGGCTATTGTTTTCTTTGGCCAGACTGCGAACTTTCAGAAGGCAGTCGCTGTAGGGAAACAGAATCCTTTCCCTGGCATTTGAAAGTATTGGTATTAATCTTTTAAAGAGCATGCATGCATGCTAAATCTCTTCAGTCATGCCGGACTCTTTGCAACCTATGCCCCCCAGGCTCCTCTGTCCATGGGATTCTCCAGGCAAGAATACTGGCGTGGGTTGCCATTCCCTCCTCCAGGGGATATTACCAACCCAGGGATCGAACCTGCTTCTCTTATGTCTCCTGCATTGGTAGGCAGGCCCACTAGTGCCACCTGGGATGCCCTTTAATGAGCATATATTTAATCAAATCTTATTGTAGGTTCTTCTAGAGACAGCATCATGCCTACACACTGGGACAAATATCCCAAGATAATTAAATATCTAGCTGATTAACTGGCTGGTGACTGATGGTAGAATTTTCTAAACAGTTGAGTAAACAAAACTTGGAAATGCCAGGATATATTTCTTTCTTTCTTTGTGCTTACAGTCTATTCAGTGGGGCAAAATAGAAGGATGGTGGCAAGAAGGCAGCAGAAGAGGGGAAAAGGACATCAGCTGGTACTGAGAAAAGTTCTATCATTTTGATTTCAGAGACGGTCAGGCATCTGACCATCTAAGGTCAGGCAGTTGGTAATTATCAAGAGCAGGATAGGCAGAAATCAAACATCTTGTCCAAATCACATTTTCAGCAAGTTGTTGATCTGGGGGTATGACCCTTGCAACTCCACAGCTCATACTTCATGATATCACACAGCACCCTACTATTCAAACTACTCAAAAACAGGACCCCTTGGTGCAAACATAGCCTCATACCCTAGCCCCTGGATTCCTGTAGGCTTGGCTGGCACTGGCCATCTGCACTCTCCATAGTCCCTTGCTGAAGAAGATGAGGAATACGAGGGGAAATGGAGCAGCTTGTTTACTGGTGTTTAGAGAGCAGTGGATGGCACCCTCTCCTTCAGATCCCAAAACTCCTCTGCCTTGATCTTATTGCCACAAAGACCCAGGGGAAAGCCAACCATGCAAAAACTAAGAGGAGATGTTCAGGAGTTGCTGGTCCTTAAAAGGAACATGTTAAGGGTATTCTAGGAACGGCCACCATGATGCCCTCAAGGTCAAGAGGTATCTAGCCAGTTGTATCTTGAATTGTCTTTCTCTGCATTTGGTGCTTATGTGAAACTGCTTTATGATCCCCAGTGGACAGAGAGCATTAAAGGGCTCAGAACCCCCATGCCTTTTTCCTATTCTAATTTGGATTAGGTGCAGAGAGTGGGGAGAGCAGTCGCAGGTTGCCTGGCATGGTAGTGGGTAGACTCACTCCTAATGTCCATAGAGATTCAGAATACCCTTTCATGAAAAAGGAGAGATGGTGAGGAAGCTGCCACAAAGACACAAATCTTAACTTTAGCTTATAAGATGTGACCCACCTACAATTCTATGATTTGGCTAAAATCAGAGAAAAGCATCCCAATGAAAAGCCCAGAGTGGGGTGGTTTAGTCTCTAAGTTGTGTCTGACTCTTGTGTCCCAATGAACTATAGCCTTCCAGGCTCCTCTATCCATGGGATTCCCAGGCAAGAATACTGGAGTGGGTAGCCATTCCCTGCTCCAGGAGATCTTCCCAACTGAAGGGACTGAAGTGGAAATAAGAGGTTACTCCAGCCTGTGTGGAGGAATGGGGTCTGTAGGGGTTTTGAGTCATCAGACTCCAGATCAGAATCACCTGACTTACTTGCAAAACAAATGCAGATTTGGGAGGCTTATCCCAGATATAAAAATCTGGAGATGGAGTCTAGAAATCTCTGTTTAATAAGCTCCCCAGGAGAGTCTTAATTAGCTAGCCTTCAGCTAGCAGCTCCTCCAAGCTGTTCTCAATTGTATAAGGCCCCAGCACAGGAGGCCTGGCTCTGTAATTTGTCTGCTCGGTGTCTTTGGAAGGGAACACCAACATCTGAGTCTCAGTGTCCTCCTTTATAAACCAGGGATGGTGATAGTCACAGAAAGGTCACAGGATTGTGGTAAAGATTCACTGAGAAAAAGTAAATGATATTTATATTTAGAAAAGATATTGTATTTTGTCTAAATTATTGTTTTTGGAACAAAGCTGTGACTTCTGGTGATGCACACATGGAGGCCAATGGCTCATGCAAGTCTCACCTGAGCCGGAGAAAGCATCACTCTGCTTGAAATGCTTAAAAGAGTTAACCTCGGGGGCCTCCTGCCCTTGCTCTCTTCTTCCCGCATTCTGTTCTCTTGGGGAATGACCTCAAATTTCACCTATTAATCCTGCCTCTTTATCTTTTCACTGCATGACTCTCCCAGCTTCTGAGAAAACTCCAAGCTTTCCAGTGTGGTGATCCTACCCTGCAAGGGGGCACTCTGCCAACCCAGGGGAAGAGCAAATTTATTTCTTTTCCTGCCTCAAGACGTTATTGGCTGCATATTGTTTTAATGCTGTGCATAATTACAGAAACGGCTCTGAAAATCTGTATATTTTATCTGTGTTTTATTATACCCGGAATATTCCCCAATTCTTTTTCTTTTACACGAACCAGCTGAAAATATATTTTGGCGTCCTTTATGTCATCTTGAAATTGAATAGCCAATTCTTACTGTAATGAAAATACTTATGCGCCAGCCCAGTGATATACAGCCCCACACTCTAATTACAGCTGTGCTTTAATTAACCTGAATTGAAGAGTCTTATCATTAAACTGCTGGTAACTTTGAGTTATGGCTTTTCTTTAATTTAAAGTAGAAAACACAGATAATTAAGCCTCCAGATAATCAAATGCTTGAGGAGAGCTTCAATGTTTTGGGATGTTCCTAAATCTCATTAAATGTCCTTTCTTTATTGATTATTTCTACCTCTGCTGTATCATTGTATTAAAGGAGTAATAGCAGTAAGTTGAGCAGATTCTCACTCTCAAGTTTTTCATCATTTGTGTGTGTGTTCTAGAAGCTGTACCAAACAAATACTAAATTCTCTGACAACAAGGTATGTCTGAAGGATTTTCTCCTTCTCAGAACATGTTGTCAACATGAAAATCAATCAAGGGGAATATTTACAGACTGGTGTCCAGTTCTTGAGCTGGCTCCAGTGGGCAGAGAAGTTTCACACACCCCCTATGTCAGAGTGGGCTAGCTCACCCACGGAGGAGGCCAGGCCCCAATGTAAATGCGAATTTGGCCACTTTAATAAGACATCAGGGAGAGAATGATCCTTCACTACACCCCTCCTTACGGTGAACTGTAGCTACTTAGGCCTCAGTAGAAATGCAGGTCCCATGTTGGCTTATCAAATTTTCAAAAGAGGTTGTTAATCTAGTTTTTATGTGAAAAACCATTTATTTGAAACACTGGTGACCAAGTTTTAAGAAAGTAAACACTGTGTAAGACAAATATGTGAGTCAAACTGACCCCAGAGATACCCCAGCTGGAACTTCCAGACAGGGCACTCCTAACCCTGCAGGTTAACACTGTTAAAATGAACTGCCTCAGTTCCCAGAAGCAAAAATGAGAAGCAGTCGAAAAGCAGAGGGCCGGGGAGGGGGGCGGGGCTGGGGGACACAGATGAATGGACTTCCAAGGGAGCACTCAGGTTGACACCAGTCAAGTCAGGGAGGCTCAAGAGCCAAAGAAGGGGGCTTCACATAGTCCCCCATCATGTCCCCAGTGCCGCAGGGGACTCCAGGCCTTGGCAGGTCTGCTGTGTGCTCAGACCACCCATACGTTAGACATAGGCGGCTTCAACTGCCTTTCTATAGAACCAGTTTCTAATACAAGTCCTGAATCCTCCTGGGCTTTCTATCCTAGGCAGTCCACGTTCCAAGGTAGAGAAAAATCCCCTGGGACTGCCTCAGGGCTCCAGGACCCAGTGCCTCTGAATGGTTAACTCCTTTCTACAGCGGAATGAGAAATGGCTCTAAAAGAAAGGAACTCATGGGAGTTACAATAGGGCATCCATTTTCAGAAAATAACTCCTTCGGAATCAATTACCTATTCGCTTTTCCAGTCCATTTAGCATTTAAACTTCCGCATTGAGACAGGGTGAGAAATCTCAGTAAACAGTCAAATGACTCTGGATTGCTCAGGGTCTGGGCCCGGGGACAGGCAGGGTGCACCTGCTGTGCTCACTGATGGAAGCCACTGACAGGTAAACAGCAAGTTACCGGGTGCTCTGGCCCCTCTCTGCTGCTCAGAGAACAGAAAACTGTGAGGAGCCCAGGAGCCCCCAGGACTGTCCTCCTCAGGTTGTCCTTTCCAGAAGGTGGCTTTGGTTTGCAGGCATGCAGACAGCACAAAGGAATATCTCTTCTTCCTCAGCCCAACGAGTTCCCAGATTTTCCTGCTTCGTCACAGTTTTTATCAGTGAGACTGAGTTTACCAAAGTCTTTGCTACAGTGTCAAAGGATGGGGCTGCATGTTGCAGCATCCCAGTCTGTGTTTCCATGGGGACAAAGCATCTATTTGACTTCTGTCCAACATCTGAGCCATTGTCCTGGTGAAAACTTCTTGAGGTCTGGGACACCTGGAGCTCCCGACATCATAGCCCTTAAATGATCACCTGTTCTACCTTAAAGGGTCATGCAGGCTAGGGCTACCCCTTGCTCAAATCCATCCTGCTGAGCCAGTAGAAGGAGACACTAAGGCTTTTTATTGTTATAATGTGGCAGATGTCCATCTTAGGCTAAATTGCTCAGGACTATTAAAAGCCTCTTTGTGTACATTTGGCTCCACATTCCCTCAGCAAATACTGAAAGCACTTTGAACAGCAGCTTCTCTAATGTCTTTATGATCTGACTTGATTGAAAGAAATTAAAATTTCTTTTATCAAGGGGCTAGCACGACTTGGTCTTACCCTGGTAAAATCAGAGGCATGGGTTTGTGCCACCCTTCATACAAGTGTCTATATCACAGGGGCATAATTCAAGACATGCAGGAAAAACTGCAGTTCATAATTTAGTGCATATGAAGGATCCAAGCCTAAGAAAAGTCAGCAGAAACCCCCAAAGCAGAAACCAACTTTCCCCTTCGTCGCAGAAGGCTGAGCACAGGACATTGGTAATTGTCAATGGCTGCACTGTGCTGGCTACAGGTGAGATGTTTTTCCTGCAAGGGACACATTGAATGTTCGTGAAAGCCAAAGAGCATATGGTTAACGGTCACTTACTCACAAACAGTAGGGAAGGACAGACCCACGAAGGCACTGGAGAGATATTCTGTGTACATTTCATTTGAGACTCCTTCCAAGTAGTATTTCTGCCACGTGTCTTCCTCAATCTAAGGGAGAAGAACATAGGAGAAGGGTTTAAGGTAGGACAGTAGACTGTACAAAGGAAAGCAGGTTATCCCATCTGGCAAACAAACGAATGCACTGGTTGGGCAACGGTGACTCACTTCAACAACCAGGAACACAGCCACGTGGTCACGTGATGCTTTCCATGACCCTAAACGCATAGACTAGCTATCCACTCTAAAGCACCACATCTTCCGGTATGATTTCTAAGAATGTGGAGGCATGGGCACTCACCACAATTGATACAATTTTTTGAGAGCAATTTTTAATTGTTACCAAAATTTACAAAAGTGCATACTCTTTTTTGTTGTTGTTTAGTCACTAAGTCACGTCCAACTCTTGCAACCGCATGAACTGCAGCACACCAAGCTTTCCTGTCTTTCACTTTCTCCTGGAGTTTGCTCAAACTCAGGTCCATTGAGTCAGCAATGCCATCCAACCATTTTATCCTCTGTTGCCCCCTTCTCCTCCTGCCCTCAATCTTTCCCAGCATCAGGGTCTTTTCCAGTGAGTCAGCTCTTCACATTAGGTGGCCAAAGTACTAAAGCTTCAGCATTAGTCCTTCCAGTGAATATTCAGGGTTGACTTCCTTTAGAACTGACCAGTTGGATCTCCTTGCAGTCCAAGGGACTCTCAAGAATCTTCTCCAGCACCACAATTCAAAAGCATCAGTACTTTGGCACTCAGCCTTCTTTATGGTCCAACTCTCATATCCATATGTGACTACTGGAAAAACCATAGTTTTGACTATATGGACCTTTGTTGGCAAAGTGATATCTCTACGTTTTAATACACTGTCTAGGTTTGTCATAGCTTTCCTTCCAAGGAGCAAGCATCTTTTAATTTCATGGCTGTAGTCACTGTCTGCAGTGATTTTGGAACACAATACTCTTTTTACACAATTCCAATTTAAGTATTCATAGCAAAAAAAAAAAGTATATAAGTATACACATGCGTATGTACAAGAATATACTTCTATTTGTGAAAAATTAGAAACCACAAATGGTAGGTTTATACCACTGGATACAGGAAAGCAATTAAAAATTATGATGAAAATTTCTGCATAGAGAAAATTACATTAAAAGACACATTACTAAATAGCATATATAGTCTGATTCTATTTTTTAAATATCCTATAATTAACTAAATGTTTGTAAAGCCATAGAAAAATACAGAAAGCTCTATACCAAAACAGTAACAGTTGTTATCTTTGAGACATAGAATGACTATGAAATATGGTAATCTATAGATTTCTGTGTAGTCTGAAGGCTTTTTCAATGAGCATTATGTATAAAACAAAACAATGTATCTATTTTTACTTTGGAAAAAGTAAAATTTTCCAACCCTAACTTGAATATCACTAAAAGTTAAATGTAGTTTCAGAAAGGTCTCCATCCCAACTTCATTAAATGTCTTTTTTCCATAATTAATCAAGTTCAACTGGTTTTCCCAACAGCCCTCTTCATGCTAGGCATTTCTGGAAGGGATTTACCATGGAGTCAACCATTTCAAACTATATAAAGTGAATAGCAACAAGAACACTGAGCCCCTCTGGGAGTTTGGGGATGTCCTGGATTCCCAAGCCAGGAAAACAAGCAGTCTGTGTGGTTCTTGGGTATCTGTAAGCTGCCACCTCCTCAGTTCACTCCCACTGGAGGTTAGATTAGGGGGAGGAAGAAAGAGAGCTTCCCCGCCAATCAGGGAAGTGACTCTTAATAATGGCCTGCACTGGTAATGAATGAAATGTATCTTGCTTACGGGTCAATAATCAGTTAACTGGGGGAGATATGAGAGACTTGGCAACAGTAGGAAATGCACACCTACTATCTACTTGGTGACACTCTGAACTACAAAAGCTAGGAATAATGTAGAAATAAATTGACTGCTCCCTGCTTCTCTGCTATTTGTCTGCTTTGTGCTAGGGCTGGGTGATTAAATCGTGTGGGTTAACCCCATTAGTCTGAGCTGCTTCTGACCTACTCCCACACATTAGACATGTTCTATGCAGTATTGCTGGGTATGGTTATTCATCTACACATTAGTCTTCCCCAAAGTGGGGTCTTTTAAAAAAAGAAAACAAAGAAAGGACTCAACCTTTTCTATTGCTAAATTTTATGATTTACTTAAAATTAACTCCGATGTGTTTAGCTAAGCACGAACTTTTTAATCTCTCCCATTCACAAGACTTCAATTTATTTTTTCAAAAACATATTCTTGACTTAATAAGCAACGGTCATCAATGCTAACTAATCTGAAGAAAGCTTAGTCTGCATTAGTAAATAGTTTGAAATATATAATATTTGGGACACTATATTATTATAATTTTTATTGGTAAATAGGATACTACCTGATGGATTACCAGTTATAAATCCTTATAGTTGAGTTTCATGGGAAAATAGTTTTCTTGAAGTAGAATTCAGCTGATTCTTTCAGCAGGGACATTCCTTTTATAATATATTGCTTCTGCTGCTAATTTAAATATTGTACTTGATTTTTAAAAATAATGAAAACATGACTCTTTATCTTAATTATTATTGACACCATTCCTAAATTAATATGGTTTTAATTTGGCTCTTTTGGTTATGATCACTATTTTCATGCTTCTATGGCCTAATGGAACTATGCTTGAGACCAAATTTTATTGTAGGTTCATCATTAAACTTCTTAAATTTAAGTAGAAACAAATTCTTTGTAGAGTATCACTATTACTGTTTTTTGAACTTAGCATACATTTTTTCATTGATTCATCCTTTCAGCAAATATTTATTGAGCATATTCTGTGTCTTAAGAGTCATTCCAGTTACTGATTGAATTTTATTTAAACTGGCATACTTTTCTATTTGCTAGTACAACATATACCTAGAATCTGCCTGCAGTGCAGGAAACGCAGGAGGACTTGTGTTCAATCCCTGGGTCAGGAACATTCCCTTGGGGGCATGGCAACCCACTCCAGAAGGGGCAACAGAGGATGAGATGGTTGGATGGCATCACCGACCCTATGGACATGAGTTTGAGTAAGCTCTGGGAGTTGGTGATGGACAGGGAAGCCTGGAGTGCTGCAGTCCATAGGGTCGCAAAGAGCTGGACATGACTGAGCGACTGAACTGACTGATATATGCAGATTCTCAGATGGTATCTACAGTGTAAGATGGAGTAGCATTGAATGGACACTCTAAAAGCTGAGGAGTTTAATGTCATTGTCATAACCCTTTCAGATTTCTGTATCTTTAACACAGTCTCCTTATTGATAACAAGTTTTTCAGGTTCTAATAAATGTTCCCAGAAAATAGAAAACCCCACTGAAAATGACTTAAATGGTAAAATGGTAAATTTTATGCTGTATGTATTTGACCACAATTAATTTACAAGATGATACTATAACATAAGAAGAATCAGTAATTATAATAAACACTTACACCTTTTAATCCTTAAGGGCAAGAATGACAAGTTGTGACAGAACAACGACAGGAACAGGCCAGTCACATCAGGAGAGGCAGGGACACTGTAACATGTCACCAACTGAGACAACAAGACAGCAATCTTCATCCTGAGGCAAGGGCTTCAATTACCCCGTCTTATGAAAGTTTACTTTTGTAAGTCTCAAGCATGGCACCTTTCACTTATTTTGAAAAGAGCCAGAGCAAAAGTCCACATTCCTTTTACTTTTGTCAGCAGTAATAAGATACATTATTAGAATAGGAAAAATTACTGTGAAATACATTGAGTGTAAAAACTTGGCACTGTTCAATGACAGTGAACAAAGAGATCTAGAGAGAGTACAGTGAGTTATTGTCATTATGAGTCCCTTTAACAGAGGATAAAACAGAGGCACAGAGAAGTAACCCACTAAAGGTCACAAAGCCAATGAGTCGTATAAACAGGATTCAGAGTTCATGCTATTAACCACTCCCCAAATTATCTCTTGCTAGAGACTGAAGAGGCAAATGTATAAGGAAGCAATGGTACTAGGATTTTGGTGGACTTAGAGGGTTTGCTAAATATAAAAGCTTTGCTAAATATTAACTAAGAGGAAAATACCAGAACAGAAGCACTCAATATCTTAAGAAGTCAGTGAGAAATATTATTTGATTTTAAGTTGAGCTGAAAGGAGAGTTCAGGCCTCCTCTCAGAGCACGACGACATCATTTCTATTCTATAAAATGGAACCATCCCAGCCTACAACTTCTTTCCTGAAATAGTACATGCTGTTCTCCACATTTGTGTTGTCAACATATTTTTAACTGTAATGTGAATACATACTTTCCAGCAGAGAAATGGAGGAATGGGAGCAAAATGACTTAGGTAAAGGTGCCAAAATTATTTTGCCAGCCATTCAGCGATCAGTCAAAGGCGAAGCATTTCCTGAGGCAGCAATTTCTCCTTTGGCTGTCACATCAAACTCCTGCTGCTTTAGAAGAGCACCTAGCAAAGATGAGCAGGTGATGTGCTCTGGGTCCTTATTCATCAAATACTCACAGATCTTCAGAGAGAAAACAGAACCGAGCCGTGGGGCTCGCTCATCCACACTTCTCATGGTCTTATTTATCTGCCCTTCATTATCTAATTTTTCAACCAGCCTAGTTCAATCCCTTAAGTAAATGGTTGTACACCAATCCGTGGGCTGATGGCTCCATCATCAAAGGTACCATCCAACTGGAAACATCAGCCTTGGCTCTGGGGGAAGTAACACCTTCTTGATCCCAGATTCTGCATGTGTTACTAATGGTGGGTCAGTAATGACACCTTTTATATTTTATGCTTTCTCTGATTAGAGTGAAACTGTGTTTCTCTAATGCTAACAACCCAGTGAATGTGAAAAATCAACCTTCCCAGCTGGGGTATATTATGATCACTGTGATTTCTGTTTCCAGTGAAGAGTCTGAATAACCATGTTGATTACAGCTAAATAATTTTGCAAAAGTCTGTCCCTACCTCCAGAGTCATGTAAATGATTCCAAAGACTATCATACCTCAATCCTTATTTAATTGAAAACAAGTACATTGTTTTAATCTAAATATATGTTATGTTGTGCACATCAAAAATAATGAACTAAGAGGAAATTATAAAAACCAATGACCATTATGTTAATAGCTGCAATAAGAAGAGGTGAGTCATAACAAACACACCAGCGTCACCTAAAATTGAGAGAAGAAAGCTATTGTAATAGTAGGCATTTTTTACATTTATGATTTTTTAAAAACCTATCCAAATTCTCAATATTCTTCCTTTAAAGGATGTACAGCTTTCAATCATAAGTCTTTAATTAGAATTAATTGCATCTGAATATTTGTGCATATAAATTATACTTTATCTCTGTCCTTTGTAATGTGACAGTCTAAAACACAGCACTGAGATAGGAACTGGCCAATGTATCTTTAATCCCACAAAACATATTTATTCCCACAAAAAAGAGGGAACCCCCACAGAATGTGTCAAGCTTTTAATTACAATTAAAAAAAAATGGGATCAGCATTGGTGGGCTCTAGGCTGGTCACTCGGAGAAGGCAATGGCAACCCACTCCAGTGTTCTTGCCTAGAGAATCGCAGGGACAGGGGAGCCTGGTGGGTTGCTGTCTATGGGGTCGCACAGAGTTGGACATGACTGAAACAACTTAGCAGCAGCAGCAGCAGCAGCTCAGGTCCTCCTGGGTGCCAGAACAAAGAATGCCTCCCTGCAGAGCTTTCTAGGGGTGGAAGAAACCTGTGATACAGTTGAGATGACAGAAAAGCAGAAGAGATGGGAAACCAATGGTGATTTGCACCTTTTCAGAATCTCTCTCTCCTCTGCGCCAAACTGCATATCAACGCTGCACTTCTTGGATGTGGACTCAGGCCGGCTGCCCTTCCGAGAACGGCGTTGGATTTCAGGGACCCCATAATGATTTGGCATTCCACCATTATGGCCTATTTCAGATTGCATTTTCCAGAATGAGAGGATAGGACCAAAGGATCTCAGATTGTCCAAAGGCTTTGGGATAATGTCAATTAAAATACATTATTTGGGATTTGATGGAATGCCAGATAATTGGTTGCTTCAGCACTGAACGAATAAATAAACAACTCCAAAGATAAATTTTGGGGTGGACTTGAGCCAAATCTCTTATTCCAAGACTAGTGGGCTGCAGACTATCAAGTGAGATTTCTTCCATCAGGCATTATGAAAAAAAAAAAAATCAGTCCACGTGAAGTGTGCAGAGAAAGGTTAACAGACCACAGAATACAGGGCATTTCCCACCTCCACCCCACCTCCCATGTTACTCCAGTTCAGATTATTTCTGAAAACACAGAACAAAGAATGCCAGAGGAACTGCAGTTAAAGGATGGGTTAGCAGAAAGAGAGATATGAGAACTTTTAAAAAGAATTACTACTTATAATTTCAGAAAGTATCACCTATGTGGCAAGAAACTGGTAATTTTTTCAATATATAGGTTTGTCTACCCTTTCCTTCTTTTCCTCTTCAATGCAGAAAGGTATTTATGCTTAAGTGATGTCAGACCTTTTTAAAGATGGGCCTATTCACTATCTGTCCAAATAGAACTTGGTTTTGCAATCTTGATATTAGTTAAGAACATTCTCATTTGTACTTCAAACAAGAAGGCTCTTAAAATACTACTAAAAATAATTCTCATCTGGGTAGTGCAAGCAGCAAGTGAGTGGTCTCAAGCAGACACATGCCGAGCAATCCTCAGGGGAGTAATGCAGCCCCTGGCAGGCAGGGTTTTCCAGAACAGCCTCTCAACCCATTTGGGGTAAGAGACTGGGTTTTGTTTGTATTTCTAATATTCACTGTTTGGCAGACTCAAACTTCTGCAAAAATCTAACAGAAATGAATTCCTTAAAAAAAAGAATAGACAAGAGATGCAAAGTACAAGTCCAAAACTTTTATCATTAGATTCAACTAATATAAAATGAATTTGTCAAAGATTTAGGAACTTAGAAGTTCCTAAGCACTTCCTCTCATTTCCTGTACTTGACTCTTTCTAGAGGCAAACAGTTCACAGCACCCATCCACAGACTGCATTTGCAGTTACACTGGTCCCACTCTATCTTACAAACCTTACTTCTCACAATTTTCCCCAAATTCCAGTAAAACAGGATTATTCCCAACCAAGATTTCCCAAAGTAAACTCAACAGAACTTGTTAACAAGTGTCGCCTTGAACACAAGAGAGTGAACAAGGAGTCCTGTTAGTCCCCATTAAAATGTAGGTTTTTTTAAAGGCAGAAAAATTCATCTAAGTCTGCAATGCCTGGAACAGTGAATGGATCACAGCAGTAGCTCAATATTTGTTGAATGGATGATGAAATACATTTGGGAAGCAGTGGATTTCACAAAGCCAAACTTGGACTTTTCTTAGTGCAATGCAGAGTACTTCACATGTTACTATGAGTTTTAAATCTCCATAGCAGGAAACGTGATACTTAGTTATGGAATCCCTTATTTCAAGGAGGAACTGGTGGAGACCAGGATGCTCTTCTTAACATTCTCTCTCCCTCATCTCCCCACCATTTTGCTTCCCTGATTCTACTGTCAGAACCCAACTCTTACTGTGAAATTCCCATCATATGCCACCTCATCTGTGTGGTCTTCCCTGGGTTCCCCAATTTGATGTGCTCTGTCCTGCCTTATTCGGAACACAATAATGCCCACCTCTGGGGAGCTTGGGAGGGCTGAGTAAGTTGATGGATAAAGAACGCTTAGAACACTCCCTGGCTTGCAGGAAGCACTCAGTACACATTAGCTATAGTTAGCTACCATCACAGCATCTGAAACTTCTAATGACTGACAAGACCTATAATAAAGTGGAATTTGAAACACAAGCTCCTCGCTAATGCATTCAACTTTGTATCCTCTAGAACAAGCAGTATACTACCCTATCAGGTGCTTAAAAGAAGTGCTTAATTAATATTTGTCTAATTGAACTGAGCAAGACAAAACTGGAGAAAGAGAGACAAAGAAGTCTAATTTTTCTAGGCATCCAATCACAACTCAGTACTGATAACTTCACAACATTAGGTGTAACCATAAAAGAAATCAATTTGTGCTTCTGAATGCTGAAAAATTCTACATTTTTGGTATCTCATAGGGAATGTGTATAATTAGGTGATTTTTAAACTTCCCAGAACTTGCTGAGCAATACATTTTTGGGGGAAATTTTGTCAACACAGAACATCTTGGGCTACTTAGTAAGTGGTTTATGATTTTCTAAATTTTAGATCCAATACCTTAGAGACTTGAATATGAAAGGAGGGACTCTCAGGAACTGGTGTATTTGCCAGCAATCTAATAGAAGTTCTCGTTCTTACTAGCTACAGTCCCACCACCCTGCCTGCAAAAAGGAGCCCCCTTTGCTCTGTCCATGACTATGCTCTCTTTCCCATGTGACCCAGCCCTCAGTCTTCTTATTTTACTCTCTGAATTTCAATGTAGGATCAAACAACAATTCAGCAGGAAATAGAGTCCAGCAAAGGCTGTACTTGGCAATTCCATTGCTCCTAAAACTGAGGCCAAAAACAACTGTTGGCTATTAATTAACTAATTAATTAATTAAGAACTGGGAGAAAAGGAAGGAGTTAGAGAAGCACTTGAATCAGCACAGGAATCATAAGGTTTCTTCTGATGAGACAAATCACTGGAGAATTACCTATGCTTTTAGAAAATCTTCAATATTTTAGACAGTTTGGGGAGAATCTCACTAAATTCACTGACGTTAATACACGATAATTTCTTACCAGTGGAAACATTTAAAGCTGCGAGTCCAGTGCTTCCCAGACTCTGATGAAAATGTGTTGTCTGTAGTCCTAGAATAAGGTCTAAGATTCTGCATGTATAACAAGCTCACAGATAACATCAATACTTCCCAAAGATGGATCACACTTAGAGTAGCAGAGGTACTCCCAAAGAGAGTGAAGAACAGGGAACAAGTATTCTCCATCATGGCTTTGAGGACCAGGGACTCAATCATGGCTTAGCGGATTTGAGTAAAAGATGAAAAAGGATGCTTTCTACAAGTATCACTAAATACTGGAGCCAGTTACAGTGAAAGCTTGTGGATAATTAAACACAAGATGGGTATCCCAGTGTTTTGGTTGCTGTGGTCATTAGTCTAAAAAATATTTCAGGCATCCAGATTTATCTACTTAGTCTTTCTCCATTGATTCAGGGACCCCAACAATAGCTTAGTCTCCATTTCAATGTGGGCTGTGTAAAGAGGGAACAATGACATGGCTATATTTAATTCAATTAAAATGAAACTTTCAGAAAATGGCTCTAATTTGTATCCCTAATTTTTATTTAACTTTTCCACTGTAGGACAAAGTGTTGAGTGTGAGGATAAAAATGCTTGCCAACTCAGTCCTGTTTTAGTGACAGCAGATTCTGGATACTTATGTCTCCTATCGCTGTACAATACAGCCTAATAAAGTCGGGCCAAAGAGACTAGATTTCATTTCAGAGCAAATGGTTTCAGCCATAAACTTTGGCTTTCTGGCTGAACAGAGCCATTCAAGCCACGAGCATAAATTCTGCTAGTTTTAGGTATCAGGATGATTGGGGAGCCAAATGGGTTATTTGTGAGCCAGGTATCCAGGGCAGAGGCACCCGCTTTACTGTGTATTCATTGTTATCTAGAAAATCTCTTGCCAGCTAGAGAATATTTTCACAGGAAGTTAAAATGACTTCAGAAATTCCCCTCTGTGGCTTCCTAGAGTGAATTTTGGGCCTCATCAAAAAGACATTTGGTTCAGAGATTGAAAGTGGACAGCTTATAAAATTGCTTAGGTGGTTAGCTGGGCTTAGCAGTTTCTTTTTAAGAGGAGCCCTGATCCCGAGTGCAGTAGCAAGGCAGGAAGTAACAAAGTACATGCAGCCTCTGAGTTCAAATCCCATCTCCCTGAATGCCCCAGGCCAAACTGTATAACCTCTCCAAGCCTCAATCCCCTCACCTGAAAAATAAGAACAACAACAGTACGTACTTCTTAGGAAGATAGATGGAATGAAGTGATCCCTGTAAAGCACTAACGTCCAGTTCCAGTTCAGTCTCTCAGTCATGTCCGACTCTTTGTGACCCCATGAATCACAGCACACCAGGCGTCCCTGTCCCTCACCAACTCCCAGAGTTCACTCAGACTCACATCCATCGAGTCAGTGATGCCATCCAGCCATCTCATCCTCTGTCATCCCCTTCTCCTCCTGCCCCCAATCCCTCCCAGCATCAGAGTCTTTTCCAATGAGTCAGCTCTTCGCATGAGGTGGCCAAAGTACTGGAGTTTCAGCTTCAGCATCATTCCTTCCAAAGAAATCCCAGGGCTGATCTCCTTCAAAATGGACTGGTTGGATCTCCTTGCAGTCCAAGGGACTCTCAAGAGTCTTCTCCAACACCACAGTTCAAAAGCATCAATTCTTTGGCGCTCAGCCTTCTTCACAGTCCAACTCTCACATCCATACATGACCACAGGAAAAACCATAGCCTTGACTAGATGGACCTTTGTTGGCAAAGTAACGTCTCTGAGATTGTATATGCTATCTAGGTTGGTCATAACTTTCCTTCCAAGAGTAAGTGTCTTTTAATTTCATGGCTGCAGTCACCATCTGCAATGATTTTGGAGCCCCCCAAAATAAAGTCTGACACTGTTTCCACTGTTTCCCCATCTATTTCCCATGAAGTGATGGGACCGGATGCCATGATCTTCATTTTCTGAATGTTGAGCTTTAAGCCAACTTTTCACTCTCCACTTTCACATTCATCAAGAGGCCTTTTAGTTCTTCTTCACTTTCTGCCATAAGGGTGGTGTCATCTGCATATCTGAGGTCATTGATATTTTTCCCGGCAATCTTGATTCCAGCTTGTATGTCTTCCAGTCCAGCGTTTCTCATGATGTAGTCTGCATATAAGTTAAATAAGCAGGGTGACAATATACAACCTTGATGTACTCCTTTTCCTATTTGGAACCAGTCTGTTGTTCCATGTCCAGTTCTAACTGTTGCTTCCTGACCTGCATAGTACCTGACAAATAGCTAATGTTTGCTGAGTGGTTCTCTGTGATATGATAGGTACTCTGGTGGTTTAATCATATTAAAAGATGGCACTTATTGGGCATGTACTCTGTAGATGTTCTGTAAATGTTCTAGCATTATAAATAATGAATGTTTGCGACGGTAATGATGTTGGTGATCGTGACGATGCTGATGCTACTGATGATGATGGCGACGATGCCGGTGATGGTGATTATGAGGACATCTCTATCACTCACACAAAGGTACATAGCTAGTTAGATGCAGGGCCACCGATTCATGGCTTAGCTGCTGGTAGAAAAACCTGGGACATCACTAATGATCCAATGATCCTCTGGATTGAGGAGAAAAACTAAGTAGCTTGAGTATATCCCCTAAAGATAGCAGTGTTCCCTGGAGGTCCTCCTGCCTCCTTCCCTTCCCAAGTTCACTCTGAACAGATAGGATGATAAGGGAGACATTAGGCATTTGGAAGAACTGATGTCTCCCCAAATGGGAGGAAGGTCATATGTGATCAGAAAGGTCATATGTAATCTGATATAGAAAGACCCAGTCTGGTCTCCTGAAAGGACCCCTGAGACAAAAAGACCCTGATACGTTGACTGGATTAGCTACTTCTGGTTTCTGGGCTTGACTTCTGCCCACATCCCTCCAAGTAGAGACTCACTAGATTCTACTCTTGTTATGGTTCAGTATTCCCAGAAAATTTCCAGGATGATGTCCTCCAGTTGGTATAAGATGAGAAGAAAAAGACGACTTGTGACGATCCTTTTTGGTCAGGGACAGGTCTCTCTGTCCCTATGCTCATTGGTCCCATGAGCAAGTTCAAGTCCATCAGTTCAGTTCAATTTCTCAGTCATGTCCGACTCTTTGTGACCCCATGGACTGCAGCCCGCCAGGCCTCCCAGTCCATCATCAACTCCCACAGTTTATTCAAACTCATGTCCATTGAGTCCGTGATGCCATCCAATCATCTCATCCTCTGTCATCCCCTTCTCCGCCTGCCTTCAATCTTTCCCAGCATCAGGGTCTTTTCAAATGAGTCAGCTCTTTGCATCAGGTGGCCAAAGTATTGGAGCTTCATCTTCAACATCAGTCCTTCCAATGAACATTCAGGACTGATTTCGTTATGATGGACTGGTTGGATCTCCTTGCAGTCCAAGGGACTCTCAAGAGTCTTCTCCAACACCACAGTTCAAAAGCATCAATTCTTCAGTGTTCAGCTTTCTTTATAGTCCAACTCTCACATCCATACATGACTACTGGAAAAACCATAGCTTTGACTAGACGGACCTTTGTTGGCAAAGTAATGTCTCTGCTTTTTAATATGCTGTCTATAGTATATATCAATACTCCAGGCAGGACCCAGGAAGTTGCTGCACTCTCAGATTTCTCCATAGGTGACACAGCCCAGCATACAGCTGTTCTTCCAGAAACTGCCGCTGCAGGGCTCTGTCCTGGGCAGGGCTGCTTTTGCTAGTTGGAATCTCATTACATATGGGAAAGACCAGTCAGCAAATCTCCATTCACTGAGACACCTGGGAAAAGCCAGGCACACACAGGTTTCACCTGTATATGTAGATAAAAGCTTCTAGCTTTGGGGTAGGGGTGGGGTTTTGGCAGAGAATTGAGGGATTTAAAGGACTCAGTGTCACTTAGGCTAATGAATAATGCTGCACTCCTAGAAAATGTATTCAGGCAAATCATAAGTAATCTAGGGTAGGCTGCCTTGACACCACCCTAGGGGTTAGTTTTAGATAAAGTTCACCCCTCTGTGTTCTCCCATCAGTAGCCCAATCCTAATCCAGTATGAGGTCTCATTGCAAACCTAAACCATACCACCTTAAGAAGGATAAAAAGGGTGAGTGCCATCATATATTGGTAATTTTTCAACAGTCTGCTAAGCTCTTCCACTTCTTACAGTGGGTAGTATGAAGCCCAGAAAGCTTAATCAAGTAGTGCAAGGTCTTACAACAAATCATGTTCTAAATCAGAGCCTTACAACCACTCCCTCTAACCTAGGCCTCTGCCCACCACACAGCTTCACAATTTCATTCACATTCCGTGAGTGAGGGAGAGCAGGAAGGGTGAGGATGTGGGGGCACATTTGAATAATAGCATGTTCCATGGATCTACTTGGACAGGGAGACACCACCCAAGATTTGTGGATGATCAAGTCTAATACTTTATCCAAATTCTGAAAGAGGCACCAAATATTCCTCTTTCTCTGGTACTTTCCTCACTAAATTTAAGGAGAAGAAAAATATACCCAACCATCAAAATAAAAAGACTTCTCATCACCAACAAGAAACCAATAGAAAGTCCTTATGAAATGATATTTATTTTGTCACAGTCAATGCTATGCTATGCCACTTCAGTTGTGTCTGACTCTTTGCAACCCTTTAGACTGTAGCCCACCAGGCTCCTCTATCCATGGGATTTCTCCAGGCAAGAAAACTGGAGTGGGTTGCCATGTCCTTTTCCAGAGGATCTTCCTGACCCAGGGATTGAACCCGTGTCCCTTACATTTCCTGCATTGGCATGCGGGTTCTTTGCCACTAACACCACTTGGGAAGCCTCATTGTCACAGTCTAGGGGGGAAAAAAGAAACTGATTAAATCCACTGTCTGTAAAAGAAATGCCATAAATATGGACTTCTCCAAGAAAAACAGACTTTTCTTGGCAGACTGATCATAGCAAAGAGCTTCTGCACACCAAGGTCAATGGGCATAGAGCTGTCTGCTACTTCCTGGTAGACAGAGATACTCTACCTGCCAACAGGAAAAGGAAAAGGGAGGAAGTGATATCTCTCACTTATATAACATCAGTTAATTCCATTCACTTCCTGGTCTACTTCCAAACCCCTAGCGTACACAAAGCACAGTGTTGAGGCAGGACCCCCATATTTCTTTGTACCTGAAACTCTAATCAGTGGGCCTGCATGATTCTTGCTACCATGGGATGTGTGTGACAGCTAATGATAAAAACTACAAAAATTATACCCAGTTGAAAGGTTTTATTGCATGCTGTTTTTCAAGATGGCAGATGGATGCCTAAAATGATCTCAGCGTCATTTTACAGGTGTCCCAAAGTTTCTCTAAATCAGCCAAATGAGTCTGAAGTGGAAAGAGCTACCTCCTATTGTTCTACCAGGAAATGCATAGGATTCCATTGTAAAGCAGCCTGCCAGGTTATGTTATTCATAGTCACTGATGAAAAAGGCTGATTACCTCAAACTCACCCCTAAAGACAGTGACTGCTGAGTATGCTAAAAGGACATGATGATGATAATGATGACACTGCCTTAGAGGCAGTATTCCCCCTGGTCCAGCTACAAAGGACAAACATAGAATATCATTTCTAAAGTGATATCTGGGTTTCTGGCTCTGAATAAAATAGAATAAGGACATTCCTTCATGTGTCTTTCATTGAATGCATCTATTAGACCTGGAAAAAATGCATAGAGCTGATACTTGAAGACTCTGAGACATAAACAGTAAGCAGGTAAGGAGAAATGACCAGAATTGGAAGCAATCAGCAGAGTTTGTTTTTGCTCTGGTATCCTCTAGCCTGACTTCAAGGAAAACCAAAATCTGTAAATGAAGACAAGAATGTGAAAAGAGAAAGCTCCGAGAGAAGCTCTTGCTCTGACTCAAGACCAGTAGAAAGAGCTCTTAATACTCAGAGGAAGAGTGGGGAAAATCATGGCTTAGGATATTTTTTCTTCTCTTCTCTTGGACCCCAACCCCTAAGCACCCAGTGGTGGCAGTAGCAGTAGTGGCAATGGGAGATAGGCTGCTGCTGCTGCTGCTAAGTCGCTTCAGTCATGTCCGACTCTGTGCGACCCCATAGACGGCAGCCCACCAGATAAGAGGAGGTAGGAAAAACTTTTCTGGCCTGAGGATCTGAGGTCCCAAGAGAGTCTCTCTTTGTTCTCCCACTGGTTTGTCCAGGTGAGGAGCCCCAGCTTTCTGGTCAGAGGATAGAAAAGAAGACCCCATGGAAGCTCAAATTCCCCTGGAGATCACAGAGAAAGAGAACTTAAAGTAGCTCCTTACAATTAGTTATGAACTCCTGGGCTCACCCTGAGCTGTGCAAGGAAGAAACTGACCGTACATAGTATATATAGATTTTGAAAACCAAAGCATAAACTATCACCCAGCTTGAGATCGATGTGGGACACATCCAAATAGCCCTGCCAATGTTTTGAAAACTCAACTCATATTGGAATTACAACCCATAGAAGCTTGGTCAGGACTTGCAATCTAAAATAAAACAGGTCAATTAAACATACCACCATAAAATTATCAACGTGTTTGCAAAATTTAAACAAGACCTACTACTAACCCTGGGGTTCTTCATTTCTTCTTTTTCTAGTTGCTTTAGGTATAGAGTTAGGTTATTTATTTGATTTTTCCCTTGTTTCCTGAGGTAAGCTTGTATTGTTATGAACCTTCCCCTTAGCACCGCTTTTACTGAATCCCACAGGTTTTGGGTTGTTGTGTTTTCATTTTCATTTGTTTCTATGCATATTTTGATTTCTTTTGTGATTTGTTGGTTATTCAGAAGTGTGTTGTTTAGCTTCCATATGTTTGTATTTTTAATAGTTTTTTTCCCCTGTAGTTGACATCTAATTTTACCACATTGTGATCAGAAAAGATGTTTGGAATGATTTCAATTTTTTTGAATTTACCAAGGCTAGATTTATGGCCCAGGATGTGATCTATCCTGGAGAAGGTTCCATGTGCACTTGAAAAAAAAAGGTAAAATTCATTGCTTTGGGGTGAAATGTCCTATAGATATCAATTACCTCTAACTGGCCCATTGTATCATTTAAAGTTTGTGTTTCCTTGCTAATTTTCTGTTTAGTTGATCTATCCATAGGTGTGAGTGGAGTATTAAAGTCTTGCACTATTATTGTGTTACTGCTAACTACAAAAAGAAGAAATGAAGAACCCCAGGGTTAGTAGAAGGAAATAAAAGTAGGGCAGAAATAAATGAAAAAGAAACAAAGGAGACCATAGCAAAAATCAACAAAGCTAAAAGCTGGTTCTTTGAGAAGACAAATAAAATAGACAAAATATTAGCCAGACTTATCAAGAAAAAAAGGGAAAAGAATCAAATCAACAAAACTAGAAATGAAAATGGCAGCTATATGCCAATAAAATAGACAACTTGGAAGAAATGGACAAATTCTTAGATAAGTATAATTTTTCAAAATTGAACCAGGAAGAAATAGAAAATCTTAACAGACCCATCACAAGCATGGCAATAGAAACTGTAATCAGAAATCTTCCAACAACAAAAGCCCAGAAAAAAGCTTCACAGAAGAATTCTATCAAGAATTTAGAGAAGAGCTAAGACCTACTCAAACTCTTCCAGAATATTGCAGAGGAAGGTAAACTTCCAAACTCATTCTATGAGGTCACCATCACCCTAATACCAAAACCAGACAAAGATGGCACAAAAAAAGAAAACTACAGGCCAATATCACTGATGAAGATAGATGCAAAACTCCTTAACAAAATTCTAGCAAGCAGAATCCAACAACATATTAAAAAGATCATACGTCATGACCAAGTGGGCTTTATCCCAGGGATGCAAGGATTCTTCAACATTTGCAAATCAATCAATGTGATACACCACATTAACAAATTGAAAGATAAACACCATGTGATCATCTCAATAAATGCAGAGAAAGCCTTTGACAAAATTCAACATCCATTTATGATTAAAAAACCCTCCAGAAAGCAGGCATAGAAGGAATATATCTCAACATAATAAAAGCCATATATGATAAACCCCCAGCAAACATTATCCTCAGTGGTGAAAAATTGAAAGCATTTCCCCTAAAGTCAGGAACAAGACAAGGGTGCCCACTCTCACCACTACTATTAAACATAGTTTTGGAAGTTTTAGCCACAGCAATCAGAGAACAAAAAGAAATAAAAGGAATTCAAATTGGAAAAGACGAAGTAAAACTCTCACTGTTTGCAGATGACATGATCCTCTACATAGAAAACACTAAAGACTCCACCAGAAAATTACTAGAGCTAACCAATGAATAAAGTAAAGCTGCAGGATATAAAATTAACACACAGAAGTCCCTTGCATTCCTATACACTAACAATGAGAGAACAGAAAGAGAAATTAAGAAAACAATTCCATTCACCATTGGAAAGAAAAGAATAAAATACTTAGGAATAAATCTTCCTAAAGAAACAGAAGACCTATATGTAGAAAACTATAAAACACTGGTGAAAGAAATCAAAGATGACACAAATAGATGGCAAAATATACCATGTTCATGGATCGGAAGAATCAATATAGTGAAAATGAGTATACTACTCAAAGCAATCTATAGATTCAATGCACTCCTTATCAAGCTACCAATGGTATTTTTCAGAGAACTAGAACAAATAATTTCACAATTTGTTTGGAAATACAAAAAACCTAGAATAGCCAAAGCAATCTTGAGAAAGAAGAATGGAACTGGAGGAATCAACCTGCCTGACTTCAGACTATACTACAAAGCTACAGTCATCAAGACAGTATGGTACTGGCACAAGACAGAAATATAGATCAATGGAACAAAATAGAAAGCCCAGAGATAAATACATGCACGTATGGACACCTTATCTTTGACAAAGGAGGCAAGAATATACAATGGAGAAAAGACAATCTATTTAACAAGTGGTGCTGGAAAAACTGGTCAACCACTTGTAAAAGAATGAAACTAGAACACTTTCTAATACCATACACAAAAATAAACTCATAATGGATTAAAGATCTAAATATAAGACCAGAAACTATAAAACCCCTAGAGGAAAACATAGGCAAAACACTCTCTGACATAAATCACAGCAGGATCCTCTATGACCCACCTCCCAGAGTAATGGAAATAAGAGCAAAAATAAACAAATGGGACCTAATTAAACTTAAAAGCTTTTGCACAATGAAGGAAACTATAAGCAAGGTGAAAAGACAGCCTTCAGAATGGGAGAAAATAATAGCAAACGAAGCAACTGACAAAGAATTAATCTCAAAAATATACAAGCAGCTCCTGCAGCTCAATTCCAGAAAAATAAATGACCCAATCAAAAAATGGGCCAAAGAACTAAACAGACATTTCTCCAAAGAAGACATACAGATGGCTAACAAACACATGAAAAGATGTTCAACATCACTTATTATCAGAGAAATGCAAATCAACACCACAATGAAGTACCATCTCATGCCAGTCAGAATGGCTGCTATCAAAAAGCCTACAAACAATAAATTCTAGAGAGGGTGTGGAGGAAAGGTAACCCTCTTACACTGTTGGTAGGAATGCAAACTAGTACAGCCACTATGGAGCACAGTGTGGAAAGTCCTGGAAATAGAACTGCTATACGACCCAGCAATCCCACTGCTGCACACTGAGGAAACCAGAATTAAAAGAGGCACATGTACCCCAGTGTTCATCGCAGCACTTTTTACATAGCCAGGACATGGAAGCAACCTAGATGTCCATCAGCAGATGAATGGATAAGAAAGCTGTGGTACATATACACTGCTGCTGTTGCTAAGTCACTTCAGTCGTGTCCGACTCTGTGCGACCCCATAGATGGCAGCCCACCAGGCTCTGCCGTCCCTAGGACTCTCCAGGCAAGAACACTGGAGTGGGTTGCCATTTCCTTCTCTAATGCACGAAAGTGAAAAGTAAAAGCGAAGTCGCTCAGTAGACTCTTCGTGACCCCATGGACTGCAGCCTACCAGGCTCCTCCGTCCATGGGATTTTCCAGGCAAGAGTACTGGAGTAGGTTGCCATTGACTTCTCCAATACATATACACAATGGAATATTACTCAGCCATTAAAAAGAATGCATTTGAATCAGTTCTAATGAGGTGGATGAAACTGGAGCCTATTATACAGAGTGAAGTAAGTCAGAAAGAAAAACACCAATACAGTATATTAACACATATATATGGAATCTATAAAGATGGTAACGATGACTCTATATGCGAGACAGCAAAAGAAACACAGATGTAAAAAACAGACTTTTGGATTCTGTGGGAGAAGGTGAGGGTGGGATGATTTGAGAAAATATCATTGAATTGTGTATATTATCATATGTGAAATAGCCACCAGTCCAGGTTTGATGCATGAGGCAGAGTTCTCAGGGCTGGTGCACTGGGATGACGCTGAGGGATGAGATAGGGATGGAGTTGGGAGGGGGGTTCATGATGGGGAACACATGTACACCCATGGCTGATTAATGTCAATGTATGGCAAAAACCACTATAATATTGTAAAGTAATTAGCCTCCAAGTAAAATAAATAAATAAAATGGATAACCAACAAGGACATACTGCATAGCACAGGGAACTCTGCTCAATGTTATGTGGCAGCTTGGATGGGAGGGGAGTTTGGGGGAATATGGAAATATGTGTATGTGTGGCTCAATCCCTTTACTGTTCACCTGAAACAATCACAATATTGTTAATTGACTATATTCCAATACAAAACAAAATGTTAAAAAAAAAATAAAAATAAACAAGACCTAGAGTTTCATAATCCCCACTCCAGTACCCTTGCCTGGCAAACCCCATGGACAGAGGAGCCTGGTAGGCTGCAGTCCATGGGGTCGCGAAGAGTGGGACATGACTGAGCGACTTCCCTTTCACTTTTCACTTTCATGCATTGAAGAAGGAAATGGCAACCCACTCCAGTGTTCTTGCCTGGAGAATCCAAGGGACAGGGGAGCCTGGTGGGCTGCCATCTATGGGGTGGCACAGAGTCGGACACGACTGAAGTGACTTAGCAGCAACAACAGAGTTTCATAATAAAATAACCAAAGTGTCCAGAATATAATAATAAAAAAAACTTGGCATATGAATAAAAAAAAATCTCAACTTGCATCTAATGCTTATATGGCACAAATATTAGAATTATCTAACAAGAGCCTTAAAGTAGCTATTATAAAATCTTCCAATAACTAAGAACACTTTTGTAGAGAACTGAAAGACAGAAAGCCTTAGTAAAGAAACAAGATAAAAGAAAGAATCATATGGAAATTCTAGAATTGCAAAGTATAACAACTAGCACACTCACTGGATAAGCTCAATTGCAGAGGTGAAAAAGGAAAGAACCAATAAACTTATCATTGCTTTACTCACTAAGTCATGTCCAACTCTTTGTGACCCCATAAACTGTAGCCCACCAGGCTCCTCTGTCCATGAGATTTCCCAGGCAAGAATACTAGAGTGGGTTGCCATCTCCTTCTCCATGGGATATTCCTGACCCAGGGATCAAACCTGCATCTCCTGTATTGGCAGGCAGTTTCTTTACCACTGAGCCACCAGAGACAGGAAACGACTAAACGCTTAGGGCCCTATGGTATATTTAAAAGTCCAACATTTGCGTTATAGGAATTTCAGAAGGAGAGCAGGAAGAGTATGCTGCAGAAGATATATTTGAGGAAATAATGAATGAAAATGTCCCAAATTCTGCCAAAGATGAAGCTAGAAATTCAAGAATCTCAGTGAGTCCCAACAGAATCCAAAAAAATAATGCTTAAATCCAGTGTGATCAGATAAGAGACAACTAAATACAAAAAGAAAATCTTGACAGTAATTGGAGAAAAATGACTCATTACTTATAGGTTAATAATTCCAATGACTAAAGATTTCTTACTAGAAACAATGGAGGCAAGAAGGAAATGAAACAAAAATTTTAATTACTGAAAGAAAAGATTTCAGCTTGATTTCAGCTGGAATCAAGATTACCAGGAGAAATACCAATAACCTCAGATATGCAGATGACAACACCCTTATGGCAGAAAGTGAAGAGGAACTAAACAGCTTCTTGATGAAAGTGAAAGAGGAGAGTGAAAAAGTTGACTTAAAACTCGACATTCAGAAAACTAAGATCATGGCATCTGGTCCCATCACTTTATGGCAAATAAATGGAGAAATAATGGAAACAGTGACAGAGTTTATTTTTGGGGACTCCAAAATCACTGCAGATGGTGACTGCAGCCATGAGATTAAAAGATGCTTGCTCCTTGGAAGAAAAGCTATGATCAACCTATACAGCATACTGAAAAGCAGAGACATAACTTTCCCAACAAAGGTCTGTCTAGTCAAGGCTATGGTTTTTCCAGTAGCCATGTATGGATGTGAGAGCTAGACTATAAAGAAAGCTGAGCACTGAAGAATTGATGCTTTTGAACTGTGGTATTGGAGAAGACTCTTGAGAGTCTCTTGGACAGCAAGGAGATCAAACCAGTCCATGCTAAAGGAAATCAGTTCTGAATAGTCATTGGAAGGATTGATGCTGAAGCTGAAACTCCAATACTTTGGCCACCTGAAGCAAAGAACTGACTCATTGGAAAGACCCTGATGCTAGGAAAGATTGAAGGCATGGGGAGAAGGGGACGACAGAGGACGAGATGGTTGGATGGCATCACCGACTCAATGAACATGAGTTTGAGCAAGCTCCAGGAGTTGGTGATTGACAGGGAAGCCTGGCATGCTGCAGTCCATGGGTCACAAAGACTCAGACATGAAATGAGTGACTGAACTGAAAGAAAAGATTAATCAACCCAGAATTCTGTGTCCACCAAAAATGTCCTTCAGGAATGAAGATGAAATAAAGACATTCTCAGATGAAGAAAAATCATTTATAAGGAAGACAGAATGGAAATGATTCCAAGGGGGAAGTTGGAACATCAGGAATGAAGATAGAACAACTGAAATGGAAAATATTATAGCACTGTCTGATGGAGTTTTCAACAATACAACTATAACAAAAATGGGGAGGGTAAGGAGATCCACAGGTTAGTAAGTTTTCCACATTACACTAGTATGCCACTGAATCTAAGTAGATTTGAAAAGTTAAGTATGCACATTATCCCAAGGGTAATCCGTTAAATACTATATAAAGTTATATAATAAAAAACACTACAAATAAAATGAAATCTAAACTGTTTGTAAGAAGAAAATTAGGAGGAAAGAGGAGAACTAAAACAGAGGAAACTCACAGAAAACAAATAACAGAATATTAGATATAATCCAAACATATCTATGTTACATATAAATGGTCTAGAGATTCACAGAGTAATTTTTTAAATGATCCAAATATAAGTTGGCTATAGGAAAATCACTTAGAATTTAAAGAGGTAGTTTGTTTCAAAAAAAAATCATGAGAACCTATATATTTCTTCATTAAAACATTAATCAAAAACAAATCTTGGATGGGTCTATTAAATCAGATCTGAAATCTACTGGACTTTAGAACAAAGAAAATTGCCAAGGATATAGGGACAAAATATAATAACAAAAAGTTCAATTCATCAAGAAAATGCAACAATCCAAATATATATATATATTTAGTAGAGTTTCAAAATTCCATTGTCCATCTAATGGCCCAAATGAACATTAATAGAACATTGTACCCAACAATAGCAGAATATTCATTCTTTTTAAGCTTGCATGGAACATTCACCAAGATAGATCATATAAAACACACTTTAACAAATTAAAAAGAATCAAAATCATACAAAGTAGGTTCCCTTACCATAATGGAATCAGACCATAAATAATAATAGAAATATAAGAGGAATAGCTCTAAATACTTGGTGATTAAGCAACAAACATTTAAATAACCCATGAGTCAAAGAAGAAGCCTCAAATGAAATTATAAAATATTTTAACTATATGCAAATACATCATTTCAAAAATTGTGGAATGTACCTAAAGCAGTTCTTAGACTGAAACAGATAGCCTTAAATGCTTACATTAAGAAAGAAAAGTCTCAAATCCATAACTACACTTCATCTTTAAAAGTTAGAAGAGTAAAATAAACCTAAAGCAAGCAGAAAGAAAACAGAAAATAAAGAAAATAATACAAGCAAAAACTTTGAAAAGATCAGCAAAATTTATGTGCCCCAAAAAAAGAAAGAAGGGAGGAATGAAGGAAGGAACAAGACAAATCTAAAAATCAAGAATGAGCAGAGGTCATTATTATAGACCTTATTATAATGTCCTGAAGACATTAGATGGACAACAGAAAACTACGAACTTATATACATAAATTGAACAACTCAGATATGTTCAACTAATTTCTAATTTTTTAGAAAGTTCAAACTGCAACAACTCACCCAAGATTAAATAAAATAATCTAAACATATTTCTAACTAATTACATTAGTCTTTAAATGGCAACCCACTCCAGTGTTCTTGCCTGGAGAATCCCAGGGACGGGGGAGCCTGCTGGGCTGCTGTCTCTGGGGTTGTACAGAGTCAGACACAACTGAAGCTACTTAAAAATTTTTGGTAAAATAAATCTAACGAATTCTACTAAACATTTAAGGGAAAGAAAAAAACCCACCATTTCTACATAATTGCTTCTAGAAAATAGAAGGGAAAGATTTCTCAACTTATTTTATGAAGTCAACTTTACCCTGATACTAAAGACAGACAAAGATAGTATAAAAAAATCTATAGAAAAATATTTACTCACCAACACAGACATAAAAAAATGCTTGCAAATATATTAGGAAATCAAATCTATATATCTACCTATAGATATATAGCTATAGAAATAGATAATAGACATAAATAAATCACACTGTGAGCAGTGGGGGTCTGTCTTGGAATGTACAGGGTCTGGTTCAAAATTCTCAAATCAGACAATGTAATCCACAATATTAAGAAGAAAAGAGACATGATTTATCAATTGATGCAGGAAAAGCCTTTGGCAACATTCAAAATCCATCCACACACACACACACACAAAAAAACTCTCATTATATTATCAATAGAAAAGAACTTCCTCAACCTTAGGAGAACATCTACAAAACACCTACAACTAATATTACACTTAATGGTAAAATAATGATTATTTTCCCCCTAAGAGTAGGAATAAAACAAAGATGTCCACTCTCACTCCACCTATTCAACATTCTGCAAGTACCAGCTGGTGCAATATAGTGAAGGAGTCAATGTCAACATAGAAAAATAACGTTTACTTCTACTTACCACCAATGAACAACTGGAACCTGAATTTTTTTAAAACGCCGCTTAAAATATCTCCCCCTAAATATAATATTTACATATAAACCTAACAAAAATATAGAGAATCTGTTTGCAGAAAACCACAAAACACCAATAAAAGAAGTTAAAGATTATCTAAGTAAACGGAAATAGCATGTTCAAGGATTGGAACAGAAGTTCATGAATGCTAATGTTCCCCCAAACTTTATCTATAGGATTAACACAATTCCAATCAAAATTAGTAGGTTTTTTTTTTTTTTTTTTTTTTGTAGATATAGAAAAGCTGATCCTAAAATATATATGAAAAGCCAAAAGCACTAGAATAACCAGGGCAATTTTGAAGAACACATTTGGAGAAATCACATTACCGATGGCAAATTTTAAGCCACAGAGGATTATTCCCAGATCTAAAAACCCAATGGAACTTGTTTGGTTGGATTTTGAAGGTACTTGGGGCTAGTAGCTCCTTTCTTCCTCCCATTTTTTTCCCTTTGGAATGGGAATGCCTTTAACTGTTATGGCTGTCCTGTTATTATATTTTGGAAGCAGAATACCTGTCTCCTAATTTTAAAGATCCACAGATGCCCTGAAAACACTTCGATTTTAGTCCAGAGAAACTGAATTCAGACTTCTGGCCTCCAGAAAAGGAATAGAAAAAAAAATCTGTTGTAAGTAACTACCTTCGTGGTAATTTATTATAGCAGCTAGAGGAAATTAATACATATGGTTTCATTTCTCTTGGGTAGATACTTAACAGTAGAACTGCTGGATCATATGGAAACTCTCTAACATTTTGAGAAAACCTCCGAACTTCCAAAATTAAAAACTTTACCTGGGAAAAACAGTGTAAGAAAATTTCCTTTCTTCTTCTCAGCACTGTTTAGCTCTTCTGGATCTCATGTCCTTTTATTGATATGATCCCCATGTTGGAAATCCAGCATCTTCTGACCCACTGATACCCTCCTTTAGAGGGCTGGGAGTATGGTTTTTAGCTTTTTTACATCCTGGCTCAGCAAATTGGTCATCATCTCCCTCCCTGGATCCAAAGCAGCACTTGACTTGAGCAACAAATTCTCCCAAATGACAAGGCATTATGGTCTTATCAGTCTTGCTTGGGACTTTTCCATATTAAGGTGCCATGGAGGGAATGAGGGCAGATACAAGAATTTCCCACCTTTGAAAAATATCTTATTTTTCATATCATGTATTTAGGCATACTTGGAGAAACCTAGGATACTACTTTTGCAAATACTGCGAAGTGATTTCTGTTCTTAGAAGCCATAAATTTGAATACAAAACCAAGTAGTGTTTACCTTTAAAGCAAAGTGTAATTGTCAGGAAAGTACTGAGTGAAGAACATAAAGATCCAGCAGCGATCTGGTCTTTGTACTATCATTCCCATCGACCATCTTCTATTTTCCCTTCTCCTATTTCTTCCTACCCTACAGATTAAATGACAGTATTTTAACTGAAATGCATTATCTTCTAAATTCTAAAGTGCTATGCACATTTAGGATGCTGTGGTAACTAGAGATCTTGACAAAACAGCTCCCTTATCAAATCAGTGGTGGTTTCTTGCTTCACACCCCTGAGATATGTAAAATGGTCATCTCAGAGGTCCAGGTCCCTCATCATTATTCTGGGCATAGATTTATATTTGATATCACTTTACGGCAGGGATAACCAAAAGCTTTAGTAAGGGAATCTGAGATTTTATTCCTAATAGTTTAACAGCATTTTGAGATTTTTGCTTGAAAAGTCAGTGATGGTGGTTAGCACCCATAAAACCTAAAAGTTAGAAATTGTAGTGGGTGGGGGGAAGGTGAGGAAGATGCCCAAGTGTACTCAGAAATGCACTCAATTAATTAAAGGCCAATAATCTCTGAAAGAGCTTGTTTTGATGTTGTACCAGAGGCTTGGTCCAGAGGGCCTTCCTTCATGTTAGTAACAATAGCCTACCAGCTGATAAGGGCCAGGGGGAATGGCAGCTTCTCCTGGGTTTCACTGAGTCCTGGCCACTGCAGTTTCTGGGGCTCCATCCTCAACAGGCACAGGGCTTTGCATATTATGTAATCTGTGTTACTTCCCCTTTGCTCAGTCCTTGCCAAGAGCCAAATAAAAGAATCCATATGTGATTACAGCTATAAAACCAAAAGGAAAATATTAGACAAAAATATAACATTTTGGGGTTTCTAAGTTTGTTTTACCTTTAATGCTAGGCAGACAGTTTACACAAATCATTTTGCTGCAAAGTAAAGAATAATGAATTAAATGTGTTCCCTGTCACCATCAATCATGTACGTTTGCCTTGGATTGACCAAACATATAAGACACATGAAATGACTTTCTAATCATGTTAGGGGGAAGAAAAGAGGGAGAAGGGGAGAAGATGGGGAAAGAGAGTTTCAACCATTTTTATTTTATTCAGAAATTCCATTGACATTTTCTGGCAATCTTCTAACATGCTGTATGGGCTTCTCTTTGCTAATAATGTTTGCCTTGAGAATTTGTAAAGGTCTGAGAACTCTTTAATTCAATGTTCTAGAAATTACCAGGGCCAGAGGGGAACAGAATCCTTGTTAATAGTTCATGGATTAATTCTCTCTTCATTTGAAATCGTTTCCAGGGAAGTTGTTTTGCATTCAGGTGGGTGTTAGTCATCTTGGGCAGAGTCAATAGCAGTGGGGGAGGCAGGTAGAGCCCCTCATCTAATGAGATTAAAGTAGGATGGAAAGAGGGTACACAATGATGTTGCCCCAAATGGGATACTGAAGTTCAGCAAATTCATTTCAATTCATGGGCATTTATTTTGATTTGTGAATTTAAACAACACACTGACTGGATTTTCTGGCAGTCAAAATGGTTTAATAACCAAATCTAACCAGACTCCATGCATCCTCACCAAGCATTATAAAGCTTTGAATTTCTAGTTTATATATGGAGTCAAAGCTCTTTAATTTGGCAAAGGAACCACATATAGTAGCAGAGGAAAAAGTTTTCAGCACCATAATCACCTCAAATTTTAAGTCTCTGCTGGTCCTGCCCCCACCCAGCTATCTGTAATAAAGGCTGGTAAGACCATTCATTCATTCAAAATGCATATATTGAGAACCTACTGTGAATCAGATGCTGTTCTAGGCACTGGGGAGAAGCAAGTAGCTCTAGGCTTCAGGATGCTTACACTGTTTCTGAGAAAAGAGGCAATACACAATAAATACCATGGAGAAAAACAAAGCCAAGAGAGCCAACAAGGATGTGGACATACGGGGTGTGGAGGCAAGGGGGATGCAGATTTTAAAAATGCAATTCTGATGTTTTTCTCACATGGAAACTTTATTCTCCCCATGAAGTCTAAGAGAGCATACAGATCCTTCCTAGAGAATATGTAAAGTAGGCCATCTACTCCTGGTAGGGACCCTCAGAAGCCCCATCAAAATTTGTGAAACTTGGTCACTTTCTTCCTGTTTTTCCTACATTTGCCAGGGAAACTGCTGATTTATAAAGCATCCCTTTATTATGTAAAGCATCCCTTTATGTATATATATATATATATATATATATATATATATATATATATCCCTTTGTATACCATCTTCATAGATAGGAGAGCTCAACATTGCAGAGACGTCAATGCTCCCCCAAGAAATCCCCAAAACAGACCCACACATACACTGTCATCTGGCTTAAAAACAGTGGTTCCTAGGGGTACTAATTATGTAGTGTTTCTTAATCTAGGCCCTGGTTACACAGGAGTGTAATTTTGTGACTATTTAACAAGCTGTCCATTTATCAGATGCACACTCCGGTTTGTATATTATACTTCAACAAAAAGTTTGTTTTTAATCCCTTTTTAAATATGTGATTTTAATGTTTTAGAAAAAGGTCTCCCCGAGAAATTAACACTAAACAAGGACATGAAGGATGTGATAGAGGGAAATCAGAAGCTATCTAGGGGAAGAACATTCCCATCAGAGGAAGCAGCCAGTGCAAAATTCCTAGATTAGGTAAACGGAGTGTGGATGATGTTAAGGAGCAGGAGATTTAGGAGACAAGGTCTGTGAGGCCACAGGAACCTGACTTCATGGGACCTATAGACATTTGTAATAACTTTATTCTGATGAGATGGGACACCATGGAGAGATTTATGCAGAGGGGTGATGGGATCTGACTCATGCTTAATAGGAGAGGGATAAGGCAAGGCAGGGAGGTCAGTTAGGATGCTGATCTCTACTTTAGGAGATAGATGATGGTGGTTTGGATCTGATAATAAAGTGGAGGTAATGAGAAGTGCACAGATTCTGGGCTTATTTTGAAAGTTGAACCAAGTGGATTCTTTGCTGAATTGAATATGGTGCATGAGAGGAAGAAAGGAGCTAAGGGGGAATCCCAGAACTATAGCATGAGCAATGGGAAGGATAATCTTGCCAATAGTGCAATGGGAGAAGATCAGGTTTACAGAAAAAGAATAGGAATTCAGCTCTGGATAGGTTAGGTCTCAGAGGAGATGAAACATTCAAATAAAGATGTTAAGCAGCAATTAAATAAACAACACTGGGGTCGGGTTCTGGATGGAGATATAAATCTGGGAGTCATCCATAGGATTTATGAGAATAAATGAGATGACCGAGGAAATGAATATACGTGTATCAGGAGCAGCTCTCCACTGGTGACAGATGTCTGTAGAAGTCCACTGTTATACCATTTGTGATCAGGGTGACATCATTCTTGGGTATGGAATAAGCAACAGTTTGCATCTCACTATCTAACACCCCAAGTAGGTTTACTTTGCCAAGTGAACCCTCTTCTCTGGCACCATTAGGATTTCCTCCTGGAGCAGAAAGCCGCTTGGATCCCAGCCTTATCAGTTGGAGTCTTGGCCCCTTTTCAGAAACCCTGTCACCCACCTCTCTCCCAATCCACACAGGGTTGAGCTCTGCTTCTCACATGCCTCCCTCACCTAGATGAATACTTCCGGTTTCCAGAGCTTACACACCCATCAGCCAATAAGAATTTCTTGCTATCTCCCAGAAGCACCTACTTAAGTCAATCAGCTTCACCTCCTGAATAGGCCATGTGTAATGTCATTTCCTTCTTGAGAGCCTGTTCATTTTCCCACCTTGACTCATCCAAGCCTAAGTTAACCCCTCACCTCTCTAATGCCATGACTTCTGCCCCTATAGAGCTGACCAGAGAGAAAGGCCAACAAAAGCCACAGGATAGGGCTGTGCGAACATGTGCCCAGACATCCCAGTCAGAACAGAAGCTTCTTGAAGCTTATGAGTACCTCTTAGCCATAAGGATAATAGGGTTATTAGCACACTGCTTGGAATATGGTAGGTGCCTGGAGAATCTCTATTGAATCAAGAGTTCCCATAACATAAACAACAGAAAGCTAAGGTTCCCTCTTATCATTTATCTTATTTCCTATAGAAATACTCAAGGATGGACTTGGAACCAGCATTCCTGGTTTGACATGCGAGTTTGCCAATTCTGAGCTTTACATTCTCACACAAGATGCTAAACTTTCCTTAACCCACAGAACCTGTCCCTGTACAGAGGTAATGATAACACTGCCAAGTTTGGGTGGTTTGTGAAAATTAAATGAGACAAAGCCCATACTGCATTTAGCACAGGGCTTGGTACATAGTTGGAACCCAATATAGTCTAGCTATTACTAAAGATTCTTGATTTCTATTTCCATAATGTTTTTATACATGCATACATACAAACACACATATATACATAAATATAACCCAAAATAAAGGTACTAAAAACAATTCCCTTGGCTACAATTAGTACTTGGACTCTGCACTGCTGACAGTGTATCTCAATGTGACAGTGGCAATACTGACAAATGGTTTCTACATACAGCAAAGTCCACCTCGGCCAAGATACAGTCTGAGGGACTTCCCTGGCAGTCCAGCAGCTAAAAGACTCCACACCCTCAAAGCAGGGAACTAGATCCCACATGCCACAACTAAAGATCCCACATGCTACAACTAAGACCTGGCGAAGTCAAATTAATAAATGTATTTTTTTAAAAAGATACAACTTGAATAACATGGGCCTGATTTCCCTAGTGCTTCCATATTCAGAAATAGACGATGTGATAGAAGAGACTGTGCTGTAATCAATCTTCAGTAAATTTCACCCATAAATTCCAAATCTTGTCAAGCAGGGAAAACAAAAGAAGTGCATCATGTATTCCTCCAATTTCATAATTGATTTATTCAAATAATATAAACTTATGGAATACATACCATGTTTTAGGCTCTGTGTGTGTGTGTGTGTGTAAAATCATCGGTGATCCTGAGAACAATTTAAATGTGCTAAATTCGAAGGCAGCACGGATTGAAAAGAAATATCAAGAGTTAATCACTCTCTAAAATACAACACCCACACACATAATTCTGCATGTCCAAGGACAGCTAATCCTAGTAAAAATAATAGCACAATTCACAAAGACAGCAGGTCAAGCCCCAGCTTGAAACCAGATATTTTGAAGACAAAGTTTAATATTACATGGCAAATCTCTAAAAAAAATTTTTTTTTTCTAAATCAATGGATCTTAATTATATCCAAGTGAGGATGCCAAGAAGAGGATACACGTGGCCACTTATTCATGGATGAGGCAACAGCAGATAAGCTAAGTAGTTCATTTGTCTTGGTCGGTCCAGAAGATGTTAGGAAGATACTCATTTGAACCTGACAGGCAGGTGGTAGGAGATGAGATAGCAGTCAATGAACAGGATGTTCTGAGCCCGATTGATTACGTAGATATTGACAAGTCACAGGAATCAGGGTACTTGCCTGCACCCCTTCAAGGCATTCAAGGGTGAGAACTGGGTCCTGGTGGACAAAATGCTCCTTCACCTGCATCATAAGCAACAAGCTGCTGAGCCACAAGACCCCTGAGTGACCAGTCTGAGCTGCTTTCATTAAAGGTACTGACTTATAAAGTTAGGGTGGATTTGTTCAACAAATCCCAGCACATGAGAAACTACACAGGCCATGTCTTGAAGGTTAAGTGGAGCAAATTAAGGACAAATAGTCAGAAATAAGTCTTTAACAGCAGTTAGGAATTCTTAAGGAAACTTAAGGGCTTCCCCAGTGGCTCAGAGGTAAAGAATCTGTCTGCAATGCAAGAGTCACAGGCTTGATCCCTGGGTCAGAAAGATCCTCTGGAGGAGGGCATGGAAACCCACTCCAGTATTCTTGCCTAGAGAATCCCATGGACAGAGGAGCCTGGTGGGCTACAGTCCGTAGGTGTCAAAGAGTCAGACACAACTGAAGCAATTTAGCATGCACACATGCACACAAGGAAACTTAAGGAATTCATTAACCCCAAAGATATAAGCTAAAAATATAAACAGATTCCCCAAAAGTTTAGATCAATTCAGAGGAAGGCTTTCAGAGGCAATGACATGGCACCCTAGGGCAAAATGTCTTTGAAAGTGCCCTTGCTGAAGGGATAAAGAGGTGCTCCCCTGTATTTTCTGGTACCCCAGGGGTGGGTCTCTTTGGTATCTTCCATTTATCAGCAGTCCCTCTTTCTTTCATGGAACTTTATCACCCTCACTGTCAGGCTTGGCTTTTTGGCCTCATGCATTCCGAAAGCCTGGTGGACAGTCACTGTGATACGTCATTCCTGTTTCAGTCTTGTCCTGTCTTCTTTCAGCAGGGTCAGGTTACAATGGATTCCACAGGAGGAAGGAACAGACGTCATATCTGCCCAGGGCCAGGAAGAGGGTGAGCTCACACTCCACCTTCGGCTTCCAGAAATGCTAAGCTTTCTCAAGGGATCAGGTCCTGCCGAAGCCTCATGCCACATCCCTCCATCCCTACAGGCCTGCCTCTCCCCATGGAAGATAAACTCTCTACCACAGGACCCAGGGGACACTGCAGAAGGAAGCCATTTCTGCAAACAGTAATCCAGGTATAGATTCTCTTTTCCATCCAACACCCCAAATAAGGCTTTGTGACCCCTGGAATGTGAGACAATATGTAAAATATGCCAAAGAGAGCATCATTATGGTGTTATTATGACCTAAAAGAAACAAGGATCTGGAATGTGGAGGATAAGAGCATGAAGACAACCCTGCAGAATTGGGAATGTGTGCTTCAGATTGTCCTTATTTCAAAAGAAAAGAAAAAAAAAAGCATATCACTTGTTATATACAGGTCATGTGCCTTAAAAAATTCCATCAGAAAGATCATCTGAATGTCAGAAGGTGAAGGCCATATTCAAAGATCTACCTCCAAACATGGAGGGGTTGGCCCTGGACACAAATCACATGATAACATGACCCTGGGAGGGAAATGTGTTCTGAGTTATACCAGGGCCCGACGAAGCCTCTCCCGCAGGCTCTTCCTAAATAGGAACTGGCCAGTGGGATTAGCGAGGGCTGGAGGGGACATCTTTGGCTACAGAGGTGTGGCCCTTTAGGGTCTTGAGGAAATTTGGACAGAAGTTCTTTCTCCCTGCTGGTAATAACACTGAAGGATCAGCGTCACATCTATTTTATTAATTGTCTTGACAGGCGGATCTAGTTTCCACGCAGGCACCACAAAATCAAAACATACGCATGTCAAGTGCCCCGTGTGGGGTGGGGCCCTGCCAAGGCCGTGTTCTATCAACACCAGGAAGCAGAGCCAAAGTCCCCAGATCATGTGTGCTGGTCCTATGGGTAATTCCCTGCTGGAAGAAACCACCAGAGCTCGCTTGGTGACAGTCCTTTATCCTGGTCTGGGCTCCTTGTGTTGAATGTAAGAGCCCTGGGAGACACTAGGCTACACATGGCTTTGAGGCTCGTCTCTGGGTCCAGCCACAAAGACCTCCCTGCTGCCTCTATTTGCCTGCCTTCAGTTGTATCCAGGCAGGGACTGGCAGCCTGGATTAAAGGAGCCATTTAAAGAAAAGCAATGTCCTTATTTGTGAGCTGGGTCTGAGCCAGGATTCTGCAGAGTTGAGGTCTCTGGGCACATAGTAAAGTGAAGGATATTTTCATCAAGGCATCCGTCACTAAAGTGATTGAAAGGACTCCAGGATGATTTGTTCTTTTCTGTAACGTTAACTATAAATTGGCTAAATGATGTAAATGAGTTGGGCAGAGAGGGTGAGTTCTGAGATGAAAATCCTATTCTAAGTCACACAACTTACGGACGCCAAGGGTGAGCCCTGACAGGGAGTTAGCTCATCACCTGCATTCCCATCCTCCCTACCCACCCCTGTCTCTGCATCCAGGGTCACTCCCGACTGCTGGTGGTGGAGGCAGCAACAACAGCAGCAAAAGGCTGGAGAGTTCACACCTTCCATTTCAGAGTTTCTGGCCCCTTTGCAGGATCTCTTAGTGACTGACTCACTTCCTACCTCAACCATTAACAATTCAGGAAGCGGAATGTAAATAAACAAATAACAGGGAGAGGAATATAAGGCTAGATCTTGAGCTAATGGCCACCAATACCAAATCAAGGAGGCCCAGTCTAGACAGGATTTACTGCGCTGGTTTGCTACCTTGTCTGTCTAGGCTAAGCAGTCCAAGGATAAGGATCACCAAGAGCTCTCAAAGCCCACTTAGCAGAGTTCTGGGTCCTCAACCCGATGTCCTAGAAACACTCCTGGCCTGGCGTGTGAGGACAGAGTTGGGTCTTCCTGTGTCTGAGTTAGTCCAGTGGTCAGGGGCCACTTTGGGGACTTTGGAGAGGCTGCCCAGTCACCCTAGGGGGTGAACTGCTGACCGCCCGATGAGTATATCCAGACCGCCCATCTCACGGTGTAAAGGGCCCTGTGGCCCGGGACTCAGTTCCTCCCTTGACTCTTCATGCAAACAACCATGGCATGTCGGCCCTGCTGGCCTCCTTGATTGTGCAGAAATAAATAAATGAATTATGTTGTTGGGGTTTGGGCTTCAGCACAAACACATGGTCTGCATTTATCCGCACAGTGAGAGGTCCAGCAGCCACTTGATGTAAAAGAGCAAAATGATAATTCTTTTCTTTAGGCGCTCTGGTGCCATATGGAATGTATATAAATCATATTTTTGTTTTAACAGCGGAGGCTTTGTTGATAGATAAACATGTGGTTTATCTAAAAAAAGAGAGAGGATCGTGCTTTGAACAATCATTTAATGGCCATGGATGTGCCAAATAAAAATAAAAACATAATTTTGAAAGAAGCTGGCCTTGTGCCCAAATCTGTAACAAGGAATTTCTCCTTAACCAGAGTGGTTAAAGCCCGTCGATCTGTTTTGAGTTTAAGTTGTGCTCTCTACTCAACCCCACGACAAATTGAATCCGGGGCTAATGCGCTCTAATCGGACGAGACGTTACCTTTATGAATGACCTCATGGAGAAGAGGTTGGCGAGCATGGTGGAGAGCCCTTGAGCCAGGCAGCTCTGGGCGATGAACCCCAGCTTCAGTTCTGCGAGGCAGATTGCATCATCCCCCTCTTTCCAATTCCAGCTCGGGATGTTTAGCAGATGGGCCTGCGGAAACAAAAACAGGTATGAGACCTTACTTTGTTAAATGTTCAATTGTTTAAAGTCTCCTCTGGGAAATGCAGTATTTCCCAACTGCTCAGGGTCATCCAGACTCCGCCTTCCTCTCCCTTGCCTGGGTCTGGCGTTTCCTGCTTTATTCAACTCTTCTGTGCATTAGATCTCAGTCTCCCTGCAACTCTGCTTCTGCACCTACCAGGTCCAAGTCTTCCCCTTGGGTTTGTCACTGAGCCAAACAGAGTCCAGAGAGAATTTCCTCTTGTGACAGACACGTCAACTTGTGCTACTAGAATGTCTGGCTAGGTTGTTCTAAACTGGCTCTCCAAAAAACCTTAAGACTGTCAGATGCCTGTATATTTTAGATATCTTTTTTTATCTGCCTTTCCAGATCTCTCGCTCTATGACTCCTGAGCTTGAGTGGGCATCCAGATCAACTGAAGGATTTACAAACTGCCACCCTCTCCCCCCACAGGTTCTGACTCTTTGCGGGTGGGGTAAGGTTGGAGAATTTTCATTGCTCACAGGTTCGAGGTAATGCTGAGCTAGGAACCATTTTTTGAGAAGCACTGCCCTAAATTATCAGGCATGTCACAGTGGAGACATGTTACAATCTCTTGCAGATGGACTGATCCTATTCACCAGCGAGGTCAGACCCTGAAACGAGGACCCAGCGGCATAATCATCCAATTATTTTTAAGTGGCATGAAGCAGAGAGTCAGAGATAATACACTAGATGAAAGAATTAAGGCTCAAAAGTTCTCCAGAGTTGGAAAATGGGCCAAAGAAACAACCAGAAAAGATTCAAAAGGCCTTAATGTCAAGTACAGCACTTAGGTTTAAAAAAATCAATTATATAAATCCAAAATGAGAAGCCCTTATTTGGCAACAGATATGAGGGGACAGAAAAAAAAAAAAAAAGTGTTTGGGTAAACTAAAAATCTCCAAAAGAGGCCAATCTGTGACAGATTACAGAAAAATCCAACGGTAGTTCGTCAGAAACTGTCTCCAGATCACAGGACATACAAATATTCTCTTCTGCTGTGAACTGGTCAGGCTACTTCCCCAGCACTTGATCCAGTTGTCAGATTAAAACAGTCAGATTTAAAGAGAAGTTGACAACTGAATAACTCCCAGAGATAAATGACAGGCTTTAAGACGAGACATGGTTTCTAAACAAACATCTTTTGAAGAACAGTTAAGGAGCCAGCAGCATTCAGCCTGAAGAAGCGCCACACCTCCAGGAAGGCAGGATGGTTACCTGGACATAACTCAGGTGCTGCTGTGACCAGGAGAGACCAGGCCTGTCTTGCTTTGGTCCAAGGGCCAGAATTAGGAATGACTGACTGGTGTCTATTATAACAAAGAAGCTTTGGGCTTGTTTTATAAAGGAAGTTTTTAAGGATGTAATTTGCCTAATAACTGGAGAAAGTTACCTCCAAAATTGCAAGGTCTTTGTCCCTAAAACTCAGTACGCATTTCTCCAAGACTCAGTAGATAGACTTATGCTTTGCACAGGAGACTGAGTCAGACCTTTCTAGGCTTCTACTAATGCCAAGACTCTATGGCCCTGAAATGACTATTTCTCTCCAGGTATCAGCAAACACAAGGAGCACAAAGGAGGAGTCCCTTCACTTTCAGGGCAATATACGATCGGTGTGCTACTAGAAAGAGAAGACTCCATTGTGGAGCCACGACCAAGTCCAGTGGCTCCAAGCTTGGCTTTCAGAAATACCACTCTTGTGAAATTCCCTCTTACAAAATCCTGTTCTGTAACAATCTTGTGAATCCTAATCCAGCAGTGTTTACTCCTGGGAAAGCTGACTGTATCCTCCCCAATGAAAGCAGTTAAAATAGTCCCATGTGTGGGCTATAGCAGATGGGAATTTCTGTCAAGCTAAGTATCAGAGACCTTCCCACATCATAATTCATCACATCCCAATTCCATTAATTACCCTGCCCTCTATCCCATTTCTCTCCCTATCCTTCACTGGCTTAAGAAGCCCATTTTTCCCCTTTATATCCCTGGCATCATAGAAAATATATCAGGCTAAGTGGAAAAACACTCATCTGCATGAGCATCATCTGAGAAGAATGAGGATAAATTACATCTAAGTCATGAACAAATAAATCATCACGTGTGAAAGGAGATGTGGGTGGTCCAAGCCCCAGACAGACAACATGTAACCTTCATGGCACCTTCAAACAAATAAAAAAATCTTTTTAAGATGATCTTTCACATTCCCGTGTGCCAATTGTAGGATTTTAGGTCTTGGGTCCCTCATGTACCCATCTGGTATTGAGTTCCTTAGACATGCTGTTACACAGAAATGTCATCTGTTTCACTCGTCAGCCTTGTTTGGCTATCATATCTTCTCCAGTTGTGGAGCAGGGAGTCACCAGGCACCTGCCAAAGGTTGGAAGGACTGTGTTCACCTCCCCCCGCCCCCGCCCCCCCCAGCCAAAAAAAAAGAGAGGAGACTGACCCAGGATTTCAACTCGTTTGCTTCTGGTGACTCTGTATTTTTTCACTTTAGGGAAATGTGGGTCCAGTGGGAGATGCCAGCATATTACTATGTAGGAGTCTAGAGGCAAATCCTCTCTCATCTGGAGAACCAGCCCTGCTAAGGCAGGATCAGAGCTTTCCTCTGTTTGAGATGAAAGCAACGTGAAAATAGGCTGTTCTGGAAACCAGAACAAACAGATTCCAGCCACAGTGCCATCTCTCACTACACATGCAACTTTGGGGAAGCCATCATGATGAAGAAAGAAGGTCATCTCAGAGCAAACACCTTAACATTTCTGCTCAAGGATAAGAATTTACAGTGAGAAAGCTCAGAGAACTTCTATCTCCATTGGCCCACTGGGACTTGGCTTCAGGTCATAGACAAAGATCTCTTTTTCTAGAGTCTGCTGGGAACATTTTAAAAATCCATTGATAGTGAAAGCATCAGGAGTGACATTTTTCCAAGATGTCATAAACCATCCTTTCCTTCAAGAGTTTTAAGCCATTTGCACTCAAATAAGAAAAAAACCCTGTGCCGCCTCCTTTCCATGTTGAGAGATGGTGAGGTTGAGTGTTTCTCTCCTTGAATTCTACTGGGGGAAACAGGTGGACTTTCGAGACCCTCAGTCCTTCTGTAAGTCCTACCCAGAGGAACCGCAATTTGGTTCAAAAGCCTGTGGCTCGACTGAATGAGAGGGTGGCAGTTGGCAGTTCTGTCTTAGTTCACTGTCTGCCAAGTGACCATGAGTTATACCCCTCAGAGATGCTCTGAGACAGAACTTAGACCCACGGTCTGCAGTGACACTGAGATACTGAAATGCACAGACGGTTAACTGAGGGTTCAACGAGACAATGGATGTCTAAGCTCTTTTAAAACTGTAAAATATGACACGAATGTCTGAGATTATGATGATGACAAACTCAGAACCAGTTTTATATGGAAAGAAGACTGCTTCCCTACATCCCTAGATCCTAGAAGACCACCATCAACAGATCATGGGATATTGAAGTTCTTCCTATTTTAAGGTTGGTATTCAATTATGGAATTAACTATCCTCTGGAATATGCTGACAGTCATGTAAGTGTACATGCACGCAACAGGTTCTTTCCCGAAAGCAAGTTTGTTTTGTTTTGTTTTTTTGAAAGCAAGTTTTAATGGATGGAGATCTATTGGCATCTAGTTGTGGGTAAAGAGAAAGTGCTAAGAAATGAAGAAAAGTAATATTATAAAGGCAGCTAGGAGGATCTTAGAAAACCAGCAAAATTGTAAAGCAAGGTGAAGAACGCCTATTTGCAATTCTACAAGGAATGAGATGACAAATAATGACCAGTGGACTTCCTGTTCTTTCTCTACAAAAGGAAAAGGAAATGAAAAGAGCCCTGTGACAAAGTCACTATGCCCCATTCACTCTCACACAGACTACAAGAACAAAGTCTTATAAGTGACTTTTCCTAACTCTGAAACCCAAATAGATTGGGGTGGTTCTAAACAAAATGTGTTTTAAGCAATTAATCATGGGTCGATTGATGTGTTCGTCACTGTTTCTGAATAATGACAAGGCAGAGGCTGTAAAAGACGTTCAGCTTACCCTGATCATGTGAATACTGACCAGTGGCATCTGGACTCTAGGTCCACAGAACTACTTCTGAGTTTGACAAGAATCACAGAGCTGAAATTCTCCTTAATTCCTTGAAGATGCTGTATCAGCACTCATTGGAAGGAGAAGAAAAGGAACTGACATCCCTTTCTAAACATGCAACATTCATTTTCCTATTCAATCTAAATTCAGCCTCAAATCTAAACAATGGCTTAAGGCACTCCCACACTAACTGAAATTTCAAATCACAGAGGAAGGAGGGAGAGTTCACAGCCTCAAGAGCTTTCACCAGCCACAGCCTTGTTCATAAACTTCACGTCCGCTACAGGGGCTGCTGTCAAGACTTCTCCAGATTGGTGCCGGTGGATTACCAACATCCTCACTTTCTCTTTAGTGTCCTGGGTTTTCCAGAGACAAAGAAGACACTGTGACCCTGGGTGCCCACCACCCAACCCACTGGCTGGAGCCCAGTACAGTCTGCAGGGGAACCACCCGGGAGCGCTGGGAGGCAGTGGGCCGTGGGCAGCCTCCCAGTCATTGCCAGCAGGCTCCGGTCCACAGTACCTCCAACGGGCTTCCACACAGCAAGAGGGGACAGTGCTTGCCAGCAATTAAGAAATAATGGCAGGGCACTGGCACATTTGGCAGAATGGAGTCCTCTCTGGGTCACCTGACTGCCTATTTCGTAGGGAATATGGCCCATAAGATGGGACAAACGCTTGCTCACAACCCAGCAGGGAGTCATTCTGTCCAGACAGGACACCTGGAGGCAGGTACTGAGCAGCCTCCAGTTTCTCATAAGTGGTTCCACATCAAACACAGAGAGACGCCACCTTCCCTCCCCCAAAGCTGTTTTCCTTGGAGTCTCCTGGCAGCCAAGCAAAGGAGTACTGCCCCTGAATGAGAGACAGGATTGTGGTTTATAGAGAAGGAATCATAAGGAAAACAGCATAGACTCCAACACTGGTTTTCTTTCTGATTCCCCCTAAACTGTAACACTAGGAAAATCCCTCTATGTTTAATCTCTGGAGAGCCAGCTGTTTTCCTCAATTCAACTGTGCACATGCTCACCTTGAGTTTGAGAACTCCGTGTTCCACATTCTCCACCCATGCACGGTCCACCCACCCCAAGTTCACCTGGTCTCAGGGAGAAAAGTGCCCTCACTCACCTGGGACACTCTTCACCTTGACTGCAAAATCCCTGAGCACATACCATTTCCATGGGGGCTTGGAGGAGTCAGGCCAAGTGCTCACCAAGTAGTAGGCATTCATTAAATACCGATGGAAGAAATGAGTGCAGCACACAGAAATGGAGGTTGCTGGAGTGGAGTCTAAGGGCATATTGATATTTCTGAACCCAGGAGACCAACAAATGCTTCCTGAATAAACGAGTCACTACGTGAAGCAGTTTCGCTCCAGGGACCACCTGCAAACAAGGTGTGTGGACTGAAGAAGTGTCCTGGGAGGTTTTCACCATCACTCCTCCTTCTCCAGGTCTCTGGATGGCACTGGGGTGTGTGTACATGCACGCACACACGTGAGTGTGCAGCTGGACCTCATACTCATGAGAGCTTGGACCCCGCCCGTACCTCTGAGCCTGGGACAGGCTTGCTACTCTACCTTATTGTGATACTGCAGCATCTGAGTGATGATTCTTATCTTCGGGTGGTAGTTCTTTATGGAGATGACTCTGAAAGAGAAGAGAACAAAAGCTGAGCCAGGGTCTGCCTCACCCTTGGAGTCCAATGGGGAGATTCATTTGATTACATCCAAATGCAGTGCCTATGGGGCCAGCAGCCAGGGCCTTCAGAGGGGCTGCGGGCACTGGGCCAAGTCAAGCTGCGTTTCCACCACCATATCCGATGGTCGTGTGAAAAGGAAATCACAGAGCGGCCATAGACCATGTCTTAGACATGAAAGAAGAAAGAGATCCTGTGATGCCATGATGACAACGTGTGTTTACTGGGCATGGGGGGTCTGGAGCGGCGTGTCACGGGCTTACTGCCTACCTAGGCATCTAAATAAAGCAAGTTCTACTCATGGGGCCAACAGAGGTTTGCCATCTCACATACCCTAGGGAGGAGCCCAGAAACAATTTGCTCTGAGTTCAATATTCCAACAACATGAGACAACGTGACAAATCAGACAAGCAGCCTGACAAATGATTCTAATTGTCACGCACACATGGCTACTCTCACAGAAATGATTTCTGAGCAGGACTCTTAGGAGGGGATCCATGACTCAGCCTTTGAAAGTTAATAGCATCTAGATGACGACTTTGATGCCGGTTAGATAAGTGCCAAGGCCTTGCGGAGGTCGTGGTCTGCTGGAAAATTCCCCCGAACTGCTCTCAGTCCATATTTAGTATTAACCACTGCCTGCCCCCATCTCAACCCTCCCTTCTGTTCCCTATAACAATCACAATGCTGAAAGGGGAGGGGCTGGGGACAGAGGACTAGAAACACCTGCATACTAGTCCCAGCTGCTACACTAACAAAGAGGGTGACCTTCAGGAAATCCCTGGGCACTCTGTGACTGTTTCCTCATCTGGACAGTGGGGGCAAGGGTACCTGCTTTATGTATTTCACAGGCTTTGGTATGAGCAGCACATGAAAAACCAGATGTGAAAATGCTTTGAAATCATTAAAAGCTCTCTCCATGTGTAAGTTATGGTTTTTGTCATTACCGACTCTGTCAGAGGTGACATTGTACATTTCCTTTTGTGACAAGGAAGGCTAAAGAATAGAATTCCACAAAAGGCCCACCTCCTAAGCCTAATCAGAAATGCAAGTGCGTTTATCATGACCACCCCCACAAACTTCCCACCAGGAAGTGCTCTACGCTTCATCCCTTTTTGTGCAAAGATGGAGAGAAAGCAGCCAGGAAGCAGCTTTGTCTGAAAAGCGACCACTTGTGAATTTAGGAAATGGATCATGCAGAAACCTCTCCCGGCACAAATTCACCCTGGGCTTTTACACTTGAAGGATTTCATTTTATTTTTGAAAAAGTGTTGTGTTGGCCCATGCTTATAACTCAAGGACTTTGAGCCTCTGTCAGCTCTCGGAATTCAGTTCACAGCATCAGCCAGTTTTCTGCATTAGCTCATTTCAAACGGATCTTTGACATTTTAATTTCAGAAGGGGCAGATTGGTCTCATTAAACTAAGGAGAAAGGAGGATTATACAAATAAGGGAAAAACAGAGCCCATTTTTTAACCCTGAGCTTCCCACTTCCTTCTGCTGGCTGGGCCTTAGTTCTGATTCTGGTTAATGGATGGCTTAATCACACTTCTGATACTACCTTTATTCAGTCATTTTTATGCCTTGGCATAAGGTGCCCTATATGTCTTTATGTTAACCCTACTGTTGTCAGGACTTAAACAGAATATTGTGAAAAGAAATGGCCACTTCGAAACTATTATCAATTATTCACTTAAAAAAGTAAAATAAAAGGCAGTACCAGCCCCAAGTTTCTCCATGGGGTCAAAACATTAAGCTTCATCTTCTTTTGGTTTTCCATTTGACATTTTGAAAAACAGTGTTCTTTAAATCTACAATTTTATCACTTTAAATGACACAAAAATGTGAAGGCTAGAAATCCTAGTTCAAGGAAACAGTCAAGTGAGGCACCTTAGGCTGGGGCCACTGTGGTCACTTTGGAGCTGTGACTGGTTAGGGGACAGGCCCAGATGTGGCAGCAGGTCCCCCATTCCACCAATTCCCTGTAGCCTGGGAAGCCCAGTGCCTACAGGAGTTTGTGCATTGACTCTGTTAAGATGACTGCGCTAAGCATACTGTCGAAGAAAAGTGAGCAGAAAGAGCACTCTGGGCCAGATGTCACTTGCCAGATACAAAGACCAGGTGCTGAGAGGAGGATGGACGTGCTCCAGAGGAATTCCACCCCCTCACTGATGGGAAAGCTCATGGCCCCACTGAGGAAAAGCCAAGCCAAGGAGAGGCAAGCACTGTAGTGGTGCAAAGGCAACTTCCTAGCCTCTGCCCCAGGTAAATTCCCAGGACACAGGAAACCAAGCTGCAGGGAGAAGGGAATCTTGGTCTAGACCCAAGGGATGGCTGTTCACAATTAGCCAAGAGTTCCTGGGAATCTAGTGGGAGTGAAATGTTTCCTCTTAGTTCATCTTTTCTCCAGAAGATTCTCTTTAGGATCCCCCCCAGTTCTCTTAACTACTCTGCAATTTATGCTCCAGTCAAGAAGAATCCAAAAAGAGCTTTGACTGTCTGAAGCAAAATATCTTATCTTTCTGGTCACCGCATAGCCCCAAGATGTCTGTAACATGGGTCTATGTGAAGAAAAATACAGAATATATTTTGATAAAAACAATAAGGAGCAGAAGTTGGCCTGAAAATGGACTTAGATGGGCCCAGCCTATTGACAACAAAGGCATTGGGGAGCGTTTTCCAAAGACTGACCGCCACTCCCCCTCCCCCACCCCCACCAGGAGGCGTTCTGTTAAAAAAAAGGCTGGGGGGGACTGTAGTCAAATAGGTTTGAGAAACTCTCTACAGAACATTACCTTAGAAATTCATATGAGTATTCAAAGCACTGAGGAGCTTTCAGTAAAGAAAACTATTTTGTTTGGGGAAACTGGTTGAAACAAGCCAATTGATCAACAAACCCCTCTTTGTGGGAGATATTGATGAGTGTGCTGTAGATGCACTTGGAATGCTCTAACATGGGGCTTCTTATTTGGGGCCGGACAGTTTTCTGCTACAGGGGGCCATCCTGTGCATTGTAGGATGCTGAGCAGTAACCTTGGCCTCTACCCACCAGACATGAGCAGCGCTGTCCCCTAACTATGACAACCAAGAACACTTCCGGATATTCCAAAAGGCCCCCCTAGTTTAGGCATATTCCCAGTGAAATCTCTTTCCTTTGCTAGTCCTGCACCTCACGTCTGGTTGTGAGCCCTCGTATCTTTTAAGGCTGACGATGCCTTGTGTCATTGCCTTCTGCACCCACCACAGCCTCAGTTCCCCCACCCTGGGCCTATGCAGGTGGTGAGCTAGAAGGTGGCTAATGAGGAAAGAAGGTCCTGCAGAGACGGTGCTCTGCAGAGGGACCCAACAGAACAGCAAGTGGCCACGGAGCACCTAGCCTGGAGCCCTCCCCATCTCCCTGAGATTACCTCATGATGTTGGAGGCATCTTCAGCATCGGGGTCTGCGCAGTACTTATTGGCAAGGATGAGGCACGCATCTGCTGACTCTATCTAAGACACCAAAGAAAATCACAGAACATAGAAATATGAATAGCCATCCTTGGTTGCAGTCTCTCTCTGCTGACAGCTCTGGGGGAACCTGGTGCTTTGCAAGGAAAAGAAAAAAATAATAATCCTGAGAGATTATAGTTTTTGTCAAAAGAGTAGGTTGCAAGTTCTTGTTATGGTATAAACATTTCATCTTGTTGCTGCTGGAAGGGACAACGTGTACCTTGGTAATTACACTTTTCATTTTGCATAGCCTCTTACACAGAAGCTTTCTGTCTTGAGGTAACAATTAATTAAGGCTTTCAGTCCCTCTCCACCTCCTTTCCCCACCATCTGCACCATCATCCCGACTTTTCCAATCGGGAAGTGGTGTTAGGTGGGTGAAACCCCTTCTCTCAGGCTACCAAGCTAACTGAGTCATTGAGGATTCAGAAATTTAGACTCTTAAGTCCTTCATCTAACCTTTTTTTCACATCTTAAATGTGGAATAAGAGGAAATGAGAGCCCTAACTCAGATAATGGTTCAGTACTGTTTAGTATTCAGTTAGCATTCAGATATTCAAAAGACAACAAATCTGAGTGTGAAATGGTATGTTACAGATGACCTTGAAAGACAACCTAAAGACTTAGCTAAACATGTACCAACAGAGATTTATTCCTTTGAGAGGATCACAAGTTGTGCTAAGAATTGCTTGCAACTAAATCAGGTCCATGGACAATAATTATTTCCCCCAAGTTCTCCTAAGATTTCACATTAGACATAACTTGGATCGTGTCTAGATAATAGTAACTAGACTCTGTAAGCGAAAGAATTCCCATGCTGGCTCTGGTCGGTCCTACTTGGGATGTTGTGTTTATGACAGACTATTTCTGCATTTGGTGGGAGGGCATGGTTTTCTCCATGGTATGTCACAAGTTGTCTCCAGTTTTCTTTCTTTCATAAAGCAAAGAATTTGCCCAAATTCTTTTGGCTTATTCATGCTTGCCAATTACATTATTTACTGAATTATGTAGTGACCACAGTAAGCACTGAGATGTCAATGGATTCAGAATATTAATCTATCTCCACTGGCGTGCAAATACGGAACATGCTTACAAAATCCATATAAAATGAGTACAGTAGTGGATGCCATTTTGCTATATCCCTTTCCCTTGTAAGTCTTAGGTGTGTGTATAAGGAGATTCTAACTTAGTAGGTTCTAGACAGAAAGACCAGCCCATTACCAAGTGCTGCCAGATAGCTACATGCTTAGTTGTGCACCTTTAGTCTTTGATGAGGAAAAAAAGGAAGCTCAAAGTGTTTGATGGCTTGGGTAAACTTTATTTATACTTTATCCTTCATGTTCCTTCCTGATAGAAATAACAGATTTCAGAGCTACGCTGAGTCCAATTTAAGTATTCAAAATGGGGATGAGTTGATTGCTATGTCATACGAGACCACTGAGCCCACACAAGTGGTCTGCTTCCTTTAGCAGTGCTGATATTGAGGAGCCCAGTGATGTCTAGCATGTTACATACAAGCAGTCCACGTATGGACTGCTCATAGCTGGTCTACCCAGTGCCAGCAGAACAAAGTCCTGGGACCAGTGCAAAGGTGATATCAAGGTCGGTAGTATCTGATTTATTTTCTAAGGGCTTTGGAAGGGACTCTTGGCCAGGTCAGGAGGCATGTCCTGTCACCCCAGAGTCACACACCCCCTAGATGGAATAAAAGCAGAAGTCACTTCTTCCTTCTTACCTTGACTCTTGCAAGATCATGTGGATTGAGGACTGAACCCTGATAAAACTCCACCTGAGTAAAATGTCGTTTGAACAGAGCTTCCAGCTCCAGGTTAGGGGAGATGCTGTTCAAGGAGAGAAGAAACAGCTGTTAATATAGCAGAGTCGGGTATTCAGCCTCCGTGGCCTCCCTTCTCTCCAATTTCCACAGAGAGAGACAAGACTTTCACCTTCAGAGCACCCTCTTTCTTGCCATAAATAAGAGGCTCATACTGAAGAGAAGTAAAACCCCAGCCCAACTGAAAATCAAAACCAGTACCAAGTTAAAATGAAGAGTTTCATAACCTTTATAGAGTCTGAGGCCTATGCGGCAAAATGTCTTCATCATAAATGGAATCCCTATTTTTTAAAATTTCATTTCACTCACTGTTTTCGTTTACTGATTGATTTGTTCATCTGTGTCGGGTCTTAGTTGCGGCACAGCGGGATCGACCTTGCTTCATGCAGGATCCTTCTTTGCGGTGCATGGACTCTCTAGCTGTGGTGCAGACTCAGTAGTTGTGGTGTGTGGGCTTAGTTGCTCCACGGCTTGTTGGATCAGAGTTCCCTGACCAAGGATCGAACCCATGTCCCCTGCATGGCAAGGCGGATTCTTAACCACTGGCCCACCAGGAATCACTATTTTATGAATGAAGAACAGAGGCTGTGACATCAGGGATCAGCCAAAGGTCTTCCTGGCAGAGCTTCCTGCTGTTTCTTTCACCAAAAGCCTTTTCCCTACTTTCCCACCTCATGGACTTCTCAACCTCAGGAACTGGATCAGAAAAAAGTCTCCTCTGAGTAGACATACACAGAGTCAATCCACTCCCAGCATTGTTCTTGATTCAGCCTTGAGCCACACCCTGCAATCTTTCCCATTGCAGGACAAGGATTAAAACATTGGTTAACCTATCCATTCATTTATTAATTCTGCAGAGATGAGAAACCCCTAGTCTCTGTTAGGTACTTCACTAGGCACTGGGAGATCACATTCAGATAGAACCTACTAGGTGCCAAGGACTGAGTTAATCAACTCTTGCCTAACACAGTACTTAGTAATGATGATAACTGCTAATGTTCTTGAGCATATGCTATGCAACAGCCACCATTCTAAGCACTTGACAAATATTAACTCATTTAAACCTCAGAACAACTCTAGAGGAAGGTATGTTATTAACCCAAAGCTTGGAGAGGTTAATTAACTGGGCCATGGACGACAGGGCTGACAATGATAGATGCTGGGGACACAAAAGTAAATCCTAGCAACTGAAGCATTAGCAGCCAGCTTGTTGATTTGGACTAAAGCAGTGGGTGAGAGAAATCCATCTGCCTGTGCAAGTCCAACCGGTCTTCCAGATCCGTTACAAGCAGGGCCTCCTTCAGGAAGTCTGCCTGCCCTGGTAATACAAGGAGTGGTGGTCTCTCCCCGATACAGATGTCCCACATGGTCCTGCCACTTGATTAAACTGGCATCAGTACATTACTAGAACTATGCCGTGCTCTAATTGCTGCACATGTGCTCTTCTTGAAATGTCCAAGCAGGATGACTTGTCTTCACCCTTCCACATGCTCAGCAGAGGACAGGCCCCACAGCTGGTCATCAGTGGCTGAGCAGTTAACTGGATCTATGGGTTGAGCTCCTGTGTCCATGGCCTGCCCAGTCCTTTCAGAACTTGGAGAAGTCAGTGCTAAGGAGAAAAATGCTGGTGCTCAACCATGGTTGCCAGTTCCACATTCACAAATGTCAAAAGGAAGCAGATGTACAGGATGACCTTCACTGAGGTTGTAGGGAAGTCAGCCTCAGTGAGATCCCAGAGCAGGACTGAGTCCTGGGTGGTCAATTCCGAGTGCAGCCAACACCAGCATGTGAGCTCTGTCCCTTGGCAGCAAGGGGCTAAGACCTGCCCCATGATGACCCCATCTCCATAAAAGAGGACGACAGTGCCACCCACGCGAACGTGCCTGCATTCTCCATCTCTCCATCCCTGTGGTGGGCTACCTTTTACCTAAGAGGGGACCAGGCAAAAGATCTCAACAGCACTGGATGGAAGGGAAATATCTTGGTTTCCTCCCCTATAAAACAAACTTGATTAAGTCCTACCACCTAAGTCCACTGTATAGCCTAATATATTTTTCTCCCATGATAACAGCTAACATTTATTGGGCACTTACTGTATGTCTGATTCTCTTTATATGTGTGCATGCTAAGTCACTTTAGTTGTGTCCCAACTCCTTGCAACCCTATGGACCATAGCCCTCCAGGCTCCTCTGTCCATAGGATTCTTCAGGCAAGAATACTGGAGTGGATTGCCAGGCCCATCTCCAGGGGATCTTCCCAACCCAGGGATTGAACCTGCATCTCTTACAACTCCTGCATTGGCAGATGGGTTCTTTACCACTGGTGCCACCAGGGAAGCCCACTGCTCTGTACACTTGGAATGAATTTGCTTTTCATTCTGTTACTAGCCCAAGATGGTAGGTAGAAACCATTTTGACCTTCCCATCTTACGGAGGTAGAAACTGAGGCCCAGGGACTTAATTGGTTCGGGACTTAGTTGAGTCAGGATCCAGATCGTCCTCTGAGCTGAGCATGCACTCTTGCTCCCTCTTCTGATTTAAGGAGAGCCTATGGTGACCAGCACTGTGTCCTACACTGAAGGTTCCTAGGAATGACAGCTGCTGTTGCTGTTGTAATTGCCTAGTACCCTGCTTACGGTTACTTCTGTGTCTTGCTTGGGCACTATGTTAGTCCCACGGTCGTAAAGAATCCACACCAGACACTGTGGACACACGTGGACTGCACAGATCCAGACAGCTTTGGGGACGGTAATGATGTGTTTGACCAATAATGACCTACTGTCATTTGCCAGAGTCACCTCCACAGAGGCAGGTGCTACTCTCATCACCAAATGACTGGGTTGCTTCCTTCCCATCGTTCCTAGAACATCCTCTCCAATGAACCTAGCAGAGATGGTGGCTGAGTCAATTCTGCCCTGCCCTCTGGTGCCACTCCCACATCACCCCACCTACAGACACTCAGGGGGTCCCCTTGTGGTGCCTGGTTGGGTGGAGGGTCTCAAAACCACGGGGGCCTCTTACTTGTGAAGAAAGACGATCTCCACATTGACATCGTCCCGGTCCTTGTGCAGAAAGTCCTTCAGGAAGTTGGAAACGCTCTCCAGTGTGATGTGTCCACAGACCACTATGTGCCTGAATAAGAAAGGCCAGTTAGATGAGGCCATTCCAGAGACGCCCTGGCACCCACCCCTGGCAAGACAGAGAAAAGCGCACAGCTGCAGGGAAGCATTCATGACCTCCGAGGAGGCTCGTAAAGCCCAGCTCCCTTCCCCAGAGGGCTGTGAGGCAAAGCAGCAGGGCCAGAAGGTGCTCAGAGACTCCTCGACAGAAAAGCATATGGCTTCTCACCTGATGCTACACAAAATCCTATTAAAAGCCCAACCGCTTGGCCAAGTGGTTTTATGCATTTAACAATAAGTGACATTATGCTTGCGCTTAAACGCTGCATTATCAAGCCCCTTGCAGATTCATATCTCTCCCTTTCTGCCCACAAAGCGTCCTCCCGGGAGATTTACCGAATGAGTCTTGGTTTATGACATAGAGCTTATCAGGTAATGAGATAACAAATCTTGCTGAAACGATGATTTTGTGTGTAAGAAAGCGGACTTTTATCAGGGTGGCTAATGTGCGGCTTGACACGTTATGGGCTTTGCTGGCCATAAGCAGTAAAAAGGAAATTTTGCATTTTTCTGCCATAACTCCTCCGACAATGGGAGCATGTAACACTTTACAGTAAGTGAGCATCACTCAGGGCTAAATGTGGGATGGGACACCTATGGAATCTGAGATGGTGCCGCAGGCAGGCTGTGCATCCCCAGGCAGCTAGCTGCTTCCTTAGGGTGCCTGAGATTTCCACAAGAGACAAAGGAATTTACTTTTGGACAGGGGAGAAAAGCTAGGAAGGGATGAGGATGGAATGCTTTGCCTTTGTTTCAGGGTGCTCTGGACTTGTCTCCAGAAATAGTGGTTCCCCTTGAGGAGATGAGCCCATCTTCCAGGACTACTGGAAGAACAGTCCTCACCCCCCTGCACCCCGCCAATATCTTTGGGCTCCTGGACCAATCTGACTTTGACACTGGGCTATACTGTGGCCATTTACATTCGCTATTTATGACGCTCAATCAGGAGTAAGCTCTTTGATACAAAAGTATCAAAGAGACTAACTGCAGAGATGAAATCTGCCAGCTTCTAGTAAAGAGACTGCTGCAAAAGGCTCACTCAGCCCAGATCCCTGTGCCCCTCATGTTGACAGCGACAGAGGCTGACTCCCTGGCTGGGCTGTGAGGCATGGGCAGGTGGTGAGCATGAAGCACAGTAATTTTGTGGGAGAAATTTAGAATGGCCAGGCCCCCTGCACTCCATAATTGCTCTGTGCACATTCCAGTAAGGCAGAGAGCTCATTGGCTGGAGGCGACTCCTAAGAGGAGGCAGTGATGATCATTTATGCGATGTTCCATTAGGTGCCATTACAAGAGCCTGCCCTTTCAGCGTAATTTGGTGCTTGACTAAGTATGTGAGAATAATGCAGTAAACTCATTGGTGAAAGGATAATGATGCAGAACAAAGAGTAAATCAATAATATGCACGATGCAGTTAATAATATCACCATTATGGACTGTTATTGTTACGGAGCTGCACTTAGTGATCGGGCAAGTGGAGGACCTTTTCGGGGGGGGGTGTCAATGGGCTTCCTCTGAAGAGACATTTTAATATAACCACTTGACTCTCAAGCCAGTACCTGCTAGGTTAAGGGAGGTCCCCTGGCCACTGATCCAAATTTGATGTCCCCAAATGTGTATGAGTAACTCCCTTCTGAAATGCACAGTATGTCAGAAAACATGATGCAAATTGAACAACTGGATTATACACATTTTTGTCGGGTCATATCTTGAAAAAATGATTCTTGTGGCAAATGTGCATTTATATGGACAAAAGAGGCTGCAAATAAATGTGCATTTTCTGAATAAGATTTCTGATTTTGAATTTGCCAAGCCTGTTCAGAAACTGACCAAAAAAAAAAAAACATCTCCCTCCTAATTTGACATCTCCACAAAAGACAACAGGGTGTTTGGGGGACAATTCTAATGCTTCTGCCTACAAACTTCCATGATTGAGAATGAGGCCAGAATGAATTCAATGTATGGGCACCTCCGCAGAACAGATAGGTGAGTGGGACTCTTCTTGATAGTAAGGCAGGTGTGATTCCCTGCTCTGCCACCAAGGATGTGTGTGATTCTGGGCAAGCTACTTATCCCCATTCGATAGATGAGGGGGCTGAGAGGTTAATACTACCCATCCAGCCTCCTGCACCAAGCACTGCAAAGCTCAAAGTTCTTTACCCGCATAAGCCTGGTTATCATTCAGAGCAGGACTCAAATCAATGATCAGTCCAGGGAAATGCCAGAACATTCATCCTTCCCTATCTTGTACGCAAAGAACTGAATGAACATCTGCCAGCATTCCTTCTTCCTCTTGTGAGATCATTCATCTCTAGGACAGATGTGTGAGAAGTGGAGGGGAAGGAGGTGAGTCCATCCTCTCACCCTTGAATCAAAGACTCAGGCAGCTGATTTATTCAGCCTTAGAAAGAGTCAGGGTTCTCTTAGTTGAAAATGTGCTGGGTACATATAAAATATATTCCAATGCAATCAATATTATCCCTTAAGCCTTTAATTAGCTTTCACTTCTCTTAAGAAGCAGACAAATGTTGGCAGGAGAGGGGAGAAAAAAAAAAGGATTGACTTTTCTCATTTGATGCTGGCCTATCCAATACCATTCTAGACAATTGAAAAAATATATATCTTTAAGCTATAGCATGATTTCTGAGGTGGAGAGCAGTCTTTATCAAAAAAGGAAGAAAAAAATCTCCCTTCAACATAATTGGTATTTTTGCTCAGGAAAAAAGCGAGATTGATTGAAAGCAGATTGCCTTTTTGCCCAAGAAGAGTTATTAGGTACATTATCATGGCAACCTTGGAGAACCCATATTGTTCCAATCTGTCCTCTATCTGAGTTGAAGATTTACGGCTTCCCCCTTTTGTGCCAATAATCATTTCCCTCCACTTTGTTTTCCATACAGTGGAAGTTATCAGGGAGCCCACATATTGAAAATGTTTGAATGCAGTTGGAACTGATGGGTGGGGTGAAGCTGCCTCTCTGACTCAGCACCTGCATTAGGAGGTCTGCTCCTCACCAGCCCGTAACTGAAGGAGTGAGTGCTAGGGGCCCTGTGGGAGTACAGGGAATGGACGGTGAACGGGGAAACATTCTTTTTCCAGCAATATTTTCAGGGTTCTTGAAAATTCCAAAGGCACTAGTTTGAAGAAGGCTGTTATTGTTGGGGAGAAGAGAAGCAAGAATGTCTCACATCTTCAGTGATGGAAAATATTGTGCGATTGAGAGCAGGGTGTGCCCTCCTTGGAAGCATACTGATGGTTGTTCACTGTGCTCGACTTGAAGAACGCCAAAAAGTTCCTCATCCAAAATGATCTCTGTCGGGTTCCTTGACACCTACAAATCTACCATGTGAGATTCATATGTTGATAGCCCTGTGTCAGCTCAGCTCAGACACTAAATAACTAAACAGTCTTGGGCAAGGTACCAATTCTGCATTTTACAACCATAAAGTCAGAGTCTCTGAGGGGTTGGAGCTAGTACCTGATTCATGAGGTTATCTTGAGGATTTATGTAAATAGACAGTACATATGAAGGGTCTACTAAAGAGTCTGGGCCATTGTAAGCATGATTAAATGGTAGGATTCATGTGATGTCTGTAAATCAGGATGTAATAGATATGGAGTGCTCTGTAGCTCCTGGAGTCTCATCTGATCCTCAAACAACCCCACATTCCTACTCTCTGCATCTTTTCAAATAACTCTCTGAACCTCAATTTCCTTAAGCCACATGCCTGACATCTCACCGAAGGTAAAGTCACTTGCCCAGGACATGATCTGGGTCTCTGACTCTAATTCTCACAAAGACAAAGGTGAAGATGTGGAGAGAGAGCAGAGGCTTGGGTATTTCAGCTTCTACTCCTTTACAACAGACAGGAATAGGTCAATGAGAGGTTCCCTCAAACGTACAGTGGAGGAGACATTGGAGGGTCCTCCCTGGGACAGGAGAGAGGCCCTCACTTAAAGCATCACCGCAGCCTGGTATCAATAGACACCAGCTGCATCTAGTCAGCCAGGCTGGCAAGCTCAAGACAGCAAAGGCTGAATGACCGCAGAAACTCAGAACCAAGTTGTTAATTGAAGGCACACAATTTGGCAAGCCAAAGGGCTGCAAGGTGACATAAACACCACCTTTACAGCATTATATACCATGCCCAGCCCAAGGATCCCACAAGAGAACAAAAAATCTAATAAAAGATTCACTGACAATAGAGAACATTCAGGAACATTGGCTGTGAAGGGCTCTAATGCTCTTCCCATCTGTGGCTCTGCATTCAAACTTTTCAAGACTACCAGTAATCTTAATGATTGATGTCATTAAGGGCCTGGCCACTTGGTTTGTGAAGATGGCTAACAAGCCTACATCAAAAGCCATTTCTGATGGAATGACCTCTTTGGTTTTTAAAGTTCTGTCAAGTCGTGTGAACAACTCTTTCTTGGGATAAACTAATTTTAGTGGCTTGGATTAAAAGACCCATCTCAGTCAGATACATGAGGAAGCATCTTAAATGCCAAAATAGTAGCCAATGGCACTTTGTGGGAAGAAGTTACTCATCCAGTGTAAGAAAGCATGCCTGGTTTGGATCAGGGCTCCAGAAAGAGGGGATGGATTGAATTAGAATGGGCAACCCTAACATGTCATGGAGCAGGCTTGGCATCAAGGGTGGAGTGTGACTTAATCAGAGGAATGATGCTTGACTATTACAGGCTCTATCGCGAAAATGCTAATTGCTTATTTCATGGGCACATCCTCATTCAATATTTCCCTCCCATTAAGACGCATCTCCACTTTCGGAATGAAATCCCACACAGTATCCTCAGTCTCACTCCTCTCTTCTTGGAGATGGGCCAAGCATGCTGGAATGCCCCAGTGGAGTTGGCAATTCAATTTTAGAACTCAATTCCACTGGCGTCTTTCTGAATGGATCACTAAGGGGAACTGACTTATGGCAGAAAGCATAAGATGAGGACAGAGAAGGGTCTCCCAGTCAAAGGTTCCAGCGAATGAGGCATCCGGAGATCAAATGAGGTTGAGTGTAGCTCAATGAGAACCAATGTCTACACCTTTTGAAAGATTCAAGTAACGTTTCTTAAAGCCAGTGGCCTTTGAAAAAGAGATCTGCGGCGACGATAGGCTCTTTTCCACGTCCTCCGTGTATCTTAGCCTCAGGACAGCCCTTGGTGAATGTTTAGTCTGCTGTCTGCATTATTTCAATGTGGAAACCGAGGTCCAGAGCTCAGTGCAAGGTGAATGCCACAGGAAGGGCAGACCTATCCCCTTGGTTTGATATCTGCAATACCAAAGCAGCTGGTGCGCCTGAAAGGAGCCTGGGCTAGGACTCAGGAGTCAGGGGGACCTATGCTGTGTGACCTGGGGGCCAGTCACTAGAAAATGAAGAGACCCAGACTGTTGGGGCTGCACCCACTCAAGTGTTCCAGCTCTCTGCCCCTACTGTGTTCATACCAGCCTATCTGGTCTAGACGTCTGCCATAGCTTCCCAATGCAGTTCCCTGTTTACTAAACCCCCACTCTAAAAAAATTTTTTTTAAAAAGCTCTCAAGAGTGAGGACTGAGAATCTGACTGCATCACTTCCCACAAGGGCAGGGAGGTCTCAGATCTCTCTTCAGCTGAGCCTCGCTCTAGGAAGACAATGTAAAATGCACAGCTCTGGGCTGTTTATTTTTAAAGATACTATATCCATTTTTACTGGAACAAGTATAAAGAACTTAAAAAACCCATAGCTATCCTGTCACAATAAATCATACAGAGTAAATTGAAAATCCTATACAGCTTTCCCTGAATACATTGCGCTCACTTTGTCAAAGAGGCAGATGAAATGTGGCATATATTGATCTAGATGTCTCTGTAAAACTATAATATTTATATCAAATACATATGCTAGAATCTTTCCTGTCTCTCTGCTGAGCCTTCTAATCATGCTTGGCTCGTCCTCACTCTCACCCCCAACACCTCCCACTACTGGAGACTGTGTCTGATGGGAATGAATTTTAAGAAGGACTTGTCAAGGGAATTCTGCAGCATTTTATCACATAGAAAGCAGGGCAGGGGTGATAAAAGACCCCACAACCCAGATCACACGGTGGTCAGCACCCAAAGTTCACGTTGTCCCTCCTACGTTGAACTGAAACCGTCAGGGGTCAACATAACTCTCTCCCCAAGACTGTCTCTTATGAGAGAGAGATTCAGGAAGATTCTGAGCTTTCCCGTGTGTCTCACTCGGTAGTGCTTCCCCTGACTCGGGGCATGTCCTTTAGAGCAACTATTACCCAGATTTCCCCTTAAGGCTCATAATCCCATTGCCTGAAGGAAGAAGGCTAACCCTAGTCCTGCCTTCCCACTGCCTCTTATACTGGGAGCCCATCCCAAAGGAACTGCCTCCCAGTGGGGTGGTCATCTTCAGCAAACAGCTGCTAACTGCGGGCTACCCTGAGACCCAGCTCAGAACCCCTAAACCTTTGTGGGCTCTCAAGAACTAACTGTTGATCAGTGGACTGGTTGGCGAAGTATGCTTGGCTTGGACACCCTATGTCATGGGAAGTGCAGAAGACATTTTCTAGTTAGTCCACTGCAAGACTGCAGGTCATTGGCTGATTCTGCCACCTCTGATCTATCACTCTGTCTCAAGTTTGTAAGAAAACAGTGCATGTAAACAAGACAACAATGAAAACAAAACAGTTTTGAGTGTGTATGGAGCTCAGGATCCCATGGTTTTAACCATCGCCCATTAAAACAGATGAAAAAAGAAAAGCAAGCCAACAACAAAAAACCCAAGGAGGTTCAGAGATAATGGTCTACCCAGGACCCACATCTAGCACTTTGCTGATCACAAAGAAAGGGAATATCTTCTCCCCCCTAGTGAGGAAGAGAATAAAGCAATCATCTTATCCAGCTGTCAATAGAGCTGTTCTGGAGGAGAAGGCTGTTTGGCTGTTTCCCTAAATGGGGGCAGAAGGCTGAGCAAATAGATTCCAGCAGTGCACCAAAGGCACCTCTGTAAAGCAGAGCCCCAAGGTCAGAGGACAGACTACTGGCAGGCCCAGCAGAGAACACTGGGATGCCCTGACCGGACCAGAACTTTGTGCAAAGAGAGGGCACATCTCATCCTACACAGACAGTCAGGATCTAAAGCATCCAGAGGGATCAGTATCTGTACCTCCATCATCCCAAATCACAATTAGACCTCCACAATTGTAACAGGCATGGAAGAAAGTGAAAGTGACGTTGCTCAGTCGTGTCCGACTCTTTGCGACCCCATGGACTGTAGCCCACCAGGCTCCTCCATCCATGGGATTTTCCAGGCAAGAGTACTGGAGTGGGGTGCCATTGCCTTCTCCAGGGAATCTTCCCAACCCAGGGATTGAACCCTGGTCTCCTGCATTGCAGACAGACGCTTTACCGGGAAAGCTGAGCTGCCAGGAAAGTTACCAGGCAAGAGGAATGGCCAACACCTTGCGTAGCTTGTTGCCAAAAAGGAACCTCAGCCCAAGCCTTGAAAATAAATACTAAGAACCTCAGAGCAGGAGATACTGACTTTGTTCCAGTCTAACATGCACCCTCCTTTCAACAGCACCTCATTTCTCGGGAAAAAGTAAAATAGTCTACATCTAAATTTTAAAATGACATCAAATGAGGGAGTTTAGGGTTTAGTAATTAATTTTTGATCTTTATTCACTGGATTTGGCTATAGAATGAAATTTGCAGTTACCTAAATGTATAGATATTTTTTAAAAAAAGATTTTTTGATGTGGACCATTTTTAAAGTCTTTATTGAATCTGTTACAATATTGCTTTTGTTTTATAGCTTTTTGGCTGCAAGGTATATGGAATCTTAGCTTCCCAAACAGGGACTGAAGCTGCACCCCTTGCACTGGAAGGTGGACTGCCAGCAAAGTCCCTAAATGTACAGATTCTTAAATTAGGTGCTAGGTTTGTTTTGGACACACAAACATTCACGCTTGTGTGCACACACACACATTTTTTTTTTTTTTTTAACAATGTCTTCAAAGTACTTGCAAAGAAAAATGCAATGATTGGGACCATGGTGAGGTCCCAGTTCTCTGGTTGCCTGGAATGGCATTCATGATAAAATTAAGCATAAACCTAAACCTTGGACTGGGGAAAGGAAGGAGGGACACAGGGCTGAGGAGGGGAGATGCAGATAAGCCTGCTTCTGCTGCTTGCCCACATAATTAAGAAGCTGTCCCTCATCTGGAGCATAGGCTCTGTCCAATCTAGAGAACAACACCTCATTTTAAATTTGGGGAACCATTCCTCCCCAATCAAATACAGTTTTGGGACCTTCAACCACGGTTCCTGCCCGAGCTAGGACAAGCAGTGCTTTTCAGTCTTAAATGAAGTGACACTAAGTTCATGGTGGGAACTGACTGATCCTCATGGCGAAACCTTGTGAGCACTTTCTCTGAGTTTCTGCTTGCTGGATCCCAGCGCTGCTTCTCAGCCTCACCTCTGTCCTTTCTTGCATCTTCAGCTTTTGTCTGAATGCTGTAAGATACTTTAACCTTCCAAAAAAAAAAAAAAAAGCTTTTTCTGCTGAAGTGAGCAAGAATGAATTTCAGTTGCCTATAACCAAAGAACTTTAACTGTAGATTTGTTTACCTTTAGTTTCTCACTGAATTCTCACAGTAACCCAGTATGCAGGGATTAGCACCACTATTTTGGTTTTATCTCTTTCTCCTTCCTTCATGGAAGAGGACTTGTATAGCTTCTTAAGCAAGCAATTCTCTAATTGACCAAATCTCATAAATAACACTGGTTCTTCCTTGTGTCTCTCCACAACACCCTCGCCCTTCTGCCTTTGATTCATCCATTACTTCAGGGTTTGGTGGCCTTTAGGCATTTTTAAGTAAGCCATTCTTCCTTTGACCTGATTCTTCCAATTTTAGGTGGGTCTTTGCCTTAACAGAGAAATCCAGGCACTTGAACATCATTTTCCTCTATTCCAATCAAACCAGATCTGCCTGTTTCCACCTGATAACTGCTGCTTCTAACACAAGGCACCAAGAGAAGAGAAGATGAAAGAAGATCAGCTACACCCTCTGCGGATGAAGACAGAACAGAGGGAGAATGAGTACAAGCAAAGGGGCGGTTCTTAATTTTGCCTGGCAGAGGGGAAGTATGCTAGCTTTGACGTGCAAACTGACCCCAATGCCTTCCCAAATACCCCTGCATGCCTCGTGGCCCTAGAACACAAGCTGTTGGATATGGCCATCCCATAACAACAATTAAGTTGACATATCCTGACACACCCTTGGGTGTGGCCTCATTCCTCAGCCACACCCAAGGGTGTTGCCCCTGCTAGCCTGTGCTGCTAGCCGTCCACTGTAAGTAGACCCAACACCCTGAGCCTCCATCATCTGTCCAACACACACTCAAGTTCTGGGAGAAGTCCACAGGTTCCAGAGCCTGATAAGGCATAAGACACCACAGAGCGATGTTCACTAGACATGGAGAGGCCCAGAACTCAACGTGGCATTAGCAGCCCCTCTACTTCCTGAATGTCTCTGCGCCCCTCTTTTACAGGGTGCGTCATTAGATTTATAGGTTTTTAGGTCCACAAGTCATCTCTCTGTTACCTTTGCCCTAAACTACTCCAATGGAGACATCTACCAATGTGAATTATCTAATGCTTTTAGGAGCATTCCCTCTAAAAGGCTTGCAGTCTTCAGGATTGCCTTATACCTTCATGATTTTATTGAACAAAATTCCTGCCGAAAGAGCATTTCACGGAGACAAGGCTCCTCTGTAATCTAGCTTCTACATAGCCGCCACTAGCTCTTGGGTGGTTCTGATTCATCAAAGTCTCAGGTAAGCCGCAGGGGAGCAAGAAGCATATCTTCTTGCTCATCCTTTAACCCACAGCACCTAGCACAGTGCCTGGAACATAATAGGGATCAAATAATTATTAGTTGAGCAAATATATTGGGATGGGAGCTTTCCTAAATCTGTTCTGTATACTAGCTAGCATTTGCCTCTGAGGTCAGTGGCTAGGGCCACAAAACCTCTCACGAGATGGGCATACATCTATCTCTGAACATGTGTCCTTATTGATAAAGTATTGGAGGTGAGATAAGTTTGCTTTTACTGACAACTGGTACTCACATTTGAAGAAGCCCCTATGGTTTGGGGGGTTATGCAATACCAGTACAAGATGTGGGGATGCAAACCCTGAGAGGCACAGAATCAAGTTTCCAAGAATTTCATGCTGTATCAGCTTCTAAATTTCTTTCATAATAAAAAGAGACACTGGACTTGGGCAGTTAGAAGGTTTCCTGGTTTATTTTCAGTGTGTGATGGCAGCAGTGGGATGAAACCCCAAATCCACTAGTAATCGTTTTGTACAACTCTTCGAAGACTGCTATCAGAATGAATGACATAGCGGAAAGAGAAAACACAGTGCAATGTAGTCTCAGAGGGCTGTGTTTGTCCTCTAGATTTAGAACCTGCCCAACAAGGATTCACCCAATCAAATGTGAGGTTAGGCAGAAAGAAGCTTCAGGGATTCTAATTGAAAAGTTATACTCAGAATTCTTTTTCTTTAATGGAAGAAAGAATACATGAGGGTGAAAGTCGAAGTCTGAATATGACTTTTTATTTTTTAAGGTACACAGTTCATCTCCCACCTACATGTCTATTCTTGTTTTCAGAACAATAGCTGGAACATTTTGACAAGTGTGTGGAAGGGAAGAGAGAAAAGCGGTGGTGGGGTAGAGGGGAGACAAGCTTTCATTCCATTAGTATTATCAGGAAATAGATTTAATATGCATCCAAGTCTCTCTAAATAGAGCTCCAAGTTTGAACAAGACTGAAGACGTGGCTTACAAGAATCCAAAGCAGATGCAAAGAAAGAAGTGCCCACATCCACACCCATAAAGACCCCTCTCGTTGGAAAGGAATACCTGGCACTTTACATTACATGATACAGCATCGAATAACACTCATTTTCAGTATCTGCCCCTTGGTACTAAATTTCAGAAGTAGTCAAGGGGTCATTTTTCCAAAGTATTAGGACAATCTCATTTTTTTTCCTTCCCCTCAAAGTTTAATGCTAATCAAAGCAGAATGCCTAATCAGTCCAACATGGCCTGTCAACTTGAATTATCTGTTTGTCTTCCTATTTACTGTATCTGTCTGTCTACAGTTCTTCATATCTCTGTGAAGATCAGTTATTGGGGCCTGTGTTTTCTTCTGACTAGAATGGCTACCAGATGATCCTTCCTGGTGATATGTTGATGATTTGCTAATTTATGGCTTTTAAAATCTAGGAATCTGAAAACACTGCTGAGAGTTTAGGCTGGGGATCACGTGGGCCCCATGACTAGAGGGCTGAACAGCTTACTTGTTGAGGGACTGAAGTTTGTATAAAAAGCAAAACAGCAGTCACATTTCAGCCAGAGGGATGTCTGTGATGCAGAAATCTTATAGACACCATCCCTCCTAGGAACAGCACCCCATTCACAGGCCGAGGAGGAGGGAGGGGGAATGTTGTCTGTGTTACACACGGACAGGAAGGAAAAGGACATGGGGCTCAACCCAAGACAACACCCTATGAGTTAACCCCACATCCTATTTCCAAGCACTGGGGTCAGACCATCTCAGAATGAGTAGAGGAGAAAGTATTATTGTAGGAACCAAGAAGGGAGGTTTACACAAGCTCTGAGTTTGAACTCCCCAAACTTTGGCGGCCAAATAATGTAACGTATCGCTCAAGATAGATGTGGCGAATTTGGAGATTTCCATGAGCCTGTACAATGCATCTGGCATGTTGCAAGCGCTCAGAAAACAGACATAGATGAGATGAAGATGAAGGCAGGACTCACATTAGTTCTTTTGGGGGGCTGGAAACGGACAATGGGGGTAGATTAAATAAGTCTTTATAAAGAAATAATCCCTGTCCTGGTGCAGCGGAACATTTAAGATCCCAATTCTTTTTTTAAGAAGCAGTGGAGAAAGTGGAATTTCATGTTGATACAAAAGAGCTGGGCAGGAGGGAATAGAATGTGGTCTCAGAGAAGAACGAAGGATGTGAGGGAGGTGAAGGGCTTACTTCTGATGAGAGGAAAGACACGAAATTAAATGACCTCATCATCAGGAAGTAGCATGGCCTCCCCTGGTAAGCCAGTGGACAGCACTACTGTAGGCAAAGGAGGGCCTGGAACACAAATGAGATTTTTAAAGACCTAGTCCCTTGGAGGTAGCACTAAAGACCCACAGTTGCAGGAGGGGTTCCCATAATCTTAATTTAAAAACCTGGAGTGTTAGCTCCCCTCTGTCTAGGCAGTAATGGAAGTTGTAGAGTAGGCTGTAACAGCCCTTTCTCTGAGGTGTCACCTCCCTAGACCACTTCATCCCTGTAAACCATCCCTGTTTTGCTCTAGAACAGAATCTTGGATCATTCTTGCTTGTGTTGCGTGTATTAAAATCTGTACTTGGCATTTCCTTTTATTCCTACCCTTGCCATTGCCTGTCACCTTCGGGACATGTAGCCTCCACGCGACAGATACCATGCACAGCTGCCCGACATGTGGTCCTAAGAGAGGGTCACAGCCTGAGCAAGTGAACCAGTGGCGGTGGCAGCAAGAGTGGAGAGCGAGGCAGGCAACTCGCTGTGCCCTGTGTTCTTCATCCTTGCAATTCTGTTCTAAATCACTGAATGCTTTATAAAGTATGAGCACTGACATTGAAGGATGTAATAAAGTACTCTGCTTCATCTTTAAATGGAAAAGCATGATGAAGTCTTGACATTGTTGTTGTTCTTTAGTCATGTGGGACTCTTTGCAACCCTATGAACGATATAGCCCGCCAGGCTCCTCTGACCATGGGATTCTCCAGGCAAGAATACTGGAGTGGGGTGCCATGTCCCTCCTCCAAGGGATCTTCCCAACCGTAGGAACAAACCCGTGTCTCTTATATCTCCTGCATTGGCAGGCAGGTTCTTTACCACTAGCGCCACCTGGGAACCCCATGATAAAGTTGGCCAACCTCTATGGTATTAAGGCGGCTTCTTACAACCCTGAGGCCACACCTAGGTTTGAAGGTAGAGCCCCCAAACTCCTTCCAGAAGGACACTGCCTCCTGAGGGTCGAGATTTTCACTCAAAGCTACGAAATAAACCCAGGGAACCCACCCAGGATTTTCCAAGATGGGCAACTGCTATTCTAGTTCTCACTGACAGTTAAGAAACCACAATTACAGAAGTGCCCTGAGTGTGCAGACCAGCTGGGGAAATGAAAGGCACAGGTAGATATGTTTGCCAGGGCAAAGAATGCTCTTCTTCAGATGACAATCAGGTAGGCTGTGCTCAGGAGAGAGTCCAAGTCTGGCAGATCACAACAATCCCACCACAGCTGGCCCCCTAGGAGATGATCTCCGCAAGAAGGACGGAACCAGGAAGCGGAGAACAGGTAGAAACCCACAAATCTTATTTTGGCCAATGATCTTTCTGTCCATCCTTAAGAGCCCCTCACTGTTAGACATGTTCAAGAGGTAAACACTTTTCCAATCTAACCAAATGAGAAAAACCAGGAAGAAATGGTTCTGTCCCCTCTCCACCTTTTTGTCCTTGACCCTACGGCCAGGCTCCTTAGAGGCACTAGGTGAGTAGAAGGGGAAAAGGGCCCAAAATGATGCTCAGGCCTTTACCTTCCTCATCATCTTATATGCAGTGTTCTGGCCCCACTGTGGGTAGAAGTGGAAGAAAAGTTACAGTGATGGGATCACTGAGTTTAGAGCAGAAAGGAGTCTCAAGAGGTGATCTAGAGAAGCAGCATGGCCCAGTGGAGCAGACTGCACCTGGGTTCAGGTCCCAGACTAACCCTTTATTAGGGTTGTGATGTCAGGCAAGTCACTTGGAGATGACAGTGATACCTTCCTCACACGGCTGCCGTGGGGATGCAGAAGGACGGAAGCACCTATAGATATTACCATTGCCACAGAAGCCAATCACAAGACTTGGGTTCTATTGATTCATGCTCTCGTTTCCAGAAGTATCTGGCACTCCTCCACCTATATAAGGAGGTCTAAGAGAATCTATTGTACATTTCTGTTTCACAGACAGATTTCATGAACAGGATTTAGAACCAGGTTCATCTGTGACACCTATTCCCCAGCTAGAAGGGGACACTGACTCCTCACCCAGCCAAGGATCTTCCTCCCAGTAAGTTACATTCAGTTCTTGGCCCCCTTTCCATATTCCTTGTCCTCAACTGTCCATCCTTCTCTCTATGTCCTCCGAGTCTTTAGCTACCAGGAATCAGTAGAACAATCCAAACCCATCTAGCCTCCCATCTCCTAACCACTTGGGCCGGGGCTGCTTCAGTTTCAGGCCCCAGGAGCCCTATCATGGGAAGTTCAATGCCTGGATGGCTCCCCAGTCCAGCTGTTTCTGACAAGGGGGTTACCGCAGATGGATTCTTCTCTCTGGCTGATTATTTTCCATGGCCCTTGGCCATGTGACCTCAGACCATGATCTTGTCAGTTCTCATAAACTAACCAGGAGCGGGTTGAGTCACAAGCAGAGAGGAAACCTCTGGGGAAAACAGCAGGAGCTGTGGGAGGAAGAAGAGCAAGCTGGGATCCCAAAGGCCATGGGAGCCTCACCCATCCACTCTACCACCTCTGAGAGGCTTTGAACTTACAGGAAGGGAAAGAAGTGGAGACAGTGGCCTCGAGGCAGGCTGGGCTACAAGAGGGCTACTTTTCTGAATAAGATCTAAGGTCTCAGCCCAAAGAGACTAATTGTTCCCAAGACCTCAACTCGAGAGACTGCCTGACAAGATACTGGTTAGACCTTTGGTTATTGACCAAGTCCCTATCTTAGGGACTACATCATAATGGACAAACTAGAGAATGACTCTCTTTCTCACACACACACTCACACTCACTCACACACACACACACCCCTATCTCTACTATTGGCTCTGGGTGTCCTGTAGGAGGTCAGGCCAGGGATGTTGATAAGAATGTGAGCGTGAGCGACCGTGAGCCCTGGGTGCTGTGTTGCTGGTGAGGATGTTCTGGGGACACTGCATGAACTGTATCTATTATGCCAACATAGATTAGAACTGAAAATGAGGTGCCACTGAAATGTTCATATTCTCCAAAACCCTGAAATTGGGTGTTGTGTGAACAAAACACCATGGTTCTCTACCCAAATTTTTTTGACTTTAAATCATCTTTGAATTTCCAATGCATGTGTCTCCATGGCTTTGGATCACGCGTTACCTTGAGTTCTCTGACAAGTTAATGCATTGTTAGAGAAGTTATATTCTGAGCAAAATGTGCACATGTAAACAAATCCCTTAACTATGTATACATTTAAGTTACTTTCTGGGCATCTATCTGATGAAATCTTAGGGAGAACCCATGGACATATGTCCGTGGGTACAGCACATATATTTATGCACACACAAAAACACAGGGCGAAGCACACTATTTTAAGTATGAGTTCTATCTTTCAACAAAGTTTAGCTGCTTTTCTTTTGCAAACGCATTTAATTTTATCTGGAAACTTTTTGACGTTAGAAATAGAACAACTGTAGTTTCTCATTATGTTTGCTGCCAGAATCCATGCTTGGTTGCTCAACTAAAGACCTTATATTGCTAATTACTACCACATGCCCATATCCCAAGCGAAGGAAAACTTATTGATTCTGACAGCCCATTCTCTCAACACTGAATTCCAAATGAAAACTCAAATTTTGGCCAAACATAACATTTCATCAATCTTGTTCTACTGACTAGAAAAACAACATCAAACAAAGGGTGCTAATGGCCCTTTATTACCGTTCCTTTCCCAAGCTTACATTTTCTGATGAAAGATCTAAGTGACCAAAGGGCTTCTTTAAACTACTTAGTAATTAGCTTTTGAACCAGGAAACAATGCGTAAAGTAAAGCGAACAGTCCCAGTGCTGATGACAGAACCTATTTTCTGTCCGCAGGGTCGGGGGACCTCAGAGACCCAGAGGAACATTAAAGGCGAAGCGTGCATTTTCATAAAGGGAGAAGAGAAGAGAGAAAAAACCAGGGTAAAAGTAGTGATAAAAGATGATAGAGATGGAGCCAGAACAAAAGCTGCGGGAAGTCTGTGATCTGAAGCCTTCGACGCGGGGGTTTGAGCAGAGGTGCCAAGGCCAAGGGGCAACCGGATGGGACTGGAGTGGGTGAGCGACGAGGGTCTCAGGGCCTCATCTGGGTCACCCATCAGCAAAAGCCCCCCGCCAGCAGGCCCACCCACACTGGACTATGGCAGCTATTTAGGAGGGGAAAAAAAAATGTACCTGAGTGAGAGTCGGGAAATATTTTCAACACAGACATCAGGGCAATTGACTTTATTGACATCTTCAGGGGCGGTGAGGGAAGGGGAAGGCTGGCTGAGACAGTGGCCTGGGGAGGCCAGAAAGGCAGCCTGCGTGCCCCGAGCGCCTTCTGCTTTATGGTGACCTGTCCGCACCTTCAAGGCAAAACGAACCGAGAGGCTGTTTTCCTCTTGGCATGGAATAAATGACCAGTGGAAATCTCTGGACTTATTTGGCCTTTTGGATCTAACCAATGGCCCAGAAATCGGAACAGCTTGGTTCTCATCTCATCCAGGGCTGTTACGGTAATAGGAGGAGGAGGGCTCCATCAGAGGGGAGGTGGGAGAATGGCTGCCTCCCCGGAAAAGATGCCAACTGGCCTCCTCTGTCCTCCGTGCCTTGGAAAGGAAACGGGTGTCCTGTGGGTAGTTCAAGAAAATGAGTCCTTTTCCCCACCTCCTCATTTTCTAAACAGAGGACTGGACACCTGAGCTCAGGATGCAGTGGGATCACTGATGGGAGAAGAGGTGGGCTCCTTCCAATGTGACTGTCAGGCAAGGAGGAGGTGGTGGATGGAAACACGATGCTACTGCTTTCGTTTTTCTCTTAAAGAGCAAATAGGCTATTGAAGAGTTCATTTGAAAATGCATAATCATGGCTGATTGTGTTATTGTATAGCAGAAACCAACACAACACCGTAAAAATTAACAAATATGTATTTAAATTTAATCAAAAGCTGTGGCTCAGATGGTAAAGAATCTGTCTGCATTGCAGGAAACCTGGGTTTGATGCCTGGGTTAGGAAGACCCCCTGGAGAAGGGAATGGCAACCCACTCCAGTATTCTTGTCTAGAGAATTCTATGGACAGAGGAGCCTGGTGGGCTCCAGTCCATGGAGTAGCTAAGTCAGACATGCCTGAGTGAAATTTTTTAAATGTATGGGATAAGAACAAAACAAAAAAAAACCCTAATTCCATAATAGGAACTTCCATGACTGGGGAAGGGGCAAAGTGATAAAATTATTCTGTATCTTGGTCTGGGCGGTAGTTACTGGGTGTGTACAGAGGTACAAAATCCTTGAGCTGTACATAAAGATGTGTATATCTTACTCTATGGAAGATAAAATGAAAACCAAAACTCAAAAGCAAACCAAAGTCAATGCTCAGAAAAAGCTTTGAAAGAAAAACAGTACAGAATGGATACTTCCACCCTGCCTCCCTCCAATCTTCTCCTTCGAGACAGAGCAGTCAAGGCCTTACATCTGCTTAGGAGTAAAACTTCCAGCTGACAACACTGCCACACACTGACTGTGATATCGACAAAGTGATGTGAGCACAAATCGAAACAGTCCCCGAGAAGAAAGCATTCATGTACGGAAAGCCAAACAAAAGATGCATCAGGAGCCCGCACAGTGCCCTGATATACTAGAAACATCTTTCTTGTCCAGAAGGAATTTCAACTGAGTAATGAGTCCCTTTGAGGACAAGCTTGGTGCCTCCTGGCTAAAGAGACCCGGTCTCCTGGTGACCAGCGTGCCAATGTGATCTTGATCTTGCCCTCCTTGGGACTTCCCTGCTGGAGTATGAGCCATGGTTTGGCTGCACAAAAACCCCATAAGATGGCACCTCTTTAGTCTTAGGGACCAGAATGTAATCAATCACCTAATTAATATAAAGAATGAATAAACTGGGCTTACACATTAGGGATCAGAATAGAAAATAAGAGTTCAGTAACACATGGACTCCTTCCAGGACAAACCTATTATGTCTCTTGGAAAGTGGGTGGGGAAGAGAGTTGTGGATGGGAACAGGTCTCAGTAGTTGGTCCTTGTGATAACTTGGAGGGGTCATTCTGACATCACTCCCCACACCGAATGTGGCCCTTCAGGTGGGGTGTAAGGGGGGCAGGATTCAGGTGTCACTGCCATAGGGGCTCTGAAAGTCACTCAACCACATCTCTTCTGATACAACTGACTTACTTTCTGCCTCCATGTTTGTTAAATGTCCCGCCGAATTTATTCCGATTCAGGATGAGAGCAGCAATTTCGGGCACGTAGCGGGCAAACATTGCCTACATGCATGAAACAAAGAAACAAGAGCCAAAAAAAAAATGGCATGCAGAGAGGATTCTACCGCAGTGGAGGCAGCAAAACCTCTTGGCATACTTACTTTCTTCCACTAACCGCACTATAGGAGCCCCCGTATTTCTTGCGGTTTCCTATTAACTCTATGATTTCAGGGACGTAGCTGGCAAACATGGCCTGAGGAGAAGATAGGAGACAGAAGAGAGACTAAAAAGACAGGCCAAAGAAAGGGGGTGACCTTTTCAGAAGGGGGAGGGGGGAAATACTAAGATCTGAAAACACAAAAAAGGACTAGAACTGCAAAGGTAACGTATTCATGGGCTGGATTGGATTTAAAAAAAAAAAAAAAGAGCAAGCTTCTGAAGTTACATAGGACAAAAAACAAACATTAACCAACCTAGACAACTAAAAAAAAACCAAAAAAAATCAGTTAAAAATGTAAAGGAGACAGGAATAAATAGACATTAGCTCTACTTCCTGAAGAGAAATAAGGGGAGGCATGCTAGAGAAATAACACACACACACACACACACACACAATCAATCATTCATAAACTTACACACAATTTTAAGAGAAAACCTTTCTTTCTAATTAAAATTCAAATGAGAATCCATGCCTTTATGAGTGATTAAAGACAATAAACACCAAGAGAAGATTTAAAAATATACGAACTTTTCCATTAAAAAAAGAATCACTAAAAAGCACACAGGGTAAATTTAGGAAATCACATGGGAGGAAAGAATAGTGAGGAGAAACACAAATCTGCCATGTTTTGTCCAACAAACATTGTGCTTGTGGCTGGATAACGCGGTCGTGTGATCTGCAGGGACCTCACGGGTACCATAGGAACGCTGAGCACATACACACCACACATACATTTACATACATTTCTCAAATGTATACGCCATATGCATACAAAACAGAGTGTGTATGCATGAGATAAATGCATGTGTGGTGTACATATATGAAAGCTGTGTGTGAGTTTAGGTTTACCTTACACACGGCAAAAATCTAAACATCGAATGGGCTACTCTGAAAGACAAAATGCAGTCACCGCCGATGAGTGGCCAGAAATCCCCCTTGAAAAGTACATGGTAACCCACCGAGGTGATCTGCATAGGCCAGAAAAGCAAACAGTGCAACTTTCTGACTTACAGAGTGAGGGCAGAAACACCCACCCGGGTCGCTGTGTAAGGGAGTTGTGGTCTGTTTACAAAACCACACTCAGCTCACATGGTGATGTCCATCTGGGGACTTGTGGGCTCTCTGTCCTCTGGGGTGGGGACCCTCCTCTTTAGGGCAAGGGCCCAGCCACAGTGTTTGTTGGAAGTTTGGGGAGGACCGGGATGGGGGTGGGGAGCTCTTGAAACCGCAGATTGTCTACAGAGTATCAACATTATCTACCAGGTCAGGTGACAGCCCTGTCCTTGCAGAATATCAGAGGCTGAATTACATTATGAGGCACATACCCTCTCACTTGATAAGTGAGCATCCCTTTCTTAAGACAATGAGGTTTGCTCTGGGCTAAATGGCCGTCCCTCACAAGGACACTGTGCCTGGGTCTCAGGGAAACAAATCAGTACACAAAAGAAATAGGCAGAAAAGGCACCATGGCATTTGGGATTGCCTTAACTGGACTGTAACACTAAGGCAGTCAGTTGCTTCTAATGCAGAAACACAGGCTCAAATACACAGCCTGCAGAAAATGGATAATAGAAAATACCAATGATCACAAAATCAACATCGTAAGAAAGCATTTTTACCAGTCCCCCGAGGATGAAGAAGACCATGAAGAGACGCCCGAGCGTGGTTTTTGCATAAACATCCCCGTAACCAACAGTGGACATGGTCACCATGAGCAGATAGACACATTCCCAGTAGGTAAGAGCCTGGTTGTTTTGGAAATTTTCCCATGGGTCCCCTGAATTCTCCACCTAAATCAAGGAGACAAGGGAGAGAAAGGAAAACATTAGAGGCATAATAAACCAGAAACACCACAACTCCAGCATCTAGGCTACTTCTGGATGTTCTGCATCTTCAGTCACAGGAGTTTGCTGCCCCAAGGGGAACTCTGTAAGTTGGGCTTACAGCCTCTGAACAGGTAGTGGAAGAAGTGGAGTGAAAGGCACACCCACATACCTACCAGGCTGATGGGGGCAGAGAGGGAACAAACTGACGTACGTATCCAGAGTCCATTTTCATCTCGTTGTTAAAGACCTGAGGCCAGCAGAATTTTAGGGCACTGCCTCTGGTCATGTGTTACAGCATTCTTTTCCAGGAAAGAGCTAGAGAGCCCTGCCCTGGTCTAAAGTTTGCTCAATCCCAAAGAAATCCTGGACCCTCCCACAGAAAGCCTCCTCCTTTCATCCTTTTGACCAAGGAGATGCCTGGGGGACCCTGCTCCTTCAGATTATGCACCCAAACCCTGAACAGCATCTCTCAGAGTCTGACTAGGCTCTCCCTGCTTTGCAGAAGATCAGGGACCACTCTGCCCTACAAACTGCAGTAGCCTCCCTCGGGAGCACAAAATGTGAGCTCAGAAGAACTATCCCGAACCCTATACTCTGTAGACCAAGGACCAGCAAGCTTAGTCTGTGCAGGGCCAGACAGTCAATATTTTCGGCTTTGCAGCCCATAGGGTTTCTGCTTTTTGTGGGGACAACTCATCTCTGCAGGTGTAGCAGGAAATCTCTCAGAGGCAATGGGTGTGGAAGGCTTCTGCCCCTGACTTCGTTTCGTTCGGTCGCTCAGTCGTGTCTGACTCTTTGCAAACCCATGGACTGCAGCACGCCAGGTTTCCCTGTCTTTCACCATCTCCTGGAGCTTGCTTAAACTCATGTCCGTTGAGTCGGTGATGCCATCCAATCATCCATCTTCTGTTGTCCCCTTCTCCTCCTGCCTTCAATCTTTCCCAGCATCTGGGTCTTTTATAATGAAGCAGCTCTTTGCATCAGGTGGCCAAAGTACTGGAGCTTCAGCCTCAGCATCAGTCCTTCCAATGAATATTCAGGGTTGATTTCCTTTAGGATTGACCGGTTTGATCTTCTTGTAGTCCAAGGGACTCTCAAGAGTCTTCTCAAACACCACGGCTCAAAAGCATCAATTCTTCGGCATTCAGCTTCTTTATGGCTTTCACATCAATATATGACTACTGAAAAAACCATAGTTTTGACTGTATGGACCTTTGTAAGCAAAGTAATGTCTCTGCTTTTTAATATGCTGTCGAGGTTGGTCACAGCTTTTCTTCCAAGGAGCAAGCTTCTTTTAATTTCATGGCTGCAGTAACCATCTGCAGTGATTTTGGAGCCCAAGAAAATAAAGTCTGTCACTGTTTCCATTGTTTCCCCATCTATTTGCATGAAGTGATGGGACCGGATGCCATGATCTTAGCTTTTTGAATGTTGAGTTTTAAGCCAGCTTTTTCACTCCCCTCTTTCACCTTCACTTGCAGTTGCCCATCTCTGCTTTAGACTCACAAAACACTTCCTGTCCTCCCATCACCTATGATCTGCCAGCAAATGTGAGGCAGGTAGGAGAGATTTTGCAGAGAGGGGCCCAGCCCTACCATACACCCAAAGGCCAATGCGTGTGACCTGCCAGAATGGTCCCTGTGGATGGCCGGCCCCAAGCCTCCCTCCAGGCTGCCAGCCTGCCTCTGCAGAAAGCTTCCAAGGCCTGGCACACATCAGTGCCTGTCCTCCATGTGCCCTTTCTCGTGGAGGTTTCCTGGTGAAGCAGAATGTACTGGGTTGGCCCAAAAGTTCATTCAGGTCTTTCCATAAAATGTTATGAAATGAACTTTTTGTCTAACCCAGCACTTCACACACCAGTAAGGTGAGGTCACTGCTGACTGAAAACAACCAACTAACCCTCCATATCTGTGCTTTTTGACACTTGGCAGAGTTAGAGTGATTATCTAAGGGTGATTTCATCCAAGAATCCCATCAGCATAAAAGGGTGGGTAGGGTGGGGAACCATCAGATCCACTAACTGAGTGATAGCTCAGTTTTCCTTTGAATGCCAATCACAAAAACCCCAATGGGAGGTAGGTAACAATGCTTCCTTCCATCCATTAAGCAGACTGAAGCTCAGCGAGGGAAGGGCAACTTTACTCAAACTTCTGTTAGATGATGCTCCTTCCAGGTGTAACAATTTGTGTTTGTATGAAGCACACTTCTCAAAATAGCTATACTCTCTAAAAGCAGACAGAAATCTGCCTTGGGAATGTGAGTACAGCTTGACTTCATAATATAAGGCTTTCAGTGAGTTGTTAATTTAAAAGAATTAACATTTTTGAGATGCAAAATAACTTGACAGGTAATCAAGCAAAAGAATCAAAGAGGCCTTTTTGTAAGGGGGTGAGTGAAAGTCACTCATTCGACTCTTTGCGACCCCATGGACTACACAGTCCATGCAATTCTCCAGGCCAGAATACTGGAGTGGGAAGCCATTCCCTTCTCCAGGGGATCTTGCCAACCCAGAGATAGAACCCAAGTCTCCCACACTGCAGGCAGATTCTTTATCAGCTGAGCCACGAAGGAAGCCCTTATAAAGGGAAAGTGAAGAGAAACTGAGGAATCTGTTATTTGTTACTTACTAAGAGATGTGTGGCTCAGCTGGTAAAGAATCCACCTGCAATGCAGGAGACCAGGGTTCAATCCCTGGGTTGGGAAGATCCCCTGGAGAAGGGAATGGGTGGGGAACCATCAGATCCAGTAACTGAGTTATAGCTCAGAAGTTTTCCTTTGAATGCTAATCACAAAAATCCCAATGGGAGGTAGGTAACAATGCTTCCCACTCTAGTATTCTGGGCTGGAGAATTCCATGGACTGTATGGTCCATGAGGTCGCAAAGAGTCGTACACAACTGAGGAACTTCCACTTCACTTCAACAGATGGGGATCAGACTTCCAACCTGGTCGCCAACCTTTTCCAGTGATTGCTTAGGAAGCACTGCCATCTTGTGGTTTGCTGGGGTTACTGCAGACAGAAAAAAAAATCTACGGAAGCCCCTGCCCCAGCTATACAGGTGAGCTGAAAAACACAGGTTTAGAGTGTGAACATGACTCACCATTTGGAACTAGTTTAGGTTAAAAGGGTTGGAAACCTAGACAACTTGTGCAGTTGTTTTTCCTTTTTCTGCATTCTCCAGCAGGGCTGAAGTTTGTCTCCCAGGTAATAAAATGACTCTGAGAGGGTCTTCTTCCAGAAAAGTCAGAACTGAAGCATCTTCAAGGATACTTACCAAATGGATGAACCCGGCTGCTGTGAGCCACGTGCTGATAAAAATGGAGAGCAGATTCACCAGCTTGATGGAATTACTGTGCAAAAGAGACAAAAAGCAAGATCCCCAAGTTACAGAAGACCCTGTTGGGAGTGGCTTCCAGGGCAACAGCGCCCCTTTAAGGAGGAGGCAGCCCATCCCCAAGCCCCCAGTGTTCCTCCCCGTCATAAGGGAAGGATCTGAAAGGCGGCAAATGTAGTTCAGGCTGGAGCCTGTAGGAAGATGAAATCTGAGCTGCTGAGAGTGGTCCCTAAATAAACCCCTCTGGTTGTTTAAAAAAATTTTTTATTACTTTTTACTTTGAACATTTTTATGTCTACAGAAATAGTGAAAGACAAACACTGGGATGCCCTTCACCTAACATTTTGCCACATTGGCTTTATCTGTATATTTTCTCTCTCTCTTTTTTTTCTGGCTGAAACCATTTACAAGCACGTTGTAGACATCACAACACAACCTTATAAACTTCAGCACTCAACACCTAAGAAGGACGCCATGTAAAACGATCATAGTCCAACTGTCCTACCTAAGGAAATTAACACAGATTCAGTAATGTCATCTAATATTCACTCCCAAGCTAGATTTCTGCAGTTGCTCCAATATTAGGCTTATTGATGCTCTCATGTTTTCACCCTAAAGAAGTAATAGAGATAATAATGTGCTGCATTTGATTATTATGTGGCTTTAATCTAGGAGTCAGGAAACTTTTCTAACAAAGGGACAAATAGTAAATATCCAGGCTTTGCTGGGACATAAAGTCTCTGTTGCAACTATACACAGGAGACCTGTAAAGGAATTAGTTGTGGCTGTGTTCCAATAAAACTTTATTTACAAAGACAGGCAGTGGGTTGATTGGCCCATAGGCTATGTATTTTCCATCCTGTGCTTTATTCTCCTTTAATCTGTATATAACATGCCCCGCCTACCCGCCCCCCCTACACACACACACATACACACACCCTTTTTATTATGTCTTTCTGTGATTATTTTATTTTCTATGCAGCCAAGCCTGCTGTTATCCAGAAAGTCCCATATTCTGGATTTGTCTTACAAGATCCTGTTTCAATACATCTGTTGAGAATACCTGCCTGGGATGGCATCACATCAGGAAATTGCAACTCTGTTACACCAGGTGCAGTCACTTGGTATCCGTGGGAGCCCGAGGTGGCGCCACTGAGAGGCGCCAGCTTCCCTTTGTAATCAATATGCCAGCTGGGGAGTGGGACTCTGGTTTATTCCTATGGCCCAGCAATAGATATCCCTATTGCTGGGCCATAGGAATATCCTATTCCCTAGCAATCTTACACCTAAAAATTTCCGCATCCACTGGTGTTCTTTGAGAAGTGAGTTCTTTGGAACTCACTAGATGTCTAGCTCCCTGAGAGCAGGGGCCTTGTCGGCCAGAAGCCTGGGAGTGGTGAGTCCCCCGTGCACAGTAGGACCTCTAAGAATTTGCACAGAGTGAGCTGGTCTCCCTTCTGCATTCTTCCTCCCTGCCTTCACCCCGTTTTCTCCCGCTGGCTGTACAGCTCCTCAACCACTGTTGCAGGGGGTTGCTCCCCTGTCCAAAGGTCCTCATGGACTAAAACTCTATGTCTACACTGCCTCCTTCCACACCCGCTGAAGTCTCAGATATTCTCCTACCACTGTTCTTTCTACATAAACTCTTGCAACTTCTATCAAAGCCAAAAATATCTGCCAAAACTGTTTATGCTATGACTCAGCTTGAGAGCCCTCCCCACCTACTGAATATTTCCCTTTCTCCAAAGCTTGGTATAGGCCATACCTCCTCCTTAAAGTAACTCCACCCATGGCAATACCAAGTGACCTGCGGCTTTTTTATCTCCAGCTAATCACGGGACACCAATCCCACTCTCTTAAGCCATCATTTTTACATTTCTAGTTGACTTTCTCGTGTTCCCAACTGCATCACGCAGAAAAGAACCCTATGTTCTATCTTCTTCAGTCTTCCCAGAGGGGTGTAACACTGCCCACAGGCTGGTTCAGCCCATCAGTCTTAATAGATTGATCTCTGACCCCTTCCACCTCTTTCTCAAGGGAAAACGGACGACTGAAATTCTAAGAGTTTAAGATCACCCTGATAAGAATGGCTAGCACGGTTCTCTCACAGGATTTACCATGCATACTGCTGTTTTAAGTACTTCATGTATATGAATTCATCTCATCTTCATAAAGACTCTATGAGTTGGTCCCAAGGTTAAGAAACTGACCCAAGTTCACATAAGCAGGCAGCAGAGTTGGGATTTGAACCCAGGCAGTTTGGCCCCAAAGACTGCCCTTTAGTCCACTACACTACACAACAAGAGTCACAGACTGGGGTCCACCAGAAAGTCCTCCTTGCTGTGAAAGCAAAGCTGGGACTCCCCCACACTCTTGCATAGGATATGAAGAGGGTCAGAGGCCATTGCCCCAGAGAGGAGAGAGGTTACCACCATATCCACGGCCCAACCAGTTTCTCAAGGGGAGGCCAGAATAAAGTAAAAGCCTCCTCTGAGGCACGTTAATACTGGACAGTGAGAGACTCATGAGTAACAGGTAGTCAGTAGCAAAGAAAGAGATCTCAGGGATGCCTGTGTTGTTCAACTTCTCCGAAGATAATTGAGTGCCGAGGTGACTCACTTACATAGTCCTGGATGCTGGAACAAAGCAGTGTCCCAACGATAACCATGCAGAGCCCTCTTGAGATATTAAAACTATGGGAATCTCCAGGCCTCATGGTGCTTTGGAAAATGACCCAATATGGTGATTATTAATCTCTAAGTGATCGTCACAGTGATATTAATAGCGCTTAAGGGAGCTCTCTGTTGTGTAGAGAACATTTAATCATTGTTGCTGAAAGAGTCTCTATTAAGCACTGAAATCTGATTATTTTTATGGCATCTGCATTATTACAGATCCCCAGTATTAGGATTTGCTTTTCAAATTAAACTCTATGACCGGGCAATCATCTAAAAGCTCTACGCAAGAGATACAAGATTAACTCTTGGGGCACTCTCTCCATATTCTAAAATTTGAATCTCACCAGGTTGCAAAGAGCTCCCTGGAAGGAGGAAAAGGGTTGCAGGGTAGGTCTGTGGGCTCTGTGTGGACACTGGAGATAAAGACTTGAGGGTCAAGTTCAGAAGTCTGGACTGAACCCTAAGGTCCTAAGGATGAGAGTGATTGGAACAATTCAGATTCTAGCGTTCTCGTGATAAGGGATAAAAAGTGTGATCTTTGCATGATAGCTTAACTTCACTTTCGTGTTTTCTATTATTGTTTCTGGGACCCTGGCCCATGAGTTCTCACTAGCCACGAAAGGATACAATGAATCATTATCCACAGGGGAGACACAGAGACCTTCCTGTTTTTACAGGTCAGAGACCTTTCTCAGGACTCTGTAGATACTGGGGGAGAAAGAAAGACAGAGAGAGATGGTGTGTGTATCTCTGTAGATACTGGAAGAATGAATGTCCCTCTCTTTCCAAGATTATCACTAAAAACACAGAACCATGGGGGTTATCTTTGCTCAGTGAATTTACCAGGACATGTTTTGGTTGACACTGAAAATGTCATCCTCCTTCCACAGAGAAACACAAATTCGTCCCAGTTCTGGTTGATTAGTATCTTCCTCTTTGCTTCCGGCTGAGAATACAGATAGGTGCCAATGTCCTTATTTTGTTTCATTGTTACCTTTGCCAGACAGATGTGAAGCCCCCTCAAAGTCAACTGCACTGTATCCCACAGGGATGAAGGGCCTGAGCTATAGACACAATTCAAGTTCTGTCAATTCTACACCTTAAATATCATTCAATCTCTCTCCCTTTTCTAAGGCCAGTCCATAGTACCAATGCCTGGACAACTGCCCCCCTGACATCTAAACATCGATGGCTTAGATGTTTCAAGCCCACTTTCCATACAATTTCCACGTGGAATTCATGACATCTGAGAGCCTTCATGATGTGGCCTCTACTCTTTTAAAGGCCTTTAAACGTGGAGCCATTTCTGAGGCCATTTAGGTAGTACAGTGGTTTCAGTTTCCAAAATGTAAAAAAAAAAAAATAAAGTGTGTTGCTTAGGTAAATGATGGTAAATATTGTACACAGCGTGGAATGCTATGTGGGAAATAAGTGACGCGGTAGAATGGTTGTGGTTGTTTAGTCACTAAGTCGTGTCTGTCTCTTTGCAACCCCATGGACTGTAGCCCGCCAGGCTCCCCTGTCCGGGATTTCCCAGGCAAGAATACTGGCGTGGGTTACCCTGCCTTCCTCCAGGGGATCTTCCTGACCCAGGGATTGAACACACGTCTCCTGCATTGGCAGGCAGGTTCTTTACCACTGAGTCATCAGGAAGTCCCTCCGAGGGCTCTCTTTTCTCACTTACATTCCTTTTGCAGCTGCTGTGACTGGAAGTCAGCTGCACCCCTCGCTCTCATAGGCCCAGTCTCCAGCCTCACCAGGATGACACCTGGCTGTCTACAAGGCTTACTGAAGACACCCTCTTTGCCTTGAAAGGATCCTTGACTGCCCCTCATTCAAGCTGAGGCTTACTTAACTATTCTCCTCTATGCCTCCAAGGTCTGCATCCCAGTACCAACCACAGTCGGCTCTCCCTCCCTCAGGGGCTCTCAGAAAGCAGAACTCAATCCTGGCACCCTCTCACTGCTGCACAGGTGGGTGCTCGATTCAGGCTTGAACTGACCTACTCACATGGCTGTGACCGTAAGCCAAAGGAAGTGGGACAATTCCAAGCGTGAGGCCGAGATGGAAACCATTCTCCAGTGACAGGGGAGTTTAATTCTGTGGGCAGCAGGATGCTGGGAAAATGTTTGGGGCTTAGGATGGCAGACTCCGTGGTAGCCCACCACCTCATGACTCTCCCAACACAGAAAGTCGCCTCTTACCCTCACTCATCGCTTCAGGTATTCCCCTCCTCTGCACTGGGAGAAGGAACCGCCTTAATTGTGGAGTTCTCAGGAGGACTGTTTCCCCAGGGATGCCAGTGCTATTTCCTACACCTAAAGGAAAGTTTGCCCCACCCCCACCCTAAGAAGTGGGAAATCGGTGGCTCTCTTGGCAAAAGCCCAGAAAAAGATATTTTACACAGATGGCTTATCATTCTCCTAAGTCCAGAAAGGATCGCATGGAGTACAAGGAAGGTGAGAACACAGTTCTTTCCGTGTTACTCCTCGGAGTGATGGCACCTTGGGGTCAGAGGATTAAAAGACTCCTGAACAAGTAATCATGAAGCCGGGAGACGGAGGCACTCTACCACGTTAGACAGTGTGGACAGCTCCATATAACACCATCCGCATGAGTGTCTCTTAAATGCAGCCCCTGTGAGCAGCACTGGGTCCTCACCAGGTCTACTTTTAAAAACCCAGTGTAGCAAATATGATATAGGCAAACCTTAGGGATGGCTAGCTTTGTCAATCATTTTAATTTCAAGAGTAATATGGGTCCATTGCACACAAGAGTCATAAAATGGTAGCAATGAAGGTTACTGTCACTCAGAAGAAATATGAAGAATAACAATATTCATCCTATATTAATAATAGTACACACAATGGAGCACCAACAAATTCTGACCCCAGGATTACGACAGTAAGGGTGTTGGAACACACCGTAGAAGACTACCAGGGCATTCGATGCTCATTTTCTTTTTAACTTGACTAACAGAAAGTGAATTTATTCCCCTATTCACAGATGAATAGTTAGCAAGGGGAAATCAATCTGGAATTAAAACAAACAAAAATAAACAAAAAACACTAAGACCCTAAGAGGAAAGCCAAGAGCCTGTCACACTTGTTGGATGTGACATATTCCGGAAGTTGAGTCCCAGCCTCAGTTACTGGGAAAACAATGCTAAGTCCAAGCCCCCCTTGCTCCCCTCCCTGAGTGCAGGTGTATTCATTATAAATCACAAACTCAGAGGTGTCCTGTTTTTCATCATTTATCAAACACGCTAAGGCCAACCGAAGAGGAAATGGAACATTAGCAGTGAGTTTCTCAAAGTGTAATTTCCTATGAGAGAAATTTATGACCTGTACTTATTCTCCATTAAAAGACGTCCAACCTCTTTTATTAGTTTATTCATCAAGGCAGCCCTGGTTTCAGGCCAGCTCTGAGAACCTGCAGGTCATCAGGAAAAGGGTCTCTGGGGAATTTTTTTCTCCTGGTCCAGTAGTGTTTTCCAGATCATAACACAGTTAACAGAAGTAGTCATGGTGCCTTCAGCAGGAGGTTTTTAGGTATTCCCCAGAAGGCAATTCACAGAGCAAGCCCCAGGGGCTACACGGGCTATAAAGTGAACATCTAGAATGTACTTTGAAATAAAATGATTTCTGTGTGCCGTATGAGGTTTGTGATTGCCTCTCAAAGAGCATTGCCTCCACTGCTTTCATGGCCAGGTTCAATTTCTTATTTAGTGATGTAATAAAGGGGTGATTTAAAACCTGTGAGCAAGGACTTCCCAATCAATGAGCAGACCTATCCCTATCCACTGTGCTCCTCTCTCCATGATGCTGTGTCTGGTGCCCAAGCAACCCCACGTGGTGCCCCCAAACTGCCTCTACTCCCCCACATACACGGCCCTTCCTCTTCTCATCACCACAGAGTCCCCTGTCCTGCAGAAGATCCAACGCTAGGCTCTCCCTGGATTTCTGGATTGGAGCACTGTCTCTGTGCACAAAAGAACACTAATTTTATCATAATGAAAGTAAATACACCTGATATTTACAGCTTAGCACTGGGGACCAGAAGGAGGAAAAAAAAAAAAATAGGAGACAGAACATCTTACCTTGTTTTCAGGATATTCAGAAACTGTAAAATTTCTGAAAACTGGATCAGTCTGAGAGCTCTTAAAAATCTCAAACCTGGAAAGAGAAATGAAATTAGAGCTGCGTTATTTTCAATGTGTAGTTTTAATGCCTACACTCTGCTGCTGGATTTAGAGCTGCCAAGGTTGAGGGGATATGAAATTCCTGCAGAAGACTGAACCATCCAGTACCTTGGATGTACTCCTTCATCCTGATCCTTGACTAGTTTAATCTCAGCTGGTAAACTGACAGGCTCATTAAAGGGAGCCTGTGTGGAGCTACAGCAGAGGAAGTTCTGGCGGGGAGAGCCCAGTTCACTGAGCTGTCTCGTGTCCATCTCTGATTTAAAGCACTATGTCTAAGTTGCACGGCTGTTTGAGAGGATTCTGCCTCTGAAAAATACTGGGAATAGCTCAGCGTAACCCTTGTGCTAAGAGCAGATTAGGAACAAATCGGATAACCTCACCTCTTTGGTGAATTTTTTTTTTTTCAATTTTTATCTTCAGTCCTGATAAAATGAAGAGTATAGCCCATGGTGTTATCTGTTTCCTACAAAGTTCTATATTTTTCTCCCAATCAAAAAAAAATCAAATCAGTAAGATCTCACACCCCATAACATCAGGATTCAAAACTTCTATAATTCCATTTTATTGAATGTCAAGATAAACGCTTCTTCTTCAGAAATCAGCAACCTCTCTTGAATGAAGAAGCAGCAGTGTTTCTACATGTGAAGAGAGAGAGGGAAATGGGGAAGGAAGACCCAAGTGGAGATTCAAGGAAATACAAATTATTGTTGGGTTTTAATAGCCATGAGTAAAATGTATTTCTGTTGAGATCAAATTAGTGAGTCAAAAGCAATCTGAGTGGCACAGGACTTTGAAGCTTGGCAGTCTTGTAGGAGTACTGTTTACAAAATACTGATTATCGCAGCTCTGGAACACTTTCAACAGCACACCTGCTCTCAAGGGGATGTTCTTGTGCATATTTTCTGAAAGCATTATATTAAGCTGCCCCATGTGTCATGCGTAGAGCTGAGCACAGAGTGGGCTAAACTGTGAGTGGTTAGCTCAGAGCCAGTGGGTGAGACTTTATTTGGCGCCTTATCTGAGGCAGCAAACGGGGAAGGCATGCAGAGCAGAGGGAAGAGGCTGTGGTGATTCTCTTATGACCCCAGGGTGAATCAAGGAAAGAAGACAGATCGGACGTGTTCTCCTAAATGGCTCCACACTGGGCCCAGATCGATGATTCTTCATTCACGCATAAGGTGAAAGAAAAAACTAACATAAGGCACACAGGCAGAAGGACGAGAAGATGTGGCTCAAAAGGAAAATTTCTCATCTAAAAGGATTTAACTTCATGGACAGAAGATTTTTCAGAAGACATCTGCCTTCTGTTGTGAATGATATTCATCTTACTTTTATTAAACAAGAAAGTGCAGAGATGAGAAGGGATGTGGATGAAATAAAAGGCTCCCGAGCCCAAAACTCAGTCCTAACTGAGCTGATGAAAGGTGGACTTCACACTGCTGAAAACTGGATGCAGAGGGCAAAACGGAGGCCCCGTCTCACGAGGCAGAGAACATGAGAAAAGGGAGGAAAAAAGATGAAACGTAAGGAAACAGAAACGAAGTGGAGAGTACAGAGACCCAACCTGTGAGTGAAATGTGTTCCAAAGGGAAGTGCAGACAACACGCAGATCATAAATAATGGCCAGGACATCACAGGAGTGCAAGGCAAAATGAATGACCAGCTCTGTAAGACTGATACCAAGAAATCACCTATTCGTATCCTTCAAATTTTAAGCATTAAAATAAATGAAAATATAAAAAAATCAAAGTGATGAGGGTGAGGAGAGGGTTACAATTAATGCAACTAAGATTTAATTATATATCAGTGAGTGTTAAATGACAATTGAGCAAAACTCAGAATTTTAAAACAAAGAGAGTCTAACCCAAGATTTTTATACCCCGTCAAGTAGTTGTTCAACAGTAATAAAGGCAACAAAAAAATACTTTCAAATATCCAAGTTCTCAGAAAATGTACTGTTTGTATAAAATATTTGCAATGTTCCTAAGTCTTATTAAATCAGCATGGGCAGAGGGGCAGGCTGGAAAGTGAGTTTTTTAAATAAACGTTCCTGCTGGTTCTAAGCACCTAGCCCAACCTGGATGGCTGATCTAACTCCAGCATCACTGTCACATATTGCTGGGAGATAAAATAACACGTTTAGAAGCTCGACATAGGCAAGGACTGGCAGTTAGCACTGAAACCAGTCACGATATAAGGATGTTTTAGTAATGTATAAGCCACTGATAATTTCATCCTGGAAAATTGTGTGTCTATGTGAGTGAATTTTCATTTATGGAAACAAAAATAGAATACAAATGACCCACACTTTCGATGGCATATCTTTATCGTGAAGCAATGCCTTTTGTATCCTATGTTATTTGTTGGTCGCTTGTCACATTTTAAAGCAACTCAGAAAAATATGTGTGTGAAAATAAAGGTAAGGAAAAAAAAAATGCAGCTGTCACTAGGTCCTATCCTCTTGCTGGCTGTAAACTGGAGACCTGGGTTTGAGCACTTTCCCAAGGAGAGCAAGCAGGAAGATTAATAATGTACGAAAGAGGAAAACAAGCTGGTTCTCAGGAGAAGAGGAGAGCCCAGGATGGAGGCCCAGGACGAAGGTCTCCCTGGCAAAGGGGCTCGGGGTGATGCAGGAGCAACACTCTCACGCACTACACAGCTGTGGGCTTTGTTTACTCGGCCGCCTCGGGCTGGTCACTATCACAGCACGAGGCTTCACTAGTGCAAATGCGAAACAGTATTCCACCCAGGTTAAAAAACAGAACAGTGTTGGGACTTCCCTGGTGGTCCAGCGGTTAAGAATCTGCCTTGCAATGCAAGGGACGCAGGTTCAATCCCTGGTCTGGGAACTCAGATCCCACATGCTGCGGAGCAACTAAGCCCCTGTGCCACAGCTAACCCCTGAGGTGGCCAAGATGAACAAATAAAATAGATAAATACTTAAAAAAAATCAGTCTACATGCTCTCCTCAGATTACGCTAGACACTCTGGAGAAATGCATGGTCTGGAGTGTTGATCCTTCCAGCCGCATATCACAACAGCTCCTAACTGCTTCCCCACTGGACACTTTGTGGTCAGTCCTCAGCAGAGCAGCCAGAGAGCCTGTCACCAGGTAAAATGGTCATGCCGCCCCTCTGCTCAAAATCCTCCAATGTGCCCATTCCACACAGAGGAGAAGTCCAAGTCCCTCAGCGACCTAAAGCAAGGCCAGTCCTCATTCCTTCCAGACCTGCTGACCCCCTCCTCCCCCTTATGCTATCAATATCAGTACTTAACCTCTCATCTGAATGTCTTCCTCAGTGAACCTGCCTCAGGGCCTTTTGTTCCCTAAATGGTGCACTCTCTCACCTCCTTCAGGTGTTTGATCAGCGTTAACTTTCTCAGTGAGACCTTCCCTGGCTATGCTGTCTAAAACCACAATTCCCCCTACAACCCTACCCACCCCCAAAAAACTCTTCATTCCACTTGCCTGTTTTACTTTTCTCCCCAGCATGAAGCACAAGCATCTTACTTACATAATTTACCTTCTGTCTCCTTATCCATAGCGCCACCTCTAGGAGGAGAGGGACTGATCTTTACTTTGTTCACGGCTATATCCCATTCTGAAGGAGATCAGCCCTGGGATTTCTTTGGAAGGAATGATGCTAAAGCTGAAACTCCAGCACTTTGGCCACCTCATGCGAAGAGTTGACTCATTGGAAAAGACTCTGATGCTGGGAGGGCAGGAGGAGAAGGGGACGACAGAGGATGAGATGGCTGGATGGCATCACTGACTCAATGGACGTGAGTCTGGGTGAACTCCGGGAGTTGGTGATGGACAGGGAGGCCTGGCGTGTTGCAATTCATGGGGTCACAAAGAGTCGGACACGACTGAGCAGCTGAACTGAACTGAACTGAACTGATATCCCATGTACCTAAAATAGTGCCTGGCATAAGGAGGATACTCAGCAAACACTTGCTTGAATTGAACTGAATGAATCAGACTTCTGAGAAAGAATTAGACAGCAGAGAGCTAAAGATTAGCTACTCTGCTTGTGGAACCCTGAGATTACACATTGTCTACTAGAGGGATAAGCCATGACCTCTGAAGGTTCACTTGACAGAGGCCAGGGCTGACACTCTTAGGAAATAAGAAGGAGCCTAACCAGGAAAGAGCCTTGATCCACGGTCATGCTGCTGAACCCAGAGAGGTCCTGAAAGAGGATGGACAGCAACCTCACATTCCATAAGGAGGCCAAGAAAAGGAAACAGTGGAAAGGGCAATGCCTAAGCAACAAATATTCATCTCCTCTGCTTTATAACATTATATTCTTATAATTTAGTCTATATAAGTTAAAATTTCTCTGAAATAAAATTATATTTTTAGGAGATAGAAAACAGCCATAACAGAGTTGTGAAGAAAATGAAATGTTAATTATGCCCTCCAAAAGTCTAGATGGTTTCACAAGCCAGTTCCTTTAAACTATCCAAATACAGTAAACTCCTCTACATACTCCCTATTATATACTTAAGTAGTAAAAATGGTCGGACACAACTGAGTGACTTCACTTTCACTTTTCTCTTTTATGCATTGGAGAAGGAAATGGCAACCCACTCCAGTGTTCTTGCCTGGAGAATCCCAGGGACGGGGGAGCCTGGTGGGCTTCCGTCTATGGGGTCACACAGAGTCGGACACGACTGAAGCGACTTAGCAGCAGCAGCAGCAGCAAAAATGGACTTTTCTTTTTCTGTACTCTGTATTGGTTAGAAAAGGGGCATTACCTAGACATAGGTACCCCACATACTAAAAGAAAAAATTGGCAAGCTCATCACACTAATGACTAACCACAAGAATCCTACAGAAACTCGGAGACTGTATTAAATAAATAACAAGCATGGGCAGTAGCGGCTGCTGTGGGGCGCAGCCCAGATCTTTTTCCAGGGATCTTTATTCATCACTGGCTCCTGAAGAAGGACCTTGCCCACACGCATCACCAGGGTGGCTCCCATGGCTGGTGGATGTGGGGACAAAGGTCTGCCACCTCGCCTGGATCTGGAGCAATACGGAAGGGCTCTCCAGCTGCAGGACTACAAAGGGATGGACGAGGCCTCTGGTGCAGCTGCACTGCAGCCGAGCCCTCCACCCCGTCCTAGCTCCCTTCTTCTCTCCCAGTGATAGCGCTGAAACCTGCCCTGGAGGCATGGTCCAGAAGACTAAGGATCCTGCAGAAGCATGCTGAGCACATCGGAAATACTAAACAGACAGTAATCTCATCGCATGAAGCTATGGAATTGTGAAACAGCATATTATTGTTCACAATTTCAAAGAAAAGTAAAGAAGACAAAATAGAAAGCCGATAAAGATTCACACACACACACAGAGTACAGAGCATTCCTGTTACTTTCAATTAATGGTGAAATGATGATGTTGACAATGAAGTAAATCTATTATGATTGATCATATGTTATTTTTAATTACTTCTACATGCCTAACCCTTTAGCTGTATCTTATTTAATTCATACAACAGAAGAAAACACCTAAGAATAAACAGACAAGCGAGCGTGTCCAGTACAGTGTGTAAGCAACACAGCCAGATTCCATTCCACACTTGTGTAATGCCATAAAGCCAAGCTTGTAACCACTGCCCCGGCACAGACGTTGTTGGCCAATCGGTTCAGATTCTAAATATCAGCACTCAAGTAAGCGCTCACAGCACTTGTGATCCTCCTGCCAAACTCTCCTAACAATTTACATTTCCATCAGGGGGGAAATGCTCTTTGCCTACAACCCCACCAGAGTCAGTATTTTGATGAAGAAAAGATGAAGGAAATGAAGAGAAGGGAGGAAAAGAATGAAAGCAGGAGTCTCAATCTGACAGGCGCCAACCCCAAACAGAGGGGCTCCCCAGGTGGCACAGCGGTAAAGAATCCACCCGCCAATGCAGGTGCCAACGCAGGAGGCATGAGAAGATGCGGGTTTAATCCCTGGGTTGGGAAGATCCCCTGGAGTAGGAAATGGCAAGCCATTCCAGTATTCTTGCCAGGGAAATCCCATGAACAGAGGAGTCTGGGTGGGCTACAGTCCATGAGGTCACAAAGAGTCAGACGTGACTGAGTGACTTGAGCACACACACATGTAACCCCAACAGAGCTTACCGCTGTTTCATTTTGTTTTTTAAATTAACAAATGAAATTAACTGTGTTCTCATATATTCACTAGTCGTTTTACTTTATTTTTTAAAGTGGTTTATAGTGGTCTCTGCCAGATTATCTGTGTATTCATCTTATTACTATATTTGAGCTGTCATAATGAGAATATATGTTGTATATTTTATCCCACCGTTCACCATTCTTTTAATTTTGCTCAAAGTTTTTTTCCCCCTAAGTCTAAAATTTATTTAAGGTGTCTTTTTCCCCTGAATTCCAAAGTTTGCTATATGGTCAAATGTATCAGACTTCCAATATTGTTTCTTTGATATTCAAAAATTTCCATTTCCATCATAAAAACAGATTTTTATTAATGCATGCACATTTTCCCTCTGTACTTTCAGGGCACTGGTTCTCAACCTTGGCTGCATATTTAAATCACCTGGGAAGCTTTAAGAATTATTGATACCCAGGTCTCACTTCCTCCTCCTCGATTTTGACTTGATGGGTCTGAGGTACAGTCAGACAGAGGGAATTTTAAAGCTCTGAGATGATCCAAATGAGCCATTACGGTTGAGAAGCATTTCAAACTTTTTCTATAAATGGATGGATAGTAAATATTTTAGGTTCTATCACAACTACCCACTCTGCTGCAAATGACATGTAAATGAATGCATGTGACTATATTCCAGTAAAATTGTATTCAAATAAATAAGCCATGGAGCCTAGCTTGCTATGCCAGCTTTAGAGACCAGCTATTTAAATTCCACGTGCACATGAATCATCCAGGGTTTGTTAACATTCACACTCTATTCCTTGAGTCTGAAGCGGGGCCTGATGCTCTGCAGTTCTAACCAGCTCCACGATGTCACCGATTTTGGTCTAATATCACACCAGTAACAAGACTGCACGTCAGTGCTTCCCAGACTTTGTTGCCATTACAATCACCTGGAAATTGTGGAACAACACTGGTGTCTGCCTCCCACCCTCAGATATTCTGATTTAATCGGTCTGGGTGACAACCTGGGTGTAGACAATTTTTATAACTCCCCCCTCTTGAAAGTCCCCTGGACTGCAAGGAGATCCAACCAGTCCATTCTAAAGGAGATCAGTTCTGGGTGTTCACTGGAAGGACTGCTGCTAAAGCTTTAACTCCAATACTTTGGCCACCTCATGCGAAGAGTTGACTCATTGGAAAAGACTCTGATGCTGGGAGGGATTGGGGGCAGGAGGAGAAGGGGACAACAGAGGATGAGATGGCTGGATGGCATCACCAAGTTGATGCACATGAGTTTGGGTGAACTCCGGGAGTTGGTGATGGACAGGGAGGCCTGGCGTGCTGCGATTCATGGGGTCACAAAGAGTCAGACACGACTGAGTGACTGAACTGAACTGAACTGAGATGATTCTAACGTGCAGTCAAGTGTGCAAACCATCCATTTAGGGTATCTTTTCTTCTTTTGACCTTTAACATGCAAATCCATCTTGACATATTTATTTATTTTGGTTAATAATGTGCCAAAGGGACTAAGTTTTATTTTTTTCCCAAAATAGTTGGCAAGTTTCCTTTTCCCTTAGTAACCATTTGAATATTCTAAAACCACTAATATATCCATGAAGCACTCTGCCTCTTCACTTTTAAAGAACATACTAACTATAAACTAGAAGAAATCAGTAGCACGGTAAGAGATTACTTATAAAATAATGCATTCAGCTCAAGATCTTAGGAAAAAGTAGTCTTTACAACCCTAGAATAAAAGATGATTTCTACTTTAGTGTTTATACTTGAATAATCAGAGAACTAAAAAATATTAAAAGTGATAAAAATTTTCAAATCATTTTCTGGGGGTAAAAAATAACAATAATAAAACAAAATAAAAACCAATAAAGCAACAGATAGAAAAGGAAATCATGTACAATTATGGACTAATAAAACTTGAAATCTGCAGTGAGAGGGATGACATTCCAAAAAATGTAAACTTTGTAAGTTCATACACACAAAAAAGAAAACCATTACAGGATAATAATTGAAATATAAATTGAAATTTTTTACAGATAGCTTCCCCTCAGCGACTTTGCTCCCATATAATTTATTAAATTTTTGAAAACATGTACATTATATTGAAATTCTAAACTATTCCATAATACACAAAAAGATGCAAAACTATGAAACTTGCTATAAGATAATCATAAACCTGGTACCAAAAACTGCCTCTCAAAGCACAAAAGTAAAATAATTTCCCTAAGATTAGTGATACTAAAGTTCTACATAAAATACCAATTATATATAATTCATCCCTGAATTAAAATAATAACCTAGAGCATTGTGGTTACACTTAGCAAATTGGATAGAATAATTTATCTCTGCCTCCTCTCAAAATCTCATTAAAATAATGCTAATAATACTAATAATAGCATAACACTGAATGGGGAAAAATAGCAATATCCCACGTGGGCAAAAAGAAAGGGAGAAAAACTATAGCACGTAAGAGAAAATCACAAAACGCTAGTAGATGAAAAGTGGATATTCTGCTGAAAATTACCTTGACAGAGCTCAGAAACCTAACTTAACATTTGTATAACATATATAGTAAGAAACATATATGTCTATACTAATAAAAAATATCAGAAGTGTCTTTGGTCAATAAATTTGATAATGAATTTCACAAAGACAGATTGTTGGGGTCATAGAGAAGGAGAAAGCAACTGTTCAAAAGATAAGATGAGGGGACTAACATTGGGAAGAGGGAGGCTGGGACATTCACTGATAGACTGGGGTTCCAAATAGGGGCAGCCGGGACAAAGCAGTACCATGAACATTTTAGTTGTCAAAGCAATATTGCATGAAAACTGGTGACTCTGAGAAGAAAGAAATTGTCTCCACAGCTGCAAGACCAATTACTGGAACAAAACACACTTCCACATACCCCATCACTCTTCAGACTAGGCACATTAAGCAAAGACCACACTTGAATAGAAGCTAACAGAAAAATCCCAAATCCAAAAAAGAACACAAAACTAAGAATCGCCAAATATTTGAGGAAAGTCAAGCTTTCTTTGAAGAAAGGTACACAGTCTAGCAAATTTCTACTTAATGCTACCTTAACAGATCAACAATTTTCGAAAAACTTGATTGAAAAATATAGAGTTGTGAGAAAATATGTCAACTCAGCAAAAGAAATTAAAATTTTAAACATTAAAACTTTAAAAAGCCAACTATTAGGAGAAAGGACACAGTTGCATACAAACTAGACTCTCAAGCAGAGGTCTTGTCATACAAAGGGGAAAAGGAATGAAAAGTACAAAAGGAAGTTCAGAGACAAGGAAGACAGGTGTAGAATTTTCAACATTTATGTAATTCAGTTTCCAGAAGGGGAAAATAAAGGGCAACAGAAAGCAGGAAAAATTCCCTGACAGTCCAATGGTTACAACTCAGTGTTTTCACAGCTGGGGAACTGGGTTCAATCCCTGGTCAGGGAATTAAGATCCTACAAGCCATGAAGTGCAGCCAAAAAGAAAAAGGAAAGCAGGAAAACTTTCAAACATTAAAGTTTCCCAGATCAAGATGATGCCCTGCATTTTCAGACTGGAAAGGTCTGTTAAGTGTCCAGCAAGTTAAATTTCAAAGGACCCAAACAGAGGCATATTACAGAGACATTTCAGAACCAATGCAAAGATATCTACTCCCAAAGCAATGAGAATCAAATTATTGTCAGAATTCTCCTGGCTGTACTGGATGCAAGAACACAAAGGAAAGATACTGTCACAATTTTCAGGAGAAATTATTCTGTAAAAAAGATCAGTAAAGAATCTGCCTGCAACGCAGGAAATCTGGGTTTGATTCCTTGGAGAAGGAAATGGCTACCCACTCCAGTATTCTTGCTTGGGAAATCCCATGCACAGAGGAGTCTGGTGGGCTACAGTCCACGGGGCCACAAGAGTCTGACATGACTTAACGACTAAACCACCAACAGGTGAGGAGGGCTAGCACAGGAAGGAGGTCCCGAAGGAGCAGTAGAATCTGGAAGAGAAACCGATGAGTGACTTTGAATGTTCCTCCGGAAGCTTTCTTTTTTGGACTTCCCTCATGGCTCAGACAGTAAAGAATCTTCCTGCAATGCAAGAGAACCAGGTCCAATCCCTGGGTTGAGAAGATCCCCTGGAGAAGGGAATGGCAACCCACTCCATCATCCTTGCCTGGAGAATTCCATGGACAGAGGACCCTGGCGGGTTACAGTCCATGGGGTTGCAAAGAGTCAGACACGACTGAGGCAACTTAGCACGCACAAAAAAAAAAAGATATACTCAACCAGCTGAAAGAAAAATAAATCCCAAAGAAAAGTGAGATACACAAAGCAATATGAGAAAAGAGTAAAAGTAATCAGTTTATGTGTTGATTGACTATTACAAAAACTAATAAATAATAATAATGATCTAAAAGTAAAATCTCTAGATGCTACCATGTGGAAGTTGGAGGAATGGAGGAGAGAGGGCAGTGAAGGAAAGAAAGTTGTGCTAAGGTTCTTGTCTTGCTTCAGAAGAAAATACTATTAATTATATATATTAATAGAAAAATTTAAGTATGTGTATCGAAAACTTAAGAATTCCAAATCTCAGTGGGGAAAAAAGAACAAAAGAATTTTATCAAGCCAATTAAAGAAAAGCAACTGTGAAAAAAGAAAAGTATATTAATTAGTATTACTAAAATACTATTGCATCAGCAAATACAACCTAATTATTTTAGTAACCACAACAAAATTGAGTAAGTTAAAATTTATCTGCTAATTGACAGACACTCAGATAATATAAAAAAGCAATAATACATTCCACGTGAAATTCACTGAAAACAAGGAAGTTGGAAATGAAAGGCTGAAAAATATGTACCAGACAAATGCTGACTAAAAAAAAAAAAAAAAAGAGCTGGGTGTGGGGGCAAAGAAGCCAATAATGATATCATATAAATTGGCAGCTACTATGAAAACGTAGAAAAGAAATAGTAATACTTCATATTGATATGAAGGAACAATTCACCAAGAATATGTAACAGTGAAATAAACTCCACACAACTAAGACTGTGTCTTTGAGGCTCATGTACAACAGAGTCGGTGAGAATGCATCAAACAGACACTGACAATGCCACGTCACAGGGGGGAGCCCCCAATTTTCACTTTTCAGAAACGAGCCAAAACATAAACACAAAAAACGTTCAGATAACATTTAACTCCTTTGGGTATATTTGTATATCTCTATCTGAATGGATGGATCGATAGACACATGCATATATATTATACCCCGTAAATTAGGAATACAATGTTCAATAGCAACCGTTGAACAGTCATGAAACTGACTATGTATTAGGTCACAAAGAAATTTTACCAAATTCCAAAGTACTGAAATCATATAGGCCACATTTACCACAAAGCCCTAGGATAAGCAAAAGCACAAGAAGAGAGGTAGAAGAGATTATATAGAGAAGAATTTAATACATGATAAAGAAGTCATCACAACTCATAGGGAGAAAAGCATTATGTAATAATAATGAAATAGCTGGTTAACAATGAGATTAAACAGTCACCTCACCCCACAATTGAAATCACATTGAGATTAAAATTTAATATTAAATTTAATATTAAAATAAAGCCATAGGAAAACTAAAGAAAATAAAATTACATACTTATTAGCCCTCTAAAGAAAGGAACAATTTCTAGACTCAGATGTGACAGGAATCATAAACATTTTTAAATGTCACCATAAAAATATCGAAATTCTACATGTCAATAAAAGAAATGAAGAAGATAATCTACTAGAAAAACAAATCAAATATGACATAATAAGGATAAATTCTTCATAATGTCAAAAGGATGTACCACATCAGTAGTCCATAAATAGGCAAAAAGTCATAAACAGACATCATGAAATAGGAAATATAACTAATGAGCAACATTAGAATTATTACACTTGATTGAAATAAAAGACATGGCAATTAAAAATATAGTGACTTTTGTTTATTCTACTTAACTAGCAATCTGTTTGAATTTCACCTACTAGAGATCACTCTTGGAGAAGGCAGTGGCACCCCACTGCAGTACTCTTGCCTGGAAAATCCTATGGACAGAGGAGCCTGGCAGGCTGCAGTCCATGGGGTCGCTGAGGGTCGGACATGACTGAGTGACTTCACTTTCACTTTTCACTTTCATGCATTGGAGAAGGAAATGGCAAACCACTCCAGTATTCTTCCCTGGAGAATCCCAGGGACGGGGGAGCCTGGTGGGCTGCCGTCTATGGGGTCACACAGAGTCAGACGCGACTGAAGTGACTTAGCAGCAGAGATCCCTCTACAAGAAGTCTTATAATTTGATGGGAGAATTGTAAGTTGATATAGCATTTTCATATAATATCAATACAGCATTTTCAGGGGCTTCCCTGGTGGCTCAGTTCGTAAAGAATCAGCCTGCTATGCAGGAGATTGCCTGCAATGCCAGAAACCCAGGTTTGATCCCTGGGTTGGGAAGATCCACTGGAAAAGAAAATGGCAACCCACTCTAGTATTCTTTCCTGGGAAATCCCATGGACAGAGGAGCCTGACGGGCTACAGTCGATGGGGTTGCAGTCAGACACAACTTGGGGACTAAACCAGAAATAGCATTTTCAGAAAAGAATTCCACATTATAAATCAAACTAATCCCATTTCTAGGAAAGAAGCCTAAGAAAATATTTTTTAAAAAATGGAAAGATGCTACAGAAACAAAGATGTTCATTGCAAAATTATTCATTAAATAAGAAAAACAGAAAGCAGCTTGCTATCTAAAAATAAGTCTTCTTAAATATAGTCCCTCTTTTTTTAATGGGATATTATGGTGAAAAAATAATATAGCAAGACAGAATATGCTTATGATACAATGTTAAAGAAGTAGATACAGAAAGTATAATGGTGCTCACCAAGGGCTGAGGAGTCTGGGAAAAGAGTAGCTGTTTAATGTGTCAAATTTGCAAGATGAAAATATTCTGGAATCGGTGAAAATATTCACAACAATGCAAATATGCTTAACACTACTGAACCGAGCATTAAGATATGGTTAACATGGTAAAGTTTATGTTATGCATTTTTATTATAATAAAAATATAGCAAATTGGAAACATTTTAAAAATATAAAGTGCATGTTCTCTCTGATAAAACTATGAAAACTATAGGCATATGAAAAATAGAAACTAGAAAGTGCATAAAATGATGACAGAGTTATGACACCAAGGTAGGATCGAGTTTTTAAAATTATCTATAATTATATATAATTCCTATTTTATGCATAATTTTTTGTTGCTGTTGTTATAAAGTTAATGGCAAGTCAAGACTGAGGACAGGTCTTCTGATTCTGAGCCCTATGTCCTTCTCAAAAATTCAGGAACCCAAGGCCAGTGGCTCCAGGCAGGAAGGAGCGCTGGCTACTGCTGATTCTTCCGAGTATCACACGTGGCACCTGGGGCCTGACCAACCAAGTGGGGCATGCTGAGATCCAGTGCCATGTAATTTTAGTGCTGCTTGACCAGAAAAGCTAAGGGATTTAGGACTTCTTTCTCAGATGGACACAGATTATTATACTGACAGAGACTGAGGGACACGCAAGTAAATGATGAATCATTCACCAAGCAGGGTCCCCACCATCCCAGGACAGAAAGGACTCGAGCAATTTCTGTAAGCAAGGTCCCACTGCAGTACAAGACTGAGAAAACACAAAAGCAAACATACCCCAGCCTGGGGTGGAAAGGGTTTTCCAATTTGCTGTTTTCCATTCCCTTTAACTTCTTAATCTTTAAATCCAAAAAGCTGAAAGGTTCAAATAAACCTCTGTCATTTCCAATCCCTCCGCCCCCACATAAATCCCAAAGAGCAATTATTTTTGTGGTGTCTGACAAGGTCAAAGTCATCTGGCCTTGAAGCTTGAGAGCTTACACTAAGGATAAGACTCATCAGGGTAAGGAGGGACAGACCCAAGCCCAGGGAGACTTCTCCAGGGTGATCCCTGCACCCTGCTCCCATCCTTGGGTACCACCTTCCATCCCCCAGCTCCATCACTGCCCGGACCAAGTTCTCTCCCCACCAACACAGAGAGAATCAGAGCCTTTTTTTCCTAGCTGGAGGAAGAGGACTGTCTTTCTTGTTCTCAAATGCCCCTGGGATTTTGTTTCTCCAGTCCGAATTTGTGTTTTATAAACAGTGCTTGCTTGTCTGACCTTTTCAAAACTTTTCCCTCGATAATTGCTCAGGCTGTTCTGTACCCTACCTTATCCCAGTCCTGCTTCCTTTCTGACAGACACTAAACATCGGTTAATATTCAAACTGGGATTCTCGCCTATCCGTTCATTTATTCATTCCTTTGTTCATTCCTTCATGACATACATGTGCAGTGAGTACCTCTCTGCACCAGTCACTCGCTGTCTTAGACCCTGAAAGCACAGAGATGAAGCTGCACTTTGAGAATCTTCTATTTGAATACAGGAACCAGAAAGGAAACATTTAAAATAAATAAATAAATAAGTCTTGTTGAACCACCTCTTAAATATATATGTTTAAAAACTCATTTTTTCCCTTTCCAATGCCAGAATTGTGGTCCAAGCCACTGTTACCTCTAATTTGTCCAGCAGCTTCCAAGCTGGTCTTCCCTTTTATTCCCTCAGCCCACCACTTCCCACCATCCATTTCCTAGAAGCGGCCAACATGTTCTTTGCAGACATCAATCAGATCACATCGCTCCCAGCTAAAAGCCCTCAGGTGGCTTCCATCTCTCTGGAAATAAAGTTCAAATTCTTCACCCTGCTCTGAAAGTTTTCCATGATCTAGTCTGTTCACATGTCATCTCTATTCTCCCCATCCTCACGCCCTCCACAGGGCAACTCTGCTCCAGAATATCTCCCAGTGTATACTCAGCTCAGGGCTTTCCCTTCCATTTCTTTCTGGAATGTTCTTCCCCTAGATCGTGGCAAGGCTGGCTCAACTGACACTGTCTCAGAGAGGTCTCTTCTAGCCACCCAACCTGGACTCCACCTCCCATTCCGCTGTTCTTTTCTACAGTATTTATCGCAATCTATGATCATATTCGCGTGTTTATCACAATCTACAGTGATCATATTCGCGTGTTCATTTGCCTGTCTTCCTCTAGAGAACGTCAGCTCCACTGCAAGAGCACCTCATTCACCTGTTCCCCACCATGTCCATCATCTTCCCAAACAGCGATGCCAGGCACACAGTCGGCACTCACTGCTGAAAATGAACGAATTCGTAAGAACCCCTTTCAAGGGTAAAGTAACAAGACTAAATACTAAGTTGAAGTTGTGGTTTTACTTCCTTGACTCTTTCTCAGGAAATGCTCCATTTTCTCTTAGCTTAATAATCCCGTCATTTGCACTCATCTCTCTAGCAGCTTTAATATTGGCCCCTGGCAATGCTGGGTGTCATAAAGCACCAAGTAGTTCTTTCCTGACATGAAGAAAGAGGAAACAGAACAATTTGGTCAGCAGATCTAGGTCACAGACATGGGGGTGTGAATATTTAGATTCCAAATGAAGTTCATGCAGATGTTACAGCTCACAGAGGTCTTTTATGCCCATTCGAATGAAAACGATTGAGTGGGACTCACCTATCCCCTGCTTGCTAATTGGAATTTTGCTCTACATAGTTATATAATGCAGAGACAGTCGAGCTGGGCCCATTCACATCAGAATCTTAAGCTGGGTTTCAAAGGGACTATACTTCATTTTAAAGAAGCTGCTTGTAACACTAACCTTTCTGGAAATAAAAGATATCTCTTCCTACGACTGGAATTTTTAGATCCAGAAATGCAAAGTTAAGCCATTTATTTCAAACCCCCATACATTATAGATGTTCGAATAAAACCAAATCCCTACTGGAAAGCAGTTGAGACAAGAAAATCTGCCAGAGGATATTTCTTATGATCTCTGCTGGGTGAGAATACTGAAATACCATCCAAGATAGGCAAGAAAGCATTACCATGGCCCGATTTGAAAGCAGAAGAAAGCAAACCAAAACAGCATTGTTATCCCTGAAAAAAACAGAAAAATACTGTCGACAGCTTCAAATGCTTTTCTTAAAAAATGCTGACTCACTGGAAATTATTATCACTTAATAAATAAAAAAGGAGGCTGTTTCTGTCATTTGCCAAGCTTTCTCCAACATTTCTAAAATATATTTTTTAATAGCTCAGAAACATTTAGTCACTCTAGAGACCAGTTATATTCCTCTAAGAAGGAAGGACCAGGTTTCTGCTTGGCCCAGCACATCTGTGCTCAGGGGGGATGCTAAGCACAGAGGAATGGAGAAGCCTATCACCTATCCACTTGTCCACAGAGAGGGCTCTTCTTTCCTGGGCAGCCTCTCAGAACACAGGATGCTTTTGAGGGGATTTCTTACCCCAAGAGGTGCAAACTCTGCAGCAAGACACCACTGACTGCCTGAAGCTCTGTGGTTCCTCCTTCTCAGCAGCGCTGGGCCCAGACCTCACCCGGAAGCCGTTTTGGAACAAATCTCCCAGGGACTTTTTGCGGCGCCTGGCAGGTCTGTAGACCTCTGTGTTGGAGCTGCTGGGTGGGTAATGGTAGACCAGAATCTTACTGGAGATCATGGTGGAGGCAGAGAGCTGAGCTGGGCTCCAGGCTGCCTTTAATCACTTCTTGCACAAGCTGATGCTCTAGATCTATGTTTCTCTGACCTGTGCTGCAGACAGGTCCTCAAGTCCAGCCCAGTATGGCTCACCAGCATCTCTGTCCTCCCTTACCCACCCGCCAAACTGCAAGAATCGCAGAGCATCAGCGACATGAAGCACGTCAGAAAGGCAGTCAGGAGGGGAGGGAGGCACGTGTTGATCCACGATGTCCTACAAGCTGATCCATCAGCTTCATTCTGTAAATTACCACGTAAGCTCCTTTGGACATGGTTTAAGGGAATGGAAGGAGGAAAGGCTGTAAATTCCTCAAATCAGGGGGTACAGAATAGAGTGTAGGCGTTTGGGGCCCCTGGGTGATTTTTTTTTTTTTAATTTTAATGATCCTGTCTAATGATGGAGAGCTCAAAGGAAGGGCTTCTTTATAGGATGTGATGCCCAACTAGAGAGAAAAACCAATGGCCCCCTCCTCCCATCCCACCTCCCACTACCAACATAACCCAAATACTCAAATCCTCTGCTAATCCTATGCATAGGACTGAGGCAGAGAAGAAACACTTGGCTGTGTAGAGGCAGACAGGAGGAGACACTCTTGTTACACCCACCCCCAACCCCCTCACTCCACTCTCTGTCTTGACTTCTCAGCATCTTTCCTTGTGACCAGGGGTTGGCCCCTCTATCCCCCAGGGCACTGAGTGTAACAAAGACATAGAAGGGACAGGAGGAAAATATGAAAAATAAGAACAAAGAAATATCTAGATTCTGTAAGTTGTTAGCCAAGGCTCCCCATAACCTGATCTCTACCTATTTTTCAACACTGCCTTCTAGCAAAACTAATATTATTAGATAGAATTTTCAAAGAGAACAACTTATTTCTCCTCAGTGTAGATTGGTGTGTTCACCCAATCAGGATGTCTCAAAGATCTGTTATGTGCCAAGCATTGCAATAGGTACTAAGTATTCCAACAGGAATAATACAAGTCCAGCCTTGATGGTGCTTATCATCTACTAAGAGAAAGAAACAATATAAAGGTTCTATCACAATTTTAAGAAATTAGTACTTTGAGTAAAGTGCTGCAAAGGAAAGGCATTAAGTAGCTATCTATGTGAGTATGTGTGTGGTGGTAGGCATACGTGTAGCTGGGTGTGTGTGTGCATGGAATATATTATGATGTGCATATCAGAAGGGGGTTCACATTTATTCTGAATCCTAATGGTTGAGTAGCAAGCAGATGGATAGGTGAGAAGACATAAAGGTTGTGGTGAGGGGAATTTGTTTTCAGCTTGTGTCAAAAGCATAACAAATACACTAAAGAGTGAAGAAAATGATCTGTTCCTGATTTGAAAGAAATTCATTGAGTGGAAAATGAAACAATGGATGCGAAATGAACTTTTTAACACCCAGAGTCCTCTAAAAATGAGAGATGTAACTACAGATCCTACCAACATTAAGAAGATAATGAAGGGCTATAGTGAACACTGGGGCCTCCCAGTGGCTCAGTGGTAAAGAACTCGCCGCCAAGCAGGAAACACAGTTCGATCTCTGGGTTGGGAAGATCCGCTGGAGAAGGGAATGGGAACCCACTTCAGTATTCTTGCCTGGGAAATCCCATGGACAGAGGAACCTGGTGGGGCCAAAGTCTGTGGGGTCACACAATAGTCGGACATGACTTATAACTAAACAATAATGAACAATAGTATGGCTATAAGTTTAAAAACTAAATGAAATAGAAAATTTTAAAACAATGACACAAGAAGAAACAGAAAATCCAGACAACCATACATCTGTTAAAGAAATCAAAACTTCAGTTAGAAACCTCTCCACAAAGAGAAACTGGAACCCTCCTACACAGTTGGTAGAAATGTAAATTGGTACAACCACTATGGAAAAAATATGATGGTTCCTCAAAAAACTAAAAATAGAGTTGCCATACCATCTAGCAATCCCACTCCTAGGCACATAGCCAGACAAAGGATAATTAATTCAGAAAAATACATGCAGCCCTATGTTCACAGCAGTCCTCTTCACAACAGCTAAAGGATGGAAACGGCATGAACAACCACCGACAGACGAATGAATCAGGAAGATACGGTACATACATACACCTGAACATTACTCGGCCACAGAAAGGAGGAAATAATGCTATTTGCAGCATTATCTGCAGCATAAACCTAGAGATTATCATACTAAATGAAGTCAGAAAGAGAAAGACAAATACATACGATATCACTTATATGTGGAATCCAAAATACAACACAAAGGACTTTATCTACAAATAGACTCACAGACACAGAGAACAGACATGTGGTTTCCAAGGAGGAGAAGGGTTGGGAAGGGATGGACTGGGAATTTGGGATTAGCAGAGCAAGCAATTATATATAATATGGATAAATAACAAAGTCCTATTGTATATTACTGGGACCTATAGTCAGTATCCTGTGATTTTAAAAAAATGGAAAATAATATGAAAAAGAACATATACATATGTATAACTGAGTCACTTTGCAATATAGTATAAATTAACAAAACATTGTAAATCAACTATATTTCATCAAAATAAAATTTTAAAAAAGAGAACTTGAAAAAAATTCTTCTCTCCAATAAACTTTATTTTGAGGGGAAGAAAAATCTCTACAAAGAAAATTTCAAGTCTAGATGGTTTTCACTGGAGACTTCTACCAGCATTTAAGAAGGAAATAATACTGATATTAGACAAATTCTTTTACAGAGTAAAGGAAGAGGAAACAATTCCCAAATTGTTTTACCATGTCAGCATAGCCATGACATCAAAACCCTACAAGGGCATTACTAAAAAAAAAATAATAATAATAATTAACAGACCGATATACCTCATCAACATAGGTACAACAATCCTTAAATATATACTAGTAAAATTAATCTTTAAGTATGTAAAAAAGATCATTTATTAAGACCAACTGGAGTTTATTCCAGGAATACAAGAGTAGCTTAACAAATGAAAACCAGCAGTGTAATTTACCACATTAACACATTAAAAAATTCATATGACCATTTTGATAGATGTCGGGAAAAGTCTGACAAAAGACAACACTGTTTTCTAACAAAAACTATAAGCCTACATGTAATTAAGTGTGTTAAGACAGCGTTTTATGGCCTAAACAAAGACAAGCTGATTCATGAGAGAAGAGGCCAGAAACAGACTCACGTGTATACAGAAAGTTGATTTACAACAAGTACCAATGCAACTCCACTAGACAGGGGGCATTTCTCAATACATGGAAGTGGAAAATCTGTATATTTATAAAGGCAAAGAAATGAATCTCAACTCTTTTCTAATAATATACACAAAATTAGTTTGAGAGGGATCACAGACTTAATGTAAAAGCTAAATATAAATCTTGTAAAAAGCAGCAATGGAGAGGATCTAGAGGACAGTGGGGTAGGTAAAGATGTTTTAGGAAACAGAAAGCGCTGTTTTCAAAGTGATAAATGGCATTAAAATGTGAAACTTCTCATCAAGACACTTAAGATCATTAAAAGATAAGCCACAGATTGGGATTAAATATTTGCAATACGCTTATCTGACAAAGAATTTAAGGAAATGCGCACTGAAACCTCAATAAAACACCACTGCAAATCCATTAGGATGGCTAAAATTTAAAAGTTGACAATACTACTTGTCAACAGAGAAACAAAGGAGCTACCACTCTCAGACATTAATGGTGGAACTGTGAAATGATACAGTGTCTTTTGAAGTTAAACATACATCTATCCTACAAGCCACGTATAAATCTCAAAAACCTTACTGTGAGTGAAAGGGGTTATACACAAAAAAGAATAGCCTATCTAATTCCACGTAAATGAAGTTCAAAGGTGGGCAAGAATAAGCTAGAATGGCAGAAATCAGGATAATGATCACCTATGTTTGAGGGAAGAGGGCAGATATTGATAATAAAGGAGCATGAAGAAATTTTCCAGAGTCATGGAAATGTTCTGTATCTTGAGATGAGTAACAGCCTATTTCACACGGCTGCATACATCTGTAAAAAGAACTGCACCATTAAGATCCAGGTGGTTTACAGTATGCCTAACATACCTTACCAAGAATATTGAGAAAGGCTGCCTCCTAGAAGTCACCAGAGGAATTCAAACAGAGGTGACTAGTACAACTTGGGGACCACTGACCTTGATGTCGCACACACAGGTCCTCTGCTTTAACCCCCTAAACTCCCTCCCAACTCTGAGGGGACAGGATGGAAGAGAAACCCCAGTGACTTCAAAAGACAGCTGTTTTAATGGACAGCAGAGGATTTGCACCCAAGCTGTACCATGATAGCTGAGTAGTAGAACAAGTTACATGACCCATTCCCCTGACCCAACCCTAGAGCCTCGCTTTCCTCATCTCTCAAACAAAAGGGTTAAAACTACTTCACAGGTGACTGTCTAGATTAAATAATGTCCCTGCACAGAGACTGACACAAGGTGGTAAATGACAATTCCCAAACCAATCTACCCCAGTCTTAGGGCATGGTCAGACTGATCTATCTCCCACCTACAGACACCCTATCATTAACAGGCAACATGGCCTCCCAGCATCAGTAATCAAACCCCTTCCTCTCTCCACGGAACAGGTCTGCCACCTTCTTCAGCAGACCCCGTTGATGTGGCCTTTAGAGCCAGACTGTTGGAATTTGGGTCCTGGCATCTCCATGTATGATCCACATGCTCTTGGGAAATTTCCCAAACTCCGCCTCAAGTCCCAGACCCTTAAAATAGGGGATAACTTCTCAAAATAAAACTGTCTGCCATAAAAACAGGGTTTTTTAATGATAATTTTTTTAAATATTAAAAGAATTCTATGCAAACATATGCATGTGTGCCTGTTCAGTCGTTCAGTTGTGTCCACCTGTAGCCCAACAGGCTCCTCTGTGTGTGGGATTTCCCAGGCAAGAATACTGGAGTCAGTTGCCATTTCCTCCTCCAGGGAATCTTCCCAGCCCAGGGATCAAATCCACATTTCCTGTGTCTCCTGCATTGGCAGGCAGATTCTTTACCACTGAGCCACCTGGGAAGTCATGCAAATACATGCACACACTCAAATGAATTTGGTTGCATTTTTCTGGGCATCTAAGTATTATGAAAAATGACCCTGAAAAATGGTCCAGTGTGTCCCATGGGTGCTACCCTATGGGATTCAGTGAGGGTTTTGTTTCCGAAGGCTCACTGTTGCCAACATGGAACATCATCCTTGATCAACAGAATGGGGTTGGGGGTAGTGAGGGAATCAGTAAAGAAAATCAGAGGAATATTAATCCATTCTTTCAAAAATACTGACCAAGCATTTAACTGACACAGTTGAACCCTTTGGTGAAATCAACAAACACCCAATTCCCTAGATTCTATACAAACTCATGTGGCAGCACATTTATTCAACTACAGATTTTAATTAAGCGCCTGTTTGGAAGAGAGGCAGAATTCTGGACCCAGAACGACGGGATACAAATTTCAGTTCTGCCATTGCTTGGGAGTGAACATTTGCAAATTCCTTCAACTCACAGTATCTCAGTTTCCTCAACTATAAAATGGGAGTAGTAACAGTAACCTACCTACAGGGTGCTTGTTAGGCATAAAACAATGTATCTATAACAGTTAAAATCATCCTTGGTACACAGTGTCAATGAGTGTGTGCTATTATTATTACTATGAGTCACATACTGAGCTAAACACACTTCAGATGCAAGTACGATTAGTTATAAATCCATCCCCAAGGAATTAACCCTTTTGTGGAGCAGTTTATGATCTATAATTGTATTTAGCTGGAGAGGAAAGATGACTACCTATATATCGTATTTTAGCAGAAGACCCCAAGTGAATACTTTTCCCCTCACTCACTCACTGATGCCTGAAATTTTGCCATCAGAGCAGCAGTATTACATGGAAAGAATGACCTAAGTATCAGATAGATGTGGGTTTGAACCCTGGCTTCCTTCCTTATGCACTGAGAACCTGGGTGCATAAACCCAGGTTTATGGGTTTAAACCTGCAAGCTTATCACTTCAGGTTTCATAAAATATAAAAAAATAACTTTGCCTCTAAGGGGTTGTGAAAATAAATTGATTTAACATGCTTTTCAATGCCTAACAGAGAATATGTTGCATAAGCAGTGCCCATTCCTGGTCTTCTCTGAAGTCCCCATACTTGGTCCCTCTTCCTTGAGTCTAATGATCTGGTCCTATTAAAACGCATGCCTGCCTAGGAATCATAATCCATAGGTTAGAAATAAGGAATTGTTGGGGGTGAAAGAAAAACTAAAGTACCACCTGGGCATGGGGGAGGGGAGAGGGTGCAGAGAATAAAGAAGAAAGGGGCAAATTGTGGACTAAAACCAACTCCACTTGTAGGCAAGTCATGGCCCTATTTTTACTTGGCAAAAGAGCCAGCCAATCTCTTAAGGATGAATTTATGACCAGGTACATATTATTTGTACTATAACTTATTTCCCAATTTCCAGACTGTTTGAATTAAGTGTCTCCCAGGTCATCTCCCCACAGCCCTACTCTTTTAATATTGGAGATTTGAAGTTTGTGGTGTTTTCACAGGCCTCAAATTACAGGGATAAAGGGTACTTTGCTTTGGTCCCTGGTTCTGCTATTCAAGAAAATTCTGCCTGATCTCCAGCCCATCTGCCTCCCTGCATTGTACACCGTCTTTCTGTATCCCTCCCTCCCTTCTTTTCCTTTCTTCCTTCTTCCTTTCCCTCCTTCTTTTCTCCCCCTCTCCCTCCTTCTCTTTCTTCCTCCCAAGAACTAACCATCTAAGGGGCAGAACAGTCTGAGATTCAGCCCGCTCTACCCTCCCCAGCCTTCCCATCACCACCCACTAGCACTGAACTTCCTAATCCCTGCAGTTTCCTCCACTTCCGAAATCACAGGTTCTGTCTGTCCTGACACACCATGTGATACTGCAGACAAACAGATCCAGCTCATCCAAAATCCCCTTCTCTTTCTCAACATGAAAACCTGAGCTCAATGAAGAGAACTGGCCTAATCCTCCCTAATCCTACGTCCCAGGCTGGGCCCCCACCGGGAAGCTGACACATGGCCTGTGCCTCCCTCTTGCCTGACATTTGGACCCAGAGGGGACAGATGGCAGTTCTGGTCTCTGAAGTACACACTGATTTGATTTTTGAGATCTGTACCCCTTCCTACTGCAAGGAGAACCCAAATCAATTTGTTGTTGCTTTGTTGCTAAGTCCTATCTGACTCTGCAATTCCATGGACTGTAGCCTGCCAGACTCCTCTGTCCATGGGATTTCCCAGGCAAGAATACTGGAGTGGGTGGCCATTTCCTTCTCCAGTGGATCTTCCTGACCCAGGGATCCAACCTGTGTCTCCTGCATCTCCTGCACTGGCAGGTGGATTCTTTACCACTGAGCCACCAGGGATGCCCTCAATCAGCTTATGTGATCAGAAAAAATTCAAAACCTACATATAGGGATAAACTGCAACAGGGCTCCTGCTTTCTGGAAGTAGAGGGATTGGATGTCACCAGTCACCTGCCAGCAACATGACAAGAGTAAGGCTGAAGAGGCACCTAGGGCACAAAATTTAAGGAGGTACCACATTTTACGGCCAACTCCACCTTTCATTGCCCTGAGAATGAGTGCCTCCTTAAATGTTGCGCCCTATGCCTCTCTCTTGCCTCACCCTAGTCCCAGCTCTGGCACCTGTAATGAGTCCGTTACTAAGTTCCTCTCTGAAATTGGCTCTGCATTTATCCTGTCACCTATGGCAAGAGAGAAACATACCAGAGTGACATGGGAAAACCTATAAAGTCAATTCAGAGATCCACATTGTCCTAAAATGAAGTTCAAGCAGAATTTTTGTGCCAGCGGCTTTGAATAAAGACTGAGGAACACCGTGAATTATATCTTCAATTACAGTTTACAAAGAACAGAGGCATTTCTTCCAAACAGGCGCTCTTGATTTACCTCTCTATAAAGGCAGAAAGCAGAACACTGAATCTCAGGTCAGTAAAAACATTTTCATAAGGGCCTCAGGTGCCTTCGGGATTTGGCTGTTTAATTTTGATGCTCAAAATTAATTTAAGGTAAACTCAGAGGATGAAAATGAAGTGTTTGGTTTGGGGGCGGGGATTAATTTGCCCCCAGCTATGCTTTGTTCTGATGCTTTAAATTAACAGCAGGATAAATTTGGATAATTGAAATCAGGGGTGGCAACATTTTTTCGATGAAGGGCCAATAATAACTATCTCTTGGGCTTTGTGAGCCACACAGTCTCGGTTGAAACTACTCAACTTGCCCACTGTGGTGCAAAAACCAGCCACAGACAATAAGTAAGAAAATGAGGTTGGCCGCCTTCCAATAAAACTTTATTTCAAAGATAGCTGGAGGGCCAGATTTAGCCTGCAGGCCCTAGCTTGCCAGCCTCTGATTTAATGACATTTCGGAGGGAGGAAGGAATAATTTGCCAACAGGTGCTTTTTCAAGCTAGTAACTCTTGGTATTTCCTCTGTTCCCTGTAACACTCATTGCAGTTATCAATGCTGTTTTTGATATCTAGCCTATGATAGATATAGCATGATAACAGATATCGTGCTGTTTTTACTTTCCTAGCCTAACTCATGTATTTATACATCATTTTGGACCATGAACTCCTCAAGATCAGGGGTTGTGTCCCTCTTCTTTGTGTAGAATCTATAATGCACAGCCAGGCATGTTGCTTTTGCTTAAAATGATTTTTCCCTTGATGAACAAGGGTGATTCACATCCCTGGTTTTGATGTGCGAGGACTTGGAAATCTTAACCTAAGAGGAGAAAAAGTTTCTGCCAAAGGACGGATTGTCATGCCCTTCCCCATGCGCATCCTGTTTTTAGTACGTTCTGAATAAAGCTATGCTAAAGGTATAAACCAATTTGCCCAGATCAAAAGCAAGTCCCACTTTGTGATTCCAAAGTCCTTGGCTCATGTGCTTTCATCAGCACATTCTTCCAAAAAATAAATGGCAACATGAATTATGTCTCTTTCTGCCCATATCCTCAGTGTCCAGCATATGGTAATATTCACTAAATATGTGTTGAAGACATGCGGAAATGAATATAAGTTGGGCTTAGCTCATAAACCCTTTGTTCTGCTCAAAACCTTTGCCAACTGGTTCAGGCAGTTACAGCATCTATTAGGCAAGACCTTGAGCTGTGGAGCTGCCCAGTTCAAATCCACATTTAGTACTGCTTAGTGGAATAATCCATCTCCAATCTCAGCCTACATCCCTAACCCTGATTTGTCCCTGAGCACAAGGAGGTCCCTGATATGAGTTTGAATGGCAGGCTTTACTGACCCCCACCAGTTCCATCAGCCTCACCCATCTCTGCCTATAGGCTCTGAGTGACAGGAGCTGAGGACTGAAATCGTCATCCTTCCACAGAACCAGGGCAGAAGGCACAAAACCATCTGCTTAATGGTCACGTGGCAACAGATAACATCTCAAAAGTCCTTACAGTATATTACTTCACTGATGAAGATGGATCACACTTAAGCAGCGATTCTTGATCTCTACGAAACAGCTCATGCACAGCAGGACAATCTCAAAGATAAGACAAACAGCAGCAAGCTGGTCTGGGACTATGAAAATGCCTGCCGAGACATGATTTATGTGAAAAGAAATGAGGTGGGTCACTCCTTTATCATCAACAGTAAGTGGATTCTTCCTGCCACAGACGAACGGAGGATGTAAACAGACAACACACTTGCATTATTACTTACGCTGTTTTTCTTTACCAATGGCCTGCCTGAGATGTGGGTTTACAAATAAAGTCAACCCACTATTATTCTGGACTGATTATTCAATTGGGGTGGGGGGCGTGGGGGCGGGTAAAAGAGGACACCCCTGCCCTCATCTTCCACCAGATACCCTCCTTGTGGCTATTTCACTGACTGCATGAGGGGACAAGAGAGGAAATCAACGGGAACCAGTTTCAAACCCAGCAAACCAAGGGGAAGAACATTGATTTAAAACATGAATTAATCAGCAATAATTCATGGCATCCTTACCACGCTTGGTCCTTTAGAGGGAGTGGTTAAGACCAGAAGCATTGTAAGACGTGGTCCCTCCTCTAAAGGAGCACAAACAATAGCAAAAAAAAAAAAAAAAGCAAAAGTGAAAGACAGCAAATAAATAACCATTTAAGAATGAAGGGACGGAGCCGAAGCAAAAGCAATACCCAGCTGTGGATGTGACTGGTGATAGAAGCAAGGTCCGATGCTGTAAAGAGCAGTATTGCATAGGAACCTGGAATGTCAGGTCCATGAATCAAGGCAAATTCGAAGTGGTCAAACAAGAGATGGCAAGAGTGAATGTCGACATTCTAGGAATCAGCGAACTGGAATGGACTGGAATGGGTGAATTTAACTCAGATGACCATTATATCTACTACTGCGGGCAGGAATCCCTCAGAAGAAATGGAGTGGCCATCATGGTCAACAAAAGAGTCCAAAATGCAGTACTTGGATGCAATCTCAAAAACGACAGAAAGATCTCTGTTTGTTTCCAAGGCAAACCATTCAATATCACAGTAATCCAAGTCTATGCCCCAACCAGTAACACTGAAGAAGCTGAAGTTGAACGGTTCTATGAAGACCTACAAGACCTTTAAAACTAACACCCAAAAAAGATGTCCTTTTCATTATAGGGGACTGGAATGCAAAGGTAGGAAGTCAAGAAACACCTGGAGTAATAGGCAAATTTGGCCTTGGAATACGGAATGAAGCAGGGCAAAGACTAATAGAGTTTCGCCAAGAAAATGCACTGGTCATAGCAAACACCCTATTCCAACAACACAAGAGAAGACTCTATACATGGACATCACCAGATGGTCAACACCAAAATCAGATTGATTATATTCTTTGCAGCCAAAGATGGAGAAGCTCTATACAGTCAGCAAAAACAAGACCAGGAGCTGACTGTGGCTCAGATCATGAACTCCTTATTGCCAAATTCACACTTAAATTGAAGAAAGTAGGGAAAACCACTAGGCCATTCAGGTATGACCTAAATCAAATCCCTTATGATTATACAGTGGAAGTGAGAAATAGATTTAAGGGCCTAGATCTGATAGATAGAGTGCCTGATGAACTATGGAATGAGGTTCGTGACACTGTACAGGAGACAGGGATCAAGACCATCCCCATGGAAAAGAAATGCAAAAAAGCAAAATGGCTGTCTGGGGAGGCCTTACAAACTGGAGTTTTGTAAGCTCTTTTCACAAATAGCTGTGAAAAGAAGAGAAGCGAAAAGCAAAGGAGAAAAGGAAAGATATAAACATCTGAATGCAGAGTTCCAAAGAATAGCAAGAAGAGATAAGAAAGCCTTCTTCAGTGATCAATGCAAAGAAATAGAGGAAAACAACAGAAGGGGAAAGACTAGGGATCTCTTCAAGAAAATCAGAAATACCAAGGGAACATTTCATGCAAAGATGAGCTCAATAAAGGACAGAAATGGTATGGACCTAACAGAAGCAGAAGATATTAAGAAGAGATGGCAAGAATACACAGAAGAACTGTACAAAAAAGATCTTCATGACCCAGATAATCACGATGGTGTGATCACTGACCTAGAGCCAGACATCCTGGAATGTGAAGTCAAGTGGGCCTTAGGAAGCATCACTACGAACAAAGCTAGTGGAGGTGATGGAATTCCAGTTGAGCTATTCCAAATCCTGAAAGATGATGCTGTGAAAGTGCTGCACTCAATATGCAGTGGAAAACTCAGCAGTGGCCACAGGACTGGAAAAGGTCAGTTTTCATTCCAATCCCAAAGAAAGGCAATGTCAAAGAATGCTCAAACTACTGCACAATTGCACTCATCTCACACGCTAGTAAAGTAATGCTCAAAATTCTCCAAGCCAGGCTTCAGCAATACGTGAACCGTGAAATTCCTGATGTTCAAGCTGGTTTTAGAAAAGGCAGAGGAACCAGAGATCAAATTGCCAACATCCGCTGGATCATCGAAAAAGCAAGAGAGTTCCAGAAAAACATCTATTTCTGCTTTATTGACTATGCCAAAGCCTTTGACTGTGTGGATCACAATAAACCGTGGGAAATTCTTCAAGAGATAGGAATACCAGACCACCTGATCTGCCTCTTGAGAAATTTGTATGCAGGTCAGGAAGCAACAGTTAGAACTGGACATGGAACAACAAACTGGTTCCAAATAGGAAAAAGAGTTCGTCAAGGCTGTATATTGTCACCCTGCTTATTTAACTTCTATGCAGAGTACATCATGAGAAACGCTGGACTGGAAGAAACACAAGCTGGAATCAAGATTGCCGGGAGAAATATCAATAACCTCAGATATGCAGATGACACCACCCTTATGGCAGAAAGTGAAGAGGAACTCAAAAGCCTCTTGATGAAAGTGAAAGTGGAGAGTGGAAAAGTTGGCTTAGAGCTCAACATTCAGAAAACGAAGATCATGGCATCTGGTCCCATCACTTCATGGGAAATAGATAAGGAAACAGTGGAAACAGTGTCAGACTTTATTTTTCTGGGCTCCAAAATCACTGCAGATGGTGACTGCAGCCATGAAATTAAAAGACGCTTACTCCTTGGAAGGAAAGTTATGACCAACCTAGATAGCATATTCAAAAGCAGAGACATTACTTTGCCAACAAAGGTTCATCTAGTCAAGGCTATGGTTTTTCCTGTGGTCATGTATGGATGTGAGAGTTGGACTGTGAAGAAGGCTGAGTGCCAAAGAATTGATGCTTTTGAAGTGTGGTGTTGGAGAAGACTCTTGAGAGTCCCTTGGACTGCAAGGAGATCCAACCAGTCCATTCTGAAGGAGATCAGCCCTGGGATTTCTTTGGAAGGAATGATGCTAAAGCTGAAACTCCAGTACTTTGGCCACCTCATGCAAAGAGTTGACTCATTGGAAAAGACCCTGATGCTGGGAGGGATTGGGGGCAGGAGGAGAAGGGGACGACAGAAGATGAGATGGCTGGATGGCATCACTGACTCGATGGACGTGAGTCTGAGTGAACTCCGAGAGTTGGTGAGGGACAGGGAGGCCTGGCATGCTGCGATTCATGGGGTCGCAAAGAGTCGGACACGACTGAGCGACTGATCTGATCTGATCTGATGAATATCTTAAGAGTGCTGAGAGCACGGTCCATAGGGCATAAATCCAGAGATGATGTGAAAATGATACATTGGTTGATAATGTAGACTTCCTGTCAACAGAATTCTTACATCTGAAGTGCTGAGAGAGAGAAGAAAAAGCATACAAACTTAAGATTTCTGGTGGGTATGGAAAGAATATCTGTATGATAGCTTGAACTAAGTGGGTTCTAGGTTCAGGAATGTTCCAGCATACCCTGTCACCTTAGACAAGTCATTTTCTCTCCTTACGATTTAGAATTCTCACTTGAGGAAAGAAAGGAGGGAGGAGAAGGAGGGAGGGAGTGGCAGGGAGCAGGGGGAGGAGGAATCAAGAAAGGTGAAGAATTGGTAGTAGATAATCTCTAATGTCTCTTTCACATCAAATTCTGTAATTATGTCTCTGTGCTTCTAGAGGTCATTCATGAACAAAGAATATTTTTAAAGTTGCCAAAAATGAAAACTAAGAATCATTCTCATAACTCTACAGCTTCTGAAGCTACTTTGTAACCATGGACAGAGGCTGCTGTCTGCGGAGCAGGGACTCACTCCTGTAAACTTCCACGTGTCTGTCTCAGAGCCTGCCCGCCCAGCTGGACCAGATGTATTGGATGCTGGAGCTTATTAAGATGCCTAATTTCCAAATGATCCCACTCACACCAGGAGGACAGCTTTGGAACAAGTGTTACATCTCAATGGCCTCACCTTATGGAACAGTTTCTTTTTATAAATGCTAACTGCAACTCATGAATTGAGAAAGATGTTACACTGAGCAGGAAAATCATTGAGTTGGGAAAACCTTGCAATTTTATCCAGCACTTACCATGGACCAAAAGCCTTTATCTGATACATTTTGGGGTGGCCTAAAGGGCAGTATAGGAGCTGAATATCACAGCTTCTGACACAGGGATCTGATATGAAAAAGGCCTCCTAGATTAGCAGGGGTCAAGCATCTGTGCTTAGAGAGTATATAGAGTACTATGGTTAAGGGCAGAGACTCTGAAGACAGGTCTGGACTAATTTATTTCTGTTTACTGTTCAAGACAGAGGATTCTTTTTTCCCTATCATCTCAGCACCTAGGCTAGTTCCAGGCATATATTAGGTGCTCAATAAATTCATTGATTTAATTTAAATCCTGGCATTATCATTTATAAGCTGTGAGTTGGGCTACCTTATGCAACCTCTTGGAGACTTTCAATTTTTATTTTTATTGTATTTTTGTTTTGCCTTTTTTTTTGCGGGGGGAGGGGGTGGGCGATAAAATGGACTATTTCAGTTTGGCTTTCCCCAAAGCAAAACATGAGAAAAGAATTTGGCTGCCCATTATTTATTTGGGAGATGATCTCAGGAAACACCAGGTAGGGAGGAGAGACATGAGAAAAGGAAGGGAAAAAAGGTAGCGATGAAAAGTTATGAAGCAAGTATCATGGTGGACTGTGTAGAAGGCAGCATTCAAAGCTCTCCACTGGCTGAGGGGACTGTTAACCCCTAAGTGCTCATGACCTATAAGCCCACAGGTAGGCTTCAGGGACTGGAGAAAGACCCCAGGCAAAGACATGCTGATGCTGGCAATTCAAATTCCAGCCACCTCCACCTACAGGATAGGTAAGAGGAAGGGGGTGTGGTGGGGGTATCAACAGGACCTGTCCACCAAGGAATAATAAAACCTACCTCTTGGGTTGTGGTAAGGCTTAAAGGAAACAGTATACAGAAGTGTCGTTGCTGTTTTTAGTCACGCAGTCGTGTCCGACTCTTTGCAACCCCAGGGACTATAGCCTGCCAGGCTCCTCTGTCCATGGGATTTTTATGGCAAAAAATAGTGAAGTGGGTTGCCATTTTCTTCTCCAGGGATCTTCCAGACCCAGGGATCAAACCTGCATCCCCTGCATTGGTGGCAGACTCTTTACCACTGAGCCATCTGGAAAGCCCATATAGAAACGACCTGGCGTTATCACTGCTCTCTGCACTGTGCCTCCACTTCCTGAGGGCTGATTGCTGTTATATGAGAACAAGGAAATGCTGTGACTCTTCCCTAACACCCCTGGAAGGCCATGCCAAGTAGGTGAACACTACCCCAAGGCCATCAGAAGAGGTCCAGAGAGATGCCACGTACTGTTCTTGGAAATTGACAATGAGTAAGGCTCTAAGAATTCCTGCAGTTAAGAAATCCTTTAATTAAACTAGAAATTGCCAAAGTTACTCAACCATAGTGCTCTTTTTCTATAATGCTTACCAGCTTTCTCTGTAACGTAGAATTCCATGAAGCACATTTCGGGAAAAGAAGGCCTGAGACTGATGAATTTTATCCAGGAAACCATTCCATAATTTTCAGCTCACCCACCCCCACCAAATTCTGCTGACAAATATGCTTGCTTAGTTCCACCCAAATCCTCTGATTTTCACCTCCTTTCTTGGTGAAATCAAACCCACACTGATGATTCCCTTACTTTTCGTTTCTTAGGCTCATGCTGGTGTTAGCTTTCAATTTGAAATTACTCTTTCTGACACCCATATGTTCAGCTCATGCCTCCAAAGAAAGGGCTCCTTGCAAGCTGTCTGAAGTTGGTCAGTGGTTACCACATTATTATCCCTTAACTGGCAGTTACCTCCAGTCCTGGCTCTGCCACTTATTACCTGTGAGAGATTAAATAATCTTTCCAGTATCATTTGTAAATGGGAAAATGACTCCAGTCCATAGGTTGCTATGAAGATCGAGTAAAATAGAGCACAAAGTTTCCAACACTGTAGCACACAGCTGGCACTCAGTGAATGTCACCTGCCTTTCAAACCTCCTGCTCGAACCTCCCACAAGGATCCTGGCTTGAGTTCTTATTGACTCATAATTGTCATGTGAAGAGAAAAATGGATGAGAGCAGGTAGGAATACTGCCTGAATAAATCAAGCTATTTGGTGATTACCTCTATCTATATGGGCATAAAGTCTGTCTGCTACTTACTGAACTCTCAAAAGTGTGTGATTCCACTCAAATCCTCTAACACCAGAATGATCCTGTGAAATGAAAAGTAAGGTGTACATTGGTAGGTAGCTGTTGTTGTTGTTCAGTCACCAGGTCATGTCCAACTCTTTGCGACCCCATTGACTGCAGCATGCCAGGGTTCCCTGTCCCTCACCATATCCTGGAGTTTGCCCAAGTTCATGTCCATTGAATCAGCGAGGCCATCCAGCCATCTCATCCTCTGTTGCCTCCTAACCAGGTAGGCAGGTAGGAATAGAAAGGCAGATGATAGGTAGACAGATCTATTTTTGCACAGCTATCTATAGGTACATAGATAAATATTTTGTTCAATAACTGTACACTGAGGGCCTGCTGGTGCCAGGCATTATACTCTTTTCTGTGTAGCAATGAATAAGACAGACATGATCCCAAGCCTCAAGGAATTACCATCTAGAGGGACAGACACACTATAAGAATAAACAACCAACCAACCAAACAATTACAAATTGCCGCCCATGGTCACAAAGCAAACAAACTTCTATGGGGGCCACATTAGACTTTGTGGCCAGCCAGACATACCAGGCCTTTCTAAGGAGGGGAGAGATGGGTGAGGACTGAAGGTGAGGAAGAGCTGCCCCGGGGTGAAGCAGCAGCACCTCATCCAGCGTGGGGAGGGGCAGCTGCAGTGTTCAGAGCCAGGAAGCGGCAAGGACACCTCCTGCCTGCAGTCGGCGGGGCTGGAAGAGGGAAGAAGCACCCAATGGCAGGCCTTGGAGGCCGTGTGGAGAATACTGGCTTTTAGTCTAAGAACAAGGAAAGGCGTAAAAGAGTTTAAAGCAAGTGAATGACATTATCAGACTGAAAGAGATTTGACATTTTAAAAGACTCCTGAAAATGGTTAGAGTAGGAAGATGCATGGGAGGTTCTTAGAACAGGCTTTACCACCAGCTACATACTGGTCTCCAAGCATGATTTTCTAATAAGAGAAACATTTACAGTGGGTCAGATACCTTTCTCAGCATTTTTAAGTAACTCATTTCATTCCCTCAAAACTATACAAGAGGGGGTGGTAATTTGTCCCCATTTTACAGATGCAGCAGTTGAGGCACAGAGAGGTTAAAGAGTTTGCCCAAGCCCACCCAGCAATTAGGTGATGGGGCAGGGTTCACAGCTCGGCAGTCCTGATCCTGAGGTCAACAACACTCCTGCACTGTTTTACTTCCCCCAGGTCCATGACTGGTAGCCGCTCAGGCCTCCTCTCCCCTTTTCCACCCCTCCCACCCAAGAGATTTCATCCTGTATAATCCTGAACCTCAACTCAAGGATCTTCCTTCCCCATACCATCAGCACTAAACCTGTAAGAAGCAGCTATGCAAAAACAAGACCTGGGCTAAGTATCTCACATCTTAAAATTCTTAACTAAAACCGAATGAAAATGGGAACTCTAGTTCTAGAAGAGAATGTTATAAAACCTTGACAAATTACAAATAATAACACAACTAATTTGTGAGGGGAAAGGATATGGGAGGAAATGGAAATGTGGCAATTTTCTCTCCTTTCACAGCAGAAAGTTCATCCTTATTACATCAAATTAAAAAATAAAGTTAAAACATGACTCCACTTCTATTAGTTTTCCCAATTGCTTTCTCTTAATCATACCCACAGCCTTAAGGAACTAAAAGTTACCATGGTTAGTGATTCCTTCACTTCAACTTTTCCTATTATGTTCAAACAAATTTAAATTTGACATTTTTATTTTTAAAGCAGCATATGCAGTATGAGTTCATTTCATATAAATTTCTGTTTATCTAACATTCATCTAATACACAGAAAGATGTCTAAAATGATCTTCACCTAATGTCAAAATTTTTATGATGTTTTAGTTTGATGTATTCTTTGCATTTTCTCTGTTGCTTCCATTTCTTTTAAGTGACAACGTGTCATTTTTATAAAAATCATAAAAGAATTACTTTGGAAACATATAATTAAGATATCTGGACTTCTTTTTCTTGGTCTCATAAAATAAGATCTTCATGTTGGAATAAAATAAGAGCTCATCTTGGAGGGACTGGAAGCAAGTTCAGGGTTTCTGAGGAAGCAACATGCCAACCAAAATCAAAGCCCGTTATCCTAAGGTCAGGTTCCTCGGGGATGGCCAAAGGCCGGAAGGTTCTGAACAGGACACTGCAGTGTCCTCCAAGCCCCAGTGCCTTGCCCGTCATCCTAAGGTCAAGTTCCTCAGGGATGGCCAAAGGCTAGGAGGTTCTGAACGGGATGCCTCCATGCCCTCCAAGCCCCACTGCCTTTAATGGGAACAGCATCCTGGCACCTTCTCCAGGACCAGTGCAGTGAGCCATAGCCTCTGGTCACCTGCATCCCAAATGGCCCAGCAAGGTCCTTCTGCTCAGCAATGAACTGCCTCTATTATCCTAGCTTCTGGTGCCTCATGGGTCGGGGGCAGGCAGAAAAGAGCTAGGAGAGAAGGATCTAACTAGAGAAGCATGTGGTCACATCAAAGGAGTACAAACAGGCCCTACCCAGGCAAGAGACCAGATTTTTAACAAGCTCAGAGAAAACAATCAGGAATAAGTGGAAAGACAGAAATGAGACTAAACAAAAGAAAAAGCACTGAGAGAGAAGGAAGTCTGAGTCAGGTCATTGTCCTTGAGACTCTTCATTGAAGTAAAAGGGCTGTGTGCAATGAGAGGAAAACGAAACAGGCAAAGCAAGTGAAAAATAATCCTAGCCATAGGCTCAGGACTAAAAGAGGTATTTCCTTTGATCTTTGCAAAAACTCCCTTAAGTAGCAAAGGTAAGAGCCCCTGTCCTTTTCACAGGTGAGCTGTTCAAGGTCAAGCAGACTGGCAGGGGCCCAGCCTAGACCACAACTGGGTCTCTGGACTCAACTTTCAGGGCTTCTCACCCTTGATTATTGGGCTATGGGGTCTCCTCTCCCGCCACCTTCTCACAGAAGGAAGAAGTGGATGAATCTGATATTTCCCACAGTCCCTCCTCCACAGGTCCTAGCCTACTCCTGGCTCCTTCCCTTACTCCTTCACAGGGATCAGAACCATACTGACTCGAAAAATATGTTGAAAAAAATCCCATTTATGGCTTCCTTACAAGCTGTCCTACAGAGCTCCTTTGTTTCCTAGGGAGAAACAATTCCCAGAGTTAAGTTTCTTGCTTGGGTTTAATGTAAGTCAAGATGAAGCTTTGGTAGATGCTTAGTATAATTTCATGGGAAGAAGGGGTTCGAGAGGATGGCTCTCTTTAGGAGACAGCAGGTAGGATCCTGTGTTCTGGCTATTGTAGCCCAGCCCCAGGGTATAAGTGTTGTAAGTAATCCTCACACCCCCACCCCACCCTGCAGGAACTATGTCAATAACCTTGACCCACAGACCACCACCCCTCCTATCAATGCAGGTTCAGATGAAAGAATTATGCGTTAAAAATAACAACACTGTATAAATGTTCTGCTGTGTGAGTATTTTCCCCATTCCTTTTGAAAGCAACTGACTTGGTATATAAATCACACTGTATGCTAAGGAATATACGACACAGCTGTGAGTTACAAGGTCATAATTTTGCCAGCAATTTTAGATGCTACCATAAGCCATCTAAGGTCTGAAGAGAGCTCTCATACATTTTGATTTTTCCCTAAGCCCCCAGAATGGCATTCTAGCTCAGTTTTTAAAATACACGACATTTCTTGCTTTTGTATTAGAAAAAAACAAAAACAGTCCAGTATCACCGTCTCCTCCCTTCCTTCTTTTCTTCTACTATATCACTGCCTTTACTCTTTCTTTAAAAAAAAAAAAAAAATTTATTTAGCTACACCAGGTTTTACTTGCAGCATGTGGGATCTAGCTCCCTGACCATGGACTGAACCCAGGCTCCCTGCACCAGGATTACAGAGAGTCTTTAAGTCACTGTTCCACCAGGGAAGTCCCCTCTCCTCCTTCTTACATTACTGTCCCATATCTTTTGTTCACTCATTCGTGTATTAATTCGCCTAACATTGAGGGTTTCTTTTACTAACTTCACTAAGACCTAACATAGTGCCTGGAGCATAGTAGGTACACAATAAAGGTGTGTCAAGTGAAACGAAGTGAAAGGACGGAGTGAGTCAACAAGTAAGTGGATGAATTCCATCTACTGTGCATCTGTAGGAGGTCATCAAAGAGAAAGAACAAAACAGGGTTAACAGGGAAGGCTCTCCTCGAATTTCCTGATCTTTCTCAAAGAGGGCTTCAACCAGCCTGCCTTACTGGGGGTAAATCCATTTGAGTTACTTTTGCCACCAATGCAGATCCATCAGCTACCCTCCACCACACACACACACACAAATACTCAGATATATCCAGACTCATCTACTTGCTGGCTCCCCAGAGAAGCAGGCAAACTCCTCCCTCTGCTTACCTTATGCTCTTTTCTGGAACACCCCCCGCCCTTCCACTCCACTGAGTCAGACTCCAACTATGCTTTAAGGCTCAACTCAAATCCCATTTTCCCAGCAAGTCCTCATGGAACAGGCACATCTCTCTGCTTTCAACTGCCACACAAAGGGGGCTCCCTAACCAGAGAATAATTTTCCTCAGCTAAACATACAGCTAAACATAAACTGGTCAATACCTAAGAAGGCAGAGCCATGCTATGGTTCTCACATCACAGTAGGGAGGTGACTGGAAAAAAGAGCCTTAATTCCAGCCCTAGCCATGTCACTTTCCAGGTGTGAGACATGGGACCAGTCACAGACCTCTTGCAACTTCCTTATCCACACCTGCCAAACTAGGGAGAGAAAGAAGCCCTACTCACAGAGTTGGTTAAATACAACAGCATTCACAAACTGCTTTCATGCAGCGGGACAGTCACAGAGACACGTGTCTCACAAAGACATGTCAGCTGAAGCCATCCTGGTACAGCCTAGTGTCTGTCTGTCATGGTAGCCACTCCTCCCCTATATACACTCCTTTGGCACTGAGACTTCTTTCAAGCTAAGAATTGAATGCTCAAGCAGAAGACTCAACAACTCATAATTCAGGCCTGCTTTCATTCTTGCCACCAAATTCCACAGGGAGCTGCCACCTTGCTCTTGACTTACAAGCCTATTTTTCTAGGAGGCCCAGTCTCTCCAAGGCTCTTTTATCCACTCGATAAGGCCGGTCGCGGGCTTGGCTGGTGCCGCCTGATGATGGAAACATTGTCTGCCCGCTCCTCACCCACGTGATGGTCTTCAAGGACAGATGTGGGGTAGGGAAATAAACAACAGCTGTTTTGCTGACGCCGCATTCACTCACTCAGGGCAAGGTGAGCAGGACAGGGAGAATTTTCCATTTGGACCCACTGGTATATTCCACTGCTTTTAATATTAGTTACTGCCTTGCGCTCAGACCAGATACCTGATCTGAGAAAGTCAGGCACACAAGTTTCTATCATTTAGTTACTCTCCTCCTAAGTTGAACTCAATTATGTGTGTATAGATATGTGTGTGTCTCATGCAATCAACATATGGGTAATATGTGAATTAAATCCAAAATAAAAAATGTGTCTATTTACATTTCAATGCACACTTCTCATGGCTACTCTTCAGTGCTATTATTTAACTGTTTATATATTCTTCTATTCTATACAGCTATCAATATGCAAAGTGAAAGTGCTGGTCTGCTCAGTCATGTCCAACTCTTTGCGATCTCATGAACTATAGCCCACCAGGCTCCTCTGCCCATAGAATTCTCCAGGCAAGGATATTAGAGCGGGTAGCCATTCCTTTAACCAGGGAATCTTCCCGACCCAGGGATCGAACCTGAGTCTCCTGCATTGCGTGCAGATTCTTTGCCGACTAACACTTTCACTTATTAATATGTTAATATGTAAATTTATCCCAATTACTTATTTACGGACAAATTTTACTCATTTACATATTTATGTATAAATATGAGGGTATACTGATATACATTTTACATACATATATTTAAAATACACGAGGTTCAATCCCTGGGTCAGGAGGATCCCCTGGAGAAGGAAATGGCAACCCACTCCAGTACTCTTGCCTGGAAAATCCCACGGACAGAGGATCCTGGTAGGATGTACTCCATGGGGTCGCAAAGAGGCAGACACAACTGAGAGACTTCACTTTCACTTTTATTTATAAACTATATTTAACATATGTTAATCTGTTATATATATTGTTATATGTGCATCATGCTAAGTGGTTTCAGCCCTGTCTGACTCTATGTGACCCTAGGTACTGTAGCCCGCCAGGCTCCTCTGTCCATAGGGTTCTCCAGGCAAGAGTGGGTTGCCATTTCCTTCTCATTGTTATATATATTGTCATATATCTCTTACTCATCAAAAACTTTAAGACTTTACACTCCTGTTGAAATGGGTATTTTGAATTCCCACATTCATAACCAAAATAAGCTACTCTAGGCTCAAAGTGTGTTTTATGTTTCACAGTATCCCATGCAAGGCAGGTGCAGAGCTAAGATTAACACATTATCTGTTGAATCATGTATTAACCTCAAATTGCATCCCCAAATCCTGCTTTCTCTACCTTTTTCCAGGCTCCAAGAGGTATGTGGAGTCTCCTCAAACTGTTATCACTTTGGTTCCAGTTAAAAGCACCCAAAACCAGCACTCTGAGTAAGCCCCATTCCAAGTATCCTTTTATGTAAAATGAACCATAATCCTATAAGCGAGGAACTGTAAAACTGACGGCAGCAGGGGAATTACTCCCCCATGCAGATAATGCTGTGGACCCAACGGTTCTAACAAGCAAAGAAAATCTCCCAGACAATTAAGCTGATGCTTAAGGCCATTTGCTCTGGAATCCCCAAAAGAATTCTGAAAGGTGCAAAATTGTTGGTGATGGAGAAATAAACCATTAGTTGGAACATAATAGATTATTGAATTAAAACTGGCCAGAAACAGACAAACAAGAAAAGTATTATGCAAAACCTTTTAGTGTCTAACCTTATGTTACCTGCATCATTACTAATATTTTCCTGGATGACTTTCCATTGTCAGAAATTAAGACAGAGTTTTATTGTTTTCTGACTACAATGGACAGATAGTATCTTTGCCTCTAGTTTTGATCATGATGGAGACTGGGAAAATATAAGCCAATTGAGAGGAGCTAGGAATGGTTTTTTCTAAATACTTTTACTCTCTAAGTAAATTATCTAAAAACCCAGAGAAAGACAAATACCATGTAATATTGCTTATATGTGGAATCTAAAAAGAAAGATACAAATGAATGTATTTACAAAGCAGAAATAGACCTATAGACATGGAAAAGAAACTTATTGTTACCAAAGGGGAAAGTGGAGAGGGTGTGGATAAATTAGGAGTTTGGGATTAACATACATGTGTGTGTGTGCTAAGCTGCTTCAGTTGTGTCCAACTCTGTATGACCCTAGGGACTGTAGCCCACCAGGCTCACTCCTCTATCCATGGGCTTCTCCAGGCAAGAGCACTGGAGTGGGTTGCCACGCCCTCCTCTAGGGGATCTTCCAGACCCTCGGATCAAATCCACGTCTCCTGCACCTCCTGCACTGCAGGGGGGGTCTTTACCACCGAGCCACCTGGGTAGCCCCCTTCACATACACACACTACTACATATAAAATAGAGGACAAACAAAGACATCCTGTATAGCATAGGGAACTCTACTCAATATCTTATACTAACCTATAACGAAAAGGAATATGAAAAAGAATATATATGCATTACTGAATCACTTTGTTTTATACTGGAAACTAATATGGGGATTTCCTGGTAGCTCAAAGAGTAAAGAGTCTGCCTGCAAATAGGAAGATCCCCTGGAGAAGGAAATGGCAACCCACTCCAGTATTCTTTTCTGGAAAGTCCAAATCAACTATACTTCAGCAAAAAAATAAAATGTAAGAAAAAATGGAAAATAAAAAACATAAAAATAAAAGTCAATGGCAAAGGTTATTTTGGGGGTCTCTACCTAGGCTTCCAGGATAGCTCCATTGGGAAAGAATCCGCCCACAATGCAGGAGACCTTGGTTCAATTCCTGGGTTGGGAAGATCCCCTGGAGAAGGGACAGGGTACCCACTCCAGTATTCGTGGGCTTCCCTTGTGGCTCAGCTGATAAAGAATCTGCCTACAATGTGGGAGATGTGGGTTCGATCCCTGGGTTGGGAAGATCCCCTGGAGAAGGGAAAGGCTACGCACTCTAGTATTCTGGCCTGGAGAATTTCAAGAGTCGGACACAACTGAGCGACTTTCACTTCACTTCACCTAGATGAGAAATATCTGGAAGTTTTAAAACAATGGTTCTTAACAGAATTTGTGAAATTTGCATGGAAAATAAAAACAAATTCCACTCTGGGATGGGCAAAAAATGAGAGAGAGAACTCTCAGGAAGTTTTTGAGCACTAGTTAGGCAAACTGACAGTGTGAAAATCACTCCATCCACATGGATTTTCCAATCTGAACATGGAGAATGTTGGAAAGATGCTTGTGACATTTGAAAGGTGTAGGCTGCAAGTCCGTAATTAATTTGAGAGTGCCTCACATATATTAATGAAGTGGACAGTGTGGTTCTTATTTACTACACAGTCATGACTCATCCTTCAGAGATCTGACCTGCTGAGGGTAATGATCTTGTCTCTACACCGGTGACTAATCCTCATTCTGACTGCCAAGAGAGGCTGGTCATTCCAAGTCTTTCCCCACTTCTTTCCCCAAAGAAGTACAGAAGTAATTATTCCTGTTTTACAGATACAGGAATTAAACCTTATGATGAGAACTCTCTTAAAATTCACCAAAGAAGGAAGCACAAAAGATCCATTTACCCTCTCCTAGAACATGTCCACTTTCCTATTGTCTGTGAGGCGGATGGTACCATTCATGAGGGGACATCCAAACCAGTCATTCTAGACTTTTGCTACCTCCCTCATCCTCCACACATCCATCAGCCACAAGGCCCATCAGGGTCTTTTTCCTTAATATTTCTCTTGATCTCCCCAACCCCTCTATAACTCCTGCTTCTGCATTAATGAACACAGACTTCTCCACAAGATTCTGATTCTCAAGCAGACCCTGTCTCCAAGCTAACCCCATCCTGACTTCTCTCCACAAGGTGTTCTCCACATGCTTCCCTGGAGACTGTGGATTCTAAAAGATTTTCAGAGAGACAATTCCAAGGATCAGATGTGCACACTGCAAACTCCTTCACTCAAGACTCCAAATCCTGGCAGATATGATGCCTTCTTCCTAGGGCTGCCTTTCCAGGGCTTTGTCATTACATTTATCTGAAGGAGAGAGATTCCAGTCCAACAAAATAAACTGCTTCTGAGCCTTTCTTCATGTGGTTCCTTCCTTGTCTATTTCTGGGCATTATTCAGGCCATGATGTAAAGAACTCCGTCTCCAGGAACAGAACTCATGAGCCTTTCCTGTGCTGAGCTTAGGTCACTGCACTATATATGTTTATTGCATTTTTATCTTTTAAAACATTTTATATAGGAGTACAGTCGGTTAACAATGCTGTGGTAATTTCAGGTGCACAGCAAAAGGATTTAGTCAAACATAAACATGTGTCCATTCTCACCAAACTCCCCTCCCAGAGAGGCCGCCACATAACATTGAGCAGAGTTCCCTGTGCTCTACAGTGGTCACTGTTTGTTACCCATTTTAAATATAGCAGTGTATTACACTTTTATTTTTTAGAAGTATCTTCTTTAATTAGATGCTACACCATCCGAAGACAGACACTGTGTCTTATTTCTGTTATATGTACATTGGTTGGTACACAGCCTGGCACAGAGCAGGTCCTCAACAAATGCCTGAATGGATGAATCAATCAATCAATTAAAAAATCTCCTAAAACCTTTACTCTAACCATTAATCTACTCCTATATCAGGGGATACTAAGCTATAGCCTGTGGGCTAAATCTGACCTTGTACTTCTTTCTATACAATCTTCAAGCCAAGATTTTTTTTTTTACATTTTCAAATAATTCAAAAATATTACAATAATATTTCATGGACATGAAATTAGATGAAATTAAAATTTCAGTGTTCTCTAAGTTTTAGTGGGATACACCCAGGCCCATACTTTCACATACTGTCTATGACAACTTTTCTGCTGGAAGCCAGAGTTGAGTAATTGTAACAGAGACAGCATGCCCATCCCCATAAAGCCTAAAACATGTAGTATCTGACTCTTTATAGAAGTTTGCTGATCCTTATCTTATAGAATGGAACTTGGACAGCCTTACTATTTTATTGTTTACTTAATGAATATTACCTTCCCTAAATTAATCATTCCCTTCTCTAACATGTGTATAGGTGACCTAGATGCAAGACCGTGTACATAGTCTTACTACAGCATAGCACGTGGTATCGGAGAAGGCAATGGCACCCCACTCCAGTACTCTTGCCTGGAAAGTCCCATGGATGGAGGAGCCTGGTGGGCTGCAGTCCATGGGGTCGCTAAGAGTCGGACATGACTGAGCGACTTCGCTTTCACTTTTCACTTAAAAGTCTTTAAATTTAGTCTGAACAAAGAATCCTTGGTGGAATAGAGAAAGAAAAGTGTTCTTCCCTTTGGGGTAATTATTGTTTCACTGTTAGGAATTTTAGACCCAAGAAGGAACAATATCAGTGAATATGTACAAATTACTAATTCCGTGGCTATTCTCTGAAATGGAACTTTTTAGTGCACTTAAAATTGTTCTAACTAGAGCTGGATCATTATCATTATCAAGTGTTTTGGAGGGTTCTAGGGATTAAAAAAATAGGGCCAAAAACAGGTACCTGCATGGTGGGACTCATAGTCTGGGTCTGGAGCAGGATAAAGAGACTAAGAAATAACCTTACAAGCACCATTGTGATGACAAGTCTGATGGGTGCTAAGAAAAGGCAGGCAGGCTCACTTACCATTATATACTGATAGTTACTGTCATCATTACAGATTTTCAAATCAGTGCCCAAACTGTTCAATACCAAGGTGGATCTCTTTTTCTCCTTTCCCCCTTTTTCTGCCCCTAGACTCTTGGTTCACAATCAAGTTTCACTTACAGACTGACTTGTGACAAGCTTCTGCTCCTTGTGTGACACTCTTCATAACCCCAGTGTGGAGAACAAAGCCTGACCCCTGAGAGGCACGAAGGCGTCAGTGCTGAATACAGGGAAGAACTAACTAATTAGGAGAAGAAACGTGGGCAAATTCCTTGGCATCCCTGGGCCTCAGTTTTCTCATATGTACAATAAAGGACATGTTGTCCCCACGTCCCTCTGGCTTTGCTCTCTGCGATTCCTCCGTCCTGAGAGCCAGCCCCCATCTGGCTTTCTGATTCACTCATTTCCATGGACATAAGGCAGCCTCCGTCTGCCTCTGCAGCCTGATGCATCGTCTCCTGAATGACACATGAACTCTGCCCAAGGCGACGCGGCCCACACCAATCCATTCCACAGATCACTGCTGACAGAGAACAGGGAGTAGACCTTGAGGTTTCAGCCAAGGTCTGCTCAAGGTCTTCAGCATAAAGGGTGGCCAGGCTGAACACACACCAGCAGAGAAGAGGATGACATGGGCTTCATAAACTGGCCCATGAGAGCTAGGAATCATGAAGATTTTCTTTCCACACACATTTTTAGATTGCAACTCTGACATGGGCAGCTACTTTAAAACACACCCAAACATACATGAATCAGCCCCTGCTTGTCCTCCTGGACACACACACACACACACACACTGGTGATTGTTTTTACAAGATACCGGAACCTATGGGGCTCTGAAAACCTAATTCCAGGATGACTCCAGAGCTCTTTTCCCACTGGAAGCTGTTGTTTTCCTCTGCTACCTACATCCTATGGAAGTGGTTTGGTCAAAAGGAGATTTCCACCCATGGCTACTTGTTTTTCTTGTCCTGTGAACTATCTCCTTCGATAGCAGACAGAGCCAGATAACTGAAGTGCCCCTTCACCAACCACAAAGCTCCCAGGATTCCTGTTAGCCCTGGAATAAAACGGCCAACTGCTGCAATGCATTTCCCCCTTGAAAACTAAACTTTTCATAAGGCAAGAGGGCAACCAGAGTTCTGCTTTTCTTTCTGTTGTAGCTCTCACTCCTTTATGGTTTCTTCCCATCTTTTTTTTTTTCCATCTAAAATATATATATTTTTCAACTTGGCTGAGATAAAGTCTAGCTAGAGAGTCAACAGAAATGATATAAATGTCATAACAGGAGAAAAAAAAAAAAAAACAAACTTTGTCTTCCCTGAAATGAGTTGATGCAGCTCACGATAAAAAAATATTCACCATTTTTTCAGTCTCTTTTCATATTATTCTGCATCTACTAGAGGACCAAAAGCACATTATATGAAAAGCTCTATTATCTTTTATAGAAATGACCTATGAAACCCACCCGATGGTAATCAATGGTAATATTCTGCCAACTCACCTCCCAGGAGGAAAGAATGAAATAATAATAGTTACTAACACAGCGGCGTCTCATTTCAACGCTGCAGTTCTGTTTCAATGCTGCTATATTAAAGTATATGTATTATGACTACACTCAAGTTTATTAACAAAGTTCCTATTTCTGTTTAGGTTTGACAAACATGTATATTCAGAATCTGTGCGTTCTTTCATTTTTGGAAGCTAGCAGCTTGATGTACAAAAAGGAAAGTGACAGATCATTTCAATATTTCTTTCAAATCCCAAACCAACTCAGTCAAAAGATGGGAGGAAAATATCCTCCTGGGCCTAACAAGATTATATAGACAATTGAAGATGGTCCTTCACTTTAGTGAAACAGATAAGATATTCACTCTGGAATCAGGCTAGAATTCCTCTTCTTGACCTGCCCTGGATATCCACTGAGATTTGGTTTTTTAAGGTGAGTGGTTGTAGCACATGCTTAGCCTAAATACATAAGCTGCCTTCTCAAAACCCTAGCTATTGCATGGACAGTCATCTTTTGGGGGCTCTCCACATAGTATAGAGACCCTCTGAGGAATGGGTTATCTTTTCAGCATTAAAAACGTAACACCTCATTTCAGCCAAGGTTAGTTAACCAGGATTCAGGAAAGAGCTGATTCTGAGGACTGCAGCTCCTGTGGCTTCCATTCCTACTTTCTCTCACTAGGTGGCAGCACTGCCCAGCAAATCTGCAGAACCGTGGCCTGGAAAAGGCAGTGGTGCTGAATGAAGGGCTGCAGAGAGCCTCTGAGTTCCTGAAAGGACAGAGCCTATGGGCAAGTGACGCAGGGAAAAGTGTGTGGCATCTGCATTTCTCACAGGTCCCTTTGTGTTTGCAGTCCCTTCCTCTCCACCAGACTAGAAGTGCTTTGCCTAACGGGAGGGAAGAAAATGCGTTATCACGTAAGATGAATTTAAAAAAACCAAAAACTCAGAGGTCTTCAAACAATGTACACATTTGCTCCAATAGCCATAACATTTGGGAAAGGATTTCTGACTCGGTTTGCAAAGTCAAATTATGATGTCTTAAGCTACCTAAGATGTTCACCCACCATATTAAGAATATTTAGTTGTGAATCTGCTATAACCTGGTCAGTGACACCACGTCATAGGCTTTGTAATGATACAGGTCAAGACATGTCGTAAAAGGGAATAAAGTCTAAGAAGACCATTTTGAACAAAGAAGACACCAAAATTCCTTGTGTCCCAAGCAGAGAAATAGCCTATATCAGTTTCTAAAATGCAAGTCGCTGTGGTCAAAAATAATTGATCCAGAGGAAGAGGAGGGGAAAGGAGGAAGGGGGATGGGCAAGAGAAGGAGGAGGGGAAGGAGGAAAGGGGGGGAGGGGAGCGCAGAAAGGGGTAGGGGTAGGGGAGAAGTTGCCACTGGACATGGGAAGGTGTCAATACAGCAAGAATCAGTCAAAGAATCAGCAGCTATGCTTCCAAGAGGAGTATTTACTCCGCAGCTAGAGACCTCCTTCACCTGGCAGGCTTCACTCATCTGTCATCTTCCTGTCCCTATAAACATTTGGGTTTATAAGCTGGCCTCCATGGACTTGTCTTTCCCACCTTAGGGGAAAAACAATTTACTCAGTTTAAACTCCAAGGCCAACACAGCAACACAACACAGTTGTTTTAAGGTTTGTTGAGTGGATAAGTGAAAATAAAAATAATAAAACAATGGCCAATATAATAGTTTCTTAACTAGGGCTGAGATTAAAATAAGGCAAGTGAAGAGCCCAGTGAACAAAATCTAAGAAGGTGCTGGCTTTCAGGGTCACTACCTGCTCCTGGTTCTCTTTCTACCACATGCCAGTTTTGCTTATGAGCCTCATCTCCCTGAATGGGTTTTTGAAGATTTCCATCTCTCATTGCATATAAGGGTTAGTACTGAACTGAGATCGAGTGTGCGTGGGGTTGGGGGGTGGGGGAGCGCAACTCAGTCATGTCCAACTCTTTGCAGCTATGCACTGTAGCCCACCAGGTTCCTCTGGAATTTTCCAGACAAGAATACTGAAGTGGTTGCTATTTCCTGCTCTAGGTTATCTTCCCTGTCCAGGGATCAAACTCCGCATCTCTTGCGTTTCCTGCATTGGCAGACAGATTCTTTACCACTGCGCCACCTGGGAAGCCAGAACAGTGATTCAGTTCAGTTCAGTTCAGTTCAGTTCAGTTGCTCAGTTGTGTCTGACCCTTTGCGACCTCATGAATTGCAGCACGCCAGGCCTCCCTGTCCATCACCAACTCCTGGAGTTCACCCAAACTCAGTGATGACCTAGTAGTAATTAAAAGCTCGGGCTCTGAGATCACAAAGCCCTGAGTTCAAACCCTTACTGTATCACTTGCAGAAGTTATAATGCTAAGGAGATGGTGCATCTCCCTCAGGTCCAGGTTCTTCTTCCTCGTAGGGCTGTTAAGAGGATGAAATGAGACAGGTGCAGAAAGAGCTTGGGCTTTTACCTGATACATAATACGTGGTACCTCTAATGAAAATAACAACAGCAAAAGTAAAATTTCACATCATTACTGAAATGTCACTAACTGATATCAGAGGAAAGTTCATGCCTAGTTTATCAAAATTGATTAGTAGTTTACTGTGTGCAAAGCTGCACGAGAACTTTAGAGGAATGTACAAGAATATAAAATGTGGCTGCTGATCTACAGGAGTCAGATCACAAACCTTCTATAAAAATCCAGGTTGTAAATTGTTTAGACTTTGTGCACCATTAGTCTTTTATTGCCAAAAACAATATGTGAATGAATGGGTGAGGCTGTGTTTTAATAAAACTTTATTTACAACAGGCAGCAAGCCAGATTTGTCCATTCCCAATCTAGTTTGATAAGCGAGGACTTGTGATATTCCTTATAAAAACTCAGCCAATATCAGAAGATCGCCCATTCAAGATTCAGATGTTAATGGTTTTAGAAGAGGCCAGATCATAACTGGTTGAGTTCAGGCAAATGTTTAGAGAGGACAGCTAGATAGGGAGACTACCTAAGTCATGGAGATGAGATGTATCTGTCACTGGTGTGGGGGTGGCACTCAGTAGTTCTGCTTGGAGAAAAGAGGGGAGAAATTCATAGGCAGACAAGAGGAGTGGAAAGGGAGGATGGATAAGAATATAAGGGTCAAAGACTGCAAGACTGAATTTTTACAAAAAGGAAGAGTTTGCTGTGCCCCTAGTCTGTGCAGGAGGCTGTTTTTCAATCCACCCAGGAAATAATGAAATGAACAGCACCTTTTGTGGGGTAGGTTGCTAAATTTTCATCTGGGAAGACAGAAGTTGAATTTAGTCATTGTCATATGGGAGCAAAGCAGTGTCATGCTGGTATTTGGCATTTATTTCTAGCAAGACAATGTGTTTCATTAAAAATGGAGCTCTGCTCATCGCCCATCATCTGCCCTTAACTTTCGCCAGGAGGCCAAAGTCTAGGCCCGGGCATCTTAGTATCTCCAGGTAGGATGACTGGGAGAGAATATATGCTAAAATAAATCATCTTGGAGGGTGAGGAGAGTCAGGCCCTAACAGAATCCTTCCCTGGAGAAGGGAGCTGAGCTACTGTATCCCAGAGGGAGAGGACAGGCTTGAGGGAAAGGATGAGAAATGAACCTGGGATCTCTCTCGCCACCTCTTCTTTCCAAATCTCCAATACATCCTCTTTCTATTTTCCTTAATGAGCCAACTCTACGCCAGTTCAAGGGAGTTTAGGAAGAGATATTAACCCAAACTGGCTCTGGGGGAAATATGAAAGTGAAAAGTTAGTCACACAGTCGTGTCCGACTCTTTGCGATCCCATGGACTGTAGCCCACCAGGCTCCTCCGTCCATAGAATTCTCCAGGCAAGAGTACTGAAGTGGGTTGCCATTTCCTTCTCCAAGGGATCTTCGAGACCCAGGGATTGAACCTGGGTCTCCTGCATTGCAGTGGGAAAAATGAGTGACTAATAAACACAAACAAAGGTCCTTATCTCACTAGTAACCCAGGACCTGAAATACCTTAGCACAGAGTTACACGTGAAAGATCAGAGGTCTGTCTACAGAGGGCCCCTCTGTTCAAGCTGAAATTAAAATATAGACTACAATATGTTGGGTATATCTTGTGATATAAATGATTCTGATTTTAATTCAAAAAACATACTAAAATAAGGGATTGCAACAATAAAGAAACTGATATTTTGGTACATAAAAATAGTAAGGTTTACTAGAATACAAGAATCCTGGAAACTGGCAGAACAGCCAATACCAGAAGGCAAGTTCAGTTTCATACTAGGCTGGACTAGGGGCTCTCAGGGTGTGTGTGCGTGTGTGTGCGTGTGCTCAGTCACTCAGCTGTGTCCAACTCTTTGAGATCCTATGGTCTATAGTCTGTCAGGCTCCTCTGTCCATGGGATTCTCCAGGCAAGAATGCTGGAGCAGGTTGCCATGCCCTCTTCTAGGGGATCTTCCTGACCCACGAATGGAACCTGCTGTGGCTGCTAAGTCACTTCAGTCGTGTCCAACTTTGTGTGAACCCATAGATGGCAGCCCACCAAGCTCCCCCACCCCTGGGATTCTCCAGGCAAGAACACTGGAGTGGGTTGCCATTTCCTTCTCCAATGCATCAAAGTGAAAAGTGAAAGTGAAGTCGCTCAGTTGTGTCCGACTCTTCGAGACCCCACGGACTGCAGCCTACCAGGCTCCTCCATCCATGGGATTTTCCAGGCAAGAGAACTGGAGTGGGGTGCCATTGCCTTCTCCGAGGAATCTCTTGATTTGCATCTCTTGAATTACAGGTGGATTCTTTACCATTGAGTCACCAGGGAAGCCCCTCAGGGTGTGACCCCAGACTAATAGGATTAGCCATTCCTCTTGAACTTGTGAGTGAGGCACACTCTCAGGTCCCAACCCAGATACACTGAATCAGAAACTCTGGGAATGGGGCCCAGCAATCTGTGTTTTAACCTTCCCTCCAGGTGATTCTGATGCACGCCACTGATCTATTAATATCCAGAATATGTCATGTCACTGTTCCAAAGCAGCTACCCTTCATCATGACCAAAGACTGACTCAATAGATCCGGGAAGGGGATCACAGGTACTTGTTCTTGTTTTCTAAGTTTTTCAGGCATCCAGGTATGTTTCTGATTACCACTCCTGTGGAGGGCTTCTCAAACCTGGCTGAACACTGGAATTAACCAGGGAACTCTAAAGCATTACAATGGCTGAGTTCTACCCCAGCCATTCACACTTGGTCTGAAGTACAGCCTGGCTTGGCGATAGCAGGGGAGTCTCAAAGTTCCCAGGCAATTCTCATGTACATTGCCAAGTTTACTATAATATACACTCGTGTACACTAATATGTTAGTGTATCTAATATACAGTTCAACATGTATTAAAATCACCTGGATAATTCATTGAACCAAATTCCTCAGCCCCCCGCCCAAAGAATCTATAGGTTTGGGTATGGGTCCTAAAACGTTCACTTCTAAAGAATTCCCAATTGATGTGCTAACCAATACCACTCTAGAGGAATATGCTTACTTTTTAGATACCTGGGATCTACTTTGGGCTGGGATCTACTTTGGGCTGGGATGGCCAACTTTCTACCCTCTGTTCCTCCTCCAAACTCTTATATATTTAACGTTCATTCTTCCTTATAAAGGACCCATCCAGTTAAATTATCAACATTTTTAAGGCAGAGCTATGTTCTCCCCATCTGTGGGCCACTCTAGGAATCAGTGAGTTGCACTCAGTAGGTATTCAGGTGAATAAGTGCACAAGTGTCTCAGCGCTGCTTCCCAATGCTTCTTTTCTCCCTACTGGATCAGCTAGCCAGGTCAATCTATCAGGGGCCCTTGATCTCATCGAAAAGAATCGAGGCATCTATTTTTCTTTTAAGATGACGGGAAGGTAAATATCCGTCCAGTCCTAGAGATTTAGGTTGCTTGGGGAGACTGTTCCAATAATACCCCAGATGAAGTACAGCCATCTGGAGAGTGTTTGGCATCGATGGAAACCTACTGCTGAATTTGTTCCTGGAAGACATTCATTTTAGAATGTTATTTCCAATTTGGCACATCACAGAGCTGTACAAGTCAGAGAGGATTTAGAATCCCTGCTACCTACAGAGGGCATCTTATTTAAAGCATGTCCCTGACAAAGCAGTATCAAGGAAGCACAATTGGAAATCTCCTACAGGGGAATAATCTCTCTACAGCTATAGCAGCTACTGGGACAGCAAAGCTTCCTAAAAAAAAATCTAAACTTTTATCATTCCACTTTGCTGGGGCTGCCTTCTTCAGAGCCCAGTCACAGGAACAGAACTTAATAAGTTCATTTCTCTTGACCCACAACAGCAATTCAGTCTCAATGCCATTGCCGAGATGCATGATGCCACTGAGGCTTCCCCCACCCCACAAAATAAAAGCTCAGGCAAAGAGTAGAGCCCATAATCTCTAACACGATGGTCCATTCTAGATGGACTAACAGAAGGTAGTGCCGTGGTGAAGAATCTGCCTGCAATGCAGGAGATGCAGGAGACTTGGGGTCAATCTCTGGGTCAGAAAGATTCCCTGGAGTAGGAAATGGAAACCTATTCCAGTATTCTTGCCTGGAAAATCCCATGGACAGAGGAGCCTGGTTGGTGGCTACAGTCCATGGGGTCACAAAGAGTCAGACATGATTGAGCACCACCACCATAGCAAAAACAGCAATAACATGGGTTATTTTTACTACCCCACTCCAGTACTCTTGCCTGGAAAATCCCATGGATGGAGGAGCCTGGTGGGCTGCAGTCCATGGGGCTGCTAAGCGTCGGACACAACTGAGCGACTTCACTTTCACTTTTCACTTTCATGTATTGGAGAAGGAAATGGCAACCCACTCCAGTGTTCTTGCCTAGAGAATCCCAGGGACGGGGTAGCCTCATGGGCTGCCGTCTATGGGGTCGCACAGAGTCAGACATGACTGAAGCGACTTAACAGCAGCAGGGTACTCATATGGAATAAAGCAAGAAGCTCAGAAGAGGGGGATGAGTACTTTGGAAGTAAAAAAAAAAAAAAAAAAAACAGTTTAAAAAAGTACTTTGGAAGCTGGTAAGTTACAGAAATTATCATTAACTCAATTTTTCCAAAGAATGGAATGAGTTACTTTGCTTCTCAATTTCCTTTCCCACCTGGGAGAACCAGTGCAATACTGATAGGGAGTCTTTCTGCCTTTTGTCAGGGGCCTGGAGCAAGGAGGAAGCTGCGTTTAGTCTTCAATCTTATTGGACAAGACTGCTAGACTCATTTTTAAGGTGTAACTATCATGGCCACATACACTTATATCTTGAGCATAGTACATTATTAAGAAGCATGGACCTTGAAGGTGGATTGCCCAGGTCCAAAGTCACTGTCACTTACCCACTCTGTGACTTTCGGCAAGTTACTGAATCTCTCCATGCCTTGGTTTCCCCCTTTATAAAATGACCTATTTCACAGCATCTTTTGGATTACTACCTGCGATAATGATCTATATGTACATGACGTACATACATGTACGTACACAGATAATATGTATACTATAAATGTATAATATGAATACATCCATCTCTACTCTGGTTACAGGAGAACTCTCTTTTAAAGCATGTTCTCTCTCTCCCCACTTCTCTTTCAATCTCTCTCCACTCCCAAAACATATCTGACCCCAAAAAGAGAAACTAAAAAAAAAAAAAAAAAAAAAAACTTTTAATTTCTTTATTATTATTATTTTAAATAAAACCACTGACTACAGGGAAGAGTTTACTTCAAAGGCTCTGAGCTTTAGAGACTCTAGATGGAGGAGTTAAAAGTCCAGCAATCTCAGTTTTGGAGTAGGTGGCCTCTGGGGACTCTCAAAGGCCCTTTCTTCCAGACCTTGGGCACTGTGACCTGGAACCCCCTTGGCCATGGTGGTTGGGTCAAATTATCAGATGCCAGGTACCCTACGGCAGGGCAAAGTCAGCCCGCCCTTCCCTCTGCTAACCATGCACTGCCCGCTCGACCACGAGCTCATTTGTCCCCCTTCCCTCTTCTATCAGACTTATCTCACTCTAACCCAGCAAACTCCAGGACAGTCCTGTAGGGGGAACCAGAGTCCTTTCTTTTCAGAGCTCAAAAGAGTTCAGAGTTCTGGAGATAAAGGTGGGGCTGGAGCCAGGGCCTCTATTACACCTTTTTGCCTACGCAAGCCTTAAGTGCATTTAATTCAGTTTGGGTGGGCTAGTGAGGGGTTTCATTTCATTCACCATATTAATGAATTCCCTTGCATCCATCTAAGAAAGCTATTTACTTCTTTTTGATACAGACTTTGTACCATTAGTATCCTTCCACTAAAAATAACTTCAATCAACATTTGCTAAGCTTCCACTGCATACAAGAGTGTCCCAGCTGTACAAAAGGTGAAAAAGTTCATAGTACTTTCTGTCACAAGACTCACATCCTAGAGCAGTGGGGTCCAAAAGAATTTCTATGATGATGGAAACTTCTTATATCTCTGCTAATATCTTAGCCACTAGCCATGTGAAACTCTCAGGTATTTGAAACATGGCTAGTATGACTGAAAAATTGAGTTTTTACTTTGATTTTGATTGGTCTACATATAGATAGTCAGACGTGGCCAGTGGCTACGCTATTGGACAGCATGGTCTAGACTGGAAAACCATGCTACTTAAGAGTGGCCCCCATGATCCCTAGGCCAGAGTATCTGCATCCCCTGTAGCCTGCAGAAAGCAGTCTCTGATCTCACCCTACACTTCCTGAGTTAGAAACTGCACTGGAATAAGATCTCCTGGTGCCTCATCTGCACATTGAGTCTTAGGAAGCACTCTTCTAGGGACGAATCCATTCAACAGTCATAAAAGATATATATATATATCTTCTCTCTCTATATATATATATACATGTATATATATATGCAAGTGGGTCTCGCAATCTCTCAGAGTTTTTGATTCGTTGGGTCTGGGTTGGGTTCTAAGAATCTGTGTTTCTTTATTGTGCTTCAGATGCAACTGGGGAGTGTTAAAAAAAAGTGCTGAGCCTGGGCCACCGCTGCCCCTTAACCTAGATTCTCCGATTTAATTTGTTGGAGGTTTGGCCTGAGCATCGAGAGTTTTAAAAGCTCTTCAGGGATTCTGATGGACACCGAATATGAGAACCTTCCCAGCACAGCCTAGGACAGTGGTTCTCAAAACTGGGTGGACGTCAGGATGACCAGGAGGGCTCATAAAACATACGTTGCTGGAGTTTTTGATTCATTGGGTCTGGGTTGGGTTCTAAGAATCTGTGTTTCGAACATGTTTTCAGGCAATGCTGATGCTGCCTGCTGGTCTGGCAAGCCACTCACTCAGTCATTTTTTAAAAAAGCACAGGTTTTGGAATCTGACCTGGGCTGAGTTCTCGATCCACTGTTTACTACCTGAAGAAGTTAACTAATCCCCAAACCATAGCTTTTTAAATTGTAAAACTAGACTTTGGGTTGCTGTGACTGCTATTAAACAACTGAGATAATGCATATGAAATGCTGAGCCCAGTGTCTGCTCTTAAGCAATTAAATTAATTATTCATTATTATCATTAGTGTAAGAAGAGATACCCATTCGCTCATGCATTCAATAAGCACAAACTGTGTGTCAGGCACTGCTCCAGATGCTGGGAACATGGCAAAAAAAAAAAACAAGATGGTCAGGACCTCTGCCACACTACCCATACGACTGGACTTCTAACTGAGAGGAGAAAACGGACGGATTATACAGCTCTTACAACACAAATCACAAGAATGAAGGAAGCAAAGGTCAGGGAAGAATTCGTTCCACCTGGAAGAATGGGAAAGCTTCACCCAGGAGGTGGGGTTAGATCTGTGCATTCATGCAGACAGAGAGATGACATTCAGACAGGAAGGGAAAAACCCACTCCTGAGGCAGGTGTGAGGGAAGATGAGCAAGACAGATGCAGCCTGGTGGGGCCGGGGAGGGAAGTCTAAGGAGAAGGGAGGCAGGGAGGTAGGACTGTGTACTGAGCACTGCCCCCACTCTCTGCCTAAAATCACACTCTGCTTTTTTTTTTTAAATTTCAATATGCTAAAAATTACTGAAGTCTAGAAAGTGAAACCATCCAAAGGCTTTTATTCTTTTTTTACATGTATATTTTTTTAGTTCTTGGACTTAATTTTTTAGGGAGTATACTTTTTAATTGGAATATAATTGATTTATAATGTTGTATTAGTTTCAGCTGTACAACAACATGAATCAGCCATAAGTATACATATATCCCCTTCCTCTTGAGGTTCCCTCCCACCCTCTCCCACCCTACCCCTCTAGGCCCTCTAGGTCATCATAAAGAGCCAGGCTGGGCTCCCTGCGCTATACAGAAGCTTCCCACGAGCTATCTGTTTTACACGTGGCAGTGGAAATATGCCAACGCTGTTCTCTCAATATGTCCCATGCTCTCCTTCCCCTGCTGTGTCCATAAGTCCCTTCTCTGCATCTATATCTCTATTTCTGCCCTGCAAATAAGTTCTTCGGTACCATGTCTCAAGATTCCATATACATACATATGTGTGTGTTAATATATATTTGTTTTTCTCTTTCTGAATTACTTTTGCATGACAGTTTCTAGATTCATCCACATTACTACAAATGACCCAAATGTTGCTCCTTTTTATGGCTGAGTAGTATTCCATTACATATATTTATCACAGCTTCTTTATCCATTCATCTAGTGATGAACATCTAGATTGCTTTCACGTCCTGGTTATTGTAAATAGTGCTACAATGAACACAGGGGTACATGTGTCTCTTTGACGTATCATTTTCTCAGGGTATATGCCCAGCAGTGGGATTGTTGGGTTATATGGTAGTTTTCTGGAATGCCAAAGAATTGATGCTTTTGAACTGTGGTGTTGAAGAAGACTCTTGAGAGTCCCTTGGACTGAAAGGAGATCCAACCAGTCAATCCTAAAGGAAATCAGTCCTGAATATTCATTGGAAAGACTGATGCTGAAACTGAAACTCCAGTACTTCGGCCACCTGATGCAAAGAACTGACTCATCTGAAAAGACCGTGATGCTGGGAAAGATTGAGGGCAGGAGGAGAAGGGGACGACAGAGGATGAGATGGTTGGATGGCATCACCGACTTGATGGACATGAGTTTGAGTAAGTGCCAGGAGTTGGTGATGGAGAGGGAAGCCTGGCGGGCTGCAGTCCATGGGGTCTCAAAGAGTCGGACACGACTGAGTGACTGAACTGAACTGATGTTAGTTTTTAGTGTTTTAAGGAACCTCCATACTGTTCGCCATGGTAGTTGTGCCAATTTACATTCCTACCAACAGTGCAAGAGGGCAAGGCTTTTATTCTTGATTACTCTCCCCCAATGCAGAGGGTAGTCAATGAAGGTCCTGATATGAACTTCACCTTGCCTTTTGTGGGGTTCTTCAAGCAAGGGAGGGGCCTTGGGACCACATTATAAAGTGGATGGACAACACAGAGACTCCTAGCACTTCAGTAAAGCCCCTGGAAGACTGACCACTAAAGGGGACAGTATCTGACCCGACACATGGCTTTCCTTGGAAGAATGGTGACAAGCCATTGTGCCTCATTCACTCACCCGGCACTCTGCATTTCCATTTCTCTCCACCCTTAAGTAAACTCCCCCAAAATCAAGAAAACATGAGATCTAAGGAAAGAGGGCTTTTAAGCAAAGGATATGCAAATTAAATAGGTTCTTCTTCACTAGTACAGCCTCAAAGGAAAGGGAATCCAGACCTCTCTAACTTGCTTACATACAATGATAACAAGCACATCTATCTGGTAATTCATCTGTTCCCAAGAAAAGAAAGCAAAGACCCAGTGTTACATAGAAATGCAGGAAGGGGTACACGTGTCTCTTTCCCTTCTGGTTTCCTCAGTGTGTATGCCCAGCAGTGGGATTGCTGGATCATAAGGCAGTTCTATTTCCAGTTTTTTAAGGAATCTCCACACTGTTCTCCATAGTGGCTGTACTAGTTTGCATTCCCACCAACAGTGTAAGAGGGTTCCCTTTTCTCCACACCCTCTCCAGCATTTATTATTTGTAGACTTTTGGATCGCAGCCATTCTGACTGGTGTGAAATGGTACCTCATAGTGATTTTGATTTGCATTTCTCTGATAATGAGTGATGTTGAGCATCTTTTCATGTGTTTGTTAGCCATCTGTATGTCTTCTTTGGAGAAATGTCTATTTAGTTCTTTGGCCCATTTTTTGATTGGGTCGTTTATTTTTCTGGAGTTGAGCTGTAGGAGTTGCTTGTATATTTTTGAGATTAGTTGTTTGTCAGTTGCTTCATTTGCTATTATTTTCTCCCATTCTGAAGGCTGTCTTTTCACCTTGCTAATAGTTTCCTTTGATGTGCAGAAGCTTTTGTTCATCGCAGCACTGTTTATAATAGCCAGGACATGGAAGCAACCTAGATGTCCATCAGCAGATGAATGGATAAGAAAGCTGTGGTACATATACACAATGGAGTATTGCTCAGCCATTAAAAAGAATACATTTGAATCAGTTCTGAGGTGGATGAAACTGGAGCCTATTATACAGAGTGAAGTAAGCCAGAAGGAAAAACATAAATACAGTATACTAACGCATATATATGGAATTTAGAAAGATGGTAACAATAACCCAGTGTACGAGACAGCAAAAGAGACACTGATGTATGGAACAGTCTTATGGACTCTGTGGGAGAGGGAGAGGGTGGGAAGATTTGGGAGAATGACATTGAAACATGTAAAATATCATGTAAGAAACGACTTGCCAGTCCAGGTTCGATGCACGATACTGGATGCTTGGGGCTAGTGCACTGGGACGACCCAGAGGGATGGTATGGGGAGGGAGGAGGGAGGAGGGTTCAGGATGGGGAACACATGTATACCTGTGGCAGATTCATTTTGATATTTGGCAAAACTAATACAATTATGTAAAGTTTAAAAATAAAATAAAATTTTAAAATAAATAAATAAATAAATAAAAATGAAAAAAAAAAAGAAATGCAGGAAGGGGAAAGTCTCAAGCTCCAAACAAGATCTCCCCAAGGGTCTCCTCCCATGATAAGCTGGGAAAATGCAGAGCTAAGGGCCCAGAGGGCCCTAAATGCCTACAAGAGTTTATGGACTCCAATGGACTATGGAGAGCCATTGGATAGTCTGAACAGGGCACTGGTCCCAGCTCTAAATTCTTCTGGCCGTCTATGACTTTGGGCAAGTCACGCACTCCCTCTGAGCCTCAGGTTCCTATTTGGCAAAATGGAAATAATAATAATAATAATACCCCTTTCGGTAGGCAGAATGAAAAAGTTAAGTCGCTCAGTCATGTCCAACTCTTTGCAACCCCATAGACTATACAGTCCATGGAATTCTCCAGGTGAGAATACTAGAGTGGGTAGCCGCTCCCTTCTCCCTTCTCCAGGGGATCTTCCCAATCCAGGGATCGAACTCTCCCACATTGCAGGCAGATTCTTTACCAGCTGAGCCACAAGGGAACCCAAAGAATACCGGGGTGGGTAGCCTATCCCTTCTCCAGGGATCTTCCTGACCCTGGGTCTCCTACACTGCAGGTGGATTCTTTACCAACTGAGCTATCAGGGAAGGCAGCGTAATGGCCCCTCAAAAATATTCATGTGAATCCCCAGAACCTGTGAATCTGGTAACTTACATGACAAAAGGCAACTTAGGTAGCAGGGGAATTAAGGCTGTCAATTAGCTGACCTTGAGATGAGAAAGCATCCTGGATCACCCTCCAATGTAATCATAAAGGTCTTTAAAAGTCGAAGAGGGAGGAAGCAGAGAGAGGCAGACAACAGAAAGCGAGATCAGAGAGATGCATTGTGAGAACTCCGCCCTCTGTGGCTGGCTCTGAAGATGGAGAAGTGACCACAAGGAATGTGGGTTGGTTCTGGAAGCTGAAAAAAGCAAGGAAATAGAATCCTCCTTGGAGCTTCCAGAGAGGAGCACAGCCCTGAAGATACTGTTTTGGACTTCTAACCTACACAACTGTAAGATAATAGATATGTGTTGCATTAAGAGTAGGACGCTAATGCATCTGTCTGGCAGGGTTATGAGGCTGATCTGATGCCTGGCAAACTAAAACTACTTTCTTATCTCGGGCGGTATTACCATCCGTGGGCACCCGCCACTCTCCAGACATGGTAAGCGCCTCTCCCTGCAGAATGCTCACTTCTTCCCACTCCGCCCATCTCACCTACATCACAAGCCTCAGCTGAGCCCCAGCTCATTGCAGAAGCCTCCTCTCTTTCCTCTGCCCATGTGAGCTTTCTCCTCCAAACTCCCACTGCCCTGACAGCCTGGACCTCGCAATTTCGGACATAATTATACAGCGGGTAGAGCTACCTGCTGTTGCTGTATGCGTGTTTATTTTGGTTCCAAAACTAAATTGAAATCTTGGTCTCAAACAGGAACTGTGTTTGGTCCTGTTGTTGTTGTTTTTAAGGACCTGTACCTTTTTTTTTTCACAGTCCTGTTTTAACCACCTTTGACACAGAGAGTCACTGCCCAGGCATACATTTATAAGCAGATACTCAATCATTTTAATTGTTCCATGACTGGACACTAACTCATTTTTCTACTTTTTTAGCAAAGTTTTCTATTTTCTAGCAGAGTTTACTGAAAGGCCTAAGGCCAGGTCTGACACAGACTAGAGAACAGCTCTAGTTTTCGAACACAGTGATTGGAGCTCCTCGTCATACCCTGATCTCATCAGTCAGAGAGGAGGTGGGCAAGGTTGGAAATCACAGTAAAACTAGGAAAGAAGGTGGCCAAGCATGTGTCCCTCTTACCCCAGGACTGGGCACACAGTAGGTACTCAATAACAGTCAGTTAGATGACTGGCTGATGTCTGTGTACCATTTTTTCCTCTACTGGCTGCCTTTACTTCTGGAAGATGCCCCTCAACAAAGACATATCCATAAACAAGGAGGCAGAGCCCACTGGCCCACCCTGGGGACACAGTTCCCACAAGAATGAGACAAACAGACAAGAGTTCTCCCCAGAGCATGTTTTTCAAGTCTCAAAATAAGATCCATCTCTCATTTCAAGGTACATTTATTTTAGTGAGGCAGGATAAGGATTTTGTGAATAAGCTGGTGTGTGGGAACAGGAATTAAAATAAGCATTGACTTGCTGCCTGCCGACGTGGATGTCCTCACATCCCACTGCCTTATTTTTGGTTCCATTCTGGTTTGTTTTCTTCTCTGGGGTTTTAAAATATGATAGGGAGGTTAGAAAGAAAGGCTGTGGATAACCATGGCTTCTGTTCACAAAGCTGGTCCTGTGTGCCTGGTCACTCATTACACTTCACTGAATCCCCACTACACTCATCTCAGGTGAGTGCTATCATTATCCCCATAGGAGAGGTGAGAAGACTGAGTTTATGACAGGGAAAATGACCGTGCTCAAAGCAACCCATGAACATGTGGCTGAGCACAATGTGAACTGAGGCGGTGGAGCCCAGAACAGGACCCTGAGCCAATCAGCTCTACTGATCAAGGACCTGCCCCCAGTCTCTCTCTCTCTCTTCAGGTGGAGCAGATCCAGTCCCCAAGTTGCTAGGATAGTCTGGGACTCGGGAACCTCCACGCTAGCTCTAGTTCTAGAAACTGGCAGTAGATAAGGAAGAGTGAGAAAAGGAGGAGCTATGAGCTGTGTGTTTTTAAGTAAGACCTCTTCCCCTCCCTGCCTGCCTGAAACAACAGGATGAGTTAGAGAGATGCCAACATAAAGCAGTAAAAGTGGCTCAGTTATTCCCAACCCAGTCCTCAAAACCCCAAACCTCTCAAAAGGGTCAGAACAGAGGCAGAAGAACAGCGTAAGAAAATGGGCATGAAGTCAGACTAGATTTTGGGTAAGGAAGGCCTTCCCCCACTCCCAAGCTACAGAATCCTGGACAAGAGAGAGAGCTCCTCTGAGCCCGCATCTCCTTATCTGTAAAATGGGAAAATAATTCCTACTTTACAGGTTTGCTCTAAGGACCAAGTTCATGTATGCAAGGGTTTATCATAGGGCCCAGTGCATAGCACAACTGGAATAAATACTAGCTGTTTTTATTAACAGACTGTCCAATGGACTAAGACGATGCATGCAAAAAAATAAAGACTATACTATATAATATGCAACCATGTTAAGAGTCGGAAGTCAAATGTGATGCAAGTTATGCTCCAGAAAAGGTAAAGGCAGGGGATGTGATGGTCATTTCACTTTTTATCCCCCATGGTGCCAGCTGCAGCACAGTCCTCTGCTCTCGACCGGGCTTCCGAGGTGTGAAAGAGCCCACTTGCCAATGCAGGAGACATAAGAGATACAGGATGGATCCCTGGGTGGGGAAGATTCCTTGGAAAAGGGCATGGCAACACACTCCAGTATTCTTGCCTGGAGAATCCTATGGACAGAGGAGCCTAGCAGGCTGCAGTCGATGAGGTCGTATAGAGTTGGACATGACTGAAATGTCCGACACGACTTAGCGTGGGCTCAAGAAGCATGTCGGAGAAGGCAATGGCGCCCCACTCCAGTACTCTTGCCTGGAAATCCCATGGATGGAGGAGCCTGGTAGGCTGCAGTCCATGGGGTCTCTAAGAGTTGGGCACAACTGAGTGACTTCACTTTCACTTTTCACTTTCATGCATTGGAGAAGGAAATGGCAACCCACTCCAGTATTCTTGCCTGGAGAATCCCAGGGATGGGGGAGCCTAGTGGGCTGCTATCTATGGGGTTGAACAGAGTCGGACACGACTTAAGCGACTTAGCAGCAGCAAGAAGCATGTGCAGATTTGGGAAAGACTTCAATTTTCCTGCATTTTGTCCTAAACCTCTGCCAGCAAAGGCAGTACTTTTCATTTACTAAGAGGAGGGCAGCGCTTTCTGAAATGCCCTATTTAATGGAATTATTCCTTTTACTTTATAAGCCACACCTCATGGGAATGTTCATTTTATCTCTGGCAGCTCATCAGAACAATAACTGTTTCCTGGTGCAATAACCTATGTATTAAATCACAATGGGGACCTCCTTGAAATATTACTATACTGAATTCTCTTCCATAACAGGCAGATCAGTTTTGGATTTCACCCAAGAGGCTTAGTCACCAAAGAACCAAAAGTATTTCATTAAATGTGTTTTCTCCTAAAAGAGAAGAAAGGTTATTAGTAGTTATTATTATCTCATAGTCTCAAAGGTTGTTGGTCTTTGTTTCCAGTTTCAATAGCACTTGAATCCCACAGAGGAGGAGGCTGAAGGGCTGCAGTCCATAGCATCACAGAGGTGGACACAATTGAAGTGACTGAGCACTTATGCTTCTGAACATACTATATAATTTACTTATTTATTAGGCTTCTTTTTTCCCTGTTCTTCCCCCACCGCAATGTCAGAGGAGGGGATGCTGCCTACTTTATTCACTGTTGTTTCCTAATCATATAGAAAATGCACCTGGCATATAATAGCTGCTTTATAACCCTGTTCAATTCGTGAGCAAATTAAAGCATATTTTAGAGCATATTTTTTTTGAAAAGCAACTACAACTGAAGCAAAGCATCTCTAACTAGTCTTCTCTTTTCTGTCTCTGCCCCCTTTTTTGTTTAACTGAAGTATAGTTGGTTTACAATGTATTCGTTTCTGGCGCACAGCAAAGTGACTTATTGGTGCACATGTGCTAAGTCACTTCAGTTGTGTCAGACTCTTTGCAACCCCATGGACTGTAGCCCGCCAGGCTCCTCTGTCCATGAGATTCTCCAGGCAAGAATACTGGAGTGGGTTGCATGCCCTCCTCCAGGGGATCTTCCCAACCCAGGGATGGAACCTGCATCTCTCATGTCTTCTGCATTGGCAGGTGTGTTCTTTACCACTAGTGCCATCTGGGAAGCCATATATATAAATTTTCATATTATTTTCCACAATAGTGTATTACAGGTACTGAATACAGTTCCTTGTGCTATATATATAGTACATGGGTGCTCAGTCCCTAAGTCATGTCCAACTCTCTGTGACCCCATGGACTGCGGCTTGCCAGGCTCCTCTATCCATGGGATTTCTCAGACAAGAATACTGGAGTGGGTAGCCATTTCCTTCTCCAGAGGATCTTCCCGAAGCAGGGATCGAATGCACGTCTCCTGTATTACAGGTAGATTCTTTACCACTGAGCCACCTGGGAAGCTCTGTGCTATATGGTAGACCCCTGTTATTTACCTATTCTATATACAATAGTTTGTATCTGCTAATCCCAAATTTCTAATTTATCCCTCCCCCAACCCCCTTTCCTCTTTCTTCCATTTTCCTGTCTGCGCAGATAGATTTTTACTAGATCAGAACCCCTCCAAAAGTCAGAATGACATCATCCACAAAAAGGAATGGGTTTTTACAAGATCTAAGTCCTCCTAATGGTGACTATTCAAGGAGACTCACTTACGCAAAAAAAAGGAGACCTGGTTCCACACCAGGGGTGAGCCCTGCTGGCTGCAGAGGTGGGATGTCTCCACCACAGTCAGGAAGGGGTCCCCTCCATCTTCCAGGACCACAAGGGACCTAGCATCAAATTCAGGTTTGGGAAGTGCATGAACTGGAAGGTAGTTTAAGTCCAAATATCCCATTTTTCCAATGGGAAAACTGAGGGTCCAGAAAAGTAGTGTTTGTTCAAGTACACAGAGGAAGTAGAGCCCAACCAAGAAGAGAAGGCAGATTCCTTTTCTTCCTCCTCCCTTATTCTCTTTTCTCTTCCATCCTTCTCTCTTTCCCTCTCTCCCTCTCCCTCTCTTCCTTCTCTCCCTTTGTCTGCTTGGGGTGTGTGTGTGTGTATACATGTGTCACAATGATGGTTTAGAAAGAGCTCTGGTTAGCAGTCCATACAAAACTTTGACCCAGGTATGCTGGTGATTAATTTCACTAACTACCTAGTTCTCTACAACAACCAAGATTGCAAATTTTCTCAAAGTTCCCATGAACAATGCAAGAGGTTTAGAAATTTTCTGAAATGAAAGAATCTTTGAGATCATCTAGCCCAACCTCTATTTTACAGGTGAAAAACAGCAGGTAGAGGGACGAAAAGTGAGTTCCTCACATCACAAGGTGGGCTCAGAGCTCAGTTGAAGCGGCCAGGATCTTGGGCATCAGAGCCATGAAAGGATACTCAAGATGCTTCTCACTTGGGTATCTGGCTCTAATGGTCTCACCATTCTGGCCAGAAAATCCCATCTAAGAGAGCACATCTCAGATCAAGGGCGAAAACATTCCCCTTGAGCAAGTAAATACAACTCAAATGAGAAAACTAGCAGAAAATAGAATCCGCATGATAAACACACACACACATACATACCTGTATGCGTTACTGCACACACCATATATAAAAGATTCTTGTTTTAAAAGTACTTGATACTAGGTATAGAATACATTTACAGGACTAGCAAGGACATCAAAAGTGCTAGCAGAAGCATATTTTGACACAACATTTTTGAAAAGTTATCCATTAATATCTATAAACTAAAATACACATACTCTTTGATCCAGCAAGTCCTCTTCCAGGAACTTGGAATTCTCTCTAAAGATAGAACTGTATGGATACATGGATGAGAGTGCTTACCAAACCACTGTTGATAGCAGAAAAGTAAACAATCATGTTGTGCATTATTTGGGTAACAGCTGAATAAACGTGCTAGAGCAATGTATGGGATTTTGCGCAACTGTCATAAAACGAATCATTACAGAGCTGAAGGGATGGCCATCACTTACTAGTAGTAAGAGAGTCAACTGCAGTGTGATGTGACTGATAACAATGATTTCATATAAAGACAACCATCTCTAAAACACTGTGATGTGTGCACATCTGTGTTTGCTGGTGGTGAAACCAGCACAAAGGAAAGATGTGGAAGTCTGTAACACTGAGCATCCTGGGCAGAGCGTAGTGATGGATGTGGGCGGAAGAGGTACTTAATATTTTCTTTATACATCTTTGACTATTGATGCTATTTTATATATATATTACTTTGAAGAAATATGTTAAGACCAAAAATCTCTGAAAATAAAGACAGAGGGAGCCCACAAATAGTCCTCCAAGTCCTATTTCAGCCTCCCCTCTTCCCCTGTAGACTTGTGACAGCAAGAACATTTTGAGGAAATTACTCAGTGTGGCAAAGAGAACCCAACAGCTGCCTCTCTAAACCTTTGGCCCCTTGACCATCCTCTGAGTTACTTACTTTTCCCACTAAATTATCCTAGACTTGATACAGGAAGTGACCTGTCAAGCAAATACAGGAAGTGAGGTGTGAACACAGCTCCAGCAAAAGCTCCTCCATTCACACAGGGAAGAAGCTGGATCTCCCTCGAGGTGAAGGTGTCTTATTCCACCCCCACAAAGGAGCTCACAATTTTAATTAAACCACACTGGGTCCACCCATCACAAAACTGTGAAGCAGACAGAAGCTAACTCTGGCAGGCAGGCCTCCTGGGGCACCTGAAGCTGTTACGCAGAAAGCTTTGTGCCCATGCTCTGTTGAATAAACAGTAAGAGAACCATGAATGCAGAGGTTCTGCCTGTGACCATGATGACCACTGGGCTTCAACAATGATAAAACTGCATTCTCTGAAGCACTCACTGTTCACATTCTTCTTGGCTGGTGCTTGCTTCTGAGAGAAAACTCTCACCATCAACTTCTAAACCTCTGAGAGTTGTTCACACAAATCCAGGAAGGTTTCTTTCTGTGGATTCTCAGTCCTCCAATGCATCCCAGATGCACCACCTGATGTATTTCAGCCATGGCTCAGAAGCCAGTGAAAAAGAAGGGAGAGAGATCGACTTACCAAGCCAACTTCTGTTTAAGTACACGGACACAAACACAGGGGGGACCGTGAAGAAATCTACCACAGAGTTCACTTCAAGCCAGAACCATAGCTTATCGTTGGCTGCAATAAACTGGGGGAAAGAAAACACAAGAGAGAGAGAGAGAGAAAATGAGAAGCATGGTGCTGGCATGCAAACAGTACTCTTCCCCCCCTCAAAAGAAAACACTTATTTATTTTTATTTATTTTTTTTTATTTATTTTTAATTGAAGGAAAGTTGCTTCGCAATATTGTGTTGGTCTCTGCCAAACATCAACATGAGTCAGCCATAGGTATACATGTGTCCCCTCTCCTTCTTAAGCCTCCCCCCACCTCCCACCTCTTCCCACCCTTCAGTTCTAGAAAGTTGATACTGATGAACCTATTTACAGGGCAACAATGGAGATGCAGACATAGAGAACAGATTTATGGACACGGGTATGGGGGAGGAAGGAGAGAGTGGGAGGAATGGAGAGAGTAACACGGAAGTATATACACTGCTGCTGCTGCTGCTACATCGCTTCAGTCGTGTCCGACTCTGTGCGACCCCATAGACAGCAGCCCACCAGGCTCCCCTGTCCCTGGGATTCTCCAGGCAAGAACACTGGAGTAGGTTTCCATTTCCTTCTCCAATGCGTGAAAGTGAAGTCGCTCAGTCGTGTCCGACTCTTAGCCACCCCATAGGTGGCAGCCTACCAGGCCCCTCCGTACATGGGATTTTCCAGGCAAGAGTACTGGAGTGGGGTGCCATTGCCTTCTCCAAGTATATACACTACCATATGTAAAAGAGATAGCTAGTGGGAATTTGCTGTATGACTCAGGGAACTCAAACTGGGGCTCTACAACAAACTATACTCTTTCTTCCAAAGGGTACATTTCAGTTTTTCATGGGGGCCTAGAGGGAGATGTTATGTTCTTATATCTATGCCAGTTCCTTGCTATTTCTGTCTTAGAATTTGGATCTACAGTCTTTTCTAGAGAGTGACTATATGCTCTGAGAGCCTTGGAGAAAGCTCAGGGAGTACATTTTTCTGTGGTTTTCAATAGCATCATAGGGCAGTTTGAGAGACCTCACGTTTCTTAAAGTCTCCACTGTAAATATTCACCCACACAGTCTGTACAGCTCCCTTTATAGACATGGTTTGGATAAATCCTCCAAGCCCTCAATTCTGCCAATCTACCCCCTTGCTTCAACCCTCACAACTCACTGTTCTCTCAGGATTCAGTTAAGTGAGCACTGATAAACATAATTTTAAGAGCGGAAGGTTTTTCCTCCTGTTTAAGGCAAACCATGCATTCGTGCGTGAATGGAGAGATGAGGAACAGTAGACCAGTAAGGGTGTAATAGTCATTTCAATCCTTATTTCTCCTGCTCAGAACAAAATTAACATATACGTGAGGAAATGCTGACCTAAGGAAAGGGCTCTCTCACAAAATGAAAATCAGAATTCGGTCTCTTGTCTTCCCTGCAAACACTGGGCTTCATCTTGCCTGTGGGAGCAGATGCTGATGGGGAATGGTCCCTAGGTACAAGATTCACACGCTCCATTGTGATACTGAGCAGTCTTGTTCAAACTTACCCGCAAGCCAAAGTAGAGAAGGAAGAATACGTTGAAAGCCATGTCGATCTGTAATGTGAAATCTTTGTAGAAATTCTGGCAGGATTCTATTGGGCTATTAGATAGGAAGAAGAGAAAAGCAAGAGGTAAATGAAAAGCATCATCACATGTTCCATATCGCTGTGCAGTGACGGTGCTTAGGGAACAGGACAAAATGAACGTTCAAAAAATAAAACATTTGGTCTTTGTATCCCCTGTGATCATCAAGCAAGCATTGCCAAGGGGCCTTTCCATTCAACCATACAGTCTTTTGTTCTTTGTTTTCGTCATTTGATACATGTATTGTTTCCATCATCATTCAACAGTTGAGCTAAGAATCTAAAGAGGATCATGCAGACACCTTGAGGGAAGGACAAGCAGAAGAGACCACCAAAGTCCTCAATTTCATATTAACCCTTAAAGAACTGACCTCTTTCTTTGAGAGGACACGAACCTAAGCTAAAAGCAGTCCCTCCCACTCTCCAGCACATTAGAAATGAAGTCCATTTTCAATTAAACACAGCGGTTGTGTTTTGGACCTTTTAAAAGCCATTGGTTGATTAATGATAAAGGACCAGGAGCATCTCAGGAAAGCCGTGGAGGAGAGGATCCTGGTGGATGTTCTGGTGAAACTAAATATGGACTTATATGCAGCACTCTGATCTGGGGAAAGAAGCATTGCCCAACTGGTAGAATTCAAGACCATTAAATCAATCTATTGAAGCAGTACTCTAAGGGTTAATTTTTATTTTTATTTTTTGGCATGCAGGTTAATTGCCCTTGTGTGTGTCAAGCAGCCAATGCGAACCCCCAGCACATTCTACTTTGCTTGAGAGTAGGCAGTTCAAAAGGGTACAACTATACAAACTGGTACGTGGCTTCCGTGTGCTTTCCTGCATCAAACTGATCAGAGGATCAGAGTGTGAAAAGTCCCAAAGTTTGGGCTGGATGGGAAGTAGGAAAGCCTCATAAGCCTTTCAAAGCTGTGAATGAATATGTATAGGACACTGTTATCAGTAAGCCAATGGAACCACTCAGGCCAGGAATGTCAAGAAGGTGTGGTGAGGGAAAGAATAGGGGAGGATGGGGAGAAGTAAAATACATTCCCCAGATGGGAAGCAACATGGACCTCCAGGATGGGAGAGGGCTAACTTGAGAGGTGCAGGATGGAGGATTTCCAAGTATCACCACTTTGGAAATTGCTGTACGCAATACCAGTTAGTATAGTTGTACTTCAGTAAGGGCAATTCTTGGTTGTTCAACAGGCAGGAATCTGTGCAGTACAGATATGCAGGGCCCGCTTAAAGGCAGGGTGACTCAGTCCGTGGGACTCTCTGATCGAGTTACATGCACTGGATTTATCCATTCTTCATCTGTATTACAAGTCAAACATGCCCTTTGTCATCTCCCAAATCACAGATATGTGGAAAACCCTACAGACAAGCATGAAGAGGAATCTACATTTGCATTTACAAACTAAGCAGACTGAACAAAAAACAAACACTGAAAACCATTTGTATAAAGGAAATGGCAAGTACTCGGTTTTCACTAAGGTAAAGCGGGAGGAAAGATAGCATGGAATTTGCTTACTCCAATGATGAAAGAAGGCAGGAGCAAAAGAGACTGAACACCATAGCCTGCCACTGCTCTTTGCCTGCTCTCTTACTCAGATTCAATGAAAAAAGGAGAATCCAGGACAGGAGTTAACAAGTGACACTTCTGCAATCCTCAATCTAGGATGGAATTTTGTTTTAAGAGCAAGACCCACAGGGTCCACAGGTGTTAGAATTCTTTGCTACTCTAGGCGCAGTGGAAAGAAGTATATGAACTAGGTTGACCAGAAGTCCACTATTGATCCCAAGGGATGAGGAGACCGCGCATCTCTATATTAGGTAAGCTACAGGTATGATGGGCTACCAAAATACTGAAGAGTAAATGGTGTATGTGTGGGTGTATGTGTGCGTAAGAGTGAGCAGGAGATTGAGGATGGGCGGGGGGCGGGGGGGGGCGGGGAATCCTGCAGGGAAATACAATATTGTACTCATGTCTTCCCTTGTGCCAGCAGTGACTTAGCTGTGCCTTATAAACTTGTCCACATCAAGATTGATGTGTATACTACCAAGGGGACAGACATGTCCCAAGTCTGTTACGGAAAACCCACTACCACTTCACCAAGGCCAAACAATCACCTTACTTATTGCCTTCACAATAGTCATTGGTGGCACATTTGGGGGTCCATGTGAGTTCCTTAACTCCTATTAACTCCATGGCTTCTGTGGTCAATTTCATAGTAACCTTGAAACACACTGAGTAGGGAAAGTATTTGCTAGGCTGTGGAAGAGAAAGGAACAGTGGGGGAAGAGATGCTAGCTCAATACCATTGAAGATATTTTGGTTCAACATAAATGGAAGCAGATAATTAAGAGAGTATAAGGAATTAGGCTGTAGCAACTAATTTCCACTATTCTTTGCCTTCCTTGTCATTTCTGCTGCTGCTACTAAGTCGCTTCAGTTGTGTCCAACTCTGTGCGACCTCATAGATGGCAGCCCACCAGGCTCCCCTGTCCCTGGGATTCTCCAGGCAAGAACACTGGAGTGGGTTGCCATTTCCTTCTCCAATGCATGAAAGTGAAAAGTGGAAGTGAAGTGGTTCAGTCGTGTCTGACTCTTCACAACCCCATGGACTGCAGCCCACCAGGCTCCTCCATCCATGGGATTTTCCAGGCAAGAGTACTGGAGTGGGGTGCCATTGCCTTCTCTGGTCATTTCTGCTACTTCCTCCTATATTGCCCATCCCCAAAGGCAGCAATAAGAGAGCTTGATGGTAAAGAACACTGTGCTGAAAAATATACCTCTACAACACACTGATTTACAGAAAACAATGTTGAAATCATAATAGACCTTTTCTCTGGTCTTTCAGAATTTTAGAGAATTAATTTAATCATCCTTTTATATCATTCCTTGAGACTTATACTTTGAGCTGAAATAATAAAGGGAGTAAATTATGCTGCTGGGGCTGGCAGCTTTTCCTCTGGCTGAAGCTCACCAGTAATAAGAGCCACTCAGCTAAGATGAAGTAGGAGAGAAACAGGAAATTCTGAGACAGAAGAGGCTGGCCCCTGGAACCCAGGTAGGACCAGAGTGATCAGACAGTCTATTTTCTATCCCTCTCAGCTCTTTGCATGAGAGCCCAAGGAGAAATCTCCTGCCTAGTTTTCTCAAGAGAGATCAGAACTGTTTATCAGGATCCCCTCTGAGATAAATCCTCTGAGTGCCTTTAGTCCACAGACTCATACAGTCAAAGACCACAGAGCAGAGACTCTAAAGCCCCATCATTTCATTCCTCAAATGGAAACAACCCACAGAGAAGTTCGTTGATCTTATAAAAAGAAAACACAGAATTCAACAACAAAAGGGTTGGCCATACTAGCCAGAATTTATTTTCCTCCCAATGAGACTTTATCTTAATGATTAAAGCTCATTGTAGAATGGAGAATGAAATATAAACTCTTCTTCCTTTTTGTGTAAAATAGAAGAGTTCCTTGTCTAGAAGTTTTAGGAGCTAGAAAAGAAATCACCTTTTTTTTTCCTACAAAGGGAAGTGATTCTGAATTACACACTTAAATTTGGATCTCCATTCTGATAAGGCATGCCCACATTAGAATAGGATTTTTACAGACATGTTGCCAACAGATAAAAAAGGAGGATTTTAAAAAGTGAAATAAAAACACTACTCCTGGTGGTAGAGCTGACTTTCTCTCAATTGTTCTTGGTTAACTAGTAACTTACTAATTAGAGGACCTAAGATACTTGGTAAGTTGATAGACTGTTAATTACTAGGCTCCTACAGTCCACGGATCAAGCCTGGTACTAAAACTTTAGGCAAATTTAGCATTTCGATCAGGACACTATGATTGGGGCACCTTCAAAAGAACCTCAATAAAAAGCTGCTTCTGATGGGATAAACATTCAGTGTAGAACAGAGACTGAAATACAAACCTCTGTTTCCTCTTGACCATCAAGTAAGCATATTCTTAGTATTCAGATGTCTCTATAGAGGAGAATGAGACTGACCAAAGTGGGAAATATATCTTTTTCTCCACCTATCTAACAATACAGGTGAAGACCTTTGGGCAGGAAGATCCAACGGTCCTTCTTGAAGACGGACTTAAGAACTTGTCTTTCCAAAGCATGAAGTAAGCAATGACTGCCCAGGTTGTTTTTCAAAGGGGAGGGGGCTAAGGACAAAGTCTCACTTCTGGGAGTTGTGATGTCTGGTCTATCTCCAAGAAGGAAGTAATTGCCTCTCTTCTCAGCCTCTAAACTTTTCCTAATGTTTTCTGAAGTCTGTTTTCCTAACTCTCTGAGCCTGGCTGCCCAAACCTTTCAAAACATTTCCCCAGAACAGTGTTTCTAAAACTTTAGCATGTACCTCGAGGGCTTGGTAAAACACTGGTGGACCCCATTTGTCAGAGCTCCTGATTCAGAGGGTCTGTATGGGACCCTAAGAATTTGCATTTCCCAGATGCTGCTGCTCACCCAGGAACCACACTTTGAGAATCACAGCTCTTGAAGAGCTCTTCTGCAACTACACGTTAGGGAAAGGTGTTGCTGCTCGAGGTGATTCCCATTCAGACCTGAATAAAGAGGATTACACATTTGGGCCCATCCCTGGACAACCACCTGCCTGCTACTAAATTAAGTGCTGAGATCAAGGGGTTACAAGGAGACTTTGAGTTTCAGATGTGAACAAGGTGGGTGGGGGTGGAGCGGAATTAAGATAATACAGGGAAGTGTTATTGGGTTGGCCAAAAAGTTCATTCAGGTTTTTCTGTAAGATTTTGTGGAAAAACCCAAATGAACCTTTTGGCCAACCCAATAAATACAACGCCACCATGCAAGCTTCACCAATGACATTCCAATTAAGTGCCTGAGGAGCACATTTTTAGTTTAAGATTAAAAGGAAAAATAATGAGGGCTGGATGGGGAGAGGTTATGGAGAATGTCGTTTATAAGAGATAAAGAAATGTTAAGCATCTTAGGAACAACAGCAGCAGCAGCAGACATTCGAAATGATTTAATAAACAACTGCATGAGAGGGAAGGGACTAGCTGAGGAACAAAATAGCACTTTGGGAAATAATTTCTAACATTTACATTCTCCTCACTCTTGTGGCTAGTCCCTTTTTTAATTGGATGAAACCATCTCAATTCCCACCAGGATTATGGACCACGGGAGTTCAGGCCCATAGAACTGCAGACATGAATCAATACAATAAATTTAATGATTCCAGACTCTCCTCCTAGTCTCACCTCTGCAATGTTGCCAGAGTAATTTAATTAAAAGGTGTCATCCATCCACCATTGTGGCTCTCTCCTGCCTAATGCATCAACTCCAAGTCTGACTGAGAAAAACCTCTAAAACCCAGCCTCAGTCTACATCTCTTGTTTTATTTTCTACCATGCCCAGGCCAAAGCTCTTCCTACCATGAGCTGATGCCTTCATCACTTCATGTATGTGACTCTCATATTCCTAATTCTAACTCTATGCTTTTGCTGTGAACTTTTCAAGTGGTCCTTCCTCTTTGAGTTCAAACCTCAGGCAGTCTTCAAGGCCAGCCAGAAGGCATTCCTTGGCTTCTGCCATCACTGAACTTTCCCATCTTGAATTCTCATAGCACTAAGAGTAAGGAATTCTAAACTGCTTTGGAATGTTGGTTCTTACTCAATATAATAATACTTGGCAATTGCATAGAGTTTACACATACTATTGCACTTGTCCTCACAACTTGGCAAAATCAAGCAGCAGATACTTTGGTCTATTCCCCATTTTTCATACAGAGAAGCAGAGGCTCAGAAACCTACCCAAGATCATGCAGCTATGTGGTAGAGTTGGGATAGAAATTTCAATACCCTTCTGCCATACCACCTCCCTTCTCCAGACCAATTGCAGTATCCTTGGAGGGGAAGAAACAGCATAAGGCATAGGATCTGCTATCCACAGGGCCTGGCATGAAGCTTATATGAATCAATAGGAGTTGACAATGGGGTGTGACTGATTTATGGAGGAGGTAACACTGTCCTAGAAAAACATGTATGTGTTTGCGGAATGTTCTGTAAAATTCAGAGGAAGCTGAACTGTCCAAACTGTATCTAACCCTCCTCTGTAAAGACTGACATATGAGATATTACTAATCCCCAAAAGGCCTTCCTGGGACCCTGCATAGTCATGGTGTCATGGAGTTTGACCTTAACTGCTGAGGGAAGTTCCTCTGCTTATAGAGAAATAAATCCTAGTGTTCCATAGTCTTAAAGATGGATAGCTCAATTTCTCTCAGCCTTTCTTATTCTAGAAGAACAAGAATGTATACAGCAATGTATGATAATCCTTAGATATTATTAATACTTCTAATCATGGATTAGAAAGTTTTGCATTCCATTCAATCAAAATATAGAAAAATTACATCATATAGTCATGGATATTAAGAAACCTATCTGTGATGAAGAGGGAGTAAATCTAAGTGAACTGTGATTTTTTAGTATTGTTAGGATATATGGGATAAGTAAAATGCTTTGGTTTTCTTGCCCACGATATAGAAATAAAAGTACCCAGCTAATCAGAATATTTGAGACCAAGAAATTTTAAAAGGGAGGCCAGATGTTACAATATATTCCAAATTAGAAATCAATGTTATTGTTGATATAATTTTCTGTCTCACAAAAGAGACCTAAAATTCATCCACCATCCACCATCCTGCCTCATGCATCAACTCGAAGTCTGGCTGAGAAAAACCTCTGAAACCCAGTCTCAGCCTCCATCTCTAGTTTTATTTTCTACCATGCTCCAGGCCAAAGCTCTTCCAACCATGAGCTGGTACCTTGGGTCTCTTGCAAGAATTTTAGGTCTCTTGCAAGCTAATAACAATAGTGGATTTTGTGAATGGTATACTTATTAGTCAATGATAAAGCAAGAATCTTTATGTAGAACATGGTCTTCTAAACTAGACAGCACCTCAGGAGTGCCCAGGTCTTGAATGGATCCAAGTTGAAGGCTTTCTATCTGTTTGCTTTTCTCAGTGTCAAGGCAATCTTAATTGCCTTGACAGAGCTATGCACTTAAGAGTTAATCTTTCCAGTTTGGGTGCTTTGGTGTTTATACTGGGTGGGGCACGTATTCAGTAAGTTGTGTAGTTTTTATGAGTTTAACCAAACAGAAGGCGACCTGTTCTGTTCACCATCATTGTGAGTTTATCATCGAACATCTTGAAGTTGTTATCTTCTGAGATATTGTTACCATTGATGGGTAAATTTGTTCATTTATTTGTTCATTGATTCATCAATACTAACAATAATAACAACATCAGAATAGGCCCTTTGTTTCATCTTAAAACACTTTTCTTAGATCTCGCAATGGCTCTAATGTGCACAGAAAACATTTTTGTTACTTGCAGTATTGCCGTACCATGATTTCTAGCCAGCTGGTTAAATGGCTTTGTTGGGAAATCTTCGGTTATGGGTTTGTATCAATCGGCCTATTAATCTTTCTGACAGCAGCAGGCTTCTAATTATGCCTCTGCTCAACTGATGAGATGTAATCCAACAGCCACAAGCATATGCCTCATTAGGGTCATGTTGAAATGAATTGGAACAAATGGAGAGGTAGTTTATAAACCCTCACTACTCGCTGGAATCCTACATGCTCTGTCTTCTTGAGCTTTGAGTGATCAGAGAACCTTGAACAATGGTAGCAGTAGACTTCAGAGTGGCTGTATGGCTCAGGGTGCCTACCTGAATGATTAGCCCTAATAATTAAGCATTCTTCTAGGAGACAAAGGAAGTGACACAGATTGCTGATGGAGAGAACAAAACATGTCACTTCCTTACACACTGGATTTTTCAATGAAACACACAGACACTTTGTTTTCAGGAAACCTCTGTCACTTTCTTATGGAGCCCTTCTGAATTTTTTCACAAGATTTCAATATGCTATCTGAGTTTAGGTTTTCTTTCTCATCTTTGTCTCTCCCATCTTCTAATCCACTAAAGCACTTAAGTAGTAAAGTGTGGGCATTACAAGCTGACTTCAAGAGTGGTTAGCAGTTGGGTAGTTTCAGACTTCAACAGAAGAATTAAGATACCAACTCTTACTTACTAGCCATACAGAATGGTAAGCACATGATCTGACCTCTCCAAGCCTTGGTTTTCTCATCTGTAAGCTGGATATAAGGCACAAGCTTCAAAGGTTGTTGTGAGAATGAAATCAGATAATGAGTGAAGACTAATTACTGAACAAGTGATAGTTATCTTAAAAACAAAGATAATAGTAATAATGATAATAAGAAACGTTTGTAGAAAAATGCCCCAAAAGGCAATTATCCAAATGAACAAAAACAGAATTAGTTATTTCACACTCTATTTTTTTTTTTGTATCTGCTTTATTGCCTCCTTATCAGGTGTTGCAATATAATTCAAATGCCCAATAGGATTTGCAGTGAGCTGACATCTGGTGTGATTCTATGTATTACAACTTTAACTTAGGGTAACATCGAAAAAAAGAAACACCGGGAAAAAGTTATGTCCATGAAGGCAGTCATACAAGTCTCATAAATACTAAATAATTAACCAAGATTTCCCAGCATAGAAGACCATGAGTCACTTTAATAAGGGGCCACAGGACATGTGTATTCTCCTTTTTTCAGGTCTTGAGCAGAGGAAAGAGTTTCATTTACCTGGATGGCTTAGCGTGGGTCTGGAGGAAAGGGAGGGGGCTGAACCAGTCACAGGTCTTCTGAATATCTCTTCCAATTCTACGTCCGTAAGATTATGTATTTCTTCAGTGCTGGACTCTCGAAATGATATCCAAGACAACTTACCCACTAATGCTTGTTTTCTGCAGTTTATTTACAGACTACAATTATTTCAATCACAGTTGTTACCAGAGTGGAATTACTATTTGTATTTGCCAGAAACTTTTATGTAATAAATCAGAGTTAAGCTACTGTGCTAAACAGAGTCTTGCCAAATGAGCCCTGCTTCAGCTTTCACCAAACTGTCTGAGGAGGCTGACTGAATGATCCTTAGTCCCTTGTTTCTCTACCTCCACTGACTCGAGTCAGCTCCTCTGCAGTGAACTCTTATTTTTCTAGTAGAGGGACATGATGGAGTACATGATTGAAACAGCCTTTGGTGCACAGACACTCAAACACAGATACAATGAAACAGAGTTCTTCAAGGGCTGGGTCAGTGAACCACGCACAAGTGTGGGGTGGCACCCGTGGATGGGCACACGCTCGTGCACGGATCCACAGCCTTCCAGCACCATGTCTGTTCTCTACCCAACTCCAGCTTCACTCTGGGACCATCCACAACACCAGACAGCCTGGATGAGGTGATTAGAAATGGGGAGAAGAAAGAGGAGAAAAGAAGTCCCAGGTCTGAATGGAGAAGAAAGAATTCAGACATAGTGCTTGGCATAGGGGAAAGGGGATGGTCAGTAGTACCTCTGACTCCTGGAGCCCTATTCCGCTCACGTCTACAAATGCTTAGACTTGAGGAGGGAAAAATTGAGCAGTCATCCCACCACTGCCTTCTGTCTCCAATGCCTTTTTTTTTTCCTGGATGTTAAATTTTCAACATGTTTTAAAAGGCCCATAAACAATCATTTCTAACTAGTAATAACCAATCATCAGCTTTGAGACACCAGGGAGCAGTTGTCTGGTGTGCCTGCTTCTTAAAGGGAGAGCAAGATTGAAGAATAGCCTGGGATAGTCTCAAGGCACTTCAGCCTCAAGGTTGCCCACAGAAAAAGCTCTCCAGATTGCCAAAAGTCTCCTGGAAAAAGCATGGGCCCTCTATTTACAAAAGCTGGCTCACTGGGACAAGGTTGAGCAGGTGGGTTGGGATTTCCACAGTACAACAGGTTTTCAAATCATCATGGAATCTCTTTGGGCTATTATTGGATATAGACTTCAAAATTCTTCTCTCTGACCCTTCTTCTTATATTTGTCTTAGACTCTTCTAGGCACTTCTTGGTCACTCATTTGTCTCCTACTTATTCAGCTTAAGCCATATGCTTCCAGCCCTGTCTTCCTCCCTCACATAATCCTGAAGCACCTGGACAGCCTGACCTTGGCAACGCCTCCTTGCTATGGGTCTACCTGCCAGGATTAGGGTGGGGAAGCCTGTGCTGGGTACCAGCCTGGCAGTCTCACTGCCAAGGGGCATGAAATAGCTCCCTTTCCTATTCTCTTTGACAAAATCTAACATTCTATCAGCAGCCTAAAAGAACTACTACAGTTTCAACCCTGCTATTCACCCCAGCCACATCAGGACCCAAGCAGAATAGCACGCACTCCCCTCAGTGGTCTCATTCAAAGGGCTACCCTGATGAAGAATGCTAACACTGAGGGCCTGCCTGGCACTGATTGTTGGCAGTCCAAGGCCCTTTGGGGACAGTAATGAGAAAAAATAATTATTTAAAGAAACAGCTGCCCCCTTTACCTGCAACTTGACTTTGAAGAATAAAAAACACTGTCACATAACATATATCCTCAACACCAGGACCCTGCCATTTGTTAAAAGCTACATACAAATTTTAAGTGATGCCAAAGGATAATGATGATAGCTTTGTTTCTGACATTCTGAGTTTTTTTTTTTTTCTCTTTCATTTGTTTTTTGGTGTTTGATTTTTAAGAAGACACAGAGAAAGACCTGGTACAAGTCTTTCTGACATCTGGCATACAGAACAATTATACCTTTATTACAAGGAAATAAAATAGCTGTGTCTTAGCCCTGTCTTTGGCTGACAGCTGAGGCATGAAAGTTTCGCAAGTATTCCTATTTAGGAATTTTGTTGAGAGCTCAGCAGCCTCACAGCCAAAAAGGAGAGTCTGAGATGTTGCCGATTAGAAGTCTTGAGTCTGCTGAGTGCAAAGCAAGAAGAGTCACTCCTTAGGAATGCTATAAAGTGACCTGGGCCATGGAGACCAATGTCTCCATAGAATATCAAGTTGCCTTAGAAACAAATCATCATCACTAACAAGGAAAATGGTAACTTGTTAAACCCTATGATTTTATAACCGTATCTTCAAGTATACACTCATTTATACTATCCTTAACTACTTCATGAAAACAACTTATCTCTTAGAATATTTCTTTTCCTTCATTTAGTTTTCTTTCTTGCTTATTTCCAGTTAGCATTGGAAACCACTTATTTATCATAATAGTCCTGTTCATGCCTCAGAAAAAAAAAATAGCTCTTTCTATCCTATCAATCAATGGTGTCCCCATGATTTTGGGTCCAAATTTAGTAAAGAATATCATGAATGACATGTTCCATGGGGTGAAGTTTATTTTTCCTTCCTTCCTTCTGCAGGTCCTCTTTTCAATTATATTGCCACATCTTTGATTTTTCCTTGAGAATTGTTTTCCCATCACTATAAAACCATCTCTGGGAAGAACTCAGGAAGACCCTGGAAATCTGATTCCTTACAATCTTCTCCTTTGTCTCCACGAATGGACCCACTTATCCTCACACTGTGTTGGGTTTCAGAAATTCTTTCATTTTATCCAGAAGCACTGTGGTTTTCAGAGAAAGAGGAATCAGTCTCTTTGCTGAAGAACCTGAAAAGAAGGATCAGGTGTTTCATTTACAAAACCCCAGATAAAAGCCCTGGGCAAGAGAGAGCATTTCAACATGCTGGGGGCAGCATCACCCGCTCTGCACAGGTCTGTCTGCACAATAATGTCATCTAAGCCCCTTTCAGAAAGGGAAATGCCTCCGTTCAAAGGACCTCTACACTGGTGGCCAAGAGGACAGGTTATGAAATTCGAAGCAAAGCCTGTTTATATAGGGTGACTAGGATACATTTAATAAAATAGGAGAAAATAGAAGTTTGGTAAGAGCTTCAATCTACTAAATCCCCCAGATATAAAGAACTCACAATTCATGAGGGAAAACTAAAAACAAGATACAAAGCCTTCAATTTTGTGTCATTATGGCTGCTCAGTGAATAGTTTTAATCTAAGGGGTGCTGCAAGCTAGTACTGCCAAGAATCTCTAGGAATTATTATTCTTACCCTAGGATTATCAGAAGTCTGCTAATGCCCACCTGTCATCCTACTCAATTTACAGCCACTGTAATCTAAAATGTCTCTATTTATATAAAATAACAAAAAACTCTAGTAAGAAAACAGTTCCTGACAAGTATGCTTTATAAAAGTCCATTCTGAGAATAAAAGGGAGTAAAAAAGAGGAAACAAAACATGCTTCTTAAAAAAAAAAAGAACACATTTAAAGAAAGCCCTAAGGCAAACGTATTTTAAAGAGAGAAAATGATTGCAATTACTAATTAATAATGCAAACGCAATGCCAACATGTTCCAATGGCTATGATTGTCCTTTTTAGTGCTACCAGTTCACATCTTTTAAAGTTGAATTAGTGGTATTCCTCTTAATACAATAATCTAAGAGAAAGATCCATGATCACATTCCCCAGGACATGTAGCTTAAGAGGTACTTTTTAAATTAGGTATATAAATTTAGATCTAAGCAAAAGATTAGATCTAAATGATTAGATCTAAGCAAAAGCAAATGAGGTAACAGTCTTCAGAAAGATGTGATAAGGTATTGTAACTCTGATCACTTTGGCCACATCTGTGCAGAGGTGGGCATCTGTAGGACTGTAGGTAAAATGCTATTTGGAAAAATGACTCTCACTTCTAAATTCTTTGCCATTAACTTTTGCTCAGCCTATCCTTAACAACAGAAGATTCATTTCTCTCTTTCCCAACTTTCTAGGCTTGATCTTTTAATGGACTGAGTGGCCTTTGTGGTATCACGGCAAACTGGGGGCCCTCAATGATAGGCAAAGAGAATCTTAGATGCTAGGACTTCAGTGTATCAGAATGTTCGCCACTTCGATTCCATGCATGCGCCAGGTGCTTACTACATTCAGGTCCAAGCCTGGCGGGGAAGCACGTGACATGCATGGGCGGTGCAGGGAAAGGATCTGGTTAACCTGGAGGCGACAACCAAAAGGGTGAGGTTGCATCATGCAATGAAAATCACAGCTTGGCCTTAGCTGCCATGCAGAAAAGACCTACATCAAAGAGTCTGCAGTGCGGCTCCTGGGTAAGAGTCGATATGAGAGAGGTGAGTTACTTCAGCAATGAAAGACACAGGCAGAAAAATGTTCAAACCACTCTAAACAAAACACTGTACAGAGCACTGGCATTACACGTGAGGAGAGGCAGCTCTGGGGACAAGGAGGGGAGAGACAGAGGGGGCAAGGTGGGGACAGAACTAGTTGTTACTCAGATGAGATGGTGTCCCTGGCCCACCCGATATATGCAGGTATTTTTATAATGTATGTCGCATTGAACAAATAACTCATTAGACTCTTTAACATCATCCGTAATTATCAATTCAACGCTTTGAAAATTCAGGAGAAGCAAGGCATCTGTTACATGAAGATACACACCATGATTTCCTGGGTTACAGTTCGTTACAGATGCAGAGCTGAGCTGGTCAGATAAATATAGATGGTTAAGTGCCAAAATCCTTTACATACTAATTACAGAGCTCATGGTGACTCCCAGTGCAAAGCATGATATCGAAGGAACCCATCAGTTATGAAAACTTGGGTAGGTGCAAGGGTAGGTAACCCTATGCTACTATGATCTCCGAAAGCCACCTATGAGCCTGACTTTAAACCCACTCCTGAGGGGCGCGATCTTATCATCTCAGCATGCACGACAGGTCAGAAGTGAGTTCACCCCATGTATACCTTGACCACTTCACAGAACCTTAGCTACAGGTGAGATTTCCTAAAGGTGTTTCTATCAAAATAGGTTGAATAGCAAAAACAATAAAAACAGAAGTTTAAAGTTGCTTTTAAAGAAACAAAAACACTACGGACTCAGCAGAGGCCTATCACGCCCCTCTCTGATACCAAGGCCACAGGAATGATCACTGACAGATTGAACACAACTCAAAGGATGGTGCAATCTAGCCCCTACTCACACTTTCTCTCTCCTGGTTCTGACCAGAAATAGTAGTCCTCTTAAAATGTTCTGGACACATGAACTCAACCTCCACCTTCCCCGCGCCTGTGATTACAGCCATGAATGGGCAGGGCATGCCCTCAACCTCACATGCTCAGAGAGAGCTGGACTCCCGCCAGGATCCCTGGAATGTGTGGACCGATGCCGGCAGAAACGAAATCCATTTTCCTCCCAGCACCTCTCCTCATGCCTCAGGGTGTTGCCACTTGATCGCAATTTATTCCCTTTTATTGATTATAAAACTTGAACATTTAAGTTGAATGTTTTCAAAAAACACTACAGTTTTGAACAAAACTATAATAGTCCGTACATTCATTTGGCAATTTCCTCTGCGGTTTTCCTTCTGTGACCTGCACTCTGCTGGTTCCAGGGACACAGATTGATATTCTCTAAAGTAACTGCTACCCGGCTCTTAGCAGACACTCAGGAAATGGTCAGGTACAGCTGGGAAGGCAGCGCAGTGGGGCAGCCCCTGGACCGTGACCTCATTTCAAAAGATAATGTGATAGGTCTGTGTTCTTACTGTGAGTTTAGCTAATCGTGTTTTCTTCTTCACAAAGTCTGAGAGCAGAGGGTTCGTTTTTTTCATATCAGCATTTGTACTCCTGTCCTGGCTTCATGGAAGCTCCAGATTAGGATGAATTTGGAACAAATGAAAATCCACCAGACAAGCATGATCACATGGTCACAACAGTATATAAACAAAACTCGCCTGTTTCTGCTTCATCAGCTAAGAGTACTAAGTCCCCACCATCCTTCTACAAGAAAGTTAAGTGAGCGTCGAACATTCTGGGCAACTTCCAAAGGAAAAGTATACTATCAAAAGTGGTATTTTCCCTCTTGCTGTCTTGACTTAAACCAAAAGAAAACTACACAGCCCCCTCCCCAGAATTAACGTTCTTGAGCAACTTTCTGAGAAACCAACCGGAAAATCACAAGAGATAAGAGCTCCAACCGTTGTTCCCAAGTATCTTCCCCAGCAACTCAGTATCTCTGCTTCACCTGCTCCTGCCCAAACCTGTGTTCCTGCCAAGAAGTAGTGATAACTGTGTGTGCATCCATATGCACGCATCCACCTGTGGTATCAGATGAACATGACACAGTGAGAAAAATTTTTCCATAGATAGCAAGATTCTACCTTGATCAACAGAAGTGACCAAGGTTTTATTTGGAGAGGCTAAAAAAAATGATTTAAACAAAACCCCACATATACCGTATTCACAAGTAGTCAACTGAATTACAATAGTTTTTAGTGGGATTTTAAACCTCAATCTGTCATTTTGAAACAAGTACCATTTTAAAATTCATTAATGTGACCTTATGAAAATGTTGGTGTATATTTTTCAATTTATTGATCTTTTTTTTAAAGTTTGGCCTCTCACAATGGCATTTCTTTCTACTGATGGAAGAATTCTGTATTCTTACTGGAGAGGTTAAAATATAAAAACATGCAATAAAATATCCTCAAACTATACAGAAAAAAAGTGTTTCTAAAAACCAATAGAAAGCTAAAAAAGGTAGAATGTGAGTCAACAATATTGTGCCAATGTCAGTTTCCTGGTTTTAACAACACACTATGGCTATGTAACATACAGTACTCAACATATGGTACTCGCATTGGAGGAAATGTGCCCAGTAACTTTGTATTGCTTTTGCAACTCCTTGAAACTATTTCAAAATCAAGTTATAATAGCAAAATAATCAGTTATTTTGGTTGCTTACATTCATTTCAGCCAGGTGTCAGCCAGGTACTCTATTTATGGTGATCAGTTCAGTTCAGTTCAGTCACTCAGTCGTGTCTGACTCTTTGTGACCCCATGAATCACAGCACGCCAGGCCTCCCTGTCCATCACCAACTCCCAGAGTTTGCTCAAACTCATGTCCATCGAGTTGGCGATGCCATCCAACCATCTCATCCTCTGTCGTCCCCTTCTCCTCCTGCCCCCCAATCCCTCCCAGCATCAGGGTCTTTTCCAATGAGTCAACTCTTTGCATGAGGTGGCCAAAGTACTGGAGTTTCAGCTTTAGCATCATTCCTTCCAAAGAACACCCAGGACTGATCTCCTTTAGGATGGACTGGTTGGATCTCCTTGCAGTCCAAGGGACTCTCAAGAGTCTTCTCCAACACCACAGTTCAAAATCATCAATTCTTCAGCGCTCAGCTTTCTTTATAGTCCAACTCTCACATCCATACACGACCGCTGGAAAAACCATAGCCTTGACTAGACGGACCTTTGTCGGCAAGGTAATGTCTCTGCTTTTTTAATATGCTCCTTAAAAACTATATACAAACTGATTTCTTTAGAAGTCATTTCTTTGGCGCCTGTTATCTGTGTAGTAATGTGTTCAACTCCAAAAGATACAAAAGAGGTACAAGAGAAGCCTGCAATGCCAGCCAGTATTAACCAGCTTCCTCCCTTTCTCAGAGGAATATCAATTGAGGCAGAGATGTTGTTTATCTACTATGCAAATATTCACAGACGATCCCTCAAGACAAAATCAACTGTCAATAAATATAGGTCACTAATGTGATAAGGAAACTCCTAGCTTAACCAGCAGGAATCTCCTCAGGTAAGCAGATGTTGGATGACGAGCTTTGTTGAGAGATGCTGCTGATGTTATGATGATCTCCCCTTATTTAAAGCTGTTCCTGGACTAAGCTATCCTTTTGTTTGTTTTTTTCAACCTCATGTCCCTTCCTGGAGCTCCATACTTCCCATACTAAGGAGCCAATAATTGAGACCTGCTTAATTATGGTACAAGGTGATATGAAGAGACCAGTTCAGTTCAGTTGCTCAGTCGTGTCTGACTCTTTGTTATCCCGTGGACTGCAGCACGCCCCACTTCCCTGTCCATTAACAACTCCAGAGCTTGCTCAAACTCATGTCCATCAAGTCAGTGATGCCATCCAACCATCTTGTCCTCTGTCATCCCCTTCTCCTCCTGCCTTCAATCTTTCCCAGCATCAGGGTCTTTTGCAAGGAGTCAGTTCTTTGCATCAAGTGGCCAAAGTATTGGAGCTTCAGCTTCAGCATCAGTCCTTCCAATGAATATTCAGGACTGATCTCCTTTAGGATGGACTGGTTTGATCTCCATGCAGTCCAAGGGACTCTCAAGAGTCTTCTCTAACACCACAGTTCAAAAGCATCGGCGCTCAGCTTTGTTTATAGTCCAACTCTCACATTCATACATGACTACTGGAAAAACCATAGCCTTGACTAGATGGACTTTTGTCAGCAAAGTAATGTCTCTGCTTTTTAATATGCTGTTTAGGTTGTGCATAGCTTTTCTTCCAAGGAACAAGTACCTTTTAATTTCATGGCTGCAATCACCATCTGCAGTGATTTTGGAGCCCAAGAAAATAAAGTCTGTCACTGTTCCCATTTTTTCCCCATCTATTTGCCATGAAGTGATGGGACTGGATGCCACAATCATTTTTTGAATGTTGGGTTTTAAGCCAGCTTTTCAACTCTCCACTTTCACTTTCATCAAGAGGCTCTTTAGTTCCTCTTCACTTTCTCCCATAAGGGTGGTGTCATCTGCATATCTGAGGTCATAGATATTTCTCCTGGCAATATTGATTCCAGCTTGTACTTCATCCAGCCTGGCATTTCACATGATGCACTCTGCATATAAGTTAAATAAGCAGGGTGACAATATACAGCCTTAACACACTCCTTTCCAGATTTGGAACCAGTCTGTTGTTCCATGTCCAGTTCTAACTGTTGCTTCTTGACCTGCATACAGATTTCTCAGGAGGCAGGTAAGGTGGTCCAGTATTCCCATCTCTTGAAGAATTTTCCACAGTTCGCTGTGATCTACACAGTCAAAGGCTTTGGTGTAATCAATAAAGCAGAAGTAGATGTTTTTCTGGAATTCTCTTGCTTTTTCTATGATCCATCAGATGTTGGCAATTTGATCTTTGGTTCCTCTGCCTTTTCTAAATTTAGCTTGAACATCTAACAAGATCTATGAAGAGATACTTAGATTTAAAAAAATAACCTAAAATACTTTAAGAATGAATTTATAATTGTAGAATTATAAAATTCTAAATTGCGATTTAGAAAGAGATATTTTGGAGTAAAGATTTTTGCAGCATCCTCCAAGTCACCCAAGGGTAACTATCCACTCTATCTACCAAAATGATGTTGTCCTAGGTAATTCTTCTGGAAGTAAACTCAAGCCAAAGTAAGGCAGTAAAGACAGATCCTTAAAATATCAATGACTTTTCAAGAAATATGTCATCTGTTTTATCTTTCTAAGACATTTTCTCTAAAACAAAAGAAAAATGGAGAAACGCACAAAGAATAAAATCTCCTGGAACTGAAGCCTCACAGACGAATATCCAGGAAGAGTCAATTCAATCTTTCCTGAAATAGAAGATGTGGCCCTGCTGTTAACCTAACACTGTTATTACCTGCAGGTCATTTGGGCTTGTGAAGCATCTGAAACTTCCATCTTTCCCTAGTTGTTTAAAAGACAAACAATCAGAACAGTTCAAACTGGAAATAAATGAGTTATTCGAACCATTCCCTGAGGAGCCAGAAGCTCCTACTATGAAGAAGGTCCTATCTTAACTGTGTTATATATATATATTTTTTAAGAATTTCTTAACCAGTGGAAGACAGAAGACTCACAGAACGATCCCGCATCCGTAAGAACAAACGCCAGCTGTGAAAGAATGCACTGGTGAAGTCAACTTTCTCTTTCACGCCTATGCTATTCGCTTGAAAACTCTTACTCATTTACCTTGTAACACAGCTCAGTGGTTACCTTCTCCAGGAAGCTTTCCATAATCCTTCCCTCAGCTGGAAGGAGGTGAGCCATTTTCTGGCTCTTCCTTGCTTCATGGGTGCTTTCACTGTAGCACTCCTAACTAACTCAGTCGTCATTTATTTGTTTTCTCATCTCTCTCCCTTTTTTACTATAGATCATGAGTTCCCTAAGAGAGACCGTGGGGTCATTTTTTGTGTCTGTGTTCCTGCTAGCAGACTGTCCAAGAAGTAAGCCCTCAACAAATGTTTAAGGAAGAGGAGAAGGATAGAGCAAAGAAATGGATGGATCTGGGGACAAATGATCACAATCCATTAGCACCTAGATGAGTTGCCAAGCCTTCTAGAGAAATCCCAACCTCTCACTTGACTTTAAATGGGCCCAGAGTTCCCATATGGATTGAGAACATATTAGTATGACAGTAACTATTGTAGCCATGATGTTACTACAATGCCTAGTGGATGCCGTATCCTCAAAAGACTAATTTATGGGTGCCTTCCATGTCCCAAGAGAGTTACAGGTTACCTCCCCTACGATGTATAAGGAGATTTTAAGCCTTAGAATGAGAATGGTCTTGGAGATAGCAAGGTTCACCACTCAGTGAGGCCAACTGACCCACTGGCTGTGAAAAGCCAAAGCTCCAAAAGGGACACAGGAGATTTTGAACCCTATACTGGGAAGGATCTCCACGGGGGCACTTGATTTCTCTGTGTCACTTAGGCATCCCAAAACGAAATGCCTAATGCCAGATTAAACCTCATTTCTCTCAAACTAATGAATCAGTATTTTTCTCTTTATAGAAGGATTGTCTTCTGTCGTAGGGAGGCCAGGATGGAAAGAATACATAGAGATGACTGGCGTCTCAATTCATTATTCTTCCTTTTCTCCACATGATGTCTATTTTTTGTGCTCTAGATTCAGAAGGTGATCCAAACTTGGCATTAGCATATTAGCAGCATAAACTGAAAATCTACAGATCTGTCTGATCCACTTCTCTAGGAACCCAGTAAAGTGTTGAAGTAGCAACAGACCCAAATTGAGGATCTCCATAAAAACACAGCAGGGGGGCAAGAGTTTAGATGAGGGTTTGAACCCAAAGGGTGTGCTTGCAAACAGACCAGTCTTACTGGATATGCAACAACATGCTCTACTGTTCAAGTGATGCTGATTACAATGCATTCTAAACTTTGAAAAATACAGTAACACTTAATACAGTCTTACATCGATGAAGATGGGGCCTATCACAGCTACTCCTCAATACTGCACATCTGGTAAAGGTCCACTTAGAGACTGTCTCTGAACCAAGTGTTCAAATCATTTAACACTGACTTTCCCTTTAATTTATCCTCTCAAATCAGCATATATTTTGATGGACAGCTCCTTGTAGCCATGATTCTCCCTGAATAGTAAATTGATTAAAAAAAAAAATCAGGATTATCTTCTAAAATTATATGAGATTGCCAAAAAAAAAAAAAAAATTAAGCTGTCACTAGCTTCTGAAACATTGTGCTTTGTGTAAGCAATTCTAAAGATAATCTGTAGTTATGTGTGAGCTAACAGTAGCGAAGCAAAGATATGATATTCATTTATTATGAGCAGCAACAAAATTCTAGGAATCAAAACACCACTTTGGTTCAGACAAAACTATGAACAGCATGATATCATAGTGTGAACAGAGCAAACACAATAAATGGATCCATTTAGTAAACCCATTTGCAAATGAGCCAGTTCCACCATAAAGAAGGAGAACACTAGTTTAATTTAAAGCTTAAAAACAATCCCATTAAGTATAAAATACTTCTCTGCATTGAAAAAAAAATGTGTGTATGTATGTGTGTATGAATGCTAAGGCCATTATATTAGAAGAGCATCACCACTGTTTAAAACTGGAAAGAAAAAAAAAAATCTTAATGTCATTGTGTCCTAACTCTGTTAATTCAATAAAAAGGATTTTTAGAATTACCAATCTGACATTGAACTCATAGCTTTTCAACTTGGTAGAGATGTTTTAAAATCCGGTGAATGGAGCTGTAAGGTTTCAATGAGTTAAAATGTGACAAGCACTTAGGACAGCCACTGGATCCTAGTAAGCACTCATTAGTTGACTTCTGTTGAAGATGTTAAACGTGAAGCCAGGAACCAAGCCTCCATGTGCCTTGGGTAGGTTTCACTGCACACGGGGCCGCCTCTGCTTCTGCATTAAGTTTCTTTTTTTTTTTTTTTTTAACCTTGCTCTGACTTTATTTTTTTTTTTGACTTTTTTTTTAAATTTTATTTTATTTTTAAATTTTACATAATTGTATTAGTTTTGCCAAATATGAAAATGAATCCGCCACAGGTATACATGTGTTCCTCATCCTGAACCCTCCTCCCTCCTCCCTCCCCATACCATCCCTCTGGGTCGTCCCAGTGCACTAGCCCCAAGCATCCAGTATCGTGCATCGAACCTGGACTGGCAAGTCGTTTCTTACATGATATTTTACATGTTTCAATGTCATTCTCCCAAATCTTCCCACTCCCTCTCCCACAGAGTCCATAAGACTATTCTATACATCAGTGTCTCTTTTGCTGTCTCGTACACAGGGTTATTGTTACCATCTTTCTAAATTCCATATATATGCGTTAGCATACTGTATTTATGTTTTTCCTTCTGGCTTACTTCACTCTGTATAATAGGCTCCAGTTTCATCCACCTCATTGGAACTGATTCAAATGTATTCTTTTTAATGGCTGAGTAATACTCCATTGTGTATATGTACCACAGCTTTCTTATCCATTCATCTGCTGATGGACATCTAGGTTGCTTCCATGTCCTGGCTATTATAAAACTCCACATATCACTCTCTCTTGCCCACTAAGATCCAATCATAAGCATCTTCTTTCTGTCTCTCCAAATCCCCATATTTTTGTCCAGTCATTGAAATGCAAGCTCCATGAAAGCAGGAAACGTATTTGTTTTATTCATTGCTTCATCAGAGCCCAAACAGTACCTTGAACATCGTACATGGTAGGACTCAATAAACTCTGCTACATGAATAAACAAATAAATGGAGGCCCAAAGGAAGGAATTAAAGGACTGAAAAAGGGGAGGGAAGAAAGCAGGAAGTGAAGAAAAGAAGAGGAAAGTACAAGCTAGGAAGAAAGACGGAGAGGGAGAGGGGACTGAAGTCCTAGATCAACCTCAATAAGATTAAGTCTCTGGTTAATAATAGTGTTTCCCTTGTCACACCGTGATGATTAGCATGAGATTGCTGCCACCTCACTTCCCATGTATATATGATGTTTGTACCCACATCAAAGGATTTTCATCTCTCTTATTCCAACCTAAGGAGTTTCTTGATAATATAACAGTCTATAATATATGTACCCAGAAAGATGCTTGACACCTAATTTTTGACTTACACTTAACTACATACTTCCAATCTCACTGGACGGCAAAACAGAACATTTCCTTGTCAACTGCTTTCCTAAGTTATATGAAGAAGAAATTGCCAGCCTGCCCCAAAGCTCATCTTGTTATGTTCATTAATAGAGGAATGTCCCAAAATAACCCACCCATGCAAATCTCCCACACTTTGAAAACATGCTCACAATGATGAATTATCCAGGATTCCACAGATATTGGCATATAACAGGATGTATCATCTTGGACTTAAGAAAAAGAACTCTGGATTCAGACCAGGAGCTCACATTCTGGTCCCAGTTAGTAACTGCGTGACTTCAACCAAGTTATTTAAATTTGGTGAGGCTCCCTTTCTTCATCAGTCAAATGGAGAACATCACAATAGTGTTACTGAGTAATACAATGAGATCAGTTCGTCAAGGGCTTATCTTTGCACTTAGTAAGTTCTCAATAAATCCAGAAACCACTTACAGGCCTAGAGAGAGAATATAAGGACTAATGTCAGAATCCCTGAATGACAATGAGCTAAATGGGTGCCTGACCCCCTGATTTTGGAAGGACTGATGTTGAAGCTGAAACTCCTATACTTTGGCCACCTATGCGAAGAACTGACTCATTTGAAAAGACCCTGATGCTGGGAGAGATTGAAGGTGGGAGGAGAAGGGGACGACAGAGGATGAGATGGTTGGATGGCATCACCGACTCAATGGACATGGGTTTGAGTAAACTCCAGGAGTTGGTGATGGACAGGGAGGCCTGGTGTACTGCAGTCTATGGGGTCTCAAAGAGTCAGATACAACTGAGCGACTGAACTGAACTGACCCCTGATTATCTGATACATATTGGCTGAAGGAATGGCTGCTTCCTTGTGACTGGCCATGTGGGGGTCCTTTCTTCTTTTCTTTGCTGATACCTGTTAAGTTGTGTGGTGCTTCTGTGCTTATGAGATGCCTTTTTGCAGACTCTCTTCCCTTGAGCTGATTATCCCAGAATTGCATACAAACGGTAGAAGCCTAGGTGGGGCAGTCTCTGTAAGACTCTGATGCTGGCTCCTTCTCAAGCCTTTAGCCATCAGCACAGTGCACTTTAATCTCTGCACTGGCATTTCTGGTTAGAAGAACAAACCAGGAGTGGCTAGTGCTGGGCCAAGAATCTGGAGTGCCGATTATGACAGTTCGGCAAGTTGATTTGTACAAACAGCTTACGTTTCTTTGGCTTTCATTTAGAAAACAGCTTTGGCTGCTTAATATCAGCACATCTTCCATTTCACACACTCTTAAGTTTCTGAGGGTAGAGAGTAGAATACCACATTGCTCCAAACCTGCTGATCAGCACTGCCGTAACCTTACTGGAGCTGGGGAGATGTAGAAGAGAGATTTGGGCTCCAAAGTTCGAGCATGACTCCGCTCTCTTAATTTCCAACATAATTGTTCAGCCCTTTCCGTAGCTGAGGGTTGAACGTACTTCCCTGGTGGATCAGACAGTAAAGAATCTGCTTGCAATGTGGGACACCCAGGTTCGATCTCTTGGTCAGGAAGATCCCCTGGAGAAGGGAATGGTAACCCACTCCAGTATTTTTTCCTGGAGAATACCATGGACAGAAGAGCCTGGTGGGCTACAGTCCATGGGGTTGAAAAAAACTGCACTAACCCTAGAAACTAGAAAACCTCTATGCAGGAATGAATGCCCACCACAGTCACATAGAAAGTAAAACACATTTCTGGGATTATCTAGAAACCAAAGGACAGATGAATATGTCTAGATTAAGATCCCTTAGATTCCACTGTATATATGGAGGCTTCCACAGAAGAACCCACAAGAGAAGAGAATGCATGAATATCCCTTTGTTTGGATATAAATGCACATTTCCCTCCTCATTTGTGCTACTGTTAGCTATGCAGTTTGTTCATTTTTATTGCACAGGCAAGAGCTAACCCAGCACACTGATCCCCCAACCTGACCTGCAATAGCATTAAGACTTATTTTTACAGCAGTGTCAACTACACGCACCAGCCATTGTGTGTATGTTTGAAGTAATCCCCATCCTGTCAACCACTGTAAGATCCCAGAGCAGATGCTAAGCAAGCCTGGTGCTCAGTGGTTATGCAGTACTCAGCCAAGCCCAGCGGATAATTTTCCCGAAGTATATGTGTGCTTAAATGGCACCTACCAATTATATCTCTTTGTTGGAGCACAAAGGCGGTGAGCCCACCCTCCCAGATGGGAGCAGTTCCCACCTCCACAGAGCACTCCCTGCCTCTCCTCTCTAGCAGCACCAGGGTAGCACTTTTCCTGGGCACAGGAGAAGCTGGGAACACTGTGACATTTCTCACTGTTCTCTATTCTGGCTCTGAGACTTGAGCCAGAGAACACTTACTTTCAGACATGGCCACTCCTCTGGGTGTCTCTGTAGAAAGAAAGCTGGCCCCATGTGATACAGCACCCAGGGTTCAAGTTGACCTCGGCACCCCAGTTCAAAACTACCCAACAACCCAAGATAAGGTAAATGAAAAATGATGACTGCTATATTTATTCCATAATCCATATTCCAAATATAGGCTATCTCCTCTATTAACCTCTGGTCTCACAAGTCTTGAAACGACCTGTCCCTAAAGTTCTAACTTCAAATAACAATCTCAGGAGGAGTTTGATGAAACAAAATCAATGGTGAAGGAAAGCAAAAGTCAAAAATGCCAGAATGGAGAAGGTAAGGAGTAAGGTAAGATTCAAATAATACATTGGAATTGTTCGAATTTATTTGATTCTGGGCTCTTTAAGTCATACTGCAGTGGTTTTAATCACTAAATGTCAAAATTGCTATAGTCTCTCTCTCTCATCAATCTCCTCCTCTTTGCTCCCTCTTCCTCTCTCCCCTTCCCCCTTTCCTTATTACAGAAATAAAAACTATCTGCTCTTAAAGACATGGCAGAGGCAGATAAATATTCTTGCTTTTGACATCCTTAGTTCTTAGCACCACACTTTGTTAGAAGAAAAACAGACAGGAAACTTCCGAACAAGGTGCTGCCCCGTCATGGTTCTCAAAGATCCCTCCCGACCACACCATTCCTTTCACTTGCTAATTGGTCTCATAAGCCTTCTTCCTTCTCTTGTTTTCTTGTCTTGTTTTTGGGGCAATTGCCAATGTAGGCACAGTTCTGGATTTTATTTTAAGTAATTTGTAGTTGACTATCGTTTATTTGTGCAATTGGTATAATTAAATCTAATTACATAATTGGTGGAAGCCTGAGTAATCACATAATTAGAATGTACAATAATAACTGCTGAAATCCCATTGTTATGACATGCAATGATACAATTATGATGTGTAACAACATGGCCTGATTCACACGGCACCCTGCAAAAGAGCAAAAAGCTCTGGTTCTACATGCCTGGAATGCAGCTGAGGTTGCAGACCAGGAAGGTAGCTTTCAGCATCTGGGCTTGCACTTTCTAGTCATCTTTCTCTTCTTAATCAAATCCTTGATGTTTATGTTCTATGCAAATCGAAGGCAGCAGCAGGAGAGACCTGGAGAAGGCTCATGTGAGGGGAGGAGCACCCACATCTCCAAGGCCAGGTCACCCAAACAATCACCCTTAAAATATTAAAAAGGAGCTATAAGGGACTAACTTGAATTTCTGAAACTTTGATTCCTGTACATCGATATTAAATTTGAAGCTGTATTCAAGGCACAAGAAACAGGGTAGCAAAATGTATCCTATCGTGCACACAATTACAAGTGGGCCCAAAGGGAACTAAAGACCCAACTCCTGGCTCACAGTCTTCCCCGTTCACGCCACTGCCTCTCTTCTTATAATTATGACACAGATGGATCATCAGAAGAGCTAGCCTCTCAGTTCCTTGCTGTGCTCACACCTGTGACCTTTCCCTATACTGCATGCCCCCCACCCAATACATGGACAGCGCTCTGGACCTGGCCAGTGACAGCAGCTGCGGCATATCTGATACCTGAACCCCAACCTCTTACCCCCTGGGCTCACTTGCTCGAGTCCCCACTGGCATCATTCTTCAACCTCAGGGAAACCTCCGAACCCCCAGCCCCTAGCCAGCCATTCACTCCTGCCTCATCTCATGCCCTACCTCATCTAGCCTAATTTCCACAATCCAGCCTTACCATCTGCAGCCACCCTCCATCTGTAACAAAAATCCTCCCCATGATGGTCTTAACTCTTCCTCTGCTCTACATGGGCTTCTGGGCAGTGAAATTTCCTGGATAAAAACTACACAAGTGAAATGACTGGGTTCACTTTACACTCATGATCTCATAAATCAAACTGACACTCATTATTAACTGGCAAATGGCTATTTCTCTTAAAATGGTTTGTTTTCCAATTTCCAATTATTTCATAGTTTCTCTTCCGCCTGTAACTTCTCATATGCTTTTCTGCGCCATTATCCTCAACTGAAGGTCTCACTTGTCATTAACAATAATACATGAAATCAGATCAAGTTTCAGTCTTTCCTCCCAGCAGCCCTCCACGCCTGCACCCACAGGCACCCAGTCCCTCTTCTGCCTTCTCATTCAGTGGAGCAAGTTCCTCTCCTCCTACAAAAGGCCACGCCTTCCTTGGATGCTCTTTCAGCTTTGTTCTGTCTGTGCTTCCTTAGCTATCTCTCCGTCACTACTGGAACATGGGCACGAAAATATATACTTGCTCAGCTATCTTCCATTGCATAAAACAAAACTTCCCTTGAGCCCAGATCCCACTCAGATTCCCAATTCATTGTCTCTACAGACAAATTTCCAAAAGAGCTGCATCTTGGGCCCCCTCTCCCTACCACTTGTGAAGTCTGCCCTTGTAGGGATACCAATGACAGCTGTGTAGTAAACTCTGCAGATGCCTGTGAACCCTGACCCTCCCTGATGTCTCAGTAGCATCTGGCATGAGACCATCCCCTCCTCCCTGAAACGCTCGCATCCCTTGGCTTCCATCATCCCTCCTGGGTCATGTTCTTTTCTCAGCTTCCCATCCAGGCTGCTCCTGCTTTTCCAAGCCTCTCAATGTTGGCAGCTCTCCTCCCTCCACTCTGGGCCACTTTTTCCTCTTTCCTCTGCACAACCCCACCCGTTCCCATGAGTTCCAAATCATATTTTTATTTCCTGATAGTATAACTTCAATTCTGAACTCACTCATGAGAAAAAAGAACCAACATTTATCAAACAAGTGTTATTGGCTGGACACTAGCTTCGTAGGTGACTTTGACTTTGAACACATCATTCATTTAATCTTCTACAGCTATCCTTCAGGATAAGCATTGTGCTCCATTTTACACAAGAAAATGGGCTGTAGAAAATTCCCATTGTCAGTACCTTGCAGAGCCAGGATCCTAAGCCCTGTGCTTAAGCCTTTTCTCTGCTGCAGTATCATAAATGAAAAGTTCAAAGTGAAAACCTTGAGAGCAGAGGCCTTCCTTATGCTGGTGTTATTGATGTTTTAATAAACCCTCCTTTTTCAGTATTGGCTATAGAGGTGTAGGGAGCTTCCCCGGTGATTCAACAGTAAAGAACCCACCTGCAATGCAGGAGACACGGGGTTTGATTCCTTGATCAGGAAGAACCCTGGAGGAGGGCATGGCAACCCACTCCAGTATTCTTGCCTGGAGAATCACCATGGATAGAGGAGCCTGGCGGGCTACAGTCCATAAGTAGCCAGTCTGCAAAGAGTCAGACATGACTGAAGTGACTGAGCATGTATACATAGAGATGTAGATGCCAGATCAACCTCCATCATTTCATCCCCCATTTTTTCCTCGACCATCTCTTTCCAACAACTGGTACATAATAAAGAAATGGGAATTATGATTCATTTATGATCCACTTATTCAATTATGGAGATTGTTTCTGGCCATTCTTGGGTTTCCTACACTTAATTTGTGGGTTTGCTATAAAGTTTTCCAAAACTGTAAGGATGAAAACACAGAGATACTTAAAGATGACACAGAACAAAGCAGAAAATGAAAAACAAAATGAGAAAAAAAAAAAAGTGGTGTGAAGTACAGAGGTGCACCTCAATTTATGCTGCAGATGTTTTGCTGAAAATCATGTGTAGATCAAATCGTTATAAACTAAATCCTATTATAAATTCAACAAGAATACTGTGATAGAACCTTGGGATGGAAATTTTTATAATGAGAAAAATCCTTTTGTGTTGAGAATAGTCAATTCCCAATCTCCATTTGAATTCTGTTTTTGTTTTTTTTTTCAAGGGGAGCCCATCTCTACATAAATACCCCATCACTCCCTTGGGTCCCTAATGGACAGGAATGTCATGAGACCAAGAGATTTTTAAAAGGCTTTGAAAGTATGCCTGTCTATCCTATTCATAATAGTAATTTCCATAATGTTTTAATGGGAGGGATGCAGGAATGCTTTCTGAAAAAGGATGAGAAAGTGTAAGCCCTGGGTAAGATCCTAGGACCACCACTGGAGGTGATGGGATGGAAAGGCTTGGAGAATACGAGCATCTCCTTCAGATCCCACAAAAGCTGTGAGCCCTTCTCTCTTGACAGCTGAGAGGGTGGTGGTGAAAGTTGAAGTATAGCCCCCTGTTCCCAGGTGACACCTATGGCTGCCTTGTGCTTACGAAGTAACAAGCTCCCTGGTTTTCCTCTACAGTCAAAGGTTACTAGCCACCCATGTGGTTTTTCAAAATCAAAAGTACTGCATTAAGAAAAAAAAAAAGACTGTATCTTCATAATCACTGGAATAAAAAGATCTGAAAGACTTGTTTCATGTTCCTACTGGGGATTAACTCACTACAGGTGAGTGCGTGTCCCCTGTAGACAAGTGACCCAGTCCCCACCACTCCTTACTGGATTACATCCCACCCGATTCCTGTGGGCATTTTCTGCTCAACCCCGGAAGAAGGAAGAAGGCCCTTCAGAGCTAAGCCCCACCCTGTGGTTCAACCGCATCAATGAGAGAGGCACATCAGCTTTGCCCATTCCCACCAATAGCCCACAAATACCTATGATCTCAAAAATCCTGCTCTACTCTGGGTCAGATTTCAACACTTATAAGACTTTTTTTTTTCCCTTTTTTTAAAACAATAGATTTTTCTTTTTTTAGATCCATCCCCAAATTTTTCACATCCTCTGCTCTTGAAGTTCCTGCCAGGGTCTCTTCATCTAGTGATCATCATTACTCTACATGGCTGCTGTCTCCAGAATCAGCAGTGAAAACACGTCTCCAAAGCTTCTGCTTCACAGACATGCTTAATAAATTAACTTTGTCCTTTTAGAGCACAGAGCTTAGAGAGGAGCACCGATTTTGTTTTTTCCTGCTTGACATCAGCATAAAAATCATTCTTCAAAAAAGAACCCTACCTAATACATTCATTTCTTCAAAGCACTATTACCAGAAACTTAATCCACAAAGGATGCAGGCACTCGGGCCCACTGTGCCCAAACTGGGAGGTGGTGGATGGAGATGTAAACCCCATACTCAGGCAGGCCTGGCATCCTGGGTACCGAGATGAGTGACATGCTGCCCCAGGCCTTGCATCTCAGGCACTGCCTGAACCACCCAGGACAGGAGAGGTCAAGATCAACATTTTAAGGTTCTGACCAGCTACAAGGTTTCTCAGCAACCACAAGTCTTAATCCGTGTGGGAACTGCCAAGACCTGCTGGTTTGTTTCTTGTCACTGGGGTTATCACCACGGCTGCAAACACGGATGAACACGAATGCTCCACCCGGCACTGTTCTATGCATACTGGCTGTATTTTCTCATCCTCCTCAAGACAGCCTCATTTTCATCAGTGCCTTTCTATAAGGAAAACCTGAAACTTAGAGTCCAAAGGATAATAATAAAACTAAAATTCTTTAAGAACACTGTTCTAATCCTCTAAACACAGCAGGCACTGTTCTAAATGCCTCCAAATGCTGGTTCAATTAATCCTCATAACAGCCTTAATTGTGTTACGATTTATGTCATTATCTTTCTATTATAGGGGAAGAAAGTGAGGCACAGAGAGGAGGCCAAAGCCAAGCTCACCAAGCCAGCGAGTGATCAGGAAGGATGTGAACTCAGGCAGTTGGCTGTCAAAGCTGTGTTTTAATCTCTAGCCTGTTTGGTCAAAGTCATATACTGGTCAGGGTGAGAGCAAAGTGTCTACTTCACATGGTCAGAATCTAGACCCACAACATAGCCATGTGCTCTGCAACTTCTCAAGATCACTGCAGAGTCAGATCTCCTCTGCAGTCGTCTCCACTGACTGACCATAGGCTCTGGGATGGATGCTCTGCCTCCTCAGAGCCAGGCTGAAAGATCTTTCCTAGTCTCGTTTATTTCTGAAATCTCAGGAGAACCTGTAGCAGAGGAGATAAGCCATATGAAAGAATTCTGTGTCATCATGGTGCATTCTACATGGGCCACTCTCATAGTAGGGGGACCCTCTCAAGGTGTCGTCTCTAAATACAAGAAGCAGAATTGTATTAAGTTTCCTTCCTGCTGCTGCTAAGTCACTTCAGTCGTGTCTGACTCTGTGCGACCCCATAGACGGCAGCCCACCACGGAATCCCCTGTCCCTGGGATTCTCCAGGCAAGAACACTGGAGTGGGTTGCCATTTCCTTCTCCAGTGCATGAAAGTGAAAAGTGAAAGTGAAGTTGCTCAGTTGTATCCGACTCTTAGCGACCCCATGGACTGCAGCCTACCAGGCTCCTCCATCCATGGGATTTTCCAGGCAAGAGTACTGGAGTGGGGTGCCATTGTCTTCTCCAGTTTCCTTCCTAGGGGTTGGAATTCTATCTAGTATTGAAATCTGATAGCTCAGTTGGTAAAGAATCTGCCTGCAATGTGGGAGACCTGGGTTTGATCCCTGGGTTGGGAAGATCTCCTGGAGAAGAGAAAGGCTACCCACTCCAGTATTCTGGCCTGGAGAATTCCATGGACTGTATAGTCCATGGGGTCGCAAAGAGTCGGACATGGCTGAGTGACTTTCACACATCACACATTGAAATCTAAAACTCCTCAAGCTCTTAGGTCTAACCTTTCTCACCCCCTTTTAGCCATATATTCCAGTTTCTGTGAAAAAAGTGTGCCTGAAGACATATAGTATACCCATACTCACAAGGTTACCTGTTTTCCTTTTCTTTTTTTTAAAAATATAAATATATTTATTTTAATTGGAACTAGAAATTCCAGGGCTCTGAGAAGTCTCTGGCTGTCTGTGACATGGTCACCTGCATCTGGGTCTTACAAACACTGGCCCCAGGGAGCACAATCAAATCATCAGCCACTCACCCCCAATGACATTAACAGAGAGTGGATAGGGGGAAAGTTTATAAATCAGGATGAATCATTTGGTTCACCGAGGGAAAAGATAAATAAACCAACACTCCAATTAATTTTAACCTGAAGAAGAAAGTGCTTGTGAATGGTGCTTCAGCCAAGTCCTTAGGGTCTGAACAACCTTAATTATTCACAATGCAAATTGCTTTTACTGCTTGTCGGATAATTCCTTAATGCTGTCTATCTTTCTTCCTCTTCCCTTTTCTCATCCCCTCTGCATCCTCCCTTCTCCTTTCCTGCTCTTTATTCCTAAAGAACCAATAGGAAATTTCTGGAAAAGCCCTTCCAATCACCCAATTGTTTTCTCCAAAAACTATTAATGAACCTTTTGCCTTCTGTATCTTTGGCCATACCCCAAGGAATGTGGGATCCCAGTTCTCTAACCAGGTATCGAATTCAGTCTCTGGCGGTGAACGCACCTAGTCCCAACCAATGGACTGCCAGGGAATTCCCATGAATCTTTTAATGAAGCTTTCCAACCCCTAATCAGCTTATCCTGACATCCCAAGGCTCAAGTAGGCCTACATAATCCACAGATGGGGTCCACAGCCCCTTGGACTGCTGGAAATTGAGTGCAAAACTGTAGAGTCTAGCTGTTTCCTGACTCTCTGCCTACCCAGGGGTCTACAATTTTCATAAAACTCTTCAGAAAGTCTATGTTCCCCACCACCTTCCAAAAAAGAGCATTAAGCATTAAAGAACTACTCCATACCTACCTAACCACTGTACCACAAGGACATTTAAGATACAGAATGGAAGAGTCTGGATTTTGGAGCCAGGCAGACTCAGATCCCAACTCTGTCACTTCCAAGTTGCATGAATTTAGACCAGTGTCCTAACTTCCCTGAGCCTCCTTTTCTCATCTGTAAAATGATGATAATAACATCTTCATTCCAGGATTACTGCTTGATTAAACAAAATAATACATGAAAATACATAGCATTCATCTACAGAAGCAGCAAAACAAAAATCTTCTCTATAGGAGAAAAAAGGTATATCTAGGCTCATTTGTGGTGAATTTGCTCTCCTATCTTTGGGAGGTGCATCCCAGGCTTTGTTACAGATAAAGGTCACTGCTCTATAGAGATAATCAGACTGGGATGGTCCCTAGGAAATCCACAAGAACCAAATAGTAGGAGACATCTTTTCTGAGCATCATATTAGATTGTAATTCCTTTTATGGATCTCATAGTGAAATGCCCAATCTGAATTAAAATAAACTTCCAATCTTCTGCTTCCCTACCCACTTTAATCTACTGCCCCCTCGCCCCCCAACATGATAAGCGAGGTCTGAATATTTCAATCGTGTAAAATGTGAAGCTGCATCACTATAAAGACACTAAAGTGACTTGAGGGAGGCTGCACAGCCTGTCACCAGGGGTCCTGCTGCAAGATTCACATCTCCTGCATCTCAAGGCAGCTCAGTCCTACCTGGGTCAGTTGACTCTCTGGGGTGAATGCCAGTTGGATGATTCTAGATCCTTTGGCTGCTGGGGCTTCCAGGACAGCAGCAGTGATTCCAGAAATATCTTGATTAGTTGGCTCCCGTTTTATCGGCCAGATTCCAGGGAGAGAGGGCCAGGAAAACAAGGGGGATAAGAAGAACCCATCTTTGCATTTCTGTTTCCCAAAACAAACTTGTCCTGACCTCCAGTTAAAAAAAAAAAAAATCAACATCAACCTTCAGACTAATTAGCTGAGACTAGGTCAGGGACTGGAACTGATGACTGTTCTCTAGATATTTGATTTTATATTACAAACTGGATCTGGTGTGGGCTACTGCAGAGCTGAACTGCATTTAAATACTTATGGCATTTCTCTTTGGCTGTGATGAACTGTAATTTGGAAGCCATTTATAGTGGTCACCGTTCTTTCTCATCAGACCATGTTGTGATGGAGACTGTTGGTTTTCTGGATGACACTGACCCTGCCACTTGCTCATCTTATACTGTTCAGGTGATCCTTGCCCACTTGTACTGTCATCCTTGAAGTTCTAATTATCAGCCTCACTCTCCAGCTAAAGAAACTGTCTTTAACAAAACAAGTGTAAAGGAGAGTACAGGAGAGCGAGAGCATTCCTAGAGTAAACCAAGAATGAGAACCGCGTGACAGTGGAGACCCCCTGGGATGCTTTCTTGACTGGACATGCCTTCGTGGTGGCAGGAAATCCACGTCAAATGTTCTAAGAGCCGCTGCCAGGGGGAATACCTTGCTCCCCTCGATTCCCTTCCTTCCTCAGTTCTAGGGGGTTGTCCCCTAGCCAAGGGTCACTTCCCTAAGGCAGCACAGTTTCACAGAGACTGAGCTTAGGCAGAGGTCATGGGCACAGTGAAGAGGAGCACCTTGGTGATGCTGACTCACTTGCAGAACCAAACAGCCCAGTGAGCCAGAGAACCGGGGCAGTAAGCACACAGAAAGCGGCACTACTTGGTATATCCACCTGACATCACGCAAGTTCCAGAAGAGGGCAGTCCTTGAGCAAATCAGCTGCCTCTCCCAGCACAAACCTGGTGCCCACAGAAGGATTTGGACAGCTTTTTCTGCCATGCCTCTGCTACTGGCCTGCTGCTAACACTAGGGCACAGACAAAGGGGACTTTCCATGAGTCACTCTGTCTCAATCTCAGCCTCTGTCTCTCTCCTTTTGCCATATTTGCTGTACATGTGGGATGTTATGGTTCCACAGACCCAGGCACACCTGGGGTTCTGCTCACCTAAGCGCTAGATGTGTCTGCTCCCAGAATAGAAAGTCAGTTATTCCAAGCTCCATTCTAACCAACAAGGCATGGTCCAAGTTTGTGACTCTTAATCCCAAATTGGGAGAGGAGTCACATTCCTTCTGAAAGGTTCCTAGAAGACTTTTGATCCCCCATGACAGCAACTTTGAAAGTCTGTTTTGAAAACAGAGCTGAGCACATGGGTATGCCTGTCTCCTCTCTGCATACAGCTCCCAAGTCTCTGGATCTAAAGGGAGTATACGGAGAAGCACATCTCCTTTGCAGGGCCCTCACACCACAAGAGAGGCTACGGGGTAACTCAGCATCTAGAGCCTGAGCCTAGAGGATGATGCTAAAGACCAGGGTGCCTTGGGGAGACTCAGGACCCAGTTCAAGCATCAGCTGGTAGAGCAGCTTTTCTTCACCCACCAAGTTGCTGAGTGCTTCCTCCTCTTATGCCCATCCTGCCCTAGACCCACATCTGCTGGAATACCAATTTAGAGCATCTAGCCCTGGAGCTGGAGCTCCTGAGACTCAGATGCTGGTGCTGCCCCCATTATCTACCTAAGAAGCTTGTGACACCCCTATAGTTGGTCACAGACAGCTCACAGAGCTGGCCTGGGCTGTTGGCCACCGTGTAACCACCACTAGAGAGGCACTGTGGCCCTCCTGTGACTTCAGGAGGAGCCTAGGGACTAAGACCCGGGAGGCAGTCGGGAAGCCACGGTGGCCACATGTCCACAAAAAGGAGGGTAGCAACCTCCTTTGAAACCAAAACTGCTGAGGTCCCGTTCGCAGCTCAGACAGCACTGTGGACCCCTCCCAAGGGATCATTATCTCAATTATCTCACCTGGGCCATGACTAACAGCCCCGCGGTGCTACCGCTGAGACCCCAGATTCTAGCTTAGAGGTAACTTCCTGCCAGTGCCCTGGGACTTCTGTTGCCAAGAGATATGAGACTATGAGGCAAGAGGCCCATGTTCTCCCAGAATCTAGGAGAGGAAGGAGGGCTCTGAAAGGCTGGAATAAGCATGCTCTGCCAGCCCTTTGTGATTTCAGACATGATATTCAATCTCTTTTGAAATGCCAAATACTATTGAAGGAGCACGTGCTATTTTTATGATTTTTCAGGAAGGGTCACGGACTAATAAGAGGTTGAGAACATTGCCTAGAGGGTCCGCGCCCCTGCTGAGTACATAGTGCTGTTCTATTTATAACTGATATTAGTGGCTTTACTCCTAACATGGAAACAACAGCAGAATCCAGAACTAGCAGATGTATCCACCCCTGCAGTCTGTCTACTTCTTCTCTCAGGTCTCGAGTATTCTGGATGTTCAGCTAAAAGGTTGTTCACATCAGCAAAAAGGAACTGACCAAATGCACAGTCCAGAAATAAAGGTCCCTGGCCTTCTTTTGTCTTCACGTAGGAGATACCCAATTGGACCCATCCTGCCTGAAGACTCCAGCATCCCACACCCCTCCCGCCACCCCGTCCCCAAGCAGGAGATGGCAACAGAAGGTCCCCAGCAGCCACAGGCATGTGTCAGGGTGATTTGGTGAGATCCAGCACTGAAAGCAATTTCTTACTCAGAAAATCATTTATCATGCACAGTCTGTCGAAAACAATCTCATTTCAAACCCTTCCCAGGGAGAGAAGAACTGACAACGAGCACTAAGTAATCTACAACATGGCCACTGGGAGTCATTTATCTTCCCTTCTCTCAGCCCAGGACTTGATGGATTCAGGAGAGAAGAGGAATGAGTCATACCGACTCTGAGGACACCCGTTCACCCTGTAAGGAGGGGCTTCAGATAAAAGGGTGGGATGCTATATTAGGACAGCCACACACTCCTGGGTGCATAACTGGAAATTTCTTATTTTCTCCATTTTACTAAGTCAATGCCCAGAAAACCATTTTAGTATTCTAAGAGAGAGTTGTACCTCCCTCATTGCAAAATATGCTCTTTTTGTACTTTTAATTCATCTTAAGAGCTAGAATTCTCCTTCTTAGGGAGTAATTAAGGAAAAGCTGGTTGCTTTTTCTATATAATCTGACTTTCCCTTTGCCTGGGGCAGTATTTCCTTTGCCAGACCATAGCATGGAGTTTACGGCATATTAGATAATTATTCTGTGCATGCCATCAGCACTGACGTCAACACCCTGGAAACAGACAGACAATCAAGCAATTTGAGGTCCACAGAGAAAAGCAGGAGGTGGAAAATTTTCCCTGTTAAGTTCCTGGCATTTTTTGGTAATTAGTTGCAGATAGGAAAAGCGATCAATCACTTTCCTTGCAGAGTGTCTGACTAAACGAAGGTTCTGGTTTTGAGGTTCACCAGGCCCACAAAGTGGAGAAGGAAATGGCAACCCACTCCAGTGTTCTTGCCTGGAGAATCCCGGGGACGGAGGAGCCTGGTGGGCTGCCGTTTATGGGGTCGCACAGAGTCGGACACGACTGAAGCGACTTAGCAGCAGGCCCACAAAGATGCCTGTGAACTTCAGAGTTCCGTCATTTTAAAGCTGTGGTCAGCCAGTGACTTGGAAAGTCCTGCCGAATGCAAACTGTGACAGGGATGCTAACTTCCTAGGAATCAAATTAAAACAGAAACACCTTTATAAATGCACCAGTTCTCAGAAAGATTTACATCATAGATACTTCATAACTATAGCGATTTTGATTCTGAAATAAATCACAAGGGTGTGTATATATGCTGTTTTAGGATGAAATGGTCCCCAAACTGTTTTCATTTGCTATCGTTATCAGAACATCTGAAATCCTGACTTCGAAAGAAATAAGATGCAATTTTGCCCAAGACAAATGTAGGGATTAAAGTTAAAAATCTGGACTCAAATCCTCCTTGTGCCATATGCTAGCTGCCATTTCCAACCCCTCTGTGCCCTGGTCTCCTCACCTGTTACTGGAGTGAGTTGCCATTTCCTACTCCAAGGGATATTCCTGGCCCAGGGATGGAAACCAGGTCTCCTACATTGCAGGCAGATTTGTTGCTATCTGAGCCACCAGGGAAGCCCCCCTCACCTGTTATGGGGGTGATACTGGCACCTACCTTACTGGCTGCTATGAGAATGAACAGGTGACACAAGCAGCTTAGCACAATGCCTACCACAGAGTAAGCATCCCATTAAAAGCTTCCTGGAAAATTCTCGGCCAGAGATGAATTAGGGGGGGTAGGCCAACTGGCCAGTTTCCTGGAGGTCAATGTATAAGATGCCCAAGAAATCACTGGAAACATAACAAGATCAAAAAATGGGATTTTCAACAAGAGTACTTACCACACATGATTAGGAAGAATGCTGGGGCAAACCACTTGTAAGAAGGTAAGCCTCTGTAAGGATAAATTCAAAGACCAATAGAGGGTCTCCGAACTCCTGGAGCCAAGTGGCCAGGGCCTTAGGGGTATCTCTGTAATAGTTTTCTTCCTCCCCCTCCCTCTTTCCCCAAGAGGAAGCTCAGTCTCTTCACTAAATAAGTATTTAATAAATTATAAAGAATACCAATCTGAAGGCATGAAAATTTATTAGCCTGTCCAGGTGTCTCCTTGGTCTACCATGCTCTGAGCTATTTGGGCACTGGATCTAAACACTCTCCCGGCTCTTCTCATTCTCTCTCATTATTTAACCACCCCTCAGTGGTCAGAAATTCCAGCTCAAACCACCTGTAGTCAAGTCACAAGGCACCTCCCTCCACTGGGGCCAGACTCCAAGGGAGAAGTGACCCTCTGTACTCGTGTGAGGACCTACAGCACTTAAGACCAAGAAAAGAAAAATCCACTATTAAAATACTGCTGGGACCTATCAGTGAGTGTTACTTAGAAGGTGTGGTTGAAATTTTTCTGTAGGGATGTAAGTTTAGATTGTGAATAATATAAATATTTGCTGACTTTTCCAAAGTTAATATAGCAGCCTGTGGTCCACAGTTTTTTTTTTGCTAGAATGATAAGAAGGCTATGGTCTGATCAATAACTACTCCAAGTCCATCCTGAACCATGGACACTGTGGAAAGTAAAAGAAAGGTGAGTCATCCACCTGGAGAATCTCAAGATCAAAAGGTAGCCCAGTTTATCTTCCTGATTTCATCATGAACATTTATCTCCTTCACCCTCATCAAGAGGTATACACAGAGAATAGCTAAATTAAAATTTCAGTTGTTAATTTAATCAAGCATGATTTGACAGGGAACCTGCTGCAAAGAGGGCACTCTATGATGAAGTCCAATACCAAAAATAGTGAGAGTTTAAAAGTGGATTATTTGAAATCTATCCCATTCCCGTTACTCGTATTCATTGCTGAGAAAGAAGATGGTTTACTCAGTCTACTATCGTCTGGGCACATGGAATGAAGTGACTCATTATCTTCACTCAATGTTAAGGAAGGCAACACCATGGCCAGTGTACAGATAAAATGGTCAAGACATACAGAGACCACAATTTGGCCAAGGTTGCACTCCTAGAAAGAGGCAGACCTGCACTTCCCACGCTGCCCCGCTGGCCCACTCCTAAAACTGCCGTGGAAGATGGAGCAAATGCCTCACATGAACCGGAGTGGGTATCAAACGCTGAGCGTGAGCTGCTTCTACTCTAGAAATCAACGAGTGATGACTATAAGCAGACAGAAACAGAAACAAAAGAGCTGAAAATAACAAATGTTGGTGAGGATGTGGACAAACTGCAACTTTCACACATTGTTGGTAGGAATGTGAAATTGTACAACTACCATGGAAAATAGTTTAGTTATTCCCCATAAAGTTAAAACTGTTAGATAGCCCAGCAAGTCTGCTCCCAGATATATAAGAATTAAAAATAGGAACTAAAACAAATGCTTGTGTACAAGTGTTTATAGCAGCAATTAGTCACAATAGCTAAAGGTGAAAACAACCCAAAAGCCCATCAGCAGATGAAAGGATAAATAAAATGGGATCTATCCATACAATGGGATATTATTCAGCCAGAAAAGGGATGAAGCACTGACACACACAACAACATGAATGAACCTGGAAAATAGGGTCACAAATATCACAAAAGGTCACATATGCACCATTCTATTTATAGGAAACATCCAGAAGTGAATCCATAGGGACAGAAAGTAGATCAGTAACTGTCAGGGGCAAGGAGGACAGGGAAGCAGGAAATGACTGTTTAATGGGTATGGGGTCTCCTTTTTGGGTAATGAAATGTCTTGCAACTAGACAGAGGTGATGACTGCATAAGAGGAAATATACTGAATGCCACTGAATTGGACACTTTCATATGATTAATGGCTAATTTTATGTTATGTGAATTTTACCTCAATTAAAAAAAAAAAGACAATCAAGGGTGGTAAAGAGTAGAAAATGATCCCTCAATTTCTCTGTCCCACTCTGTCCTCTGTGAGTGAGGAAAGGGACCCACACGGAGTTGCCTAACCTAGAGGTGTACAGTGAAGTTCCACTGGTGGAGTTGGGATCAGAAATGAGCCCTCTGTCAATTAATTTAACACAGCTGGACAATGCAGCTGGATATTCCTGCTCCCCAAGGGCACTACAGGGAAAGGAGAAAAAATATTAAGGGAAATATATCTTCTTCAAGCATAACTGATTGTATCCCAACTCCTGTTTCTCTGGCTCAAGGCTAAGGTCCTCCGGGAAGGCTTTCTCCATCTCCAACCCAGGGAGAGAGGCCTTCTATTCCTAGGTAAGCACCATCCTTGGAGAATTCAGCATCATGAAACACTCTTGACTCTCCTCAACAGAGTGATTTACATGCTCAGAAAGAATCTGTTTCATTTGCTTTTGCTTGAAGTGAAGTGGGTAATCTCTATTAACAAAATGATTACTGCTTTAATTTCCAGAGCTCTTATCCATTACTGAAGCCATGCTGTCTCTAGAGAAGAACCCTAAGTAACTTGGGTTTTAACCCACCCAGGATTGATGATTTACTAAGCCTGGGCTTTAGCTGGGGCCAAGTGACTGGAGAAATCATGGTCCTTTTATCCATTATTCTGCTGACATCAAAATCTCATAATACCCAAAACCCTGAAATGACACTTTTCTCTCCTTTACTATTTGTACATGTGACTAGGAGAAAATTATGCTTGATGGACATGTTTAAGATACATAAATTCTCAAACAGTTTCTTTCCTGCTTGCTCCAATCTGTTTCCACTGAACAAACCTGCATTGGCCTGAGAAGTCATGAGGCTCAGGGCTCATTCTTTCCATGCTGGCTTGGCTTTCTGAAGTGTGTGGTTTTTACGTCATTGCCTTGAATGCAAAAGTGTGCGTGTAAAGATGTATGAGTATGTACAGGTATACAGTGAATACTTTTCCCTGTTAAAAGTACAGTGAAATTGATGGTGGTAACACCTTGCTGCCCAGCTCTCTGAAAGTTTGTCGTTTTTAGGTCTGCCACTAATCCTCTCAACATTTCTACAGACTGGAACTGAAACTCTAGTCTTCTAGGAGGATAATACTAGTTATTAAGATTCACAGCCTAGAAGTCATTCTTGAGTTGTCTTTTCAACTAAACAGCATGTTCTGTCCATGATACCTCATAGTATGTGCTCACCAACTCCATCCCTCCTAGCCCAAGAGATAACCTTCTCAGCTGGGACTAATGAAGTATCAGCCTCCCAAATATTCTCTTTGTGAGATAAAAATCTTGGGCCTTACACTCTATCGTTTGCATCATAGTCAAAAGGACTATTTTTGATAACAGCTCTACTGAGTTGCATACCACACAATTCGCCTATTTAAAGCATACAACTCAATAGTTTTTAGTATAGTTACAGAGTTGTGCAACCATCACCACAATCAACTTCAGAACATTTTCATGACCTAAAAAAAAAAAAAAAACACCTCTGCATCCTTTAGCTGTCAACTGCCAGTCTTCCCACTCTATAAGGCCTAAAGCAAACACTAATCTATCCTCTGTCTCTATACACTTGCGTATTATGAACTTCAACATGAATAAAGTCATATAATTTATGACTGACTTCTTTCACTTAGCATAATGTTTTCAAGCTTCATTCATGTTGTGGCATATATCAGTGCTTCATTCCTTTTTATGGCCTAATATTCCATTGCATAGATACACCATGTTATATTAACCATTTCTCCATGGATGAGCATTTAGGTTGTTCTCATGTTCTTGTTCTTATAAGTAATGCTACTATGAACATTCAGGTACAAGTTTTAGTTCAGTCACTCAGTCGTGTCTGACATTTATTTTCATTTCTTTGGGGTATATACCTAGGCGTGGAATAACCATGTCTTATGGCAACTCCATGTTGAACTTTTTGAGGAAATGCCAGACTGTCTTCCAAAGCTACCGTATCATTTTACATTTCCATCAGCAGTTTACAATTTGTCCACATCTTCCCCTTGCCAACACTTGTTATGAGCTGTCTTTTTTATTACAGCCATACTAGTGCGTGTGAAGTGGTATTTCATTGAAGTTTGGATTTACAATTCACTGATGACAAATGTGTTGATGAATCTCTCTCCTTGGCTCATGTTTTCATCGAGTTGTCTTTTTATTACTGAGTTGTAGAGTTCTTTATGTAGTCTAGATACAAGTCTCCTATCAGATATACAATATGCAAATGTATTCTCCCATTCTGTGCTGTCTTTTCACATATTGATAGTGTCTTTTAAGAAACAAAGCTTTTAAATTCTGATGAGGTTCAATTTACGTATTTCTTTTCTTGCTTATGCTTTTGGTATCATACTTAAGAATTAACTGCCAAATCTATTGTCACGAAGGTTTACCTCTATTTTCTTCTAAAGGTTAACAGTCCTCTCTTATGTTAGGTCTTTGATCCATTTTGAGTTAATTTTGAATACGATGTAAGGTAAAAGTCGAACCTCATTCTTTTACATGTAGCTATACAGGTGTCCCAGCATCTTTTTAAAAAACACACTACTCTTTCAACAGTGAATGATTTTGGTACCTCATCAAAAATCAATCAACTATAAATGTTTTATTTTGAATGATGAGTTCTAGTTTGTTAACCTATACATCCAGAATGACTTTTAAAAGTAGAAATCACATGATTTCTCTCTCAATAAAACAGCTCACCCCCCATCACAAATCACACTCTATTCCAAAGGTTCTTACCCAGGGGCCACAAATTCCCAAGAGGTCCTAGGATAATATTCAGGAAGTCTACCAACTTGGATGAGAAAAATTACATCTTTACTTTTATGAACCTCTAACTCAGATGTGGCATTTCTTTGTATGTACATAAAAATGTGAGCAGAAAACTAGAAAAGTATTAATCACACTTCTGACTTTGTTAGCAATAAAAACCCCAGATATTTACATCTAGGATTATAACTGATGCACATATCTCAAAATATCATTTACATTAATCCTACTTTAAAATTATAGGAGTGTATTAGAACCATTGCTCTTGGTCTTCATAATAATGCACAATTAAGAGGCACATTCAATAATGAACTTGTTTTTATATATTATGATAACTGTATTTCAATATAATTGGTTTTCTTACAATCCAATGTTTTTATATTATACATTTATAAATATTCTGAGAGATAGAGTCATAGTCTTCACAAGACCACCAAAGGACTCCTAAGCACATAACAAGCTGCTGCTGCTGCTGCTGCTGCTGCTAAGTCACTTCAGTCGTGTCCGACTCCGTGCGACCCCATAGATGGTGGCCCACCAGGCTCCGCCATCCCTGGGATTCTCCAGGCAAGAACACTGGAGTGGGTTGCCATTTCCTTCTCCAATGCATGAAAGTGAAAGGTGAAAGTGAAGTCGCGCAGTCGTGTCTGACTCCTAGCGACCCCATGGACTGCAGCCTACCAGGTGCCTCCGTCCATGGGATTTTCCAGGCAAGAGTACTGGAGTGGGGTGCCATCGTCTTCTCCACATAACAAGCCAAGGAACCCCAATTCTCCCATTACCAGTTTTACCTTCTTCACAGCAAGGATCATCAAGTTAAATTATTTATTTGCTGATATGTTTATTGCCTGTGTTCCTCTGACACTACAACTGGTTAGTGCCTAGTACTTAATGTAGTGCCTGGCACATAATAGCCACTCAATAAATATTTATTGAGCTAATTACTGAATCATCAGTCATTTTCTAAACAAGAGTGAACTCATCATCTTAATGAAAATAAAGATTACCCATACCAAGCTAGTGATGTATAATTCATACTGAAAATAATTTCACATTTATATTATCATCATCAGATTTAATAAGTGCCATCATGTCCTACGTCCTGTAGTAAGTGCTTCATGTGCAGCGTCTCATTTACTGTTCTCAGAACTAAGGAGCCAGAATAATTATTATCCATATTTACAGTTATGGAAATAAACGCTCAGAGCAGTTATATTCTTCCCAAGGTAACAGAGCTAGTGAGTAATAGAGTCAGGATTTTGTAACCACATCTACCTGCCTCCAGATTATCAGGTTTTGTTTTTTTTTTTAAACTACAACAAGACACTTCTAGGGAGACTAAAATACGAATTTCAGAGAAAAAGAGGGGGACATTTCTGATTATCCAGTTGAGAAAGCTGAGATCCTGTAAAGTTAAGAAATATACCCTAGGATGTAGAATTTAGCAGAAATTTTCAATAAAATGTTCTTTCCACTGTCCTGTTTATGAGCCACAGCAGAAAAACCCCTCAGCAAAAATATAGCAAAACTAGGTGCTAATGGACTGTCTCACATGAAAGGATGAATTTTTGAAAAGGTTTATTTTGCAAGCACAATTAATACTAATAGGCACTAAGCTGAAGTCTGTTCTTTGCTTTCCTGGGGTCCAGTTTGCTTCTCTAAATATTAGGGCTCGGCCTCATTTGGGACATTAAGCACTTCATTAAGCTGAAATCCAAGTTAATTTGATTGCACAATTACAAACTGTCCCCGGCTGGGGATTGTCTCATTTGTCAGGTGGCGAGGGGGCAGCATGGCCTGATGATATGCCAGATCCGCATTTTATCCCCAGCTTGAGGTCTCAGTGTTTTCTGGTTTTGACCTCATCAAGCCTTATGGTAAGGAAGTTAAACTGGAGCAGGAAGACAGATGCTCTCCTTACCAAATCTGTTGAGGGCACCTGGAGGCCCATCTACTGGGTCTGCAAAAGGACAGGGCACAGGAAGAGTGCTGGTCACTTTGAGAAGGCAGCAAATGGGGTCAATCCAGGGGTCCCTTGTGCCCAGGGCAGCTCAGTCACGGGAGGAGCATGCCTCCAGCAGCCCCGTTCCTGGCCCCTGTGCCCAGTCTCATTTTTACCAGCTGCAGGCTCACCAGACAAATTATTCAGCTTGGGTGTAGGTGGGTGCCAAGGAGATGGATAATCATGTTCAATGGTGATTTGCTGACATTAACAGACCCTGGAAACACCACATCTTGTAAAGTAGTATTTCCTTCTCCTCTGCTATTCATGGATGTAGTCAAAGGACCCACTCCCAGCCTTCTCCAAGAGAGACCCCTTCTCCAGCCAGCCCAGTCCCTCCACTGACTCAGCTGCAAAGATGTCAGCCTTGCCCAAGAGACATCTGCCCTTGGCCGTCAGCTGCTGGGAGGCAATCTCTCAGCCCTTGGGATGTCATGTCTGAACAAAGTCTTTTGAGGGTCTTGGGTCAGCCAGGTAGGAACAGTAAGATTGGGAGTAGGGAAAGGGTGGTAAACCACATGAGAAAGTCCAAAAACGTGATATATGGTGAAGGCTTTGGGTCAGGTGGAAGCTGTCAAGCTCCAACGTGGCTGAAGAAGGTCAGTCAACACAAGTTTATGTGACTGAGTCCCAATAAAAACTCTGAACACCAAGGCTCAGTGAGCTTCCCAAGTTTGCAGAATTCCTCACATGTTGTCACGCATCAACGCTAGAAAAGAACCACTGTCATGACTCCAAAGGGAGAGAACAGTGCGGAAGCTCTGTGTTTAGTACTTCCCTGGGTTGGTCTGGCTTCTGTGCCTCTTCCCTTGGCTGATTTTAACCTATACCCTTTCCTTGTAGTAAATTGGTTGTGAGCATAACAGCTTCCAGTGAGTTCCATAGTCCTTCTAACAAGTCAGGGGTGGTTTGGGGAGCTCCCCGAACTTGCAGGTGGTGTCAGAAATGAGTGGTCCTGTGGACAGCTCACCTTCCCCACTTCTTCTGTATTATCTAAGCTCCACCCATGCCTGGGGACCAGTTCTAGTCTTCTTTCCTACTTGAAGATGTCCTAAATTACTGCAGCCCAGAAAGCACACCCTCTTCTGGACTTAAAGCTAGTGTTTCTCAAACCACTTTTTAACAAAACCCAAATGAAGAAATATATCTTACGTCACAAACCAGCACACACCATATGTTTATATATTATATAGAGATCTGTGTACATAATTGAGAGAAAATTTTCATATAATCACATTCACCTTCCCAAGCAGTATTTTTATCTAAGTCTGTTCAATCTCCTTAAAAAAAAAAAAAAAGATTCTTGCTGTGTCCCACTCTATTGCTTTTACAAATTAGTAATGAATTGAGACTTGCAATTTTAAGAAACTCAGGTCTTGCCCACTACCTTGATAATTAACCACATGGCTGCTTTGTAATACATCTTGTTTTTTTCCCTTAACTTTAATGTGTTTACACCTTGTCCCTTTAAAGAAATGATTAAAAGTTTCAAAATAAACCTCAAAAGGAAAACAACAATATTTAATACATTTTTGGCCACTTTCATGCTAGGCAGTGTACTAAGAGCTTTTACATGCATCACCTAATTCTTTCTGCACACTACTCCAAGGAAAGTAATATCATCATCCTTCATCACCATTTCACCCCATTTCACAAGTTTGGAGAGGTAACCAGCTTGCCCAAAGACACACGGCACTAAAGAGGCAGAGCAAGATGAAGCCCGGAAGGTCAGATTCCAGAGCCTGCTGCTAACGACCAGGAAGGACTGTCTTTCCTTTCCACCCATTCTCATTCCCAGCCAGAGCTCCCAGCTAACCCTGCAGTCCCTCAGTGGACAGGGCATTCATACACACATGAATGCAGAGTCCTGGCCCAACCAGCTCAGGGAAGAGAGAGCTGGCAAAAGTTTCCTCCTCAGTCAATGCTCTTTTTAAGCAAGGGTCAGTAACCTTCTGCTTGCATGTAGCCCTGCATGCAGGCCTGTCCATTATGCTTCCCCTCATTCATCTCCAGGAAATCTCTATCTTCCAGAATTCCAGTCACCCCTGCCTGCTTCTCCCCACCCCTCCCGCCTTCCCCATACCAATTAAATGGTCATAGTCGACCAGCTTGCAGACAGGTTAAGACAAGGAATCTGAGGGAGGCAGGGAATTCAGGGGAGATGGGGCTTCTCTAAGAAGCTTCCCTGCTGTTCTCTGTCAAACTGGTCTGAAGACAGGTTGGATGTGTCCACAGTGATCCCCAGCGACTCTCCAGTAGTAGGGAAGAGTCACAGTCTTGCAGAGAGGTGGCAGCTGTTTTCTGCATCTGTTTGGGCACCCCAATGATGCCCAGGTCCTGTGCCCCAGAGCTGCATCTCAGAAGGAGTGGTTTTGACTGGAGATTATTTGCATATTTGACTCAGCTCAAGGAGGAAAACTGCCCCTAAAAACAGGTGCTAACTCACAATGTATAAAAGAGGCAGAATACACAGTGTTTAGGCTCTGGCCTTTAGATTCGTCTCACTTTACATACTGCTTCCTGAGTTGCTTGGTATTAGAGGAATAGCTGGGAAGTCTAGGGCCTCCCTTCCCTAGTCACGTCAGCATTGCCCCTACATTTTCAAGATTTCAAATGCAATGAGGGAAGGGGTATGACCCAAGGAGAGGTATACACCACAGAGAGACTCATACTGAGACTTGTCTTGTATGCCCAGGAAGGGGAGGGTTCCCAATCAATCTTTACTTTGGGTATGAAGACTGCCCTCTGCCATGTGATCTTAATGGCAGGAAAACAAACAAAAAAACAGAGTGAGCGAGCAGGTAAGACTACCCTAACAGAGCAGGAATCCTTAACTTGGGTCCACGGACTAACTTGAGAATCCCTGACAAGCAAAAATTCCTATAGCACTCATCAAATCCCCCAAAGGGTGCTTGACCCACAAAAGAACCACCACCATCATGCATGGCAATGCACACACGCTTTCTATCATTTGATTTGATAGAAATCAACCCTCACCCATTTGTGCCTCCTTCAAGCATACACACACACACACACACACACACACACACAAGACACGCAGGCACCAGGTACCCTCTCCTTGCCTGTCTCCCAGCCTCACCACGTACTTGATAACAGATGTGCTCGAAGGCACAAACAGGCTGCATGGCTCAATTATTGATGCTGCTCTTTACAGACCTTGTCTTATTATTGCTGTTGATGCTATTAGGAAGAGGGAAAAATCCTTAATGCAGTCCTCGCCCATCTCCTCCTGCTGCTAGAAGAAAAAGCATGTGCCAGGTGGAGCCACCTAATAGCATCATGTTTTCACCTTTCTCTGCAGACAGTACCTGCAGTTTCCTCTAGGGCATCAAGATCTCCAACCAGGCTATGGGCTCATTTTCTGTGGGGACTGGGAAGGCAAGGTAAAAACACCAGCTCTCAAAGGAAGAAATGGGGACTCTGAATAGGACGTCTGCATGAACAGGAATGTGGGTAGAGTATGTTAACAGGTGGACCCTGGAGCCCTACCTATGGTTTCTTCCTGAGAGAATCACAATCAGTGAAAATTCAGGAGAGGGAGCCATAGCTCAGACTTGAGACTGTATCTGGAGAGGAAGGTACAGAGATGCCATGCTTTATTTTGTCCTTGAAGGGGTCACAGTGTAAGAATTTCACGAGCTGACCCTAATGCTCGGCAAATTGGGAAATTTAAGGTTGATGAAACTACACCCAGGGTTTATCTATGTTAACCCATGCTTTTATGCCAACATATGTTGAAGATTAAACCAAGTTTCAAATGTGCCCATTTGTCAGAAAATAATCTTGAGCAATTATCACCGACACACTTAGTATAGCCAACTCTCTTTCAGTGAAGTAATACACCAGCAGAACAGAGAGATTTGGACCTTTATTTCTTATAAATAATCTGACAATTTAAGGGGGTTATGTTCGTTTCCATTTATGTCCTGGAAAATAGACTCTTGTGACTTAGCAACCATGTTTAAAAAGCTCTTGCAGTTCTTAAATAAACAGAGTGTATGTTTATGAGGTCCTAACGATGTTATTTTCAGGGATGATGTAGAGTTACTGATATGTGTCTTTGGGGATTTACAGTAAGTTGTGGGTGATTTGTTGCTGCAACATACAGTATTTGTCTAGAGAAAGGTGGACATTCTCTTATGCAGCATTTGGAAACATGTTAAATGGGAAACAAGCTGGGGCTTGCTCACCATGGAAAGAGAAGGGCCCCTTTTTGGGAATCAGAAGACCAAGAGTTAAGAATATTTTCTGGCAGTCAGGGATCAGAGCTAATTCAAGACCAGAAAGAGAGACCGTTTAGAATAGAGATTGAAAACGGCCTACAGAGATGTTTTGTTTGGCCTGTAGAGTACTTTAAAAGTGGTAGAGTCATGGGCAATATTTAAAACTGGAGATTCAACATGAAAGCCCAGTTTCTTCTCTTTTTCTTGAAACAGGGAAGATTTGCCCACACAAGTCTGCATTTTTGCTTGGGGACAATCAGGTGGGAAGTTATTTCAGGGATGGCTCAGGCTCTCAGCTCATCCTGGTCCTCGCATATCTGCTAGCCTCATTTCTAACATCTGCCCACCCCTTTTCACTTGAGCTTGAACACCTCAATGCAGGAAATGTTCATTTTTGACTGTTGCACTTTCAGTGAACAGATCTCTTACACTGGAGAGGCTCATTTTCAGATATAAGGATGGACAAAGCACATGTGTCTTCAAAACTCAACAGAAAAGCAAGACTATTACGTTTTTCTTTTTTAATGGACATATCTATAGGGGTCATTTTTATTAAATGACATCAAATGACATTACTATTGCCCAAAGCCAAGTCATAAGACACGGTTTGAAATGGAATGTTTGTTTTTATTTTCTCATCTGAAACAATTAGATGACACCGGGAGGGCTGTGGTATAAAGCATCTGTCTCTGGGCATGTTTTCTTATCTGTGAAATTTTCCAGACGGTTGGGGCTGACAGGGAGGGAGAGAAGGGAGCCAAATTCTCCATCAGGCACCGCAGACACAGTGCCGAGGGCCCACCATGCTTCCAGCGACCCACAAAAATGGCTGAGTTCCAATTTCTTCAAAATCAGAAGAAAAAAATAATAATGAACATGTCATAAGGACTCTAGCCTGGATTATACTTATCTTTATAGAAAAACAGTAGTAAAATATAACTTTTAGTATTTTTGTAGAGAAATGGACTTAAGAATGCGAAAGCACCCAGAGCCCATGGAAATCACAGGGCAGCCCTCCAGGCAAATGCTAGTCTCCAGACCAGCATCCCAGGTTGAGCCGTGGTGGGTCTGCCCGTAGCACCACCTCCTTAGCCATGACTTTTGTCTCCCACCATCTCTATGGATGCTCTGCATGTGGCAAATTCATAGGTGAGGCCCCTGTAAGGAATGTTACACCCAGGCCTCAGTTTCAAAAAGATGGAACAGATGCCTTTTATCCAGTCACTTCTGGATATTTCTAAGTAGAAGTGTCCAAAAGTTTGTCACCACACACAATTGGAGAAGAGTATTACCGCCACCAGGGACAGTTTGCTTTTCGGATTCTGTTCTGCCATCCTGAAAGCATTCTCAATTCTTAATCTCAGTGGCCAATTTCGAGGCAGGGCTTCACTGGACTCGGTACATACTGAAAAGAAAATCCAAGAAGCCCAAAAGCACATGCCATAATAAGAGCCCCTTTTATGGATTACTTGAGTTGGTAGGGGGGACTGAGCTTTCTGTTTCCTCAACACAAATTCGCCCCAGAGCCAAACACCCTATAAAACCCAGCTACCTTTTCAGCTTCTGAAACTTCAGCTCTTGTTGTTAACAAAGCTCATTATTAGAAACTGATGACATAGAGCCTAGTGATATCTCACTGGTTATCTTGTTTTGTTACCTTATTTTTCCTGTATTTATGGCCATGCCCTCGTGAAAATATTTATAATTTAAAAAGCTCAATGGAAAAAATCTAGCTTCATACATAGTATTTGAAACCACCAGTATCTAGAAAAATACCTCACGTACAGTCAGTACTTAATAGACATCTATGACTTGACCGATGGGCTTCCCTGGTGGCTCAGACAGTAATGAATTTGCTTGCAATGCACAAGACTCAGGTTTCATCCCTGGGTCAGGAAGATCCCCTGGAGAAGGAAATGGAAGATCCCCCGGAGAAAGAAATGGCTACCCACTCTATTATTTTTGCCTGGAGAATTCCATGGACAGAGGAGCCTGGTGGGCTATATTCCATGGGGTCACAAAGAGTTCCTGATTGATACCTTTAAGTTAGGTACACGGCTTTCAGCCCATCTCTGTTATTATGATGAGACTGGGGGCTAATCCTTCCATGCTATACTTTCCCATCCATTTATATGTGAGACAAGATTGTCTCCTATATACACACGTGCATGCACACCCACACACAAACATATACACTTCCTTCTCCCAAATTCTGGGAACAGTGACATGTATATCCAAAAAGTCCCAAGGGCATCCTTGCTGCAAGGGACTCTATTTTTACTCCACAAATGACTCATCTCTGACCAGGGTCTCCCCAAAGCTTCCTTTTGTCAGGCTGTCAGGAAGAAGGACAAGAGAAATAAAAGAAGAGGCAGAGGTCACATCTCCATTCCTGTCTGCAGCCCATAAACCCCATGATGAAGCTGTACCAGTCAACACCACACCTCAGAACAACCATGGTTGTGTTAAGCATGTGTTCTGCCCCTGTATTTGGATCAAACTGTTCTGAACTCTAATCTTTCCCTCCAGCTGGCTTTCACACTGATCTCTCAGCAGTTGCTGAATGCATGCCTGGCTGCGACTTTAGGTAAAGGACCAGAGCTGGGCAATGGGGAGACGATCCAGCCCTCTGGTGGTATAAACACACCCTAGTTGCAGAAGACATAAATAACTGACTGGGTCTGAAAGGGAATGCATCTTCTTCATTTGCCCTAAAACAATTATTCTTTCCTTTCCTTTTTTTTTTTTTTTTAAAGCCAGAGGCCTAAAGGAGGGTCAGATAATCTGAGGTTTTCTTTTAAATTCTAGAGAGTAGTGAAAAGAGAAGAAATACTTCATTCTAATTTTGGAGAGTAGAGTACATATGGATTTATAGACACAGTTATGAGATAGTGTTTTCACAGAGGAAACAAATGAGCAGTGGGGCAAAATGTACTCAAAAGTTATGTGTAACAAATTCCAAACAGGCCAGACCAATGCATTCAGCCCTGTCAACCTCCCACAACAGAGCTGGACTCTAACCTCCTTTCTGAAACAGTACACACAAGCACAGAAAGAAAAGGCAGGATATTAAATTTAAGAAACTCAATGCCTCATGCCAATGGGAATGAAATAAACTAATCCCAAGCACCCAGCTGGCTGGGTTTGCTCTTTTCCACCTGGGATTATCTCTGTTCTTTTCCACATCCCTAACATTTCCCCCAAGATAACAGCCTGAAAGTCCAGAATTGTGTAAAAAGTCATTATCGCTTCTGCTATTCACTGGATAACACTGTCACATCTTTATCTTTTATTTAGTAACCAAAAGATCAAGTAGAAAAGGGCCTGGCCTGGGAGGGAAGGACTTTGACTTCTGGCTCTAGTTCTATCTGCGGTTGGTGAGGCGACCATAAGAAGGTCACGTAGCTCTCAGTCGGTAGGAGAGGATGCTGAGGCACAGAGAACAGTGAACTCTGTTCCGGGTAAACTCTACTGGGTGAACTCTGAAGCCTTGGCAAGTTGCAGCATTTTACTCTAAAGCTGTCTTTTGCAGCAAACCTGGAAGGTCTAGCTCCATCTTCCTGCCCACTCCTAACAGCCCTTGATTTTTGCCTCAGGAAATGCTGAAGATGAGCAGTTCCCTTGACGTTTCTAGCTGCTATTGCCCGTGGTACCTCTGCATCTCCTACACAGTGAGTAGCAAGCGAGAAAGCCTAGACCCTTGTGCAGCGTGGAAGATGGAAGGAACAAGGTCGTTTACCCTCTCAGCATATTCTCCACCTGTCTTCTCTACCAGGCTTACAGCCCACTGATATAAAAAGGGCAATTTGCAAAAACCATGTCCGAGAATTGAGGGTTGCTATTCAAAGTTAAATTGCGAAAGAGGACAGGACTTCCCATTGGGAGTTATTTACAGCCTCTTTGCCCCTAAGGCGTCTCCTCTCCCCCAGCCCTTTTTTTGTGGGCTGGCCCCCTCCACCATCTGACATGCCATTCTTTCAACAGCTGCTGGCTCTCCTGTTGTGTTCCCTTCACAGATGTGCAGTGCTGTTCTGAACATCCTGCCCTTGAACTTTCCCTACCCATAATTTTCCAAACCAAAGCCTGGCAATAAAAATGTCAGTGAGGGATGGAGAAAATTGGGGGGAGTATTTAAAAAGGAAAAGGGAAAAATAGGGAGATGCTTCACACACACAGGGATCTGTGCTGACTTCCTCCACAAAGGTTTAAATGCATGTCACGATGTCTTGAAAGGGGCATGAAGGTGGGGAGCTGGAGCCAATTTCTCAGAACGTTACCTAGAAGGACCAGGCTCCATAAAGGAGCTGGGTCCAGAATAAATGGTGAGCTTCCTTTGCGGTGCCACAGGCTACCCAGCTGCTCCTGCTGTGGGGACGGGGGGTGTGCTACTGGCGACAAGGAAAGTAGCATTCGTGCTCCTTTACAGGTTCCAGCGTACTGTTCTGGGAGTAACGTACATTGGCCTCACAGTTCTCCCAGATGCCTGCTCGAGGTCAACACCTGTGTGTGGGATGGGCAATAACAAGACCAGAGCTGGAGGCTAGATATCTTACATGGTTTCAAAGACCTACACAGAAACCTTCTTGGAATCAAATTTTCCTAAAGTCCACCGGTTTGATGTACACATAATGCTCTAACGAACTCTGACGCAGAACTGTAACAGATTAACTCTATCCTGAAACCCTCTAAAGAGATAAAAGAAACTAATGGGGAAGCAGAGCCTCTCTGGTTATCTCCTCTTAACCTGCCAAATAACAGGCTCAGAGACCTAGGTAAGGATGGGAGGGCAAAGGGGGTTTCCACCAGGAAAGAATTCAATTAGTGGGACAGGCCTTTAAGAAACAATCAGCTTTCCTTGTTCTTTGCTAACTTGATCTTATTCCATCACAAAATGCTGCCTCTTGACTGAAAGAGAAGACATTCTTTTTTGAGCCATAGTTTAGAATGAATCAAGGCTCAAACACACATCAGACAGTACATGGTCCAAACACCCCATGTCCCAGTAAGGAAGCTCACAGGACCCTTGTAAGCATGGCTGCCTTGCAGACTTGGCCCCAAAGGTGCGGAATGGGGAGATAGAAAATGAAACAAGAAACAAGACAGATGAGTTGGCAGGACAAGGCTATGTGAACTCTCCTGTAACATCTACTGAACCCACGCAGACACTTCCACGTCTGGAATTTTACTCCTTGACTTGCAAGTGAGGTGACTTTAGATGTGTGGATTCAAATCCTAGCTCCAGGATTTACTAGCCACGTGGTTTTGGGCAAAATACTGCAGTTTCATCTGTAAAGTGGAATAGGTCACAGGCCCCACCCTATCAAGTTGTCAGGACAATTCAATGAGACTGCACATATAATTAATTTTGAAGGGCTTAGCGCCTTACCTCAGCACACAGCACAGGATCAGTGAATGTTCCTCCGCCCTCTCTCTCCTTTTAAGGAGAATTTCTAGGCAAAGGGATTAGAGGCCTGGCTGTGTAAAGATTCAGGTAGGGAGGTAAATGGGAGAGTAACTAGGCAGTTCTACTAAAGCTCTGGGTATCCCCATTACATCAATGATGCCCGTGCTATTTTTAGAGACTATGAAAACAGTCTGGTCAATAACCATACCTAACCATAAGCAATTTGACCATGTGGAAAATATTCATCATGATCACAATGAAGTTGTCTCGAATGAATGAACTGAATATAAAGTGAATGAATTGGGGGAAGGCCGTTTTCACATCGTAACACCACTGTTTTCCTGGAATCTGGCCCTTGGATCAGACGCTCTCCAAAACGTGTGCTGCCATCCCCACCCCCCGCCGCCCAATGTCCACAACCCTCCGGAACAGCACTTCTGACACCAGAAGCAGAGAGCAAAGACCAATGAAATCAGCAGGTGCCCCTCACTGTGCACCAGCCATTCTGGAACAGATAAAGTCATTAAGGAAATTTTTAACAATGCATAACCTTTCAGCCTTACTCTGCTCACAGCAGGTAGCCTGCCTTTTTAGAGACGCAAGCCAGCAATGAAGTCACCAGTGAGCAGGACTTGACCTTCATTTTCAGCGTGTGCAACGTTAAATATTCATAATCCACCTAACTGCAACGCAAGAACTAGTGGAGTTTAAACACGAATCGCAGGAATAAATATCTTCACACAGGTTGAGTCATCTCTCCAAGAATGCCCTTGGAAAAAAGGCAAATACCCAGGCCCCTGAGTCTCAGCCTCAGTTCCCTTGGAATTCTAGAAGCAGCAGGAACGTATACATTATGCAATCCGTGGATCCTGCCCTCACACTGACATCTTTGGGTCTTTTTTTTTTTAGAGAAGAATTACTGTTTCCACGTCAAAGGGAGGAACTAGAGAGGGATGGGACCAGCAACAGTAACATTATCACCCATGGGATGTCCAGGGGCACTTTTCACTACATTGTACAATTTTTAAAAAAAATCTTTGCTTCACAGATGATCAGAGTGTGTAGGAGTAAAAGGGATGTGGGTATGGAGAGACATCAGAATTAGGAGCTGAAGCGCCTTAAATCAGGTGCCTTTTAAAAAATGAAAGTCGTTAACAGAGTCAATCCTAAGAGTGCTCATCACAAGGAAGAAAAATGGTTTTTCTTTAATTTTGTATCTATATGAGATAATGGGTGTTCACTGAACTTACTGGGGTAACTGTTTTATGACGTACATTAAGTCAAATCTTTACGCTGTACACCTTAACTTACACGGGGCTGTGTATCAATCATATCTCAATAAAACTAGGAGGAGAAAAAGAAGGAAAAGGAAATGGAGTTCTCTGGGACAGTATCTGCCTCGTGTGGCCATTTAACGTTTTGGGGGGAGGTGGGATTACTGTGTGCAGTGGGCTTAATGCTTCTCTGTGTCCATCCAATCATTGGGTGGAACATCTCCCTCTGCTTGGGTGGTTTCTTAAGAGACTGCTGCTGGGGTAATGAAACCTGTTAACACGGTTTCATGTAATTCTCTTTGGCTTTCCAGACCAGGAGCTCTGAGCACAATCTGTCTCAAGCAGATAGTAATCACTTGAGGCTGCACACGTGATTCTTCTGTGGTGACCACCCTAAGAAAATTAAACCCAAAGAAGGGCTTCCCAAACCCCTGAATGAAAAAGACCTGTGTGGGGATCCATCTTGGCTTAACAATGGAAAAGGAAAGAAGTGTAGCAGTCGTCTTTGGAAATGACTTACCCACTGCCTCTTGATGGTGAAATAAGCTTTGAAAGGTTAAGAAGATCATAAACCCACCGATGACGACATTTATCTGAACTGCCTGTTTATTCATACCACCTGCACTGACTGTCCTGCCTTGACACCGAGTCAGCCACAATGACCAATGGAGCCTGTTTTCTATATTAACGTGTATTTCTTGCGTGATTTAAAGGGCCAGGTGCAGAGAGCCACACATCTTGAACTTGAGCATCCCCCAACATTTTGGTTAAAACTCACTCAGACAAGCCATTTCATGGACCATTCATTGTCTCCCCAATTAGGTTCACACAAGGGAAAGCCTATGCATTGTCTTCCATTTACTCGAAGGGTATAAATACTATAACTGAAATTCATCTGAAGAATACAAGGCACTTTTTTCCAGGGTGATGATTTAGCGTAACTTCCAAGAGATGCTTAAAGCTCTCTTTCCAAGATGCCCAGATGGCCAGGCAAACCACGAGTGTGTAAAACTGGTGACAGTTTTGAATGAAAGGGATGCACTTTAAGAATTTATATTCTGCTTTCTTACTCGCTTCTCATTTGCATCTTATATGTGGATAGAACTTTTTATCTTGCTTACTATGCTTAATTATAATTTGTCTAATGGACTTTCTTTTTATTCTTGGGAATGAATCTGTGGCTTATCATGGAGGTTACCTTATAGCTTCTGCTTTAATTCGTCTTCCTACTCACAGGGAGCATCTTTGCTGACTTTCCCCAGGAAGAGAGTAGACCCTTGGTATCAACTGTACTGATGAGGTCACCCATAGACAGACTCCTGAGGTTTGACTTCAGAACCCAATGCAGTAATTCCAATGAAAAGTAGAAAGGGCTACACAAATAAACATAAGATCGTCTTATAAACAAAGCCTCGCTATGCCAACCACACAGTTTAGTGACAGAAGAAAGACTGACGTTAGGATGAGGCTAAAATAGTCCCCAGGGAGAGTGAGGACAGTCTTGGTTCTAAGATTCTTGGCACTTTTGCTTGGAAAAACTGAGCACAGAACCAGAAGTCTATCCACGGAATAGACTCTTTGCAAGTCCATGAAGGAAACCAGAACCAGAGATGGTTCCCAGGGCTGGCTTTCCCAGGCTCAGCAGAATCACAGCCAAATCCAAAGGACACTGAGGTGGTGCAGGGGGCATCCAGGAAAGAGGGCTCTGCCTTGGGGAATTCTATTCCCTTCCAGCCTCTCACTTGGAGCTGAGAACACCACACCGGAGAGAGCCAAAGACCACTCCCCAGTGGACGCTGTGAAAAAGGACACGAGTCAAACCCATTTTACAAGAGCAGTTTATTTCTGAGAAACACAGAGGAGCCAAAAAGGAGCGACAAGGAAAGAAGGCGCCAAGGTCCTTCTGACCGATCACCCCATTCACTTCCACGTGAGGGTTTGCCTATCTGGGGCTCACAGACTACATGCCTGAAACTGCTTCCTGAACCCTGGCATGGAAGCCGACACAGGGTGTGCTCCAAGACTTTTGAGAACACTCCTCAGCCCTGGGGGAGAAAACGGAGAAATAAGACAAGCGGCTCTAGAAGATATTCGGTTCAATTCAAATATGATCCAGAATTATGAAGAGGAGATATTCAAATGAGGCTTACCTTCGATGACATGCCAGTTGGAGTTTTCCAAACTTAAAAAGCTCTTTTCTCTCTTGGCCAGGAAGAGCTGACGGAAAAGTGCATGGAATCTCAATCCTGGAGAACATTTTAAGAGTCCACCTGCGGTGGGCGGGGGCAGTCCAGCCTTGTGCATGTGGATGGGCTGAAGGACCGCTGATACTCTAGGTATGGCCAATTCCCAGAGACAGGTGATGAGAGGAGATGTTTTCTTTATCTTCCCTGACATGATTTTGGCTCAGCACCCAAATGCACAAAATCCTTTGGCTGGTGACCAGTAACTCTGAGAAATTCAGAGTTTAGGCATGCATGAAATTACTACCATCCTGAGCCACAGGAAAAGAACACTAAGCTCAGAATTCAGGCACACCAGGCTTTGAGCCAAAAGGGACACCAAGCAGGTTTCCTCAGATCAAACTCTAGCACCGCCGCGTTCTAGGCTGAGAGTTCAGGGAATCAAAAACACTCTCACGGTGGACAATGCAAAGAGCCTAAGGCCACCGTCAGGTGTCAGGTTCATGTCCCCACAGAAGGGAGTCAAACCAGCTCAGCTCCAGTTTCCCAGATGCTGTCAATTTCAAGCCTGTGACAGATCAGTTGCAACAAATGATGTACAAGTGGGAGTGGGGGCGACACCTGCGGGAACCAGGGCAGAACTGGCCACCACTGAGCAGCTTTGCTCAGTGCCCTCTTCTGCCTCAAACAAAACCTTTTCTGTGTGTGACACAGACAGACCCCACCCAGAGCACCAGTCCCCTCAGCTGGCACCCCCGGCGTCTGCATGAGTGTCCACTCTAGGAATTCTCAGATAGCCGTGGGCCTCCACTCTGGGAGTTATCACAAACTCCTCTGTCCCATCTCCTTACCTTCATGAGTCAAGAAGCACCAGCCAGCGATGCTTCAGTTGACTATTCAACTGCCAGTGCAAAGGATAGCATCATGCTTTCTAAGTTGACCTCCAACAAGAGCAAAGCATTGGCAACCCTAATAAGAAAAGGATTCTAAACTGCCATGGCAAGCATGGCTCACACCCTCACCAGTTGGACACCATGACCCTCTCAGAGGTTGCAAATTCACATCAGAGACCTCTTGACTTCTTTCTACCTTCAGCGCAAATACCACACCAGGAAACAGCTATTTTAAAAGCAGTAACAGCCAGCAAAAAAGTTTGATGACCCCAGATTCCTCTCTCACCCTCCTAGGACAGTATAATCAAAGTAGTCTTTCTCATGAGAGCTTGCTTTCCGATTCAGAAAATTAACACAGACAGCCCTGCCTTCCTCCAAAAGTCTCCCACACTCAAGGAGGCTCTTGCAAAGGCTGGTGTTAAAGATCAATGTAAAAGTTTGTGATTGTTTTAGAAAAGAGGGCAAGAAAACATACTGAATACTCACTTTGACGAATCTATGAAGTATATTACAAGTGCACCAATGCTGAGAGCAAAGACTAAGACAACCTGCAAAAGAAGAGAAAAACGCCGTCACTTAAGAGCTGAACGCTGGGATGCTTACTTATTTATTTTGTGGAACACCCACCTGCGGCCTGGAAACATGGTGCTATCAGGGGCCTGCTTGGCAGTGTCGTCCCCTTGCTGCACCCACAGACGCCCCCTTTCTGTTGGCTCCTCACATCACAGTGGACAGCAACCTCACTGCTGGCCAACAGAGGTCAGGGCAGACTTCTGTATCCCCTGGCACCAGGTTTTATCTGGCCCTGTTATCTCAGAGTCTGACTTCTCCACAGCTGAAGTCAACAGACCTCAGTGGGAAAAGAGCAGGTAAAAACAACTGCAGTGATACAATTTTTCCTATTATATGTAACCTAGGCCCTAAAAGAACTCAAAGTTAGGGATATCAACTTTTAACAGCTTTGCTGAGATAATTTACATACCATAAACACTCCCATTTTAAGTGTACAATTCAATAACTTTGAGTAAATTTACCAAGTTGTGCAGCCAGTATTTCATCTACTTTCAAAACATTTTCAACAGCCCAGTAAGATCCCTCATGTCCAGTACCTGTTCCTACCCCCAATCCTAAGTGAAGTGAAAGTGTTAGTCACTTAGTCGTGTCTGACTCTGCAACCCCATGGTTTGTCCACAGAATTCATTAGGCAAGAATACTACAGTGGGTTGTCATTCCTTTCTCCAGGGGATCTTCCCAACTCAGGGGTCAAACACGGGTCTCCTGCATTGCAGGCAGATTCCTTATCATCTGAGCTACCAGGGAAGCCCAATCCCTAACAAACAATAATTTACTAACAAAAAATAATAATAATAATTTACTAACTTACTTTCAGTTTCTATACAAGAAATTTTAATCAAAAAGCACAAACTTGGTGTCTGTACAAATGTCCATACATGCGTGCTCGTATGCATGCATATCTATATTCACTGCCTGTGCGTGTGTGTGTGTGTGTGTGAGTGTGTGTGCACGAGCGTGTGGTTATACGACTTCTCAAGTATTCTGGAGATAGTTTAAGTGCAGGAAGCCAACTTAGGTAATATGATCGGCCAGGTATATGACAACCCTTGTTCTTCTTTATACTCTTCACTCAAAATTAATCACCACGGATACAAAAGACGGTTTTGGCATCTCCTTCAAAGAATACCTGTCATGCTAAAGTCTATCAAATGAAAATGTAGCAGATGAGGCTGATGCTTCTGTCCTCACTCAACGTTCCAATTTATTTATTCTTTCATAAAGGAGACTAGGAGTGCAACTAAAAGGATGTACAAAAATAAAAAAGATGCCAAGAGCCAACAATGAAGTTCGAGAACAAAAAATAAACACCATCACATACAATGCCTGAGGCGGGGGTGGGGGGTGGGGAGTGAAATAAGTGCCTGGCAGGTGTGCCAGTATCCTAAAGGGACTGCGGGGTGAAGGGTGTCAGGAGGTGTCGGCCTCCTCAGCCTGCCTGCAAATTGACATCCCTGCAGCATCAGCAGGTGGATGGATGTGCATCTGGATGTACATGATGATGAAACATAATTGAGTCATGTGTATGTGTGTGTGCACGCATGCACGTGTCAAACAGGCTGACAGAAACTGAACTCTGCATACATATTCACTTGAAACATAATAAAATTTTGTGGAGCTATGTCCATTCATTCCATGGATGGTGGGCTACAAAGCAGACAACTGACAGTTGAAACAACCAGACATTATAAAAGGAGTACGTACTTTCATAGCATCTGACGAATTCTCCTTATGAAAGGAAGCATTAAAATAATACACTACTGGCGCTCACTTTATTCTTCCATTTTGTTTTCAAAACTAAAACAGGCTCCAGTTGAATTGAAGGAAACTCCTGCTGTGTCTGTCAGTAATTACCCGTGGCCCAGGGCTAATCCCCCTGCCCCTTCCCTCCGCCCCGCCCCTGCCAACAGACTCACTTCAGTCCCCTCACACATTCATTCATTAATTTCTTGCACAGTTATACATAAAAACAAACAAAAACATCAACGGGCCTCTGCTCTTCCCTCTATTATCTGAATGAGGCAGCAAATCAAATAGCTTAAGATTAATTTTGATCTGTGCTGCTATTTCAGAGACATAAGCAGTTAGTTCCGGGCCCTGACCTCATTCTCATAATGCAGCAAAGAGAAGGGGCGTGGCCACGTCAGAGCGGAAGGCCCTCCTCTTCATTCATAAACAGTTGACGCAAGATTAATTTCTATCAATTTGGCTGTGCTTGTGTGTGCGCGCGCATGCACACCTCTGAGTGCAGAGCTTTTGTCAGAGTGGCTGTCCAGGCCTAGGCCATTAAAGCTGGAGAAAGATTGAGGGGAAAGGATGGAAGAGGAGGAGAGGAAGGAAAGAGGAAAGAAAAAGGAAAGGATAAAATTCTCGCAAGTCGTTATCTACATCATTCTGAAATAAGCTCAGTATCTAAGCTATCCTGCAATGGTGATGACTTCCCAGCATCAGGGCAGAGGAGGTGGGGACAAAGTAGCTGACACTAATGCATCCCAGATACCCCAGCTTGGCCTCTGTGATGTGGAAAATGTGTAGCTTATTTAAGCAAATCAGCCAGTGACTGGAGGGGAGCACTCTTCCTAGCCTCTTCATATGCAAACTCAAGTATCAGCATTGCTGTTAGGATCAGGGAGAGAGGAAAATTCAGGAGGAAAAGGACTCAAAAGCTCCCAGGAGCTGAAGATTCTGAGAAGTGGACTTATTCCTGGGTCCACATGTTCAGCAGGAAGGCTTTAAGGCTTTCTCTCAATGAGGTTCTGGGTGTCCAAACTGTCCCACCACCCCCACCCTGCACCCACCTGCCTCCAGACTTAAAGTGATCAATGGGGGGAGATTGCCTCTCTGATCTCTCTGATCAATTGCCTCTATTGAGGCAACCAAGCATGCAATTTTCAAACTTGCTAAGTGGCCCTTTGTCAGGCTTGATTACACTGTCATCCCAGATCCAGGTGCTGCAGAAAAGGAATCAACCCTTTGGATTTGGCCATGAAAACAGGAACCCAACAGAGATGAATCTTCTAGGGCTAGTTCTCTCTCGCATCTTTCATTGTCTGAGATCCCTACTCTAAATATGAAAAAATTCAGTCCAACTACACAAAATGACTAGATTTTAGCCTAAGTGGTAATGGTTATGTTAGAGAGTACACCCAAATATTCATCTAAGTATTTATTTCACATTTGCTACACATAAGGCCTTAGGAAAAATGAAAGAAGCCCACTTAGAGTCACAAAATATGCTCTTTTTCTGGAGTAACACTTAAACTGGTGAATCCTAGGCTACTATGCACGTCAAGAAGCAACAGTCAGAACTGGACATGGAACAACGACTGATTCCAAATAGGAAAAGGAGTACGTCAAGGCTGTATATTGTCACCCTGCTTATTTAACTTATATGCCGAGAACATCAAGAGAAACGCTGGGCTAGAGGAAGCACAAGCTAGAATCAAGATTGCCGAGATAAATACCAATAACCTCAGATATGCAGGTGATACCACCCTTATGGCAGAAAGTGAAGAAGAACTAAAGAGCCTCTTGATGAAAGTGAAAGAGGAGAGTGAAAAAGTTGGCTTAAAGCTCAACATTCAGAAAACTAAGATCATGGCATCCAGTCCTATCACTTCATGGCAAATAGATGGGGAAAGAGTAGAAACAGTGTCAGACTTTATTTTTTGGGCTCCAAAATCACTGCAGATGGTGATTGCAGCCATGAAATTAAAAGATACTTGCTCCTTGGAAGGAAATTTATGACCAACCTAGACCGCATATTAAAAAGCAGAGACATTACTTTGTCAACAAAGGTCCGTCTAGTCAAGGCTATGGTTTTTCCAGTAGTCATATATGGATGTGAGAGTTGGACTATAAAGAAAGCTGAGTGCCAAAGAATTGATGTTTTTGAACTGTGTGTTGGAGAAGACTCTTGAGAGTCCCTTGGACTGCAAGGAGATCCAACCAGTCCATCTTAAAGGAGACCAGTCCTATATGTTCATTGGAAGGACTGATGCTGAAGCTGAAACTCCAAAACTCTGGCCACCTCATGTGAAAAGACCCTGATGCTGGGAAAGATTGAGGGCAGGAGGAGAAGGGGACGACAGAAGATGAGATGGTTGGATGGCATAACCAACTCGACGGACATGGGTTTGGGTAGACTCCGGGAGTTGGTGATGGACAGGGAGGCCTGGTGTGCTGCGGTTCATGGGATCACAGAGTCGAACATGACTGAGTGACTGAACTGAACTGAACTGAGGCTACTATGCAATTAGTGCTCAACTGTATGGTATATGTAGAGTCAATATATAGTAAGATATTGAGTAGGTGGTACATACATAAATGGAGTAGCTAGGGAAGGGTGGAAACAGTAGGAGTTTTTGTCTCAATGGCCAATTCTTTCTCAAAGCTTCCCTTCTTCCGACATGTTATGGCTACTTTAATATCTCTTCAGTGATGAGGAGAGCCAATGGGAATTCCTCCATGAACTTCCATAGTTCCAGGGATCAGGGCCCTGCAGCCCAAGGGACATGGTAAGATGAGACCAAGAAAAGCACAAAAGTTGAGATCAGAAAACATTTGCCCTTCAGCAGCTGAGTCACAGAACACTCCTTACAGTGACCACGCACTTTACAAAGAACCATCCCAAACAAGAGTGTGTGGACACAGCTTGACACATGGGGTGACACGAGTTGTCCCTTTCAGCATAGCTTACGCCTGCCGCGAAAGCCTGATCCTCCTTCCTAACTTTTACAGTCTGCATTCACCAAATCACCTTGACTACCTTGCATAGTGCTAACTGCCGTGTTCTTAGGTTTACTGCAAACACCCATATGCTGTGTGGTGGTAGAGTCCTGAGTGATATTTACATAGCGCCAGATTCCTAAAAACAAAAGCAGTCTGATAAATGTCACTGGAACAATGGTGCCCGTGAGTCATCTGTTTTCAAAACTCCAAGATCAAATATGACGTGTGTTTGCACAGAAAAATGCTAGGAACATACACAAAGAGTGTCCTAAAAGAATGTCTGTCCCCTAACACCTGACACCGGAAGTCTGATGAGCCATGGGGAGCAAAGAGATGGAAGCCACGGCCATTTGACTTCCGTGGTGGAAATTCTAGCGGGCCCTGACGACCTTCCAAATGTCTCGGGAAGTTCAGAAAAATGCAAAGCAGTATGACAAAGCTCATGGAATATCCTCTCAGGTCACCGGAACTCCCTATGGAAAAGACAGACCCATGGGTGTGGTATGGAGGAGAATGAAGCTGGAAAGCTGGCTCTTCAGATACGTTGGGTGTTCTTGAACCTGGTTTTCAAGCTGTCGGGTTTAGGCCCAAAAGCTTTGAATCCACACCCGAGGCTACACAGGCCTTCAGACACGGATTTGGAGCAGAGGTTCACGAAGGTGGCTGCCACTCCAATCTGATCACCGGAGGAGCTTTCCTTAAAACAGAGATGCCCTCACCTCACCGAGGGAACAGAGGGTTGATAGCTGAGGGGAGGAGGAAGCTGGGTATCTCTATTTTTAACAAGCTCCTTCAGTGAATCTGATGTGTGGCCAAGAATGGGAGTCATTGAATTAAACCCATTAGGGAAAACCACTTAGCTCAAGTCAGAGATTAATTTACAAATGTCCCCTTAACAATTGGCCCATTAGAACATTTGTATGAGGCCTGCAGGCTTTGAGAATCATGCAAGGAGTACTCTAAAAAGTACAGAGAGGAGAATGCATTAATTCTTTTCTGAGCAGATTTTACACATTCTGCTCAGCTCATGGCAGAACAAATGACCCTAATTAATGATTCTGCATGTCTGATAGGGGCCTAGCCAGCTACTGGCAGCAGCGACCCCTCAGAAAATGAACAATTTTAGATACAGGATCCCAAAGGCACATTACTTTTTTTTAATTATTGAGATATAATTTATACACAATAAAATTCACTGTATGTTAAAAAAAAAAAAAAAAAAAGACATAAGGACTTCCAAAGCCAAACAATCTGGGGACGGTTTGTTTATGAGGATAACATCATTCTAGCATCCAAATTATAATGTTTGGTCTGGCAAATTTAACAACCCTACAATCAACCTTTATTGAACTCCTCTACGGAAGGCCCAGAGGGAGAGAGAGGGATACAGAAAACCGAAATTGCTAAGTCAGGCCTGATCTTTGCCCTCAAGGATCACGGAATCCAGAAGTTTAAATTACTCAGGAGTCCTTGTGAATTTTGTAAATGCTACACGTATAAGTAGACCCTTCTGCAATGTCCAGGGGAGGGAGGGTGGCTAGAAGTAACACCACTGCCAACTCCCACAGTGAAAGGGGAAGAAGGGAGCGTGAAGCCAATGAGGATTCCTGATGTTCCAGGCCCACTTGGCTGGCCCACGGAAGGACAGGCACCAGCTGCACTGGGTGTTTGGCACAGGACTCCAGTCAGGAGGCCTTCCTGGGTTCAAATCTCAACTCTGCCACAATATGCAACATACTCTTCAGCATATCATACAACGTCCCCGGGACTCAGCTTTCCAATCTGTGAAATGGTGGGATCGCAACAGGTGTATCCAGTGGGGACCTTGATAGGTTACTCTAGATGGTGAAAGAATGAAAAACATTTGGCTTGAAAAGGCAGAGCTCTTTTATGCCAACTGTACAGCGTGTGACACTGATCTGTGTCAGAGAGGCTTGCTTCCTTCAAAAAACCACAAGCGAGGACTCCACGGACACCCAGGTTCAGAGTCTGCATTTCCAGTAGCACAGTTAGTTGTCCCTGTAGCTTTTCCTACCACAAAGCAAAAGTCCTAGAGCCAGGCTCCGCCATCCCCTGGCTCCGCCACCTCCTGGCTCTGCCATCCCCTGGCTCTGCCACCTCCTGGTTCTGCCACCTCCGTGCCTCAAGCCTGCCATTGCTACCGGGCACTGCGTGGTGGTTTGCCACAGCCCCTTTGCTTCTGCCTCTGTGATTCTCTAGAAACTCATTTCTGCCAGTTTTCCCCCAAGAAGCTCACACCTTGAGTCTCAACGTTTTCTCAAGGGAAAGGGGGACAGATTTCTTTTTCTTCACTATCTGGCAAGATTAGTAGTATGGTTTTCTCATCCCTGAACTATTAGTGGTTCTCAGTAGGAGAAGACATCATCTTACTACCAAAAAAGGTATTTTTGTTATCCTAAATAACAAAAGATTTGTAAAGTACAAAAGCAATATTTTGACAGTGCCAGTTAAACAGCTGAAGAGCCCCCTAAGTTTCCAACCTAACATTCTGGCACATTACATTAGACTTCGGGAAGTGCTTACACAAAAATGCCATAAATGGATTCACTGGAAACCAAGACTCCAAACAATAGCTGAAGTATAGACGTAGTCAAGATCAAAGAAAGGAAGGAGAAAAAGGAAGTTTTCAGGAGCTGGTACTTAGAATTACAGCATTAAAATAAAATACATGGGACTTCCAGATAAGAGTAAAACTGTGATTTATTCAAATGTAAGGAAGCCTAGTAAAAACACCTGTGATTTTTGTGGGGATTCAAAGCTGGTGTCTCAAAAAATGCAATATGTAAAGTGTAGAATGAACTGGATTTTCAGGACACATAATATAAAATTCCAAAGGCCTCCCTCAATTACTGCAAATGACTTCCACAGCTTTTGGTATGAAGAAAAGCATCCTTGGCACAGCTTAGAAGACCCTGAAAACTGACCATTTTCCTCCTCTCTGGCTTTATCTCATACGCTTTCCCTTTCTAAACTCCAATGAATGGAAATTTGAGTTCGTATTCACACACGCACACACACCCCAACCACAGGGTCTTTGCACAAGTGCTCTCCTCCTCCTGGAAGACGTACTTCCGCGCAGACCATTCATCCTTCAGATCTCAACTGCACTGCCACTTCCCTGCTCACGTAAGGGGAGAAGGTCTCCATGAGTACAGTCCGTACCTGGTGGCACTTATCACGGGGGCAATTTGAAATTTTATGTTTCTTTGTGTAATCATTTGATTAACTCCTCTTTTCTCTGCGTCACTTCAGTCGTGTCCCACCCTGTGCAGCCCATACACGGCAGCCCACCAGGCTCCCCCATCCCTGGGATTCTCCAGGCAAGAACACTGGAGTGGGTTGCCATTTCATTCTCCAATGCATGAAAGTGAAAAGTGAAAGTGAAGTCACTCAGTCGTGTCCAACTCTTTGCGACCCCATGGACTGCAGCCTACCAGGCTCCTCCATCCATGGGATTTTCCAGGCAAGAGTACTGGAGTGGGGTGCCATTTACTTCTCTACCTCTCTCCCCTGCTGGTGCTGCTGCTAAGTCGCTTCAGTCGTGTCCGACTCTGCACGACCCCATAGACGGCACCCCGCCAGGCTCCCCCGTCCCTGGGATTCTCCAGGCAAGAACACTGGAGTGGGTTGCCATTTCCTTCTCCAATGCATGAAAGTGAAAAGTGAAAGTGAAGTCACTCAGTCATGTCCGACTCTTAGTGACCCCATGGACTTCAGCCCACCAGGCTCCTCCATCCATAGGGTTTTCCAGGCAAGAGTACTGGAGTGGGGTGCCATTGCCTTCTCCGGCCTCTCTCCTCTACTGGAATGCAAATTCTATGAAGACAGGGTCCATATCCATTTGTACTCATCACTAAATTTCCAGGAGCTAGCAAAGTGTCTCAACCAACATTTGTTAAATAAAGAAGCACATGGAGTAAAGACTGAAGAATGAGCTGGAGACTGGGTGCAGTGAAAGCAAAAGAAAACCAGAAGATATGAACCCTCATCAGTGGGACTTCAGAATTTAAATCCCTCCCTGCAATGGCAGGGTGTAGGAGCCTTGCTGAAGTGGAGTGGGCCTGAACAGCATTGCAATGAGGACGATCAGGATCTGGGATGCCCAGGAGTCAGCTATGACATTCAAGTGCACAGACTGGAAGGTGATGACCAGCGGGACCTGGAGGTAGGTAGATAACAGCAGCAGAGAGTAGATAGAATGAGGATTTAGTCGGATGGCCGGGACCTCAAGAGAAAAGGTTTTGAATAGCATGGAAGAGGCTATGGAGGACTACAGTGTCCAGTGATCCTTGGGCTATAAAGAAACAAGCCACCTCCACACAGAAAAGTGGGGGAAACTACAACTCCAGTGAAAACCAGTTTGTTAGGAGTGTTACATGAAGAGGCTAAGAATTTAGATTAAGGCAAGGATTAGGAATGTGTAGGAACAAAGGGTAGCCCATGTCTGAGGAGGTGTGATACGGAATAATATAAATGTACAAATGGTGTTAGTCACTCAGTCATGTCCGACTCTTTGTGAACCCATGGACCGTAGGCCACCAGGCTTCTCTGTCCATGGAATTCTCCAGCAAGAATAGTGGAGTAGGTTACCATTTCCTTCTCCAGGGATCTTCCCAAGCCAGGGATCGAACATGGCTTTCCCACACTACAGGCAGACTCTTTACCCACTGAGCCACCAGGGGAGCCCTGTACGTGAATATATGTGGATGTACTGGGTTCTAAAAATCACTGTGGACAGTGACTGCAGCCACATGAAATTAAAAGACATTTACTCCTTGGGAAAAAAGCAACGACAAACCTAGACAGAATATTAAAAAGCAGAGACATTACTTTGCCGACAGAGGTCCACATAGTCAGAGCCACTGGTTTTTCCAGTAGTCATGTCTGGATGTGAGAGTTGAACCATAAAAAAGTCTGAGTACCGAAGAATTGATACATTTAAACTGTGGTGCTGGAGAATATTTTTGAGAGTCTCTTGGACAGCAAGGAGATCAAACCAGTCAATCCTAAAGGAAATCAACCTTGAATATTCACTGGAGGAACTGATGCTGAAGCTCCCATACTTTGGCCACAGATGCAAAGAGCCGACTCATTGGAAAAGACCCTGATGCTGGGAAAGATCGAATGCAGGAGGAGAAGGGGGTGACAGAAAATGAGATGATTGGATAGCATCAGTGATCACTGGACATGAGTTTGAGCAAATTCCAGGAGATAGTGAAAGACAGGGAAGACTAGCATGCTGCAGTCCATGGAATCGCAAAGAGTCAGACACAACTTAGTAAATGAACAATGACAACAAAAATGTACGCATACACAAACACACATAAACAAATTGCAAAGAATACAGAAACAAAGGGATAGTCCACAGATGAGTCACAAATGCTGGATCTCTACCAATATTTATTAAGCAACTACATTCCCAGCAACGTGTGTCTGTCCATTTTCAAATTAGGTAGTAATTTCAAAATGACTGTACATACAGAGAAGCCCTAGAAAATAATAGGGCTCCTTCTCAATGTAAGCTAAGAACACACTTATTATAAACTATGTGTCTGCTGGAAAACAGACAAATTAAGTACAACAGTGGGTTTTCTAGAGAGGGTGGAGGAGAAATTGATTAATATAGTAGATATAGAGGGGCTGGGTTCTCCTTGGTTTGCTGTGCTGTTCAAAGAAGAATCTGGGATGTAAGTGATAAGTCAGTTGCCTCCTCTCTGCTCCTCTGAGGATCCATGTTGGGTGCCAGTTCTGTGAACTTAAGTGTCCTCAGTTGCCACAGGAGGATCATCTGTCTTATATCCTGGATTTCACTGACCATGCCCATCTCATTCTGTGCAACTTAAAAATACAGAAGAGTTCAATGTGTTCCTCTAAGGTCTAAATTTATTACAATTGAAACAAGAAACTGAAATAAAGGAAAGCAATAGTAACAATAAGACAGAAAAATTTCCCTAAACTGTCTCCTTCCTGAGAGTTGAGGTTTAATGACATTAAAATCTTAGGTCATTGCATCATAAAATTCAAAAGGTTGATTTCTGCATATTTTTACCAATGGCATTAAAACTGATGTCTTGACAAACAAGACAAAAATCTTCCATTCAAGGCCTAAAGTTGGAAAGAGCTTTCCTGTCTAATTATTGAAAAATCCAAGGGAAAACCTTCCATCTGCTGGTGGAGTTTCCAATTTTGCAGCTAATGAGCTTTTAAAAAAATTGTTTGGCTTAAAAGCATGAGAGTTTGGCCAATTGGACTGTTAATTTAATTAGGTTTACAGGATGAGAAAACTTCTGGGGCGCTAGCAGGTCACCAGTTGCCACTTATTGTATGGCCATCATGTGAAGAGCTAACTCATTGGAAAAGACTCTGATGCTGGGAGGGATTGGGGGCAGGAGGAGAAGGGGACGACAGAGGATGAGATGGCTGGATGGCATCACTGACTCCATGGACGTGAGTCTGGGTGAACTCCGGGAGTTGGTGATGGACAGGGAGGCCTGGCGTGCTGCGATTCATGGGGTCGAAAAGAGTCGGACATAACTGAGCAACTGAACTGAACTTGCCCAACTTTTCAAATGTTGCCAGTTCTTATGGTATATTAAAGGCAAAAATAGAAATGAAAGCAGGGACTCTAACAGATACCTGTACACTCAAGTTCATAGCAGACAAAAAGGCAGAAGCATGCAAGTGTCCACTGACAGATGAATGGATAAACATATGGGATCTATACACACAAGGAAGTGTCATTCAGTCTTAGAGAGGGAGGAGATTCTAGGGGACTTCCCTGCTGGTCCAGTGCTCAAGATTCCATGCTTCCAATGCAGGAGGCATGGGTTTGATTCCTGGTCAGGCAAATAAAATCCCACATGCTGTGCAGCACAACCAAACTTTTTTTAAAAAAGAAAGCAAATTCTAGCACATGTTACAACCTGGACGACAATTGAGGACATTCTGCTAAGTGAAAAAAGCCAACACAGAAGGACAAATACTGCATGATTCCACTTATCTGAGGTCCCTAGAATAGTCAGATTCATAGAGACAGAAATGGGATGACACTTGCCAGGACCTGGAGGGGGGTAGGGATGGATATATGTGGTTTAGTGTGTACAGAATTTCTGTTTGTTCTTCTGTAAAGGGCTGAATAGTCAATATTTTAGGTCAGCAGGCTACTTGGTCTCTATTACAACTACTCAAGTCTGATACTATAGTGCAAACAGCAACAGAGACAGCACATAAATAAATGGGAATGGCTATTGCCAACAAAATTTTACTCATAAAACCAGGGGAAAAAAAGAATTTGTTTGTGTCAATGAAAAAGAAATTGACAATGAAAATGGTTGTAAACACTGCTAATGTACTTAAGCCACAGAACGGTAATGGCTAAAATAATATATCTTATTTTATATGTATTAAACAAAAAAATGGAAGAAAATTTCAGAGAACTTGCAAGTGGAATCCAGCAGTATATTTATATTTCAAATCTCAAAATTTAATCACCTTCTCAGGGGGATACAAATATCTCTCCTTTCAATAGCAGTGGCTATCTCCAAGAAACTTGTATTCCATACATGAGATTCTTTTCTCTCTGGGATGTTTGATCCTATCCCTTAGTTAATTCAAATTTCTCCTTTAGATTCCAGAATCTCTCCCCATTTAGCCGCAGAGACCTTATATGGGTCCCTACCTTCCCCTTCTTCTCCCATCCTCATCTTTAACTGATACACAAAGTGGGCTATGACTTTCTTAGGAATCAGGGGCTGACTGTTGAACCCATTCCAGAGATTCTAATTCTAGGATCTGAGGAGTTGAGAATTTGTATCTTTAAAGATTCAGGTGAGGACTTCCTTGGTAGTTAAGACTTCCTTCCAGTAGTTAAGACTGCCTTCCAGTGCAGCTGGTGCAAGTTTGATCCCTAGTCGGGGAGTTAAGATCCCATATGTCTCATGGCCAAAAAACCAAAACACAAAACAGAAGCAATATTGTAAAAAACTCAATAAAGATAAAAAAAAAAAAAAAAAAGACCCAAGTGATGCTGAGGCTCTCAGTTTAACATATGTTGAGAATATTTTGACCCTATTTTGAGAATCCCTGCTTTTAAATCCTGATAAAATAAAAGTTTTCCTTTTCAGGACATTCTTTCTTTTTGAATATGGATGTAAAAACACCTTAAATTAATTATTTTAGGTACGTACTATTTGCACAAAATTCCCTTAAAATATCTATAACAACATACTTCAAAGACTTCCGGAAGGAAAAATAAATGGCTAGAACTCTATCTTGAAACATTATTCAAAATCATTTTCACACTCTAGTTCAATTAACTACACAATGCCAGAAAGATATTGTTGTTGTTTTTAAATTAAGTTGACATATCTTGCCCCATAGAAAGCTACCTCATGAATTTAAATATAATGTCACTGCTGCTAATAAGAAGACTGAGTGCCAAATAACTGATGCTTTTGAACTGTGGTGCTGGAGAAGACTCTTGAGAGAGTCCTTTGGACAACAAGGAGATCAAACCAGTCAACCCTAAAGGAAATCAACTCTTAATATTCACTGGAAGGACTGATGCTGAAGCTCCAATAGTTTGGCCATCAGAATGCGAAGGGCCAACTCACTGGAAAAGACCTTGATGCTGGGAAGATTGAAGGCAACAGGAGAAGGGGGTGACAGAGAACAAGATGGTTGGATGGCATCACTGAATCAATGGACATGAGTTTGAGCAAACTCTCGGAGATGGTGAAGGATAGGGAAGCATGGCATGCTGCAGTTCATGGGGTTGCAGAGTTGGACACGATTTAGTGACTGAAGAACAACAACTGCTAATAAAATGATTAAAACCCTCATTTCCAATATATAGGCTTAGCTATCTGAAGTCCTAGTTCCACACAGGAGTACAGATTTGTAAAGGCTGAGGAGACTTGGTTTACAAAGATAGTACCAAATGGAAGACGGGAGCTCATCAATAAATGATATCCTTTATTGTTCAGAAGAAATAGTACGAAAGAATAGCTGCCCTCATAGCCTCTAAAAACAAAGGGACCAAAGGCTGTGGTTCTGTGCATTTTCTCCCTGGAAGTGTCTAAGATAGAGGGAGGCCAGAACAATGCCTTCTGTTTGGGCCCCACCCCTGCAAGAACCTTCTGGCAGTCATTTGGCTGCCCTATCTTCATTAGAACGCAGGTCTGCTTTGCACCATCTCTCCAACAGCAGTCACTGTATCATCTTGAGTAGCTATTCTAGATTTTGTTGTGAATACTATTCAATAACACAGGATGGTTGAATGTTTTTAAGCCTTGTTTCTTTTTCCTTTTCTTTTTTGCTTATTTCTACTACTGAAAAATCAAGCCCCTCAGATGCACGTGGAGTGACAACTTGTAGTCTTTCTTCCAAAAGTATCTTCCTCTGCTGCTCTGTTGAGGGGGCCTCCGAAGGAGCCTGGGGAGATGTTAAGCATTTTTTCCTATTCTGTACTAATCACTAGTTTTCTTCTCAGCCTCCCAAATACAATTTCCCTGAAGGTATAAAGTGTGCTGTTCACATCTGAGTCCTCACCATTCCCTTATTTATTCCACAAACACGTAATGAGTACAGTAAATCCTTACTGCTGCAGAGCAAGCTTTGCGCAATGCCTGGACACACAGCAGAAAATAAAAATGGGCCCTGCCCTCATGTAACTCATTGGCAGGGTCAACCAATGGTCACATGAATGAGTAAAAACTCTACATGCTAAGAAGGCCGCTAAAGAGGAGGAGAGATGAGCTTTGTTGATTGTGGTGTCCATGAAGATGTCCCCAAAGAAGAAGGATGAGAAAGAATTAACTAGAGTAAGATGAGCATTTCACACACAGAAAACAGCACACCCAAAGGTTCTGAGCAACCATCCTATTTGTTTGCTGAGTGAATGGAGGGACCAAGATGGTGCTGCTCACTCGGCATGACAGCTCGAGGTGAGGGCAGAGGAAGCACTGACTGCACGGAGCTGAATGAAGACCCACCGTCCTCACTCGGCATGACAGCTCGAGGTGAGGGCAGAGGAAACACTGACTGCATGGAGCTGAATGAAGACCCACCGTCCTCACTCGGCATGACAGCTCGAGGTGAGGGCAGAGGAAACACTGACTGCACGGAGCTGAATGAAGACCCACCGTCCTCAAGAAGAAAGAGGATAACTCCATTCTGAAGGCGGACAAACTGAGGCATGGGGAGCTTAAAGGTCTTGTGCAATAGGCACAGCTTTATTGAGGCGTCATTGACAAAATTATATATATTTAAGGTGTACAACATAATACTTTGATATATGTGTACACGGTCAAAATGATTACCTCAGTCAAACTAACACATCTATCCCCTCAGTTACCATTTTCTTGTGTGTGTGGTGAGAACACTGAAGACCTACTCCCTCAGCAAATTTCAAATATGCAATACAGCATTATTATCTATAGTCTACACGCTATACAGTGTCTCAAGAAGCTATTCATCTTATAAGTGAAAGCTGTACTCTTAGACCAACATCTCCCCCAGCCCCTAAAAACCATCATTCTATTCTCTCTGCTTTTGTAAGTTAGACCTTTTTAGGTTCCATGTATAAGTGAGATCATGAAGTATTTGTCTTCATGGGTCTGGCTTATTCCACTTAGCAGTGTCCTCCAGATTCAGTCATGTTATTAAAAACTGGCAGGATTTCTTTCTTTTTTGTGACTG